>NC_091761.1:80488890-81719390 GCF_029378745.1 Bos indicus
CCAAACATCCTGGAATGTGAAGTCAAGTGGGCCTTAGAACGCATCACTATGAACAAAGCTAGTGGAGGTGATGGAATTCCAGTTGAGCTATTCCAAATCCTGAAAGATGATGCTGTGAAAGTGCTGCACTCAATATGCCAGAAAATTTGGAAAACTTAGCAGTGGCCACAGGACTGGAAAAGGTCAGTTTTCATTCCAATCCCAAAGAAAGGCAATGCCAAAGAATGCTCAAACTACTGCACAATTGCACTCATCTCATACGCTAGTAAAGTAATGCTCAAAATTCTCCAAGCCAGGCTTCAGCAATACATGAACCGTGAACTTCCTGATGTTCAAGCTGGTTTTAGAAAAGGCAGAGGAACCAGAGATTAAATTGCCAACATCCGCTGAATCATGGAAAAAGCAAGAGAGTTCCAGAAAAACATCGATTTCTGCTTTATTGACTATGCCAAAGCCTTTGACTGTGTGGATCACAATAAACTGTGGAAAATTCTGAAAGAGATGGGAATATCAGAACACCTGATCTGCCTCTTGAAAAATTTGTATGCAGGTCAGGAGGCAACAGTTAGAATGGGACATATAACAACACACTGGTTCCAAATAGGAAAAGGAGTTCATCAAGGCTGTATATTGTCACTCTGTTTATTTAACTTCTATGCAGAGTACATCATGAGAAACGCTGGACTGGAAGAAACACAAGCTGGAATCAAGATTGCCGGGAGAAATATCAATAACCTCAGATATGCAGATGACACCACCCTTAGGGCAGAAAGTGAAGAAGAACTCAAAAGCCTCTTGATGAAAGTGAAAGTGGAGAGTGAAAAAGTTGGCTTAAAACTCAACATTCAGAAAACGAAGATCATGGCATCCGGTCCCATCACTTTATGGGAAATAGATGGGGAAACAGTGGAAACAGTGTCAGACTTTATTTTTCTGGGCTCCAAAATCACTGCAGATGGTGACTGTAGCCATGAAATTAAAAGACGCTTACTCCTTGGAAGAAAAGTTATAACCAACCTAGATAGCATATTCAAAAGCAGAGACATTACTTTGCCAACAAAGGTTCGTCTAGTCAAGGCTATGGTTTTTCCTGTGGTCATATATGGATGTGAGAGTTGGACTGTGAAGAGGCTGAGTGCCAAAGAATTGATGCTTTTGAACTGTGGTGTTGGAGAAGACTCTTGAGAGTCCCTTGGACTGCAAGGAGATCCAGCCAGTCCATTGTGAAGGAGATCAGCCCTGGGATTTCTTTGGAAGGAATGATAATAAAGCTGAAACTCCAGCATTTTGGCCGCCTCATGCGAAGTGTTGACTCATTGGAAAAGACTCTGATGCTGGGAGGGATTGGGGGCAGGAGGAGAAGGGGACGACAGAGGATGAGATGGTTGGATGGCATCACTGACTCAATGGACGTGAGTCTGAGTGAACTCTAGGAGTTGGTGATGGACAGGGAGGCCTGGCGTGCTGCGATTCATGGGGTTGCAAAGAGTTGGACAGAACTGAGTGACTGATCTGATCTGATATATGGAATCTAGAAAAAATGACACATATGAACTTTTGAAAAGCAGAAGTAGAGACACAGATATAGAGAACAAATGTATGGATACCAAGGAGGAAGGAGGATTGGGATGAATTGAGAGATTGGTATAGGCACATATGCACTACTATGTATAAAATAGATAACTAATGACTGTCTACTGTATATCACAGAGAACTTTTCTCAGTGCTCTGTGGTGACCTAAATGGAAAGAAATCCAAAAAAAAGAGGAGATATATATATATGTATAGCTGATTGACTTTGCTGTAGCAGAAACTACCACAGCATTATAAACCAACTATATTCCAATAAATTTTTTTTTTTGTTTTAAAAAGGATTGATTCCCTCACAAGATACTTCTAACTTTGTTTCACAATCAACTCCTGAGAATCACACAACCTGTGTCTGGCTCTGGAAGGTTCTGTCCAACTTTCTTCTGCACCCACAGGCCTGCTTGGTAGCATCTCTCTTAAGCTGCTATTAAGACTGGCTTTTCCATTTTTTCATTTAACTTACTGGACAGTGGAGAAAGATAATTGGGAATTTATTCAGAATTTAGATGGAGCAATTTGAGATTTATCATTTATGTTTATTATTTAACAGCATGGATAATATCTTACAGAAAATTAGAATTTGATCTTACATATTATTTAGATGAGATAGAACATCAGTGTCCAGTAGAAATGTGTGTTACATGTGGAGCTTAAAAGTTTTTGGAAACAGTATTTAAAAAGGGAAAAATCAACAGGTGAAATTTATATTAATCCTATTTTTTATTTAGCCCAAATAGCTGAAATATAATTATTTCAACATGTTTTCAGTATTCACATTATTAATGATATATTTTATATATTTTTTACTGAATTTCTGAGATCCAGTGTGTTCTTCATATTAATACCTACAGCACATTTCATTCTGAGCTTGTTGTCTTTCAAGAACTCAATAGCCATGTGTGACAGTGGCTGCCATATTGAATCCTCCTTAGAAAACTCATTTAATGCTCTATAAACCATTCAAAATTTATACATGTATATATTTAGTGTTTTTTCTTTTACTGACACCTGTGGCAGCATATCATTATAACTCTGAAGGAGCTGTTTTACCTGACAAGAAGAAAGTTGATGAATATATTTAACTGCATTACAGTAATGTACTTGGTATAGCTCTTCTAATTAAAATAAGATTATCTTACAACTTATGAAATGAAGATCTGGCATAATAGACTTAGAATGTGATGAAAATGTTTTCATTAAGTGCTAAGATACCCTGCAAGGCATGGCATTTTATCTCAAGTCTCTAATAACATTAATATACCCTTTTAATCTCTGAAGCATTTAAGACTTAATAGGAACTCCTTTAAGAATGACAGAATTGTAAGACTTGCAAGGTTACTTTAACTTGAAAGTACTCACAGTCTTCCATGAATTTAAGTAAGTGTGAAATTTTTCATTGGTGGGAAGTCCAAGTAGAGTTTTGTTTATCCAGGGACAAGACTCAAAAGCCACACATGTGCAGAAGGAGGAAAGGAGGGGTTAATTGTATTTCCAGTAATTGTCTTTGGCCTCAGGTCTAGCAGTGTGACTTGGCTGCCATTCTTGTAGGGGCTGATGGCTGTGTATGCACCACTTGAGAACTCAGTATAAGTGATTTGGTAATGTTATTATCACTTTGCAAAACAATTTGTGGGAAAACTGCCATTACAAATTCTTTCCCTTCTTTCACATTGTTTATTGAACATATGTCTATTTATTTGTTGTTTGCCTTTAGTAGATGAGCTACACATAGATAGTGAATATTATTTTGTTTTCTGTGTTGCTGCATGTCTCATTTTCCATTCAAATTACAGAAAGCAATATGGGGATCTTCCATGAGTGTTTTTTGCAGTGTCCTACACTTGATGTAGGCTACAGAAATAACCTGATGAGGATGAGGAGAACTGGACTCCATTCCTTCCTTCCTTTATGAGTAGTTAATATCCACTTTGGACAACTCTGTTTACTTTCTCTTGTCTTATTTTTACACCTATTCTCATAGAACAGCTTATAGTTCATCAGGGGAGAGTTGCTACATTAATCCAAGAGACCAGTATAGTAATGCTTTCCTACTCTGGTAAGAAAATAATATATTCCGGAAGTGTATCTTTCTAGACATTTTGATACCATTGGCCTGTACTGTTTTGGTCCTGTTTTACTGACCAAAACTGTTTTACTGACCAGAACTCTTTTGTTCTATAAGAAACAGTCACTGAACAGTCTACATCCTTGTGAGAACCTTCACTCTGCTAGATTCAATATGTTTCACAGGAACTAGATGAGAGTCCTGTGATAAATGCACTGACTTCTATTGTATTAAATGGTATGGGAGAGGTGGAGGAGGAGAATAGAATGAAGCTTAGTGTGTAAGCCACTTACTTGTTGGTTCTCTGAACACACAGATGGGAATACCAGACCACCTTACCTGCCTCCTGAGAAGCCTGTATGCAGGTCAAGAAGCAACATTTAGAACCAGACATGGAACAATGGACTGATTCCAAATTGAGAAAGGAGTGCATCAAAGCTGTATATTGTCACCCTGCTTATTCAACTTCTATGCAGAGTACATCATGTGAAATGCTGGGCTGGATGAAATACAAGCTGGCCTCAAGATTGCCAGGAGAAATATCAATAACCTTAGATATTCAGATGCCACCACCCTTATGGCAGAAAGCAAAGAGGAACTAAAGAGCCTTTTGATGAAAGTAAAAGAGGAGAGTGAAAAAACTGGCTTAAAACTCAACATTCAAAAAACAAAGTTCATGGCTTCTGGTCCCATCACTTCATGGCAAGTAGATGGGGAAACAGTGGAAACAGTGACAGGCTGCAGATGGTGACTGCAACCATGAGATTAAAAGATGCTTGCTCCTTGGAAGAAAAGCTATGACAAACCTAGACAGTACATTAAAAAACAGAGACATCATCCTGCCAACAAATGTCCATATAGTCAAAGCTATGGTTTTCCCAGTAGTCATGTATGGATGTGACAGTTGGACTGTAAAGAAAGCTGAGAGCCAAAGAACTGATGATTTTGAACTGTGGTGTTGGAGAAGACTCTTGAGAGTCCCTTGGACTGCAAAAAGATCAAACCAGTCAATCCTAAAAGAAATCAATCCTGAATATTCATTTGAAGAACTGATACTGAAGATGAAGCTCCAATACTTTGGTCACCTGATGTGAAGAACTGACTCACTGGAAAAGACCCTGATTCTGGGAAAGACTGAAGACAGGAGGAGAAGGGGATGACAGAGGATGAAATGGTTGGAAAGCATCACCGACTCAATGGACATGAGTTTGAACAAGCTACGGGAGATGGTGAAGGACAGGGAAGCATGGTGTGCTGCAGTCCATGGAGTGGCTAAGAGTCAGACACGACTGAGCGACTGAACAACAACAATGAACGTAGAGCCAGCCACCCTTTTAGAGACTCAGGTAGTACACCTTGGTAGAGTTGCATGACTGCATTTTTTACCGGTACTCTGGAGGGAGTCTGTTATCCAAAGACCTCACTTTGGGAAACATTGCCCTGTTCATCAGAAAGAGAAGGACCCCTAGGCACTCTTTTCCTGACTCCTTGGGTCTAGCACCTGACGAATGTGGAGGGTTTCATTTTTTGTCTTGCTGCCTTTTAATGCCTCCAGTAACTGATCTTGACTTTCTGATTATAGAACTACTTGTTCATTTTTTTGTCTCTAGTGGAACAAGAATTCACACTTCTTCCAAAGGCCTGTTTACTCAGTATGGAGCTCTTGGCCTCTGACCCTGCTCCTGACCACGTCTCTGTCTTATCTTTCACCCCCTGACCTGAATCCCTGAGTTTCCCTTTACACTTGGCCATCAACCCTGGTCAGTTGAACCTGCGTCATCATTTAACTTAACCAGCTCTGCTCTGGCATTCTTTGCCAGTCCATCATCCTTGATACCCAAAGAGCTATTGAAAGCCGGTCACCCTCAGGGTGAGTTTGGGCAAAACAGATAGGTCAGTTGTGCTAACTGCAGGGTTTTTAAGAAGTACCTGGCACTGAAGCTGTGGAAGAACAAAAGGAGGAAGCAACGCATGGAGATCACAGTGTCTCACTCCTCTGCTGAGAACATAAAGGAGGTTAAATTGCACCTGACACCCAGCAAAAGCAACAGGGCTACAGATCTTATGGGAAGTTTTTTGATAACATCTTCCTAAATGCAACCAAATCTATGGAGTTGGTATAAATAAAAGGATATTATTATGGGCTCATTTTCTAAGCATTCTAAACAGAAACTGTTTCTTAAAACAAAAATGGTCCTTTTTTCTTATTTGACTAGCATTTAGAACACTTTTCCTCAGCTATCGCTGAGCTGCACAAGACTTACTGTCAAGATACTCAGAAACTCAGGGTGAGGGGCACTCATGCTCATTTTGACATTTTCTCCTTCCTCAGGTTTTCTTTTCTTGTTTGACCTTGTGTCAGTGCAAGCCCCCATGTCAGAAGTAATTCCTTTTGGACTACCACATGGCTAGGTAATGTGCTTGGGTTCACAAGAATTAGAAGGGGTTTTTATTGTCATTGTTGTTTTGGTGTTTATTCAGCCAAGAACTGACTGGCTTAAATTCTGGGTTTACTTCAGTTTTTACAATTATTTCAAGGCATATATCGTTCATCAGAGTCACCTGGGGGTGCTTACTAAATATTTAAATTCCCAGGTCCATCCTGGATCACCTGAATCTGAGTTTATGGGTCCAGAGCTCAGCCCTTTTATCCAAACAACTTCTTTAGATGATTCTCATGCACAAAAAAATTGAGATTCGTCACCCCAATTACCAGATTGCCTCATTTTTATTTTTATAATTTAAATACCTATGAGATATTTTTAAAAATATGAAGCAAAGGACAATACCATTTAGTGAGCATTCTTTTAGCACAAGTTTACAAGCGTATTGTACACATTTAAGCAGATGTACAGTGTTCCCATCTGTGTACCTAATAACTCCTTTTAAACAAAGGCTCTCGGTGCCTGCAGAGATATCTTAAGACTTTCTCATTACTACAGCTGCTCTTGCCCTTATTTGGCAAGAACATTATTAGAGTCTTACAGCTCCTTTCTTATCAGGCAGTCACTCACTAGGAGAACAAACATTACTGATAGTGAAAGGATGGGAATCTAAAAAAAAATTATATTTCTCTATTTATAATGTCACAAAGCATCTCCAGGTAGCCTTTCTTCTTATGGTACCCTGGCCAAAGTGTGGTGGCAGTGAGTGTTACTAAATAAAAATGAGACAACTGTATAACACATTTAAAAGCTTAACTCTACTTTTAAGCCTATAAGTAATGATAATAAAAGGCCAATTGGATACTGTTATGAATTGTGTGCACATGCAGCTTTATGGGGTTTCAAAGCAGCCTGTGCCTATCAGCTGTGGATTACAGACCACTTTGATGAATTAGCTGAACTTTAAATGGTAGGTTTAGACCCTGTTGAGATAAACGCTGAGTCCTTGGTAGGAGGTTATGACCCCAGTGGGTAAGGCAAGTCAGAGAAGAAAGACTGAGGATAGAGAGACCTTTGGAAAGATATAGTGGTCTGTTGGACACTAGCCCTGATCTTTTCTTCTATGTGTTTTGTATCATGTAATACTCCCAACCCCCAAGTTATTAGTCAAGGAGAGGATAGCTGATCCACACCAGATCAATTAGATAATCTTTCAAGAGTATGAAATCTTGGATTGGGAGCCCTAAGAGGGGAAGCTGGTAGCTTAAAGTTGGGTTTAGGGTGGAGCTGGAGAAAGTACTTCAACACACTGTTGCTGCTGACTACCCTGGTTCCTGACTTTCATAGGCTTTTTTGGTGAAAATTTATGTTTTGTTAAATGTATCAAATTCATGGTATTTGACCTTACACAGTTGCAGGATCTGGTTAAGCAGTCTCCATAAGGCTGTGAACTGAGCACAGACTTCTGGCCCAGGATTCAGAGAAGGTGAAGGGGAAGCTGCAGGGGAAGATGGAGCAGTGGCAGATCTGGCCACTGCCTCATGCCAATGGGCACTGGGTGAGCCAGCAGATCAGCAGTGGTATGTGTGTGCTACACAATCACTGCTTCATTTCCACAGTCCAACTTGCCTACAGAATTCCCAGAAGCCAGAACCAATTCAGATAACTTAGCTTTGACATTGCAAAAGTAGGAAGTCAAGAAACACCTGGAGTAACAGGCAAATTTGGCCTTGGAATATGGAAGGAAGCAGGGCAACGACTAATAGAGTTTTGCCAAGAAAATGCACTGGTCATAGCAAACACCCTCTTCCAACAACACAAGAGAAGACTGTACACATGGACATCACCAGATGGTCAACACTGAAATCAGATTGATTATATTTTTTGCAGCAAAAGATGGAAAAGCAATGCACGATACAGGATGCTTGGGGCTGGTGCACTGGGACGACCTGGAGGGATGGTATGGGGAGGGAGGAGGGAGGAGGGTTCGGGAGGGGGAGCACATGTATACCTGTGATGGATTCATTTTGATGTTTGGCAAAACTAATACAATTATGTAAAGTTTAAAAATAAAATAAAATTAAAAAAAAAAGGAAAAAAAAAAAAGATGGAAAAGCTCTATACAGTCAGCAAAATCAAGACGAGGAGTTGACTATTGCTCAGATCATGAACTCCTTATTGCCAAATTCAGATGTAAATTGAAGAAAGTAGGGAAAACCACTAGACCATTCAGGTATGACCTGAATCAAATCCCTTATGTTTATACAGTGGAAGTGAGAAATAGATTTAAGGGACTAGATCTGATAGACAGAGTGCCTGATGAACTATGGATAGAGATTCATGACATTGTATAGGAGACAGGGATCAAGACCATCCCCATGGAAAAGAAATGCAAAAAAGCAAAATGGCTGTCTGGGGAGGCCTTACAAATAGCTGTGAAAAGAAGAGAAGTGAAAAGCAAAGGAGAAAAGGAAAAAAATAAGCATCTGAATGCAGAGTTCCAAAGAATAGCAAGAAGAGATAAGAAAGCCTTCCTCAGCGATCAATGCAAAGAAATAGAGAAAAACAATAGAATGGGAAAGACTAGAGATCTCTTCAAGAAAATTAGAGATACCAAGGGAACATTTCACTCAAAGATGGGCTCGATAAAGGACAGAAATGGTATGGATCTAACAGAAGCAGACGGTATTAAGAAAAGGTGGCAGGAATACACAGAAGAACTGTACAAAAAAGATCTTCACGACCAAGATAATCACAGTGGTGTGATCACTGACCTAGAGCCAGACATCCTGGAATGTGAAGTCAAGTGGGCCTTAGAACGCATCACTATGAACAAAGCTAGTGGAGGTGATAAAATTCCAGTTGAGCTATTTCAAATCCTGAAAGATGATGCTGTGAAAGTGCTGCACTCAATATTCCAGCAAATGTGGAAAACTCAGCAGTGGCCACAGGACTGGAAAAGGTCAGTTTTTATTCCAATCCCAAGGAAAGGCAATGCCAAAGAATGCTCAAACTACTGCACAATTGCACTCATCTCACACACTAGTAAAGTAATGCTCAAAATTCTCCAAGCCAGGCTTCAGCAATACATGAATCGTGAACTTCCTGATGTTCAAGCTGGTTTTAGAAAAGGCAGAGGAACCAGAGATCAAATTGCCAACATCCGCTGGATCATCGAAAAAGGAAGAGAGTTCCAGAAAAACATCGATTTCTGCTTTATTGACTATGCCAAAGCCTTTGACTGTGTGGATCACAATAAACTGTGGAAAACTCTGAAAGAGATGGGAATACCAAACCACCTGACCTGCCTCTTGAGGAACCTATATGCAGGTCAGGAAGCAACAGTTAGAATGGGACATGTAACAACAGACTGGTTCCAAATAGGAAAAGGAGTAGGTCAAGGCTGTATATTGTCACCCTGTGTATTTAACTTCTATGCAGAGTAGATCATGAGAAACAGTGGGCTGGAAGAAGCACACGCTGGAATCAAGATTGCCGGGAGAAATATCCATAACCTCAGATATGCAGATGACACCACCCTTAGGGCAGAAAGTGAAGAGGAACTCAAAAACCTCTTGATGAAAGTGAAAGTGGAGAGTGAAAAAGTTGGCTTAAAGCTCAGCATTCAGAAGATGAAGCTCTGGTCCCATCACTTTATGGGAAATAGATGGGGAAACAGTGGAAACAGTGGCAGACTTTATTTTTCTGGGCTCCAAAATCACTGCAGATGGTGACTGCAGCCATGAAATTAAAAGACGCTTACTCCTTG
Organism: Bos indicus; assembly: GCF_029378745.1. NCBI lineage: Eukaryota > Metazoa > Chordata > Mammalia > Artiodactyla > Bovidae > Bos > Bos indicus. The sequence continues at coordinate 80,498,699 of NC_091761.1, forward strand.
GAAGAAAAGTTATGACCAACCTAGATAGCATATTGAAAAGCAGAGACATTACTTTGCTAACAAAGGTTCGTCTAGTCAAGGCTATGGTTTTTCCTGTGGTCATGTATGGATGTGAGAATTGGACTGTGAAGAGGCTGAGTGCCAAAGAATTGATGCTTTTGAACTGTGGTGTTGGAGAAGACTCTTGAGAGTCCCTTGGACTGCAAGGAGATCCAGCCAGTCCATTGTGAAAGAGATCAGCCCTGGGATTTCTTTGGAAGGAATGATGCTAAAGCTGAAACTCCAGTACTTTGGCCACCTCATGCGAAGAGTTGACTCATTGGAAAAGACTCTGATGCTGGGAGGGATTGGGGCCAGGAGGAGAAGGGGACGACAGAGGATGAGATGGCTGGATGGCATCACTGACTCGATGGACGTGAGTCTGAGTGAACTCCAGGAGTTGGTGATGGACAGGGAGGCCTGGCATGCTGCGATTCATGGGGTCGCAAAGAGTCGGATATGGTTGAGCAACTGAACTGACTGAGCTTTGACATTCTCTTCCTTTGGAGCCACTTTCACATTCAAATTCTAATTTATTATTGCATAACGCATTATAATAATACAATACAAAATGTGGTAGCTGAAAATAACAAACATTTCATTTACTCAGGTTTTGTGGGTCAAGATCTGGGAGCCACTTAGCTGAGAGATTCTGGTTCAGAGTCTCTCACAAACCTACAGTCAAGTATTGGATGGGGTTGCAGTTGTCTGAAGGATCAGCTGGGGATGATCAACTTCTGAGTCAGTCTTGTGGCTATTGGAAGGCCTCTCTTTGTTATTAGGCCTTTTCTCAGAGTAACTGGTTGTTCCCAGAGAGAGTGATGCACAAAAGGATAAGAGAAAATATCTATGATAGACACCATAAAAAAATAACGTAATCTTTTGCCATCGCATCACTTCTGCCATAATCTATTTTTGTTGTTCAGTCACTTAGTCATGTCCAACTCTTTGTGACCTGATCCCATGGACTGCAGCACTCCAGGCTTTCCTGTCCTTCATTATCTCCTGGAGTTTGCTCAAACTCATGTCCACTGAGTTGATGATACCATCCAATCATCTCATCCTCTGTTTCCCATTCTCCTGCCCTCAATCTTTCCCAGCATCAGGGTATTTTCCAACAAGTAGGCTCTTCTCATCAGTTCAGTTCAGTCACTCAGTCGTGTCCGACTCTTTGTAACCCCATGGACTGCAGCATGCCAGGCTTCCCTGTCCATCACCAATTGCTGGAGTTTGCTCAACCTCATGTCAATTGAGTCAGTGATGCCATCCAACCATCTCATCCTCTGTCATCCCCTTTTCCTCCCGCCTTCAATCTTTTCTAGCATCAGGGTCTTTTCAAGTGAGTCAGTTCTTCATATCAGGTGGCCAAAGTATTGGAGTTTGAGCTTCAACATCAGTCCTTCCAATGAATATTCAGGATTGATTTCCTTCAGGATTGACTAGCTTGATCTCCTTGCAGTCCAAGGGACTCTCAAGGGTATTCTCCAGCACCACAGAGAAAGCATCAATTCTTCGGTGCTCTGCCTTCTTTATGGTCCAACTCTCACATCCATACGTGACTACTGGAAAAACCATAGCTTTGACTATATGGACCTTTGTTGGCAGGATGATGCCTCTGCTAATCTATTTGAAGTTAATAAATCTAGTTGACACTCAGGGGGAAGGGGTTATACAAGGATGTAAATACCAGGAGGTGGAGATAATGGGTGCTATTTGAGGCTTCCCACAGCAACTTAAATTTATTATTTTTTTTTTCTTATGCTAACCTGAATTATTTTCTGTTAGGTGAAACCAAGTAAATATTCCATAATGCCATAGGGTTGTAAGAGTTTGCAATAGTCTAAGCAAGAATTTATGGTTTTGCAATGATAAGGGCAATATAGAATAGTACAAAGAAAATATGAAGTTGGAGTTGATCATATTGCCAATATTGGGTACTGGTTTAGAGGCAGAAGGCTGGGTTTGCCTTTTGGTCATTGTGTTCACCAGATACATGACCTGGAGAAAGTTCTAAAGCAGTTTAAGTCCTAGTTTCTCCACCTACAAAAGGATACCTACATCAAAGTGTTGTTAAGAGGATTCTGGCATGTGCATCAGAGGGTCCCAGCAGGGAATGAGTGGCACACCCAATCCAAGTAATTGAGAAGAATTTAATAAAGAGAATGTTCACAAAGGGATAGGCAGGGCTAAGGAAAGGAACATGGGATGCTGAAACAATTGTCACCAATAGGCCTGAAGGGACAAGAGGAGGAATCCGTAGCTACAGGAGATGGTTGCTGGTTAGAGTTTTCCATGGGGGAACACAGCCAATCTGCTGTGATGAGGCAAGGAGATATAATACCCTGCTCTCATTGTTCTCCCTCCCACTGAGCTGCTGCTAGTGACTTGTGCATGTAACCTCAACCGCTCTAGAAGTCAAAAGGCAAGGGAGCCTGAAGATGCAGTCCGGAATGGTCCGCCTCCTAGGGCACTGAGAAAGACACAGAAGTGGGTGAGGACATCCACAGAGTGGCTCTGAAGAGCAAATAGAAACTATTCAGCAATAAGAGCTTAACACCAGTTATGTCAAAGACTAAGTGCCCAATTAATGTTAACTATTATTATCATTATTATTGCCTGGTAATAGGGTACATGAATGGAGACAAGCTGAGTAGAAAGTGTGTGTGGGGAGGGTAGAGAGACCTCAAAGAAACCTCCTTTTTCTACCTATGAAGATGAGGTCTGGCTTTCCCAGCATCAGGAATTCAAGCAGAGCAGAGCTTAATGAATTGTTTGGCGTCTTTACTTAGGTCAAACTAGGAGAAAACTCTCCTTCTTTTCAATTCTTTATCCACTGGCTCATTAAGAGGAGTTCTCCTCTTCAGTTTCTCATTATTTTGGAATGACAGAAGCTTCCTACATGACATCTTCTAGCGACTTCTGAGCTAATCCCCACCTTTAAGAATCAGCCTTGCTAGGCATCTTGCCCCAGCGAAGCTCTGCTCTCCAGCTTTCCTCCCACCCAGCTGCCTGCCTCGCTGAGTTCAAATAGCTGTGAAAGGGGCCACGCCCACGTAATTCAGCGCGGAGTATTCTGGGGTTTTCTAAGCAGCAGGTTGGCAACCAGCAACAGATGGAGAAGCTGTGTAATACTGAGCAGAGGCTGCAAGGAGAGGTAGGCAATGAGGCAAGGAGCCAAGTGGGCAGTATGGGAGATGGAGGGCCAAAAAGCAAAGAGAGCTTTTATTGCCAAAAATGGAGCGATTCCTGTGAAGTTGCAGACTTCACAGTCCATTCTTCTGCTCCTACTCTTCCTCTCAGCGCATCTCCAAAATTCAGCAGCCCTCACTTATCCTTTTTTTTTCCTTGGGTAGTAATGTGCCACCTCTGGCCCCAAATCTGATTTTCCCACTAAGGCTGAACTTCAACAACTCTACTGTGCCTTTAAGGAAGAAATCGACATGGTGCGGATGGTAGTTCAAACATATTTGTTTCTGTGTCATCTGCTCTGAGTGTAAATATCAATCCAGTAACTTCACTGTTGTAAATGATAAGTTGAAACATCATCAGTTGTTTTTTAGTTAAATGACAGTAACAAAATGAAAATCACCATTAAAAAGGCTATATTTGCATATTTTGATGCTGTCAAAGAACATGGCACTAATGTAGCATAAGGAGAATTCTTCAACAGAAACATCACAGTTTTCAAAATCTGAGGAGGATCAAAAAATAAATGCTGAAATTTCATTTATAAAAAGAAACAGGGAACAGTTATTCCACTGGCAGAATAATAAAAGCACTTTCTAGTGACATTTTTATTAGCATATTAATTCAAAATTGTAATTTTGAGAAGGAATGAGTCTATCTACATAAACACTAAATGCATTCTAAATGCTTGGTATTATCATAATGACTAGAAATTAAATTAATAATGCTAGGATAGTTAAAAATCTAATGTAACCTCTTTGAATCTTTTCTATCTACATGAATTATTTCTCATTCTTATTGAACTTTCACCCTGAACTTAATTTACTGTTTTAATTTTTCAAAGATCTGAATGATTCTTCAATTTTGGGAATGTTTTGCTTTTGAAAGTTACCTTCAAGAGGCATTTATAATCATTTTGAACCCACCACGCATTTTATCAGCTGTAGGGCCTGATTGTAAAGCACATATACTGTACATGTGTATAATCATGATGTTTCTGGTAACTGTCTTGCTATACTGCTATATTTTCCTGTATTTTCCAACCAAGATGGCTGAGCTAACTAAATACTATTTCAATACTGAATGAAGAGAGAGGGAAGACTGTCTTTTCAGCAAAGTTTTAGTATCTGAGCAGTGTTTCATAAAATTAAGACATCCATAAGTCGGGGGAATATGTTTCTAATCTCATCCCAAGGAAGACTTTAAAAACACTACAAGAGGTTGTGGTAAAGAGATTCCTTAGGGAGAGTTCTTCATTTCTTTTCTTTTCTTTCAAGTATTCATAAGATGGCCAATAAATCTAATCCTGCTGATTGTAGTGCCTTTAACAAGACATAGCAATGCTAAACTGTAAATTTCCACAATTAATTAGAAATCATATAAATGTTTCATTGTTTTTTAACTAGAAAACTATAGTGATGTTTGTTTAAAAAAAAAAAAAAAAAAAGGAAAGGAAACTGTGCCTTATTCATAGGTAGCTTGGCTTCATGGATCTTGTATTTTGTTTTTGTTTTTAGAGCAAATCTCCACTCAGAGATTAAAAGTGCATTTGCTAGCATTTGGCCTTGGTTTCCATGTACTCACTATGGAGGTCCTTGCAGTTGCTAACTAAATCCCTGTATAGTTAGTCAAGGCTGTCCTTGTACTGAATTTGTAGCTCCTAATATAGTTCTGTCCCCATAGTCTCTTGGAGTAGTTCATTGGACCCAGGACAGATCTGAATGGACCCAATTCAGATAACAAATACAACACAATTAAATCTCCTTGGACTTTCGGTTTACTTTTCTTATACCAAAGAGGGAAAGAGTGATCAAATTTTAATAATAAATGTGCAAACACATAATAGTGATACACGTAATTAAGAAGAATTTTCTCTCCTATAGTATTGGGTTGGCCAAAAAAAAATTCCTTTGGTTTTTAAGTAAAAATATAAAACATCTTTTTCATTTTCAGCAAGAACTTTATTCAACGATGTAGTCACCATTTTGTTCTACTACTTTCTGCCATTTTTCAGGCAACTTCTTAATTCCATCTTCTACAACTTTTTATCTTTTTGAGCAAAGAACTGTTCTAGGTGCCTTTACAGTCTTCCAGAGAATTGAAATTTTTTTTCCATTAAGAGAATTTTGTAAAGACTAAAATAAATGGAAATCAGAAGGTGCAGTGTCTGGTGAATACGGTGGATGAAGCAGAACTTCCTAGTCAAGCTGTAACAGATTTTTCCTGGTCATCAAAGAAACATGCAATCTTATGTTATCCTGATGGAAGATTATGTGTTTTCTGTTAACTAATTCTGGACACTTTTCCTTTGGTGCTGCTTTCAGTTGGTCTAACTGAGAGCAGTACTTGTTGGAATTATTCTGTTTTCTGAAAGGAGTTAATAATAGAGGACTGCCTTCCAATCCCATCGTATACACAACATCACCTTCTTTGGATGAAGACCAAAGAAGGTGATGGTGGTGGTTCTCTTCTGTTCTGCATTATTATACAGTATCCACTTTTCATCATCTTCACAATTTGTTTTAAAAATGGAATATTTTCATTACGTTTAAGTAAGAGAGTCACACATAGAAATACAGGGGTTTTTTCCTGTTTAACTTAAGGGGAACCCAAACATCAAAGCAATTAACCAAGCTCGAGCAAATGCTTTTTAATGCTTGATTTGGATATTTTGAGTATGTCACTATGTCCTGTGTGTTATAATGTTGATTATTTCCCATTAATGTCTTGATTTGAGCACTATCAACTTCAACTGGTCTACCTGACCATGGAGCATTGTCCAGTGAGAAATCTCCAGCATGAAATTTTGCAAGTCACTTTTGACATGTTTGATCAGTCACTGTACCTTCTCCATACACTGCACAGATCTGCTTTTGCATTTCTGTTGTGTTTTCACCTTTTTTGAAGTAATAAAACATAATATGCACAAAATGTTGCTTTTTTCAAACTTCCATGTTTGATATTAAAATGGCTACACAAAAATGCACTAATTTTGAAAAGTTTAAAAAGTGCACATTTATATGACAACTCTCACAATACAACAAAATTGTTTTGAATGGTGTTAAAGACAGCTAAGCACTACCTGAGCCATTTTATGGAAAAAACCAAATGAAATTTTTGGGCAACCAAATGTCTTACAGATTGTTCTCTCTCGCACATCTTGGGTCTGACAGATGTGCCTTCTACCTACTGATCATTTTCATTAACCATTAACTAAGCAAGTGGCCTGATGAACTACGGAATGAGGTTCGTGACATTGTACAGGAGACAGGGATCAAGACCATCCCCATATAAAAGAAATGCAAAAAAGCAAAATGGCTGTCTGGGGAGGCCTTACAAATAGCTGTGAAAAGAAGAGAAGCGAAAAGCAAAGGAGAAAAGCATAAGCATCTGAATGCAGAGTTCCAAAGAATAGCAAGAAGAGATAAGAAAGCCTTCCTCAGCGATCAATGCAAAGAAATAGAGGAAAACAATAGAATGGGAAAGACTAGAGATCTCTTCAAGAAAATTAGAGATACCAAGGGAACATTTCATGCAAAGATGGGCTCGATAAAGGACAGAAATGGTATGGATCTAACAGAAGCAGAAGATATTAAGAAGAGGTGGCAAGAATACACAGAAGAACTGTACAAAAAAGATCTTCACGACCCAGATAATCTCAATGGTGTGATCACTGACCTAGAGCCAAACATCCTGGAATGTGAAGTCAAGTGGGCCTTAGAAAGCATCACTACGAACAAAGCTAGTGGAGGTGATGGAATTCCAGTGGAGCTATTTCAAATCCTGAAAGATGATGCTGTGAAAGTGCTGCATTCAATATGCCAGCAAATGTGGAAAACTCAGCAGTGGCCACAGGACTGGAAAAGGTCAGTTTTCATTCCAATCCCAAAGAAAGGCAATGCCAAAGAATGCTCAAACTACCACACAATTGCTCTCATCTCACACGCTAGTAAAGTAATGCTCAAACTTCTCCAAGCCAGGCTTCAGCAATACGTGAACCATGAACTTCCTGATGTTCAAGCTGGTTTTAGAAAAGGCAGAGGAACCAGAGGTCAAATTGCCAACATCTTCTGGATCATGGAAAAAGCAAGAGAGTTCCAGTAAAACATCGATTTCTGCTTTATTGACTATGCCAAAGCCTTTGACTGTGTGGATCACAATAAACTGTGGAAAATTCTGAAAGAGATGGGAATACCAGACCACCTGACCTGCCTCTTGAGAAACCTATATGCAGGTCAGGAAGCAACAGTTAGAACTGGACATGGAACAACAGACTGGTTCCAAATAGGAAAAGGAGTAGGTCAAGGCTGTATATTGTCACCCTGCTTATTTAACTTCTATGCAGAGTAGATCATGAGAAATGGTGGGCTGGAAGAAGCACAAGTTGGGATCAAGATTGCCGGGAGAAATATCAATAACCTCAGATATGCAGATGACACCACCCTTATGGCAGAAAGTGAAGAGGAACTAAAAAGCCTCTTGATGAAAGTGAAAGTGGAGAGTGAAAAAGTTGGCTTAAAGCTCAACATTCAGAAAACGAAGATCATGGCATCTGGTCCCATCACTTTATGGGAAATAGATGGGGAAACAGTGGAAACAGTGGCAGACTTTATTTTTTTGGGCTCCAAAATCACTGCAGATGATGACTGCAGCCATGAAATTAAAAGACGCTTACTCCTTGAAAGGAAAGTTATAACCAACCTAGATAGCATATTAAAAAGCAGAGACATTACTTGGCCAACAAAGGTCCGTCTAGTCAAGGCTATGGTTTTTCCTGTGGTCGTGTATGGATGTGAGAGTTGGACAGTGAAGAAGGCTGAGCACCGAAGAATTGATGCTTTTGAACTGTGGTGTTGGAGAAGGCTCTTGAGAGTCCCTTGGACTACAAGGAGATCCAACCAGTCCATTCTGAAGGAGATCAGCCCTGGGATTTCTTTGGAAGGAATGATGCTAAAGCTGCAACTCCAGTACTTTGGGCACCTAATGCAAAGAGTTGACTCACTGGAAAAGACTCTGATGCTGGGAGGGATTGGGGGAGGAGGAGAAGGGGACAACAGAGATTGAGATAGCTGGATGGCATCACTGACTCGATGGACGTGAGTCTGAGAGAACTCCGGGAGTTGGTAATGGACAGGGAGGCCTGGCGTGCTGCGATTCATGGGGTCGCAAAGAGTCGGACATGACTGAGCAACTGAACTGAACTGAACTGAAGCAAGTGGGCTTTCCAGTTGGCTCAGTGGTGAAGAATCTGCCTGCCAGTGCAGGAGTTGCAGGAGATGGTGGTTCGATCCCTGGGCCGAGAGGATCCTCTGGAGAAGGGAATGGCTACCACTCCAGTATTCTTATCTGGGGAATCCCATGGGCAGAGGAGCCCGGCAGGCTGCGGTTCATGGGGTCACAAAGAGTTGGACATGATTGAGCATGCAACACTCACAACACTCAACTAAGCAGGTTTTGTTTTGTTTTTGTTTCTTTTTTTTGAAATTTTAAAAAAGGCAGGAATTGCAATATAGCTCCTTAGAATTAGGTCATTTAAAATGGTTTTCCCTGATAAAGCTTGGCAGGTGAAATCCAAAGGTACTCGCTTTCCTCACCAGAAAGGGCTCTCCATTTGCCTTTGCTGATGGTAATTTATTAAGAATATATCTCTTTCATTTATAGCTGACCTCAGGGAAAGCAGGCTTCCTTTTATAGTTTCTACCTCAGTAGCTTTGGACGAAGTACCCCTGTTCCTATATTCCTGCCTAGATTTGTGTTTAAGTTTTATCTTACACATCCATTCATCTTTTAGCCATTCTGATCTCTGCCATGCAGAGCCCCTTAAAAACTTTTCCTTCTTTGAGAAAAGGTCATAAATAAGGGATATTATTAAAGTAAAATGAGGACATGATTCCATTCTGAGCAGTCTAAGTGTATGTATATACTACCTCAAGATTCCGACGATCAGCATTTACTCATTTTCTTAAATGACTTGCTTTATGCACCTTTATTGGGCAGTCAAGGTGGCCAATTGTGTTGTCCCCCTCATGCTGCTTTGTACTAGGTGTTGAAAGGACAGAATGAGAGACAGGGAAAGAGAACAGCTTTTACAAATGAATCTTAAGAGTTCTAGTGTCTTTCAGAAGCAACAAATCATTTTTAATCTGACAGTTCCTAATTAAATTGATTGTGAGATAAAAGGCACCCAATAAGTGTCAGGCTCACATGAGTTAAAAGGCCTGGTGGGTTGTGAAAGGCATTTAATGCTCCTAAACCTTCCTGCAAATGGATGCCCTTGAAAGCTCTCCTAGCAATGAGTTAAAGATCTCAGTTGGGGGCTGCTGACATGTTGTAATGACTATAATTTATAGCACACCAGCTCCATACTACCCTTTGCCCCACCAGGGTGCTGCCTGAAGCTGGTAGGGCCAGAAGGAAAAAAGGGGAAAGAAAAAAAGACTCAAGGGCCCTTTTAGCATCCTCTCTTCTATCAGTTTAGACTTTTGGGGCCTCTTTCAGAGGCTGCTACTGCTGCTGCTGCTAAGTCACTTCAGTCGTGTCTGACTCTGTGCAACCCCATGGACTGCAGCCTACCAGGCTTCTCTGTCCATGGGATTTATTTATTTATTTTATTTTTTAAAATTTTATTTTATTTTTAAACTTTACAATATTGTATTAGTTTTGCCAAATATCGAAATGAATCCGCCACAGGTATACATGTGTTCCCCATCCTGAACCCTCCTCCATCCTCCCTCCCCATACCCTCCCTCTGGGTCATCCCAGTGCACCAGCCCCAAGCATCCAGTATCGTGCATTGAACCTGGACTGGCGACTCATTTCATACATGATATTATACATGTTTCAATGCCATTCTCCCAAATCTCCCCACCCTCTCCCTCTCCCACAGAGTCCATAAGACTGATCTATACATCAGTGTCTCTTTTGCTGTCTCGCACACAGGGTTATGGTTACCATCTTTCTAAATTCCATATATATGTGTTAGTATACTGTATTGGTGTTTTTCTTTCTGGCTTACTTCACTCTGTATAATAGGCTCCAGTTTCATCCACCTCATTAGAACTGATTCAAGTGTATTCTTTTTAATGGCTGAGTAATATTCCATTGTGTATATGTACCACAGCTTTCTTATCCATTCTTCTGCTGATGGGCATCTAGGTTGCTTCCATGTCCTGGTTATTATAAACAGTGCTGTGATGAACATTGGGGTACACGTGTCTCTTTCCCTTCTGGTTTCCTCAGTGTGTATGCCCAGCAGTGGGATTGCTGGATCATAAGGCAGTTCTATTTCCAGTTTTTTAAGGAATTTCCACACTGTTCTCCATAGTGGCTGTACTAGTTTGCATTCCCACCAACAGTGTAAGAGGGTTCCCTTTTCTCCACACCCTCTCCAGCATTTATTGCTTGTAGACTTTTGTATTGCAGCCATTCTGACTGGCGTGAAATGGTACCTCATTGTGGTTTTGATTTGCATTTCTCTGGTAATGAGTGATGTTGAGCATCTTTTCATGTGTTTGTTAGCCATTTGTATGTCTTCTTTGGAGAAATGTCTATTTAGTTCTTTGGCCCATTTTTTGATTGGGTCATTTATTTTTCTGGAATTGAGCTGTAGGAGTTGCTTGTATATTTTTGAGATTAGTTGTTTGTCAGTTGCTTAATTTGCTATTATTTTCTCCCATTCTGAAGGCTGCCTTTTCACCTTGCTAATAGTTTCCTTTGTTGTGCAGAAGCTTTTAAGTTTAATTAGGTCCCCTTTGTTTATTTTTGCTTTTATTTCCAATATTCTGGGAGGTGGGTCATAGAGGATCCTGCTGTGATGTATGTTGGAGAGTGTTTTGCTTATGTTGTCCTCTAGGAGTTTTATGGTTTCTGGTCTTACGTTTAGATCTTTAATCCATTTTGAGTTAATTTTTGTGTATGGTGTTAGAAAGTGTTCTAGTTTCATTCTTTTACAAGTGGTTGACCAGTTTTCCCAGCACCACTTGTTAAAGAGATTGTTTTTAATCCATTGTATATTCTTGCCTCCTTTGTCAAAGATAAGGTGGGATTTAGAGGCTAGTAACTTTCAAACTGAACATGTCTTATTCAGCTTCTACTGATTTATACCATAATGGTATAGTCGCTGACTTACATGGCCAGTTATTCCAGGTAGGTTGGCAGAAGCTCAAAGAAGACTTTAATTAAATTAATTAATTCATTTGTTCATCAGTTATTAATTGAGCATCTATAAATGTTCTAAAAACTGTTCTAAGCACTGGGGTCATATCGATAAGACAGACTTCTTAATCTCATGAGTTCAATATTCCATGGGGCTAGAAGGGGCCAGAGACAAAAAAGGGATAGGAAACCAAGTAAACATATAGACAGACAGGAAAATGCCTGATACAATATTATTTATAAAAATTTGAAATTATCTTGTTTCTTTCCGTTGGTGTGAATAACTTTAAGTAGAAAGAGCTATGTGGCTAGCTGAGATTAGCTGAGTCCTTAAGATTGAAATAATGAATAGGAGGGGAGAAAGGAGAGAAGGGTAGGAACCCAAAGACAGTATTCTTGTAACATATTGAAACAGATATTCCTGTGTTGTTCAAAAGTTTTCTCTGAGTATAATTTTGGTAGCAAAATTTCAAAATAATTGGAACAATGGCAGCGCTTTTGAAACAAGCATTTGTTTAGTCAATAGGTAAATCTGAAAGATGTATGACTTCTGATATGGTTGTATAAGAAAAGCAAAAATTAATGGAAACAGCATGCTATAGAGGAGCAGAATGGATTTGGTTTGCTCTGGGTTCAAATTGTGACTGTGGCTTTTCCTGGCTCTGTGACCTTGGCCAAGATATTTACAACTTTACAAGTTGCATGCATGCAGTTGCATGCATTCATGCTAAGTTGCTTCAGTCATGTCTGACTCTGTGCAACCCTATGGACTGTAGCCCATCAGGCTTATCTGTCCATGGGATTCTCTAGGCAAGAATACTGGAGTGGGTTGCCAGGTCCTCTTCCAGGGAATCTTCCTGACCCCAGGGATTGATCCTGAATCTCTAGTCTCCTGCATTGGCAGGCAGGTCTTTATCACTAGTACCACCTGGGAAGCCCTAGTTTACAATTACTTCATCATAAAAATGGTACAGAAATAACATGTTTCAGAGGCTTATTGTAAGAAATAAGTAAACTAGTATTCATAAAGTGTCCAAAATGATACCTCTCCTATAAAAGAGCAATGAGACATCAATAAAGCAGGTCTTGTTTTTATACTTAGTCATGAATTCTAATTTTATGTACATCATACATTATCACAATCAATAAATCATAATGTCAATTCTTAAAAATCCTCAGACATAGCTAGAAAAAAAATGTCCTTTAAGGACAGTTTCATTCCATTACTGTTAGGTCAAACAAAGGGTTTTGCCTGAAATGGAAGGAGTTTTGATTTTGTGTGTTCTGGATCAAATCCAGCATAATGTTCCTTTGAGTGTGGCCACTATTCAAGTCATAGCTTTTGAGGCTTTGTGATACTGTGAAACAACAACTTAGTGAAGGATCAGAGGATGGAAAATTCAAGGTTGATTCATGCATTTTAAAGTGTGAATGTCTTATAGCATCAGACACAAACTGAAGCAGCTAGTACTAGGGAGACGGTAACCCAAGAGAACAGAAAGACCTTCATCTCAAAGAATGAAAAAAAAAATCACCAGTTTAATCTCTCTAAAGCCTCAGATTCTGGCAGAAAAATTTACACTGATGAAAAGAAGGAAACGAAACACAGATGACCAGACCAATTCCCCTCTCTGAAATCACCAGGTGGCTATGTACTATCTCCAGCCTCTCCAAGGATGTCTTTGAAAATCTTTCCTATAGAAGGCCTTCTGGATTCCAGGACTTAAAGAAAGCCTCAATACCTTATGTTTTGTTGCAGAATAAGCAGGGAAGGGTTATGAAGTAAAATAATCTTGTATAGTCTACCATAAACTCTCACATGTTAAATGTAATTTTTGGTTAATGACTCTCCTATACAAGTCCTTGGTATGCTACAGGTATCTAGTTTATTATGCATAGTGTTTAAAGGTATTGCTAAAGAATTTAACTCAGGCCGTGAATTAGGAATGGCTTTCTCTCTTTTTCAGTTTTCTGAAAATAAGAACCAATTTGCCGAATTTCAATTTATGGTCCGTTCCTGGCAAATGCAATCTGCTCTGAGTATAAGATCTTGCTTTTCCATGAATTTTCTTAGGAACTCACAGGTTATCTTGTCTCTTTTCCCCCTTCAAAACCCTTTCTTATGGTATCTGGCACTTCTGCGTACCGGGTGAAAAGAGAGTTGACAAGGTGGCAAAACGAAATTGCCATCTTTTGTGGTCAGCCAGTGCGGTGAGCATTTGGCCCCTTGAGGTATTTTTGTGCAGCTTTTTGGAGAAGCATTGCCTCGTCTCCACTGAACTGATAACGATGAAACTTCAATCCCTGTTGCCTTCAATCATTTTCTTATTGTGCCAGCTCAATGACTTTTCTTCAATTCCAGTTTTCTGGCACTGGGTCTGGCAGAGACTAGGGAAAAAAGAATGCTTTAGGTGTGTGTTGCACTGAACTTCACTTTTAATTCCCCATAAATGTTCAATCTGAAGTCTTATTCAGAGAAAAATTGTGTTCATGTTTGTGGCCAAAAGGAATGCAGCAAAGTGACAGATGTAAGATGAGAGAAGAGGCAGCCTTTAATCATTTTGTTGTCAAAGCAGCTTTGGATCGTCCTTTGATGAAAGCACTTTCTCTCACTGTGTATGGAAAACTAGAGACTCGTTCTTTTGCCCTTTGCAGATTCCTTACCCAGGCGGTTTAAATCCTGCACTAAATATGAAACTTCTAAACCCTAGATCCTTGTTACAGAGCATTCCAGTTTATATTAAATCATTCATATTGTGGAAGAATTGGATCTCTGCTCTAACTGGGTAGAGACTCCGGTGACTCAGTTTACACATAATCCTCATAGAATGGACAGCAACATTTGGTAAACCCCAGTGACCAAGGAACTTGTTTTCATCTGCGTTTGGGCCAGTTGCATTTCACAGAGATGCTAAGCATTAAAGCATATAATGTTTACAAGTAAAAGCCTTTTCTCCCTTAATCCCTGCATGCCTGTAATTAAGCAGGAGAGTTAATTTTATGTAAATCATGCATTACTGTAATTGGGTGCAAGTGAACATTCGTGTACATCTTATTTAAAAGAGAAATATAATGTTATTATGTGGATGCTGGTGCTGTGAAGTCTCAACCCTCTGGGGGACATCGACAACATTGCCGGCTGTTTACAAGGCTTGGTCTGGGAGCTTAATGATAAGTCGCTGGGTTCTGTTGGTGCTGTCCTGTGAAGAGTGGAGCCATGTGCTTTCAGAAAGTCTGAAAGGTGGAACACTGGGGCTTCTCTTCCTATTTCTCCCTTAACTTTCACTTTATCGAGCCATCATTTTTGTCTTTCTACTCAACTTTTCAGACCTAAAGAATCCTCTCCAATGGTTTGCTCCTCTTGGCAGTTCTGACCTGTATTTCCCCAGGCAGACCACAGATGGTTTTGTCTTCTGTAGGCAGGGGCTGGTCTGAAGCAGACCAGCCTTTTTTCGCACATTTTTTCTGAGGCTGCTCAGGGCTGCTTTAAGACCCCAGGATTTTCTCTTGCAAGTGTAGCCAGATCAGATAGCACTTATGTGATGGCCACTGCATTGGTACAGCAGGAGACAGAGGGCTCACCTCTGGGTGGGGAGGATAAGCTATTCCTTTGTTCTGTATCTAGAGAGCAGATCCAGTGCTTTGCGACAAGCTTATCCAGCAGAATATAAAGAATTTGATCTGCATATCTTGAGGTTAAGAATTGTGAGGAAAAAAATACGTACATAACAGGACTGTTATTTTAAACATTTCTCCTCCTCACCTGGAGGCCTGAACAATCATCTTTGGCGTAATGCCTTGGCCTCATTCTGCCCGGCTTGCCAAGCCAGCTCTTCACCTCCCAACCCTGTACACGCAGCAGGTTGGTCTTTTGAGCCTTCAGGGCGAGAGACCTTCCCAGAGCACCACCTTCCTGCCCCCTGCTCACTTGCTGCCACCACATATGCCTGTAGTCCTGCTTAAATGCTTTAGATGTGCTTCTTCTTTTTGAAGGACTATGAGTGAACCATCTCTTACACTCTTCCCATAACTGCCCCCTTCCTCCCAATCCAGTTCTTGGCTGTCTCCCTCCCTTTTACCTTCCCCCAGCCTTTTATTCCTCTCTCAGCTCTTTCTTGCTCCTTTGATTCTTCCCCATCCCCCATATTGTATTTTCTCACTCTGAGGTCTTATTTGAAATTCCATTGGTCCAGAGGTTATAGATCTAAACAGATAAAGTAACTTCTAGCTAAGATTTTTTCTTTTTACAGTAATTAGGAGGTAAGTGTGTTCCCTAGTGGCCATAGCATTTTCTCTTCATCTTTGTTCTTATAAAGAAATCCCTTGACATACCACATAGTAAAGCCTGTTAGAAGAACAAATGGTCTTTACAGGTTTAATTCATCCAATAATATTCAGTGCTTTTTTATAGTAGCTAACTTCAGCACACTTGATGTGTGGAACTAATTTGTGCATTCCTTTAAGTGATATAATATTCTTATGCTATTTTTAATTATTCAGTCTTGTGCTCAAGTTTGAAAGTTGGTTGCAAGTACCTTTCAGTATAATCAGGATATATATTTTTTAAAATACAAAAAAATAATAAGTACTATCAATGTGTTATTTAAATGTTATTTGAAGTGTTATTTAATGCTATACTTTTATACTATCTGCTGGTTCTGAACCAAGTTGATTGCCTCAGTTAAGGCAGTGAAGAGCCCAGTGTGGGAAACAGCACAGAGGTTAATACCCGAGCTGACTTTAACTGCAATGTGAATTCTTGTAGCAATGACAGGTTTGGCATGAGTACCTTGAAGCTAAATGATGGTGAAATGGCCAAACCCTTCTCTAGACTAGGAATCACAGAGAGGCTTGTTTCATTGCCAAGTCATATCCAACTCTTTGTGACCCCACGGACGTAGCCTACCAGGCTTCCACGAAGTGAAAAGAGAAACAAAACATCCTCACGGTGAGGGTGAGTGGAGGGTAAAGCTGGTCTAGCATCTCTAGATCTACTTAGATTCAGGCTGATACAGGGACAATTAGGAGAAACTCTGGAGATGAGGTCACATGCTTTGGACAGACTTGGAGACTGAGAATAGCTCACCAATAGTATGTGTGCTGGGACTGGAAGGGTCCCTTGGAAATAGTGTGGGACATGGTGGGAAATTAGTGTTGTGGGGGAAAAGAAAGATAAGCATGCAAACAGATGGCTTAGAGATCCTCATCTAAACTTTTTGAAGGCCTCACTGATTTGCAACTGAACACGATTGAAACTTACACAAGAGCCACACCATATATCTGTTGGTAAGTTGTGCTTAAATGACTGTGAAACTCTGTAGCTTATTATTAGTGAACATTCAGTTTATTAAAAATTCTTTTGTCTTATAAAAACCTCAACATACATTCACCGATATTATCTGAAAGGATATATGTCAAACCTTGGTGTTTATCTTTTGTCCGTGAGATTAATTTATGTGTTTGGCTTATCTACATTTTCTAATTTTGCCAGTTAACCAAGTGTTATTTATGTAATCTATTTATTACTAATTTGATGTACTGTGGTGACAGTTTGGGTCATTACTCTCTGCTTTGTTTTCATAGCCTGGCTTATAAAAAGGTCTTTGTTTTCAAGGTCTAAGTCCAGGGATATGTGGCAGAGAAGTGCTTTAACAGAGGACGGAGGCTCCATGAGGTAAAGGAAAAAGGTGGTTGGGATCTGGAGAAGGGGAGGAAGCCTGGCAGGGGAGACTCCCCTGGGGAGGCGGGGCACAGAGCCATCTCCAAATGTGCCCTGCAGAATGGGTTGACTGCTCAAGGATGGGTGCTGAGAAGCCGCCACCTCCAAGATCACTGTGGGTAAAGCCTTTTGTGGAAGGAGTGCCTCTGATGAATCAGGATGACTGGCAGGTTTAGCAGTGGCAGTGGGACCACTGGGAAAAGAGAACTAGGACTGCCCCAGTCCTCTCTCCCCCTCTCCTGTAATACCTGATATTGGACTCTCAGTAACTTTGAATTAGGTTTTTATGCTAGATTGAATTTGGTTACATTCCCAAAGTAAGAGGACCAGTAAAGTTGATTTTTGTCTAGATTGAGGCTAGAAGAAGGCCTGACTCTGACCCGGTGGGTTGCACATCATCCCCGCCTTCCTGATGTTGCCTTCAAAGGGCCTTTCTCATTTACATATTCACGCATAGGTTATTTAAAAAAAAAAACAATACCATTACCTTATATAATCCTTCACACTTCATATAATATGGATGCTCATATAAAGATATCAATTAATTCAATGAAAAGGTTCTTGTGATTGATATCCAGATGATTAATTATGTAAGTGAAACATCTCCTCTAATTGAGGAACAGTAACAGCTGGTGTGGTGCTGCATGGTTTTGGAAAATGGAAGTAGCCTCTGAAGATAAACACTAGTAGAGAGTCTAATGTGACTTTGAGATAATCTCTGTCATATTTCAGTAGTCTGTACTGACTTTTCCTCGAGGATTCATGAAATTGAAGAATTTGGCCTTGCAAAGTTGCTGCAATATTGACTCACTCATCCTGTGCCTAGAAACACATGAGAGGCTTACCACTATATGCTTTATCAGGACAGACCTCTTTGAAAGTGAAAGAATGATCACTCCTCTTGTTCAGACATGATGCCAGTGGACCCATTTGATAAAAAAAAAAAAAAAAGAGGACCAGTATTTTTTAACTCTATATTGTCTTGTTTTACCAGAAACAGCTCTCTTGTCCTGAAAGAGACAAGAAATGCTCCTTTGAGTGAATGTAATTGCTTGATTCCTTCTAATTCTAACCATATGACTCCCATTATGCCTTATTTAACTGATGACATATGGTTTTTCCTTCTTAATTACTTTTACAACAAATATGTATTATATCCCTAAAAAATGATTTCTGTACATTCCAAGTTCACACTGTGTATGTCCTTGTTCTTTGCACAACATGGACTTCCTTGCTTATCTCTTACAACAGTTATACTGAGTGTGGGAAGCATTTTTCTCTTGATTTTTAAATACAAGGCATAAGGCAATGGCACCCCACTCCAGTGCTCTTGCCTGGAAAACCCCATGGACAGAGGAGCCTGGTAGGCGGCAGTCCATGGGGTCGCTAAGAGTCGAACACGACTGAATGACTTCACTTTCATTTTTCATTTTCATGCATTGGAGAAGGAAATGGCAACCCACTCCAGTGTTCTTGCCTGGAGAATCCCGGGGATGGGGAAGCCTGGTGGGCTGCTGTCTATGGGGTCGCACAGAGTCGGACACGACTGAAGTGACTTAGCAGAGAAAGTAATTAGGTGATTTGCCCAAGGTTAAGTAGTTCATCAAGTGAAATTTAGACTGGGACCCATTTGTGTCTGGCTTCAGAGGCCAAGTTTTAAATACTACCCTCTCCTTGAATGGACCCAGTCCCCCTCAAACTCAATCACCCTATACCTCACTCTATTTTTAATTTTTTAAATAGAGTTTAAAGCTTTCTAGCTTCTGGGTGTTGTGGACTGTTGTTTGATTAATCCTCACCTCCACTTCTGCTAGAATATGAACCTGAGTGTAGAGATCCCTCCACTTCGTTGCTACAGAACAGCACCTAGGATGGTGTCTGGAATGGCATAGGCATGTTTGTCCAATAAATGGAAATAATTGGCAGGCCATTGGCTTTATGCCTTCTTGTTCCCAGGCTAAGAGAAAGGCTTACATGGACAATTAAGGAATAACATGAAAAGTACCCTAACAGAGTTAGGAAGACAGCTAAGGAAATCACAGAGGCCTCGCTGATAAGCTGTTACTTGCTCTGAGTATTATGGAGAGAAGAAGGGCATGGAGAGAGCAAGAGAAGTAGATAAAATCTCAGAAGCAAGAAGTCGGGGTTTGTGTGGAGAATGGTGAAGTCGTTCTACGTGTCTCACAGCCTGTGAAGAGGCACATTACTCAGCCTGGAGGTTCCTCCTGCAGGGTCCCCAAGGACACTGAACCAGCGATTATCATAGCCTTTATTACCTTCTTTATACTTTACTATTTACCTCCCAGTCTCACCAATGAGGCTGCAAGATCTTTGATGCAAGGAACTATGATGATCTGATCCCTTTTAGACAGGGACTTTGCCTTAATTATTTTTGTCTTCTCATAGCTTATTATGGTGCTGGTACTTGGTGGCCCTCAGTACATGTATTGGGTCAGTCATTTTCATTTAGTCATGTGTGAATCTTATGACTCCATGGACTATACCCCGCCAGTCTCCTCTGTCCATGAGATTTCCCAGACAAGAATACTGGAATGGGTTGCCATTTCCTTCTCCAGGGGATCTTCCTGAGCCAGGGATCAAACCCAGGTCTCCTGCATTGCAGGCAGATTCTTTATTGACTGAGCCACCATGAAGCCCAGTACGCATATGTGCTGTGCTTAGCATTCAGTCATGTCCAACTCTTTGTGACTCATGGACTGTAGCCTGCCAGGCTCCTTTGTCCTTGGGGATTCTCCAGGCAAGAATATTGGAGTGGGTTTCTATGCTGTCCTCCAGGAGATCTTCCCTTCCCAGGGATCAAACCCAGGTCTCCTGCACTGCAGGCAGATTCTTTACCATCTGAGCCACCAGGAAAGTCCAGTACATGTATAATGGATAATAAATGGACAATGAATGAATTAGTGGTGAATGAAGGAATGAGTGAATGACATGGCTTAATAGCAGTTTGTTTAAAAAGAGTTTTGAATTTAAGTTGAGCAGCAAAAATATCTAATGTGGTCTTCGGTAGAATAACAAAAGTATGGTGCCTGGTTTCTGAGTATCTAGAATCTTGGAATCTCAGAGATTAGAAATGATGGGGAAACAGACTAGACATGTGAGATGACTTGCTCATGGTTCCACCCCAAATTTGTGGTCAAAGTAGGATTTGCATTTAGAGATCATGACTCTCAGTTAAATTTGCTTTCTACAAGTTCTAGTATATTCTGTGCTGGTCAGACCACAACTGTAGCAGACTGTGCAATTCTGAGCTATACACTTAAAGATCTATAGCTGCAAAGTAGCATCTGTCCAAGGAAGGATGATGCAGATACTAGGGGAAAGTGGAAACCATATCACGTGAAGATGAGATGAAGACAGTAAGGATATTTCACCTAGAGAGGAAAATACTTGCAAAGGGTCAGAATGTACCTGCAAAAGTGAGTGGGAAAACATAGTATGTCTGTCTTGATATTTTAAAATATATAAGTCATTCTTTCTTTGCTCCAGAGGAAAAACAGAAGCCATGTGTAGAAGCCATAGAGAAATAAATATCAACTCAATATGAAAAAAAGGTCTTAGAATTGACCAAGAATAAAATTCCAAGTGATAATATATATGCAAGAAGAGGGTAGATGATTATGTCAGGATGAGATTGTGAGTTCATTTAGAGTAGAGGTCATATTTTAGTTGTATTTCCCTAAGACCTTGAATTATGCCTGGTTTGGTTTTAGTTGCTCAGTCATGTCCGACTCTTATGACCCCATGGACTGCAGAACATCAGGCTTCTTTGTCCGTGGGATTTCTGAGGCAAGAATACTACAGTGGATTACCATTTGCTTCTCCAGGGAATCTTCCCAACCCAGAGATGAAACCCACATCTCCTGTATATGTCTCCTTCATTGCATGTGGATTCTTTACTGCTGTGTCATGAGGGAAGTCCCTGAAGAATGCCTGGCACATAATATATGCTCACTTAAGATTTGTTATGCATCTTTTAAAAAGAATATTTTATAGGTTGGATGAGCATGGAAGTGAATAGGAATATACTGTATTATGAACTCAAGGGCTTTTCTAACACTTAGGTTTATGATCCTTTGATAAGCAAAGTAATGTATCAATATTTAATGAAGCAAGTCATTTTATGCTCTTACAAGTAAAAGTCAGTGGAATTGTTGTTTCCTTCAAACTCTGCTAAGCCCTGTGATGTTGCATTTTTGTTCCTCCCTTAGGAGAAGGAAAGGTTTGCTACAACCCCTGTCTTATACAAAGGTGACCACAGCTAGTTACATCTCTGTACCTGGTGATGAAACTAAAATTCCATGTGGAAGTTTAAATAGACTTTGTTTGTACAAATAGCCTACGACCAATTTTTGGAAACATGTGAATGATGGTTATGCCTATAGATTCACACTTTTCCAAGTGATGACTAACCTAGAAAAGCAGATTTTTCACAGAGTCCTAAATCCTATTTAGGCTGTCACCTTTAAAAAATGTTTTAACAAATATCTTAAATATCACTTCAGAAAACTTATTTTTCACTGAATATTTTATTTTCAGAATGTGTTGGTTTGACATTTGTCCTTTTTTTTTTTTTGTGGCCACAGAAGTGTCATTCCTTTCAGTATACGCAGAGGTCATTTGAAGGAGACAAAGAAAGCTTTATTTAGATTACTGTGTTAGTCACAGGAAGCTGTGAAAAACTAAATAATAATAAGGCAATTATTTGATTTGTTATTTTCATCTTATTCCTTGAGAATTTTTACAGTTTATTTTTTCCAAAATGGTCATGCCTATTTATATGCTCAAAAATCTATATCGATTTTCCACTAAGGTCTTTCATATGCTATGTGATTAATTTTCATTCTTATCATATATATATATATATAAAACACATTTATCGGTTTTTATGAAATATTATCATCTTAGTTCCATTTCAAATAATGCTGCTGCATTAGCCATAAAGTTATTCATGAGGTATTTGGTTGTGATTCTAACTTATTTTTAAAGAACCATATACTATAAATATAGCAAGGTGCTTCTGAGAATTCATGATTTGGTGTTACCCATTTAATGATGTTATTAAAATTTTTCCCTAGTTGTTAATTCCATGCACCTAAATGGAATAGACTTTGTGCTCTGTGTATTCCTAATATGTAGCTTGTTCAGGACCTTTCAGATATATGCACTTAACCGGGCAAGTCTAAGATATTTCCCAAATAAAAACCAATATCTTTTTCCCTCTCCTTTATGAGTTATAAAACACTTTTCCTCCCCTTCTTCTTTGATTTAATTTATATGCCAGAGATTTTTCTGCTCTGGGGATGAAAATGGAAGACCAGGGAAGAGAGTTGATGAAACAGAGATGATTCAAAGATCTGAAATATTTTATCCTCACTCGATAAAAAGTAAATTATTTTTTCTCTTTTCCAATAACCATCATTTTCCTTGATCTTGGAATCACTCAAAGCCTAGCCACTGAGTCCTGTATAAACCAATGCTTTGTCTCAAGATGTGGAGAAAGATAAAATACTGATACCTGCACAAAGGTACTAGCTTGATTATATTTACAATTATGAGATACCGCAAATTTAAGAATGCCAATTTTTGCTCATCACTGAGTATTTATTATATATAACAAATACATGGGAAAGAAAAAACTATATTGTGTGATATAAATAGTTTATTTACATTACAGAAAAAACATCAAGACAATGTATACTATTTCAAATATATCCATACATAATCAAATATAGCTGTAGTACATGTTTTCATTGGTGTAGATTACCACAAATGCAAGGCAACATGTGTAGATCTCTTGTCTTATTCTTTTGTCTATAATACTGTATTGTGTAGTCCAAGCTTTCGGTAGTCCAGCCACTGTGCAACATGCTCCCTTTAGATTAACCTCGTGGATGCTCTTGTTGTGTTGTCTGAACTGTAGTGCCCTGTATTTTGCTTCTGTCTGTGAATTCTGTTGCTTCGGGGGCATTTCCTAGAAGGTTGGAAAGTTTACAAATCTTAGTCCAGTATCTGAAGTCCAGTCCCACAAAAACAGAGTGAAGTTGTAGATTAAGCAAATTATTAAAATATTTCAGATGTAAGAATTTATTATTAGCAGAAGCTG
The DNA here is from genome assembly GCF_029378745.1 of Bos indicus. Classification (NCBI taxonomy): domain Eukaryota; kingdom Metazoa; phylum Chordata; class Mammalia; order Artiodactyla; family Bovidae; genus Bos; species Bos indicus. The sequence goes on from NC_091761.1 coordinate 80,521,921, forward strand.
CAATTATTTTGGAAAAGGTTTTTGGTTTTGTTTGTTTTTGCTTCTCCTTGTAGTTGTCTTTAAGTGTCTATTAAGGAGAACTAAAGAACAGACATGGAAGTTCAAGAGGAATACATTTACCTAGTCCTTAACTGCTTACTCATTAAGGCAGAAAGAATGACTGAGCACAATGCAATCAAGCAAGTGTGAGCCCATCTAACCCCACGTTGAAGGTCTTCAATAACTTTATATTTTAAATGTCCCTAGGGTGAATGTTATATTGACATTTCAATGCTAAAAGTTTAAATCTTATCAAACCAGAGAATGAGCCAACTGTTAATATAGGATCTGTAATGAAAAGGGATATTGTTTTGGTTCAGCCTAACATCATTTTTGTATGTGAATAGTATAAGCTAGAGATATAAATTGGTACCGATTATTTAGCTTCTATAAAAAGCTAATACTCAAATTATTTAAAGAGCTCTGATCTTTTATGATAAAGCAATGCTTTGATGATATAAATAAAAATAATATAGAGTTCATATAAAATCCTATTATAATAGCCTATAGAGTATCAGAAAATGCATATTCATATATATGTTCATATATGAATAAATGTATGTAGTATATAGATATATGATTTTGGGGGGGAAGTAGATCTGTCAAAATGAACATGGAGCTGGAAGCCACATTCCTCAAAAGTAAAAAGAAGATAGATTTTGTTTTCACATGGAAGGTGAAAACAGATATGTGGCTTAAAAAGTAGCCAGCCTAATGTGGGGCTCAATTTAGGTTGTCTTGAATAGCAGAATACAAACATCATGACCAGTGAAAGGGGCAGTATGAGTGAAAATGAAATGCACAAGCTCTGATATTAGGCGACCTAGACTTCATTTCTGCCCTGATTGCTCACCTGTGTACACTCAGCAACATGCTGACTTCTCATACCTCAGAGTGCCTGTCTTTAAAATGGGGATAATTTTTCCCTCTTCATACAGTTTTCATATGTATATTCATTTGTGTGTGTGTGTGTGTGTGTGTATACATATATGACACACACACAGACACACACATAGAGACACACAATTTCTGGGGAGATAAGGACCCTATGTATCCCAGTTGTTTTTATTATGTATGGAAATGAAACTGTGACTAATAAGACTTTTTTTTTTTTGCTTTCTCAATGGCTCAAATTTTATTTTATTATTTTTTTAAATTTTATTTTATTTTTAAACTTTACATAATTGTATTAGTTTAAACATCTGCTCAAGCATTGAAAGTTCTGCATTTTTGTTAGTACATGAAGTAGCAAATCAAATTGTTGAGATTAGATCTATTACATATGAATTTCATTTTTCATATGCTGATATTGCTTAGATATTAGACAGCTCAAGACCCTTGGAGTAATATGGCACAGCTTCCTGTGTTTTAGATGCTATTCTATCTTCTCTTTTACACTTAGTGTTTTTGGTTTAAGTTATTTTTACACTCCCCAGAATCTATTTTAATGTAATCCATTGACTCACTTGGCATCTAAACATGAGAGTCGAGTTGATGAACTCAACTCGGTTTCGAGTAGCACAGAGCTCCCGTCGATGATCTTCCCTTAAGCCTTTAGGCCAGGGAAGGATTTATGAACCACATTTTGTCTTTTTCAAGAGCAAATGCCACACTTGTCCTCAAAGAAGATAGCATGATACAGATACTGAGATATATTAGGACTTTTATTTTCTACAGATATGATACTTTTATTTTCTTGTCTTCTGAAAATACTTTTTTGGGAAACATTTTGATTTACTGTAGAGCTGCACAAATGATTGAAAGTCTAAATGCCTTGTGAATTTGGCAGAAACCTTGAAAAACTTCCTTGGAACTCTTCTCTTGAGCAGAGTGAAATCAGATCAGAACAGAATATCTTCAGTAACATTTCTGGTTAGACCAGGACATAAATAATACGCATTTGGTCTGGAATCTATTTCTTGGTTACCATGAATTTACACACTAATGCAGTTAAGCACTTACCCAGCCTCTGTCCTTTACTCCAAGCCCAGTGTCAGAGATTAGTAATTATTCTTTTCTTTTTCTGTTGAAACTGGATGAGATCTCTGTATTTCTCTCAATCCAACTCTCCAGGAAATAATTACTGTTTAATTGTTCTGGGGTTTGATATGAAAGCTTCTTGTGAAATTTGCTGTGTGTTTCCCTGTATCAAAAGTTTTCATGTACTGCAACATGATCATTCTCATTATAATTACTTTCTTTGAATTTTGTGATTAAAGTTATTTTGCTAAGATAAAAATGTATTTGTTGTTTGTATCAAATAAGTTAAAAATGGTTATACCTGAGAGTTATACTTAGAAATATAAGTGCTATAAGTGAGAGCTATAATTTAATATTTTTCTAGGTCTTCTATAAAATCTATTCTGATTTTGTTTGGCATGCTGAGATCTTCCCAACCCACGGATTGAATCCGGGTCTTCTGCATTGCAGATGGATTCTTTACTTTCTGAGCCACTAGGGAAGCCTGAGTAAGGAAATGCTGGTCATTTAAACAGTCTGTTAGTAGTCTGACTGAAGACTGACTTTTTATAGTTAAAAGAAAGAGCATATTTAAACAAAGACTGGCATTACACATTAGAAGAGGAAAGAAAAGGCCTTTGCTTAGAAAATAAATAATCCTCATCAAAATGCAAAAATAAGGAAAATAATTTGTACCACTCCAGCATGAAAGTCATTGTCTTTCCATTTGGTTATTCAAATGTTATGATGAAGAAATAGGACTCCAGAGAATGGATGGTTGCGGAGTCCACAAAGGGACTTGAAATTAGAGTGATCTGACTCAGACAAGGAGGAATGATGTATTCCTTTATGTGGGTGACCACTGAGTATAGTTACTGACCTTGTGATGCAAAGAACCACCACACAGATGACGGCAATCTGAATCGTTCCAATCACAGCTGCGATTAAAACGTACTGAAATCGGACAGGGCCAGGAACAACATACAGTACACTGTAATCCTTTTTTTCACAGTGTTGTCCAGTATAACCAGCATCACACCTGGAATAAATGATAGCGTCCAGTTACCTAAAGCTGCTGTACTCATTTTTATAGTTCGCCTATGGCCATTTCTCTTCATTTTGAAATTAGGGCCTTTTGTTTCCTTTTCCTGCTCTTAAAAAAAAAAAGATAGTACTTTTTAGATTTGTTTCTCAAATACTTATTTTCAATAAGATCTCTTTTTGTTTTTCATTTCAAAGATATATGGTTTCTTTTTATACTTATAATAGTAGAGTTTGAAGATAGGAGGGAGATGATAGAAGTACAGGAATAACTGTTCTTTCTATTTTTTTCAGGTGAGCTTTACATTTTATTTAACTTGCTCTTTAATTAACCTAAGTCAACATAATTGCTTGAGAAAAGGCTTGTTTCTGATGACATGAGTATAAAAAATAATGCTATTTATTAATTTTTTGGATAAAGCATTCTCTATGCAACAGTTAGAATGTGTTAAAAAATGTTAGGGCCAGAGGTAGAACAAGACTGAATTCTTTAATTTACTGGTCATAAAGTTGTCCGCTTATGTTAGAAAGTCAAATTTCAGTAGTAAAAAGGTAATTACAATGTAGGCAATAAGGTTTAGCAAAACAAGCCCATGTGTATTCATCTGAGAATGAAGACTGCCTCTCTGTCACTCAGTTCTCATCAGAAAGCTCAGATAGATAGTGTTAGAATTAGCAATTGACCATGAAATGAGGAAACAGCTCACACGAGAATAACACTAGTGGGGATCAACTTGTCATTGACTTTGTGCAACTATTTTAGAACCTCACTTCGAATGTCTCATAACTATATCCTAGGATCTTTGGTTTCTGCATCGGAAGGGTTTAATACTGACAACTCTGCTGGGAATGACAGAGCAGCGGGAGCAACTTCTCAGTCGGCCTGGCTCTACTGGAAGGCAGGTGCTTGTGTGTTCAGTGACGGAAAACATGAAAGGAAGACAGATCTTGAGAAAGAGAGAGAGAGAGGAAGGAAGGAAGAAAGAAGGATAAGATGAAGAAAAAGAAGGAAGGGAAAAAGATGAAAAGGGAAGGGGGAGAAGGGAGGGAAGAGAAAAAGAGAGCGATAATCCTTTCCCTGTATAGCAATATGCAAACTATTTCACCATTTGCCACTTGTATATGCCATTATTTTGGAAAAGATGACCTACCCAAAGCAACCATGTTATCTTACGTAGAGTAAGGCCTCATTCAGTCATTTGAGAAATATTTGTCAAGTCTCTAATCTGTGCCAAGCACTGCTCTGCATCCATGGGAAAGAGTAGTGAATGAACCAAAGGAGGCCGTGTCTTTAAGGAACTTGGAATGCCCAAGATACAATTTAAAATTCTACCAGCAGAGTGTATATAATGATGTGTTACATAGTACTTGGGTATGGAAGGTACACAGATATTGTTTTCTTGTGTGTGTGTATGTGTGTAGGAGAGGCAGAGAAAAGTGTGGCTGCTGATCACCCACTCAGGCAGAATGCCATCCAGAATTTAGTTTCTATATTTTTACTTTATGCGTGTAAAAGTTAAAGGGTGAAAACCTTACCTGCAAGATGGCTCCTGCATATTGATAGAATGTTCACATTTCCCGTGCATGCAGAAGCCATTGTAGTGTTCTGGGCACGGTATGTGGTGTTCTCTGGCACTTTCTTCTAATTTGTTAGCATTCTCTGTGAATACAGATAAAAGCAACATCCCCTGTAAATACTTTTTAGCCTGGTAAGATCAACCAGGATATTAAGAAGCAAAGCTACAGTAGACAAAAAATATTTACAAGGGCAAGAATTAAAAGGCCATGCTTCAGAAGAAAGACGGAGAAAGAACTGAAAGACAGATGTCTTTACAATTGTGTTTAGAGATGAAACTGCAAAATTACCCAGTGCTTTTCATGCTTTGATGTAATTTCCTACATCTTTAAGAGCCAGTAATGTTTCTATGAGTTGTCAGACAGCTTTAACTTTCCTTGTGTAGAGACAGTACATTGATCATAAAATAATTCAGGAAGAAATATCTTATTTTGTGAATTTCAAAACCCCGCATAATGTCTGTAAAAGTAAATTGCTGCAGTGCCTTGACACTCTCTCCATGTGGGAGCTTAAAAGTTAAAATATGGCTGTGTTCAATTGTTAAACAGAAGTTTTCCAAACCAAATGCAAATTTCAACAAATGTATTCTTTCAGGCTTTTTTCATCTACAGTGAACATGAATTTTCCTAGCACCTGCACATTTTCTTATTGCCTAAATAATGCTATTGAAAGAGCAAATGTTATTTCAGAATCACTTATGTAGATCCTAACACAGTATTTCTAAATGCTGTGAGTATATTCTAATTCATAATATTTGGCCTATGTTTGCAATGTCATGTGAAATTTAAACTTACGATAAAGAAAAAACATGTTCTAAAATGAACCCTTTCCTCCGTCATTAAGCCTTGTTTTCTCATATTTCTATAAAGATAGTAAATATTTTTCCTGACCTTTGTTAGTTTAAACATTTGCTTCCTGTTGGTAATACCGTCTCTAAGCAGTCTTTTGATGCTTTATATATTCATTTTATAATGTAAAGTTTTGCCTTTTTTGAGTTTCTTCTATAATCTGAGACCTGATATACTTTAAGATCCTTGCCTAAAGTATGAGAAACGTAAGTCTCTTGACTTTTCACTTCCCTGGTGGTCCAGTGGTTGAGACTCCAAGCTTCCAATGCAAGGGGCACAGGTTTGATCCCTGTTTAGGGAGCTAAGATCCCACATGCCATGTTGCATGGCCCCCAAAGTATAAAAATAATAATGCTTTTCACCAGGACCACAGTAATTGGTCAGCAGTATGGGTTTTTCCAGCGATGGAAGATTGAGAATAAATTACTATTTTTATGAAATAGATTATCTCCTACCATTTCTATATAGGGGTATAGCTTTTCTTTTATTATAGTGCATTCTTATAATTTTTTACTGTCCATCATGTGTGCGTGCTAGGTCACTTCAGTTGAGTCTTGACTCTTTGTGACCCCATGAACCTGCCAGGCTCCTCTGTCCATGGGATTCTCCAGGCAAGAACACTGGAGTGGGTTGCTGTTTCCTCCTCCAAGGAATCTTCATAACTTTGGGATCAAACCTGGGTCTCCTGCAGCTCCTGCACTGAAGGCATATTCTTTACCACTGAGCCACTGGGGAAGCCCCTTACTGTCCATCATAGAGGATGACTATATTCATCATGAGAAAAAAAAAATGTACCTTAAGTATTAGTGAAGTATACAAATGTATTATTTATGTTTAAGCAGAGCTATAAAATACCTTTAAATTTTAATACCTAGGTTATCATCTGAAAAATATTAAAGTTTGAAGTAAATTGTTAAATATGTTACGTGCTTTCTTGTATAGGGATATTTATGAACATAGGTATAAGGGTAATATTTCAAATTGCATACCCAAAGAATGCCGAAGAGACTGGCGATGGCATTTCAGCCATTCGTTTGTTTTACATCTGTGTCTCTTTACCTATTTAGGTGATCTTTTGTTTGCACTGTAATATTTCTACTTTGATAATTACTATTAAACCGCAAGGACCACTTTCATAGAAAAGACACATATATAGAAATTTCTCTTTTGGTTTCTTCCATTCTTCTAAGTTACCGTGGTGTTTTTGGTAACAAATAGTGCCTGCAGGAAGCAAACAACACCCAAATTGAAATGGATAGTGTGGAGTCAGATTTCCAACATGGGAGTATGTGACCAAAATGGAAGCAGGATGACAGCAGAATTTGGATACATCTTGAGAGGGCTTGTGGTCATTCATGAAGCCATGAAGACTGGACTCATCCCGTGCCTTGGCCAGGAGGCTATAAGCCAGAGTGGACAAACTGCACACCTGCTGCTGAAAGATGACTTTAGCAGTGGGGTTTGCCAGCCTCACTGCTGATGTAATGAACCAGCACTGATTTACACTCTTTATTTCTGGATCTTCTCCCCATAACAAACTATTCAACATTCTATTTAGTGTTCGTTAGTAACTCTTCAGTGCTTCTGCATACCTGCATGTAGGGGAATTTTCTGTAACTTCCCTACATTTCACGTATATACTGTGATTTCAGTCGTAGTCTTATTCAAACACATCTTATTAGGGCTATTTTTTTTTTCTGTCAGTTACAAAAGTAGATGAAGAAAAGAAGATCAAGATTTTCTTAACTCAGATTCATTTTTAAGGCTATTTTATTTTTAACACTGTCCCTCACCCCATACTGTTTTTTTTTTTTTTTTCTGAATTTGTACCATGTCCACAATTAAGAACTGAAGTTTAAGGGCAAAATGAGAGCTTGTCTGAGTGGTACTGTTGCCTTAGTGTAGCTAGAGCTGGATGTTTTCACAAAGTTCATTATCCAGACAGGATGATCAAGTGGGAGGGGAATAGTCTCCATCATAAAATCTGCTAATTAGTTTACACCATTCCTTATGAGCTTGGAGTGCTCCGTTGTGCTGCTCACAGGATACTCTCAAATAAGAAAGTTAGATTGAAAATAAATGAGTAGAAGAAATGATCCCTGGGCAAGAAAATGAGGAATCATCAATATATGTCAACAAATTTATAGTCAACCCAAACAAGCAAACCAGTTGATTGAAAACCTGAATATATAACCACTTCTAGTAATGCAATAGACATGTTTCAGAAATGAGATTTGAGTGTATTAAGAAGAGTAGAAACACAGAAATCTAATATACAAACCAAATGTGTGTATGAACCATAGTGGGTATTTGTGATCCTGATGTTTATGCATAGATACTGAAGCAATAACAAAGCATTTAAAGATTTTAAATCATAGAAAAATGATACTTTGGAAGTCTGTATGTTTTCTCCAGTGGTTGATGATTTACATATCAACTTCTCTCTTCTCCATTTAAAGAGATTTAATGTAAGGGTTGTGATCCTTCTTCTAAGAGAGTGAGTGATGATGCTAGAAACTTTTTGTATCTTTGTTTAAAATCTTTGTCCAGTTTCCTGTTTTAAATGTTTACAAATGGTTTGCTCTGAATGAGATCCTGACTTCTTAAAGGAACAGTTTCTGGTATAATCTGAGTTACTTGCAGCAGAACTCATAGGGCTGCATGCCCATTGCTAGTCAGCATTCCAGTCAAGAGCTATAGAAGTAGGCTGCTTTAAAACACAGCTATATGTATGGTTTCTGTCCTGGTGCTTTCAGGGAAAGAGACATGGCAAGCTGAAGAGACAGAAGAAATGGTGAATGGCAAAACCTTGCTTTAATCACAAGTCTAGTAAGATAAGTTGACAGAAAGTGGACAATGCCAGGCATAGCAATTCAGAGACTTAAATCAGTACAGCCCAGAGTAGGGTGTGTGTATGTGTGTGTTTCTCATCACCCCTACTTTCTTCCCCCAAAGTTAGAAACAAGACGTCATTCAGGAATTAATCTGTCAAAGCAAGACATTATCTACTGAAGCAGAAATGTGACTGTAAAATTCAACTAAAACTATCCCTATATCTGAAGGAAGGATGATTCCCTTAGGATAAGGATTCAGTTCAGTTCAGTCACTCAGTCATGTCCGACTCTTTGCGACCCCATGAACCGCAGCACGCCAGGCCTCCCTGTCCATCATCAACTCCCGGAGTCCATCCAAACCCATGTCCATCGAGTCAGTGATGCCATCCAACCACCTCATTCTCTGTCGTCCCCTTCTCCTCCTGCCCTCAATCTTTCCCAGCATCAGGGTCTTTTCAAATAATTCAGCTCTTTTCATGAGGTGGCCAAAGTATTGGAGTTTCAGCTTCAATATCAATCCTTCCAATGAACACCCAGGACTGATCTCCTTTAGAATGGACTGGTTGGATCTCCTTGCAGTCCAAGGGACTCTCAAGAGTCTTCTCCAACACCACAGTTCAAAAGCATCAGTTCTTCGGCGTTCAGCTTTCTTTATTGTCCAACTCTCACATCCATACATGACCACTGGAAAAACCATAGCCTTGACTAGATGGACCTTTGTTGGCAAAGTAATGTCTCTGCTTTTTAATATGCTGTCTAGGTTGGTCATAACTTTCCTTCCAAGGAGTAAGCATCTTTTAATTTCATGGCTGCAATCACCATCTGCAGTGATTCTGGAGCCCAGAAAAATAAAGTCCGACACTGTTTCCACTGTTTCCCCATCTATTTGCCATGAAGTGATGGGACCAGATGCCATGGTCTTAGTCTTCTGAATGTTGAGCTTTAAGCCAACTTTTTCACTCTCCTCTTTCACTTTCATCAAGAGGCTCTTCAGTTCTTCTTCACTTTCTGCCATAAGGGTGGTATTATCTGCATATCTGAGGTTACTGATAAGGGTTAGAGCTTGGCAAAAGACGCATCTGAATGTCATGTTGTGTCATCTGTTCCAGTGCTCTCCAGGCTTCTGGGCCCTGAGAAGCCAACTTTAACTAGTAAACCCAGAGTCCCCAGCTGCAGATATGGTTGCACTAGACTGTTAGTGTCTGATGCTATGAAATATTCACTTAGTCAACAACCCAGTTCTCTTGTTTTGATGTTCTGCTTCCTAAATAGTCTTAAAATAACTGGACATTTATGCAGCCTACACATTGGGAATGCCTTTGACACTACCACCTGGCCATCTTATCCATTTGACAGTTATATATTTCATTGGAGTGAACTGATTGGTTCTGAGTTTCCATGCATGTTAGGGGCACAAGTCACCTTTCTTCAACCTACTGAATTCTGAGGGTTTGTAAGATCAAATTTCTGCACCTAGAGGCTAAAGGACCAGACCCTATCCATGGTGCATCATAGTCTGGGAGGACTTTGCGGGCTGGTAAGATGATATCTGTCTGGAGATATTCCCATTTTGCTTTAATCAGAACTTTTTAAAAAATATATAATTTTTAAAATTTATTTTTGGCTGTACTAGGTCTTTGTGGCTGCACAGGCATTGCTCTAGTTGTGGCGAGCAGGGGCTACCCCCTAGTTGCAGTGTGCAGGCTTCTCACTGCAGTGGCTTCTGTTGTTTCAGAGCACTGGTTCTAGGTGTGCGAGCTTCAGTAGTTGAAGTTCCCAGGTTCTAGAGCACAGGCTCAGTAGTTGTGAAGCACTGGCTTTGTGCTCCAAGGCATGTGGGATCTCCCTGGACAGGGATTGAGCCCATGTCTCTTGCTTTGGCAGGAGGATTCTTTACCACTGAGCCACGAGGAAAGCCTCAGGACTTTCTTTAGAATATGTCTACAAAGCTTTTCGGAGAAGGCAATGGCACCCCACTCCAGTACTCTTGCCTGGAAAATCCCATGGACGTAGGAGCCTGGTAGGCTGCAGTCCATGGGGTCGCTAAGAGTCGGACACGACTGAGCGACTTCACTTTCACTTTTCACTTTCATGCATTGGAGAAGGAAATGGCAACCCACTCCAGTGTTTTTGCCTGGAGAATCCCAGGGACAGGGGAGCCTGGTGGGCTGCTGTCTATGGGGTCGCACAGAGTCGGACACAACTGAAGCGACTTAGCAGCAGCAGTAGCAGCACAAAGCTTTTAGGCTCTAGATTCCTTAGGAGGAGTCTGATTCTGTGTAAGGCTTTTGAGTAAGTTGGAAAAATCCTAAACTAGAGATATCACCAGAATTTAGAGGATACTTTAGGGAGGCAGATTTCCATTGTACATTTAGCTGTTCAATAGGGGAAATGAATTAAAGAGTGAAGTGGTGAGTTTGTGTGAAAGTTTTCAGATGTGTTACTATTTCTCAGATATTATAGGGTGTTAACTGTAGATTGGATTGTTTCAGAACTCTAGGTTCTTTGACTTTTAAGAGTAATATTTATTTGTATTGTGAATATTTACTTGCAATAAATTACTAATATTAATATTTCTTGAAAAAAATTATTTTTGATATCCTAGGAAAAGGAAGTAGAGAAATAAGGACATTATTTAGATAAGAAAATCACTTTGCTTAAATTATGGGGACATTTTGCTGTTTTAAAGGGTGCAAAATATCTTAAATATTTACCATGTCTGTAATTCAGACATTCTAGCATAAAGTGATCTTCACCATGCATTGTCTTCCTTGTGGGGAGCAAAATGTGGATCTTACTTCAGTTTTTAACATCACAAATTATCTTGACAAGTGGATGCTTGCGAATTGTACAATGTGTATTATCTTCTCAAGTCTCTTTTCCTGTGGGTACACAAAATGTGCCGCATTTTTCAAGAAAAATGGAATTTCCATTTTGGGTGTCTTTATTTATTACTTTTACTTTTCATGTTTATAACAGTCCAAGGAAACCCTAGCACTGAGATAGTCCTATACTTACACACCTGTTTTGATTACTTGATTTTATTCTTCTCTTGCTTACTACCCTATTGCTAAAGAAGTTTGAAAACAGTTTTATTTAACCAACTAGAAAAATAAAAACTATCTTTTTTTCCCCATTATATTTATATTGTGCCCAGGACAGGAAACAAATTATGAATTTAGAAGTAAAGGCATGATGGTCCCCTTGTTGATTAGAGTTGGTTTCAAAGAAGATATACAATTCTTATGATTTCCTGTCCTTATCTTATCAGGTATAAACATATGAGGTGGCAGTAAAACCTCATATCTAGCTTGAATTGCAATCGAACTTTTTTAAAGACCAGAAAACATTCCAATTGAATGGATTCTGAATGTAATGCAATCTGAGTTCTTGCAACTTAACAAATTCTATAATAGCCTCACCTGCTGTCATAGTTTCTTCAAGGCACAGATGAGTAGATGAGAAGAGTCTCTCCTTTTTTAAGCCTCTAGGACACTCAAATGAAAATGCTCGCTAAAAGTGACAGGTTAGCACAAGGGACATGGAGGCATGTAAGGACACAATCAATTCTAAAGTTTTGTCAAGAGCAGAGGCCCAGTCTAGGAATAACAGTATTATCAGTTATTTCATCTGTTAAAGATTTAGAAAAAATAACCTCAAAACAGAGATCAGGTCTTTCAAGTGCTACATTTATTCTACAAGTTGAATATTATCCTATTTTTTCAGAAGAGTAATTGAAAATATTTTGATCCTAAAATTTGCTAATGAAGCAAAAATATGAGTTGGGAGCAGGATGGATGGGGATGTAGAGAAATTCTTTCTGATTGTACTGTTGATCAGGCACTAATATAAAATGTGAAATGTGATTATCTACATCATCACTTGGATATATAAATATTCTTATTGGACATAAAATGAAAATGGAAGAAAACTAATTTTCATGTTACTAGATTCTCAGGCAAGACCCTTAATGGCATTATTCAAGAATTGCTTGAATTTAAATTGGAAAAAGTATCAGTGTCTGAAATAGACATAGTAATTTGGGGACTGGAGTGAATGAAATGGAACAATACTGGATGCTTATTTTCATGGGCTTTTATTATCTCAGTTTCTACTGGTAATGTATTTACATGGAGAAAAGCTGAGAAATCTGTAAAAGCTTGGGAAAGAAACTTGTATATATCATTTTAACTTATGACATCCAAATACAATATTAACACACTTAAGAATTTGACATCACAAATTTCATATTTGTGTCTTGCCAGAAATTCTCGACCTCTAAGATAAAAAAGGAAAAATAAAAGTTGTTTGTTATTGAGAGAAAAATAAGCAGATCTTTAGCCATTTCTCTGTCTCCTGCCTTAAAAATGCCCTGCATGGCTTTAGATGGCAGAGCCCTCCAGAGAGTGAAGAGTGCATGCTACTGGGGGAACTGCACTCTGCTGTAATGGTCCTTTACAAACTTCACCATTCAGTCAAAAGCCTATTAACGCTCAGCAAGTGGGTAACTCCTATAGGTTTAGAGGATTAAGCTTGAAGACCTTTTAAAAATATAGTATTTTATGGAACTTCCAATGTCTTTGACAACACTTCATAAACATCAGGCCTTGGAAAGAGGCAGGGATCTATGGTTCATTAGTATCTCAGGAGTCCAGAGCTGGAGTTGCCTTAAGCTTATCTGGGGCAATTTGTTACAGCTCTCCCCACTGAGCTCTTGCTGCAGCAACAATGTTCTCTTCCAGGACAAAGTTTACTGTAAACCTCAGAGAAAGAAAGAATCCTGGGAAGCTATTTTATGTCATGTATACTCTCCTCCCCCTTTTCTTTTGTCTTGAACTAAACCTATGCATTTCTGGCCAAATTTATTGGCTCAGTGGCTAATCTGGGTGTCCTTTCTTAGGGAGCTTCTTGGGTGATAATGTTGAAATGACAACACAAGTAACAGAGGGCTCAGATCCTATCCACTTTTGCCTTTTGGGCTATGTGAATCAAGCTCTTTTTTTTCCTTTACGGGCTGCATATACAGCAATGGATGAATAGTTGAGATAAACCTTCTCAGGTGACACCTTTGTTTTCCTGTGTGACTCTGAAATTATTAGCCAACAGAGAATGAGGAGGATTTAGCTTTCACTGAGACAGCAGAAATTTTTAAAGATTTTAATAATGTAGATAAGGACCAAAAAATTGGTAATGTATTATATGAACATTTACTGAAATAGCAGAAAATTGTAAGGATTTTGATAATGTAGATAAGGACCAAAAATTGCTAATGTATTAAATCAATGTTTCTTAAATACCTACTATGTGTCTGGCACTGTGCTATGTACTATGTGTAATATATATCTATTGGTCATTTCCAGATGATTTTGCTTGTTGTTTTCTAAACACAGACAAGAAATCAGATTCCCCTGACAGGATGATACTAAGTATATCTACAATTCCTGGAGAATCTACAACATGCCTGCTGCTGCTGCTGCTAAGTCGCTTCAGTCGTGTCCGACTCTATGCGACCCCATAGATGGCAGCCCACCAGGCTTCCCCGTCCCTGGGATTCTCCAGGCAAGAACACTGGAGTGGGTTGCCATTTCCTTCTCCAATGCATGAAAGTGAAAAGTGAAAGTGAAGTCGCTCAGTCGTGTCCGACTCTAGCGACCCCACAGACTGCAGCCTACCAGGCTCCTCCATCCATGGGATTTTCCAGGCAAGAGTACTGGAGTGGGGTGCCATTGCCTTCTCCGACAACATGCCTAGCATTGTGTTAATACTTAACATGACAAAAATATGTTCCTTAATACAGCCCTTCAAAGCAGATTTATAAAAATCTTATTTTATACAGATGATGAAAGTGAAAGTGAAGTAGCTCAGTGGTGTCCAACTCTTTGCTATCCTGTGGACTGTAGCCTACCAGGCTCCTCCCTCCATGGGATTCTCCAGGCAAGAATACTGGAGTGGGTTGCCATTTCATTACTTGTCTTAGAAATTTACACAATTGATAAGCAGAATTGGCATCAAAACTAGGGCTCTTTCCAGTATACCATGCAGACTATGCATTTAAGAACTTATTAAAATACAGGACAACATCTGGCTTCCATATCTTATTTACCATTTGCTTTTTATAACTCCTGACTCTTTACCTCACCTCGATCCCATTGATGCTCTGAAAAGCAATGTTTTCTTTTTCTTCCTTCTACCTTGGGAGAGATTTCTTGTCCAGGGCCAACCTATCATGCATTCCAACCCCTCCATCCCCCTCAAGTGTTCTCTCCATCAATTATTTCCTTTCTCTCCAATATCTTTAACTTATCTTTACTCTTTGCTCCCAGCCATCAGTATTTAAATATTTTCAAGTATCTTCCATCTTAAGATAAAAATTCACCAACCTCTCTCAATCCATGTCCCTTGGTAGACCTCTTGTCTCCTTTTCACCCTTTACTGCTGAACTTCTTAAGAGTGCTATCTCTGCTTCCATTCTTTACTTCCTGAGCGAGATCTCACACACTCTTTAACCCACCATGCTCTCTGGTCACCACTTCAGAGAACCTGCTATGACAAGGTCAGCCAACAACATCTTTGTTGCTAAAATTTAGTTATTCTTCTCAGACCTCAACTGTCTCAATCTTTTAGTAATCAGTAATTTGATACAGCTGACCACTTCTTTCTTTTTGAAGCCTTCTCTTCCCTGGGCTTCCATATCATCTACCTCTTGTTTCTTTTTTTTTTTTTTTTGGTTGTTCCTTCATAGCCTATTTTGTGCGCTCTTTGTTTCCAACTAATTCTTAAAGTATTGGTGTTTTTCTAAAGTTCTTTTCTTTTTACACTTTAAATATTCTCAGAGAGGGAGCTCATTCATACTCACCCAAGGCTTCTATTGTAACCTCAATGCCTCTGACTTCCAGATTCTGATTAGCCAGCTCAGAACACCTTTTAATAAATGATCACACTTTCATAGAGTTTCATATCTATGCATTAAAGTACCAAACGTCTCACAGGCATCTCAAACTCATCAGCTTCTCCCACTCCTTCTTCTACTTCTTGGGCAAGGCATATCCATCCACTCATTAACACAAACCAGAAATCTGGGTTTCACTTTCAAATTCTGAATAAATCACCAAGTCCTATAGTGTCTGCTTTTTACGTATCTACCAAGTTCCTTCATTTCCCTACATTTTGGTGGCTATTCTCTAAGATCAAACCATCACTATCAGCTAATCTTCAGTCTTGCCCTCTCTGGGTCAATTTTCCACACTAGAGCCAGAGTGATGCTTCTAGATGAAAAACATGGATGCATAATGACCCTGCTTAAAAACTCCCAAAGAAACAATTCTTGTTATTCCTCATTACTCCTCCAATGAATTAAATTTTAACATTAATTAGAAGGTTGTTCAAAATCTGTTCCAGCTTTTCCACTCTCACCCCTTGTAATTCTCTTGCATCCTCCTACACTCATTATATGAAATTTCTCTCTGCCCTCTGGAACCTTCCATATGCAGTTTCCTTTATTGGGAATATTCATTTCCTCCTTTTATCATCCATCTATGTAACTCCTACTCATCATTCAGGTCTCATCACTGACATTACATCCTCTGAGGAGCTTCTGTAATCTTCTCCCCTGCCCACTCATTCTGGACTCACTGCCTTCCTTTCTTAAAATCATACCCCTCTCCTAGTACTTTTCACACCAAATTTTCATTGTCCTTTACTTGTCTGTCTGATGCATGAGTTTAGAAACTCCTTTTTAAAGGCAAGTATTGTTGTCTTGTTTATCTTACTGTTGTGGTCTCCTTGCCTATCACAGACCATAGCACAGGGAAGATGATGAACACATATTTTTTTTTAAAATTACCTTTTGTCTAGGATATCCCCTTACCACAGTTGCCAGCATAGAGAAGCTGCCAGAAACATCCAGAATTTATATCAGTAGAAAAAGAATCTTAACATTGTGACATGGGAATAACTTTTTTTAGGGTGAGAATGGCATCAGAAAATGAGCGGCGAGTGAGAGATGCCTTAGAAAAGAATTTCTGCTGAGAAGTAGGGCTACACACCCTGTAGAAATGGATCAAGAGAAAGGGATGAGGGTCTTTCTTTCTACAGTTCCCGGGGGGACTAGTGGAGGCATGAGTATATCACCTGGCTTTTAAAATAGTATTCCCTCTGTTAACAAAGGAGGTGTGGTTCTAAACAAAGCATTTATAATCACCTTCATGCAATGACTGAAGGATATGGACAATCTAGTTCTTATGGGTAGAAAAATGGAGTCCATGTGTGTGTACTCCCTCAGAAACCACACTGGAACCATGTGTGGCCAATTCTGAATTCATAAATTCTAATCTGGTCTCCACAGTCAAAGCTATGGTTTTTCCAGTAGTTATGCACTTGTGAGCATTGGACCATAAAGAAGGGTGAGTGCCAAAGAATTGGTGCTTTCTAATCGTGGTGCTGGAGAAGACTCTTGAGAGTCCCCTGGACTGCAAGGAGATCAAACCAGTCAATCCTAAAGGAAGGCAGTCCTGAATATTCTTTGGAAGAACTGATGCTGAAGCTGAAGCCCCAATACTTCAGCCACCTGATGTGAAGAGCTGACTCATTGGAAAAGACCCTGATGCTGGGAAAGATTGAAGGCAAGAGGAGAAGAGGGCAGAGATGAGATGAGATGAGATGAGGATGAGATGGTTAGATAGCATCATCAACCCAATTGACATGAATTTGAGCAAACTCTGGGAGAGAGTGAGGGATGGGGGAGCCTGGTGTGCTGCAGTCCGAGGAGTCACAGAGTCAGACATGACTTAGTGACTAAGCAACAATAACAACAATCTGATCATTCACACTGTTATGTACAGTATTATCCAGAAGTGAGAAATGATGGTTGAACTTTTTCAGGATATCAAAAAAGGAAACATTTTAAAAACCAAACACAACACAGGCAACTGCATTTCAGAATAAGAACTAAGATTATAAATTAATAAAACATTTTCCTTAGTTGCCTTTTTCTGAATATGACCATGCATTTATTCTCATACTTAAAACTAACAGGTGGTAAACACCAAAACTGTAAGTGCAGATAAACTTAATGATATTGTTATGAATATGGCTAGCAATCAGCTTGGTTTTCTACAAGAGCTCTCTGAAAAGAATTGGAGAGCTTTTATAGTTTCTTAAACTAAAGAACAAAGGGTATAGTTTTTATTCTTTAACAGACTTTTGTGAGAGTCTCAGAAGTACTTGAGAAAACACTAGGAATAAATGCAAAATTCTCTATGGAAACAGCTTTATAACTGAACTTCTCTTCTGGAAAAATAAAAGAAATAAATAAGCTCTAAAAATTGTGGGAAAAGCACTTCAAATAGCTAGAAATGTCATAAAATATTTAAGTGGAATATTGAAGTTTAATGTTTAATTCTAAACATTAATAACCTGCCTAGCCTAGAAATTGTAGACAACCACAGTGGGGGATAGTTATGCAATGCTATATGCCTGAACATTTACAGGTATAGAACCTTGGCATTGGCGTGTTATAGCATCTTAGGAGACATCCTGGATACTTTGATACCCTCACAGAAGTGTGTGTATACTTGTGTGTGAGTTTTGTATAAATAAAATTCTACTGTGATTTCTCTCATAAATGACAAAATTTAATGAGTTGGTTAGTGTCCTCAAATTCCTCTTTTAAGGGTAATGTTGCTTGTTCTAAAGCAGATACACCTTAACTGCTTGTCAAAAATAGATTTCCAGGGTTCAGTTGGTCCTGATCAACTGAATCAGAATCACCAGCTGAAGGATCTGAATTTTGTCTTTCAAAAAAGGACCCCAGCAAATTCTGATGTTCAGATGATTTAGATGACAATACTTTTGACATGTCTCATCTTTCTGTCTCTGACCAGCTTGTGCTAGGTTTTCCCACTCCCTGGATCCTGCTTGCTTCCCCTGATAACTACACTGGCACTGGCGCTGCACCACCTTTGTGGCCCCAAGTCTGTCTTGGCTGCTTCACCTGCAGAACTGATCTCAGCCAGCTGCTCCACGTCTGGGAGTGTGTGAGCAGTGTCTTTCCCAGTGCTGCTCTGTCCATACCTGCCTTGGATGTGATGAGAAGTCATCAGGGGCCTTCAGCTATCAAGCTTTCCTTGATTTTGGTAGTCAGCCTTACCAACTCATTTTATTTTAGAATGTCTGTGCCTCTTTTGAGAACACAGCACTCAAAGAATAGGCGGTGTGTCTGCAACAAATGCCAGCATCTGTGAAAGACTTCTAAACGTTGTCAATTCCTAGGTATCCTGAGACCAACTCTCACAAATGGCTCTGTTAGGCAGCTAACAGAATAGCAACAAGAATTAATTCCCTGTGTGAAACCAAATGAAGCATTCTCTTGGATACAGAAACAAATAGCCACAGCTGAGAAAAGGTATGGATTATATAAAGAATTGTGATTGGTTTGATTTCCAAGTAGGAATAAAGAAGCTTTGGACAACTGGTGATATTGTTAGACATTCAGCTCATCTGTAGAAAAGATAAAATTATAAGAGAAGCAATAGAGCAGGAAAGAAGACAGAATAAATGGAAGCAATGTCACCATTTGTGGCTCTATGAAAACGGAGAGAGGTGACGCTGCAACAAACAGCAGGTGTTGACAGCACAAGAATGGGGCAGCCGGGGAGGGAAATCTCTCAAGTTTCTTGGGCTGGGCAAGACAGACACCCTTGCTTCTAAATTACAGGCTTTAAGGACAATGAGCACAACTCTTCAGATCAGTGTTTACCAAGGGGAGCTCTGTTGACACAGTGCTACTTCTGGAGCAGGGTTCATGGAAAAAGGAGTTCTGTAGTCAAAGAAGTTTGGGAAAGAGTGTATTAAACACAGTTATATGTTTTCTTTATGGCTTGTTTTCTGAGTGTCTCAAAGGCTAAACTGCATTGTGAGATGCCTAGAAAGGATACATATTATGGAGTGATCCTAAACTCATCTGTCTAGGAAGCTTCTATCTTCTATTTAGGAACATTTTGTGGGACTATTCCATCAGACTCCATTCTGAGAAACATTGCAATAGACCATAGCATCTCCAAATTTTTCACATTAACACATACATAGAAAAGCATGAGATTTGGTTTAGGCAAATGGAAGATACATCAAGCCTGGGCACTCCAGTCACCACAGCCAACTGACAGCTAAGGTAAATCGATGAGTTTACACACCTGTTATCCATTTAAAGACATGAGAAAACTTTGCAATAGATTATTTCTCCTGGCACAGAGACTATATTATTTACTGTAACAGCTCAAGTGTATATAACAAAAAGTAGTAAAAGTGGGTGTTCAATCAGCAGAATGAAAAATGAATATGACAGGCATAGGCAATATATTTGGAAGCCACCTGTACCTTAGTGTGGTAGCTTTTAAAAGATTAGTCCCTCTTAATTATTGCATCAAAGAACCAGCTGCACTTCAGTGCAGACACAGATAGTCCCTACGTTAAGTGACAAGGTAAGATACAATCTGGTGAAGAACTCTAGTTCACTCAGTAGCATGATATATTCAGTGTGACAGAATTAGATGCAGAGGAGAAAGTCATATTTGCTATGCACTTCAGGCTTATTCAGTGAAAGGCAAAAGGCTGGAGGGCAAAAATGTGTTGCTAACCATAAAAGAAAAGAAAGAGATCTATAAATGACTTGGAAGAGCAAGTGTAGGCAATTGACAGGTTGATGGGTTTGCACATTTCTCCTGTATGATCTCATGGCCCAACAAGGACAGTCAGAAAATTTACAGTATAAATTTAGAGTCATTTATAAATTTGGACTACTGCCATATGTTGGTACCTGACCAAATTAATATAATTGATTCTCATTGAGAATGAGAATCTCTAATTGAGAGCATTAGAAGGTATACTATCTCTTCTAACTGTTCAAGGATAATATAAAATAATTTTAAGAAACAAATGCAATTGATTGTGCTGTATTTCTGAAAGTTGGTTTGACATTTTAAATACACATGTTAGATAAAATTGATATTGAAAAAGTCATGGAGTCAACTCTTAAGACAGAATTTTGTAGTTTTTTCTAAGAAGTAATTTCTGAACATAGCATAGCCTCTGAACAGTTTCATGGTATTTAAAGTTATTCTGTTTTGATGATATTTCTCAATGATGTCTTGGCAACATGTCTATGAATCAAGTATCTTTGTATTTAAGCAGAATAAGATGTCCAGAAAAACATTTACTTTTGTTTAATTGCCAACACTAAAGCCTTTGATTATCTGGCTCACAATAAACTGTGGAAAATTCTTAAACAGATTGGAATATCAGAGAACCTCACATGTCTCCTAAGAAACCTGTATGCAGATCAAGAAGCAACAGTTAGAACCAGACAGGAAAAACTGACTGGTTCAAAATTGGGAAAGGAGCATGACAACAGTGTATATTATCACCCTGCTTATTTAACTTCTATGCAGAGTACATCATGGGAAATGCTGGACTGGATGAATCACAACCCAGAATCAAGATTGCCAGTAGAAATATCAATAATCTCAGATACGCAGATGACACCACTCGAATGGAAGAAAGTGAAGAGGAATTAAAGAATGTGTTGATGAGGGTGAAAGAGGAGAGTTAAAAAGCTGGCTTGAATCTCAGCATTCAAAAAACTAAGTTCATGGCATCAATCCCATCACTTCATGACAAATAGAAGGGGAAAAAGTGAAAACAGTGACAGATTTTATTTTCTTGGGATCCAAAATCACTGCTGATGGTGACTACAGCCATGAAATTCAAAGAAGCTTACTCAGTGGAAGGAAAGTTATGACAAACCTAAACAGTGTATTAAAAAGCAGAGACATCACTTTGCTGACAAAGGTCCATATAGTCAAAGCCATGGTTTTTCTAATGGTCATGTATGGATGTCAGAGTTGGACCATAAAGAAGGCTGAGTGCCAAAGAATTGACGCTTTCGAACTGTGGTGTTGGAGAAGACTCTTGAGAGTCCCTTGGACTGCAAGGAGAACATACTAGTCAATCCTAAAAGAAATCAGCCCTGAATATTCATTGGAAGGACTGATGTTGAAGTTGACGCTCCAATACTTTGGCCACCTGATGTGAAGAGCCGGCTCATTGGAAAAAAACCCTGATGCTGGGAAAGATTTAAGGCAAAAGGAGAAGCGGGCAACAGAGGATGAGATGGTTTAACATCACCAAATCAATGAATCTGAGTAAACTCTGGGAATATTGGAGAACAGAGGAGTCTGACGTGCTGCAGTCCATGGGGTCGCAAAGAGCCGGACATGATTTAGTGACTGAATAGCAACAACAAAGACTGTTATTAAAGGTGGTATTGCTTTCTAAAATAAACCTTTTGATGATTTGATAATCCATCATAGGTTGCTGTGTGGTCTCTCTGTTTAACTTGTTATAGAGACATGAAAATACCAGCGAATAAATCTTTTTCATTGTTCAGTATTATACATTTGTTTTATTGTCAATAAAATCTTACAGCTAATGATTATTTGGTAAAATATTAACCAAATATTTTATTAGTTACTGCATTGGGTTGAATAATGTCCTCCAAAAACTCATGTCTATCTGGAACCTCAGAGTGTAAGCTCACTGGGAAATAATTAGTTCAGATTCTCTCATACTGGATTAGACAGGACCCTAAATCCAAAGACTGGTGTTCTTATAAGATGGTTCTTATAAGAAGACACACAATAGAAGGTCAGGTGAAGGTGGAAGCAGACATTGGAGCCATGCTACTATAAGCCAAGGAATGGAGGGACCACAGAGCTGGCAAAGGCAGAGGACGGTTTTCTGAGAATTTGGACCAAGTGTGGCCCTACCAGGGCTTTTCAGGTGGCACAAGTGGTAAAGAACCCATCTGTCATTGCAGGAGACATAAGAGACACACGTTCCAGCCCTGGGTCAGGAAGATCCCCTGGAGGAGGGCATGGCAACCCACTCAAGCATTCTTGCCTGGAGAGCCTATGGACATAGGAGCCTGGTGGGCTATGGTCCACCGGGTCCCAAAGAGTTGGACACAACTGAATGACTTAACATTGTTGTGCACGCACCTGGCCCTACCAACACCTTAGTTTCAGAATTTACCCTCCAAAACTGTGAGATAATACATTTCTGTTAAGTCATTCAGTTTGTGGTAATTTGTTATGGCAGCCTTGGCAAGCTAATAAAACTACCATTTAGCAACCAGACACACTGATAAAATATTTTATCACACTGATAAAATACAATTTTTAATAGTCCATATGGAATTAATGAAAATGAGCTGACAGATTGGGTTCAGCTAGTATGTGACCTGTACAATCTTGGTTTGTGTTTATTTTCCCAGCATAATGACTCACAATGCCTCCTTTCACTCTCAAAAGTTTCCTACTTAGGGTGGTAAATTTTATGATCCCCCTAGTTTAGGCTTATGCTGACATATCTATATATCTATGGTTCACTGCATTGGAAACATATAAATTATGTTTTGAAGGTGCTGATGTGTCAAGGTATGGCTATTAGCCACTGTAAAGAAGAATTTTTGAGAAGCTAGGGCAACTTGATGAAAGGGTCTGAATTCATTTTTTTATTTATTAATTCATCTTATAAGAAAGGCAGTTATCTTACATTGTTTATTTTGTTATATAGCAAGTGATACCGCATTTTACCTTTATTAGAAAGAAGCAAATGACCAAGAAGCAAACTGACATCAATAACTTTTTCAACGAAATTCCAGGTCACATCTGGAGTGTAATCTCCCACATTATCTCTATCTGCATTTTCAAAATTCCTGAATTACGGATGCTATTGTGCAATTCTGAGCCATTAAGAAAATGCTGGAGTTTGTTTAGCATCTTCTCTTTAAGAAGGATGAGAATTTGAGTACTCTTTTAAGAAAATTTGTACATTAAGTGTTCTCATCTTTAAAGCATTATCCTTTGGTTAAGTACAAATGTTTTTAATCTAAGACAATTCATTCCTTAGATATTCTAAATAGCGATGAATTCTCTCTCACTCTCTCCTTCTTTCCAGTTTTGAACAATTGATTTCTCATGATACTTCCTTCATTTCTAGTCAGTGATAACTTTGAGTGCAAAAACTGCTTTAGAAATAGTTAAGGATGAGGTGTGGATCTTAACAGTTTCTTTCCACGTGGACAGTATTTAGGACCTGAAATTAGTTAACTAAATGGTACTTTGTGGTCTCATAGTGTCAGTTTACCTTTTAACAGGTCTGACACCCTCCCAGTGTATAATTTACACTCCCCAAGTACATGGTTAACCACTTAAGAAATCAATAGGGGTTATAAAACATGTACAAATTTGAATTTGAGAGAGTCAAAACCTCATTTATCCATCAGAAATAAAATAGCTGGCACTTAGAATCAGGGCTTACAGGGAACTATTTCTTTTGAAACAGGAAAACCACAAGTGGCTTTATCCAGAGATAAGAGTTGAGTGTGACCTAGGTGATTTAAACACCCCTTCCTTTTGCTGTAGTCAATGCTAACAATATCAACCCACAACTTCTGGCTCTTGGTGTGTGACCATATAAGCTTTTGGATCCAAAAAAGGTAAGAAACATGTTTTCTCTTATGAGGTCTTGAAATTTACTAGTCTTTGCTCCTACCTGTACTGTACCTAATTAGTTCATCAATTTATTCATTCACTTAAAAAATATTTCCTGATCTCCTCCTATGTGCCAAATGTTATACGTAACAGAGTACATTGTGGGGATTTAAAGTTTCTCTCATCAAAGTCATACATATTATATATGGAATATACAAAATTAAAAACAAAAACCTTGCATCTAAATTAGAAATGTTACAGGAAAAATAAGGTGTTCAGATATAGCAGAATAGGGTTGCAGGTTTGTTTTAAAGAGGTAAGTAAAGGTACTGAAGAAGGAAGGATGAGAAAAAGCTGGATAGGTGACGAGTCCACTGAGTGAGTGGCACACAAAGAAAAAGACTCTAATAGAAAAAACTGATAGTCCAGGAGCCAGCACTGTGGCTAGAGAAGAGGGTTTCCCAGAGGAGTAAAGAGAGCCAAAGTGAGAGGAGAGAACAGCAAGGTTCTTACTTTGTAGAACTTTGTATGCCACATTAAGGAGTCTCGGTTTACTTTCAAGCACAATGAGAAATCATTTGGATAGTTTCAAGTAGATCTGACTGGTTGGAAAAGACATCATTGAGGGAAAACAGAGGAAGCAGGGAGTACAAATAGGAGACCATCACATGGTGTAGGAAAAAGTCTGTCCAAGTCTTGGACTTTAGTAGCAATGGAAGGAGAAAAAAAAAACTTCTATTCTGCATAGATCTTGGCGGTGGACTGAACATGACTTGTTGGTGTATTGCAAAATGAAAGGAGTAAATCAAAGATGACTAGGATTTTGGCTTGAACATCTGGGTAGTGCCATTTTGTATAATGGGGAAGACTACAAGAAAAACAATTGAGCTCTGATCTATAAACATGACAGATCTCTGATTTTGATTTTTGAGACGGAATTGAAAACTCTGTTTATGATTGGGTATCTCTCCAATAGAATTGATGTTAACTGAAATAAATTAATTGTTTAGAAGGAAAATGATCAGCAGTGAATGTCTCTTAATAACATTAAGCAAATTTAGGATTATTAAAAGGACGTCTTCATGATATCTAAACTAGGAAGGACATTTATAATGGTCTATGAGAGATGTGGAGGTGTAAATTTAAAGGCAAGATAATAAATATCATAAAATGAAAGAGGAAAATTAGACTATGAAGAAATATCAGTGAGGAATGCTTTTAAGTAAAGCATTTTCCTCTCTTCTTGAAAAAGTTATTATGAGAAAATAAAAGTTATTTAAAGATAAGTATGTAGATTTGCTCTCTTCAATTCCCATTATGTAACATAAATTCTATTTAGGCCAAAAGATTATTCAATTACATTATTATCTTTTTCTAATTATTTGCATTTTTAAAAGTTTTTTATAGCTATTGTTTTACTTGAGACTGCAACATCCCTAAATGTTAACTTAAACATGTGTGTTGCGGTGGGGGGGTGTATATTTTTTCCTTGATATATTGGAGGATGAAAATCAGAAACATTCAGTTATTCCTTAATGTCTTACAGTGGGTCATGGGCATAAAGCTAGTGCCAGAAACCACGTGTTCTCATTTTGAAATAATTTTTAAAATTTTAGAATAGTTTAGATTTATTAAAAAAAAAACTCTACAAAGAGAGTATAGAGAAATCTTATATACCCACAACAAATTTTTCTCTGTGTTCTCTTTTTTAATCTGTTGTTTTCATCACAATTTTTCAATGGTAAAGAATTGTCAGAGTTGTACATATAGACTTAAGGGGAAAAATGAAAGAGGCAGTCATCTGGATAATTCCAGACCAGAAAACAATTTTGTCTGAAAGATACAGATAATTGAGACAGAAATGTTTTTTTGCCTGGAGAGATTCCTATGATTGTCTTTCTCCTTCACTTGAATTTGTGGGTATAGTTATGAGCATCGGTATTTCACTTACTAACAGGAAACTGTGTATCATTCATTGTGAAGCTTGTGTGTTTTTGAGGGCTAAATTGCTTAGTTCTACACTTCTTTTTCCCTTAAAGTATATAGGGTAATTTCATTATAAAAGCATTTCACATTGATTTAAGAATAGTGGAAAATATAGAAAGTAAAAGAAGGATAGAAAGCCCTCATTGTTTACACCCTAAACAAAATTACTATCAACATTTATGTCCAGTCTTTTTACTACCTGAATTGTTTGTGTCTGTGCACTTAGATTAGGCCATGGATAAGGCATTCATTTTGCATATCAGGCCATGTCTAAAAGCTGATCTTAAAAAGTACGATGGTCCAATTGTTTAGCATGGTACGCTATAAGGAGGCCATTTAGTCTATCTGGAGAGAAGTTGTAATCTACATCTTATGTTAGATGGGGCCAGGGATAGATGGTGCAGAGACAAGAATTTGAAATATCATCAGTGAGAGAGAAAATGGTACAAACATTGAAAACCTACTATGGTATCATATATCAAGAGCCTCAGAAGCAGGCACAGACTCATGCTACAAATAAATCAATAGCAACATCCTCTATAAAAATGAAAACTGAGAAACGACCTAAATTTCAGCAATAGTAGAATATAGTTAAGTAATTTGTAGCATAACTATATGATAAAATATTATTCAACTAGAAAAATTATGAAGTTTTTTGGATGACATAGAAAAATGAGTAAGATACTAAGATGTATAATGTGTGAAAAACATAAAAACCTACAGTGAAATTCACCCCAATTTTGACAGTGATAATTACAACAAATATTTCTTGATAGAAGACATAATTTTATATAATAAATAGGTTTTATTTTTACCATAAAAATACACACTTCTTGAAAAATAAAGGTCATCAAGTGATTCTTTTTTTGGGTGGGGGGATGCTTAAAAAGGAATGGTTAGGTCTTCTCATTTGAGATGTTATTTTTACTTGTTCAGTTTAGATTGAGTATATTCAAAGGTATTTATCACTTATTAACACTCTCTCAGAGTAAAAATTTGAAACTTTCTTCCCTCAGCCTACTAAAATGCTTTTAAATATTCATTGTCATCTTCATGTCCTTATATGGTTTTTAAGTAACACTCCCCAGTTCCCAAACTTGACTGGTGGATTTACATGCCCTTGGAGCTCCACAATCTTTCCTGTCATAGTTGGCAGTAGCAGGGGTGGGCTAGTTGTTTTCAAATATTAAATATTCCTTTAATATTTCTATTTTTATTTTGTTCTTGGGTCATCAGAAGCAAATACTACCATCTCCTATCTGTGGCTAGAAGCATCCTTTCAGAACCCCTCTAGGCTTAAACTCACACGGTGGAGGGATCTTCATCTGAGTCTTGGAACAATGAATCTTCTGCACGAATTAACAGAGATCAGTTTATATAGGAAAGATGAAGTATGCCTAGCAGAGGAACAGCTTTCCAGAGCCTCAAGATCCTATCTGTCTTTCTGCTAAAAAAAGTTGGACCCATCTAAGCCCTTTATCATCTTTTCAAGCTAGGTCATTCCAAAGAAATTAGGAGCAAAAGATGAGCATAAAATGCTTTGGGTGCAATCATTTCTCTCTTATTCTCTAAGTATTTCTCAGAATTCTCTGAGGGGTAGTGAACATAAGGCATGTTTGCTATTAGTTTCATAATATACAATTTATATCCTATATAAGTCAAATAGTTTTTAGTAATTGACAGTGAATTTTTGGTAACATTGAAAAGAATCTCATTTCTCCTACCAATGAAGAGCTGTGTCAAACTGAGTTCCAAATCTAGCTCCTGTACCTAACCATGTGGGATTTAGAGCAAGTCATATAACCCCTTGATGGATCAGTTTCCTTATATATAAAAAGGGGATGACCAAGTATTTGCATCATGGGGTAATAGTGAGGAATAAAAGAGACTATCCATATAAAATCTTCTGAACAATAACTAACAAATAATAAGCACTTAGTAAATGCTTTGGTTTTCGTCAAAACCAAACATATCATCATCAAGTTTTCAAACAAATCTAAAGGAACTAAATAAGAATGGAGCAATAGACCTAGAACTAAATATTCTCTGTGTCCTTTTGTGTCCCTTTGCTTTCATTTTTCATGGAAATGCATGTCTGCAGAGAAATGCCCTGGCTTGCATTTATGAGTTGTCTGAAGAGGAAAAAAAAAGCAGACTTTGGAAGAGAGAGTCAAGCTCAGTCTCAGCGAAGCCATTTTATTGTTAACCTTTTTTTTTTTTTTGGCAAATGACTTCACTCTTCAAGGCCTCCGTTTCCTCATTGAAAAAGAAGGAAACAGAAAAGCAAACAGGCAAACACAAAGCCATGTGATAACTGGGTAAAGATAAGGGTCAAAGAGCATTCAGAAATGCCTGGACTCTACAGTGAATGTGGGGAGTGAAAGGCCTCCTTCTCCTCAATTTTAAAATGGTTGAGATAATGGTACTACCTGTTAACACTTGTGAGGCAATAAGATCTCAGGCTTAGGAGCTTGACTGTCTGTGTTCAATTCTGATTTTTTTCTACCCTCTAACACTGTAACTGCAGCCAAGTTATTTAACCTTTACGCATGTTGGTAAAACATTTATAACAATGTCTGGCACACAGTAAGTACCCAATAAATTATAGCTGTTTTAAACTAATATGTGTAATAAGTAAATGAGATTTTAAGTGTAAAGAAGCATTTAGCACAGTGCCTGGCACATAGTAAACTCTTAATAAACAAAATTGGCTGTTATCATCTTTCCTGGAGGAAGGGTGTCTAAGCTGAAACATGAAAGATGAATAAGAATTAGACAAATGAAAGAAGAATGAGTACTCCATGTTGGAATAATACATACAAGAAGTCAGATGGAATTCAGAGCATGGCTTGTAGTGAAACTGGCAGTTTATGGAGGTAGAGGACATAGATTAAGGAGTGTGTGTACTCAGTTACTCAGTCAGGTCCAACTCTTTGTGACCCTATGGACTGTATGTTTGACCCTATGGACTGTAGCCCACCAGACTCCTCTGTCCATGGTTCTCCAGGCAAGAATACTGGAGTGGGTTTCCATGCCCTCCTCCAGGGAATCTTCCTGACCCAGGGATTGATCCCATGTCTCTTGCATTGCAGGCAGATTCTTTACCCACTGAGCCACCTGGGAAGCCTCTAAGGAGTGTGGTATATGCTGTAAAAGTTATTGTTGTCGTTGTTTAGTTGTTAAGCCATGTCCAGCTCTTTTGGGACCCCATGGACTGTAGCCCACAAGTCTCCTCAATCCATGGGATTTCCCAGGCAAGAATACTGGAGTAGATTACCATTCCTGTCTCCAAGGGATCTTCCTGACCCAGAGATCGAACCTGGGTCTCCCGCATTGCAAGCGGATTCTTTACCACTGAGCCACCTGGAGCCATTTGTACCATCCTTCAATAAAGCTGGCACACACTCACTAGCACATCCAAATATGTGCAGTGCTCCCACTTGTGGGGAGGCTCTCTCCAGCAGGACCAGCAGGTCCATGCCATGGCTGGTCTTATCCAGCCTTTGAGTACATGTCATTGCTGGCATCCTATGGAAGGGATTCAGTTATATTCAGCAGTGGATTCTGGCAAGTATCCTGGGTGACTGAAGAACCCTCAAAAAAAGCCAGAGGGAAGGATTATAAGTTAGTAAAGATACTCTTTGTTTTGACAATCTACCAAGGAGACAAAAGCCATGGTGTTTCTATCTCTAATAAAAAATTCTCTTTTCCATGAAGTCTGGTAAAAGAAATGGAACTCTCTTGGCAAAACAAATATATATCAGGTTTAGGTTATTTATCAAACTTCTAGCAATGTTAAAGTGTAGTTTAAGTCACTTATTAGTAACAACAGATCATATGACTTGAAATGTATTCTTAATGCATAGATACAAGAGTTGCTGACTTGGTCTATTCTTATGGAAACAAGTTTGTTACAGTAAGATAACATCCATATTCCTCTTTCTAAAAATAACTTTATGGTTTTATGTTTGATGGAATCATGAGATTCTATAATATATTAGAAAAAAACCATGCATGATATTCATCCACTGTGGCAGTATATCATAATTATTCAGCTTTCTTTTATCATTAATGGCAGAAGATTCTGGATAAAAACATACTAATATCTACCAGATGTTCAGAAAAACATAAATATCTCCATATCAGCATATTTTAGCAAAAAGTCAACAAAATTTTCTCAACTTCTTTTTCCATTTTTAGTTCTCAGAACATGCTCTTTGATATGATATTTTTAATCCTCATTAGGGATTTGCTTCTGGTTCCTTTAATATCCTCCACAAGAGACTGACTATATAGTTTCAAATATAACCAATATGCATCTTGCTACCTTTTCCCCTATTACCCTACATGTCAAGAGGCAGGCTGGTATAATGAAAAGAAATCAACCAGCTTTGTGGTCAAAGACATATCAGTTTACACATATTCTCATCTTAATAGCTAGGTGGCTTTGGGAAAATTGCTTAAACTTTCCGAGCCTGAGTTTCTTTATCTTTACAATGGTGAAAATAATTCTTTCATTGAAGGGTCATTTCAAAGAAAACACTAATAAAGTGCCAAGTATTCAGCTATATCCAATAAAAGGTAGCAACTATATTATCTATCTGAAGACTATTATGGTTTCTTGGTTTCCTTTGATTATTGGATTTTTCATTTTATTTCTTCCCTATTGATATCTTAACCTTATTAAATTTCTTCTTTTTTCTAAAATTCATGTTTTTCTCTTCAGTTATCAGTCTAGAAACTTATCCTCTTAGCCCCAGCTCCTTTATAAACATGCTATGCCAGGATAAGGGCTTTGTTGTGCTTTTTAATACCCAAGACAAAGCCCTGGTGCATGTACTACCTGACACATTGCAGTTAGTTCTTCCTGCTAGGAAAGCAACTCCCACACGGACTCCATGAAATGGCCAGTAAAAGTGGCATAAATCATTTATTATTTTTTTCCCTGTGGTGAATTCTACACTGTCAACTTAGACAGGAGCAAATGTCCTACTGTAAAAATTGTACTTACGAAGCCTGGTGCCCAGGAATGGGCTGCCTATCCAGGTGAGGCTAATTAACTCCTCCGGAAGCTAAGAGCACCTAAACAATGCAGGAAAGACTTAGTTTTTAGAATGGCACCCTGGTATCCTGGAAGGTTAATTCATTTAATATAGAGGACTTATTCATCCCTATGTAGATAGCATATTCAAAAGCAGAGACATTACTTTGCCAACAAAGGTCCGTCTAGTCAAGGCTATGGTTTTTCCAGTAGTCATGTATGGATGTGAGAGTTGGACTGTGAAGAAAGCTGAGCGCCGAAGAATTGATGCTTTTGAACTATGGTGTTGGAGAAGACTCTTGAGAGTCCCTTGGACTGCAAGGAGATCCAACCAGTCCATTCTAAAGGAGATCAGCCCTGGATGTTCTTTGGAAAGAATGATGCTAAAGCTGAAACTCCAGTACTTTGGCCACCTCATGTGAAAAGTTGACTCATTGGAAAAGACTGATGCTGGGAGGGATTGGGGGCAGGAGGAGAAGGGGATGACAGAGGATGAGATGTCTGGATGGCATCACTGACTCGATGGACATGAGTTTGAGTGAACGGGAGTTGGTGATGGACAGGGAGGCCTGGTGTGCTGCAATTCATGGGGTCGCAAAGAGTTGGACATGACTGAGCTACTGAACTGAGCTGATGTGGTAGTTTACACACTGTGGTTTACCAGAGAAATTTCCCCAAGGTGACCATCTTGAACCAAGACAACTGAACAAATAATGGAGAAGAAAGAGGTAAAAATTAAGTCTTTGCTTTTTCAGTCTGAAGTTTAGAACCTCACATAAAAAACAATCCTGATACAGAGGTTTGACAGAAAAAACATTATGAGACTCCTAATTTCCAAGTCCAGATTTAGAAGGAAGCAAACCCTTGACGAGAAGTTGTCATCCTTTTGGATTGTGAAATCCTTTACTTCTACTGGTTCATATCTATTTCCATTCAAATACTGTGGGATTCGATTTCATTTTGGCCAGGTGGTCTTTAGCCTGGAGTGCTACAGCTGTATTAAGAGGTAGTAAAGATGTGTTCTTCTATGTCTTGACTCACTGCTATGCTATCAGTTTATTTTGATTTAGAAATTGGCTAATGCTACACAAAATCTTCCTTCCTGGAATTCAGAGAGCAGCTTATTTATATGTAGATGTAGCTATATGACATTTTCAAATGCCATACATTTGCATATGAAGGTCTCTTTCTTCCCCTTTCAGTAAACAGTCTCTGCTATTACTTCCAAAGCAATGCTTAGAATTACATTTTCTATACAGGTCTTTCCTTAAATGTTTTTTAAATGCCTAGTAGAGATAAAAAATGAACCCCTCAAGTTGGAATCCACTTTTTAGGGGTGAATATATGTATGCTTATACACACACACACACACACACACACGTATAAGGAGAGAGAGATTGATTCACCTGTTTCCATGGCTTTGGGCTAAAAGTTTAAAAAATGATAAATCCTATCATTATGGTCAAAATTTCTCAAGAGTAAAACAAAAGTGGCATTAATTTGATATGGAGCATCCTTTAAAAATTCATAGAGTTTGGTTTCTACATAGATGACTATCAGCCTAATTCATTTATTCAACAAATAATTATTGAGTGTCCCCTATATACCAGACATTTTTTTCTAGGTGCCATGTTTATAGAGGGAGACAAGACAAATTCTCTGTCCTCATGAAGTCTACACTGTAACAAAATAAGACAGAAAATAAAAAGGTAAAAATGAGTACATTAAAAAAAAATCTGGTCTCATTCAGTACTGTGAGGAAAATCTAACAGTATTGGTGGAAAGAATACATGGGCTGCTGGTGGACATTAAGTAGAATGGATGGGCAGGCTTTCTCTTGAAACATATGAGGGGTCCTACCAGGGGACCAGATGAGGGACACATCTTTAAGAACACAGAAAAAGCTAAGGCCAAATAGTACTCTTTAAACATAATACACAAAAAAATAAGTTTGCAACAAGAAGGGTGTTTTAAAATACAACTCAGAGTTAAATGACTGTTTTTTTTGACATTAGAGTTGTAAGAAACATAAAAGAAGAAGGAGGGCTTTCCTGGTAGCTCAATGGTAAAGAATCTGCATGCCAATGCAGAAGACACAGGAGCCGAGGGTTCTATCCCCCAGTTAGGAAGATCCACTGGAGGAGGAAACGGCAACCCATTCAGTATTCTTGCCTGGAGAATCCCATGAACAAAGGAGTCCATGGGGTCTGAGTGTTTCTACACTTTCCATTTGCTTCCAGGGCTCCCTAGTGTGGGCCCCACTGTTTCCCAGGGATATATCCTGGGTTGTCTTAGCTTTTCCCTCTCCTGAGTTCCCTGACAGCCCAAAGCTCAATGTCCTTTTGAGGAAGA
This sequence comes from Bos indicus, assembly GCF_029378745.1. Taxonomy (NCBI): domain Eukaryota; kingdom Metazoa; phylum Chordata; class Mammalia; order Artiodactyla; family Bovidae; genus Bos; species Bos indicus. The sequence goes on from NC_091761.1 coordinate 80,555,145, forward strand.
CCAATGCAAAGAAATAGAGGAAAACAATAGAATGGGAAAGACTAGAGATCTCTTCAAGAAAATTAGAGATACCAAGGGAACATTTCATGCAAAGATGGGCTAGATAAAGGACAGAAATGGTATGGACCTAACAGAAGCAGGAGATATTAAGAAGAGATGGCAAGAATACACAGAAGAACTGTACAAAAAAGATCTTCATGACCCAGATAATCATAATGGTGTGATCACTCACCTAGACGTCCTGGAATGCTAAGTCAAATGGGCCTTAGGAAGCATCACTATGAACAAAGCTAGTGGAGGTGATGGAATTCCAGTGGAGCTATTTCAAATCCTAAAAGATGATGCTGTGAAAGTGGTGCACTCAATATGCCAGCAAATTTGGAAAACTCAACAGTGGCCACAGGACTGGAAAAGGTCAGTTTTCATTCCAATCCCAAAGGAAGGCAATGCCAAAGAATGCTCAAACTACCGCACAATTGCACTCATCTCACACGCTAGTAAAATAATGCTCAAAATTCTCCAAGACAGGCTTCAGCAATACGTGAACTGTGAACTTCCAGATGTTCAAGCTGGTTTTAGAAAAGGCAGAGGAACCAGAGATCAAATTGCCAACAACTGCTAGATGATTAAAAAAGCAAGAGAGTTCCAGAAAAGCATCTATTTCTGCTTTATTGACTATGCCAAAGCCTTTGACTGTGTGGATCACAATAAACTGTGGAAAATTCTGAAAGAGATGGGAATATCAGACCACCTAATCTGCCTCTTGAGAAACCTGTATGCAGGTCAGGAAGCAACAGAACTGGACATGGAACAACAGACTGGTTCCAAATAGGAAAAGGAGTACGTCAAGGCTGTATACTGTCACCCTGCTTATTTAACTTATATACAGAGTATATCATGAGACAGGCTGGGCTGGAAAAAGCACAAGCTGGAATCAAGATTGCCGGGAGAAATATCAATAACCTCAGATATGCAGATGATATCACCATTATGGCAGAAAGTGAAGAAGAACTAAAGTGCCTCTTGATGAAGGTAAAAGAGGAGAGTGAAAAAGTTGGCTTACAACTCAGCATTCAGAAAACTAACATCATGGCATCTGGTCCCATCACTTCATGGGAAATAGATGAGGAAACAGTGTCAGACTTTATTTTTTGGGGGCTCCAAAATCACTGCAGATGGTGATTGCAGCCATGAAATTAAAAGACACTTACTCCTTGGAAGGAAAGTTATGACCAACCTCGACAGCATATTCAAAAGCAGAGACATTACTTTGCCAACAAAGGTCCATCTAGTCAAGGCTATGGTTTTTCCCGTGGTCATGTATGGATGTGAGAGTTGGACTGTGAAGAAAGCTGAGAGCCAAAGAATTGATGCTTTTGAACTGTGGTGTTGGAGAAGACTCTTGAGAGTCCCTTGGACTGCAAGGAGATCCAACCAGTCCATTCTGAAGGAGATCAGCCCTGGGATTTCTTTGGAAGAAATGATGCTAAAGCTGAAACTCCAGTACTTTGGCCACCTCATGCGAAGAGCTGACTCATTTGAAAAGACCCTGATGCTGGGAAAGATTGAGGGCAGGAGGAGAAGGGGATGACAGAGGATGAGATGGTTGGATGGCATCACTGACTCAATGAACATGAGTTTGGGTGAACTCCAGGAGTTGGTGATGGACAGGGAGGCCTGGCGTGCTGTGGTTATTGGGGTCGCAAAGAGTCAGACACGATTGAGAGACTGAACTGAACTCAACATCATTATTTTCAATCCACTTCTCTCTAGACCTCTATCCCCACGTGTTCATTTCTATGCTGATGTCCTCAAATAAAACAGGTAAAAAATGGACTCAATATTTTGTCCCCAAATATGCTCTTCCTTATACTGTTTTCCTTATCTTAGAGAATGGAACTATCATTCATTTAGGAAGCCAAGCAAAATCTTTCACATTTTTCTTGATTCTCCCTTTCTCTTGACATTCATATCCAGTCAGTTGACAAATCTGAGAACCTTTTAGCTCTTAAATCCATCCCAGATCTGTTTCTCCCTCTCCACTGCCACCACCATCAATGGCATTCATGCTTCATTGTTCTCTAGTTAACGCCATGTTCTCCTAAGTCATTTTGCCTTATGTTTTTAGCCTATTATTTACTTTGCTGTCAAGTTTTTTTCCTAATTAAAAATATGACATCATTTAAGATACCTCAATGGCCCCTTATGAGCAGAGTAAATTTCAACTTTCCTTGAAAGTGAAAGTGAAGTCACTCACTTTCCAACTCTTGGCGACCCCATGGACTATAACAGCCAGGCTCTTCCATCCATGGGATTTTCCAGGCAAGATTACTGCAGTGGGTTGCCATTTTCTTCTTTGAAGTTCCTCATTGCCATTCCCATTTTCGCCCTCTTTTCCTTTCCCTCATCCTATGCTTCAGCCACTTCAGACTATTTGCCGGTCCCTAAAAAAAGCCTGCTTATCAATGCCTCTTTGCCTTTTCAAATGCTATTCCCTAGTTTTATACTGCTCTTTTCTCTGCCACCAAGGTAAGTACCAATGTCTCTGTAATACCCCCTACTTCTCTTATTGCCAGTCATGGTCACTCCATCAGCTTGAGTCTCTGCTCTCTTATATTAGCATCTCTGAGCTACACTTTATTTCTAGAAAGGACACCTTCTCCCCAAGCAGGTTGTGAGGAGATAAGACAGCATGTTGTGTGTGTGTGTGTGTGTGTAAACACAGATATAACACAAATATAAATGTATATGCATGTGTGTTAGTCACTCAGTCATGTCTGACTCTTTGCAACCCCATGGACTATAGCCCACCAGGCTCTGCTATGCATGGAATTCTCCAAGCAAGATAATGGAGTGGATTGCCATTCCCTTTTCCAGGGGATCTTCCTTACCCAGGGATCAAACCCCAGTCTCCTACACTGCAGGCAAATTCTTTACATCTGAGCTATCAAGAATGGCCATATATACTCATGACACAAAGTAAATGAAAAATAAATCTATTTTTCTACCGTTTTCTATTATTTTACTTCTACTTCAGCACTCTTAGTCCTTTATTTTTTACTTACTGTAAAAAGTTATTTGAATAATCATCATTTAGTAAAAAGGGCTTGTTAGAGTAACATAAATTTTTGAATTTCAAGTGAGAGACAGGTCTGGATGTAGTCTTCCTCTGAATTCTCTAATTTGTAAAAAGTCAAAACAAATATTACCAGAATCATAAGAAATTGATCAGTTTTCATAAAAATTCACCAATATTAAAATTCTGCAATGCATCTTCCTAATGAATAGATTTGGGGTGGGGGGTCTTGGATTTTTTTGTTACATCTGATTCTGCAGCCTGAGAACCAGGGCACTTTATTTTATGGGTGTCACAGTTAAAAATCATATCACTTGAAAGTGTCTGAAAATAGGTGGAACTTTACTAGGCTTAGAACTTGCTGTTTTGACAAGCTCGGACAACAGTGGTGACCACAGTAAGAATGATTCTGAAGAGGCACTCTGCTAATTTGCTAATCACTTTCAGGATTTTAACCTATTGAGGCAGATTCTGGGGAAATTCACTGGACTCACTCTTTGTGGCTTTATGTGTCATTGCTGTCTACAGTAATGGATGAGATTGTCATCTGGAATAAACATTGAGATCATCTATTCAAGGCCTATGGTTTACAGAGAAGACAACTAACACTCCGGGAGGTTATGAACAAATATGGGACCTAACACGGGTCTCCCTGGGGCTTAGTGCATAAAAATGATGAGAATCATAGGTGCCTTAAATCCCAATTCCAAGATTTTCCCACCTACATGGAAATGCCTCCGTTATTTAAAGATACCATAACCCATGTCATAGGTTTTAGCAGAAGAGAATGGAAACAGGTACAATGGAAAAAAAAAGTCAAAGAGTATGGAGAAAGAGTTATACTAGTTTTAAGGTTGTATTAGATGTAAAATAGAAATGTTAAAATGATTTGAGATCAGTGAAAAATTTGACTTTGATTTTAGGGACTGTAACTTTTATACTAAGAATAATAGTTGAGAGATACCATCATATTATTTAAGTTTCTGTTGCTGAATATATTTTATCAAAATTTCTATTTAATTTTAATATAGAACACAATATTCCTTGGCATTTGAGTGTTGACATTTTTATCACAACAGCTTTTCTTTAACCCCTTAATTTAAAAAGTTTTCTTTCCTTGTAAGTTGTGTTTTAACCCCTTGGAATCATTTCCCAAGAGAGAAATACTGTGTTTATAATGAAATTCATTAGAAATCAGAATTCATTTACCAAAAATTAGATTGAAGTGAAACTTGCATTAGACAGAGGAACCCCAAACATCTTCATTTTCCATTAAGCATGAAAGGACTCTGAGCAAAATAATTTCTTGGTGAGAATTCTGGCTTACTGTAGGATTCCACTGCCTCTTTTGTATTGGACAGTTTCAAAAACATGGTATACCCTAGTGCTCTAAAAACACAATATAGAAGGGGAATGACCAATAATAGACATTGGTACATCAGGATAATATGACAAATTGGATGAACTGACAGGCAGGTGATGAATAGTTTTAACATGACCCTAAAAATAGTGAAGGGATGTTTGCACATTGACACTTCTCTAAAGGCAGATGGATATGCATGACCTGAGCTTTTAGACAGGTGTCAGGAATATTGATGGCTGATATGGGAATGATCATTTTCTTGGCAGTGTTGCAGTAGACAGTTTGCATGATTAATGATGCATCTTTGGCTTTTTTTTTCTCCTCAGGGCAGAAAGGGATATGATCCTTTGTAACCCCAAGGAATGTAAGAATTCTGCCTGCAGGGTAAGGCAGGAGAGCTTTATTCACCTAAGAGCACCATTTTCTTTTGCAGGGGGGTGGGGGGCGGTGGTGGGGGGTGGTGGGGGGTGGTGATGGGGAGTGATGGTGGTGAAGAAATAGGAAAATAAACAAGTGATCTTGACATATGAGATGACAGTGCTTGGTAGGATGATTATAACACACTTGTTATGAACAGGGTTCTACCCCACAGCAGAGGAGTCTTGCACAGATCTGAAAGCACAGAGTGCAGTAAGCCTGGGCTCTGACAAAACCAAAGCAAACTGTGGCTTTAGAATGGATCCTATCACATACAGGGCTTGAGTGAACATTTAAGAACCGCTTCCAAAAGAAATAGTACAAGACCAAGGGCAGGAAATAGGAGGTGAGATCATCTTCCTAATGTTTATATTCATTTCAGGTTTTCGGAGACAATTTTCTGATTCAAATCAACTCAATATTGTTTCTAAATGCTAAATCTAGTGAGAAAGGGCTTTTCTTTTCCAAGAATAATACTGTTTGCTCAGGTTTTTAAAATGTCACATAGAGCAGTGAATGAACTCAAGACTCAAGATTAAATACAGAGTCTAAAAATAGTTTGTAGATGTATTCTGCTAAAATCTGAGCATCCCATCTACTAAAAATATTATAGTAGATAAACGTAAATATAAGCAATGGGGGTAAACTCCAAAAGTTTATTTTTTTTTTTCCTTTCCTTTTTCAAGGAATAAAGGGCAACTATGGAATTCAAATTCCTATAAAAATCTTTGGTGATTAAGGTGATCAAAAAAACAAGCAATCCAGTTCTCCAAAGAGATATAAATATAGGATAGAGGCTCATTTGTATGAGGGAAAGTGGTAAGAATTTCATCTTTATGTACACAAGTGATTTGATTGTCTCTTTGTTTTCCATTTACTTGGGGAGAGGACAAGAGTTATAATTTAAAATCTGTGCTGGTACTAGAAATGTTTACATTTGTATTTATTGATTAAATTATCAGTGAGTAAAACTCATATCCAAAATGTAGAAATGATGGTGTGTCTTACCTAGAATAGGCAGTGAACAACTTTAACTCATACTTTTAATTGGTTCCCTGCCACATTCAAATTCTGTAAGAGAGTTCTCTTGGTGGTGGTTTGCTGGTTTAGTTGCGAAGTCGTGTCTGACTCTTGTGACCCCATAGACTGTAGCCTGCCAGACTCCTCTGTCCATGGGATTTTCCAGGCAAGAATACTGGAGCGGGTTGCCATTTCCTTCTCCAGGGGATCTTCTGGACCCAGGAATTGAACCTGGGTCTCCTGCATTGCAGGCAGATTTTTTACCAACTGAGCTACCAGGGAAGCCTGGTAGAGTTCTCTTAATGGAGCTAAATCATATTACCTTGAACTAATACAATTTTTACTCAAATTCTGAAACATTTTACACATGTTGAGTACAGTGAACTCTTCTATTACTTAGGAGAACATTGAAAGAAAAAAAAATCATTGTAACAGTATGAATGGTTGCCCCAAACAGCCCTTGTGCTTTTAGAAAACAAGATTTAAGCCAGTCAGTAGGAAACAGAATTACCTGAAGCATAAATTCTAAATTTTATACATATTCAAGGGAATATCGTCAAATGCAGACTTGCCATTTTTTTTTAAAAAAAAGATCCAACTAATACACATACACAGAAAGAGGAAAATAGAAATCTAGAACCTAAAAAAATTAGATACAATTGTGCTATCTATCCAAAGTAAAGAATTATTTCAGTCTTAAAAACAATTAAAACTTTGATGACAACATGAGAAACATGTTAGAATAAGAAGTATCCATATCCTAAATTTGTGCCAATAATAATTCCTTATAACTCCAAATGAATCTCATCTTACAATGGATTTTCATTTTCAAAACATGTGAAAAGGCAGAAAAGATATAATCTTTATTTAAGATTCTCAGGGAGGTTAGGAGACTTTCCCAGATGATATAATATTTGTAAGTTGAGCAAGTAGGTTTAGAATTTAGGTCTTTTGTCAACCTGTCCAGTATGCTTTCCACAATAAAAACATTTCAATAGGGAATTAACAAACCATATACAGAATAATATTCAATAAATGGATTACAGGGCTCTCTTGGTGGCTCAGTGGTAAAGAATCCACCTGCCAGTGCAGGAGACATGGGATTGATACCTGATCCAGGAAGATCCCACGTGCTGCGGAGCATCTAAGCTTGTGTACCACACTACTGAGCTTGTGCTTCAGAGCCTGGAACCATAACTACTGAAGCCCACGTGCCCTAGAGCCTGTGCTCCGCAACAAGAGAAAAGCCCATGCAGCAAAGAAGATTCGGCACAGGCAAATTAAATATATTAATTACCTAAATTAAAAAAATAGATTATAGATACTTATATGTTATTTCATTTGTCTATACCAGACAGATTTAGTTCATTTTTTTAGTGACTAATTTTTGGCATAAAACGTGCAGATGAAAAAAAAAAATTCCCATCTTTCAGAGATAGTTTGTTTTTAGAAAGGACATCATAAATTTTTCAAAACATTAACAAATATATCTCAGACAATTTATTTACCACCTCTTCCTTCTTAGATTTTTTTTTGTTTCAGCATAAAGCCCAATGGTACATGTACTATATGAATAGGTAGTAGTATAATCTAAGACAGAAAATAACATTGCTGTGAAAGTTCTTCATTTGTTTCAATACCAAAGTAATTACTGTAGCAAAGACTTGCTCATTTATCATTTCCTGTTGTCTTTGCTATTTTTCCAAGTTGTCTTTTAAAACAAATATCCTCATTGTCCTTGTTGCAAAACCAATAACTTTATTTTACTAGGTAGGACAGCAAACCAGTGCAGCCAGGTTCATTCCCCATTCCAAGGAGGATCTGTGCCTGGGAGCTGCTAAACAGTAACACACGTAGGTGTCCTTCCCTGAGGAAGGTCTAGCTGAGCTCTAGGTTGCCTTTTAAGAGGCATCTCCAAGCTCACCTCCATTTAAAACTATGAAGGTTTTCATGAACACCTGAGATCTAAAGCCATTATCAAGCATGCAGTTCCATGAACAACACAATTTCAGCCTTAAGAATTGCTGTTGGACACTTAAATAGAATTTAGCCAGCCCAATTTTAAATATATTCCTCTAAATCAGGTTTATAAAGATTTCTACTGAGGAAGTGCCAGATAATAAAAGAAGCTTTGAAATAGTTGCTGTTGCCTCCTCAGAGAATGTCATTAAAGATCTTTCATACAGGCAATGTTTGGCTCAGCGATTTAGTCAAAATGTTTTAAGGAGTAACTAATATGAACACAAGGATGACACAGCTTTGCACTGAAACAAAGCAGGGACCTGGGTTATTAGACTACTAGCTAAGAATACTGAATAAGATAAGGATCCAATTACGACTAGGGGACTTTCCTTAGTAACTTATGATAAGTAAGAGTATAACTTCCTTTTTAGCTAGATGCCTTTTCATCATTCAGAAAATGTATTCCTTCTTATTGTAAAGACATTCAGAAACAGACATTCCTTCTTATTTTTAAAGCAGTAAAGGAAAGCAGTAAAGGATATTTCTATTTATGAGACAACCATAATTTAAAAAAAAAGCCTGTATGTTTCAAACAGTGAGATAAAAAGAAACCTGGACTAAGTCAGTGATCCTTGATTTAGGGTTATGTCTCCTCTGTGGCACGGGAAAACAGAGAAATGATTAGAGGGCCCAGTTCTGGACTTCATGGTGTCACTTAATGTCTAGAGCCTAGGTAATGTATATGCATGTGTGCTAAGTTGCTTCCATTGTGTCTGACTCTGCGACACTCTGGACTGTAGCCTGCCAGGCTCCTTTCTCCATGGGGATTCTCCAGGCAAGAATATTGGAGTGGGTTTCCATGCCAGTATTCCAGGGGATCTTCCTGATCCAGGGATTGAACCCTCGTCTCTTACATCTCTGCATTGGCAGGCAGGTTCTTTACCCACTGAGCCACCTGGGAAGCCCCTAAGGAGTGTGGTTCAGTTCAGTTCAGTCACTTAGTCGTGTCCGACTCTTTGTGACCCCATGAATCACAGCACGCCAGGCCTCCCTGTCCATCTCCAATTCCTGGAGATCACTCAAACTCATGTCCATCGAGTCGGTGATGCCATCCAGCCATCTCATCCTCTGTCATCCCCTTCTCCTCCTGCCCCCAATCCCTCCCAGCATCAGAGTCTTTTCCAATGAATCAACTCTTTACATGAGGTGGCCAAAGTACTTGAGTTTCAACTTTAGCATCATTCCTTCCAAAGAACACCCAGGGCTGATCTCCTTCAGAATGGACTGGTTGGATCTCCTTGCAGTCCAAGGGACTCTCAAGACTCTTCTCCAACACCACAGTTCAAAAGCATCAATTCTTTGGTGCTCAGCTTTCTTCACAGTCCAACTCTCACATCCATACATGACCACAGGAAAAACCATAGCCTTGACTAGACGAACCTTTGTTGGCAAAGTAATGTCTCTGCTTTTGAATATGCTATCTAGGTTGGGCATAACTTTCCTTCCAAGGAGTAAGCATCTTTTAATTTCATGGCTGCAATCACCATCTGCAGTGATTTTGGAGCCCCCCAAAATAAAGTCTGACACTGTTTCCACTGTTTCCTCATCTATTTCCCATGAAGTGATGGGACCAGATGCCATGATCTTCGTTTTTTGAATGTTGAGCTTTAAGCCAACTTTTTCACTCTCCTCTTTCACTTTCATCAAGAGGCTTTTTAGTTCCTCTTCACTTTCTGCCATAAGGGTGGTGTCATCTGCATATCTGAGGTTATTGATATTTCTCCTGGCAATCTTGATTCCAGCTTGTGCTTCTTCCAGCCCGCCGTTTCTCATGATCTACTCTGCATAGAAGTTAAATAAGCAGGGTGACAATATACAGCCTTGACGTACTCCTTTGCCTATGGAACCAGTCTGTTGTTCCATGTCCAGTTGTAACTGTTGCTTCCCGACCTGCATATAGGTTTCTCAAGAGGCAGGTCAGGTGGTCTGGTATGTCCATCTCTTTCAGAATTTTCCACAGTTTATTGTGATCCACACAAAGGCTTTTCTAATGCCATTTAGCAGGGTTTCCAAACCTTGACACTATTGGCACTTTTGGCTAGATAATTCCTTGTTGTGGGGACCTATCCTCTACATTGTAGGAGGTTTAGTTTGGCAGCAACCCCGGCCTCCACCCTCTAGATGTACGTCTACCTCCTCATCCCCAGACAATCAATTCTAGACATTATTAAATGTTGCCCCAGTTGAGAATCACTGGCACAAGGTAATGGTCAATGCCTTTCCTTCAAGATCATGCTTTTTGAACTATAGTTGTATATTTGATTATAGAATCCTAAATCCTGAAAGACTTCATTATAATATAATTTTACTTTCAAATTTTACTGATGGGAAAGCTTAAGATTCTTAGAGGCTAAATACCTGTTTAAGTTTCCATGAGGTAGGTTAGAATAAAGTTGACATTAAGTTGAAATTTTTGCATTCCTATTCCAGGCTCTTTCTCCTACCAAATGCTCTTTGTAAGTTATTTGCTATGAAATTAAAATTAAATTAAGAAATAAATATGGCTACCTATATGATTGGAGAATAGCCTTGTAGAGAATTTAAAACAGTAGACAATACACATACAATTTCTACTTGATTTTGGAAAGAGCTAAGTGATCCTATTCCAGTATATTATTTTCCTGATATGATGATGATAATAATCATGATTATAATGAAGATGACAGTGGTTTTCTTAGGATAACATTACAATTAGCTGTATTTCCTAAGCATATACCAATTCATGGCTAATGTGAACAGCTAAGAAGCATATTAAATTGCAGAAAGCAGTCAGCTTGAATTTTAGAATAGACTCTCAACAATATGCTTAGATAAGTGAGAGGTAATGGTTGTCTATCACTGTTGATGGGTGCTCTGCCTACTATTAATTATTTTGCATATAGAAGACAGTGTGGACACTTTATTTAAATGACTTTACAGATAAGTTTCCCTGGCCTGCCTGTTGGTTCCTCCTCATGCTTCCATCACTACATTTCATTAAAAAATCAGAAACAAAGGCATATGTGCCAACTGTGGGGAAGGGTGAGTGGCTGGGTTTGGAGATAGGAGTAAGATTGCTCAGAGATCATTTCAAACAACCAGAAACCTTCAACCTCCCTGGGGCTCTTTAAATAATGGAAAAATAAATAGGAAAAAACCCCAGTGGTGCAAGGTTTGTAGAATAATTGTGACAGTACATGAACAGTCAATCTGCAGAAGTGAATTTGGATGTGTACTGCCTGACAAAACACTAATTGCCTGTTGATTTAAACTCTGTAGACTAATAACATGATCTTTCTGGAATACTTAATTTCTGGAGAACAAATGGAGCTTGTTTATAGGCTTCATTTTCGAACAATTTTTTAAATTTTATTCAAAAATTTTTTTTAGTTAAACAGACATTTATTTCCATTATTAAATGAAATGCTCTCGGGAAGAGGTTTTCTGATGTATGGCTGGAACACACAGATTTGAGTCTTAGAAAATGTGAAAGATAAAAGCAGTGCATGCATGCTAAGTCGCTTTAGTCATGTCCGATTCTTTGCGGTCCCATGGACTGTAGCCAGCCAGCTCTTCTGTCCATGCGATTCTCCAGGCAAGAATACTGCAGTGGATTGCCATGCCCTCGTCCAGGGAATCTTCCTGCCCCAGGGATGGAAACTGTGTCTCCTTTCTCCTGTATCAATCGGCAGGGGGGTTCTTTACCACTAGCACCACCTAAAAGCAGTCGATTTTTTTTTTAATTTGGCCTTGAATATATGTTATAGGAAATGGCAATCCACTCCAGTATTCCTGCCTGGAAAATTCCATGGACAGAAGAGCCTAGTGGGCTACAGTCAGTCCATAGAGTTGCAAAGAGTCAGACGTGACTGAGCAAGTACACTTTCATATGTTACAGGAATATTATCTAACACTACCAAACATTGATGATTCATTCACGGTTCCCCACAAAATCCTCCATCTCATTCTGTTTTGAATAATAAATAAACTTATTCTGTTTGTATTGAAATGAAACATTAACAATGTCACTATAAAGGAAATTTATTGGCATAAATCCTAAGAATTATTTTAGGATACACCCAAAATATTAAACTTGCTTCCTAAGATTTACTCATTTTTGTTAGTTAATGGTCAGACCTCTTTGAATTATATGTTAAGGAAAGGCTTTGAAAGATAACTGCATAAAAACTTTTGCGACTTTCAAAATGTAGAAGGACTTATCAACCCAATATGGTTAATATTGATATATATACAAATATTGTAATTTCTTGGGGGAAAATCCCAGAGGAACTCAGAAGTAGGAAGAAGGGATTGCCCTGTGCTTTTCCAGAGCACTAGAAAGTCTTAAAATCATGAGTTGGCTTTTGGGAGAGCATGTCTAAACTTTACTATATCTAGAAATATAGGAAGATTGGACAAGAACACCCAGAAATGGAAACTCAACAAAGGAGAGTTACATAGGCCGATAGCATTACTCTTAAGTGCTAACCATGGAAGAGGAAATCCTGGCTAAAAACACTTATTATCTATATAAATTTGAGGACAAGAATATCTCTATTGTATACCCTTTTGTATCAGGCTGTCTTAGCTTGATTCCTTAAACATCTAAAGAAAATATGCTCTGTTCAGATTCACTAAATGGCCTCATTATAACTGGGCTTCTTGGAGAATTCAACTCTAAGAAGAGAATGCACTGGCTAAGGAACCAAGGGCTCTAGACAATTCTATCTTATTGCAAATCTATACACTGACATTGAATCTTGGTTTACCGGGGAGGTAACAGCTTACTTTTAGAGTGTTGAAAATGTAGATCTCTGAGTCCACAAGTCTAAGAGATTTGTCATGAATTCAGTAAATATCCAATTCTTGTGTTATCCTATCCCAATAGTCTTCCCCCTGCTCCATGGCTCAGATGGTAAAGAATCTGGCTGCAATGCAGGAGACACAGGTTCCATCCCTGGGTCAGGAAGATTCCCTGGAGAAGAAAATGGCTACCTACTCTAGTACTCCTGTCTGGAGAATCCCATGGACAGAGGAGCCTGGTGGGCTACAGTGCATGGGGTCCCAAAGAGTGGGACACGACTGAGAGACTAACACTTTCACTTTCACTCTCCCAGTTGCCTGTCTCTACCATTCATCCTCTCCACTATGTGATGTGCTGCGCTTGTTGGTTCTCTGCCCTTAACTAAACCTGTCTCTGTCTCCCAACTCTAGCCACTTCCCAAAGCTCACCTGGAACTGTGCTCCATAACTGGCAAAATATCCTCTATCGTCAGATGTGTCACTCAAATTCTCATCTCTCTTCTTGCATACTGAAGCACTAGCTTTCCCTGAAAGTACCAAGTCCCTTCAGCTTTCAGGACTCAGAGGTGGGGATGGTATGCTTTCCTCTTAGGTCCTCCTTACTATTTTCAGGTTACATTCCTCAAGCCTTATTATGATCTTAATGCACTTTATGCCTAGAGTTTAGCTCATAAGTTAGATTTCTCTTGGTTCCATTTGAGTTCAAACTAAAAGTCTGAGCGTCTTACAAATGATCAACTATAGGGAATAAGCTACAACCCATGAAACGAGTAACAGGGTTTAGAAATGCATTTTCTCTGAGAGATTTTAGTTTTTGAGATATTTTAAAATATTTTTAGTTGATTATGTTTGTACACAGTCTCAAATTGTCAAGATGTGAGAATTGAATTTTTAATGTTCTTGATAACGTGGGTTCATATATTTGGGGCATGTCAGACTCATTAACAAAAGAAGTAAATCAAAGTGCTGTAGATATTTTGGGCTCTTTGAAACTGCTTGAATTCTAGATGTTAGTTTTATGGAGAACTATGTGTCTTGAAATTATACAGAGAATTTGAAGATATCCTGCTCTTATTTCAGTTTCACATATTCTACCCATACTTAAACTACTGCTCCTTAGGAAGAGAAATGTCATATTTGAGGTAAAAAGGTAAACCATAGTGGAGAATTATCTCACTTTCACCAGTGATATCTAGATGTTTGAACTCAAACAGCTTTTCCTCTTTGCCTCCTAGGCCAAGAAGACTTGTTTTTCCTCGATGGTCAGTTTTTGTTAAAACTGTTTATTCTGACTTTGACACTTTCCGTAAATATTCTGCACAAGTGGAAAAAATTCCTGTATACTCTGGGGTATAAATGACTAATTTTAAAGCTCAACTAGAAAAAAAAAGTGATACCGTGATCTTGTAGTCCTGTCAAATGTTATTTCCTCTTATTAAATTCCTATTTGGATCACATAGTGTAATAATCTGGTGATCACGTTTTTTAAATGATCAAAATATACCATACATAACATTGTGTTGACTAGGGGAAAACTGAAAAAATGACCATGTAATAAATTTGACATACTAATATGTCAAAGACTTAGAGATGGCAGGGGCTTAATAAGTACTTCTTTATAGGTGAATTAAAAAATAAGCCAAAGGATCTTGCAATAAGTTGTTATATGACTTGGGTAGGAAAAAATAAAACTTCTGTACTTTTTTGATCTTATAAATGACAGTATATGTATAGAAACTCTGAACCCATATGTGAACAAACCATATCCCACACAATGTGTTACATTTCCCATAAAATAAATTCTTTAAAATTTTCAGACCAAAAGGAAACTAACAGCAATAGCTAGCTTACTTGCTGCTTGCTGATGCCTTATGTAACATCTTTTTTTTTTTTTTTTAAGTATAATTGCTTTACAATGGTGTGATAGTTTCTGCTGTACAACAAAGTGAATCATCTATATGTGTATATATATATATATCCCTCCCTTTTGAGCCTCCCACTTCCACCAACCCCACCCCTCTAGGTCATCACAGAACACTGAGCTGAGCTTCCTGTGCTATATGGCTTTCCACTAGCCAATTATTTTACACATGATAGTGTCCATAGGCAGATGAATGGATAAATACGATGTGGTACATACACAAAATACAACATTGCTCTGCCATAAAAAGGAATGAAATTGGGCATTTGTAGTGATGTGAATGGACACAGTCTGTCATATAAAGTGAAATAAGTCAGACGAGAAAAACAAATATAGTGTATTAACACATATATATGGAATCTAGAAAAATGGTACAGATGAACCTATTTCCAGACAAGAATAAATATGCAGACATAGAGAACGGACATATGGACACAGGAGATGGGGAAGGGAAGGATGGGATGAATTGGGAGAGTAACATTGACACATATATACTTACATTTCATCTCACTCAAACTTCAGCTCTGAGGAAATAGGCTTATTATTGAACAGATAAAGAAACTGAGGCTCAGAATGGTTAACTAACTGATTCAAGCTTAAATAAGCAATAATAACACGGCCAGTGTTTCAACGCAGCCCTGTCTGATTGTGATGGCTTTAACCACTAAACTGGCTGTCACACCTTCATAGGAAGGAAAAGTTGATGAGTAACACCTCATGGTGAACAATTTGTTTTAGAAAAAAAGTGTTTCAAATAGGAAAAAAAAAGTGCACATAAATGATTCAGGATGCTTTTATGAACTGGGGCATAAACACAAAGTTTTCCAGTGTGTCTAGCAAGGCCCAAGGCAACTCTTCAGTAGAAAACCTTCATCTGTATTGCAAATACTATTTCTGTGTTTATCTATAACCATGAACATAACATCATATTACAGATGACTGGCTACATGATTTTATGGGGAAAACAATGAAAGCACAGAAGTTCAAGAGAGCAGGAAAAATTGTGAGTTAGAGTTCATAGAAAGCTTTATGAATTTTGCAGCACTCTAAACTAAATCCCAGAGGGGAAAATACTCAAATTGAGACACTTTCCCTCAGAAATCTTGAGAAAATCTTGACATCTTAATTCATTTCCTGAACTTAAATATTTTAGGCTAGTCTGGTGGCACTGTAATAGCCCAGGCAAACATTTTTATTTATTTCCCTGTTGATACCAATATTTGTGCTACAAGCTGCTGTCTGTATTTGCTGCTATTTATTTATTTATTTCCTACAGATCAAATTATTGGCCTAGACATAACGTGCTTTCTGGTGAAGTGTTCCTTGTGTTCACAAGCAAATAGAAAAAGTTTCCATTTTAAATGCAGATTTTTGCCGCATGACTGAATTAATTAGTATTAAAAATATGATATGGAGTCACTTGGCAGTCATGTTTATATATATATAGTAGAAGGGCAATTGAGGGAAATAGTAAATAAATCAAGCAAGTGCCTTTTTTGCATGGGTGGCTGGTCAATACATCAAAATACTGCATCCAGCTCCAGGTCAACCATTTACTGTCTTTGAGCTGCGATTTTATTTCCCCTAAATATTTGTAACACTATTCTATTGAACTGATGTTAAAGCAAATAAGATAATGTGGATGGATCTTTGTAAAACTACAAAGTGTCACACACACACATTTTCTATTAATGCACATTACTTGGTAACAAATCCTATTCCCTTTGGCTTCACCTGTGTATGTGGATAAATAGGAAAAAGAACAGGAGAATTTTAAGACCAAACAATATAGTGCTTATAATATATAGACATAAGTTCAAAGAGAAGAGTAACTCTGGGCCATCTCACAGCAATGGGGATATCATGGTGAAACAGTTTTGAATCTAGATTCAAAACGGGTTAACCTTTAAGGTGTAGTGTCAGTCCCAAAGCCTCTAAGAATGTTAGGTAGTGATGCTTCTCCCCTGATCCCTCACCATTCACATTTTGCTGGAATCTGAAATTAGCAAAGATGCTTTGAGCCTTAGCTCTATCACATAGTCTTTTTACTTAATCTTCCTGAACCTCCATTTCTCACCTGTCAAATGAATATAATATCTCCCTCAGATTTCAGTTGTCAAGACAGAAGGAGACAATATATGTGAAAAGCCTTTGTAAATTGCAATGGCTTCTACAGAGAACAAGTTATTATGACAATTCACTTAGGCTATCTAGATACCCTTTCAAGATGTCAGTTTCCTCTTAGTGTAGAAAAATGGGTTTATGGAATAATAATAGGATGGATAGAATTTGGTTTAAATGTGTAGTTCTGGTTATTTTCTTCCACATTTCAGACCCGAGCTTAATATCTAAATTATTGCTTAAAGATAAGGAAAAAAGAACATTTCCTAAAAATTAATCCTGCCTAAATTTTATAAGAAATAGTGAACAACCAGTGTAATGTAGATCAAGTAGACACATGGACTCCATAACTAGACTCAGAGCTAAGAAGAGCCTGGCTCCCTCCCTAGAGTGGGAATGACTCAGGACTTATTTTCCTCATTAACAACTAATAAAAACAGGGGGGTTTCTCTTCCCCATATACAGGCTGTAATCTAACATATCCTTTATCTGTACTCAAGCTTTCTGACTGTTCTGTTATCCTGTTGAACCTGTAGCTACATGAGAAAGACAGACTGCGTGTGCTTTCTCTTGGAGCTATTTTCCTCAGTACTCTGGGTTATTTATTTTTCAATTTGAAAATATACATGAATCTAACTAATTACTTTAGTCTGCCATAGGAACCCTATCATTGAGTTATATATATTTTAATGCTATGCTCTAGAATGTTATCAAAAATTGATTTAAAAATCCCCAGCCATATAAAGAGCCTCTTGGCATATTTTATAAAAATCACTGTTGAAGATCTTATCCATTCTATATTTTCCAGTGATGCCTTATAAGATCTACACTAAATATTTCCTTAGAATTTAGTTCCAAAGAAACTTTGGCCTCTGAACTGATTATTTTCATCAGACAGTGAAAGACCTAAGCTTCATTTTAGCAGAGATTTCCATTGACATGTTTACCTTTGTAAAGCCCAGGACAGAAGAATGCATATAATAACCAAATATTTGTTGAATGAATTGATTCAATAATAATTTCTCTTTTCATATTGATTGCAAGAATGCTTAGTGTGCTAAATGCAGTAACTGTAATAGTCTACGTTGCTGATATATTTATTTTCCTCAAAAGTTCAGCTTTTATGTTTTCAATTTCTCTTTTAAAAATTCATTGACTATATTTCAATTGTAAGTTGCTGCAAATATTTTGGAAATCAGTACAGAATGGCATTAAAAATATATTTTATTTTCCAGATGATAAAAGAAAGACTAGTTTAACTTCATGATTGTTTTGCTTGTTTGTTTTTTTTTACATCTGCTGCTGCTGCTGCTAAGTCGCTTCAGTCGTGTCCGACTCTGTGTGACCCCATAGACGGCAGCCCATCAGGCTCTGCTGCCCCTGGGATTCTCCAGGCAGGAACACTGGAGTGGGTTGCCATTTCCTTCTCCAATACATGAAAGTGAAAAGTGAAAGTGAAATTGCTCAGTCGTGTCCGCCGCTTCGCGACCCCATGGACTGCAGCCTACCAGGCTCCTCTGTCCATGGGATTTTCCAGGCAAGAGTACTGGAGTTAATAACTTATAAAATTAAGCATAGTTTTACCAGAAAAAAATACATAGTCTTTTTTATGAAGCATGACCAGACTTTCAGACAGAAAAGCAACCCAATCAGAAAATATACATATCAGATAAAGAAAAACAAAATAGTTGCACTTCATTTCTTTTTTCATTACAAAACATGAGGGCAACACACACACACACACACACACACACACACACACACACATCTATAAAGACAATGTTGCAGATTTCAAGAGATGTAAAACATTTGCTATTTAAAAACTTCCAGAAGGAAAGTTTAATATTAGCATTTTGAAACAATGGAAATCCCTGAAAGCCCCAGCTTTGTGGTTTTATAAAACTGTGTTCTCCGAACCTTTCTGCTAGTGAACAGGAAGACCTAAATCTAAGCCCATCTTAGACTGATGAACGGAGAATAGCATTAAGTGGCTTGTTTAGCTCATCAGACAGGGATCCTGTCTGCCTTGAAACAAAGAGACCCAAAGCTCTCCATTCAGGACTCACTAATGCCTTGTGTCTCATTAAAGAAGAGAGGGCAAAATAGAGACCCAAGTCAGACACAATTAACAAGTACTGCTGGCAGGGATGATGTGGCAAATTTTTTGGTTTCTTAGTGTCCATTTCAGTTTTGTGCCTGGAAGGGTCTGGGAATTCACAGCTCTGCATAAACTCAGTCAGGCTCTAATCTTGCTGGGGGCATGGTTCTTGTGGTTTGCATTAATTTTTTCATAAATGAGCCCCTACTAGTCCTTACTGGAGTTTCTCTTTTTAAGGTTAAATAAAAATGAAATACAGCATATTTATTTTTAGATTTAGGCTTTCTTTAAAGTATATTTCCATTTTTGTAATCAGATATATGTGTTCTTATATTAACAGCTGCAAGGTAGGCTCAAAGGGAAGAATGTTAGAGGCGGGTAGCTCAAAGTTTTAAACTATAATATTAAAGACAGGTAAGGAGAAAAAGGAGAATGCATTAAAGATCTGTACCTCTCTGTGTTGTGAGAGCACATGAATGTTTGTCTAACAGGGGAAGTGACTGACATTAAATTAGCTGTGAGCACTAGCAAACTTCTAGGAAAAGGAATCACCCAGTTCCTGTTTTCCCTCCTTGGGGAGTTTTGAGCTTGTGAAACAAATTAAGAGGACAATAAAATACTGAGTCTCCATTTGGGGCCCTTTTACTTTTTCTAAAGGTTGAGTCCCCAAATTCAGGAAAATGCAAATACTATGGGAAGCATGGAAATGCTGAAAAGTGAAAGTGAAAGTCTCTCAGTTGTGTCCGACTCTTTGAGACCCCATGGACTATACTGTCCAACAGTCCATGGAATTCTCCAGGCCAGAATACTGGCGTGGGTAGCCTTTCCTTTCTCCAGGGGATCTTCCCAACCCAGGGACCTAACCCAGGTCTCCCACATTGCAGGCAGATTCTTTACCAGCTGAGCCACAAAAGAAGTCCTAGAAAGACTGAGGGAAATGACTACTTTTTGGACAAAGGAGCCTGGTAGGCTACAGTCCACGGGGTCACAAAGAGTCGGACACAATTGAGGGACTAAGCACACACAGCATAACTATTATTTAAATAATGTCTAAAAAGTGTATATATTACATTTTAATAAGCTCATTGATGAAGATAAACATCTAAATTAAATCCAGGGGAATTTTAAAGTGTGCAATCAATGTTTAATTAGAAATTGCAAGCTTCCATTGACATTATCTTTGTTCCTGTCTTAAATCTGGATTTCAACAAATGTTATTTTTAAACTTTACTTTTTATCTCAAAAGTTTTTCTTTGGGATTTACTAGATAAGCCTGATGTCAAATTAGAACATCTCAGACAACATTTAGTGTCTAGTTAGTTTTCATTTGCATGTATTTAAAAACACATTCTTATGTTCAATAAAGACATAGATAGGAAAGAAACAATGTCAACTAAAAGCACTGACACTGAAGACCAGAGATGATCTGTTTGAAACCAAGCTCAAATATAAAATATTTTTTGGAATAAAAATTCAGCTTCCCAAACTGACAATGGACAAACCATTAACATGCAGTATGCATAATATTGAGAGAATTGCATACTCCCTTCCATTTACTGATACAAATTTATACATGCAAATATATTTGCACATTGATGCTAATCAACTTGAACTGTTCTTTGTTTCAGGGACAAAATTCTCAGGAAGAGGTTTGATTTTCCTATGAGTTCAATGGAAAAGATATTCACAAAATGTAACATTTTTGATGATTTTTTTCTAAATGAATTAATTTGCAAAACAGGTATAAAAATATCTTAAGTGCATTTAGTAAGTTACTCCTTGTATAAAAATGAGATTCTTGTAAAACCTTCAAATATTTTAGGCTACAGTAAAATTAAATATGTCAGGTGGTGATTTAAAATGCCAATATATAGTTATTATTTATAATAAAATATAGAATTTAAATTTGACATCATTTAAAATGTAAAGCATGCTATTAGCTTCAGACTTCAATTTTCCATTATTATCTTTCATTACTTTCAGTATTTTCCTGTAGATCAGCATATTCCAAAGTACATTCTTGGTGACACTAGTTATGAAAACTATGCCACAAAAAAATGTGTTATTCATCAACAAGTTTGATAAAAGCTATGTGTTATTAGGAATTATTCATAATTGTGTTGTGTGTGATAATAACATAATTTTATTTAAAAAGGGTTGATCTTTTAGAGATGTAAGCTAAAGTATTTATGAATAAAATGATGTAATTTCTAGAATGATTTCCACATATTTTGAAAGTGAAGAAAGATGGGATGTGGGGATGGGGTTAGGTCAGCCATGGATTGATGTTACTCAGTTTGAGTGATGAATACCTTTGGGTTCATTTTACTATATGGCCTATATTTGTGTGTATTTTGTATATGTGAGAAATTCTGCACAAGACATAAAAAGCATTAAATAAATAAAAGATGCATATTTCTTAAAAGTTTTATACTGCATGTAAAAGCTATGAGGAGTTCTAGGTTAAAAAAAAAATCATTTGTTTATCTGGGATCTTCTCAAACTACTGACCAGGGACTCCTCTTTTCAAGGAACGTGTATCAATAGGTCTCCTGGACATTTTGGAAATTGCTATATAGTGTCTATGTAGAACTAATGTCTTTTTCCATGGATCATTGTTCATGATAATTCTAGACTACTAGCACACAAAAATATTTATTTACATGTTGAAAATTAAGGTAAAATGGAAAATTTTTAAAAAGAATTATTATTTCCAAATTCTGAGATGTTTGAAGTATCTATAAGTAAAACATCTAATTTTTAAAAATTTCATCAAGATTTATTATGTGTATAAACATACTGGCAGAAATAGTGCTAAAGGAAATACAGTTTCAAAAAGAGTGAATAATAGTCCATATTTCTTAAGCATTTTTTCCATTGGATATTAGCCATAAATCTAGTTATAGATATTTAATAACTAAATGAAAAACTGTTTTAAAAAAACGACATATCATTATCAACATCAATAATTTTATTATATTTTTATCCTAAATTTCTATGAAATTTAAGAATCTGTTAAAAATCACATTTGAATACCCATAAATTATTTCTCACTCAAGCAAACTATATTAGGCAAAAATATTCCTCAGAATAATATTCTATAATTGCTAAATAAGATTTACATTTCTGCATAAAATGCTTTATAATTTTGCATGTGTCAGAGTATAATTTTACTCTATAAAATTATAAATGTATAATTTTGCATTTTAGTTTCTAAGTAAATTATTTTATTATTTTTGAAATAAGTTAACCATACCTTCTAAACTTTGCATCAGAGTAAAGACAGCCTGTATTGCTATTTATAGATGTCCTTTCTTTCCAGCTTTTTTAGAGACTAGAAGACTCCTTTATTGTTGACTTTTATAAAAATTCAAACTAGAACATTTGCATTAATTACAATATACCACCAAGAATTGCATTAATTTCCATTGATGCCCATTAATTTGATAAATGTTTTGTCATTTGTACCATTTGCACTGTCAAAACAAGTTAATTATGTCTTACTGACATTTTTGACAATTGCTTTAACTGCAAAAAAAAGTATCTTATTTGCTTCCACAAAAATTCAATCTTATCTATTGAAAATTTGAACTAAATAAGAGAAGACTAGCCCATGTCAGGAGTCTTACAAGATCAACTTAGGATCAATGGTAAATAATGATACCTCAGAATTCTTTAATAGCAGTGCTCATATTTTGAAGTGGAAAATATTATGTACCTGCAAAATCTGTTCTTGCATAATGCCCATCTTCAGATTTAGTGGTTGTAGTTGTGTTATCTGTGTTAAAAAAATTAACAATAAAGATTGATTAACTTGTTACCCAGATATCTGTCTAACAGTATTTTCACTACAATTAAGGAGTTTTCAAATATATTTCTAAGTAATCTTTATACAAAACAGATTTAAAATATCAATTTCTGTTTAAGACTGACAAATAGAAAGATATAGGCTTTCTAATGCTTAGGGCGAGGAAAAGTTTCAAACTATAACTGAGATAAGTTGGGCAAAAGAATAACAAATCAAAACCCAAGAAAATATTTGTTTCTGAACAAGAAACAAAATAGAACATTCTGGGACATCCCAATTATAAAATGGACTTGAAATATTTCTATTGGCTCAATATATAACAATGGTGTGATTTGCTTTGATTTCAATGTTATACAATAAATCTTTATATTCTTTGCTAAAAATGAGTTTAACTTTCTTTTTACCCTGTTCAAGGAGTGTACCTACAATTTTTTGAATATTGGACTCAGTGTTGATGGCATTGTGAAGACGCAGTGCCATTATACAGAAAAAAAGTATGGACCATTGCCAATAGGCCCTATAATCACCACAATTGTTACAGTAAAATTTACTGTCCATTGTAAACCAAACTTGTGTTTCAAAAATGAAGTCCCTGCCTAATAAAGGATTATCTCCACTTTTCATTACTATGTAAAGACTGAGTGAAGTGAAAGTCGCTCAGTATGTCTGACTCTTTGTGACCCCATGGCCTATACAGTCCAGGGAACTCTCTAGGCTAGAATAATGGAATGGGTAGCCTTTCCCTTCTCCAGGGGATCTTCCCAACCCAGGGATCGAACCCAGGTCTCCCGCATTGCAGGCAGATTCTTTACCAGCTGAGCCACAAGGGAAGCCCATGCAAAGACTAAAGATATTCTTTAAAATGAATTTTGGTGTGAGTATTACCTTGACATCGACCCAATGACATGACTTCAATTTTCTCCTGTTTCTGACATGACGCTTCTTTGATTTGACATGCATTATCATAAGATTTCCCATCAGAAGCACACAGGGGATTGAAGTTGGTTTGAGAACAGTCAATGTTGCACACACACCTAAAGGGAGAGAGAAATAAAATGTGCAACATCAATGGTGTTGTTACCACATTATAAATAAAACACAAAGAGGAAGAATTGCTAGGTTGGCAAAATGCAAGTTGGCAAAATTGAATTGTATCCTTCCAGGGGAAGTTCCTTCACTCTTCTCCCTGAGATGAAAAGAAACATAGAACTAATCTAAAATAATTCAAAAGACTGAGCAATGGATAAAAAATAAAAAAGGGGAAACTCAGAAAATAATCATCAGTTAATCTCTGCCACTGGAACTTTTAAAATATGTACATAAACTTCCCTGCTGATGCCTGCAGAATTTGAATAGGCTGAAGTAGCCATGAAATTCTGCTTTACAATTTCCTTAAATGAAATCTACTGTGTTACTTCTTTTCTCAGGATATTTGAATGGTGAAAGCTTGAGGAAAATGACTCAGAGGACATTTCAGAGAATGTATACATGGAGATTATTTGGAATGCAATCAGGAGTTAAATTTCTTCAGCGTATATGCAGATACACATAAGATGTGCTAAACAGGAATGGTCAGTGTTCTTTAGTATTTAGAGGAGATCATCAAACCCTTTGAGAATCAAATGAAAGGTATAGACCTCTCCTCAGAAGCACTGTACTCATGTAAACAACTGTGCATAATATTTTAGGGGTTTCACGGGCCCCTTGTAGCCTGTGCCATTAAACTCTTTCCCAAATACATACTACTCTCTCTGTTTTCTGTTTTAAATAAGTTGATTATCACTCATGATTTTAATAGATTTCTTAATAGAAATAAAAATTTGGTGAATTAATGAAAATTAGTTTACTTGAATTAAGAGAATTAGATATTTTAAAGCAAGCTTCTTAGGATTTTTCCTATGTCCTTGTAACTCACCGTATTTTACAATCTACTTTTTCACTCAGAATATTGTGTTTATATGTGCAAATATGTTACTGCCTTAGAATATAAACTCCTGTTTAAAATTTTTATTAATATTTCTATTACTTTTCTAAACAGATGATAAGATTCTTGAAGTGATGAATCACACATTTCACTTCTGTATATTTTACTTGGAGCTGAGCATAGGATGTAAGGATAACAAAAACAAGCAGCTGACAACATGCTGGGTTCTGAACACGCATTGCTTTCTTTAACCTTTGAAACAGCCATTTTACAGACCAATGATATTACATAAGGTCAGAGAGATAGTAAACTGTGGAACAAGGACCCCCCACAGATGTGTTAAACTAAAATACAATCCTTTCTGCCCACCACAGGCTGTGTATTAGTTTCCTGGAAAACTTTTAAACATAGTCGTTTATAGGCAGGTTTCTGGGCCCCTTTAAATCTGGGGCAGGGGGAAGCCTAGGGTTCTGTATTCTTAGTTAATCAGCCTGGCATCAGACTCATTTCCTGCCAATCACTGCTTGATTGGTTTGTTGACTGAGTGAGAGAGGGTTTGTCTACACACTAGTGTCTCTCAGAGTGTAGTCTTGAAACCATCTGTATCAGAATTACCTAGATCTTGGTTAAAAATGTTGGCAGATAATGTGCTAATCCATTTATTTTATTTTTTTTAATAAGAGAATTATTCTAGGAACAGTTGGTTATTTTTAATAGTTCACTTAGGTACAAATAAGAGAGATGGCAACCATCTCTAATGCTTAAGTCATTGAGAGCGGTGTTCCTACCTTGGCCATGATGGTGCTACATGATGACAGCTACTGGGATCACAATATTGCTTCTTTGGCTGATTCTTGGCATCTGAAAAATCTGAGATCAGGAGCTGCTACATGTTCAAAGAGCTTTTGGTCCTTGTGATAAAGAATTGGGAGAAGTGACTGTAGCTCAGGCTTGTTCTCAATAAAGAGGAAAGGGGACAGATTTTTGTATTTTTTAAAAGATAGCTTCATTTATGTTGAGGAGAGTTGAGGTTTTGACTATTGTTGTGTTGGACTCTAGAGACCATCCCCTTGAAAGACACTGAAATAATTATCTGTTAGCAGCAGCAGAACAGAAAAGAAGGTATGTGAGAACCTATGAACATCTAGAACAAACTAGGTATTATATCAAGGGATTTTCAGGTTTCTCCAAGTTGAATACAAAGAAATTCAGGGATGTACATCACATATAATCTTGCCAGGAAAAAAAAAAAAAAGACTGGCAATTCAGAAATCCATTTGATATCATAACAAAATAGCAAATGAGAATAGAGATGGAAAGATAAAATTTGGTTGAATTGAACTGGCCAGATTCAACATTTCAGTGAAGAACTCAACTAAACCATAGTACAAATAAATTAAACAATTATTTGGAAAGTCTAACAATAACACTGTTTTCCAGTGGGCTATTTCTTTTTTCCCTTTGACTGATCTGATATTAGTCCCATAGACTTTTTGCTGCCGATACCTTCTTCCCTTTCCTTTTCCAGCATTGCTCATTCAGGGATATCCTTTCAAGGTTTGTTTCCCCTTTGGAAATTCCTCACTCTTGCTGCCTCAAATAAAGCCTTTCAGGAAATGCCTAAGAAAAAAAGTTCAGACATTTGGCATTTCTATTCTCATCTCAAAAGGAGGACCTAGACTCTTTTAGGTGAAAGTAAGGTAAGAGTTTTGCCATAAGCTTCAGGCAAGCATGGGTTACACTCATCTTTTCTCTACTGCACAGTGTCATTATATAATACATCCCCTCCTTCCTCTGTCCTCTTTGAGCCTTGCCTATGTTAAATAAATGCATGAGTATAATCAATTTGCTCATGAATTTCAGTATCAATTGGAAATTTGAAATCTATGGAGAATATTTTTCTTTCTTTGAATAAGTGGAAGAAGCTTCGTTGATTGCTGAAATGGCTTAAAAACTATGTAGATCAGGGAAAAGGAAATGTTGGGATTGGCTTAAAAAGACCTAATATTTCTACATTATTAAAAACCAATGAATTCTGAATACATTATTATTATTTACTATATTTTTTGTACCTAAGTATATTAAGCTTAACTAGTTAGAAGACCATGCAGGATTCCAGGATCAGAGTCTCAAACTCTAAAGTCCATTTTGACTTTTATCAGTAGCGGCTAATCTTTGTGTTCCTGCCCTGCCCAAGACCTTTCACATACACTAAACTTTTAGTAACTGTGGTTTCAATACATACATAAGTGAAATGAACGAACAGAGCAAAAGGATTTTATATTTTTAAAGAAAGGATAAAATTAATCCAAATTCTCATCACTCTACTGCCATAAAAGTAGACATACGGTAGCTGATAAATATTTTTCTTGCCAAATATTAAATGTCCTCACTGAAATCAATGAATATTCAATTGAATTTAAGAATAATGGTAATAATAATAGCTTATTCAATGACAGTGCCTGTCCCAGTGTTATATGCTTTATATGTTATTACTCCTTTTATCCTTCTATCTCTATGAGGTAGTTACTATCTCCATCTTGGGCTTCCCTGGTGGCTCAGATGGTAAAGAATCCACCTGCAATATGGAAACCTGGGTTTGATCTCTGGGTTGGGAAGATCCCCTAGAGGAGGGCATGGCAACCCATTCCAGTATTCTTGCCTGGAGAATCCCCATGGACAGAGGAGCCTGATGGGCTACAGTCCACGGGGTTGTAAAGAGGCGGACACGACTGAGTGACTAAGCACAGCACACAGTATTTTTGTCCTACAGATAAGAAAATGTAGGCTTGGAGAAGTCACACAGCTTGTAAGGAGAAGAACCTAATTTCAGATACAGGCAGTCTGATGCCAAAACCTGCACTGTTCTACATACTGTTTAGTACAATGAAAAACAAAAAAGATCCAAATTCCTGCTGTTAACTAATTAAAGGAATACTCTGGATGAATAAGGCTTGAAAAAACAGTTATGTCTACTTTTGGAATATTTATCATGATTTTATGAATTTAAATCATGTTGACTCAGTCTCTGTCTTCTCAAACAAGTGATTTGTCAGAGATTATTAGTGAGTATGTGAATTAGTGAATATGTCAGAGACTATTAGTTTTAAAAAATTCTGAACAACATCTGGTATTAGAATGAGTAACTGAGATGTATTCAATGAATCTGATTATTTAAGGCATCAGTTGTTCAGAATATTTTATCTTTAAGGAAACCCTATATAAAGGTGGCTCCACAGAAAAACACACAGAGACAGGCACATATGAAATGACTCTACTGAAATGACAAAATCTAGCACTAAATGCAAGTCTGCTTCAAAACTTAGAGTCTGGAAGTTCTAGAAGCTCATATTCATGGCACAAGGGGGGTTTGTCTATTTATGCAAGTGAATGAATTTGTGTATGTATGTATGTGGAGAGGGGGCTGCCTGGTGATGTTGACTACATCGTTAATGTGCCTATTCTTTAGTTCATATCTTTACCTTTCTGCAATCTTCTCAAGGGAAATGTGTCTCTTTTACTTTTGAATTTTACCTGGTACCTAGGACAGTGTGTCACAGCAAGTCTTTAATAAATGCTTGCTGAATGAATTACTGAGATAATGGTAGGATGGAGGTGGAAAAAATTAAAGAAAATAGTCATTGTCTAGACATCAACACATAGGAGAGAGAACCATTGCTATATTCAGATAAATTCTCACCTAACTTTGTGCTGCTTGGCACATGGAATCTCTAAGGAAGGAGTAGGATCTTGAAGAACTAAGGTTCACTCCCTTCTTTTATTTGTGTCTACACGGACAAAGGAAACAGAGCCCTCATTAGCCCTTAGCCACTTCAATGGCATAGAATTCCAATTATAATATAAAAAGATGTTTTCAGGTTACTACTTATATTTTGTGGTATTTGGGTGCAGTTCTTAACAGCCATTTGAATACGGATGTGACTTGTCAGTTTAGTGATGTTTCAAACTATTGAAAAATATAAGACTCTGATAAAAAAGGTGACAGAATTATCGTATTAATGGTGAGAATGCAGGTCACTCTGTGCTTTCACAGCTTATGTAAATTAATCCAGGATTTTTCTTTCTATAGAAAGAAAAAAATGAAAGGCGAACATTTTAAAAACAGAAACTACCCCTTCTTCCCTGCATTTGGCAAATAATTGCATTATTATTCATTCTGAGAGGAGTAACTGGTTAATTATAGCATGTCACAAGTATTTAATATGAGCCAAGAATTTGTAAGGCTGAGGACTGCATGGATGCCTTTAAGGTTTTTGTGTTTTCTTTTATTCTCCTTTTTTTTTTTTTTAACCTATCTCAGTCTTTTGACACTTTGACACTGCGATTACATAGATCTCTTTTCTTCTAGGCTACAAAGAAAAAGAATCAGCCCTACTTGAAAATAATAATTTCAGGGGTCTCTATGTGGAAATACTCCCCTCTGAAAGGCCTTCAAAGAAAATTAACATTGACTGAAAACCTTAGCTGAAAACCTAGCTTAGCAAGAAAGAAGAGAAACATCCAATAATTTTAAAAGATCCTTTGATGGAGTGAAGAATCTAAGTTATACTAAGTAAAATGTGCTATCTAAGACAACTCACATACATTTACAATTACCCCATGAATATTTTGGGGTGTCTGACATTAATTTAGAACTCTCCTGAAACGCCTCTTACAAGGATGTTCTGAAATAAGTTAAACAAGCCTTTCCCACTGTATTTAAGAACGACTCATCATCCACCAGAGTGAGAGGATGTGAGTGCTGCCAGGTAGCACATTACTTATTCATGTGTCTGCTTTGTGGTTGCCCTCTAATTTCACTAGATTTTGTTTCATCTATTAAACATGCCTGTCACTTATTCCTCTCCCAAGGTCCTTGATCTGGTGTCCATTCAGAATTTTACCACACAACACTCTTAATCAGTTTGAAATATCCCACAAGAGGTTTTGATCTACAGTTAGTTGCATTGCAGTGACCGTGATTTCGGGGCTGTTTCAGACCATGACTGGTTTGTTTCCCTGGAGCTTGTCTGTCTCTGAGGTTACGACGCAGAACCCTTCTGGCCCAGCCAGTAAATGAGGTCAGAGCTGCCATCAGTGTCCTCTGTCAAGACTGTAATGGATGAGCTGCATGGTATTAGTAACAGCAAAAACAGTGTGTACCTTTCATTCAAGAGTTCTGTGATACTTTACATGCATTTATTCAATTTTCATGTCACTCCTTTTGATGGAACTTGATTATAAGTATTTTACCTGTAAGGAAACTACAGGAACAACTGAATTGTGGGCAAAAATGAGCCAAAGAGGTGTGAAAATTCATTAAAAAGTTAACCCTCTGTACAGAGGGTGGAAAAGTGCTGACTGGGAGGTGAGATGAGGAAGTCTACTGTGTTGTTATTCAGGTGACGTATGTGAGCTTGGGCCAATTTTTTTTTTTTTTTTTTTTTAGTTTGAGAAAGGCAATCTTTTTGTTTTAAAACCTAGGAGGAAGAAGCAATGCCCTTCTCCAGACACGTAACCCGGCATTACAAGGAGGGGGACCAGGCTTCTCTTGTACGTAGAAAAGATTCAGTTCCTATAAATGTCTATCTGTGGGGCTTCCCAGGTGGCTCAATGATAAAGAATCTGCCTGCCAATGCAGGAGATGTGGGTTTGATCTCTGGGTTCAGAAGATCCCCCGGAGAAGGGAATGGCAACCCATTCCAGTATTTTAGCCTGGGAAATCTCCTGGACAGAGGGGCCTGGCAGGCTACAGTCCATGGGGACACAACTGAGTCAGACACGACTTAGCAACTAAACAACCACAACAATCTATTTATAAGGATTAAAGCACAGAAATTGGCCTGTTAGATTAAAAGAACTGAGGAAAAGTATAGAACTACAGATAGCCAAATCAATGAGTATCTGACTGAAGGGAAACCAAGCTGAGAAACCCTTTCCCTAGGTGATGTCAGAATTTTGGGAAAGAGACTGATGGCCACGTATTAAAATAATGTCTAAAATAATAAAGGTAGATGATAATGACATTGGAGCTCATTTTGTATCAAATTGTGTTTAACTGAGGCTAAAGCCTTTGACTGTGTGGATCACAATAAACTGTGGAAAATTCTGAAAGAGATGGGAATACCAGACCACCTGATCTGCCTCTTGAGAAATCTGTATGCAGGTCAGGAAGCAACAGTTAGAACTGGACATGAGACAACAGACTGGTTCCAAATAGGACAAGGAATACGTCAAGGTAGTATATTGTCACCCTGCTTATTTAACTTATATGCAGAGTACATGATGAGAAACTCTGGGCTGGAAGAAACACAAGCTGGAATCAAGATTGCCGGGAGAAATATCAATAACCTCAGATATGCAGATGACACCACCCTTATGGCAGAAAGTGAAGAGGAACTCAAAAGCCTCTTGATGAAAGTGAAAGTGGAGAGTGAAAAAGTTGGCTTATAGCTCCACATTCAGAAAATGAAGATCATGGCATCCGGTCCCATCACTTCATGGCAAATAGATGGGGAAACAGTGGAAACAGTGTCAGACTTTATTTTTCAGGGCTCCAAAATCACTACAGATGGTGACTGTAGCCATGAAATTAAAAGATGCTTACTCCTTGGAAGGAAAGTTATGACCAACCTAGATAGCATATTGAAAAGCAGAGACATTATTTTGCCAACAAAGGTTCGTCTAGTCAAGGCTATGGTTTTTCCTGTGGTCATGTATGGATGTGAGAGTTGGACTGTGAAGAAGGCTGAGTGCCGAAGAATTGATGCTTTTGAACTGTGGTGTTGGAGAAGACTCTTGAGAGTCCCTTGGACTGCAAGGAGATCCAACCAGTCCATTTTGAAGGAGATCAACCCTGGGATTTCCTTGGAGGGAATGATGCTGAAACTCCAGTACTTTGGCCACCTCATGCAAAGAGCTGACTCATTGGAAAAGACTCTGATGCTGGGAGGGATTGGGGGCAGGAGGAAAAGGGGATGACAGAGGATGAGATGGCTGGATGGCATCACTGACTTGATGGACATGAGTCTGAGTGAACTCCGGGAGTTGGTGATGGACAGGGAGGCCTGGAGTGCTGCGATTCATGGGGTCGCGAAGAGTCAGACACGACTGAGTGACTGAACTGAACTGAACTGAGGCTTGATCACTTACTACATTTATGGCATTGGACTACTTACTTAACTTCCCTAAACCTATGGAAATAGTTTATAAATGTACATAAACTGCCTAATACTATTTCTAGAAGTTGTAATTACCTAATAAGTATTGGTCATCATTAATTTCTTGACTTAGTGATATGAAGCCTGGATGCAGATCAAAACCTCTTGTGGAATAGTTCAACCTTGGACACCAACCCAAAGATTTTCACTTAGGAGGTCTGATATCAGGTCAAGGTAACTGTATTTGTTGAAAATGCCACAGGTGATTCTGATGTGCAGTTGTGATGAGTTGCAATCATAGTAAATGCTCTTTCTTACCCTGTAACACTAAGAGATTTTTCCAAATTTAGTGTAAGATTTGTCATGGGAAATTCTGATGCTTACATCTGGGATGGGACTCAGAAATCAACATTTTAAGCAAGTTCCTTGGCTCTTTCTAAGGCAGATAACTTGCATAGTCTCTGAGAAATCTCAGCCACACCCTTTTTCTCTTTCTCTTTTATTCCATTATAAGCAATTTAATATTCTTGATTAATGTACATGCTTCAGTTACACACCTTCTCCCACACGCTTTAGGTGCTATGTGTGTAGTTTCAGGTGACAGGGACAGGTGATTAAATGCACTGATTCCAAAACATCCATGGTGGAGAAATCAGAAGGACTGATTCATCAAGTAAAACCAAGATGGCATGATGAGAAAGGAGATGAAACTCTGGAGGGGTCCCCTGTGGCAGATAGTTAGCTCCAACTTCCACATGACTCCCAGGTTTAATGCTCACAAGACAGGAAGGATAAGGCTTCCCTAGGTGGCTCAGATGGTAAAGAAAGTGAAAATGAAGTCTCTCAGTTGTGTCTGACTCTTTGTGATCCTATGGACTGTAGCCTACCAGGCTCTTCCATCCATGGGGTTTTCCAGGCAAGAATACTGGAGTGGGTTGCCATTTCCTTCTCCAGGAGATCTTCCCGACCCAGGGATTGAACCCAGGTCTTCTTCATTGTAGGCAGACGCTTTACTGTCTGAACCACCAGAGAAGTCCACAGAACCTGCCTGCAATGCAGGAGACCTGGGTTGGATTCCTGGGTTGGGAAGAGATCCCCTGGAGAAGAGAATGGCAACCCATTCAGTATTCTTGCCTGTAGAATTCCATGGACAGAAGGGCCTGGCAGGTTACAGTCCTTGGGTTCACTAAGAGTCGGACACAACTGAGTGACTAATATTTTTTCACTGGGGAGGATACCACGGAAACTGGATTATCTCAAAAGATGGGTAGGACTTAACAGAACTGTGATGGAGTGAACAACATGGGGAAATGTGTGGAGGCAGACAGTGCACCAGGTGTTGGAGAAACAGGAATAAATTAGTCTGATTGGAGTGAACTCCTCCCAATAAAAGTGGGAGAGTCCAACTCTCTATAGTCAGATGATAAAGGGCCTCAATTCCAGTGCAAAGAGCGGTCTTTATTTTCTAGGCAATGGGGAGTCCAGAAAGCTTTTTGACACATGGTGATGAGAAGGTCAACATGATGAAAGATGGTAGTGGAGCACAGGCAGGGGGACTAGTCACCAGGCTATTGCTATCAGCTCAAGGGACTAGCAAGGAAGGCTCTGGAGTGAGGTAGTCACTCAAACGAAGGATCAACAGGGCTTGATCTTTAAGGCATATTATAGCAAAGCACTAAGGTGAAAATGTTACCTTCATGCCTTTCCTGCTCTATGCTTTCCTGCTTTTTTTTTCCTGACCTGAGTTCTGTTCCAAATCGGAAACTTGGGAGAAGAACAGCCAGGCTCAGGGAGGCAGTTGGGTGTGGGATTCAGGAAGGCATTCTTTCTTCTCCTGGTGGGGACAATTTTCTTCCTTTGCCCCTGGGACAGAGGCAAACAGGGTTCTATCATGATGGAGATATCATGGAAACACCCTTCATTGCAGTTTAGAGAATTCCTCCTTGTATGAACGTATACTCTTGCCTGATTCCAGGACTGACTGAAGATGACTGTGGCAGCAGATATATATTAATGCCACTGCCTCAGAGAGCAGACAAGGCAGACAAGGCTCCCTCCAAGGCTGTGAGTGCTCCCACGCCCCTCTGCAGTGTATACCATGTAGCTGGAGCAGGATTTAACTCGTGATCCATTTTCATGTATCACAGTTGCATTTTTCTCAGTATTATTTTTTCCTTTTTGAAGCAGCTGCATTTACATCTTAAAATAATCAAAGCAAACAATTCTTCTTACTCATATACATTTTTAAAAGTATCTTGAAGCAAAAATCCCTCATTAGCATCATGTGTATGCTCTTGCTCATTAAGCTAGAAAACATATTCAATAACCAAGGGTGACTCTGATTACTAAGAAGCGTGGTTGCTCTGACTAGATGGGTCTTAGTACACAACAAAGTAAGAAAGCATGAAAACCTCAGAATAAAAAGTTGGAAGGAAACACAATACGATGAAAAAACTCTCATTTGAATAACGTGATAGACTGAATTCCCACTCACTCCTTCCTGTCGCAATCCATGTTGAGTGTTCCAGTACCTTCCTTGAGGACCCGCTATGAGATTCCCACCCCTACTTCAGCCAGTGAGGTGGCTTCATGTTTCTATTTTACAGACTGGCCTTCTGGTATGCTTTCATTTGCCAAGAGACTTTCAGGAGTAAATATGCATCAACATCATTACCGTCTAGATTTTCTAGAAACCTGCAATTTGATATCATGCCCTTGGATTTAATCCATGAGATATCAGGAAGAGTAAATGAAAACTAGCTCTGCATTGTGGTAAAACTGCTAGTTTGAAAACACTGTCCATACATTGCTCAGGTGATTTTCATTTGTTTATTTAATTTTTATTTATTTTCCTATAAGGACACTCATAATATGTTTTTCAAAGAAAAAAAGCAGTCTTATTTGATCTGAGCATATCTCCTTTTATTAGGTAATGTCAGCTTAACACCTAATATGTTTCCCTTTACTTGGCTCTCAGGGAGCTAAGAAGCTAAGAGTAGTAAGTATGTGTGTATGAATGATGAGTGATAAATAGGAGGAATAAAATATCTATCCAACAAGTTTGTTAGTTTTATTGATCTTATGATATAAAGATAAGAAAATAAGGTGATATTTGTATACTTGCAGTGTTTCCTCATGAAATTAATTCTCAGTGTTTTTGCTACATGTATTTTCTAGAATGGTGTCCACAAAAGTTTACACTCTTATAATTGAGTGTAAAAATAAAGTGTCGATTAAATTATGCTGGCATGAACTAACAACATTTATAATTAAAACTTGTATCAAATGATCTCCTGTTAGGATTATATCATCTTTTATCTTTCACTTATTAATTTTAGGGTCACTTAATTTAAATTTGCTTCTAAAATAATATTTAATACATATTATGCTATCATAAATTTCATTATTTGACGAATAAAAAATATAATTGCAATATTCATAAGGATGCTATACACCAACCCTGAAAAGAGAAGATGGGAAATATGATTAAGGAAGGAAGATGGCTTTACCTGTAATGTCTTCAAGATCAAAAGCAAATATGGTAAAGTAAGTTTGCTAAAACTAGGTGGTGGATGCACATGTGTTATATTTTTGATAGTTTCAAAATGAAATTAAAAATATTAAATTTGACATTTTGCTTAAATGTCAAGCTTAGCAAATATTTGTTGCATTGATTTAGATCTAGATAACTTATTTCTAAATTGTTTAAGCCACATAAAAAATAATATGAGCATGGAGAGATTCCAGTGGATTGAAATGTGTCTTTGTAAATAACAACTGTTTAAGATTGAGCTTCTTATGTCTGAATGAAAATGACTTTCAAGCCAAGTTTGTCATAGGAAGGGAATCATCTTTGTCCTTCTCTGCTTCTCTCATCTTACTTGTTCACCCCCTGAAATGTTAAATGCACCAACCCATGGTGGCATTTAAGTTTACAGCCAAGCCACGTTCTTCACTGACTTCCTGCAGTGTTGCCGGTGAGTTCTGATGCTCTGAAACAGGGCTGTAGGCAGCGTTGGCAGCCAGGAATAGTCGTGAGCTATTCAAAAACCACAGGGATGAAGGACTTTAAGTAGAAATGTTTGAACGTTTT
Organism: Bos indicus; assembly: GCF_029378745.1. NCBI lineage: Eukaryota > Metazoa > Chordata > Mammalia > Artiodactyla > Bovidae > Bos > Bos indicus. The sequence goes on from NC_091761.1 coordinate 80,590,950, forward strand.
GCCTTGAAATAATAATGCTTCCGAGTTTCTCAAACAGATTAAGCTTTAAAAGGTAAAAAGGTACAGGATGTGTAAACACTTCCTGCTTTGAACTCCTGATAAGGTCTTCTTGTTAAAGATGTTTGGAAGGCTGCAACTATTACTGCCCCTCTTTTTTGTTTTGTTTTTGTTTGTCTTTTATTCCTAAGCACATGCTTTTTCATTTATCATGGCTCTCACTGAATTCAGTCTAACCTCACATGCATAGTTGAGCATTTACTTGGTGCCAGGCACTGGGCTAAACATCAGAGACACCAAGATGACCCATGTGATCCTAGATGGTAACAGAGATCACAACGAAATGAGGAAAAAAGTATCCGTAAAACAGCGTCATCAGAGTTGGCATGAACAATGTTTTGAGAGCATTGAGGAGAAACAATGATTTCTACCTGGAGGATCCTGAAAGGTTTCGCGGAGAAGGTGATGCTTGAACTAGAACTTTAAAGAAGAGTAGAATTTTAACAGGTGGTTTCCATGGTGACTTGTAGCAAGAGAACTTCTAAATCCTTTACTGCACTGAAGATACCTCTCTGACAGGATCATTTCTCATTCTTTTCCCTCTGTTGATTCTCTCCCATGTATTCATGATGAAACATTTTTCATCTTCCCTAAAACTAGTGTCTCCTGTTTCACATTAGAAATGAAAACATATGCCTCCTGTTTGGGACTCAGAGCCATAGAGGCTTCCGGAAATCAGGCCAGGTTATTAAAGGAACCTTGTGCCAGGAGTCAGGACTCTGGGGCCTTTGGCATTCTTGCTCTCTAGCTGCTGGGCATCTACCACAGGATACTGGAGGACATGTGTACAAGCGTGCTCAGTCATGTCCAATCCTTTGCAACCCCATGAACTATAGCTTGCCAGGCTCCTCTGTCCAGCTGACTAAATATGATATCTACAGTGGTCAGTTCTAAAATTCTGATACTTTGTGTTCTTATATTTGTATTACCTAGCACTTCTGTTTATCTAGCACATCCTCATTTCCTACCATCTTCCCAGTCTTTGCAGTGTCTTCTCTGTTAAAGCCTCTACTCAATGAACTTGGCATTCTCGAACTCAGTGATTTGCAGATAGTAGACATTTTACATATAATTGTTGAATCAATGAATGAGCATTCTTGTTTGATTTTTCAACATTTCCTTAATGTTCTTCTAATTGGTGAATTACTCAGTGATTCCTAACTGCCCAGGACTCCATCTATGTTCTGTGTCATCTGAGAGTGCTTTCTTCCTGGGGGTGTTTATTTCCTCTGCTATGTTGCTGGCTGTTTCATCATCTGTAGCCTTACTCACTTGCTCTCCATTCTGTCCTGTGTCATGTCTCCCCACAGTTTAGTGGAAAGACCATGGACATTTGTATATTGTTATTAAGGTCTCAGCCAGTCATCTGTACCTAATAAATGCTTATTGAATGAACAATAAACCTGAGTTAAAATGTTTTTAAAAATTTATTTCATTGAGGTATATTTGATTTAGAATGTGTATATTTCTGCTGCATAGCATGTGATTCAGTTATATGTACATTCTTTTTCTTTTCCATTATGGTTTATCATAGGATATTGAATATAGTTTCCTATATTCCTATATTTCCTATACTTCTATATTTCCTATATTCCTATATTTCCTATATTGCACATTCAGTAGGACCTTGTTACTTATCCATCCACTAAAAAATAATTTGCATCACAATCCATCCCTCCACCCTGCCCCCTCCTTGGCAACCACAAGTCTGTTTCCTATGTCAGTGAGTCTGTTTCTATTTTGTAGATAAGTTTATTTGTGTCCTACTTTAGATTCCATATATAAGTGATACCATATGGTATTCGTCTTTCTTTTTCTAACTTACTTCACTTAGTATGATCATCTCTAGGGCCAACCATTTTGCTGCAAATGGCTTATTTCATTCTCATTTTATGACTGAGTAGTATTCCATTGTATATATGTACCACTTTTTTATTCATTCCTCTGTTGATGGATATTGAAGTTGCTTTCATGTCCTGGGTTTTGTTAAGTAGTGCTGTAGTGAACACTGTGGTGTATGTATCTTTTCAAATTATAGTTCTCTTGATACATGCCCAGGAGTGGGACTGCAGGATCATATGCCATTGAGTTAAAAAATCTTAATTTTGTAATTTACTTGACTCATTTGTAAAATGTGGAAAATAACTCCTGGCTCATAATAACACCTATCTCTAAAGGTTGCCTGAGGGTATAAGTGGAAAACAAATGAAAATAACTTCATATGATATTTGTTGCATGGCAGGTTCTGTTGCCTCACTTGCTCATGAGGAATTAATTCATCTTGTATTAAATTGGTTTAGTTCATTTCAGGCTGGCCATCACCACATTATCTTTCTACTTACACCTAACTAATCATCCATAAATAAACTTTGATCAATTGGATAAAAGAACTATTTGCCATGTATATCTATCTAAAATCTATAAATTGAGTTTCTTCTGCCATGTTTGGAGTACAAGACTAATGTCTTTTGTTTTTTTGTTTTTTGCTTAAAGAAGAAATTCAACAGATAATATATCTAGTATATTCTGTTTTAAAGATGAGATACTTGGCACTGTCTTATAGATTTTATAATTTAAACTTTTATGAATTCTTAAAATATATAAGCCATTAGCTTATTTATCTGATTTTCCAGAAATGTTACACATCTTGGAAATTCTAATACCATTGTATTGAGTAATGCTAAAAACAAGTTTGTCACTCCTACCCCTACTCTTTGTAGTCCTGGTTATTTTTGTCCTTCATTTCTTCCTTACCTTTTTACTCTTTCTTTATTGCTTTCTCTCCAAATATTTAAGCCAACAAGAGAGAGAAAGCAATATGTAGGGCTTCCCTGGTGGCTCAGGCAGTAAAGAATCTGCCTGCAATGTGGGAGACCCAGGTTCGATCTCTGGGTCAGGAAGATCCTCTGGAGAAGGCAATCGCAACCCAGTTCAGTATTCTTGCCTGGGAAACCCCACAGAGGAGCCTGGTGAGCTACAGTCTACGGGGTTGCAAAGAGTCGGAGGTGACTGAGCGACTAACATTGTGCATAGAACCTAAGTACTGTGGACAAAAAATATTACATGCCATTTTAGTAAACAAAGAATGCTGCCTGCCATTCTGATCAGCTACTCCTGTTGCCCACCATCAAGCCATTAAGCCATCAGCCACTGCAGCACCCTCCCCACCCCCCACCACTGGTGTGCCTTGAGTGGAATTCAGGGTGGAGAAAAAAAAATGCTGGCCCTAGGTAGTTAAGATACATATCAAAAGAATAATTTCTATGAGATCAAATTCTTTCATTTTTCCCATACATAGAAAGGCACTAAAGTCATTAACTTGGGGTGACTATTTTTTTTTTTTTTAATTAGCAGTAGTCTTTCCATGTTCAACATGTTTGCGTTTTTCTTCAGCAAAAGTTCCTATATTTCCGGGCTTTTCCCTGAACTCTTTGGAACAGTTCCTTAGAGTCATCAGAGAGGCTTATTCTGGGCTATGTCCACAGTAAGTCTATCGAATAAAATGTAATTTTCAACTTTCAGCTTGTGCATTTTTTTTTTTTCAGTTAATAGTACTTAAGAAAAAAAAAAATCCCTGCCATTCACGGAGCTTACCATCTAGCAGAGAAATTTGCTTTTAGAACATGGAAAGATTCAAGACAGAAATGTAGAAAACGTGTTTTTAAAATATTGTCTATCAGTTCAGTTCAGTCGCTCAGTTATGTCTGACTCTTTGTAACCTTATGGACTGTAGCATGCCAAGCTTCCCTGTCCATCACCAGCTCCCAGAGCTTACTCAAACTCATGTCCATTGAGTTGGTGATGCCATCCAACAATCTCATCCTCTGTCATCCCCTTCTCCTCCTGACTTCAATCTTTCCGAGGATTAGGGTCTTTTCCAATGAGTCAATTCTTTGCATCAGGTGGCCAAAGTATGGGAGTTTCAGCTTCAATATCAGAACTTCCAATGAATATTCAGGACTAATTTCTTTTAGGATGAACTGGTTGGATCTCCTTGCAGTCCAAGAGTCTTCTTCAACACCACAGTTCCAAAGCAGCAATTCTTCAGTGCTCAGCTTTCTTTATAGCCCAACTCTCACATCCATATATGACTACTGGAAAAACCATAGCTTTGACTAGATGGACCTTTGTTGGCAAAGTAATGTCTCTGCTTCTTAATATGCTGTCTAGGTTGGTCATAGCTTTTCTTCCAAGGAGCAAGCGTCTTTTAATTTCATGGCTGCAATCACCATCTGCAGTGATTTTGGAGCCCAAGAAAATAAACTCTCTCACTGTTTCCACTGTTTCCCCATCTATTTGCCATGAAGTGATGGGACCAGCTGTAAGATGATGTAAATGTATTTATATGGGGAGACAATATAAATGAAATGATGGATGAACCTATTTCTACTCACAGTAGAAACTAACTCAATTTATAGATTTAAGATTAAGGTACATGTAGCAACATGCATAAAGTCACATTGAATTCTTTTGCTCTCATTTATTTTTTCATGCTAGAGTTACTTGCTAACGGTGCTATTCTTTTTATTCTAATTAAAATGTCTGCATTTCTATTCTTAAGCATGGTTGTGCAAAATGGTCCTGCTCTTGGCTTCATCTCAGAAGGCTTTTTAAACTACATAATCAAATGTGGACTTTTCTTTCAGTAAGTGGTCACTATAGGAATACATTATGTTTTGTAAAAACAACTATTTTGAACTCTTCTAAGGGCTTCCCTGTTAACTCAACTAAGTTGGTAAAGAATCTGCCTGCAATGCAGGTGACCCTGGTTCCATTCCTGGGTTGGGAAGATCCTGTGGAGAAGGGATAGGCTACACACTCCAGTATTCTTGGGCTTCCCTTGTGGTTCACGTGATAAAGAATCTGACCTGAGTTTGATCTCTGGGTTGGGAAGATCCTCTGGAGAAGGGATAGGCTACCCACTCCAGTATTCTGGCCTGGAGAATTCCATGGACTGTAGAGTCCATGGGGTGGTAAAAAGTTGGACATGACTGAGTGACTTTCATTTTCACTAAGGAGAAATATCATTTTAATGAAACCAACAAGGTATTGACTATAACAAATACTGGGGCTATCATAAGGAACTCAAAAGCCTCTTGATGAAAGTGAAAGTGGAGAGTGAAAAAGTTGGCTTAAAGCTCAACATTCAGAAAATGAAGATCATGCCATCCAGTCCCACCACTTCATGGGAAATAGATGGGGAAACAGTGGAAACAGTGTCAGACTTTATTTTTCTGGGCTCCAAAATCACTACAGATAGTGACTGCAGCCATGAAATTAAAAGACGCTTACTCCTTGGAAGAAAAGTTATGACCAACCTAGATAGCATATTCAAAAGCAGAGACATTACTTTGCCAACAAAGGTTCATCTAGTCAAGGCTATGGTTTTTCCTGTGGTCATGTATGGATGTGAGAGTTGGACTGTGAAGAAGGCTGAGAGCTAAAGAATTGATGCTTTTGAACTGTGGTGTTGGAGAAGACTCCTGAGAGTCCCTTGGACTGCAAGGAGATCCAACCAGTCCATTCTGAAGGAGATTAGCCCTGGGATTTCTTTGGAAGGAGTGATGCTAAAGCTGAAACTCCAGTACTTTGGCCACCTGATGTGAAGAGTTGACTCATTGGAAAAGACTCTGATGCTGGGAGGGATTGGGGGCAGGAGGAGAAGGGGACGACAGAGGATGAGATGGCTGGATGGCATCACTGACTCGATGGATGTGAGTCTGAGTGAACTCCGGGAGTTGGTGATGGACAGGGAGGCCTGGCGTGCTGGGATTCATGGGGTCGCAAAGAGTCGGACATGACTGAGCGACTGGTCTGATCTGATCTGATCTGATCGTAAGTTATTATCTGAAACTTGGCAATATTTTTACTATTTTAACTTTATTATGACTATATATTTCATACAGTCTATGTTAGGGATTTAGGGCATGGCAACCCACTCCAGTGTTCTTGGAGAACCCCCATGGACAGAGAAGCCTGGAGAGCTACAGTCCATGGGGTTGCAAAGAGTCAGACATGACTGAGTGACTAAGCCCATATTAGGGATTTAAATTATCCTTACCCATTTTACCCATCCATTTAATAAGCTGTCTGTCTTCTATCTTAGGCAACCTAAATTATCATTTCTTTGAATTCAAAATGTTATCACTTATTATCATATATCTTTTATTTTTTTCAAAATAAGTACATTTATGTGGCACACTATGAATTGGAATGACAAAGTATAAAGAAATTAGTAAAATTACATACAAATTAAAAATTCTTTTCTCTGATAATAGAAAAAAGGAGAGGCTAATTCAGAATTAGGACACTAAAATGCTAGGAATTAAAAGACAGCTAAAGATGAGTGTACATACATTCTAAATCACCAGGGAAATGAATGAGCCTCTGAATTACTCTCTCTGTTTCTACTCTGCCTCCCTAGAGTCAGTTCACAGAACAGCCAGAGTGATGCTTTAAACATGTAAACGAGATCAAATCATTTCCTTACTTAAAACCCAGCAAAGTCTTTTCATGGAGCTTAGGATAAATTTGATGGTTTGTACCATGGTTTATGAAGCTTTACATGATCTGGCCCTTGGCTACCTATTCAATTTCATTTCCTATCAGTCTTCTCTGCCCTTTCCATACTCCAACCACACTGGACTGTTTATTGTTCTGAGGACACACCAACTAAGTTTGTGCTATCAGAATTTTTCACTTACTGTTCCCTCTGTCTAGAGTGCTCTTAACTCAGATATTTGCATGACTCAAATATGACCTTTTCAGAAACGCTTTCACTGACCACAGTATCAACATCAGCATTTCCATTTCTGAATCCTAACATTATATCACATACTTGATTTTTAAAAATTGTCTGTTTTCTCTACCTCAATATATGCTACATGTAGAAAGAGATTTAGTCTGTTCTGTTCATTGTTATATTCTTCAGGCCTAGAACAATATCTAGCAAATAATAAGCACCCAATAAATATTTGTTGAATAAGTGAGCAAATAAATGAATACATATCTGATTTCAAATATGCTTATATATGTATATATGTACTATTTTAGTGGTTTAGACAAAGTTTTTATTTGAATTATGTAGTTAATTGATGAATTCATATTTTTTGCTTCAATTATCAAGAAAAGCATTTCTTCATTCTTATGTACAATAAATATTTATTAATTTTTGTTAAATGCTTAGTTTGTAGTGGATGTGCAATAAATACTTGCTGAATAAATAGAGTACTTACCATGTACAAGATATTAGACATTTTAGTATTTAATTGCCTAAAAGAAAAATGGACCCAAATCTCCCTGTTATGTGGACTGGGTTATTTTAAACATAATGATGAATATTGTATCCCAAGGATCAATGTTCAATAATTAGTATGAATGGTAATAGTCCCCACAGCTTGACAGTCCCTGGCTACATGCAATTCATACAATTCATGTTTTCATTATCTCTGTGCCTTTTGGGCATTGCAATCCATATAATATCATTTCAATCTTTTTTTTTTCCCATCGAGGTGCTCTAAATGGTTTAGATTTCCTCTCTGTCAGAATCTTATTCTGAACAAAAACTCAATCAGCCTTGTTTCTTTCAATGATTATTTAATTTGTACCAACTGTTGCTATTGCTATCCTTTATATCACCTATCCTTCAAAATATGTCAGTGTTTACTGCAAAGGTAGAAAATGATTGAAGGTTACTGTCTGCTGTAAGCCTTAGCCAATCAAGCAGTTTCTTCATCTTTAGGTAATTCAGTATGTGTCTAATTTAAGTAATTTGATCATTTGATGATTCTGATCTAACTTCCAATTATACTTGTATCAACAGATCTATTTCACTTCAAAGATGCAGCAGCAGCTACTGAAAACTGAATAAATGGCTCTGTACTGGTTCAAAGTATTTTCTGTAGATTCAAGTATTTAGATGGAACAAGGAGAAAAATGTATATCTATTTATGGCTTATATGCAGCTATTACTAAATCATGAATTGGAATCAGAAGACATGTTAAATACTGCATAAATATTTTGGAGTAAAAGGTGTTGCCTTTTCCCAGCCATTGTCTTTATTTTGACTATGGCTCCTGGAGACTATTAGTCAGAGGGTATGTTCTGCATTAGTGCGGGTTAGAAGGAAAACAAATGGTAAGCAGACAATACCTCCCTTTGCTTAGCAAGATTTCTTAGGCAGCAGTGCTCTTCTGCTTTCATAACACGTATGCTGTGCCCGGGCAGACAGCATGCTGTTAGGGTGGTGGTTAGTTAATATTAGGGATTGGGCTATACGTTGTTATATAAAGTTTTATCTACAGAAATGATTTATAAAAGTTAAATAGAAAATTTATATCTGTGACATGTCATTGGAATGTTTTTTGTTGACAGAAGGACATTGAAATGGCTGCATGGCATTCTAGAGGCAGTTGCAGATGCTTTCTTTGCCAGGATGGTAAGAACTAAAACAGGGTTTTAGATGCTAATTCTGAACTTGTTCCATTTGGCTACATATTCTGCAATATGTGTGCCCCTTTGAAAGAATCTATGATTAAAGACCAAAACTGTGGCTGAATTGTAAAATGTTAGTCTATTTTTTTAAAGGCTAAAGACTGATCATCCTTTGGTAATATTTTTAAATAGCAGAAAACAAGCCTATTAAATATAATATACTCTGAAGGAATATTGTTCAAATTATCTACACTAAATAAAAGGACTACTGTATTTTTAAAAAAATAATGTAAATGCAGAAAACAATGGCATTCTCTAAATAAGTAGCTCAAACAATTTGAACAATAAATGTGACATTTAGAAGGCAGCTCCTTTCGATGAGCAGGTACACACCATTTTACTTGGTATCATATTCAGGAAGGTAGAACCGGAGCTGTCAGTTAGCTTGAGAGACTCGGGTCCGTCCTCTTTTCCTTGAAGCATAATGCCAGTGTCACAAAATGCTGGTGTTGTCTCACTGTATCATAAGACAGTGGCATAGTTCAAGCAATCACCATGTCAGCCCAAGCTAACTGCAGTGTATGCTTGCAGTCAGAGATAATGAAAAGTTTCACAGGACAAGACACTGAAAATGAATGTTGGCTAAATATAAGGACTGTACAGAGATGAGCCAATGTATCTATACCAGACCTTGAGTCACACAGGAAAATACTCGCTTTTAACCTATAAATTCTAAAGATTACTTTAAATGGAGAATGATGATGCTACCAGTTTTTGGAGTGGTGGCCGTATCATAAGAAAGAATTCATACATGGACCAAAGAGGATAGAATTCCATGGGTTGATACATTAAATCAAATTAACTCTTTTAGAAAAAAAAAATATTAGAGAGATTTCCCTGGTGGTCCAGTGGTTAAGACATTGTGCTTCTACTGCAGGGGGCACAGGTTTGATCCATGGTCAGGGAGCTAGGTTCCCATATGCCAGGAGATGCAACCAAAAAATGGAAAAAACATTATTAGAAATATACAGAGGTATCAGGCTACAGGGAACTGAATGGGATGACTCTCATTTCCATTCAACATAGTCTAATTACCTAGTGAATACATATCTACTTTTGTTTATTAACAGTTCATAATTAGATTATATTGGTTAAGGGTCATTTGCTCTTGGAATCACTTTGAACACTACAATTTGACCATGGTAACCCAATACTCTTCAGTAACTATCTGTGTATGGCACTCAGTCAAATAACTAACAGCATTTTAATCCCATGCCTCATCAACTGAGATATGAACTGTGAACCCCTAATACTTACTCCTAGCCTGAGACTCTTCCCTCAATCAGTGAAATATACCCAGGACCTTGTGAGTCCATCTCAGGGCCTTTCGTACTTTCCCTCGTGTCTTTAACAAGCTAGTTATCAGAAATTCAGTGAAGTTGGACATCCTCCGTTTCAGCCAGAGTGAGATTCAGAGTCCAAAAGGTGCTTTCCTCAAGTGGAGGGAATAAAAAGAAACTAAGTTACATTTTCTATGACATTCCTAAATATTACCTCTTCCAACTAAGTAATAATAAGGCAGCATGGCAGAAAGCTCTGAAAACTGAGAAAAGGCACAATTATGGTGGAATCATTCATCCAGTCGTTCATTCAGTAGCTCTGTGCTGAACATCTTATGTGTGGAAGCACTGGTTCAGGGATATAAAGGTGAACAAAGCACTACCTAGAGTGAAGAGCAAGGAACAGAAATTAATCAAAAAAGGACTGATTTAGAGGCAGAGGCAAAACTGAGAGATTAACTGAGCTCGGGCGTGGTGGAGTGTCCAGGCTTCCTAGAGGAGGAATGAAGGTTGAGGAGAACACGGTTGGGAACAGGTGTGGGAGACACATCTTCACACAAGAGGGACGAGCTTGTGCCCAAGGGCAGAGGCATGAAACTTTGGTCAAGGAGCTGCAGGTGGCTTAGTAGACTTGGAGGTCCCCAGGTGCCAAGAAAGGAGTCGAGTGAGGCTGAAGAGGGAGTGGGGCCAGATCTGGAGGCAGATCTGTGACCTGAAAACGACGTTAAACTTGACTGCAAAGAATCAGAGAGCTTTGAGGAATGGGAGCAGAAGAGTAACAAGACTGATAGTAACAGACTGATGAGACTGGGACCAGAAGCAGAGAGGGCAGTGCAAAGGTCGTGTATCAATACAGATGAGAAATGATGAGACCAGAGTGACATGATTACACTTGTTTAGAGCACTCACTCTGATGACCAGTCTTTGCTTCCTTTTTCTTTTTGTGTTAGCACTCTTTCTGGGTTTTTCTTGTACTCCTCTGGCTCACCCTTTTCAGCCTAGTTAATGTCTCTTTCTCTTTCTCATGCTCTACAAGTCGGTGCTCTTGAAAGCTCAGTTCTTATTTCCCCCTTTCTTCTCTCTTTATAGTCTTTCTCTAGGCAATCTCTTCTATTCAGTCTGACACGTTCAAATATTTTTTTTTTTCTTCCAGTCTAGAACCCACTACAATCCAACTACCTACCTGATCCACCCGCTTGGGTGCCTCATAGGCACCATAAACTAACATGAAACATTAAACTCTTGTTCTTTTCCCAGAAATTTACATCTATTTCATTTTTTCCCACCTCAGTAATTGGCACCTACAGTTCCCAAGTGGGAAAGCCAGAAGGCTAGGAGTCAGGATTGATAGTAATACTTACTCTGTCTTACCTCTCACTCCAATCTTTCACTAAACCTACTCCTCATTTTCCTCGCTGCTACGGAAGATGACAAACTTGTTTGAGATAAGCCTCTGGCTTGTTGACAGATGGCAGCAAGGGACTGGCAGGATGAGGGGTGAGGGGATTTGTACTACTTTATTTGATGAGGATAAGTTCTATTGGAGCCTGTGAAAATGCAAGCTCTGTTAGAGGCAGTTTTAGTTTCTCTGAGCCTTAAATTTCTATTCTTTGTTAATAAACAGATGTTCTTTCTAACTGGTAAAGTACTTTGAGATAGCCAGGAAAAAAATTCTGTATACCTGTGTTGGACTTTTTACTCAGCAAAAAGTTAAAGAGGTTCAACATTTTCCCTTTGCTTTTAGCTTATCCTTAGTACACTTAGTTTCTTTTTACCCTTACAGATGAAGATACCATAAATATCCACTTTCTGGTTCTCCTTCCTTCTCAGTTTTGCAAACATTTTTCATTTATTCCTGCTTATCATTGAGCATTCAATCTAGTGTGCTTGTCTTCCTCTCATTTTATTTTCTTCAGTCATTATTTAAAAGGGGATTTGATTGACTCTGTCCTATAGAATTGGAGAGGGCAATGGCAACCCACTGTAGTACTCTTGCCTGGAAAATCCCATGGACAGAGGAGCCTGGTAGGCTGCAGGGACGAGCTTGTGCTCATGGGGTCTCGAAGAGTCGGACACGACTGAGCGACTTCACTTTCACTTTTCACTTTCATGCATTGGAGAAGGAAATGGCAACCCACTTCAGTGTTCTTGCCTGGAGAATCCCAGAAACAGAGGAGCCTGGTGGGCTGCTGTCACAGAGTTGAACATGACTGAAGCAACTTAGCAGTAGCAGCAGTCCTATCGAATTGGCATCCTGAAGCTTGGTAGTGCCAGGTGGGTGCAGGCTGGGAATAGTGCTACATTTTGTCTTTCTTTCTCCCCTTTTGCCCTTCCCCATTCAAGTCCTCCTATGATTTCTGTGTGCAACTTTCATCCAATATATTTTTATGCAGCAAAAGTATAATTAAATATTTAAACATTTCAAAGTCATAAATTTGAAAAACTCATAACTGGCAAAATTACAGTTTTTCTTTGAATTTAGACAAATTATGGTTTTGGTTTATTTGCAGTTTTTTTTTTTTTAAGGTAGCAAAATTAACTACTTAAAAAAAATTAACTACATTGCTGTACTTAGGAACTAGTCAGAATATGCTAAGATCTTAATTCGCTGTATCTATGTGATCAAAAAAATTCCTTTTAAGCACAATAATAGTAATATTATTACATAATATTGTTACTTATTCTACACCCATTCACACAACATCACTGTAATGCTTGGTATTTAAGGCAAAATATTTTTGGAAATAATTCTTCTGGATGGAAAACAGGTGAAATTGTTATGCTAATAGTTATTTACTTTGTTTTATTTATAACAGTAACTTATAAATAAAGCAAAAGTAAATATCTGGAAGATTGATAGTTCATTACTTATAACTATAGAGATGGTTATATTACTATCCCAAAGTATTATGTTTAATGAATTCTGTTTTATATTAATGATTACCTGCCAGCTTTTTTGGAGAAGGCGATGGCACCCCACTCCAGTACTCTTGCCTGGAAAATCCCATGGATGGAGAAGCCTGGTAGGCTGCAGTCTATGGGGTCACTAAGAGTCGGACACGACGGAGCGACTTCACTTTCACTTTCCAGTTTCATGCATTGGAGAAGGAAATGGCAACCCACTCCAGTGTTCCTGCCTGGAGAATCCCAGGGACAGGGGAGCCTGGTGGGCTGCCGTCTATGGGGTCGCACAGAGTCGGACACGACTGAAGCGACTTAGCAGCAGCAGCAGCCAACTTTTTTATTTCAGTAAGAGTCAGCCAAAATGGATGTTACTTTTTAAAAAACTTTTATTATTAGAATTCTTAAAGCATAGAAGGTGTTAATAAATTACTGAACACACTTCATCAGAATCATTGTTGGAAGTACTGGGAAGATCATCACATGGATATGTTGTACAGAATTTGCCTTTTCAGCTCATAGTGCCTTCACATGTATATATAAATGGGCACTCTAATCTAACATTAAGTAAACCATTTAAATAAAAAAATAAAGGCACACTGCATACCAGGAAATTAACTTTGACAATTCTGAACTTAAGGAAGGAAAAGATAACTCTACCATAATGGCTGTGCATTCAGAAAAAAATAATGTTAGTGTAAAAATAGCTTTTAAAATTTATTTTTAGAATTGCTTCCTTCCTCTGAAATGATGATTATAACATGCACAAGATAATGCATTTATAAATATTGTCTTTGTGTTTTTCTCTTCAGGGTCCTTGTATTTTGCATTGGCTTTTCATGATAGCATATCTATATTAAAGTTTGCACATTTTTCTTTACCAAGAATAAAAGGCATTGAGAAGTTGTTAGATGATGATTCAATAGGACAGATGAGATTAGTCAAATAATTAGAATAATACATAAATTATGTTAAAAAGTGATCAGAATATTACATGGGGAATTGGTTTTACATGATGAGAATTATTTTAAAGGCCTTCACTTTTCATAATGTGAAGAAACTTGGGTAATTATGATATTTTTGTTTGCCTCATATAAAAATGTTCTCTTTTGGAAATGTGTCTGAACACACACACACTAAATAGTAGGTTTCATATTATGCTTCTAGGAAATAATTCTGTTGGGAGCTCAACCAAGATGTTCTACCACTAAAATAAAATAATAACAGCTTTTACCCAATTCCTTAAGAAAAGCAGAGAAAACTTTTTTCTAATTTGTAAATTTCTCTCCCCACACTCCCCTCCCCTCTTTTAAGTTTCATTGCTTTATCAATTTGTCTAGTGGCATGTGCTGCTGTAAGTTGACAAAATGAATGAGCCAAGAGCACATAAGAAATGAGACAAACCTTATATGTGTTAGTTCTCAAATATGTGTTATAGATCATTACTTTCTATGTATAGACACTTGCATACTTACACAAACTGTCATATTTCTGCAGGTGAATTTCCTTCTAATTATTTCAACTAAATTAAAATATCATTATTTCATTGAAATCTGCAATGAATGTCATAATTTTCAGGTGCTTAAACATTTAAGCATGACTGAGAATCACTGAATTAAAATGCTAAATTTATTTGCCAGTTTTTATTTTTTGAATCTAACATAATGCAGAGATTTGCAGCTCTATTTCAGTGGACTGATTATGATGGTCATACTCTCTTTTGTTTGGGCTCAAGACTTTCTCTGTAATAGCAAAGAAAATACAAAGAAGATAGAAAACATGTTAGCCCATGTCTATGTTGGGAAAGTTATTTTCATAAAGCTGTATGTTAATAGTGATATTATTAATGGCTGTACATCTGATTTAACTTGTGACCTTGAAGATGGTATCTAGTTTGCATTCCATTAAAAGTTTTTAATAAGATTTCAATGAAAATAATAATAAAAAGTGTTCAGCTTCACCTTTGCTTCTCTTTAACAATTCAGAGTACCAATTATAACATAACCTTCATTTGACTTGCAACCATCCCTGTGCTCTCAACAACATATTGAGTTGTATGCTAATACTTAAAGGGCAGAATAAGTATCTTCTGTTTTTTTACCTTTGCTCCATTCTAAAGTGACCTCTCAAATGTGTAATACTCGACTATTCATTATCTATTAAATACTACTTTTAAGCATTTATATCCTTATTTTTGATCATTTAGAGTTATTGAAAAAGCATTTTAAAAAGTTCAAGAATGCATATCTTCATTTGTATCTTAAAGAGAGGCTATATCTTCTAAATATGGTACAGTGTCAGAGGAAGAAAAAGGAATTTTGATTATTGAAGGTTCCAGAATTCTCCACTCCTTTAAAGAAGTGTAGAAATTAAGAAAAAAAATTGAAGAGAAAGGAAAATGAGAGTATATGATAAAAGCTGAAGGATAAAACAGGTAAAGCATTTTGGGTGCCCAGAGAATTATCATTTCTCAAAGCAGACTCAGCAGTTCTTATCCTCTGTTGATGAGCCAAAAAATATACCATTAAACCCTCTTTCACAATAGTTTTCTCAAAGTCTGGTCTGAAAAAAATGATTCAGTGAAGGCCTCCTGGAAATCTACTCCAATGGACAGGGTCATGAAGGGTGGGTCCTTTCCATGTGGTAGTATTAGTCCTACAGGGGAGCAACAGATAAAGTATGGGAACTCCAGGCTGATTACTAAGGATAGTTTGCTTGGAGGATATAAATATTTTACAGATATTTTCATTAATTTAACTTACTAAGTGGAAAATGAAACTGAATTTGTCATTTGTTTATTACCAGCATGCAGTCAGAACTATTTGAATCTTGGTGAGAACAGCTTCCATGTAGCTCCTGTGAGTGCAAAGTCACTTCAGTCATGTTTGACTCTTTGAGACCCCATGGACTGTAGCCCAGCAAGCCTCTCTGTCCATGGAATTTTAGGCAAGAATACTGGAGTGTGTTGCTATTTCCTTATCCAGGGTTTCCTCCCAACCAAGGGATCGAACCTACATCTCCTGCGGCTGCTGCACTGCTGCATTACCACTGAGCCACTGGAGAAACCCACATGTAGCTTCCAAATGAGGTCAAAGAAAGAGCTAAATCCCAGTATTACACAAATCAAAGTTCATATTACAAACAAAGATCATACAAAATTTATTTATACTCTATTTTCTTTTTGTTGATGTTTTTAAAATGGTAGATTTAATTAATGGTATCTTGCTGATACATCCCTTTTTTTTTTAATTAGAAGAGAATGAAACCACTAGTTCTTTTCCTCCTAAAAATATAGTATTTAACTTATACATTAATTGATAAGGCAGGTAAAAACAAAACAAACATATATTATAGATATCTATAATTTATGTGGTAAATATGGTGACAAACTGGGAAACAAAGTTTAAGAATCATATGGAGAAAAGCAGGGCAGGAATTGGGATCAAAAAGATAATGAATCAAGAGGGCCTAAGATTTTATTAATGAACCAAGCATGGATGACCTGAAGATGGTCTTTTTAGCTACTGATTTTGTGGTAAACCTTGTCTTGGACAAAATGAACCATAAAACATCAGAAGAGTGGTTTCAGACTGTGGCTGAATATGACATGGAGAGAAAACATAGAAAGATTCTTTCAGTCTCTTATTCTATTATTAATGACTTCAGGTACCACAGCTTACAAGTGACAAGACACAAGCAGAAGTGTGAGATTTGGAGAATTGCCCCAGGAGCATCATCATGTATAGCAACACTGAGCTATCAGAAAAGGACTGGAAACAGAGGAAGAACAATGGCAGGTGAAGACGTGGGAAGCCTAAGAACATTTTGAAAATCTGAGTGAACTGAAGATGACAGGTGTCTTCAAACATGAACAAAATAACTAATACAGGAACTAAATTTTTAGCTCATAGCTTATTTCTCTCCTAATTCAGTTGTTACCGTTCCATTGTCTTCTGGAATTTAATTTTGTAGAGGAGAAGTCTGAGGTCATTTTCATGTTCTTTTGAAGGTATATAAACTGGAATTACATGGAATTTATTGTAATAAAAATGGAATTACAATTCCCAGAAACTGCTCTCCTGCACAGGTTCTGTGCCACAAGAGAATAACTGGAAGTAAAGCAGCAGCTATTCTCCTGTGAAGGTTCATGGAAGGCACCACGAGTGGCTGCCAGCCACACTGACGGTTGCTACCTCACTTCATTATTGTAGGGCAGCAGTGAAGGCTGTGGCATCTCAAGTTCCCACTAGATTTTCTCCATCAGTTTCTCTGAGCCCTAAGCCACTGGGTATGTAGCTCCATAATAAGACATCAACTTCTTCTGCAAGTCACCCACATTGTTGAGGTTGGAGGTTGTGAGAGGCAGATGTGCATTCCAGTCGGTCTTTGCTGACTTCCTTATCTCACACCCAGCTTATGTTCCTGACCAATGCCCCTACTGAGCCATAGTACCATCAGGACCAACACTAGATTCAGAAGCAGCAGTCTTCTTACTTCTTCAGCAACTCCACAAGTACATAACGTCTTAACCCTATAAAAAATTCCCTAATTCAGTAATATGCATAGTGCTATTTTTTTTAACTGAACCATTTTGAGGGATTAAGTAACGTGTTTCTTTCTAGCTGGATGTTTGTCAGGTTTTTATTTTTTTATTTTTATGATTAAAAACATTTTCAAGCATATGACTTGGAGTGGGTGTGTATGTGTTTGTTAATTCATTGATTCTGCCTCATAATTTTTTCTTTTAGTCTGCACTCATTTGTTTTTAGGATTGTTCATTTACACTCAAGAAAGTAGTTTTTGATTATCTCTTTTACTATTAATATCAATAATAATATTCACTCTTTATTGAATTTACTACCTACTAGGAGTTAAACCCAGAGAAGGCGATGGCACCCCACTCCAGTACTCTTGCCTGGAAAATCTCATGGATGGAAGAACTTGGTGGGCTGCAGTCCATGGGGTTGCTAAGAGTCGGACACGATTGAGCGACTTCATTTTCACTTTTTACTTTCATGTATTGGAGAAGGAAATGGCAACCCACTCCAGTGTTCTTGTCTGGAGAATCCCAAGGACGGGGGAGCCTGGTGGGCTGCCGTCTATGGGGTTGCACAGAGTCGGACACGACTGAAGCGACTTAGCAGCAGCAGCAGCAGCAGCAGGAGTTAAACCCTTTAGAAGCATTATATTCTTGTTCTCACTTCAATAACCCTGTGAGACATTAAATAGATATCTCCCAATGAGCATATTAAATATTATGTTGGATTTCCCTATGGTATAGAGTTTGAAAAATAGAGAAGATGTTGGCAATATTTTGATTGGTTTGTTGACTTGCTTACTCATCTTTAGAACAAGTCCTGATTTACCTAAAACTAGTTTGCCAATATGCAAGTGTGTGGATTGTGGTATATCCTATTCCCTGCCCTTTTTCACACCTATGTACTCCTTTCTCATGTCCACATCTGAGGGCTGGGTTGATGGCCACATTTCCTAGTCCAATGTTCAGTGCCTAGGCTTTTACCTAAAAGAGCCAGCCTTCCCACCTTTCTTCTAAGACACCTGGAATAGATTCAGACATAAAAATAGATACTAATGGATATGTTCAGCATTTGAAACTCTCTCTATATGCCCATCCCCTCTGCCTGTGGCATTTTTTTCTTGTGGGGACTATACCAGCACCAGGTATACACCACTTCTTGCCTAACTATATTCTAGGGATTGTAGTTTCTGCCTGCACATTGAGAGAGAGAGGTGATCATGAGAAAGAAGAGGGGGACAGCAACATTTTGGTTTTCTACAAAAGCATCACTCATCTCTAGAGAGAAGGCTGCTAGTTTTCTGGCTGGTTTGTCCTTACATTTTTCAAAATGGGCTGAATGTACGGGTGGGTAGTCTTTGTTTCTGCAGGCAAAGAATTAGTAGCTGTTGATTGCATTTTAAAATTCCATTGTATTGGCCTTTTAGCTAGTAAAAATCTGCAGGTTTTGATAGTTTAAAAAACAGCTTTCTAACTATCTAGAATCTATGATTCATCCATCTCTATCATTTTATTCATGGGGAAAACTTTAATTAGCTTTGCTAGCTGTACGCAGTATTAAACTGGGAGATCTTCCCCTCACCACATCTATAATTTCCTTTTTAGTGATGTTTCTATTATCCTTAGGTTACAGGAATTTGGGGCAGACTGTACTTGTTGGAGGAAGGCCTAGCAACTCTCATTGATTAAAGATGATCACACATTTCAAAGTAATTAAGATGAATGCTGCTGCTGCTAAGTCACTTCAGTCGAATTCTAAGGAAAGATTAACACTAAATAGAGTCTTTCCTCAAATTCTGTGAAGGAACACTGCAGAGAGGAGGAATCTGGAACCAAAGCATGATCAGCTCACAGATATACTTTGTGACAATCAAAATCTCTTATATATTTATTGCTGAAGCACAATATTCACGTATTTCTTTATGCATGGGATATTTCTGAATATCTCTCCCATACATGAAGGTTTTTCGTGGTTGATTTATCATAAATACGAAAATGGAATTCTATTTTACAAACACTTCCTGCTCTCCGTTTTGCTACAATTTGCATTAAGTCAACACAAGCTGTAATAAGCAAACATATCATTTTAATTTAAATATAGCAGTAGGTTGCAGTCTGCTAAAAAAAAGTCATGAGTGCCCTTCAGTGTTTTTTATATATTTATTTATTAATATGGTAGGTCCTTGACTTTTCAAGAGTACAATCAAAGAGAAGCTGAGAAATGTATCAAGTGGATTGCTTTCTTATCTTAGTGTCATACTCCACAGTGCTGTGTCAGGCATGTGGAGTATACTGTTCTTGAACAGAACTTTTAAACAGTCATCCTACAGTTAAGCTTCAATATTTGATTTAGAATTTACCTATTATAAATCTTGTTTACTATTTCCTAATATTAAAGACACAAGTTTTAAAATATATACTCTCAGAGTATATGGTCAATATTTTGTATGAGCACACATTAAGAATAAGGAAGACAGATGCCACAGTTTTCCCTTTTTAAGCACTTAATTTAGAACCTAACCTCAGATTTATTTATTGGTTGTCCAATAGCTTCTGCAAAAAGATTTTTAAATTCAGGGTCTAAATCTTTGTCACTGACCATTGAGAGGCTTTAGCGTAAAAGTAAACATAGATGAGGCTCTGAGAAGAATAATATTGCCACTTCTTTATGCAGCTGAGTTTTCTAAATTAAGTTCATTGCATGGATAATTTCCTATAACCACAGGGGGCAGAGCTGGCTGGTTGACTGTGAGAAAATTAATGAGCAGAGAAGCTTGAAAAAAGAGGGAAAGAGTGAAGTAAACTCTTGCCTAATGTAAAGGAAATACACTGATGTCCAGATGAAGAGAAGTGATCAGAAGTTTACTCAGTCAGGACTAAATAACTGATCTGGAGAAAATGCACTGACAGTCAGTAAGAAATCCAGACTTTCAGCTTTGTCGGGCTTTGAGCAAAGAGGGTGTTGATTGTTGTTTTGCTTGAATGAGGACTACTTTTCTAGGACTGTTAGTGGTGGTTCAATCTCAATCTAAAGCATTTCTATTGAGCTTTTGAATTATTGAGCAGGAAGGATGAGGGATGAGCCTATGATCAAGTGTGAGGTTATTAGTTAAGTTAGTGCTGGGTAAGGTCTTATTTGACCAGGAAATTCAACACACAGGAAGGTTCTTCATTATGATACAGGACTTTTGTCAGAAGGAAAGAAAAAAAAAAACTGCTAGATGGGGAAGACATGGAAAACAGCACTGTTCAAATCCAAGAAGTTGGTGAAACTTACTCAGGCACAGTTATAAAGGGTAGAAATGTTTCTCTGTGTAATGAAAAGCAAAATTTCTACTTCAGCATATTATCATGGGGTATAAAATGCAGTATTGCATTTTCTCTAGGAAAAGATCTGAAGTTGTACCACAGTAATTGAAAAATCTGTCTGGAAGCAATACATTGATTTTTGGCACATATCTTTTTAAATTGGGAGATTTGGAAATGCATAAACAGATTCCTAGTGTTTCCTTCCTACATAGGGGTAGTACCAGTCTAAAATGAAGCAGGATATTGGATGGGTGCCTGCTCAAGGGGCTGGGATACGCAGTAGGGAGGAGGAATGTATGAATGCAAAGCACGGCTGCAGCATAACTGCTTTTGTAGCTTTGTACAAAGAGAAAAATACATACTCGATTGAACTATTTAACCAACACTTATTTCTACACTGCAGAGTTGAACTGTTGCTTGGTTTATTCATGCATTCTTACATGAAACATGATAAAAACACAATGTATTTAT
This sequence comes from Bos indicus, assembly GCF_029378745.1. Classification (NCBI taxonomy): domain Eukaryota; kingdom Metazoa; phylum Chordata; class Mammalia; order Artiodactyla; family Bovidae; genus Bos; species Bos indicus. Next base: position 80,611,999 of record NC_091761.1, read on the forward strand.
CGCTAAAATACTAGTGAGCAATTGCTAAAGAATAAAGAAAGACATATTGCTTGTGAACTTCTGTCCCCTCTCCCAATCCCTTGCAGTGGCTCTCTCCTCTGCTCAGTTCACAGTATCATAAATCAGAAACGATAAATACCATCCTTTCTTTGATCACACATTAGCTGATGGATGTTCTATTGTATGTAAATAGGCCACCATGGAGACACTTGTTACTTTGCTGCCAGCACTTTTTCAGAGTTGCTGGTGAGGGTACAGAGTGCTTTGTTCTGTTTGGACAGAGGAGGAGGAGCAAAAGCTGAAGTGTGAAGACAAAGGTGAAGGAAGGCATTACCCCAAGCAGCTCAGTACAGGCAACTTTGCTGCTGTAATAGATGATTATGTGTCAATGCACATTAATATTTGATGTGCATCATCATATTATCCTTTATGTGCACTTTCACAATATTGTGAAGCAGCAAGGCTGCTTTAGACAAGGATTTCTATAGCCAAGTGCAGTGGTTTTTACTTGGCGAAATTAGCACACATCCTGTCCTTCCAACGTCAAAAGGGATGCTTCTGTTTATATTGAATAAACAGGCAGGGGCTGGGTCCAGCCTTCTTTTAAAACACGGTATTATCTTGAGTGCATAAACAAAGACTGACAAAATAGTTCTTAAATGGTACACTGATGCATTTTGTATTCTGCTCCTTGGAAACAAAGACTTAGCTTCTGTCATTATAAAAGCCCCTTGAAACAGATCTGCAAGTAAAAGCTTATGCATTGTGGGAAGAGACCAATGAAGAAAACTGAAGAAAATGCTTAGATCTACAAAGGCTTCTGCTCATTTTTATTTTCTTTTTCTGAAAATTGAATACAAGCTCTGGGAAGCTTTATTTGCTCACACAATGCCTGACCACATGTGCGAACCATTAAAAGGGCGTAGCTCCCCTGCCATTTTGATGCGGCCCAAAATAAAAAATGTAAATGCTAATGGAACAGTGTCTCCAGATATGTTCCAGCTGTCCTTTGTATCATTAATTCTCTTCTCAAGTACAATAATTCAGGACAATAACCTAAATAATATTTTTTTAGCAGTCAGACTGCTACTGCTACTGCTAAGTCGCTTCAGTCGTGTCCGACTCTGTGCGACCCCATAGACGGCAGCCCACCAGGCTCCTCTGTCCCTGGGATTCTCCAGGCAAGGACACTGGAGTAGGCTGCCATTTCCTTCTCCAATGCATGAAAGTGAAAAGTGAAAGTGAAGTCGTTCAGTCGTGTCCGACTCTTAGCGACCCCATGGACTGTAGTCTACCAGGCTCCTCTGCCCATGGGCTTTTCCAGGCAAGAGTACCGGAGTGGGGTGCCATTAGCAGTCAGAAAGAACCTCTAAAAGTGGACACTTAATGACAAAGGGGGTAAAAAGAGAAATCAGAGTTTGTGGAAAGATTAAAATCTGAAATCATAAAGGCAGTCAGTCATAAGACCTGGCAACACTTGAGGAAAAAAAAGCAGCTCAATTTCTTATAATGATTGTTTCTCGCAAAGACCACTCTCCAGAATAGAAATCAACTTCCACTCCATCATTTATTCATTCATCCATTCACTCATTCCATAAGCATATTTTCAGTGCTTGCTAAATGTTGCATATTATGTGAGACAAAAGAGTGCCAGAATATATATCAGAGGGAAACCTTGTCCTTAAGGAAGTTACAGTCAGGTAAGATGGTACCTAAGATAATATGAACATAAGTAACTATAGCGTGGCTTCCCTGGTGACTCAGATGGTAAAGAATCTGCCTGCAATGCAGGAGATGCAGGCTTGATCCCTGGGTCAGGAAGATCCCCTGGAGAAGGGAATGGCAACCCACTCCAGTATTCTTGCCTGGAAAATTCCATGGAGAGAGGAAGGCGGTGGGCTACAGACCATGAGGTCACAAAGAATCAGACATGACTAAGCAACTAACACTTTCAACGATAGAATAAAGGGAGAAATCAAGAGAAAAATGATACTGGATGAGGTACGAAGCATCGAACATGACTGTTAATGACCCCTGCTTCCTGATGTTCATTCTCTTGAGTATGGGCTGGACCCAGCAACTCTCTTCTAATACAGCAAATGTGAAGGGCAGGGCTGGTTTCATGGGCATGTGACATGTCCACATAGGCGCCTACATGTGGTTTAATGTTCTGTTTTCATCAACTCGAAATTTTATCTTTGAATTCCATAAGTGGAGTCCAGTGACACAATGGAATGTGCACATGAGCAGAAGAGGTAGATTGAACATGTGTATCTGCCTTGTTTCTTGGTGACCCCATTCCTACACAGGTGTTCTCAACAACATAGGATTCTGGCAGGCCTGTGATTCATAGGAGTTCATGAGCCTCAAAGCAAGGCAAAGAAGGTGGGCTACTTGCACAATTAAGGGGAGGCCCTGAGAGCCTGATGAGGTGGTCTTTCCTTTCAAACCAGGACTTGCTTAAGAGACAGGAAGAAACCATTGACATCCTAAGAAACAAAAATGAACCAGGAATTCTATCATATATATATATATTTTTTTTTTTTCACATTACTCTTCTGGATTAGCCAGTCTCTTGTGCTAAAAATTATGACTTAATAGGAAAGAGAAGAGACAACTCGTAATTCCTTTTCCTTTCAGTCCTGGCTTACTCGTTAATACCCTGAAGGTAGAGAGGATTGGTATAATGTGTGACCATCAAGAAATTAATTAAAAAGAGTTGAGTTAGTTTTATGCAACAGTTTCTACTGTTCTGGAAAGAACAAAATGGATGTGCCTGTATGAACCACACAGTACGATCATGTAACGATTCTGTATACAATTTAATGTTCTTACATTTGCATTTAAACCTGGCTTTGTACAATATAAAATTAACAGTAAAGTTCATGCTAATAATTTTAAAAGTCGATCTTTCTCTATTCAGAATGACAGAGAAAATAAAAAATCACCATGACAACTAAAGAAAGGGACTAACAGAAAAAAGGAAAAAAAAAAACCTTTGATAGAACTTTTTCCTGCTTTTTGAACTAGTCTTTACTTTTGTTTTGGGTCCCACAAATAGCAGGCCACAGTGATGGGCTGTCACTCCCAAGATTAGGTTGTAAACTGTTAGTCTGACACTTTGTGATCCCATGGACTGTAGCCTGCCAGTCTCCTCTGTCCATGGAATTCTCCAGGCAAGAATACTGGAGTGGGTTGCCATTCCCTTCTCTAGGGGATCTTCCTGAACCAGGGATCAAACTCAGTATCTGTAGGCAGATTCTTTACTGTCTGAACCACAAAAGAAGCCAAGATTAGGTTGTATCGATAAAAATATTTTGACTGCAATCTCTCTGTCTCTCTTTTTCACCTTCTATGTGAAATCTTTCTCTGAGGGTTGACATAGAAAGCAAACTACCATTTTGTGAGGAGACTTTAGCCAAGAGCCACAAGGACCTGTGTCTTGTCAGCAGCCCAGGAGTGAGGGTGAACGTTGCTTTTCCCTAGTTGAGCCTTGAGATGACTTCAGCCTCAACTGACATCCTGACTGCAGGCCTGGGAGGGACCCTAAGTCAGAAGCACATTGCTAAGCCACACCCAGATTCCCAATCAACACAAGCTACACACATGTGTGCGTGCTCGGCTGTGTCTGACTCTTTGCAACCCCATGGATTGCAACCCATCAGGTTCCTATGTCCATGGAATTTTCCAGGCAAGAATACTAGAGTGGGTTGCCATTTCCTACTCCAGGGGATCTTCCTAACCAGCATAAAGCAACAATACTTATTACCTCATAGGCTCAGTGGTAAAGAATCTACCTGCCAAGGCAGAAAACACAGGCTTGATCTCTGGGTCAGGAAGATCCCCTAGAGGAGGAAATGGTAACTCATTTTAATATTCTTGACTGGAAAATTCCCTGGACAGAGGAGCCTGGCAGGCTAAAATCCATGGGGTTGCAAAGAGTCAGATACAACTGAGCATACATGCATGTTACCTGGTAGATTTTAGAGTAGTTTGTTTTGCAGTAATAGAAAACTAATGTATTGGGATTCAGTAGAATAAAAGCTTACTTCTAAGCACTGAGGAAGATCATTTGACATGTCTTTTGGGATAAGCATTTAGTGATGGAGCACACAGCACTGCAGAGGAGAGTGTGCAATCTAGGCTAGGACAATACTTCTCAAGCTTTTTGATCTCAAGAACCCTTTGTAATCTTACAAATATTGAGGACTCAGAGATTTTATTTATGCAAATTGTATCTGTCATAGTAGAAACTAAAACTGAGGTATTTAACATTTGTATTAAATTCATTTAACACATGCATTGCATATTGTTAACACATTTTTATAAAAATAAGTATATTTTCTAAAAATAAATTTAGTGATAGGGATGGCAATGTGCACATTTTTGAAAATGCTTTCAACGTTTGACTTAATAGAAAAATGTTAGATTCCAATGTGTTTCTGCATCGAAACTGTTAGATAAATATATCAAGTAGCCTTTGGAAAATTTCACTGTGTATTTGTGTGAGAATGAGAATAAAAACAGACAATATCTTAATTCCTGGACCGCACATGGAGAACAACTGAGGTATGGAGATGGGAGAGTTCAGAGCACATATTGGCTACAGCATGCTGAACAAGGAAAATCTCAGGAAGGTAGATCTCACAAGGCTTGAATATCGTACTCAATAGCTTATTCAATAGAGGGTTTGGCAGAAATTAGTTGTCAATCCAAAAGCCATTGATGCTCTCTTTCCTGCTAAAGAATCCTTGATTCTATTCAGATGTTGGCAGTGTGTGTATTGAGCAGGTACATCATGATTAGCTTTCCTTTTTCCAGTGATTGTTACAAGTGCAAACATGTGACAAAGCCATGGCAATAAAAAGAAGTCTGCTGTTGCAGGTGGTCATGGCAATGTGTAAGTTTTCATTGAGACAGAGACTTGATCCTTTCTGACCCTAGAGGCTTTACTGAAAGAATATGATGCTATAATTACCCTGTTTCAGTGATTCAGCCAAGGGAATCCGAGGGAGCTTGACCCAGAGTCTGAATACTGTTGAACCACTAAGTTGTTGAAGATTTTGCAACCGTCAGCTGATAAGCCCATTGCCATCTATGGAGATTGAGTTGACTGCCATTGATTGGACTTTGAGGCACCAGCTAGGTGGTTATTAAAATAGTCAGGTAAAGCTAATGTGGGTCTGAAATACACTGGTATCAACAGAAACAGAAAAGAATAGAATTAGACATGAAAGAATTGTGGAGGTAAATTTTGCAGGTAAATTTTGGAGGTAAACTTTGTTGTGTATATGGATATTGATGCGTTTGGTTGCAGGACAGAAAGGAAGTGATAGTTATGATGCAGTTAATTGCCTGCTTGGCTAATTAGAAACACTAATTTCAGTGGTGCCAGAAACACTGCAGATGTAATAGGTTTGGGAGGGAATATAATGGATTAAATTTGGACATTCAGAGTGAAGGAGATACCTAAAATACATGGTATATGGTTGGTATTCAATAAATGTTTATTGTGGTGTAGGACAGAATTGATCTGATATCCATAGGGTTTGTTTCCTCATATCCTTCACAGTTTCACTAAAATGTTGCTTTCTTAGAAAAGACTTTTTTGATTACTCTATCTAAAACTAATATTCATGCTCCACTTCTTAACATTTGTCCACAATATCTTGTTAAGTCCTGTGTCACTTCTATGCCTTTTTTAAAGCTGGGCACTTCTCTAATAAACTACATACATGTTTACCTGTTATGTTTTCCTAATAGAAAGTAAGCTCAATAATGGAACTTTTTATCTGTTTTGTTCACTTCTGTAACTCCAGAACCCAGATCAATACCTGATAGGTAGTGGATACTCAGAAAAATATGTATTAAAGGAGTGAATAAATCCTCATAGCATGAGGCTCAGGGCTGCAAACATATTTGGCCATCATATGCCTAAAGGTAGTGATCGAAGCCTCAGGATGAGATGAATGTATTGTAATTGAATTCTGAACTCACGAAGATAACACCAGATACTTATTAACAGGGGTCATCTTAAACATTTTATATACATCTGAGCATTTAGCACATAAAAATTTTGTGGGCAGACAGTTAGTTATCTCTCCCACTTTACAGGTAGACAAGCCAAGACTCAGAGAAGTCAGGTAACTCAACTCAGGTTACTAATTAGTGAAGGGGCAGGTCCTTTAGGTAAAAGACCAGAATAAGCTCTTATATAGAACTTTCAAAGGAAATTTTACCTAAGGGATGAATTTTAAATTATGTTCAGTCATGGTATGTAATTTTCAAGGAAAATTATCTAGAGTTGTTCTTGCTTTCCGGCTTTGTAAAAAGTAGAGGTCGCCCCCTTCTTATAATTTCAAGAAAAAATAATCCCTGATTTTAAATTCAGAATATCATTCAGATAACTATCACCCATGTAAACATCTCTTCTACTGTCTGAATAAAGAAGGAGTAAAAACTGATCAAACAAACAAACAAAATTAACAGTTAAAAGCAAAATCAATTTGTCTATTGAAAAGACAAGGCACTTTTGACCCCACTGGTTTTCTAGCTGGAACCATAGTGAAGTGACATGGGGGACCTTATAAAGTATATAACACTAGCGGGGTAGAGAATACTAGGATTTTCTTAAACTCAATGTGTTGGCTGTAAGTTAAAGTTCAGTTCAGTTCAGTTCAGTCGCTCAGTCGTGTCCAACTCTTTGAGACCCCATGAATCGCAGGATGCCAGGTCTCCCTTCCATCACCAACTCCCGGAGCTCACCCAGACTCACGTCCATCGAGTCAGTGATGCCGTCCAGCCATCTTATCCTCTGTCATTACATGACTTCAAAGGCCAGTCAAGACATTTTTTCCCTTAATGGCTTTCACAAGAAAATAACCGCATACTTATTTCATTTAAAACAGACTCAGCCTAAGGATGGGTCTCCTCTGTCTATGAAAAAGAGGGCTATTAGTGAAGATAAGGGCTCTTTTGGCTTTGTGATACATTTTTTCACATTTCGTTCATGGGCATAAGATGAAAAAACAAGATGAAATGATTCTTTTATTGGGCATTCAATTAAAAAATGCCATGAGTATGCCACTAGTTTGCATAAATCCTAGAAATGTGTTTCAAGCAAATGTGTATTATGTTGAGGAAAAGACAGAAGCGTATAACCTTGGGCAGATCATTTAACTTCTCTCTGCTTTACATTTACAAGCAGTAATACAAAGAGACAGGATTGCATGATCTTTAAGGTCCTGTCCAGATGGATTTAACACATTATGATGATGGGAGAGGCAGTTTAGTGTAGTAGTAGGGAGCCTGGGCTCTGGAACCAGAATGCCTACGTTTAGACCCTGCCTCACTTCTCTTACTCATCACATGCTATGACATGGGCACGCTGTAACCCCTTAAGCCTCAGTCTCCTTTATGGCAAAATGAGGATTGCAACCTTTGCAGAGCCCCTTTGAGCATTAAACATAATCATCATTGTAAACTATTTAGCACTGGGTTTATTAAGGAATCAATAAACAGTATTGTAAACAAGTGATGTTTATATTGTAAACTAAATTTTTTTTTTATCCTCTAACAATGACAAAAACTTTCCTAAGAATACAGGATGGTATGATTTTCCTTGGTTAAATTCTTTAACATATTTCCATATTTAACATAGTTTTAAAAATCTATTTAACACCTATACTTTTATTCAAAGTATAAAAGAGTAAGTCAAAACATTAATTTCATTTATACTATCACAAACAATTGGCTTAATTGTTTTCACTCCCTCCAACATCCCCCACCTCATTAACTGGAGTTAATGACACTATTATTATGTATCTTCCACGCACCCTCATATAACAGATGCCCAAGTGGCCCAGTGGTAAAGACTCCACCTGCCAATGTAGGGGACGCAAGAGACCCAGGTTCGATCCCTGCGTTGGGAAGATGCCCTGGAGTAGGGAAGAGCAATACACTCCAGTATTCTTGGTTGGAAAATTCCATGGACAGAGGAGACTGGCAGGCCATGGGACTGCAGTCCATGGGACTGCAAAGAGTCAAACAAGACTGAGCACATACACACATGCAAAGTTTCCTTAAATGGATGAGAGCATGGAGACTCAGGAAGGTTAAGGAACTTGCTGAAGATTGCACAAGAGAAAATGGCAGCACCAAAATTTCAGGCAGTCTGACTTCAGCATCTGAGCTCTTAATTAGATGGTTTTAGCACAAAAGCCCTTTGTTTGGGTTTGTTTCACACAATCTATGCTCTCTCAAGAGATCAAGCTGCCCCATTATATAAATCTGTCCATCCATCCAAGAATTTCTTTGTCTATTAAAATATGATCAACAGGATTTGAACTCTTGGTTCATGGTTTATAAGTAAAGTGAGAATGATTTGTGACTTCAATATAGTGTGATCATCATGCATCTGACTTAGGTACAATTCAGCAGCAAATTGAACATCTCTCCTGGTGGGCTTTTTTGTTAGGCAGTGAGAATTCTCTTGTGAAATGAATTTGCTAACAGAATGAGTTTTATTAGCTTGTTCTGCTTTCCTTCATTGAAAAGAATTTTTTTTTTCTTTCCTATAAACATTTTGAGTTTTAAAAATAAATAAAAACTGATTAATGTTTCCTATTTAAAGTCCACAATGAATCTTAGAAGTCCATATACAATATTAAAAACCCTATCTCAAATATAGTTTTAAGTATAATTTCTCAAATCTAAAATTAGGTCACTACAAGCAGTCAAAGATTGAGCTAAAAAATACATTCATTTCCTTGCCCTTTCACCCTCCTCCTCATTCTTCTGTGGGAAAAAAAATTCACTAATATGCTGCACATTGTACATTGCATTTCCTTTTGCTGGTCTCTGTATTTGTAGGCCTCATATGGAAAATCAATTTCTGCTTTATTCTTGTAAGCTTAGTTTTATCTTCCTAAATATATCCTTGTTGTCAGAAGCCAATCAAGCATTTTGTTCTCCCTGTTTATAAATCATTCTTCTTTATACTTTTGCTTCCAACTATCTCTGCTTCTTTTCTCTCCTTTGTTGTGGGTACTGGAGATTTGTAAGCACCACTCACTGTCCTCTTAAATTTTTGATCCTCAGGTAGGTCAGCCTAACTCATGTTAGCTGTGAAGAGGAGGCAGGGAGAGTGATGCAATCAGCACTGGGAGGACCAGCCTCCCTGAAGGAGATGGCCTCTCGTAATTGTCACCTGGGTGGAGCATGGATGAGTAGGTGAACACACCTGCAGTTGTGTCTCTGGGGCCACCCCACTGCAAGGCCTTTGAAGATAAGCACGTTGGAAACTTGGTCAACGCTTAGTAATGGCTTTAGTCGGTGCTATAACAAAAATACCATAGCAACAACAGAAATTTATTTCTCACAGTTCTAGAGGCTGGGAAGTCTCACATCAGGGCAGCAGCAGATTTGGTGTCTGTTAAGAGCCATTTTCTCAGGGACAGCTGTCTTTTTGCTATAATGTCACACAGCAGAGAACTTCCCAGGTGGTGAAGTGGTAAAGAATTTTCCTGCCAATGCAGGAGATACAAGAGATGCAGGTTTGATCCCTGGGTTGGGAAGATCCCCTGGAGGAGGGCATGGTAACCCACTCCTGTATTCTTGCCTGGAAAATTCCATGGACAGAGGAACCTGGTGGGCTACAGTCCTTGGGGTCACAAAGAGTCAGATCCGACTGAGCACACAACACAACAACAAACAAAAGAAGGGTCATGCTAGCTCTCTGGAGTCTCTCTGATTAGAATATTAATCCCATTCTTGACAACTCCACCCTTTTGATCGAAACATTTCCAAAGGCCTCCACTTCCTAACACCATCATCACCTTGGGGATTACATTTGAACGTAAGAATTTTGCAGGGGGACACAAACATTTAGACTATAGCAGTCAGTGCTCATTTGCCAACCTGTGTCTCTGCCTTCTTTAACAACTCAAATTGCTCCACTGTTTCTTATCAAGAGCCTTTCTCACTCCAAATCTGTATTTTCTCACTGGTGTTGAATTCATTAATCAGGATAAGATGTTACACTGCAGCAACCAGCAACCTCTACATCTCAGTGGCTTAAAACAACAGAGATCTATTTCTTATTCATGCTACATGTCACCCAAGGACCCAGGATGATGAAGCAGGTGTCTACTTGAAAAGTGCTGGTTACTGTGCCAGAAAGAGGAAAGAATGAACTGTGCAGAGTCTTGCCTTGGCAATCAGATATTCAGCTCCAGGTCAGGATCTTGAACTATATACATAAGCTTCCTCAACCTCAAGGGAGCCAAGAGTGGAATCTGTTACGCAAACCTATTCCCCCTACTCTGGGGATGGGAAATTAGAAACATTCAGTGAGCAGCAGGGCAATAATTTTATCTTTTAATTAAACAAACAGAGGATAGCAGTTCTTCAGCTTTTTTTTTTTTTTTTTTTTTTAGTTCTTTGGTCTATTTTGAGTTTATTGCCTCAATTAAAATATTGTGATATCTTTCTGTTTTCCATTACTTAGTCTGTCCTTTCTTTCCAGTCTCACATTATTTGCAGTAAATACTTTGCATCCTTTTGCCCAGCAGTCTAACTTTTTGATGCCCAGTGTCTATTCTCCTTCCTCAGCCCCAGATCCATTTTCTTTATTAGATTTCTCTGAACTCCTGCAGCTCTTTCTGTCTATACCCCAAAACTTAACCTTTCATTGTTCGCCTACTGGGCTTTCCACTTGGTTCTGCCTTTTGTCAGCTGAGTCAGAACATAACTTTCTCTCACCACCTCCCTCCCCTACTCCAAATTGACCCAGCCTCCCAACCTCGATTTCCAAAGTTCTTCCATTATTTTTCCCAGAACTCAGCCTCACAATCTTCATTTCTTGCTCACTCTTTTGCTAATCTCTTGTGTCTCATAATTGTGCAGTTACCAAACTTTTCCCCATGCACCCATTATGCTCATGTGAATCAAATGACATAGTGAAAGTGAGAAGCCTGTTGCAGGCACTACATATAAAAGAATACTGCTCTCTCTTTAACTATTTTTCATGCTTTCCCTCATTTATTTCTTCACCATTCATTTATGCATGCACTTGTACTGGACCTAATTGCCTTCTCAGAAATGTGTTTGTTACTGAGGGAGCAACAAGTTAAATATAAGCCTCTAATCTCCAGGAGGTAACATTCCGGTTGGAGAAATCATGTATGCATATTTATAGGTAACTAGGTTCTGATATGATTGAAACAAGTGGAAATGCACTAGAAGATGGAGAAGGGGGCAATGATGATGTTCTGGAAAAGTCTGGGAGGGCTCCAGGAAGAAGTGAGTGGGGAGTGACTAAATCACATCACTTGCAGATTAAAGCATCTGAAGGCTTCTCTACATACTTAGAATAAAACCAGGTTTCTTCTTTAGAGGTTACTAGAATCTTCATGGTCAGGCCCCTTTTTAATTTCATCTGAATTTCTTATTTGGGGGATGGAAGGGGGAGCTCCAGCCACAATAATCTTCTGTCAGCTCTTTCAGCGCACCAAGCTTGTTTGTGTTATTGTGTCTTTGGACCAGAGGTTCTCTTTGGTCAGAATTCTGTTTCTACAGATCTTTGCATGGCTGGTTCTTTCTTGCTATTTGACTCAAATGGCAATGCTCAGAGAACCTCCATTCTCTAAATACTCAATCTTAAATAGCATCCCCCTTTCCTGGGACCCTGTTTTTCAGATATCTTGTATTTATTTGTAAAAGACTTACTATCTGAAAAGATCTTGCTTGCTCACTTGTTTACTTCTATATCACCTATTCCCTTCACCCTACCCCACTTAGGATGTCCATGTCTCCATCTTGGACCAGAGCCTACCCAGGATGTAAGCTTTTTACAAGTGTAGACCTGGTCTACGTTATACACTGTATTGTCAGGTCTGAGATAGAGTGTGACACATACATACTAAATAAACATCCACTGTTACCATACAGCTTCCTTGGCTTCAATCTTGGTGTCTTTTAGTGACAATCACCAAATTTCATTACCAGGCTCTTTCTCCTTAATGCTACTTTTACTGTATAATAAATATTCTGGCCAGAAGGATGCATGTGGAAGGAAGGAATGCCATTTCCAAGAGTGGTTGATAAAAACTCTTTCCTTCTCTTCTGTTTTTTGTTAAGTAAGTGAATCTGACCCTAATGGTTTAGGGAATGTCATGATATGGAAAGAGACGCGGTTCCTAAAGGACCATGTGTAAGATTAAGAACACGTGCCTTGAACTGTGATGAAAGCAATAAAGAAAGGTGTGAGTCTGTCATGTCTACAAAAATTTAGCACTTACATGTTTAACATTTAGTTACTTATCCTAACCAGTATATTTGACAACTAAGACTTCCATCATTTTACTGTTGTTCTTTAGCCACTAAATCGTGTCTGACTCTTTGCAACCCCATGGACTGCAGCACCAGGCTTTCCTGTCCTTCACTATCTCCTGGAGTTTGCTCAATCTCATGTCATTGAGTCGGTGATGCCATCCAACCATCTCATTCTGTTGCCTGCTTCTCCTTTTGCCCTCAATCTTTCCCAGCATCAGGATCTTTCTTAGCTCTTTAGCTACTACACACATTCTCAGTTATAAGCTATTCCTTTCATTAACTACCTTAATTCTACCTTAACATCTGCTCTCTAGTATTAAGCAAAGAAAAGTGCACGGACCTTGAAAATATCTTAGAAAAACATGAGGTGGAGTTCAAGAATTGCCCTTACCTACTAATGTACATTTAGCATGTTATTTACTTCCCCCAAACTTAGTTTGTTCCTTTGTTTAGATGGAATAAAATATAAATCACTACACTGTTGTGAAGAACGAAGTGAGATGGTGTACTTGACTTCTGTGCTAATTAAATGTCTTTCTTTATGTTTCTTCTTCTCTATACCCACAAAACTATGAGTCTTGCAAGTTCTCCACCGTGCCCCGAGTTTTCTGGAGCGCAAAAGAGATTAAGAGTATGGCCTCTGCGTACAGATCTGACTTTGACCCTTAATAGCTAAGTAAACTTACACAAATTATTAACACCTTTATTACGTCCTATTTAAAGCTGGAATAGTCCTAGTGCCTAATTTCAGTGTGACAGTGAAGGTTAAATGAGTTAAGAGTGCAGAGCCTGTGGAGGAGTGCAGGGCACAGAGTAAGTGCTCACTAGTGCATAGTGGTTATTTTATAATTATTCTCTCAAACCTTTTAAATCTAACTATCCCGCTCACGCTGACATGGCCTTTCTCTGTACCTAAGATACTTGTGTCCAGTGGATTATTTCTTCTTAAAAAGAAGGTCTTCTTGATTAGCAACTTTTCAGGCTCTGAAAGTGAAAGTCACTCAGTCGTGTTAGACTTAGTCCATGGAATTCTCCAGGCCAGAATACTGGAATGGGTAGCCTTACCCTTCCCCAGGGATCTTCCCAACCTAGAAATCGAGTCCAGGTCCCCAGCACTGCAGGAGGATTCTTTACCAACTGAGCTACCAGGGAAGCCCAAGAATACTAGAGTGGGTAGCCTATCCCTTCTCCAGGGGATCTTCCTGATCCAGGAATCGAACTGGGGTCTCCTGCATTGCAGGCAAATTCTTTCCCAGCTGAGCTACCAGGGAAGCCCTTCTTAATATGCACAGTGCTCCAAATCAACCCTCCCAGCCAATGTTAGGCAACACAAATAGAATTAAACTAAATTCCATTAAAAAACACAAGTTTACTGTGCTGGTGCACTGTAGTTTATTACCATGTGCTGTTTCATCCTAAGTGCAAAAATTTTTCTCCCTCCAATATAACACCCAGTACAAGATAGTAATTTGAAGCTATACTTCAATTTGAGAAAAACAAAAACTGGGGAAAAAAGATGCAATCTATGAATAAGTGGGTTAAAATTCCCAGAAGCTTGTTATACTAATAAAGCACTATAAATCTCCCTTCTGTGGATGTAAAAAATATATAGCCATTAGGACTCTGGGTTTGATCCCTGGTTGCAGAACTAGATCCCACAAACCACAAAATGTCTGTATGTATGTGCTGTGCTTAGTCGTTCAGTTGTGTCTGACTCTTCAGCCCCATGGACTGTAGCCCGCCAGGCTCCTCTGTCCATGGGGATTCTCCAGGCAAGAATACTGGGGTGAATTGCCATGCCCTCCTCCAGGGGATCTTCCCAACCCAGGGATTGAATCCAGGTCTTCCACATTGTGGGCAGATTCTTTACTGTCTGAGCAACCAGGGAAGCCTGTCTATATGTATATGGTCAAATATATCTAGCAAACTGTTGGTTATACATTAATTATCTGACTAAAAATAGAAATAACAGAATTGATTATAAGCAACTGTATCTTTAAGTCACATTTTATATTATTAACTCATAATCATAATTATTAGGCTCTATATTATGATACATTGCTGTTGTTTTGCATATTTTATATTTGCTTCTCATTTCTACTTTTTAACTGTTTAACTAATTATGACCAAAGCAAGAATATGTCATAAAAATTTAATCAATGTTATCCTACTTTGGATAAACTTGTATAACAACCACATCTTTTATCCTTAATTAATAGTAAAATAAAATATCTGTAGAAAAAACGATATAAGGAAATGATACTTATCATCACAAACAAAGCCATCTAATTTCCAATTTGTTCATAAATGGCTTAGAGAAAATGAGAGAACAGTTTAAGAAACTCTTTTCTAGGACTAACTTAGGACCTGGCACTCTTCCTTACTCAGATGCTTGAACAAGTTATTTCTCTCTTAGCAACTGCTTAGTTTTGCTTTCTGTATATGAGACTCATATGAAATATTTTGGGATATCTGCTTAGTCTCTGGCTGAGATAACAATAATTAAGAGAAAAAGACTAAAAAATAGGTTGGCCATCTATACATCTTGCTTTAAACCTGCACTGAATCAGATACCTTAATAATGACACGTCTGGATATCATTATTCAGGTCTTACAGAGAATAACTCATACAGACGTAATCTCATAACTTCAGAATTTTTCATTAATATATTACATTAAGATCCAATAAGTAATTCTGCATATTTATAAAGGAGTTACCAACGATGTTGTATTTTATTTCATTCAAAATATTAAAGTTATACAGTATAAATTTTTGTGGAGTTTAGAACTTGCTGAAGTATCTCTTGATGAATGAGCTGTCTTTCCTAATTACACCATAAGAATTATTCCTTTCCTTCCTTACCTTGAATTAAGGATATTCAGAAATATAGTTTTTGATTAATTATAACAGCTTCTCTTAGTTTGATTTGTCTTTAAAATTATTTTTCTATCCTACTTTTCTCCTTTTTCCTTCTCAACATTGTTTACTATTAAATTTGTCGATTTTTTTCATATTTAAAATAACTTCATTGTATTTTTACCTTTTAATGTCACCAATTCATATCTTTTAAAGAGCCTCCTATTTTCTATGCTTTCTAAAGAGATGATTAGTGGATATGAAAATCTTATTTCTGTTGATTTCTGCATGAGAGTTAAAATACAGAGTTGTAAATGCTACCTTTTGCAGACAATAGACCATCTTATCTAACTTAAAACTGATGGTGAAAATTTTAGGTCAAAACATAAGGAGGAACAATGCCACTGGGGCCACTGGGGATGCTTGTGGAGCAGATCTACACAGCATACAGTCATTCTGTTCCTATCTTAGATGATGTCTGAATTCAAAAGAACATTCAAAAGGACATTATCTATATCAACACCCTCATTTCCCATATTTTACCTATGAGAAAATGGATTTTGTTCTGGTATAAGGATAAACATATACACCAATGGAATAAAATGAGAGCTCAAAAATCAACCTCACATACAGGATCAGTTGATTTTCTACAAGGGTGCCAAGAGAATTCAATAAAGAAAGGATAATCTTTTCAATAAATGGAGTTGGAATAACTGATAATCTACATGTAAGGAATTATTCTTGAGCCCTTCCTCCTTCTATACAAAAAAATTACCTCGAAACAAATCAGAGATCTAAATGCAAGAGCCAAAACTATAAATCCCTTAAGAGAAAATATAGGAGTAAATCTTTGTGACCTTGGGTTAAGCAAAGTCTTCCTAGTTGTGACACAAAAGCAACTGATAAAAGACAAACTGAAATTCATCAAAAATGAAAACATTTGTATTTTGAACAATATCAACAAAAAAGTGAAACAACAACTTCACAGAATGGAGAAACTATTTGCATATCTTGCAGGTTTAGGAAAAGTCTTATATCTACAAGTTTTAAAAAAATCTTACAACTCAATGGTAAATACTTCAATTAAAAAATGAGTAAAAATAAGAGATGTATATCCAAAGAAGACACACACATGATCATCAAGCACATGAAAAGAGATTCAATATCTTTAACAATGTAGAAAATGCTATTCAAAACCACTAGCAGATACCACTTTATACCCACTTGGATTGTATTATTCTAAAAGATGGTAATAATAAGTGTTGGCAAGGATGTGGAGAAATATGGATTTTCATACATTGCTCATATAAATATACACACCAAATATAATTGGTACAGCCACTTTGGAAAACTGTCCGGCAGGGCTTCAAAAAATTATTCATGAGGTTACCATTTGACCCAGCAATTCTACTCCTAGGTATATACCCAAGAGAAATAAAAACATATGTCCAAACTAAAACTTTCACATACACATATGAACACAAAAATCTGTATACAAATGTTCATAACAGCATTATTCATCAGAACCCCAAATTAGAAGCAAACCAAATGTTCATCAACTAATAGAGAAACAAAATGTGGTATATCCACATAAAGAAATATTTTTTATCAATCAAAAGAATCAAATACTGATACATGATACAATACAGATGAAACTTCAAAATGCTTTAAGTTAAAAAGCCAGTCACAAAGGACCTATTGAATGAGTCCATTTACATGACATGTTATGATACGGAAATCTATATAGACATAAAGTAGATTAGTTGTTGCCTTAGGATGGAGGAGAGAAGCTTGGGGAGGAAATGGAGAGGGGCTGTTATTGTATACAAGTTTCTTTTTTTAAGTGATGAAAATATTACAAAATTGTTTGTGTTGATGGTTGCACAACTTGGTGAATATACTGAAAATAATTGAATTGTATACTTTAAATGAATGAGTTTTATTGGAATTGTATTACAATATGACTATAGAACTATCTATTTATCATTTAATTATCTATGTTATAAAATCTGTTGATAGGAAAAAAAAAAAAAAAAAAAACAGGTCAAGGGAAATGAGACGATTTTATCCAAGATGGGATCTCACTTCTCTGAACCCAATGGTCTTTCCACTGTGTCATGCCAACTTTTTTCTCTCTTTTTAAACTATCTCTTAGGTAGCTTTGATGAGATAATGATATAAATCACTCAAACCTTTCTCTTTACTACATGTTTATTACCCTTAACCTTTCAGGGGCTTCATGTATTTATCTGTCAAAGGAAGATAACATTACCAGTCGTAACTACATCACAGAGATTTCAGAAAGTCATAAGGAAGGAGAAAGTAGTCTGAAAAGTGTTAGATTTTAATATGTTAGAAGGCTTCAGTTTTTCTCTGGCTATCACTTCATGCCATGTGCATCTTGAAAGGGAAATACTTTCTCCAACAAAAGTGCATGAAGACAATTGCTAAAGGACTTAGCGAATTCAGTATAAAATACACCGTAACATATTTCCCTAAGCACATAATAATACACAAAAGTGTCAGTTACTGATATACTGATCAATACAGGACTTCTTTTTATTTATTTTTAACCCTAAGTCTTTTGTTGAGTATGAGGGCTACTCCATTTCTTCTAAGGGACCCAGATAATCACGATGGTGTGATTACTCACCTACAGCCAGACATCCTGGAATGCGAACTCAAGTAGGCCTTAGAAAGCATCACTACGAACAAAGCTAGTGGAGCTGATGGAATTCCAGTTGAGCTATTTCAAAACCTAAAAGATGATGCTGTGAAAGTGCTGTACTCAATATGCCAGAAAATTTGGAAAACTCAGCAATGGCCACAGGACTGGAAAAGGTCTGTTTTCATTTCAAGGGCAATGCCGAAGAATGTTCAAACTACCACACAATTGCACTCATCTCACACGCTAGCAAAGTAATGCTCAAAATTCTCCAAGCCAGGCTTCAATAATATGTGAACCATGAACTTCCAGATGTTCAAGCTGGATTTAGAAAAGGCAGAGGAATCAGAAATCAAATTGCCAACACCTGTTGGATCATCAAAAAAGCAAGAGAATTCCAGAAAAATATCTACTTCTGCTTTATTGACTACTCCAAAGTCTTTGACTGTATGGATCACAACAAACTGTGGAAAATTCTTGAAGAGACAGGAAAACCAGACCACCTTACCTGCCTCCTGAGAAATCAGTATGCAAGTCAAGAAGCAACAGTTAGAACTGGACATGGAATAACAGACTGGTTCCAAATTGGAAAAGGAAAATGTCAAGGCTGTAAATTGTCACCCTGCTTATTTAACTTATATGCAGAGTACATCATGCGAAATGCTGGGCTGGATGAAGCACAAGCTGGAATCAGGATTGCCCGGAGAAATATCAATAACCTCAAATGTGTAGATGACACCACTCTTATGATAGAAAGTGAAGAAGAACTAAGGAACTTTCACTTTCACTCTTGATGAAAGTGAAAGAGGAGAGTAAAAAAGTTGGCTTAAAACTCAACATTCAGAAAACTAAGATCATGGCATTGGGTCCCATCACGTCATGTCAAATAGATGGGGAAACAGTGAGAGATTTTATTTTGGGGGGCTCCAAAATCACTGTAGATTGTGACTGCAGCCATGAAATTAAAAGACACTTGCTCCTTTGAAGAAAAGCTATGACCAACCTAGACAGCATATTAAAAGCAGAGACATTACTTTGCCAACAAAAGTCCATCTTGTCAAAGCTATGGTTTTTCCAGTAGTCATGTATGGATGTGAGAGCTGAACTATAAAGAAATCTGAGTGCTGAAGAATTAATTGATGCTTTTGAACTGTGGTGTTGGATAAGACTCTTGAGAGTCCCTTGGACTGCAAGGAGACTGCAAGGAGATCCAACCAGTCCATCCTAAAGGAAATTCATCCTGAATATTCATTAGAAGTTCTGATGCTGAAGCTGAAACTCCAATACTTCAGCCACCTGATGCGAAGAACTGACTCATTTGAAAAGACCCTGATGCTGGGAAAGATTGAAGGTGGGAGGAGAAGGGTATGACAGAGGTTGAGATGGTTGGATGGCATCACTGACTTGATGGACATGAGTTTGAGTAAGCTCCATGAGTTGGTGATGGACGGGGAAGCCTGGTGTGCTGTAGTCGATGGGGTTACAAGGAGTCGGACACAACTGAGCGACTAAACTGAACTGAACCCCTAAGTCTGACCATCCAATGTCACTGTAGTACAAATAGCTCTGTTGTATTTTCTTTTCCCCAAATTGACAAATCTTTTTAGAGAAGGAAAAACATGTTTAGTTAAAATTAAACTGCATACTTCAACCACATATATTATTTTTGTATAACTGATCATTTGATGTTATATTCGAATGTCTTAAAGTATCATGTTTATGTAGATATCTATGTTTAAAGGAAAATACATCACTAATTTCTGCTAATGTGAAGATAATATTTTATTTCTTGCTTTTCCCCACAACTGTTGTACACATCTTCCTGATATACATCTTTTAATATCTGCTGATTATAGGCACTTATGAGTAGTTGGGACCTAGCATTACTTTTATTACCCTGGATAATACAATTTTGATTGGAGAAAGTTCATTTTAGGATGAGCTCAGAGAACAGGGTAAACTATTATGTTAGAAACTTTGAAAAGACTGCAATGAACTCAAAAGAGCTATGGTAGACGATCACCCATCCCAAGTGAATAGTCATGGCTTCTTATGTTTCATTCATAGCTTAGTGGTGAAGGGATGAATGGACCCACTCTTGATTAATTTTACTTTGCACAGGGGTGGGGAACGGGAAGCTAGAAAAACCAGATATTTGTTTCCTTTATTTTCTTCTGTATACTATAATAAACATTTAGTTCTTCAGCATTATTGATTTTTGGATTGGATGTTGCATATAATTTTACAATTTGTTCAATCACTTATTCGATATTACATTTTGTGTTTGTGAGGGAATGTTTCTGGGGCAGACTGATGTGGGCTGCCAAGGACTGCTTGCTGATTTGTTGTTTAGATGAACCAACACATACAATATATTACTGTTTGGAAGTAAAACACTGAAGACAAGCAAGAGTGTCTACCCAGTTTAAAACACCTGTGGGAAGACAGTTTCTCAGTAAATAATGCTTATACCTCAGAAAGTTATTTGTTATGAATGCTCTGGATACAGACAAAGGAAATGTTTTCAGTACACATACTGTCTAGCCTTCTAGAGCTAACCAAGAAAGATGTTTAAGGTAGACTTAGAGGGGACTTAGGTTTTGGTAAGTTTTTTAGATCACAAATGTTAGGAGATTGCCTCAAATCCACTTGTCTTGAGAAATGAAAAAATTTTTGAAAGAATAATTAGAATTTGGGCCACAGAAATTATGTTCTAATTGAAATACTTTATTTATAAATTCGTTTAGCATTCATAAAAATCTCCAAATACAGCCTTAAGGTTAAGTAAAATTTTCAAGAGAGAGGCTTTGTTGATCTATAAAATATGACAGACTCATCAAAAATACATACACACACATGTGCAGGTCACATACACACAGACATGGGGGAAACATATCTCTAAATTTTACAGTAGTTATCTTGGAATAGTGGAATGGCATTGTAATATTTCTAGGCTTTTGACATTTCTATGATAAACATGTACAACTTTTACAATCAGAAAAAGCCAAAGCAAATACCATTTTTATGTAATCATCAAAACATACATGAGATTGGGAAATAAGCTTGGAATTATATTCATAAGTGCTAAATAAAAAGGTATAGCAGAACATTGCCACTTAGGTAGGGATTAAGGCTCACCAGCATATGGGCCATATTTATTTGCCATTTAATTTGGTGACTCTTCCTTCTTTTTTATTTCATAATTTCTATTCTTGTAGTGAGAATATGAATGTGTAATAAACCTTTTTTTACATTTGGGAAGGCACATGTAGCCCATCAACTATTCCAAAAGTACTAAGGAATGAAGTCCTACCTTTCTTAATGACTGGCTTACTGAGCAGTGAGTGCCCTTGCTGTTCTGGGTTCCTCAATGGACTGCCTTTTGTACAGCCCTTTGAAATATTGCTAGTAGTGGCCCCAGCATTAAAGGAAGGAGTGTGTAACACCATCAAGAAAAAGAAATGCAAAAAGGCAAAATGGATGTCTGAAAAGAAGAGAAGTGAAAGGCAAAGGGGAAAAGGAAAGATATCCCCACCTGAATGCAGAGTTCCAAAGAATAGCATGGAGAGATAAGAAAGCTTTCCTAAGTAAACAATGCAAAGAAATAGAGGAGAACAATAGAATGGGAAAGACTAGAGATCTCTTCAAGAAAATTAGAGATACCAAGGGAATATTTCATGAAAAGATGGGCACAGTAAAGGACAGAAATGGTATGGACTTAACAGAAGCAGAAGATATTTAGAAGAGGTGGCAAGACTACACAGAAGAACTATACAGAAAAGATCTTAATAATCTGGATAGCCATGGAAAGGTTATAACCATAACTTCTGGAAAGTGTGATCACTCACCAGGGTCAGACATCTTGGAGTGCGAGGTCAAGTGGGCTTTAGGAAGCCTCACTACAAACAAAGCTAGTGGAGGTGATGAAATTCCAGTTGAGCTATTTCAAATCCTAAAAGACGATGCTGTCAAAGTGCTGCACTCAATATGCCAGCAAATTTGGAAAACTCATTGGTGGCCACAGGACTGGAAAAAGTGTTTTCATTGCAATCCCAAAGAAGGGCAATGCCGAAGAATGTTCAAAATACCACACAATTGCACTCATTTCACATGATAGAAAGGTCATGCTCAAAATCTTCCAAGCTAGGCTTCAACAGTAAGGGAACAATGGACTTCCAGATGTTCAACTGGTTTTAGAAAAGGCAGAGGAACCAGAGATCAAATTGCCAACATCTGTTGGATCATCAAAAAAGCAAGAGAGTTCCAGAAAAACATCTACTTCTGCTTTATTGACTACACTAAAATCTTTGACTGTATGGTCACAACAAACTGTGGAAAATTCTTAAAGAGATGGGAGTACCAGACCACCTTACCTGCCTTCTCAGAAATCTGTATGCAGGATAAGAAGCAAATGTTAGAAATGGACATGGAACAACTGACTTTCAAAATTGGGAAAGGAGTACAGCAAGGGTGTATACCATCATCTTGCTTATTCAACTTATATGCAGAGTATATCATGTGAAATGCCAGACTGGGTGAACCACAAGCTGGAATCATGATTTCCAGGAGAAATATCAATAACTTCAAATATGCAGATGACACCACCCATATGGCAGAGAGTGAAGAGGAACGAAAAAGCCTCTTGATGAAGGTGAAAGAGGAGAGTGAAAAAGCTGCCTTAAAACTCAACATTCAGAAAACTAAAATCATGGCATCAGGTCCCATCACTTCATGGTAAATAGATGGGAAACAATGGAAACAGTGGCATGTTTTATTTTGGAGGGGGGGTCCAAGATCGTTGCAGATGCTGACTCTAGCCATGAAATTAAAAGACACTTGCTCCTTAGAAGAAAAGCTATGACAAACCTAGACAATGTATTAAAAAGCAGAGACATTACTTCACTAACAAAGGTCCATATAGTCAAAGCTATGGTTTTACCAGTAGTCATGTGTTGATGACTCTGGATGTGAGAGTTGGACCATAAAGAAGGCTGAGCACCAAAGAATTGATGCTTTTGGACTGTGTTGGAGAAGACTCTTGAGAGTCCCTTGGACTGCAAGATCAAACCAGTCAATCCTAAAGGAAATCAACCCTGAATATTCACTGGAAGGACTGATGCTAAAGGTGAAGGTTCAATACTTTGGCCACCTGATGAGAAGAGCTGACTCACTGGAAAAGACTCTGATGCTGGGAAAGATAGAAGGCAGGGGCAGAAGGGGACGACAGAGGATGAGATGGTTGGATGGCATCACTGACTCAATGGATATGAGTTTGAGCTATGTCTAGGAGATGGTGAAGGACAGGGAAGACTGGTGTGCTGCAGTCCATGGGGTCTTAAAGAGTTGGACGTTGCTGAGCAACTGAACAACACCAACTTACTCAAAACCAGCAAACTGAACTTGAAACACCTCAAAGAACCAGGTTTTGGTCAAGATGTGTCTTGTCTCTTCAACCTCATGGTTAATAACCTGTTCATTCATTTGGGCACACGTAGTCAGAATAAAATGGCAAGCTACTCCAGTGTTCTTGCCTGGAGAATCCCAGGGATGGGGGAGCCTGGTGGGCTGCCGTCTATGGGGTCACATAGAGTTGGACATGACTGAAGTGACTTAGCAGTAGCAGCAGCAGTCAGAATAAGGATATTCTCCATCTTAAATGATTCAATATATCTGCAAAAAACAAATAAAAACCATACAATCTGCCAAAAATAAGGTGTATATATCTAATGGGAAAGAAAATATTTCAAAGGACATCATCGGTGATGTGAACCTGGTATTGTTAGACTTTAATACAAAGTGGTTGTATTTTCTATTTCAAAAACAAAAAAATGTGAAATTCTATACCAAGTATATCCAACATGTATATGTGTGCCTTATACACATAATACACATTGCACACACACACACACACACACATCATTAAACATATGAAAAGATAATAAGTGGTGATTACGGGCATGGTGTCTGGAGTCAGCCTCGTAGGGTTCAAATCCTAATTCTTCCACTTACTGTTAGGCTTTGGGTGGTTTGCTTAACCTCCGTGTGCCTCAGTTTCCTTTTGTGTAAAATGAGAATTGTTAGCGTATCTAACCTCATAAGGTTGCATGCGTCTGTGCTAAGTTGCTCAGTCGTGTCTGACTCTTTGCGACACTATGGACTACAGCCTGCCAGCCTTCTCTGTCCATGGGATTCTCCAGGCAAGAATAGATTCTTGCCTGGATTGCCATGCCCTCCTCCAGAGGATCTTCCTGACCCAGAGATTGAACCCTTGTCTCGGCATCTCCTGCATTGCTAGGCCAATTCTTTAGCACCACCTGGGAAACCCTTTATAAGATTAGCAAGAGGATTAAATAGCTCCATGAATGTAAATATTACCATGGTACTTGCCACACAGGAAACACATGCTTTTGAAAATCCTGCCATCTTTTGATGACTAGAATGAGATTCTTTTTTTTTTCTTTTTATCTTTGAGACTGGGATGTTATGTTGTGATGTTGGAGCAGGGGGCTTGTATTCCCTGATTTAAGGCACAGGACTCTCTGAGTTGGAATATACTAGAAACTGAGTGAGAAAACTCAAGCAAAATTTGTGTATGGGAGTTTGGTGAGTGAGCACTAGAAGTAAGGCAGGCGTGCCCCATTAGCAGAGTACAGTTTACCCAAGCAGGTAAAAGGGAAACAAGTAATGAAAAGAGTTAGTTTAGTGGTAGAAATACAACCTAGGCTTAGAAGTTTTGTTTCCTTTATTCTGCCTTCATGTAGTATTTCATTATTTTTATATAAAATGGAAGTTACCTGATTTCTACTGTCTGACTAAATAAAAATTATGAAAACATATGAAACATATTAAAGTTTCCAATACTTTCTTCCTGTGTATCTTGGTATGCTACACCGGATCCACATCTGCACCTAATTAAGTTTCACTAATCATTGCATGATAAATAGCACTGTTGAGGCATAATTACTGAGAAAAATTCAAAAGACTCTTCAGAACTTATGTGAAAATCCAATTCCTTTCTAAGCAACCCAGTATGTGGAAGACCTGAGGTATGTCTTTATTTTAAAGACCATGATTTATTTTCAAATTTCAATTTTATTTTAAAAGTCTCACTTTTTGCAAAGCCCAGCTCAAATTTGGAGGTAGGTTAGTTGTATATTTTTTGGTTTGTCTGTTTTTGGAATGACCTATTGTGCATTTGAAGTGGCATCATTATTTATTCATCTTGCTAAGTAACACTTAAAAGTGTTCAGCTTCAGTTTGCAGGCCTGACTATTTACCTGGTGGCTCAGATGGTAAGGAGTCTACCTGCAATGTGGGAAGCCTGGGTTCAATCCCTGAGTTGGGGAAATCCCCTGGAGAAGGAAATGGCAAACCACTCCAGTATTCTTGCCTGGGAAATCTCATGGATGGCTACAGTCAATGGGGTTGCAAAGTGTTGGACACAACTGAGCAACTTCCGGTTCTTTCTTTCTATTGGCTGAGGGATGTGTGAGTCATAGACATGGTGTTTGTAGGCATAGACCGTTGCACAGACTGTGTTACAAATACTAGTCCTATTTACAATGGTACTTTTTAAGTTGTGTGAAATTTTTAAAAAGTACAAATTATTTTTTCTTGTTTAAGATAGGCAGATAAATACAAGAAGGAAATAACACGATTACACTCTTTTATATTAAGACATAGATTTGCTAAAAATGCAAACATCAGCATGTTTTTCTTGAAATTATGGAAGAGGAAAGAGGTGCGTTTCCCTAAATCAGGAGCTATATATTTCCCCCTCTCTCTGAAAAAAAATTCTGGGCGAAAGGAAGTGTTAAAGGAATGAGAGATGTCTCCTCTTCAGACCCCGCCCATCTATACAAACAGATGGCACGATGGCAGTTTTCAGAAGTGACAACCTTGTCTTCCTGGCAGAGAAGAGGCAATTTGAGGGAGGCAACACACTAACTACAGGTGACTTAGAATTAAGAAGGTTTCCTCATAAAGCCTTAGATCCAACTAAAACTTTGGATTTTCTGGACTAGAATCATTTTCTATTTTTGTTTGTGTGAGTGTGTGTTTTATTCTCTCCAAGAGTAAACTCACATTAGAAGTCAGTCCTAATTATGGTAAACACATTTACAGTTCTAAGGCAAGAGAGCAAAGGGAATCAGTAGAAAGAAAACACCCTGGGGGGAAGACTGAATGAACTCACGGTTCACTAAAATTTTGTGACTAATCAGCATCTTCTTTAGATATCCCACATATAATCCCAACTGATCCTTTTACTTGGTAGAAAATATTTGGAAACTTTCCAATTGCAACACAATCTTTTTTTCAATTGTTGACCAGTAGCAGTTTTAAGAAGAAATTATTTCAAAATCTTAAGACTTAGAGGTGTCCTAATTTTCCCTATTAAACTTATAACCCAAATGTACTGAAGTCACCAGGATCTAAGGCCTAATTCACTTATATGTATGGTGAAATCTAGCGCCAAGGAGCATCCTCAGCTACTGCCCTGCTTCAAATATTCATGATTCTCCACAGTCCAAAATGCATTAAAGGTGGGAATGATGCCAACGATACACAGTCTTCCTAGTGACAAGAAGCCTTCTTAGATCAAAGGAGCAAGATGTTAAAGACTTCAAACTAAACTGTCTTTGTGAGAGAGGCTCACAAAAGGGATGCCAAATCCCACACCCTGTTTTCAGTTACAGAACATCAATGAAATAAAGGAAAAAATAGATGCTCATTCATTTTTTCTTCTGAACTCTTTTTACTAAATGACTTTGCTTTTCTCCTTTCTTACCATTACAGTTAAACACAAGGATTGGATGCACAAAAAACTGAAAAACATCATTAATTCTTTCAAAGACAAAATGAATGACTACTGAAGAATTAATAGCATTTAAGCCAATATGATTTTGCTAATGGGGGCTGTGTGTTGAGAATAATACAAGACCAATGTTAAGACCAGTACAGGAGCCATAAAGCACATGCATGAAGTAAATATACATAATAATTTAGGTTGCCCCTTTATGTCATTTGTCATCCAGCTCCATGTGTTCTTACACCTGTGCTCCCTTGCTTGATCTAGTCTAATACCTTGGAAATGTTAGGCATGCAGCCAATTGCATCCTCAGCCATTCCTATGATCAGACCCAGCTATCAACTTGCTTTTTTCTTATATTAAATCAGGAATCAACCCCAGGGCTCTGAACTACTTCTGACTGACAGGACCAACAGAAAGTTCTAGGCTAATTACTTCTTAGGACTACTTTCCAGTGCAAAGAGTTGCTGCTGACCTACTTTGGACTTACTGAAATAATTTATCAGGTAAGATAATTAAGGGAATATAAAACTATTTCTAAAACCAAGCAAGTATCAGAAATATTTGTTGAAATCCTAAGTTAGTATTCCCAGTGCTATCAGATGGGGCTTTATTGCTTTACAATGAGTCAGTTTTATTATGTCTGACTTGGAAGCCCTTCTTTTTTTTTTATAAATTATACTTGGCAGAATGTATTTGAGAGTCTCTTTGATGTATAAATGTATTATTTTTTACTCTTTTTCAGCCTGTATATAAAGAGAAACAATCTTCTAAGCCCTTCTTTTCTTTGCCTCTTAACCCTTTACCCATAAATAGGCATGCACATCCCTTTGCACAGGTGTTCCATTATTTTTGAAGTCTATTCTAAGTAAAGGGATGCCTCAGTGTGAGAGTAGATTTAGCTGTGGTGTGGATCACTCACCATGTGGACTTTTAACTCTCTTTTGAAAGCATAACTGTTTCTTATATATAGGTAAATATCTATAACTGAAGAATCTTTTGTAGCAATGTTCTTTCTTTTCTGTTGAGAAAATCTGACCATTTTATATAGCCTTGATGTTTTCCATAAGAAAAAGAAAACAAGAAGAAAACCTTGAAAGGACACCATAGAACATAAGGGAGAGGTTGTATAAGCTTATAAATCATCTGTTTTTTCCAAAATAAAGGCATTAACATGTTATATTAATAGTACTATGATTTATCAATGTCATTCTTTGTTATTTTTTTATCCTATTCCTCTACTCTCCTTTCCCTTCCCCCATTTATTTTTAAAAATTTTCTTCCCCCTGTCCAATGTAACTTGCTTCTTAACTCAAAAACTCATCTAACTATGAAAACAAGATCAGCTGATTGCATATTGGCTTTTTAATTCTAACAAAGATTTACCTTCATCTAGAAAATATCTGAACATCATTGAATAGCTAGATTTAGTCCTTGTAGTAAAATGTAAATATTAATTTCTTAATTTAGGGTTAAAGAAAAATCAGGAATTAGTATTTCACATTTGTTTCAGTATTGCAGTTACAATAATATTATTTCTCAGTAGTATTTATTCACATCTTGTTATTACTTTGTAATGTAGAGTTGAGGAAACTTTATGCATAAAACTGTAGTTTAGTTAATGTCAAAGGAAAAGAGAAAGCTAAACACTGACTTGTCATCTTTGTTTCCACACAGCATACACAGTGTTTTATGTTTGTGAGAGGACCTGACTGTGGTTTCATCCAAAATCAATAGCACATCAAGCTCCCCTGATCCAGTTGACTAGTACTAGAATCAGATCACTCCCCTATTGCTTCCTATCTTACTTTATAGCCTTTTGCATTCCATGCCTATTTAATTTCATTTATTGGTTTCTTCTTGTGTCCTTCAGCTGTTTCCAATCTGCCCTTCATGGCCATAACTAAATACAATATGTTAACATACAAAGATATTTATGTAAATGAAAATCAATACGCTTCTCATTTCAGCACCATTCGTTCTTGCTTACATTGGACATTTTTAGTACATTTTATTTAAATGCGAACAACTTTTCATTCTTGCCGGGGAAGTATAATGATCTTCTTGGCTCCCTGCCCCTTGCATCCCTCTAATCTTCACAGCTATGGCCACTTAGCCCCATCTGGAGGTTCAGCTTTATTCTGCATTTTGGAACTAATCTTGTCTCTAGGCTGGGGGCGTACAAGATGTCCTAGCCAAAAGCTAACTGATTCATCCACCAGCAGCCTTGCTGCTGGCTTCATTCTGACCCTGTAACTTATTTCTGAGATCCAAGGGCTTGTCCCAGCCCTTTGTAGCCAAGACTTGGCTCTGTACACTAGTTCCAGTAGGTGGGTATCCAGTATCTGTCCTTGGTTCATTTTCCAATTCCTTGATGACTGAGGTTCTGCTGTGCCCTTCTTCCTGTTCCCTTTGTAACTGAATTTCTTTTCCTAATTCCAGTAGCCATGGCTGTTGAATCTTTCTGATGCCACTTAACTTGCTCTATTCTCCTTGTTCTGTCTACCCACATACCACAGATCTGAGCTTTTGCTAGAACACCAGAGTGACACTGCTTGCCTGGACATTTTCCCACTGCCTGCTGCAGGCTTCTCTCTTGTCCCCAGCTCTAACCCTGCAGGTCTTGAGTCATTGGATCTAAGCTGCCTGCAATCTGTCCATCACATTATTCCAGACATGACAGGGGAGAAATATTTTAATTGCATCTTTGGTTGAATTGTTATGCTAACATCCTCGAGTTACTTTCACCTCATATGTTTATCTTGACCTGCCACTTAAACACTTTAAAACTCAATTTCCTCTTTGTAAAGTGATCATAATAGAATCTACTCCTAGGGTTATTATATAACTGAGAAATAAAGAATGCATACATATAGGTCAAGCCCATAGTAAATAATCAGTCATTTTAATCTGCTATTATTATATCATTTCTTAGATCTTTGCAGTTGTAAAGTGAAAATATGTCACTTAAAAGTGATCATTAGACAAGAATGGGGAATGGGAAATTCTTAAGAAAAAATTAGGGATCCATGTGAATTTGTTAAAAGTAGAATAGCTGATAGCAAGATATTTAATAGCATTAAAAATAAAGTTAAACTATAGATATAGTCATCAACAAACATTAATAACCAAGATATTTTAAAGATACATTTCCTATCAATGTGTCTTAATATATAATGACTAAAACTGCACAGAGCTTTAAAGTATTTCAGTCAGTTCAGTTCACTCAGTCCTGTCTGACTCAAAGCATTTAGAAGGAGAATAATTCTCTGAGTCAGTCATTTATCTTAGAGCAATATTTATACAACCATCTGGGGAGTTTTAATAAGCAAAGTTTTAAGTCCCACTTCTCTGAAATTCTGATTCATTAATTTTGACATGGAACTAAAGATGTGTTCCAAAAATTCCATAAGTAATCCTGATGATCAGCCAGGTTTGGGAACCAAAAATTCATCAGTCATTAAGATGTCCAGGAAACTATTAAGAACACATATGTTTGTTTACCTCAGGATGGTCAAACTAGTGCATAGACTCCCTGACTTGGCTCCTAGCTGACCACTGGCTAGAAATGTCTGACAGACATGAAAATCCTACTGATGCCAGCTTATATTAACGGGTGACTGTTTCACCTGGCTGGGTAATAGCAGTGCCTACTTGTAAGTACTTTGTTAATTTACCTTAAGAATCTCAGTTTGCTCAGTTGGAATCCTCAGTTTAATCTACATTAAAAATACTCTAAATTGTTTCAGGTACAGACTGTTTCATTTTTGTCAAAATTGTCTTGCCTTAATTTTTCCTGTTTCTTAGCTAAATTCCCTCCACCCACAAAATGTTTCATCAAAATGATTGTGCTTTTTCCCCTCAACTCTACCGAGGTATAATTGGTATACAACATTGTAAATGTTAAGGTGTACAATGTGTATATTGCAATGTGATCACCACTATAGTGTTAGCTAACACTTCCATCACCTCACATAATTACCAGTTATTTTTTATGTGTGGTGAGAACATTTAAGATGTACTCCCTTACCTACTTTGATCAAAATGATTGTTAACTGCTCTAGGCAAACACACACACAAAAATGAAAGGGCTCCTGTTTGCTTTCCTGAAAGGTATGTGTATAAAAGTTGTATATTAAGAGAGAGAGATAGAAAGAAAGATTGCCTCTTTCTACTATTATGCCACACAAAAACCTTTGGGTTGTTCACTGTGG
Source organism: Bos indicus (assembly GCF_029378745.1). Classification (NCBI taxonomy): domain Eukaryota; kingdom Metazoa; phylum Chordata; class Mammalia; order Artiodactyla; family Bovidae; genus Bos; species Bos indicus. The sequence goes on from NC_091761.1 coordinate 80,642,877, forward strand.
GTATGAGATCTGGGTAGGGCCAATACACGTGGCCCCTGGAGAAGGAAATGGTAAGCTACTCCAGTATGAGAGTGGATGCCCTAGAAGGCAGACCCATTTAAAATAATGAATATTCAAAGTCTGTTCAGTGTATCTTTAAAGGAGAAGCTGAGTAACACCTGGGTGAAGGGAGTAGTTGATCCTAGACAGTGGCTCAGAAACCATTCCTTGCTCTAACAGCTCCCTAATTCAGCTATGGGTGCGCATATATATACCTTTAAATAAAATCTCTGCGGTTACCCAGATACACCATCTTGGAGCAGATTAGCAATTATCCATTGTTTCTTGACCATGCTTCTTGAGAGGTGTTCTGGTAAATACACTTTTTCTCTCCATCTCTTAACATTGACAGTATTTGGGAGTCTCAGTGATATCTTACTGTATCTTATCAAGTAATTCCCTAGACAGCTGTTTGGCTGACCCAACTCTTAGTTCAGCTGCAGAAATTCTTTCCTGTTATTGTAGCCCTCATCTTTCCTAGTTGAGAACTGGATTTTAAAAAATGCTGAAAATGTCTTCTTTTAGGAAATAATTGATACAGCAAAAATAAATTATTTACCATTATTTTGTTTAAAAGAATAAAACAGCACATTACCAGACATCCTCAGCATCTTCATCACATTCTGCACCAAACTGGCAAATATCACAGGTGGATGTCTCCTTTTGACTGGTTTCTCCTGAGCCTTCATGGACTAGGATAGAAAAAACGGAATGAAAAGAATTCAGATAAGTGAGCATAATATCAACTCCAAGACTATTTTATATGAAAGCTGCTACTTTTCCAATGGACATTTTTGCAATTGGAGCTCCATTAAGATTGTCATATTCGACTCTCTTCTTCCCTAAATTTGAAGAAAACAATGATATGCTAGTTACTGAAATGTAGTGAACAATTCTTTTTACCAGAAAAATAAAAAAACAATAGAGTTTATTGGATTTATTAAAATTGGTTGCTTAATAAATCATATGAAAGAATTAACTAAAAATAATTTAAATTGGATGGTATCACTGACTCAATGGACATGATGTTGTGTAAGCCCCGGGAGATGGTGAAGGACAAGGAAGCCTGGCGTGCTGTAGTACATGGGGTCGCAAAGAGTTGGACTTGACTGAGTGACTGAACAACAACAAAATTGTTACTGGCCTAGAGGAAAAATCTATAAGAGGAAAAGTCTATAAGAAACACTTAAAATTTTCTCAGTCCTAAATTATAAACTTTTTTCATTAAAAGCCTTTAATATATAATTTATAAAATTTAGGTGGGCAGCTTTGACTTTTTAGATATGTCTTTTAGCCCCCTCAAGATGTAAAAAGTACTTATAAGGAAAAATATATTAATTATAAATTTTAGAAAACACATTTTAATTGGTTTTTACACTACTTTATTGAATCTTACATAAATGTTGCACAGAGCCCATCATAGTGATTTCTTCTATAAGGGCTATGAACGTATATTTTATTTAAAAATATATACTTGTCATTGATGATAGTTATTCATATTGGCTTAGACCATAAATTACAAGTGTAAAAATATGCTGTATACAATCTACTTATAAAATTAAGCTTTCAAAATTAGGAAACAATAGTGTAAATCAATTTTAAAAATTTAGTATTTGAGTTCAAGAAATAAAAATTTGAGCAACCCTTTTAGATGAAGATTACTATTTGTGAATTAAAAAATATGTAGTTGACAGCAAAAATAGCTTTGCTTATAGATGAAAAACTGCAACAACTTAACAACTGCATAGATAATATTATTCCATGGAAAGATTATATACTTAAAAACACGTTTAAATCCAAAGATCCTTAAAAAGTGCATTTTTGCAAAAGGTTATGCATTTTCAATAGAAAAAGAATATAAACAATTAAGTATGGCATTGGCTTCTAGCATTATGAACCCTAGTAAGGTAACATTTTTAACAAAGACATCATTTATTAAAGTGCACCCTGAACCTAACATATTCAACCTTACTTATTTAATATGATATTTTCATAATTTATTCTTTGTCTATTAACATGAGAGTTATTGATAGTTACAAAAGCAAAGCTCTTTATTCCTTATTTTCCAATTTACTGCTCTGCAAATAAATGATTTGACTTACCAGAATAACAACAACAACAAAACAAAACCATCATTTAGAGTTGTGTTTTACAGTTTTTCCAGGAAAGATAGATTTATTTTTTCCAACGCAACATTTTTCCCCTGTACTTGATTTACACTGCACTTTAAAAAAGTTATGAATTAAACAGATCAACTTCAATAGCAAGAGTACTGATGTTATAGTTTTTAAATTGAAGTCTAAAAAAATGGTGTTCCTCCCCAGAAAGAAAGAGGAATTCTAGACTCTGCTAAAATAGACAGCACTTATTATCCACTCTATTACATTAATAGAGGCGAGACCATTAGAGTGGACTATGGGGATAAGAAGGAAGCTGGGGCCTCACCTCAGGGGAGCCTGAACAGCTGAGGCCCATCTCTTTATTACTTTCTTATTATTAATGCAACACAGAAACTGCTAATGGGAGAGAGCCTTTTAGTGTTAGCAAGATTAGCAGCTTCTAGACTAAAACTTCCCATCACTCAGGAAACATACTAACACATGGGAAGGTCCTTAATGAACAGTTATAGCCACTTATGCGCAGCCCCATCTTCTTTCACAGCAGGGATCCTTGGTTAGGGATCTACTGAAAGTAATCCAGGTGATGAATCGTGCTAACTCAGCGGAACTAATAATAATATTTCTATTGGAAGTCACTTTATATTTCTATAAAAGGGCAGTTACTGGTAGACTTGAGATGTTTGGAAATTCTCCCACATGGAGAAGTAAGCCCAGAAGCAGCAGTAGTAAAATCTCTCTCAACAAATATTCTGGGAATAAAATGTGAAGCAATCACAATGAAAAATAAAGTAAAATATTTCCATGCTTTCTGAAGCACAGATTTGCACCTTTGTAATAAACAAATCAGCACCCAGCTTTCATTTAACACTATAGACCAATGATTCTTAAATAGGGTTGGGCTCAGAACCTCTGGTAGATTTGATTTGTTAATTTACACATTGTTTTTTCAGAGGAGCTGCTATCTTATCTTAGGTTGCTCTATCATGTCAAACTCTTTGCCATCCCTTAGACTGTAAGGGCTCTAGGCTCCTCTGTCTAAGGGATTTCTCAGGCAAGAATACTGGAGTGGTTTGCCATTTCCTTCTCCAGGGGATCTTTCTGACCCAGCGACTGAACTCAAGTCTCCTGCATGGCAGGCCGGTTCTTCACCACTAAGCCACTACAGAGGCACTCAGGGTGCTATGGCCATAGACTATGTATTGTTTTTTAGATAAATGCATTGAGATATCCTCAGAGGTACTGAATTTGTAGGCCTGAGGCTTGGAAATATATATAAATATATATACATACACACACACACACACATACATACTCTTAACAACTTGCTCCTAAGCATCTCTGCCTAAACAATACTGAGAAGACTTCCTCTGTCTCAAGCATCCTCCTCTTGCAGTGAATGTCTGGCTCAGGACTTCTGTCACTTTAAAGTGCACAGGAAGCACCTGGAGGTTTTGTTAAAATAAAGATTCTGATTCAGTAAATATGAGGTGTATCCTGAGGTTCTAAATTTCTTACAGGCTCCCAGAAACTGCTGCTGCTGGTCCACAGACCACATTTTGCGTAGCAAGGATAGTATTTTTCCAACCACAATTCACAATGTATTAGTGGGTAGGGAAATAGAGTTAGTGGGTCACTATCAGCATTTTTGCAAACATTTTTGTAAACATGAAGCAGAAGGTATGGGGACAGAAAACACAGACCGCATCTTATTTAGCAAGTATAGTATTTATTTTATAACACTATTTTCGTTATACATATGATATCCAACCAGAGATGCAACGTAAATTTCATTGCTTTCTAAAGGTCACAGTCACAAAAGCTTGAAAAGTATTGAATTAGCACATGCTAGATCCTTGGAAATCATGTGTTGAACTGTACTGTTTCTTTTTCCTGTTCTTTTCAAAGTATAAAAAATAGGAAGAATTGGTGCTTAATTATTTGCATTCATTTGCTGATTATGCAGGAATGAGATCCATTTATACTAAAGTCTTATTTTAAACATACATTTGTATTTTAAACCTTTTATTTTGAGTTGTAAAGTAAAACAATTATTTCCCTTTATTCTATAAAACACTGGAGGAGGGCATGGCAACCCACTCCAGTATTCTTGCCTAGAGAATCCCATGGAGAGAGGAGACTGGCAGGCTGTGGTCCATGGGGTCACGAAGAGTCAGATACAGCTGAAGTGAATAAACACAGCACACAGTTTACAAAAGGTTAGTTTTCAGCCCATGATTGAGGGAAATTTGAGGAGTAAGGGAGGTGGAGCTCCTGAAAGCATATTTTATATAACTGTGTGGTTTAGTTGCTAAATTGTGTCCAACTCTTTGCAACCCCCATGGACTGTAGCCCACTATGCTCCTCTGTCCATGGGATTTTCCAGACAAGAATACTGGAGTGGGTTGCCATTTCCTCCTCCAGGAGATCTTCCTGACCCAGGGATTGAACCCTGGTCTCCTGTTCCTGATTGCTGCAGGCAAACTCCTGCATTGCAGGCGAATTCTTTGCCAACTGAACCACTAGGGAAGGCCATTTTATGGTTTTTAAATATATTTTATATATGCTACCCTACCCTGGTGGCTCAGACAGTAAAGTGTCTGCCTACAATGCGGGAGATGTGGGTTCAGTCCCTGGGTTGGGAAGATCCCCTGGAGAAGGAAATGGCAACCCATTCCAGTACTCTTGCCTGGAAAATCCCATGGATGGAGGAGCCTGGTAGGCTACAGTCCATGGGGTTGCAGAGTTGGACATAACTGAGTGACTTCACTATGCTATGCTATAGTTATAACTGATTTAATTAATTCCTATAAGAGTATTCTGGATTGGAACATTATAAGAGATGATCAAATTACCTCTCTCCTAAATTCTCCCTGCCCTCGTGGTTTCATCTGGAAATTGTTACCAAAATTCCTTTATCATGACCCTGTTCTGGCCCCACTCAGCTTCTCACAGTGGATGTGCCTGCCTATTAGTCTATTTCTCTTATGAACTCACTATAATGCCTCTGTGCCTCTTATAATATTCCTAACATATTATTTCTTTTTTTTTTGATTCTTTAAATCAGAATTTCAAGCTTTTTAAAATTTTATTTTTAATTGGAGGATAATGACAATATCGTATTGGTTTCTGCCATCCATCAACTTGAATCAGCCATATGTATACATATGTCTCCTCCCTCTTGAACCTCTCTCCCCATCCCACTCTTCTAAAAAATATGGAATTTTTCACATGCACAGGGGTAATGCTAATCTTTTTATCATTCCAATTTTAGTATATGTGCTGCTGAAGTGAGCACACTATGTTATACTATTTCTGAAAATATGAAATATTAATGTTCAAACACAGTTATTCAATGTCATTTATTTGATTCAAAATTTCAATAAATTTTACATTCAGTGAAATGCTCATGTCTTTCAATCAATATTGAGGAACACATGCCAAGGACCAACTCAATCATTCCAGAAAGTTTGATTTTTCCGCCTTTTCAGCCATTTCTCTACCACTGTTCTGTCTTTCTATATAAGCCAATCAGTAACCTGATCTGTCACCACAGATGAACTATTCTGGAATATCACATCAAAGGAATCATACACTATGTAATTATTGTGTTCAGTTTCTACCAGTTAAAACATCATAGTTTTAAGATGAATTCAGGTAGTTGCCCATATCAGTAGTTTATTTCTGTTACTTAGTATTCAGTTGAGTGAATATACCACAGTTTATTTTTCCATTTTCTTGTCCAAGGACATCTGGTTGTTTTCAGTTACTGGCTGGAAACAATAACTATTTATGAATAAAGCTGTTATAAATATTCTTGTAAAAGACATTTTGTGTACATGAGTTACTTCTCTCAGACGAATACCTCACAGTGGGATTCTGATATTCAGATAGCCACACCAGCTTTCGTTTGCTTATTGTTTCTATCATTTTTTTTTTTTTTTTTTACTTTCAACCTGTTAGCTTATGTCTAAAGTGTGTTTCCTGTAAACAACATAAAGTAGAATCTCACTGTCTAAAAATTTTATTTATTGTTAATTTTGACTGTGCTGGGTCTTCCTTGCTGAGCGTGGACGTTCTCTAGTTGTGGCGAGTGGACGTTCCTCTAAGTGCAGTGCAGAGGCTTCTCATTGCAGTGGCTTCTCTTGTTGCAGAACACAGGCTCTAGGGTGCTCAGGCTTCAGTAGTTCTGGCTCATGGGCCCGACAGTTCGGGTCGTAGTTGTGGTGCATGGGCTCAGGTGCCCCAGAGCAAGTGGAGTCTTCCTAGACCAGGAATCAAACCCATGTTCCCTGCTTTGGCAGGAGAATTCTCAACCACTGGACCACCAGAGAAATCCAGATCTCACTTTTTTTTTTATCTAGTCTGAATATTTCTACATTTAATCAGGGTATTTAGTCCGTTTACTTACTGTAATTATTAATGTGTTTGGTTTTAAATCTCCCAACTTGGTGTTTGATTCAACATTTTTTTGTTTAATTCTTGAATTGCAGAAATTTTTAATATATTTTGAGTACAAATTTTAGTCAGATACAATGTTTTGAGACATATTTTCCCAGTCTATTTTCTTGAATGTATTTTTTGTGTGTGTGGATGTGCAGACATTTTATTTTGATGAAATTATTTTTTATTTTTATGATTTGTCTTTTTTGTGTTATTTCTAAAAAGTCTTCTACTGTAAACTCATATGATATTCTTCTGTGCTTTATTCTATTCTCTATGTGTATTGATTTTTAAATTTTACTTTATGTTTAAGTTTGTGATCTATCTAAAATTGGATTTTGTGCATGATGTGAAGCAGAGATTAAGATTCTTTGTTCTTCCCATGCGGACATGATTTTTCTCTCTTGATCTGTCAATGTGTTGAAATATATTGATTGATTTCCATAGGTTAAAACAACCTTGCATTTTGAAGCTAAGTCAAACTTGATCATGGTATATAACCTTTTTGCATATACTGCTGGATTACTTTTGCTTGTATTTTGGTAAGCATTTTTGTGTCTGTGGCTCATAAGACATGCAGATTGTAATTTTCTTTTCTTGTATTGTTCTTGTTTTGTTTTAGTATTAGGGTTAAAATGGCCTCATGATATAAGTCAGGAAGTATTTCCACTTCCTCTATTTTATGAAAGAGTTTGTGGAAGATTATTATTTCATTGTTTATACAAGGCTATTTAAATTTTCAGGCTTCCCTCATGGCTCTGGAAAAGGAAATGGCAACTCCAGTGTTCTTGCCTGGAGAATTCCATGGATGGAGGAACCTGACAGGCTACAGTCCATGGAGTCGCAAAGAGTCAGACACAACTGAGTGACTGACACACACACACACACACACACACACACACATAGCTCACTTGGTAAAGAATCTGTGTGCAATACAGGAAACCCTGGTTCAATTCCTGGGTTGGGAAGATCCGCTGGAGAAGGGATAAGACCCACTCTAGTCTGTTTTATTGCTTCCTTTTCATTTCTATTATTTTCTTTATGCTATAAACTTAGAGTTTATTTTCTACTTTCTTAAAATGGAAGAAGTGCTTGATTTTATACCATTCTTATTTTCTAATACAGGTATTTACATCTGTACATTTTCTTCTAAAGACTTTTTTTGTGAAAAATATAAATTGTAATATCCTTTGAGATTTCTTCTTAGACCCAGGGATTATTTAGTAGTGCATTTTTTAACCTCCAAATATTTGTGAGTTTTCAAAGGTATATTATTTTTATTTATCTTTAACTTAAATATCCAAAATTCACTTAAATGAGAATCATTTAAAATATACAAAAGAGCTGTGTGGTCTTAAGGACACAGAGAAATGTAGAAAAGAGTCACTCCAGGTTTTAAAATTAAATGAAAAATAACAAGCATAATACAGGGTTTCATTAAATTCAAAGGATTTTAGAATTAGGTAGGAAGACTTTTAGACCTTTTTACCCAACCCCCATCCCCTCAATGCAAAATTCAATCAAATGATCAACCTGGATGAGAGTTGAAATAAAAAGTAGATTTGTGTGAGCTACAAGAATAAATTGTTTTGAAGTGCTGAAAAGTCTGAAGTATTGAAAAGAGCTCAGCCTGATTGTCCAGGCTTTGAAATAAATCTCTCTGGAGTTTTACAAGTCTATGTCTGGTGTTCAAGATGTTATATATATACTAAAAAAATCCATCCAGAGTGATCTATCCATCATGATTAGAGAAAATATTGTTTAATTTAAATCCTTTGAATTTTATTGAAACTTGTTTTATGGCCCAGAATATGATCTGTCTTTTTGACTATTCCATGTGCATCTTAGGATTTGTAACCTCTTATGGGAAGTGATTTTCTATAAATATTAATTAGCTTAAGTTGATGGTCCAAATCATCCATAACTCTTTTGATTTTTTTGCTTAATTGTTCTATTACTGAGAAAGGTGTGTTAAAATCTCTACTGGTGACAGTAAAATTGTTTCCATTTCTCTTTTGTTATTTTGTTTCATCTTATATTTGGGAGCTCTGATATTGGGTGTATAAACATTTAGTAGTCTACGTCTTCTTTTATGAGTGACTGTTTAGCATTATGAAATGCCCTCTTTTACTCTCTGGTTACTCTATTCATCTTGAAGTCTACTTTGTTCTGATATTCAGAGAAACACACCAGCTTTCTTTCACTTATTGTTTCTTTTTACTTTTAATCTGTTCATTCATTTATGTTTAAAGTGTGTTCCCTGTAAACAACATACAGTTGGATCTTGCTTTTCTATATAGTCTGAATACATCTGCATTTACTTAGGGTATTTAGTCCCTTTATTGTAATTACTGAAATGTTTGGTTTTAAGTCTACCAATGTGATGTGTGATTCATATTTAGCCAATCTTCAATCTTTTTGTATTCCTCTGTTCCCTTTTCTGTCTTTTTTTTTCTGGTGAAGCAAATATTTTATGGTATTTATTTCATCTTACCTCTTCTAATAATTAGTTTGTTATATTTTTTGGTTATTGTATTGGTGTCTGCTTTAATGATTGCAATACCCAACTTTAAATTGTAATCTATTACTTCATGAACATATTTTCAACTTTATAATTATATGCTTATCATAATTTATCTTTTGCATTCTTATTATCATATATCATACTTCTACCTGTGCTACAGCAACTCATGTTCCTTTTAAAAATTAGTTTTACTTTAAACATCCATCCTACTCTAATTTCATAGGCAAAAAGCCAGAAATGTCAGTGCTAATGGAGACTCCTGCCTGTCATCGTTAAATGATTATTTGACTTCTGATTCACATCTTCACTTTTGAAGACTTGTCTATAGTCTTACATTCCCCATGGAAGACATTATAGGCATATGACACTTATTGTAGATTGAATTATTTTCCCTATAAAAGGACTATACATTCCTCTCCATGGCCATATGATTTGAAGTTCCATGACATCACTCACAGGCTTATGACTTGCTTTTGTTGTTGAAATGTCAGTGGAAGTGAGAATCTATATGAAAGCCAACATATGAATTTCTACTTTGTTGCTTGTCCCCTTTGCATAAAAAAGACATATTCCAGAATAGGAGCTGCTTCTTCAACCAGTCCCTGAATGAGAAGATAAACAGAGCAGGACCAGGACTGACCATAGCTATGGGAGCAAGAATTATGCCACTCACTGATGTTATAAGCCTCTGAGGTTGTGAGGTCATTTGTAACCATAGCTTTACCTAGTGAAAGATTGCTAATATGACCTGAATTAATGTTATCAATAAATTCTAAGGCAACATTTTTCATATCATTTTCCACACCTCAGATTTTGGGAGCATTACTGTACAATTTTGATCTGCTTTTCAGTTCAGTTCAGTTGCTCAGTCATTTTTTTTTTTTTTTTTTCAGTTGCTCAGTCATGTCTGACTCTTTGCAACCCCATGAATCACAGCATGCCAGGCCTCCCTGTCCATCACCAACTCCCAGAGTTTACCCAAACTCATGTGCATTGAGTCGGTGATGCCATCCAGCCATCTCAGCCTCTGTCGTCCCCTTCTCCTCCTGCCCCCAATCCTTCCCAGCATCAGGGTCTTTTCCAATGAGTCAACTCTTTGCATGAGGTGGCCAAAGTATTGGAGTTTCAGCCTCAGCATCAGTCCTTCCAATGAACACCCAGGACTGGTCTCCTTTAGGATGGAGTGGCTGGATCTCCTTGCAGTCCAAGGGACTCTCAAGAGTCTTCTCCAACACCACAGTTCAAAAGCATCAATTCTTCGGCTCTCAGCTTTCTTCACAGTTCAACTCTCACATCCATACATGACCACTGGGAAAACCCATAGCCTTGACTAGACGGACCTTTGTTGGCAAAGTAATATCTCTTTTAGTCATCTCTAAATCTCCCTTTGAACTTCTATTTCTTTTCCATACCTGCATAGATTCTGCAATAGTTAAGGCACATTTATTTTATTATATTTTCCTTGCATGTTACCATACCACTACGTATCCCAGTCTATTCACTCTTCCCACTTTCTTCTCCATTTGACTCTAGTACATCACTTTGACAAATATATAATTTGTTCCACTTAAATTAGTCATGGTATACACATTAAACCTAATAAACACAGTAAAGAGAGCCATAAACAAAACAAAAAGACAATCTATAGAATGATAGAAATTGTGGAAATTAATATCCAAAATATACAGAAACTTACACAGTTCAATAACAACAACAACAAAAACACGCAACCCAATCAGAAAATCAGCAGAGGACCTAAATAGAAATTTCTCCAAAGGTGACAAACAGATGGCCAACAGGCACATGTAAAGATGCTCAATATCACTAATTATTAGAGAAATGCAAATCAAAGCTACAATGAGTTTTCTTTACCTTTACACTGGTCAGAATGGCCATCATCAAAAAGTCTACAAGTAACAGATGCTGGAGAGGGTATGGAGAAAACAGAAATAGATTCACAGACATAGAAAACAAACTTATGATTACCCAAGAGGTAAGGTGGGAGGGATAAATTAGAAATTTGGGACTAAGAGATATAAAAACTACTACATATAAAATAGATAAACAACAAGGACCTCTTGTGTAGCACAGGGAACTATATTCAATATCTTATATAACCCATGATCAGAAATAATCTGAAAAACATATATATATACATATATATGTGTATATATATATATATATATATATATATATATATATATATATATATATATATAACTGAGTCACTTTTTGTACACCTGAAAATTGTAAATCAATTGTACTTCAGCTAAAAAAAAGGAAAAACCCACAAAAAACATAGTATAAATATGCATAAATAGAAACCTCCACGTGCATCAATTCTGAAATAAAGTAAGGGGTCCCTGAAACAATCATAATGCATCAATAGAAAGAGTGAGATTTCTAAGCTTAAATATGGTTCATAGATATTGGTTCTATACTCATTTAAATTATTAAAAAGTTTAAAAAATTACACACATTTTATATATATCTTAATCTGAAGTTTTCAAAATTTAGAATGCATTTTTTTCTTTGTATTTTAGAGTCAACATTAATCTAGTAGTCAGTGCTCTTTGTTTTTGTTTTTTAAATAGATGACAAAGTTATCATGCCTTGGTAGGCATGTAATTTTTTCCACTTTATTTACATAGATAAAGGATTTGTCAGTGATACCATTCAATGTTATCTGTTGTAACTAAAATTACTTTATCAAATTGTAAACAGTGATTTTTCTTTCTGAATTACTTGCATAAATTTCTATCTCATTATCACCAAAAAGCTGAACTTTTGAGTTTATCCTCCAATGAAGGAAAAATGTTCTTTCTTTAAGAGCAATAGAAACAAATCAAAACCCTCCATTCCATTTTTTAATTTGTACAGTTTTGTCTGTTTTGCTTTTTGTATGGCAGTTTTACCTCTCACTTGCCTCTCCCACATGTAAGTTGAATTTAAATGATGGAAGCTGCTGACAGTTTCTAGAGGCTCAGACAATTCTAAGCTGTTGTTTATGAGCCATAGTCATGTTCTCTTTTACATTTTCTAACATTTCCCTAGAAACCTCAATGTCTTTAAAGAAAAATAAGAAATACTTTTTAAAATTCATATTATAATGTGTTGATATTGTCATATGAATAATAAATACACAGTTATCATATTATTGAAATACTAAAACAAGAGGAGTAACATTTTGGTCTCCTATTTACAAAACTAGCGCAGATTAATTCTGTGTGGGTATCAGGGCCATAATGCAGTAAGATGTATTCAGATTTGGGGAAGGAAATTCATTATCTTTGCTTCTTTTTAATTAAAAGAAGTACAAATCCACTGATAATTTTTAATAAGTGATTCAAATGCCAAAAAACTAAAGGAAGGTTGAAATTACAGTTACACAAAATGGTTTAAAAGAACCAAGTTCATGACTGAGCAAATGTAATTTTATATTAAACACTCAAAAGAAGAGATCATTACAGAAAATCTAATTTTTCATAATTAAGCTAGTTTGCTAGAGCTTGACAAGGATTCTTTAGAAATCACATATAATTTATCTTCTGCACAACTGAAAATAATTTAAGACATTAATACAATGTAACTATGTTGAGGCATAATTCTATTGTAATCATTTAAATCTGACTGATTTCACTTAGCCCTCAATTAGAGCTAAAGATACTCAGTTGATTAGAAAATAAAGAAAGAGAATGAAGAAAAGAAAGGAGAATGAGAGAAGGAAGGATGGAAAGAAGGAAACAAGGAATGAAGAAAGCTTATTAAGCTTGTTATCAGGCATGGCAGAATTCATCAGAGCAAGTCACCATGCAAGGCTTCATGAAACTCTTATTGCATCAATCATATGATAATTATACCCAAAGATGCTTTTATTATACTCAGTATAATTAATTTGTATCATTTTATGTAAATTAATACAAATAATTAAAAATTTCCTTATTAAATGCCTCAAAGGTGAGAAATTTATATTTTATTGGTAAGTGATGAACATTCACTTGTGCTGAATGAGCTACTGTAAAGCATAGAGGGTACCAAATTCCAATTAGAGGACATTAGGTGAGACTACGGAGAAGGCAATGGCACCCCACTCCAGTACTCTTGCCTGGAAAATCCCATGGACAGAGGAGCCTGGTGGGCTGCAGTCCATGGGGTCGCAAAGAGTCCAACATGACTGAGGGACTTCACTTTCACTTTTCACTTTCATTCATTGGAGAAGGAAATGGCAACCCACTCCAGTGTTCTTGCCTGGAGAAGCTCAGGGATGGGGGAGCCTGATGGGCTGCCGTCTGTGGGGTCACACAGAGTCGGACACGACTGAAGCGACTTAGCAGCAGCAGCAGCAGCAGGCGAGACTAAGAGTTAGTAAGTGGAAACAGTAAATGTACTTGGCACTTTTTTGCACAGATTTGCTGATAAGGAAAACAGAGAATGAGGTATTAGTTAGAAAAGGCCTTGGGGTCAAGAAAGGGATTTTTTTTAATGAAAGGAGGAAGTTGAAGCATCATTGTCAGGCTGAGAATAATGATGGAACAGAAAGGAACAAATTTATGGAGAGGAGAAAGGGCCTAAGCACGAAGCAATGTCCTTGAGAAGGGATGGGTTTACACATGGGTGTAATGTTTGGTCTTAGAAATACAAATACATCTTCTGGCTCATGGAAGTTATCTACAGATGTAGGCAGGAGGTGATACTGAAAAGAGGAGGATGAAATAGATCTCTTCTGATTGCATTTATTGCCTGTATCGCATTTGTACTCAAAAGAAAGGTCATCAGTTGAGAGGATGTGACAGGAAGAGACAAAATGTGAAATATAGGGGAGTAAATGTGAATGAAGAAAGACCAAGTCTTTGTAAATCTTTTTTTAACACTCATTTGTGTTTAACTCTTCTAAATAGTAAATCTCTGGTGAACAAAGATATAGTTTTATTAACGTACAGTTCTGTATGTCATTAGTACATGACTTTTGGTATTGATAAAGACATTTTGTGATATAGAAAGTTTCCTTTGAATCATCAGATAAAGACTAAATTGTCAATACAGTCAACTTTAATTTGCTTCATATTTGTTTTAGTAGAGGGACTTTACAATCTAGTAACAACCTGTCATGGTTCTTTCCTGTTTTCCCATTCCATCACCATAGTACTAGTTCAGAGCCTCATCATACTTGCCTAAACTTCTAACTACCTGATCTCTGAACTTGCAAACTTGCCTCTCTTAAATATATCTCCCATGCATTATATTAAAATGAAAATCTTAGATGCCATTTAAAGTTGAAAATAACATGAAGTAATCTAAAGGCAGTTATGTGATAGACAAAGTTTAGGCCTAATGCTCTGAGAGCTGGATTTGGTTTACCCAGGTTCCTTCTTGATCCCCAGATTTCTTGCTCATAAAATGAGATGCCTGACCTGCTTAGCTCACAGGTGGTAGTGAGAAGGTATGAAAATGCTTTGTACCCTCTAAGTTGCTCTGCCACCCTAAGGTGTCAATACTAAAAAAGTGTTAAAGTTGAAGTAAAGTCATTTTTTATTCCAAGTAAGAAGGTTCTTTGAAGGAAGTTCAAGCCTGGGCATCACAAACATGATTTTTTGGCTCTTGTGAGTGGCCTTACAGTGATACTGTAAGGGAGTAGGGAAATATGAATCATAAAACAATATAACAAAATAGAGGAATAAAAATATTGAGAGACTTGTAGAAAAAGTTCTATACCAAAACATCCTCATTTGGTTTCTCAAATGATAGGGTAAAAGGATTGAGGGGGGAGCAGGTAAGAAGTGGATGAGAAGTCTCAGAAAAATAGTCTCAGAAATTGCTCAAGGAGCTCTGGGCTCTGTTCATCTTGAAACAAAGAAAGCACTAAAATGATCATTTCTTTCTTATTGTTGAAGATAAGAATAAAAATAAGAACTTTACATTTTACTTTTTGACCTGCCTGTTATGGGCATCGGCTCTCACTGTAAAGCCTGAAAAACACATTCATCTAAGTCTAATTTCTAAGTCTAAATGAGATTTAAGAATAAAATTTATAAAGATCAAGGCTTGTTTAAATATATAACTTATTGATATAAATAGGCCAATGAAATAAAAGAGCAGCAGTAATAATGAAGCCAATTTTAAGAGGTCAAGGCATTTCATAGAATTGGTACTTATAGCAATATTTTTTCTGAATTGTCTATAACATTTCCAGCCTATTTTTGCTATTAAAGGTCCAGTCCCTAGTTTTTGGACTCACAATAGCCAAAATAACAGGAAGAGTGTCAGGACTGGGATTCAGGGTTGGTGCTTAGTTTCAATCTTGAGTTGGATATAGCCACACTCCTTTTTCCACCCTGCTTGTTTTATATTGAGAGACCCCTGCTTTATCTCTCCAAGTGCCCTCTGCCTATTGGCTCTGGTTGGTGGAATTCAGTGACTCTTGTGATTTCCTTTTCCAGTCCACAGCTATCTCTCTAGCTCTGGTTTCAAATCTGTAACATATGGCCTGTTCCCTAGCACTCTTGAAGACCTTTCTTTTGATGCTCCATCTCAGAATCAGCCCCACTAACAGTCATGCCAGGAAGGCCCTACTACACTCAGTTGCACTGAAAAAGCACTTTCACCTACCTTATTTTGAATTAACATAAGCAAAAGAAAGCAATGAAAAATGTATAGTCAAAAGTAAGGATAAAAAGGTCAAAATGATCCAACCTGAAGTGTGAAAGAAGACATGAACATCTTCTACAAAATGGAAAAAAGGAAAAGACAAAACCAAACCCAACCACAAAATGGCCTAAGAAAGCTGAAGTGCTGGAATAGGTTAGAAATTGACTTCAATCTAATCAATATGACTTCTTACAGAACCATGAACTCAATCTAAAACTGTAAAATGGAAAGAATGAATAATTGTGGAAAAGACATCTAGATTTTTAAAAATTGTATGAGATTTTAGAGAAATGTTTATCACCATTAGATCACCAAGGATATCCAGAAATAAATGGAAGGACATAAATTTTAAAAAATTAATAATGCTTTATTTGGAATCTCATAATGAGACCAATTTCCTAAACTCTGAGTTTTTAAACTCAAATCACTTTTATTTATAGTTTCATCAAGATTCATGGACCTTTCATTTTTTAACATCTTACACCTGAATTGTAAGATAATTGGCACTATATTAATTTCCTTGTTCTTGGAAATTTGAGGAAAAGTTTCGTCAAGTTTTTGGGAAATTTGTTGGTCAGGCTAAAACATAAAAATTAAGGTTTAATAGGGACTACAGCCTATTCTTCTTAATGTTTATTTTAAAAATTATAGTGCTGAAGGACATACATGCTAAAATTCTCAAGCATATAAGTATGAGTCAATTTTGTGAATAAGTAAAAACATATTGATAAATGTAATAAATCCAAGAAAGAAACATTTTAAAAGATCAAAACATTTGTATTATTTATAACATTGTGGGTTTAATTTATGGAATTAATAACAAAATCAAAATCGTACTTTTGTAAAGCATTGCTGTTGTTCATTTGAGTCAATGAAGTATATCAAATGACTATGAAATATTGGTCAATAAGCAAACTTGAATGACACTTTAAAAACACAAGTCTTCTTTAGTTCAAAGGTTCCCTATACCTTCAGGATAAAAATCCATAGTCTTTATCATTGTTTTCCGAGTCTTCATGATTTGCCCCCACTCTATCTCTCCACCTTCATCTCTAGCATCCCTAGCATGCTCCTTATGTTGATAGCTACTTTTCATTTTGCTGAGCATTACATGTGCTGTTACCACTGTCTAGAATGGCATGTCTATGGCTAATTCTGATTCCAGTTTGAAGATTCTGCTGTAGCATCACACCATTCAGGAAGGTGTCCTCATCTTTCACCCTCTTCCTTCATCCTTGGGCTGTGTTGGGCCTTTGGTCTGTGTCCCACATGTTTTTAGAAGGTCTTGTATCATAGAGGTTGTATAGAGGTTTCCTGATTCTTCCACTGTCCTGAGAATTCTTCAGTGTCAACTCATGCGTCTCATTTGCTTTGATATTCATTCTTAGCACAGTGCTTCAGAGATGACAGAAATTAATGGTCAGAGAGGGGCATTTCAGAATTCCAGATCTTTGTATTGTTGTAGTTCTAGGTAATAACAATGTGTGACCACATTTCCAGATGGCTAAACTGAAGTTAGGAGACTGAGGAATCATGGGGTCAGTTTGGAGAAGAAATATCAGATACATCTTTGGTAGCTATTAATGTTGGGCATTAAAATGCTCAGGCACAGGGCAAGATTGCATTTCTTGGATGGCTTGTGGTTGAACAGGCTATGTAACTAGTTCTGGCTAATAAGTTGTTGAGTGAAAGTGTCATGAGTCGGTTCAGACTAGAGGATTTAATTGCTGGTTAGTGGTCTTCCCTACAACTGAAGGGTGCCTAAGTTGTACAGGAAAGGGAGCCAAAAAAGGAGGCTATCACATGAGGATAGTAAACAGTGGTCAGATGCGGCATACAATTTTGAGAAAGAACTGGCAAGGTTTACTGATAAATTTGGTGCAGGTAGAAAATCAATGTTTAAAATAGCTGCTCCATGTGTCCAGGTCCCTGTATGACTGCAGTAGGCAGAGCCAGCTGCCCCCAAATAGCATCTCGCACAGCCAACCTACAGTGAACATGGAGTGAGAATGAGAAATGAACCTGGATCCTTTGAAGTCACTAAGTTTGGGGGATATTTGTTACTATTACAACCTTGCATAACCTACCATAACTGGAATATGTCAGGGAATGAGGTTAAGAGGCATGGATACAATCTGTTTATTGCTGGAACTCATCAGTAACTCGCAAGTACCCAACTACTGATGGCTACCCTGGAATAGAATATATGAAAATAAACCAGGTGCTGAATCATTGAGAAAAAAAATGGCAGTAATGGGGAGTTCAGCAGCTTATACCAGAAGTATGGGGAAAAGATGGTATCAGCAAACAGCCTGATTTTGATTAAGAGGCAGTTTATTGAATGACAGTGCAAGGCTGCATTGATGGTAGTCTGAAAATGACAGTATGAAGCCAGAAATGTATGGCCTAATGTGGGAAAGTAGAGCTGCTGTAGATATGGTTTGAAGGAGTGTTACTCTGTCACTAGGAAGACAAGAGAAAATTACTGAAACCTTTAAAAGAATTTAATCTTAGTCTTTCACTAGACACTATAGTTAATATAGTTAATAATAACTATCAAAAACTGTAAGAATATACTAAGTTCTTGTATCCTTAAATAGACTTAATTTTACTTTCTCAGAGCATATCAGAACAATTTTCTGGTAATTATTGGTATTTTAAAATCTATGTTCACATGCATGCTTTTAATGCCTTAAAGCCCCTTGACGTGAAGGTCAGATTGTGACTGATTCAGGGTATCCCTAAATGGAAGAACATATTTTTTCCTATCTCAAAACACATTCTACTTCCTGCCCCCCCAATTCATACCCACACAACATTCTGTACTGTCATTTTCAATTTTCCCCAGTGCGCTTAGATTTCTTCATGCATATTTGTATTTTTAGATCAGATAAAAGGAATAGAAGGTTCTTTCCTTGAAAAACGTAGTGTGATTCAAAGAAAATGTTAATGAAAAGAAATACTTAAAGTTTTGTGAAATATTGATATGTAGCCACTAATTTTGTCTCTACAATCAATTGCTTTTTCTTTGTGTATCTCAAGCATGTTCTTATGGAATTACATAGCTGTACAAGCGCTAGGATCAACAGAATTTTTAAATGGAGGACAAGGGGGTGGGGAAACAAGGCACTAAACACCAGTTCTTTCAAAATAATCCTAAATTTGGAGGTAGTACGTAAGGACAAATCCTGTCTTTACTGCATCGTATTCATTTTTGAGAAAAAATCACCTCCATACAGAACTATTTTCCATCAGCACAAATACAGGTATCAAAATGAAGAGGACTTTTGCTGGGTTGTTAAATTCCTTGGAAACATGGACTGTCTTTCATGACGACAGTCTCCTTCCTCTTCTGTTCCCACACAGCTTGACAAGCAGGTCACAGAGAAAGGTTGTTAATTACATTCCTTTGCCTAAAAGGGATTTGGAAAAAAAAAATGTACCTTAGCTTTACTCTCAAGAGGGTCAGATGGCTGAGGCAGTGATTTGTTTGTGTACAGATGGGCTAGTGCAAAGGAATGGAAAAAAATACTCGGGTGAAGAATTTTCAAATGGGAGGATGCGTTTTAAAGACAGCTTCTATTATACACCAACTACATCTGGTGGAGTCACAGGGCAAGGTGAATATACTATAAACAATGAAGTCTCCTGAGGGAAAAACTGCTGCATATTGAGAGAGAACTGTGCATGGGACAGCCAAGAGTGTCCCTTGTATAGTATATGTTTTTGAAAGCAGGTTTCACATCAGTTTTAGTGTAACTGGGAAGGATTTCAACTTTTTTTTTTTTTTTAAGACAAATTACTTGGACTTAACTCCTACTAAAAAACCCAAGATTCAATATATGATCAGTAGATACATTAAATTAGAAATAAAATTCAGTTCAACAACTTCAATAAAATTGAGAAGCCAATTGCATTCTCAGTGCATAGCAAGATACATTAAAAAACCTACTAGTTTGTTTAGTGTCTCTGTTAAATGATAAATATCCATATCTATAATTACTCCAGAGATCAAATTAAGTACATTCCTCATTTGTTCATTTGTCTCTAAGGAAGATACAGGAAAACAAATGCTAATCAAAAGATTAATGGACTTTTCGATGTATAATACATTTAGTTACTCCTTTGAACTTTGAGACACAAAATATAAAAATCATATAAAAATAAGGTGTTGGCTTACATATTTGTGATAAATTTCATGCAGTTTCAAGGTCCTTGTCAATATGGATTTGATTTAAGGCTGTGCATCTTTTCTGGATATTCCCATAACTATCCAGATAGAAACATCATACATAAAAAGGTTCTTTATTCCAGAACAGATAAAACTCCCAGTGCTAAAAGAAGATTTAGGTATCTCTGAAGGTTTCTTATCACCCAGCAACATAACTCTCTGATGGTTCAGTGCCTGAAAGGGTCGTCTGAGATCACTCATCAAATAAATCAAATAGTTGGCTGGTGAAAAGAGGGGGAGCCTATAGTAATCTAATGTCTTTGCTTCCAGACGTCAAATCTTTTTTCTAATAAGCCGGTAGAGAAGTTAATGTCACTTGGTGTGGCATATGCAAACCTGAGTCTCAACCTGTCTTTAGTTTCTGCTACTAGTTCTGAGAATGTTTAACTTGCTCAAGAAGAGATTATATTTAGTTTTAACATGTTAAATCATAAATCCCAAAACCCTGAAATGCTGAAGAAAAGGTGGTTGCAAGAAATCTGGAAGTGTACTGAATTTTATCTCTAAATTTCTTTGAGGAATTTTATTGCAACATAGAAATCCACTTAGGTGGGGTGATCTTTAAATATTCATCGATATGATGATGAAACTAGATTTATTTTATATATTTTGGTTAATATTTTTTTAAAAACTCTATTTTACACTTTGTAAAAAATATGTCTTTTAAAAATTAGATATCAAATGCTTTAGAACTGTGTGATCCAATATAGTAGCCAGTAGCTACTTTCAGCTATATAAATTTACCTTAGTTAAAACTAAATACATTTTTAAAAATCCAGTTTCTCAGTTGCACTAGTGACATTTCAAGAAATTCAAAGAAACACATGGCGAGTGATTACTGTATGGACAGGGAGAATACAGAACATTTTCCTCAGGATGGAACATTCTATTGGATAGCAGTGCTCTGCTGCTGCTGCTGCTAAGTCACTTCAGCCGTGTCCGACTCTGTGTGACCCCATAGATGGCAGCCCACCAGGCTCCCCCGTCCCTGGGATTCTCCAGGCAAGAACACTGGAGTGGGTTGCCGTTTCCTTTTCCAATGCATGAAAGTGAAAAGTGAAAGTGAAGTCGCTCAGTCGTATCCGACTCATAGCGACCCCATGGACTGCAGCCTACCAGGCTCCTCCGTCCATGGGATTTTTCAGGCAGGAGTACTGGAGTGGGGTGCCATTGCCTTCTCCGAGCAGTGCTCTAGACAGCTGTAATTCAAGTATGGCATACAATAGTATTGATGAATCGACCTTCCCAATTCAGTACTTTTGTTTTCAGTTCAGTTCAGTTCAATCGCTCAGTCATGTCTGACTCTTTGTGACCCCATGGACTGCAGCACACCAGGCTTCCCTGTCCATTACCCACTCCCTGAGCTTGCTCAAACTTATCTCCATCGAATCAGTGATGCCATCCAACCATCTCATCCTCTGTCATGCCCTTCTCTTCCTGCCTTCAACCTTTCCCAGCTTCATGGTCTTTTCCAATGAGTTGGCTCTTCTCATCAGGAGGCCAAAATATTGGTGCTTCAGCATTAGTCCTTCCAATGAATATTCAGGACTGATTTCCTTTAGGATTGACTGGTTGATCTCCTTGCTGTCCAAGAGACTCTCAAGAGTCTACTTTTGTTTCAGAGTCTTCCAGCTTACAAAACTAAGATATGGCATGACTCTCATTTTCATCTTCCAATGAAAATGGAGAGACTGTCTTACCATGATCCCTGCATGTATGATTTGACGATGTGTGTCACTTTTGTAGATAATGTCCCTTGATTATAAACAAACTGAACAGAAAATTTTAATTAATAAAACTTTGTATCCTTATTCTATCTCAAGTGCTCAAAACATAGCTATCTTCTAATTTATTCTCTAAACATTCTGATAGTGAGAACCAGTATTACTGTGTTTGAAGCTCAACAGATTTGATGAACAAAAGAAGGCACAATAGAGTAAATGTGCTTTTAATGAACATTTTCAGTTCCTCTGTCCAAAACTCTGGCTACCAGTTGTATTTATAGTTTGGATTAGCATGCCTACCTCATATATTGAGATTAGTTATTGTGCCTAGAAAACAACAGCAATATATACATACCACTTAGCATATATCATTGCAAAAATGTTTCTTCTTTATGAAGACCTAATAGTTCTATATATAAACTTAGCCATATGACCATAAACCAAGACAACATAGGAGCCTTGAGCAGTATATTATTGGTAATGGAACAGACTTGGTTTTTGGTGGCTAAAAATTTCTTACTGAAGAATTATCTTCTCAAATGACAGCAGCAGGCCTTTCATTACTAGCAGTTTGAGGAGGGAGATTAAAGCAAACTGAAGGCATAGCAAGACTTAATTCCCTGTTCACATCTAGAAGCAGTGATAAGCTGGGCATCTGCCATTACCCTGATATTTTGGAGATAAATGGGTATCTGAATAAATAGAAGCCTTCAGTTTTTGCAGCTGTCACTAACATATTTCACCCTAATTGCAAAATATTTATTTTAAACTCTAAAATACACATTGAGGAAGATAACTTCAGCTGGTGAAAATGAGATTTCAACTGCTAACTTTTCCATAGTAAATCAAATAGTTTGGGAGATACTAAGGATGCCATTTTATTCTTCATACATTTGACTTTGTATTCTGTACATGAGGAAGGAAGGAAAGATGGGAGGAACTATCTCTACAGTTTCTCTGTGGCTATGAATGTTTTGGTTCACTAGCTGTTTTATTTTGCTCTATGCCCTAGTACCCATGTATTAATTGGCACATGGCAAGGCATTTAAGAAATATTTGTTGAATCAGAAAAAGAATAAATCTGAGCAGAGACAAGAAAAGGGTAATTTTTAAAGTTACTATTTATGTGTAAATTATAACATTTCTTTATTAAAATATTGTTTTGTTGTTTTATAGTCACTAAGTCATGTCTGACTCTCTTACAACCCAATGCACTGTAGCCCGCCAGGCTCCTCTGTCCAGGAGATTTCCCAGGCAAGAATGTTGGAGTGGGTTGCTATTTCCTTCTCCAGGGGATCTTCCCAAACCAAGAATCAAACCTGCGCCTCCTGTATTGGCAGGTGGATTCTTTACCACTGAGCCACCAAGGAAGCCTTTTCTGATAAAAGGAGAGGGAGAAAGAGAATCAGGGAGATATGAAAGGAAAGGAAGGTGGGAGAAACAGTAATACTTATTAGCTCCTCACATATAGTAAAGCAGTATACTGTTTCTCCCACCCTCCCTTCTTTCCATCTCTCCCCAATTCTCTTTTTCTCTCTCCTTTTATTAGAAAGGTTTAGATTAACCAAGCCTATGGGAGTCTGCATCACCACACTTTCTTCCTTAAATGTTTGCTTTAAAAATATAATAACATTATGGAATGAGGGTAAAACTAGATATTGAATTTTTAATTCAATGATCATAGACCAATTTTGGTAGTACATTCATTCATTCTAGCAGCGTTCACTGAACACACTCTATCTCGCAGTAATAGGGATAAAGTTATCATGGAGATCAGAGTGCAGGCACACCTTGTTTGGCTGTGCTTCTCTTTATTGCATTTCACAGATATTGCATTTTTTAAAAAAACAAATCGAAGGTTTGTGGCAATTCTGCATTGTCAGATGACAGCTACCATTTTTTAGCAATAAAAAGTTAAGGTATGTACATTGGATTTTACACTTAATATTATTTTATGCTTAATACATTGCATAACTATTTACACACTTGAAAATCACATAATTCATGTGACTTGCTTTATTGCAGTGATCTGGAACTGAACCTGCAATATCTCTGAAGTATCTCTCTATTGTGAGAAAATATCTTTAGACATTTTTGAATAATTTAAAACTACATGTTCTGTCATTTGAAAATTAGCAAGTTCTGTCTATGGACATACCACCCTGAATGCACCCAGTCTTGTCTGAAAATCAGCAAGTTTGTCTACTTTTTTAGTCCAATTGATTCCCTTTACCCAACTACTATCACCTTATTAGGAAGTGATAGGGAGACTGAAATTGAAGGAAACAATTTTGTGTATCTGGATGTTGATATTGAGGAATCTGTGTTCTGGGGCTTCCCATCGCAGGTGGTGATATGACATGTGGGTAAGCAGGGAGCAACCAGTGAGCCAAAAAGTCTGCATAGGAAGTGCCTAGGTGTGTAATTAGGGTGTGAGTGAGGATAAAGCTCAAGGCTGAGTCTTCTGACCACAGGTCACCTCTCCCAATTCTCCAAATGGGCCAGTCTAACTTCAGTTTGACCCTATGCCCACTCTCTGCATTTTGTTTCTTTCTCAGAGAAATCCAGCTTCAGAAAATGATATCTAAATGATAATGTGTCATTGTGCTGATGAGTAGGGTTACAATGCTCAAGACATATAGATAAAAGCAAGAAAGGCAGATCAAAGGCATTTCCTGACCAGAAGGTGGAAAATAGCAGTTGGGAATTTTAGCAAATGCATTTAGGAACATAGGAGATTCTTGGGCATTTATTAAAGGCTAATTCAAACCCTTTGGGTTATGGAAGATTTTGTGAAAAACACCTCTTAACTGACCAACTGTCAATTAGCAAAGGAAAAATTCCTCAAGTACTCCATTACGATGATGACCAAATAAGTGAGCTTTGATTACTATAATAATGGTAGTATAATTTCTAAAAAATTCTGGTTTTAGATATGAAAATAATTCATAACTTGATCATCTGTAAAATCTACTGTGGAAAACTACAAGTATAATTGCCCAATGATGCTAATTTATTTTTTCCTCAAACTTTTCAGGTGATCTAATATAATGAGCAATAATAATCATTAAGGTTTGATCATGCTAATCTAATTTTCTGGATGGCTTATTAACCTTCCAAGGATGTCTTTCCTCTACTTCCTGATCATTAGATCAGGCAATAATTAGAGCAAGAATGAGGAATGTCAATTATATAATAATGTGTGAGAGGATACAGAGTGGTATCATGGATATTTAGGCTTATGTTTTCAAGTTGGGCTATATTCATGTACATACACACAGACACACACACGCATGTAAGCACCCTTTTGATTTCTTATAAGAGAGAGATTTAACAAAACATTGTATTTCAAAACATGATCTAAATATTTTTTCCTAAATTGAATCTGGTTCTAGCGTATGAGCTTCAGAAAATAAACAGCAAAATGTTCAGAATCCACATTAAACAGCTTTACACAAAGTTCTCCCACCTCTCTCCCTGAAAACCATATTCTATATAGTGCCAGTTTATAAACAAAAAACAAGTCACACCTTTGACAACAAAGTGGACTTGATTATCAGCTGCATGAATTTTGGTCTGAAAAAAGGAAAAAAATATAAATGTCACTCAAACTCAGAGGAGTATGATATCACCTCTTCTTGATAGATTAGTGGGATTCATCCAGTGGTTAAATCCATACTTCTTTGTTTTCTGTTTCTACTAATGAGGAACATATTCTGTGTCAACTGCTGCCGCCAAGTCACTTCAGTCGTGCTCGACTCTGTGTGACCCCATAGACGGCAGCCCACCAGGCTCTCCCGTCCCTGGGATTCTCCAGGCAAGAACACTGGAGTGGGTTGCCATTTCCTTCTCCAGTGCGTGAAAGTGAAGTTGTTCAGTCATGTCTGACTCTTATCGACCCCATGGACTGCAGCCTACCAGGCTCCTCCATCCATGGGATTTTCCAGGCAAGAGTACTGGAGTGGGGTGCCATTGCCTTCTCCTACTGCTTCACAAATCCACTTTCCCTTTTCACATAATAAGGCAGGTATGTAGGTACCGAACTCAGATTTCATTTAAGAAAGAACCTGCCTGCAAGACATGCAGCTAGCTAGGATCCCCCAGCTGTCAGTGACTTCAAGATTCATCTTGGCTTTAAAGTCTGGGGAACTAACTTCTTGTGCAGCCACAGGCACATACTGCATGGTGGGGACTCTAGGGTCTGCCATCCCTGCCCGAGATAAGAGTCCTCTAACGGGCAGTATTTAGTCTGGAGATGCATGTAGGGTTGACCTAATTTTTGCCACATTTATGTCTTGGTTGGAGGTTTTCTCTACCCAATCCTGCATCCCTTCCTCATTACTTTCATAGTTACTAGCTCTGCATCACAGTTTGAGGACTTTTCCAGCCCAATTCTGCTTCCTCTACATTTTATCTTTCACTTCCCCAGTAAACCTTCTTCACTCTTAAATCTGTCTCAGTGTCTACTTCCCAGAACACCAAGCTGACACTTACAGTAATGGAATCTTGTCAGGGTACCTGGGAATCTATTTAGAGACTTCATTTGCCAGCCTATTTTGTGCCTAAATGGCCGTATGGCTAAGTTCTTGGCAACAGAATATGACTGACAGTGACACATATAACTACTGCTTCACTTCCTTAAGAGGAAATTGCCTGCCTTCTACTTCAGTTATTTTCCTCTTCCTGAAAGTTGGCACATTGGGTTGGCATTGATCGAGCTTCTAATATGCAGGAATTCCCTTGAAGATGGGATCAGCAAACTGTAGTCTATAGACAAAAGCTGACCTGTGGCCTATTTGTATGGTTTGTAAGCTAAGAATGGTTTTTATATTTTAAAAGCCTTGTTAAAAATAAATAAAAAGAGGCAGAATGTGTGTCAGAAACCATATATGGCCCACCAAGCCTGAAATACCATCTGGCCCTTCATGGAAAAAGTTTGCCAATCCTGCTCCAGAGGACTATGGATTAACAAATTAGAAAACACCCGGGTGTCTGAATGATCATCTGGAGCAAAACTATTCCTCTGTTATGGAGGGATGGACTGTAATGTGAGAGCAAAATAAACTTCTTTATCCTTGGAGCCACCGTATTATTCTGTCTTGCTGTTATGGCAAAAGGCCCTAGCTAACATACACACAAATAAAAAGATTAAGATGATTTTCCCCTCCTTCCCAAATGTTACACAACACAGTCATTCCTTCATCTAAGCTTTGAGCAGCTTTCTAAAACTAAATTCTTCATTTGTTCATTAACTTCTAAAAACCTAAACCATTTTCATTGCTTGTTACTTGTATGTCACATTGCACAAATACGGTCTAGAAAGAGAAAAATATGTAAACTTGAGATTGTACCACAGTCATTATAAAGTCTAATTGATTAATTACATTTAATCTAAAGCATATATTTTAACATTATTTTTAAAACTGGTCTCTATCTTACACAAAAGTATGATGAAAATAGTGATAGAGTTGAGGCTGGGGGAACAAAGATAATTTTATAAATGTCTAAAGAATGATTGCATAAATATGCTAGAGAGTAGTTTATTATAAAATAGAGCTATTGACTCACATCAATTAGACCATAGTATAACAAAATCCCTAATAGCTCAGTTGGTAAAGAATCTGCCTGCAATGTGGTAGATCCCGGTTCAATTCCTTGGTCAGGGAAGATCCCCTGGAGAAGGGAAAGGTTACCCACTCCAGTATTCTGGCTTGGAGAATTCCATGGACTATATAGTCCATGGGGTCTCAAAGAGTTGAACATGACTGACCTACTTTCACTTTTCATAACAAAATCATTTACCATCACATAGGTGTTCTATGTGTTGGAGAAGGAAATGGCAACCTACTCCAGTGTTCTTGCCTGGAGAATCCCAAGGATGGGGGAGCCTGGTGGGCTGCCGTCTATGGGGTCGCACAGAGTCGGACATGACTGAAGCGACTTAGCAGCAGCAGCAGCAGCAGCAGGTGTTCTATAGTTAATTCAGTTACTTATTCTATCAGGTTTTTTACTGTTTGAGCCACCAGGGAAGTCCCATTCTATCAGTTACCTAAATTAATTCAGGAACTTACACAGCACATATTTCTTGAACATTTTTGTGAGCCCTGTTTTGAGGTAGAGAAAATAAGTTGATTTGGTAGTTTTAGATACCAACAATTGCAGAGATTATATACATATCAATTTAAATGATCAGTTTTTCTGCCCCATAGTTTTCTTTTTTGACAGCAATAAAGACCTGAACTACATAAAATAACCTTTTTGCTGAACCCAAAGCATGTGCTTATTTAGGCAATGTTTTATATACTCCAAAGCTTACTTGTTTGCCAATGTCTCTCATTACACATGATTCTTTGCAATTTGATCAAACAGATGTCATATTTACAAGCAAATCTTAAAAAAAAATCTACCTTTTGTAATTTTATTTGTGCTACTTGAATAAAGTATTTTTTAAAATTAGAAATGTTGTAAGGACAGAGTTTTTGTTATGACATACAGTGAAAAATGCAAAAAAGAACTTCTTGTGATAGGTATTTTCAGCTGCAATACTAGGGCCTATCCAAAACATAGTTAAATAACTGGAAAGTTAAAGTAATATTCTGTTTTTCTAGCAGCATCTTGGTACATAGCTTACTGGTTTGCCACAAAACTGTAGGAAATGTGGTATTCTTTGTAATTTCCTCTTGAAGATTTTTCTGAAAAATTTCTTTGCCAAAACCTTGTCTACTTTAATGCTAAGCCAGGAAATGCAAGGCATGAAACTATATTTTTCTCCTTAAAGTTTGAGGTTTTGTTTAATTAGCAAATTTCAGTATAAAGAAGTATAAGATGGAAGTCATTTCTTTCCAGTCATATTAGTTCTAATTTAAGAATGATGAAACAACTGGTCTGATGACATGCCAGTTTATTAAATTCATATACCTGAAACTTTATTTCTACAAAATTATCTGTGATAAAATATCAGGCTTTCCTTTCAAAAGAATCAGTGCATCACATCTCTTAACAACAACAAAAAAAATGCCATGAGGAAGGGAGATGATACAAAACATTTCAGTGGCAGAAGAGTCCTCGTTATGTGGAGACTATTAAAGGCTTCTATGTGATCTTTAAAACAGTACTTTTTAATGCATAAAAATCGAAATGAAACATCATAATATTAACCCATTTTACTTGCTTTTGAAGTTGCTCCTTTTTTGGCCATTATAGTTAATTCTGTGATGAATGCCTTCATAAATATACCCTTTCTTTCTTGTGTTGAAAGTGTGTTTAGGAGTGGAGTCTTCTTAATCAATGAATTTGAAAATGTTTTATGTTTACTTTTTGCTGTTGTGCCCTTACCCATGCAGATGTTTCTGTTCAAGCCTAGTGCTCTTTCCTGCCAAGACCCCATGTGGTTTAGAATTCTTAGAGTAACAGCCGCTAGTTACTCTAGTGGCTAGATAAGACACTCTGTCATCTTCCTTCTATTATTTCCTAAAACAACTATCCAAATCCCAATGCTACTAAAAACAAATGAATTTAGTAACATCATTGAGACTTTGCGAATATTTAATCACTTTTTATCATTTTTTAACATTTTTATCATAAAATTATTGCATTTGTGTTCATTGTTCTATGTGTGAGGATAAACTTTCTCCTATACGTGTTTGCTAGTTACCATTGCTCAAGAATTAGTTTTTATTCAAACTATTTTGCACATTAATTGGGTTTTGACAGACAAATGACCTTCCTTGATAGTCAGTTTTCTAGATCATTATTACTCCATCTGGTATTTATTTTTGTGCATTTTCCCAAATTGTTATTCCTAAAACACATGTTTTATCACTTTGTGTAACATGGTTTATTTTTAACCATAAAATGTGTTTTAAATTAAATAAACAGAAAACAGCAAAGGATGTCAAAACACTGAGCAGAATATTATATTTTATCAGTTGTTTCCTACATTTTGGGACAAGTCTAGCATTTTAGACAGTTTTTAAAAGAAAAGCTGTTTCAAAATCAAAAAGCTATAGGGAAAAAAATCCTCTACATAGTGGTTACCACATTTAGTGTTCAGACAGATAATCAGCTCTCAAAATGCAGATGTAAAAAATGCAAACAAAAAACAAAAAACCCAGTATATTGTTTCTTGAATACCTTAATTGTATTTTCAACTTCCTAACTTTGTTAATTCTTTATCCATATCTGAAATGTCTGTCTCCATTTGTAAACTTATATGATATATTTTGACTCAGGTTCAATTCTAGCAGTTAGAGAATTAGATGGTATATTGTAAGTAGAGGGAAGGCTTAGAATAGGAAACTAAATTTCATTTGGGGCTTTTTCTGTGCCAGGCTCTGGTCCCAGGAGTTTCACAGTTATTCTTAACACTACTATCACTAGAACCATTGCTTCCACTGATTTGCTTGTGGTTGTTCAGTTATTCAGTTGTGTCTAATTCTTTGCGATTCCATAGACCCCAGCACGCCAGACTTCCTTATCCTTCACCATCTCCAGGAGTTTGCTCAAATTCACGTCCACTGAGTTGATGATGCCATCCAACCATCTCATCCTCTGTCCCTCCCTTTCTCCTCCCACCCTCAATCTTTCCCAGCATCAGGGTCTTTTCCACTGAGTTGGCTCTTTGAATCAGGTAGCCAAAGTACTGGAGCTTCAGCTTCAGCATCAGTCCTTCTAATGAATATTCAGGATTGATTTTCTTTAGGACTGACTGGTTTGATCTCCTTGCAGTCCAAAGGACTTTCAAGAGTCTTCTCCAGCACCACAGTTTAAAAGTGTCAATTATCTGGTGCTCAGCCTTCTTTATAGTTCAACTCTCAACCTTCGTACATGACTACTGGAAAAACCATAGCTTTGACTACAGGGACCATTGTTGGCAAAGTGATGTCTGCTTTTTAATATGGAGTCAGCTGCTTTTAATTTCATGGCTGTAGTCACCATCCACAGGAATTTTGGGGCCCAAGAAAATAAAGTCTTTCACAGTTTCCATTGTTTCTCCATCTATTTGCCATGAGGTAATGGGACTGGACACCATGATCTTAGGTTTTTGAATGTTGAATTTTAAGCCAGCTTTTTCACTCTCTTCTTTCACCTTCATCAAGAGGCTTTTTAGTTTCTCTTTGCTTTCTGCCATTAGGGTGATGCCACCTGCACATCTGAGGTTATTAATATTTCTCCTGGCAATCTTGATTCCAGCTTGTAATTCATACAGCCCAGAATTTTGCATAATGTTCTCTGCATCAGTTCAGTTCAGTTCATTTCAGTCGCTCAGTCATGTCTGACTCTTTGCAACCCCGTGAATCGTAGCACGCCAGGCCTCCTTGTCCATCACCAACTCCGGGAGTTCACCCAAACACATGTGTATCAAGTTGGTGATACCATCCAGCCATCTCATCCTCTGTCGTCCTCTATTCCTCCTGCGCCCAATCCCTCCCAGCATCAGAGTCTTTTCCAATGAGTCAACTCTTCACATGAGGTGGCCAAAGTACTGGAGTTTCAGCTTTAGCATCATTCCCTCCAAAGAAATCCCAGGACTGATCTCCTTCAGAATGGACTGGTTGGATCTCCTTGTAGTCCAAGGGACTCTCAAAAGTCTTCTCCAACACCACAGTTCAAAAGCATCAATTCTTCAGCGCTCAGCCTTCTTCACAGTCCAACTCTCACATCTATACATGACCACAGGAAAAACCATAGCCTTGACTAGACGAACATTTGTTGGCAAAGTAATGTCTCTGCTTTTGAATATGCTATCTAGGTTGGTCATAACCCTCCTTCCAAGGAGTAAGCGTCTTTTAATTTCATGGCTGCAGTCACCATCTGCAGTGATTTTGGAGCCCAGAAAAATAAAGTCTGACACTGTTTCCACTGTTTCCCCATCTAGTTCCTATGAAGTGATGGGACCAGATGCCATGATCTTCGTTTTCTGAATGTTGAGCTTTAAGCCAACTTTTTCACTCTCCTCTTTCACCTTCATCAAGAGGCTTTTTAGTTCCTCTTCACTTTTTGCTATAAGGGTGGTGTCATCTGCATATCTGAGGTAATCGATATTTCTCCCGGCAATCTTGATTCCAGCTTATGCTTCTTCCAGCCCAGCGTTTCTCATGAAGTACTCTGCATAGAAGTTAAATAAGCAGGGTGACAATATACAGCCTGACGTACTCCTTTTCTTATTTGGAACCAGTCTGTTGTTCCATGTCCGGTTCTAACTGTTGTTTCCTGACCTGCATATAGGTTTCTCAAGAGGCAGTCCAGGTATTCCCATCTGACCTGGTCTGGTATTCCCAGGTCTGGTATTCCCATCTCTTTCAGAATTTTCCACAGTTTACTGTTATCCACACAGTCAGCAGAGTGACAGTATACAGCCTTGACATACTCCTTTCCCAATTTTAAACCAGTCCGTTTTTCCATGTACAGTTCTAATTATTGCTTCTTGACTTGTGTACAGGTTTTTCAGGAGACAGGAATGGTGGTCTGGTATTCCCATCTCTTTAAGAATTTTTCAGTTTTTCATGATCCACAAGATCACAAGTTAAGGGTTTAACATAGTGAATGAAGCAGAAGTAGAGGCTTTTCTGGAATTCTCTTGATTTTTCTATGGTCCAATGAATGTTAGCAATTTGATATCTAGTTCTTCTGCCTTCTCTAAATGCAGCTTGTACATCTGGAATTTCTTGGTTCATGTACTGTTGAAGCCTAGCTTGAATGATTTTTGAGCATGACCTTGCTATCATGTGAAATGAGCACAATTGTGTGGTAGTTTGAACATTTCTTGCCATTGCCTTTCTTTGGGATTGGAGTGAAAATTGACCTTTTCGAGTCCTGAGGCCACTGCTGAGTTTTCCAAATTTGCTGGTGCATTTAGTGTGGCACTTTCACAGTATTCTCTTTTAGGATTTTAAATAGATCAGCTGGAATTCCATCACCTCCACTAGCTTAGTTATGCTTCCTAAGGTAGTTATGTACACTTCCTAGTTTAATATTCAAAATGACTTTATGGGTTAAGTATTATCATGCCCACTCATACATTTGGAATCAGAGAAGTGCTGCTTAAATGCATACAGCTAATAGTGGTAGAGATTAGAATCAGGTCCATTGGGATCCTGAAGTAAAACTCTTTTCACTTTCCCTCATAGTCTCTTGTGCCTCTGCTCTAATTTGGAATGCTCATTTTTTTTGTTGTTGTTATTCTACCATTATTTTTTTATCGTCTAAACACCTGTGCTTTCCAGGTGGCTCAGTGGCAAAGAATACTCCTGCCAATGCAGGAGATGAGGGTTCCGGATTGGGAAGATTCCCTGGAGAAGGAAGTGGCAGCCCACTCCAGTATTCTTGCCTGCAGAATCCCATGGACAGAGGAACCTGGTGGGTTACAGTCCACGGGGTCGCAAAGAGTTGTACGTAACTTAGCAATTAAACAACAACAACTAAACACTTGATTATTTATTGTGTGTTCCACTTATGTGGCCTTCTCCTCCTTGAGTTAAAGATGTAAGCTTGTACTATTAAATATATTCTCTGTTCCTTATTAGAGTATAACTTTCTTGAGAGAAAATATGATATTTATTGTCCAAATAGTGCCAACCAAACCTGATTGGCATATTCGCACATAGTGGGTGCTTAACAAATGATTTTTGCTGAGGATAACTGTTAATGACTTTTGCTGAGGATAATGAAATTATGTGAAACAAGATAATGTGAAACAAGACTGAATGTTCTTTATATATACATACATACATACATATATACAAAGATTGGAATCAGAGTAGGACTCTTACTGAAAGAGACGAAAAAAACAAAATCACACTATAATTTCTCTTTTATTTTTATCTTCCTACCTCTTGACTGTAATCTTAAACACACTTATATTTGAGTTTTTATTTCTTGTGATGTTATTTTGTACTGGCATATATATTGGTTACTTTATTATCATTTTAATTCTCTATTTAAATAGAAATTAAGACTCCACCAAAAGAGAGAATCAATGCTATGCAGTTTATGTGATAGAAAGTACTTAAAAATGTGTGAGTGGGTGTCTAGCACAGGTTCATTTTTTTAAATTTAGTTTTACATTAACTTTTAATCTGGAGGGAACTCATTAGATTCCTGCCACTGAATTACAGGCACTTTTTAGCTTCTATGCTTTACTTATTGCTAAAAAAATGCAATTGTAGCTATTCTTAACCTTAATACTGCTTGGTTTTCCTTTAAATATTTTAAACCAAAAACTGGAATAAAAGCCCTTTTAAGATGAACCAGCCTCTGATACAAGTAAAGGTTTAACTTCTTTTCTTGTCTCTTTCTCAGAAATGAAATCTGTATTCAGGATGTAACGCTTCTTCTGAAGTGCTTGGAGAATCAGAGAAAATGGCCCATTTTCATTTTAATGAATCATGCTGGAGAATAAATTTACATGATGTTAATACTGAGACCTGGAAGATGGTATGGTATAATGCTCATAATAAAGGATTTAGGAACCATGACAGTTCTGGGGTATGAATTCTGGTAAGCCACTCATGTGTGACTTTGGATAAGTTTCTTGAGCTCCCAGTACCTCAGTCAACTGAGATGGAGTGGTAAAAAGAGGCAGCACGTCAGTGAAAACCAACTCTGCAAGGCCAGAAGGAGATAAACAATGCACCAGGGCTATGCGCTCCTCATATACCCTAGGATTTTCTGCATATAAAACAGTGCCACATAGTTAGGCAGCACTCATGAGTTCTTTAAATAAAACTGATAGCAGCTGAAAGTCTTTGTTGAGAGATGGTGAGGCATAATCCCATCTCATGCAGCCATAGGAGGAGTAACCTGGGAGAACGCAGACCTCCAAACAGTACGTTTAGTTCTCTTTCTCTTGACTCTGAAATTGGAAGCAGGTTATGTCTGATAATCATATGCAAGAGGTATATGAAGGGGAAATCCATATCAGTTGAGATAGAGAGAAGGTGAACTCATGGAACCAGGATAAAACACACTGAGAAGGTAATTTCAGGATTCAGTAAACAAAGTTGGGTCAGAGAAATCTAGGGTGCAAATGTACGAATCTGATCACAAAGCTCTTAAGAGATGACTTTTACCATCATCTCACAGCATTCACTCATCATGCAATCAGCACTCCAGCGATCTCTGCATTTCAAAGCTTTATTCCTATGGACAGGATCCATCTCCAAAACGTGCTGTGGAGCCATTGAAAATGGCTGCTGTGATCTTTAGGAGATTTTTTCATCTTTCTGTGTGTCAGTTCCCTCATTAGGAAAATGAACCCTATCAAATTCCACAGGCCATTGTAAAAAATCAAAGTAGTTAACATATGGCACATTAAATTTTATTATTATTTTGGTAAAATTTGTACCTTTGGCCAATATAAATCAACAATGATATTAGAAAATAAAGGGAATTATTTAACAAGCTACTGGTCATAGAATTCATTCCTATCTATCCATAACTAAGAACATTTAAGTTTTTGGTACATTCAGTTATGTGTTTTGGGATTTTTTTTTTTTTCTGACAGTTTTGTCTTGAGTCAAGGTTTATGTAGATTTATTTCAAATCATTGATTATGGATGTTACTTACAACCTGATTGCTCATGTTATCTCCCCATTGCAATTCTTATCTAGCAGTATCTCCTCTGTAGTATGTACCATCTTGGTAACACTCCAAAAGAGGAAAAGGGTTGTTAGCTGAGAGATGAGGTGGTATTCATGGGTTATAAGTTTGGGTTATAAAAAATATTCATGGTAATGATCAAACCTTATGATCCATCTACATTATGGTAGGAATTAAACAAATCTCCTTGCAAAGGACAAGCAACCTTAAGTTCACGTCTTTTATTCCTATGGAATATACCTCTCATTGTATTTGGCCTGTATGTAACCTCTAAAGACATTTGCCTTGAAATATTTTTATTTTGTTAGCATACATCACTGCAACTTATTACCTAAGTGTTATTATATATGGCAGAAAAATATATTAAAAATCAATTTTCTTTTAAATGACATATGTATAATAAAAATTTAGATATCATTTTATAGGTTGGACTTGGGAAGAAAAAAACTGAAAAATACATTTTTTGACATTAAAAAATTCCATCTTATACATAAAACTAAATTCTCAATCTGAGAGCTTGTGGATAGCCAATTATACTCTATGCTGGGTAAAATTTCAAGGAAAAAATATAGTTAATTAATCAATGAGGAAGACTTTGCCTGTTTATTAGGAAAAACTATACAGTAATTCCTTTATTCATTCTTAACTTTGGAAGATATTTAATAACCATGTTCTAAGGCTCTAAGGAAGGCTATGCAATACTCTGTGAGAAAACAGCTTATAATTCTATTAAATAAAATGCAGGATTGTGAAATAGTTAGGTAGAGGAAAGACAATATCCAGGTTAAAAAAAGGAGAGAATCTAAGGAATAAACATTGGTCCCAAAGTACATGGTTTCTACCTTACAGTGTCCTGAGTCCCAGCACCAGCAGAGTGAAAAGTCACCTTAGGATCAGTACTACAGCTGTAGGAATTACACAAGGGGCTAGAGTTTAGAGATATGGGCTTCTCAGATGGTGCAGTGGTAAAGAATCTACCTATTAATGCAGGAGACTCAAGAGACCTGGTTCAGTCCCTGGGTGGAGAAGATCTGGAGGAAGAAATGGCAACTCAATCCAGTATTCTTGCCTGGAAAATTTCATGGACAGAGGAGCATGGTGGGCTACAGTCCATGGGGTCGCATAGAGTCAGACATGACTGAGCACACACAGTCTAGAAACAGCCCATCAAATCTTTGTTTGTTTAATAAACCTAAGGCATAGTGCCAAATTGGTTAAATGTACCATGGCTGTGTTCACTCAAGCATGTTACCACAGTGAAATTAAAGAAGAAACGAAAAGGGAGCTGATCCATTATAACTAGATGCAATGAAAGAGAGCAAAGATTATATTACAAACTTGTCTATTTTTAACATACAGTATGATACTGATAAATAACATTTCTAAGTTCTTTATATTATCTCTGATAGACTCAAATCCCTGTTTGATGTCTGTTGACAGTTAATACCTTTATTAATAAAACCATATTTTTAATCATTCATTATTTTCCACATAGGATATTTAAGTTATGTGTTTGAATACAAAAATGAAATAGCTTGTTTATTAAACCCTCAGTAAATTTATTTATAAAGCAGTAAATGCTGGGAGGCGATGCTAGTACAATTAGTTCCTATTTCTCTTCTTGAGCCAAACATTGATTTAGGAAAGACAAACTCATTCCAGCATAGTTCAAATGCTTGGTTCACTAGGGAATGTCAGTGTTTATGTGTTGGATTTTCCTTTCTGTGGTTCAACAATGAGAAAACTGTTCCTTCTAGAGGTTCTGCCAGACAATACAGGTGTTGGGACTTCAATTCTCTCCATCACTTCCAGGAACTTGCTATCATCTCAAAGCAAATAACATTTTTTTTTTTTAACATATCCAAGAAGGCTAAATTTTTCCCTCAGGTAAGAAGGAACTGAATCTGTGAAGGGAATGGAAGATGGAAGGGGAAAGAAGAAAGGGTAGGCTCACATTTTATTAATACTATTTCCAGTATGTATCTCTCCTCCAGCCATAGCAATATATGGTTCATGGATTTTTAGCTTGTAGAGTCCCTGAATTTTCCCAGACCACCTCTAGCTAGTCTGGAAAGAGATCTCTCTACAAAGAGAGGGCTCTCATCCCACCTGGTTGACAGAACAGTGAGTGACATTTGGGTCAGGGCAAGTTGACCCTGATAACATTACTGGTGGTATAAGTATCAGCTGTTTTGAATGAAACAACAGATAGTCAGAATATAATACAAAATTGAATCAGTTATCCTGATATTTTCTGAAATATTCATGTACCCGTTGTTCTCCAGGCAAACCAAAGTACTCAATAGTACTCAATTTGTTCCTTATTCATACTTCATGCTTTCCTACCTTTCAGTCTTTTAACTCATGCTATTGTTTTGCCAAAAACTGGTTTTCTGTCTTCCATCCCTTCTGTCCAAAGGCTATCACACACATTTCAAATACCACCTCCAAAATATTTCTTATGCTTGGCCTTCCATCTATACTTGCCCCATCTTCTTGAAGTTAAGTCTTGTACTGAACTCTGGAGCACTTTGCCCCTAACTTGGTCTTTTAATCATGTTCACCTTGGCTGAAAGATTAGTTATGAGTCTGTGGTCTCATAATTCTCAATGAAACCTTGGAAGGTAGGATCTATGTCTGATTTATATTTGTTTGCCTTTAACCACTGAAAGGCACTCAGTAGATTTTTAACAAACATGAATATTAAAAATCAAGACAAAAGTGAGATTTGGAGATTGAATTAGCAAATTGCTCCAATTCTTCCCTGAGTTTAGGGTATCTAGACAAAACTTCTGCTCCCTGGACTCCAGCATAGTCCTTCCTAACCTCCTTTCCTTTTCTTTTTAAATCCCTCTAGGCTCAGGAAATGGCAACCCCCTGGAGAATCCCGGGGACAGGGGAGCCTGGTGGGCTGCCGTCTATGGGGTCGCACAGAGTTGGACACAACTGAAGCGACTTAGCAGCAGCAGCAGCAGCAGCAGGCTCAGGTAAGACCTCTCCCCCCACCTCTACTCAACCATTCTTCCTCCGGCTTGACCTAGTTACTCTGATAGAAGAACTAGATCAGCAGTCTAGGGACCAAAAATCTCAACCTTTTTTGCTCCCAAGGGTGAGGGGGACTGAAAATTGGTCTCTAAGTGGCAAAGAATCCTGCTCTTGATGTTCCTTGAAAACTCCAGAGAGTGTAGGACCTAAGAAAAGAGACTCTTTCCTTTCTTTCTGAGTCTCAGAGTTAGCACTCAGCTTTCAGGTTGAAACTCATAGAGTCTTCTTCGACAATCCCCTTGCCTCTCTCCATATCCAGAGAGCCCTGAACATTTCCCTGACAATAGCACCTGCGATCTGGGTCCACCTCTGGGTTCCCATGGCCACCAACCTAAACTGAGCCTGCATGTGCCCACCATGTGCTCTATGATCCTCTCAGGTCACATGCCATATGGCCCTGCCCAGGCTGCATCTGAGTCCAACTTATTCTGTTTCCAAGCTGTGTGACTTCATAGAACCTCTCTAAGTTTTTGTTTCCTTCTCTGTAAAATGGGGATGATGATGTCTAATCTACTATACTGAGATAATTAAACAAGAAAAGGAATGTAAATCAGAAAACACATTCCTAGAACATGGTAAACTTTAAGCTTAAGAAATAGACACACCTGTTCCCTGCACAACCACATTCCTCTTTCCATGCATTGATTCCCCCTTACCCTACCCCCACCCCACAGTCATCTAAGTTGCCTTCTTTTCCCCTTTGTCTTAACAAAATACTATTCTTCCACCAGTTGACTATCAAACTGTCCTATATAAATCTATTTCTACTGATTTGATTCTCTTTTACATAAATAACATTTATTTTTTTGTAGCAAACAAATTGGAACTAGTATGTGCTATCTTTTATTTTTTACGTTGTCTTACATAGACTTGACTGTCAGATCTCTGGGCTCTCCAGGTGGCGCTAGTGGTAAAGAACCCAACTGCCAACGCAGAAGACTTAAGAGACGCAAGTTTGGTCCCTGGGTCAGGAAGATCCCCTGTAGGAGGGCATGGCAACACACTCCAGTATTCTTGCCTGGAGAAACTCCATGGACAAAGAAGCCTGGAGGGCTGCAGTCCATATGGTCACAGAGTCAGACACGACCGAAGTGACAGTGCACCAGATCTTTAAGGATGGAATCATGTTTATAGTCAAGTGTTACAAGAGCCTAGCCTAGTGCTAGCACATAAAGAGTAAACACTGAACACTTACTGGCTCAACAATTGAAGGAAATGCCAAGAGACAAAAATTGTGCATTCTTCAGTGGAGTGACTCTGAAATTTCCCAGAATTGTTTATTACTGTTCTGGCTTGCTAATTTTAAGTGTGACAAAAATGCACTAGCCCATACATAAAGTTCCCTGGCATCACGACATGTCTTTAATCTTCGGTAGTTAAATATCATCACAGCCAAATGCAGTGATATAATAAAAAGCAATCTATTACCATAATAAGTTGCCAGGAATACAATCAGTCAAAATGGCAGCTCTCTGACACTTTGCCATCCCCAGACTCTCTCTCTACAATGTGTGACATAAGCTAATTTACATGTTTTCTGTATAAAAAAGAACCAAGGAAGTCCGATAATTGACGTAGAAATGCCAGGAATAGCTTAAAAATGGTAACATCAAATTTTCGCATTATATCCAGGAGGCAACTCAGATGCAAGCATTTGTATGTGAATTTATTACAGTGTTAATCAATTCTGAAAATACCTATCTCCATAGTCCAAGTACCACAGGTAGTTGAACAGCCAAACTAGTGTAAGAAATTGAACAGAGCAGGTATGATGGCCCAGGAGTCTCATTAGTTATACAAGGATTTTTTATAGGCTAAGAAAGATTTCATTGCTCTGACAAGAAGTTATTCATCTACATTTTAAAACTGGCAAGACATTACCAATTTCATGGTTCTATTCCTGTCACTAAGCATGCCACGAACTCTAATGCTCTGTTAATGTGTTGGAAATATTACACGTGGGAGCTGGTGAACACAGCAAGAAAGCAGCATCTGTCTCACACACTCAAGCTGTGTGTTCTTTCACCTCCAATCTTTGGATGTTATTGTCAACTCCCAGCTCCCAAGACTCCTCCTCTAAGTAGTATCACACCTGCTGCAAGGCTTAGGGACTCTCTGTAACCAGCTTGTAGCAGTACTTGTGGTTGGTTCCCGATGTCTAGCTGTTTAATGCTTTGATGGTTGTTTAATGGTTCCTCTCAAACACCTATTCCTGAAAGACAGAGTCATAAATCCCAGCCTAAGCAAAAGTCGTACAGTAGCAGAAATGTCAGGGAAACCACAGAGATGATCAGGAAGAGGAGTAGTTACCGAGCAGGTACTCTCAACACCCTCCTTTCCTTGACCTACCTGCCAGCTTCGCACCCCCATGTCACCTGCTAAATTTGTAATTTCATGAAAGAAAGAAAAGGACAGGGTATTAGCTAGCTCTCTAAATGAGAGGGGAAAAAAAATTTACTTCCTTTGCTTGTCTGCATTCTAGTAAGAAGCTTCTTCATGCATTTTAAATTAAACCGTTATTTTAATAGCTAAACACAAAGAGCAAACACTTGGAAAGTGGACAGTCTGTAAGATTTGCTGGGAGAGAGTTTTCCACGCTATAGTTGGCATTATGGTATTATTATGTCACTTTATGAGCAATAAGATTAGATTTTTTTTCCATTGCAATTTTTCTGAAGGAAAATATTAATTTGGAGGTTATTATCACAGTACTGAATTTAATGTAATTCTCCAACTCATTAAAAACCAAGAACTGTTATGTGCACTTCATTCCAAAGTATCTAAACCCTGGGGGAAAAACAAGGAAAAATTCCTAAAGTCCAGTGACATCCTGAGATCCTGCTTTCTTGCCATAAGTGTGTGTTACTACCTTTTCAGAATAATTTTTTTTTTTATGATAGTGTAAGTGCTACTGCTGCTAAGTTGCTTCAGTCACGTTCAACTCTGTGAGACCCCATAGACGGCAGCCCACCAGGCTCTGCCGTCCCTAGGATTCTCCAGGCAAGAATACTGGAGTGGGTTGCCATTTCCTTCTCCAAGAAAATAGTGTAATACTGTAAATAGAGTAACTACTATCTCTTCAAAGTTAGTCATAAAAACATGTGGCTTGCTTTCTTGACCAGAAACTTAAACATATAAAGTCCAGGTACTTGCCCTGGATTTGAACCTTCAATTTTCAGCTCTTTTCCTCTTCAGTCAACTCAGTTCAGTCACTCAATCATGTCTGGCTCTTTGCAACCCCATGGACTGCAGCATGCCAGGCTTCCCTGTCCATTACCAGCTCCCGGAGCTTGCTCAAACTTATGTCCATCGAGTCAGTGATGCCATCCAACTATCTCGTCCTTTGTTGTCCCCTTCTTCCCCTTCCTTAAATCTTTCCCAGCATCAGGGTCCTTTCTAGACAGTCAGTTCTTCACATCAGGTGTCCAAAGTACTGGAGCTTCAGCTTCAGCATCAGTCCTTCCAATGAATATTCAGGACCGATCCTTTAGGAAGGACTGGTTTGATCTTCTTGCAGTCCAAGGGAGTCTCAAGAGTTTTTCTCCAACACCACAGTACAAAAGCATCAATTCTTCAGTGCTCAGATTTCTTTATTGTCCAATTCTCACATTCAAACATGACTACTGAAAAAACCATAGCTTTGACTAGATGGACCTTGGTCGGCAAGGTGATGTTTCTGCTTTTTAATATGCTGTCCAGATTTGTCATAGTTTTTCTTCCAAGGAGCAAGCATCTTTTCATTTCATGGCTACAGTCACCATCTGCAGTGATTTTGGAGATTTTTTTCTTTCTAGAGCTCAGTTATAAGACATGACATTCCTGAATGGTGGGCTAGACACTTATTGGTAAAGACAATCCCTGTTGTATTCTGTGTGGTGCTTGCTCCTATTTCTG
Source organism: Bos indicus (assembly GCF_029378745.1). Classification (NCBI taxonomy): domain Eukaryota; kingdom Metazoa; phylum Chordata; class Mammalia; order Artiodactyla; family Bovidae; genus Bos; species Bos indicus. Next base: position 80,685,139 of record NC_091761.1, read on the forward strand.
ATTGAGTTACTGTAAACAAAGTGGAATCAAGGTTAAGCTTGGCTTTGCTACTCAGGAATTCTCTTCATTTATTTTCAATTATATAAGGTTCTTGTATATTACCATGTGATAATTTACATTTACCAAATGTTTGGTATTTAAAGATAGTTGATAGATTATCTGGAATTTTAACGAGAATTTTACCACTTCATGGGAAATAGATGGGGAAACAGTGGAAATAGTGTCAGACTTTATTTTTCTGGGCTCCAAAATCACTGCAGATGGTTACTGCAGCCATGAAATTAAAAGATACTTACTCCTTGGAAGGAAAGTTATGTCCAACCTAGATAGCATATTCAAAAGCAGAGACATTACTTTGCCAACAAAGGTTCATCTAGTCAAGGCTATGGTTTTTCCTGTGGTCATGTATGGATGTGAGAGTTGGACTGTGAAGAAGGCTGAGTGCCGAAGAATTGATGCTTTTGAAATGTGGTGTTGGAGAAGACTCTTGGGAGTCCCTTGGACTGCAAGGAGATCCAACCAGTCCATTCTCAAGGAGATCAGCCCTGGGATTTCTTTGGAAGGAATGATGCTAAAGCTGAAACTTCAGTACTTCGGCCACCTCATGCAAAGAGTTGACTCACTGGAAAAGACGCTGATGCTGGGAGGGATTGGGGGCAGGAGGAGAAGGGGAAGACAAAGGATGAGATGGCTGGATGGCATCACTGACTCGATGGACGTGAGTCTGAGTGAACTCCAGGAGTTGGTGATGGACAGGGAGGCCTGGCGTGCTGCGATTCATGGGGTCGCAAAGAGTCGGACACGACTGAGCGACTGTTCTGATCTGATCTGAGACTATATTAACAGTCAAGAAAAGAATGTTCCATATTTTTAAAAAGTCTTCAATGTTCTGACAGACCAACATTTTTTATCATTAATTGGGTTTGACTGGGAAAGTGGTTTGTGGTACATTGTCACAGAGGCAATAGGAAACCAATACAAACCCTAAAATAAAGGATTTACTTCGGAAATCATCTCTTGATATTTTCTCCAGCTGCCCCCTTTCTTGAGCAGATGCACATCACTGCTGTTTGTTGAGCTGTTCTTCCTTTTCCAGCTTTGTTCATAGACTAAAAATCACTTTAAAGGCATGTGCTCTCCATGTCTATGTCTATTCTCATGGAGGCTTCAATTTACTGGGAAGAAATAGATGCTAACAAATGGAGTAATAGGTATAAGATACAGTAGGTGGTAAGAAAAATAAATCAAGACAGGGGGATGGAGAGAGATATTTTAGTGCTATTTATTTTGGAAGGAGCATTTGACCTAGTTTAATAACTTTGTTCTATAATAAGTCTCAAAATCTGTTTCTATATTATTATCAATTCCCTGTCTATAAAGAAGTGCTCATTTGGTACTCCCAAGTAGACTCTCATTTGTTCCTATATAACATCTCATTTCTCTTCAGTTCTAGGCAAGGTGTTCCTCATCTCTAAGAACTGGCCATCATTGAATATGCAGAAAATAGTATAAAAATTATTTGGATATAACTTCCAATCTGAATTCCAATACCTCAATCATAAGAGCACAGCAAAACACTTCTATTCTTTTTAACAGCAGTGGCTAGATGAGATTCAGGCAAGAGATTGTGCCAGAAATCTCTAAGTAAATTTGACCATTTGATGACAATGTACGACAAACCACTTTTCCCAGGGATAGATGGCCTCCAGGTTAGACATTTACAACTGGCCTCCTATTTGCATTTCATGGGGCAGGAAGAAATGGACTTCAAGCTGGATACTTACAACTAGCCTCCAGTTAGCATTTGCGGAGACAAGAGATAGGTGGGCTCCAGTTAAGGCATTTACCATCAGCCTCCTTTTTGCCCTCCAAAATGGAAGTAACAATAGAAACAGGATAAACAGCCTATCTTTGTCTCTTGTAAACACTTTAAGGTAATAGTCATGGCCGGACAAAGAAGGCCAAAACCCTGTTTGAGTAAAAGGATTAAAGGATTTCCAGTCTATCCCGCCCCCCTCTTTTGGAACAAAGAAGATACTACACATGCACCGAAAGGTTTCTTGGAGGTCAAAAGTCAGGGGGATAACTCCAGGCCATAATGAGTCTTGTTCTTCCCAGAAGCCTTAACTTTGAGATCCATCTTGGCTGAGGGGTGCGTGTGCACCCACAGCAGGGTCCTGGGGTAGGTCAAGTGTGGAAAAAGAATCCATCCTGGCTAAAGGTAAAAACAAAGACCTGGGAGAACTGATCTACATAAATGATTTAACTACCTCTCTATAGCTCTCCTCCTCACTAGGAGGGAGGCCCACATACTTTCACTCTGGGTGTGCATGTCTGCCTTGCTTCTGTCTTCTAATCAAACTGTTTCTCTGTGTGTTCTCCCACTTGTTGTTGTGCTATATCTCTAATAATAAACTTCATGCCTGCATTTACAGTTTTTGCCTCTGTGATAAATGCATTTTTCACAGGGGGCAAAGATCCAGGGAAAAAAGCTAACCTTTAGCCCTTACTGGCCTGGTGGCTAGGATTCCTGGTTTTCATCCAGGCTGCCCAAGTTCAATTCCCAGGCAAGGAATTAAGATTTTGCTTCATGAGAATCCTCACTGCTGCCTCACCAAGACCAGTTTCTAAAATAACTGCAGTAATTTTAAAGTTTAAAGTCTTTCAGATTACATTAAACCCTGAGAATTCTAAGGAAGAATAAACAAGAAAGAGTAATGATAGAATAAAAAGAATAAGGGAGAGAAAAGTATATGTTAAAGAAGTGGTAGAAAGTTCTAGATTTTCACATATGTTGGGACTGGTCTTATGGACACAAGTATTAAGTCTAAGATTAGGTTTTTGATGTGTTTTGTTTTTCCAAGCCCCTGGATTGTTTTTAGACTCATGGTTTTAGACTCAGGGCAGTAGGTCATGGTAATTCTCTATCTCGAATATTCAAGTGCCTTGAACTTTGATCTTCCAAGGGGTTACTTTTGAATGTACTTATTATTAATTTGGCTTGAATGAAGCTTATCCACTTTATTTACATAATCTTTTGAAAAGGGGGAAAGTTGATAAAACTGTATTTTGGTTGTGGTTGAGGTTTATGAGGTCTGCTTAAACTGAAAGGATAAGGTAGGGCTGGGGTTCAGACAGAGATCAAGTTTCATATTATATGACTTTCATTATACTGCCTTTCATATCACTTTCATTCTTATTTCAATGTCTGATACAGCCTCTCAGTCCACCTGTGTTTCATTTAATGTAAAATAAGGCTAAGTTCCAAAAACCCTGACCCAAACACATATCTAGTGGTGTTTGAACATCCACCATTTGAAACACATTTCTACTACACAGCCAAGGGGCAAACATTCTTAGTAAGTGTGTGTGTGCCTGTGTGTGTGTGTGTGTGTGTATGTGTGGTGATATGCATGAATCAGTTCTTATCTTGACTCCAAGCTATTTGTGGCTGATGAGGATGCTACTCTGGCAGAAAGAAGAAACCATTTTCAACTTGAGAAGTCTCCTCTTAAATCAGTATATATCTGATTACAGATAACATTTTAAAATTTAGCCAGATTTTATTTATACTCACTTGAAGCCCTTTAAGTGTATCCTGAGATTTTAATATGTAATTAAGAAAGCATTTGGAAATATCATTCCTCCCCTCTAGTAAGTGTTAAATTCATCCTTAAGAATTATTATACTTTCTATTTCTGTCTTGATTTGCAAAGGGCACAGTAATCAATAATAACTGTAAAATAATGTGGAACAATTAGTTTTTCTTGCATGCTCATAATTTGTGTTGACATCAGTTGGCATTAGTTAATGCATATACTGGAGAGGGGGAAATTAAGCTGCCAATAATCAAGCTTCATGTTCACTGCTATTAATAGCATTTTTGCTTTAAACAAATAATTTCTGAAAATTTGTATTCTAGCATCCAACTAGCAACAGAATGGATGCATTTTCTTCTAGAACTCAATGACTTTCCAAACATAATGATTCAAAAAATAAGATGAGTCAACATGTTTCTCTGAGTTTTACCAGAATAACTGCTTATGCCTATTTCACAACAGAGTCTCTGCTATCCTTCATATTCCTAGAAGTTCATGGTAAATTCACTTGAGTTAAGATACAGTTTAAATATTCATGCAAGCACAATATTTGATCACAAAAGCTGAATTTGTACATCAGGTTGAACTTTCCTCAAAGATACATGGTTCTCTACAATCACTGATGGTCTGCCATGTTCAACTGTTCTTCTCATTGTTCCTTTCTTGCCTTTATTATGTCCTGAATAGGTTTGCTATTGTTTTCTTACTTCCCCTTCATCTAATTTTTTTCCCTATGTGATTCTGAGTCATCCACAGACAGCTTTCCTTTCTCTAGAGGCAGGAGAGTCCTCTCAAACTTTTCCATTCAGATTCTATTAATATACAGGTGGGAGTTCAGAAGGTAACTTTGATAAGAGTATATAGGTATATAGCTGAGTCATTTAGAGGGTCTTACTTCGAGGCTCAGTGTCTGGTCTGATGATATTTTACAACTAAAACTCTAGAGATCAGCAGAGTTGATTATATATACTTTATTATTTTGGCTCAGAACTTGCTGATTATTTTGCTACTGAGCAAAACCCCTCAATGATCAACTATAATTTTTAATTATATTTAGGAGGAATATTAATTAAAGAGGAACATAATTCAATTTCTTTTAGTACCATATTTATTGGAGATGGAGAAAATTTTTGAAAATATAAATAAAGGAAGTAAAAATTGATTCCAATGAAGGACAGAAATGGATGGAAATACATGCTTCCAGCAAGATAGAGGCTTTTTTCTACATGCTCCCATGTATCATTTTATGTATATGGCATGGTAGTAAGGCCTTAAGGAAGTTTTGAAATAGTAACATCATGGAATTCAGTGTGAGAAATATATGCTCACCATTCTTGCTGTGAAAATAAATTCTAAATGTGTATTTTTTACTGACAAATATAGTCACACACTTATTCTAATTTTATTTTCAAGAGTGTTTATGGCAATATTAAAATCATAAGGTTATGTGGCAGTCCAACAAAGCCAACATTTTTCCTGCAGCAAAAGAAATACAGAAAACAATTATTTAAAATGAAAACAAAGACAAGAAACAACAATAACAACACAAATCCTCATAATACAGAGAATTGCCCTGGTGGCTCAGACAGTAAAGTGTCTGTCTACAATGTGGGAGACCCGGCTTCGATCCCTGGGTCGGGAAGACTCTCTGGAGAAGGAAATGGCAATCCATTCCAGTACTATTGCCTGGAAAATCCCATGGACAGAGAAGCCTGGTAGACTACAGTCCATTGGGTCGCAAAGAGTCAGACACGACTGAGCTCCATAAATAAATAAATTTATCACTAACTTACTTTAGAGGCAGAGATCAAAATACATATTAATACTGGGATAAGCTAATGGCAAAGTCAGATATTATCAGAGTACTCAATTTAATTGGACTTCTAATTCAAGCATAGTGCTTCCTATCCTCTGGGAGTAAAAGTCTTCAGTAACTTACTTTAAACATAAAATAAATAAATAACCAACTGCCAAAATCTTTAGAAACCACAACCAACAAATGAAATGTATGTAAGATAAATATGCTTCACAGTTTTTGACATAATCCATAATTTGAGGTTAAGGTCTATTCAAAGTTCATATGACTAACTTGAAAAGCTGCTGTGGGCATTTGTCAGGGCTTAGTCTACTGTTCTTACCCTGTAAACTGTGAAGAGGTTTTCATAATGAGGAGAAGGGGTATTAAGGGATTTGGACACACTGCTCCATAGAACACAGAAAATAGAATCTGGATGTGCATTCTACTACTCTGAAAGAGGAGGCAGTTGATATTATTCAACTTTCTCCTCGGCTCAGGCTGTGACTTGGTCATCCATTAACAATGAAATAAATGGAATATTAATTGGGTCTTATTCATTCCAAAGGACAGTTGGGACTTTTTACCTGAAGAGATTTTCAAATGAATTTAAAAATTTTATAGACATAAATGTAGATGAAGCATTAATATAAAAAATAGAAATGTGACTGTATTTATTAGACAGGTTAATTTTTTTTAATGGTTTAAGAACAATTCTATGAGCTTATTTCTTAGGCCATTTAGAAATTAGATACTCATTCTGCATATAATAAAATATTCCATGCATGAATGATTTCTTTCAAATTAATCCTCTATACCTATTAACTTAATTTCAGTTTAGCAATGCACTCATTGTTTTGAAAATTATAAAAAGAAAAATATATTTTAAAATGTGGATGTATCTTCAAATTTGAGTTTCTTAAGTGTTCTAAAACACACAAATATATTTTGGATTGATTTTTAGTATTATTATTTCTTTGTATTAGTATATACAAATACAGTATTTAACAAAGAATTTTTGGATTTGTGTATACACCAAGTTTTGCAGGTAGAATAGTTATAGGAACATACATTTTTAAACAATGTAAGGAAATCATGCTGAGTTCACCTTAGGTATTTATTGAGATGATCTTTTAAAAAAATTGCCTGTGCATTTCTCCATTAACAAGCTTCCTTAATTGTTTATTACAAGCACATTTACCACACTGTGCACAGCATGCTTTGCAAAGGACTGCAAGTAAAGACATCTCACAATGGAATTATGTGGATTTAGTTGTAAGTCCAGCTTATTCATTTCCTAATTCATGTATCATATCATCTTATCTACTCAGCCAAAGCCTATGAAGAACATATGTTCTTTAATGTAGACCCTCCCAGGCTATGCTAACAGAAATATATTGTTAGCTTGGATAGGAATCACCTGTCAATTTAGACAATAATTCACTCAAACATTTCAAATAGATTTTCAGATACAACAGATACCTTCAACTGACCTACCATACTCTCTTCTCTCATAGAAATAAGCATTTGACTGCTCTAACCAAAATGGAATAAATCTTCATTGCAATTTTAAATACTGTCTTTTGTCCTTGTGGAGGAGCAGGAGTAACTACAATTGCAGGTCATCATTTCTTAACTGCACTGCACTGTATGTTCTTTAACTTCCATTGTTAATATCTCTTAAGGTCCTCAGGTTTTTGCTTTTAATCAGATTATGCAAGTCCACCGCTACCAAAAAAAAAAAAAAAAACACAAAACAAAAACCTTCATGTTTAGAACTTGTGTTAGCCTAAAAATTGTCTAAATGAAGTGAAGAAAGTGCAAGGCTAGGATTCTAGGTCCATTACATATACTATCACATTTAGACTTCACCAGTATAGTAGCAATAGTCTCCATTTAAATAGCAACTTAGAGGAAAGGGAAGATAAAGAAAAGAAAGGTTGTAAGCATTAGGCAAATGACAACTACAATTGACTCAATTAACGAAATACAGACATGCAATGTATATAGTTCTGTGCTGGCTATTTAGTACCATATATCATTATTTGTTAATGCTTTAAGATAGGAAATGGTCCCCACAAATAATAATCTCTAACTTGATTTTAACCACATTAGCAGAGTAAGACAAAACACTAATCTATAGTCTTAAAGTGACTTTCTACTCAGGGAGTAGTGTTAAAATGCAAGGTCATACTCTACTGAGTAAAACCACTCTCAATCTAGATCTTATTTGAATGGAGCAGTTTCCAACCTCCCTGTACAGAAAAAAAAAAATATGTTTCTCTATTTTACATTAATTTTTGAACTGTTCAGTCAATATAAAATCAGTATTTTCAAAGTATTTGCCTGTCATTTAGAATTAAAACAATTGACTATAAACAATTCTCCTCATTATCTGATAAGTCAATTGTTAAGTGAGAATAGGCAAAGTGCTAAGAAAACAAGTTTTTAAGAAAACGCTTTGGGTTTCCCTGCAGATAATTACTGATGATACCAGAGAATTTGTAAGCGTAAGGCAGTGCCACGGTTCTGCCACGTTATCCAGTTTTGATTACAGGAGGGAAGCTGAGCTAGAAGAGGCAGAGGTAGTCTGCTGCTCTTCCCTCAACTGAATGATAAAAGTGAAATTTGAAAAATAAAGACAAATTAGCTAAGTTGACAGTTCCATAAAATTTCAAATTCTGAAGGTTTTTTTCCTGCATAAATGGCAACCCTATGAAGAGCAGCAGAATGGAATTCTCTAAAAGCATGTCTTCTGTCAACAGATCATCATAATTCACTGTATATAACTAAGGGAATGATACAAAATCTGTTTAGAGCAAGTACTGAGAAAACTTTGGTAAAATATTACTTAGATATTGAAAACAAATTAATTTGAATTTTTCAGAGTATTTCAGTTATAGAAACCAGGTATGAAATTGTGTTTATGAATTGGTTTTTAAAAACAGAGGTATTATATTTGTGAAATTCCCAATAATGTCAAGATTTTAAAACTACATTAGCATGCATTTAATATTCTTAAAAGACAGCAGGTAAGAGCTACAGTATATTGTCACCCTGCTTATTTAACTCATATGCAGAGGACATCATGAGAAATGCTGGGCTGGAAGCACAAGCTAGAATCAAGATTGCCAGGAGAAATATCAATAACCTCAGATATGCAGATGACACCACCCTTATGGCAGAAAGTGAAGAGGAACTAAAAAGCCTCTTGATGAAGGTGAAAGAGGAGAGTGAAAAAGCTGGCTTAAAGCTCAACATTCAGAAGACTAAGATCATGGCATCTGGTCCCATCACTTCATGGGAAATAGATGGGGAAACAGTGGAAACAGTGTCAGACTATTTTTTGGGGCTCCAAAATCACTGTAGATAGTGATTGCAGCCATGAAATTAAAAGACGCTTACTCCTTGGAAGAAAAGTTATAACCAACCTAGATAGCATATTGAAAAGCAGAGATATTACTTTGCCAACAAAGGTCCGTCTAGTCAAGGCTATGGTTTTTCCTGTGAAGAAGGCTGAGCACCAAAGAATTGATGCTTTTGAACTGTGGTGTTGGAGAAGACTCTTGAGAGTCCCTTGGACTGCAAGGAGATCCAACCAGTCCATTCTGAAGGAGATCAGCCCTGGGATTTCTTTGGAGGGAATGATGCTAAAGCTGAAACTCCAGTATTTTGGGCACCTCATGTGAAGAGTTGACTCATTGGAAAAGACTCTGATGCTGGGAGGGATTGGGGGCAGGAGGAGAAGGGGACGACAGAGGATGAGATGGCTGGATGGCATCACTGACTCGATGGACGTGAGTCTGAGTGAACTCTGGAAGTTGGTGATGGACAGGGAGGCCTGGCATGCTGCGATTCATGGGGTCGCAAAGAGTCGGACACAACTGAGCGACTGAACTGAACTGAACTGAAGAGCTACAGGGCTTATACACTGAAAGAAAGAAAGTGAAGTCGCTCAGTCGTGCCAACTCTTTGAGACCCCATGGACTGTAGCCTACCATGCTCCTCCATCCATGGGATTTTCCAGGCAAGAGTACTGGAGTGGGTTGCCATTTCCTTCTCCAGGGGATTTTCCCAACCCAAGGATCGAACCTGGGTCTCCCGCATTGTAGGCAGATGATTAACCATCTGAGCCACCAAACTGAGCAAAAATCAATACAGGCCTCCTACTTTACTTTTCCTTTCCTCTTTCATTTTTTCCCCCCAGTTGTTTCTATAGAGCAAACAAATGCTATTTTTTTCCTCTTACTAGAAATGAGAACAGAAAGCCTTGAGTAATGTTCATAGTTATGTTACATTTGTCAGTAGTCAACAACTGTTTTATTTGTTTGTTTTTTAGGATCAGAGTAGTATCTAGTCAGGTGTCATTCCTTGAAGATAAGTCCATGAACTAATTCTCTGGGAAGCCTAGCACATTAAGAATACAGCTTTCAGATCTTTTTTTTTTTTTTTCTTAATTCTAACCAGATGTGTTTGTATGTATATCTCATTTCTGTTGTGCTTCAAGCTTTCTTGGATTGGTTGCACTCTATTTCTCTAAACCCTTGAACTCAGACCAAAATGAATTTTCTTATTCACAACTGTGTAGGCATAACTTAAATTGTCCTGATTATCTGATAGTTCCAGATGGCTCATATACAGAGCCCCACATCTTAGAGAGATTGGCTTCAGTTTTTTAACAACTATATCAAATTAATTACTGGCAGCTTTAAAGGCTGTTTAAGGGAAAACGAGTTTTCCACCCAATTTTCTCAGTTTGGCATGTAGAACTGCATCATATGCCTCAGACTTTGCTGCTACCTAACATATTCGGGTACTAAAAGCACACAGACACGTATGTTCATTTCAAGATTTATTTCCCCCAATTTCTTCAGGAAGAGCTAAAACCGCTGGCTCCTTCTACATCTAAGAAATCTATGTCACAAAAGTATTTAGTGACATAGATTTCTCCAGATCACACTGGCAATACAAATCAAGCTTGGATAAGAAACTAGTGTCTTACCTCTACACCTTTGCATTTCCACATTGAGTGATAACAGTTTTATCACTTTTTCCCACCTTCAGAATGACAGTATATTTTGTTTCAATAGTGCTTCTGAATATGCATAATTGATTAATGCAAAATATTTAGACAGCTTTAGTTTTTCCAAACTGTATTTATAGGTATAACTCAAGTATATTACAAATATATATACTACTCTATGTCATGGCCAGAAGCTATTGACATATACTCACAGGGGGGGGGAAAATTATCCTAATAATGAACTATAAGCCTGTTTGTACTTTTATTGTCAAAGTTGGTAACTGTCTTCAAATAGCCAAAAAATAAATTTTACATTCAATAAACCTCTCTATACTTTATACCAAGGAACCAGCCTTACTCAATTTAAGTCAAACCTAATTCAATTGAACAAACATAGAGAGAGTGCCTAGCAGACTGGTTTTGCTTAAAATATATGTTGTACACATTTCAAAATAAATTCTTGATTGACTTGAGAGGCTAAAAATCTGATCTTGTGAGTGATGCTGTGTCAGAATAGTGGCCCACTGGAAACCTTTGTCCAGAAAGACCTGACTCATCCCTGGGTTTCCAGTAAAGTCTGACTCCAGCCATCTTCCAACAATCCTTAGTTGTATCCCTTTGGCTGTTGGGCAAAAAAACAATATTGCAATTCTTTTCTGGGGTTTATAATATTTGAAGTATTTGTCAGCTATCTTAAATTTGTATTTTGCTATGTTTTCTTTCCTCCTCTGAATAAATATTCATTTTTGTACCTAATTTTGTAACTTTTTATTAAACCGTGACCTCAAAATTTTATTGGCTTGGATATTGCTTTAGGTACTAGTCTTTTACAGAAAAAATAAAACTAGAAACTGGGAAATCATGGAGAGCTGGTAAATGAATGAGCTAGGATAGGGACTCCTGTGTTCTAAATGTAAACGCACATGTGCTGAGTCACTTGACTATACTATGTCCTGGGCAGTACCTCAGGCTGTAACAAACGTCTGGGGATAGAGATGACGTCTTCTCACTTAGGAATCTAGTCCCACATGGAGAAAGCACTCTCTCCTACCCAAACATTAATCAATCTAAAGAAAATATATGAAGAGGGAATGCAGGTCCATGAAAACAAGTATTAAGTCAATCATATGCAAGGCACATGCTCCAAAATTCAAGTTCTCTGAATTAGCTTCTCCATCAATTAAATGAGATAATGATTATACTTATACTAAATTGTTGGAGAAATAAGTGAGAGTCTGCAAATGAATCAGAGAGCACAGTACCTGGTGCATACAAAGACTCAATAAATGTAATTTAATTTAGCTTTAGGGCAGCTAATCTAAAAAAAAAATTAGAAGGAATTAGAATGTTAAATAACACTAGCATGTCAGGGAGATGTGTTTGAAACAGCACACATGAAATGTCAAACTCATGTAGCAAGAGATAATTATCACATAAAAAATAGAAAATGAAAGTCTCCATATGCTTATTGAAAAGATGACATTAAAGCAAAATTTTAAAGAGATGAGGGAGAGAGAGGCATGGAGGTATCTGGGTGCACAGCATTCTTGGCTCCATTTGGATTGCAGGAAAGCTAGCATAGCAGAAATGGAGGGAAGGCAAGAAAAATATAGAGAATGAGGTTGAAGTCAGGGACATTCTGTGGGATCTTAGATGCCATCATGGTGAGGACTTTGACATTTATTGTGAGATGAAATGACACTAAATGGTTTTTAACAGAAGAATATATGATCTGTGAACTGGTCAAACATGACCTCATTCCTGTACTAACCCTTGCAGAATGGCTCACTAAGAGCCAAAAGGCATGATTAGATTTTCTCCCATTTCCTGTCCCACCTTCGTTTGGATCATGGTCAGTATATAAACTTTTGGTTTTGGATTCACCTTCAGACATGTGTCATCATGTGTTGTCTTTAGAATGATTGGTCTTCATCTTATTTCCATTTTGGAACCGCACAATCTTCTTCCAGTTCCCTGAAGAGTCAGATCTAACCTTTGTACTTTGTCTAGTTCTTTTGCCAATTATATATTAACAAAAGCCCAGTTGTGACCCAGTATCTAATTCTTAACCGTACAGAAGCTTAATTAGGGAGGTAATCTTGCTTTCAACTCTGCAAGTGAAACACCTAGCAGAGTGCTATATGAATCGTCAATTATTGTGTGTACTGAGTCAGGCAGTCAGTCTGTTAACATTTAGAGCTGGGTTCCAGGGTTCTCTTGGTGGGAATCAAAGCAATGGTGCTGTCATTAGCAGACAGGGAAGGAAAAGGAGAAATTATATTTCATATGCAGAGCTGCTATAGCTTTGAGGTGAGAGCATGCTTGGTATATTTGAGGAAAGAGATGAGGAAAAAAGAAGGAGAGTGGTAGGAGATAAAATCAGAGATGTAGCAGAGGTTAGCTCATTATGCTGCTGTGAAGTTCATTATAAGACCTGTGGCTTTTACTCTGGGTGAGATAGAAAACGGAAAGCCCTGGGGACTTTTGAGTAGAGGAGTGACACATTCTGACTTCTATTTATAAAGGATCATTCTGGCTGCTCTATCAGAAAGAGACTGTGGGAAAGCAGCTGCCAAAGCAGAGAGAAGCAGTAAGAGACTAATAATCAGAGGGAGAGAGAATATGAATCCCAGAGAAAGATGGTGGCTTGGGTAGGGCTGGCAGCAGTAGGTGTACAGGAGAAGTATACTGGATATGTTTTGTAGGTAGCTTTTGACAAGATTTTCTGATGGGTAAGATATACGGTTTGAGAGAAAAGAAGTTAAAGTTTCTTGGCAAAACTCCGAAGTTTTTGGTATGAAAACTGGAGAATGCTTTTAAACAGAAATGAGAACAGGGTGAGCCAAATTTGGGGTGATAATCAGAATTTTCAGTTAAGTTAGTTTTCTTTGCGTGAATACATAACCTACCTATACAAGAGATTTTACTTTAATTTCTGAAGATGCAGGTCAAATATTTATAACCCTTCAAACTCATTATATTATGTACTTTATCTTAGTCTTCTAACTCATACTGCAATATATAAAACCATTAAAATAGTAATAAAAAACCCAGAAAGTGGTGATTGGCAAACATTTTAATGCAAAAACCTGACAATTTAAAAGCTCTTCTATTCATATTGTATTCATCTTGGATAGTTTAACAGGATGAATTAAAGATAACGTAAATTATTCAACTGTAAATGATTTAAAAGCAAACAGCACATTCATTTCATCATTTTTTTTCTTAGAGTCTTTCATTAAAATTCAGTCATTCTAGAATTAATTGTCACAGTTTTCTGGCCAATACATTCATTTGCTATCAAATTCAAAGAAAATTATTTGAATTAAAAAAATATTACTCTACATGTAGTTTATTGAACATTTCAAGTCTTGACAGTTTAATTCTGTATCTGTGTTATGAAAGGCAGTTCTTTTATTTTTACCTGTCTTATTTCTTTAAGTTAGTTATAGGTGAAATTGTAATCCTGATGGTTATCTCATCTTAACTCAAAACAAGAAAATATATATGAATATTGTGAAGAGATTTGACCTGTGAACTTTTCATTGATTGCAAAGGCTGCTTTTGGATTTTTAGGATACAAATTATTACCAGAATTCTTTAAGTATTCATAGGAAGTCTAATTGATGTAATGCAGAACAGTACACTCTTTTCAAAATGACACAAAATTTGTTAAACCAAATTATGTTAATGTTCATAAGATATATTGATTTCATATTATTTCATGAAGGGTTACTGAAATGATCATAAAGTTTAATAATGTTTTTGCATGTTTCCTTCCCTGAAGTAATATATTATTCTACAATAAATAAAACCATTTACTGAAAATATCTATCAAGTAATGAACCTGTACTTTAGGTAATTATTTTCCAAATACTACAGGTAAAAGTAATAACAGCTATTATTTTGTGGATATTTTCTAGGTGGCAGGCCCTCAGCAATAAACTTTCTATGCATTATCTAACCTAGCCCTCCTAATCACCCTGCAAAGAAGATACCATTATGACTTCTATTAATGTTTGGTAAGCACAAAAACAGTAGCTAAGAACTGGTAAGCATTTGGCCCAACATCCCACAATGGCTAGTGGCAGGTAACAGTTTAACTAAGGAATATAACCCCATAATTGGAATACTAAAAGCCAGTGGCATGATTCTATAACTCAGTTGGCATTTCTGAATTTGCAATTTCGAGTTACTATTTGCTACCTGCCATTAGTGTGATGCGATGCGACTAACTATAAAACATGTATCTTCAGATAAGTAGAAAATAAAAGATAAAGGAGAATATAATTTATTATGTAATTAATCCAAGGGCTTTAGCCAGGACTTCTCATGTCTTTTGAGCAGACAGGACTTATATCCCAATTTTGGGAACACTTTAGAGAATGCATCTTGAGTCAGAAAAAAGATGGTTAAAGATGCCACTACTGGGGACTCTAAAACACTATTCTTGCCAAAAGAAATTAGCAAAAGAGAAAAAGATGTTTGAACAGAAAGATATTAATCCATATGGATATTTTTAACACTATATATGTATGCCCTGGGTGAAACAATTCTATTTCTAAGAAATGAAACTAAGATGAGCATAACATTTAAACCACATAAATGAAAGTTAAAGTGATTTAGATGTAGTAGAAAAAAAAAAAAAAAAAATCTGCCTGCAATGTGGGAGACTTAGGTTCAATCCCTGGGTTGGGAAAATCCCCCAAAGAAGGGAAAGGCTACCCACTCCAGTATTTTGGCCTAGAGAATTCCATGGACTGTATAACCCATAGCATCACAAACAGAATGGCATGACTGATTTTCACTTTCACTTAAAAAAAAAAAAAAACCCTAGTATTCAAAATGTTCAAGTATAGGGGTTATATAGACAAGAAAGCAATGCTGCTACTGCTAAGTCACTTCAGTTGTGTCCGACTCTGTGCGACCCCATAGACGGCAGCCTACCAGGCTCCCCCGTCCCTGGGATTCTCCAGGCAAGAACACTGGAGTGGGTTGCCATTTCCTTCTCCAATGTATGGAAGTGAAAAATAAAAGTGAAGTCGCTCAGTCGTGTCCGACTCTTCATGACCCCATGGACTGCAGCCCACCAGGCTCCTCCATCCATGGGATTTTCCAGGCAAGAGTACTGGAGTGGGGTGCCATTGCCTTCTACGAAAGCAATGCTAGGCATTCATAAAAATGATTTTGAGAAGCATATTTATTCATACATAAATAACTGACAAATAAAGACAACCTGTTACTAGGAGAACACAAACTACAGAAAAATATATAAACTGCTCCCCTTTGGGGGGTTAAAAAAGTATCTCAGTATATCTGGGGTTATCTTTGGTAATGTAGGTAAAAGTATTTTATTCCTGTGTATTTTTTTCTGATTATTTTATACAATTATCAATAAACTTGATGACAGAACCAAAAAGTTATTTTAAGAAACCCACTGTTTCTTCCTTTCCTAAAGTGTTGCCACTACTTAGCTTATTTTCAAAAGAGGTCCATGATTTACTAAAAGTTTCTGTTAATTATTTTACTTAAAAAAGAATGAATATTACTCTTTTAAAAATGATACGTCTAATCTAAGCTTGAGAATATGAATTTCATTCAATTCAAAATAATAAACTTTAAGTATTCTCTGTCTGCATGATATTCTTTTAGTACTTTGGGAAATACCAAGACGAAGAATCTATGGTCCCAGCCCACATGGAACTCACAAATATAAGAAGAAATAAAGCACATAAAACCTAACTATAATATGAGACAAAATGTACAAACTGCATCAATAGTGGTAAATAGTCTTATAGTAGCAGGGAGGTAGAAAATACTTCCCATTTAGTGAATCAAGAGAGGTTTACTAGAGATGACGGCATTTGACCTTGAAACCAGGCTTAAAGAATGGATTGAACTTTTATTCAGTTCAATTCAGTCACTCAGTCGTGTCTGACTCTTTGTGACTCCATGGACTGCAGCATGTCAGGCCTCTCTGTCCATCACCAGCTCCTGGAGTTTACTCAAACTCATGTCCATTGAGTCGGAGATGCCATCCGACCATCTCATCCTCTGTTGTCCCCTCCTCTTCCTGCCTTTAATTGTTCCCAGCATCAGGGTCTTTTCAAATGAGTTAGTTCTTCACAGGAAGTGGCCAAAGTATTGGAGTTTCAGCTTCAGCATCAGTCCTTCCAATGAATATTCAGGACTGATTTCCTTTAGGATGGACTGGTTTGATCTCCTTGCTGTCCAAGGGATTCTCAAGAATCTTCTCCAACACCACAATTCAAAGGCATTAATTCCTTGGTGCAGCTTTATTTATAGTCCAACTCTCACATCCATACGTGACCACTGGAAAAACCATAGCTTTGACTAGATGCACCTTTGTTGGCAAAGTAATGTCTGCTTTTTAATATGCTGTATAAGTTGGTCATAACTTTTCTTCCAAGGAGCAAGTGTCTTTTGGCTGCAGTCACCATCTGAAGTGATTTTGGAGCCCCCCAAAAAATAGTCTTTCACTGTTTTCACTGTTTCTCTATTTGCCATGAAGCGATGGGACCAGAAGCTATGATGCTAGTTTTCTGAATGTTGAGCTTTAAGCCAACTTTTTCACTCTCCTCTTTCACTTTCGTCAAGAGACTCTTTAGTTCCTCTTCATTTTCATCCAGCCCAGCGTTTCTCATGACGTACTCTGCACATAAGTTAAATAAGCAGGGTGACAATATACAGCCTTGATGTACTCCTTTCCCGATTTGGAACCAGTGTGTTGTTCCATGTCCACTTCTAACTGCTTAGAACAGTTTAGACTTCCTGATCTGCATACAGATTTTTCAAGAGGCAGGTCAAGTCGTCTGGTATTCCTATCTCTTGAAGAATTTTCCAGTTTGTTGTGATCCACAGAGTCAAAGGCTTTGGCATAGTCAATAAAGTAGATGTTTTTCTGGAACTCTCTTGCTTTTATGATGATCCAGCAGATATTGGCAATTTGATCTCTGGTTCCTCTGCCTTTTCTAAATCCAGCTTAAACATCTGTAAGTTCACGGTTCATGTACTGTTGAAGCCTGAATTGGATAATTTTGAGCATTACTTTACTAGCAGGTGAGATGAGTGCAATTGTGCAGTAGTTTGAGCATTCTTTGGCATTGTCTTTCTTTGGGATGGACTTTTATAGACGAATTCAAAGAGTTAGGTATTTCCAGCAGGTGGGAATTAGATGAGAAACACTTTGGAGGGAATAAAGCAGAATGAACAATATGGTTTGTTTCACATATTGAGTATTTGGCAAGTAAGAGTGAATAGGCTGAAAAGGGAGTTGAAACAAGTTCAAATTCCAATAATAACAACAACAAAAAGGCTAAAGTGTTTGGTCTCTATCATTTATTGATTGTGGCATTAATAAAGGTTTTGAGTAAAGAAATGACATTATCTATATTAATTATAAATAGTATTAAGGTTAAATGCACTTAGGATCAAGGGACTGTTAATTCATGTACAGATCAATTAAGCCCAAGATTCTGGATGCTTCAGAATCACATGAGAATAAAAAATCTTGATATCTTGATAGAATAGTACAAAAGTAAAGGTACTCTATTTCAACTAGAGAACTGAGAAAATTCTTTATTCTCTTCCTACAGTTTTTTAAAAAACATTCTCAGATTTAATGTTCTATATCTTACCATGAAAAATGCAAATACTTATGCTAGTACAATCATTTGTGAAAAATTAAGAACCACAATTAGGGAAAACATAGCTTTCTAAAGTAGAACTGCCCAATTTATATGATATTATGTGCCAATAAAACAGTTTATCAAAACAAGAATCAAGTGTTATTGTGGACTTGTAAAATGTTCCTGCATTCACAAGATATTTTTTTTCTCCATGTACAAGACACTGAGGTCTTTGTTAATTTCCTAAATATAATAATTCAAGTGATTTCCCCACATATGTCAGTATGAGTACATATTATGCCACAATAAGACTTTGCCTTTCTCTGCTCCAAATAAAATTGCCTCAATATATTAGTAGTGTTGGACAGTCAACAAGGGAAATTAAAAGATCATCTTGTTTATCTACTGCTTATTTTATAAACCACACTGTCTCTGATTCTCCATAAAAGATAGCGACTCTATGACTTGGTTTTTAGAAAATACTTAAAACAGATAATTTCTTTTTAATAATCTCATGATGATTATATGTTATAAACTAAGTTCCTTTTTTTGTTGTTGTTTTGGAATGGAAAAGAAAAAAATAAACAGCCAGTCATCCATTATATGTGATCAATTATCTTAGCTAGTTCAAACGGGTCAACCTTTTAAATTGATTTCCCTAGCAGGCAATTGCTCATCTCCACAATCAGGTTACTATTCTAGCCAGCAAGCTCAAAATGGGTACTTTTGGTAATATGGAGCTTGGATATAAAAAAGTGTCTAACTCAGAAATATGTTTTTATTAGCCTAACAGAAATTTGAATTGCATACCTTACTCATAGGGGCTGTTAGTATAACCCACTTCTGTGAAGGACAGGATTTAAACATAAATCTTTTTGTAGTAAAACTGAATGTTAGATATTTCCATAGCCTTCTTTAGGGTAAAAGATTTTTTCCAGGCCATTGCACTATGACTTATAACTTTAATTTTTAAATTCTTTAATAATCTTTGTTAATTCATTGCAACAAAATATCTAAGGCAATTCTAATTATTAAGCATCATGGGGATTCTCCAGGCAAGAACACTGGAGGGGTTGCCATGCCCTCCTCCAGGGGATTTTTTTAGCCCAGGAATCAAACCCAGGTCTCCTGCATCGCAGGCAGATTCTTTATCATCTGAGCCACCAGAGAAGCCCCTCAATTATTAAGCACTGAATTCATACTGTTATTGAAAAGGAATCAATGAGAGGAACCTCTATACACTGCAGTGCAATACACTATATATAATGCAGTTGTTGTGGAAAATAGTTTGGTGATTCCTCAAAAAGTTAAACAGAATTATCATATGACTCAGTAATTTCACTCTTTGGTGTATACCTGAAAGAATTGAGAACAGGAGCTCAAACAGATACTTGTATGCAAATACTCATTACAGCACTGTTCTCAAAAGTCAAAAGGTGGAAATAATCCAAGTGGTCCTCAATTAATAAATGAATAAACACAATATGATCTACACATTCAGAAAGAATATTATTCAGCTATACAGAAACAATGAAGGTCTAATACATGTTACAATATGGATAAACCTTTGAAAACATTATGCTGAGCGAAATAAGCCAGATAAATAATATATTTCACTCATATGACATATCTAGAATGAAGGAGTCTTTTGGGCCTAGAAAAGAAAACAACAGTCTAAAAGGCCCTTGTTGAATCGTCTAACTTCGGAGAAAACAAAACAGAACTTTAAGTCCCGCCCTGATGCTCCAGGCCAGTTGCATCTATCTGGGACTTATCACCCCCTGTCCAGAAACCTTCCACCCCCTACACCTGCCCAGAAGACTTACCACCCCCTGTCCAGAAACCTTCCACCCTCTACACCTGCCCAGAAGACTTATGACCCCCCTGCCCAACTACAAATGCCATCTCAACTAAAAAAATACCTGAAACATCCCACCTGATTAAGGTTTCCCTTATCGCTTCCACAAGCCTCCCTATAAATATGGAGCCTCCCTGATCCCTCTCCAGGCTCAGCCTGGTCCTTAGGCCGACTGCGGCCCCTCCTTGCCTGAATAAAGGTAACCTACTTCTGTTGAGGTTGTTTTTCCTTTTCCTGCCTTGGCCTGAACTATACCTTACATAGAATAGGCAAATTTATAGGGACAGAAAGTAGAGTTTACCGGTGGGAAGTTATCATTAATGGGTAGAGTTTCTGTTTAGTGTGATGAAAAAAGTTTTGGATATAGAAAGTGATGATGGTTGCTCAATATTGTGATTGTAACTAATCCTATCAAATTGTACACTTAAAATGGAAAATATTATGTTATATATGTTTATATTTATATATAAATGTATTAGTGAGAGTTATATATAATATATAATTAGTATGAGACTCCATGTGTCCATGTACTATATTTTTACTTATGAATCCTATATTGTGCTTTTAAAAAATCAATAGAGCCATATATTCAATTTGCATCCAGTCTACTGCAGGCTAAGCCTCTGTGAATTCCTTTCTGCTATACTGACATATTGCTGTTTGCCACTTATCAATTTCCCATCCCCTCAAGGTAGTTTTTTCTTTAGTACATTGATCCTCACTGCATTTATTTCTAACCGCTTTTATCTGAACTACACATGTTAAATTGTTAAGCAAGTAAATGGTTAATTATTGAAGATGTTCCTGGACTCAATGAACACTGTGTTTAAAATATTATCTCTCTTACAGATGATGAAGAAGGAAAGAAGTGGACAACATCAAGACAGACTTTGCCAGGTGAGTGTTACCTGTTCTAGCCAGAATATGATAGAGAGGTTTGAGGGAGGGACAAATATTCTAATGAGTTCCAGGTTTCTGGATTACAGAATTAATGGAAATAGGGAAACTATGGAAAACCAGATTTTGATGTTTACAATATCTGTGCATGACTGTTTATGGGAAGATAACTAACTTGGTTTTGGACATACCAGGTTGTAAGGGCTTTTAAATCACTTTTGAGACATACCTAATGGTCTTCTTTTATAGGCAGGTACATTTCTAAGTCTGATCCTCAGGGAAATCTGTACTACAGACACGAATTAAGAAGCCATTAGCATATAAAGTACAATTAGAATCACAGGTATTGGTGGTATGGCTTAGGGGGGAAGTTTAGAATAAGAAAAGGAGATGAAAGGTAAAGAGAGGAAAGGAGACAAGAGACTCTATGACTGTCCACTGAGGACATTTAATGCCTGAATGATGAGGATGAGCCAGCAAAAGAGACAGAGAAGTTGCTATCAGAGCTCTAACAGGACATTAGACCAGGCAAGTCATGGAAACTGAAGAAACGGGGTTTTCAAAGACTAAGAGGTCAATGGAGTGACCTCCTTCTAAGCAGTCAAACAGGATTACAAAACGTCCATTGTATTTCATGACCCAGAGGTCAGTGATAACTTTATAGAGAGCTGTGTGTATGGCACAGTAAGGTAGAAAACCAAACAGTTGTGGTTTGACTGGTGAGTAGGAAGTGAATTAGTAGAGGTGGAGAGTATAGACAATTCTAAACAAGAGAAGAAAAGGAAGTTGGTATCTAGAGGTGGAAGATGTCTTATTATTGTTTTAATCTGATACCCTTCTCATCTTTAGAATAAAAATCCAATTGGACTTTTATTCTTCTTTCTGTCTAAACATCTCTCTTACCTTTTGTTAGGTAGGTAGAATAGGGAAAAGGAGTCCAAAATGGCAGTGACTAAAAGACAAGGAAGGGAAAAGCTTGTGAAAATAGAACAGAAGAAGGTCAAAGGAAGGTCCAAGGACCGGAGTAGAACAGCACTTCTAAGCCCAATTTGCATAGGGCAGGCCCAGGGCGAAGAAAAAACATAAAAAGAGGAACCAAAGGGCTCTCTCTTTCTCTCTCCCGCGCGCTGGGGCGCTCTTCTCTTCACGTCTTTGGATCGAGGTGCCCTCACGCCTCAAAGATGGATTTTCCTGCTATCTTCTAACTAAAATAGAGCTGTAACACTGAGCTGTAACACTGATTTGCCTAAGAGCTATAACATGGTCCGTTCGAGACCTGAGAGCTATAACACAGTCTGTCCAAGACCCGAGAGTTGTAACCCGCTGAGGGGGCTTTAATGTCCGTCACTCCAAATCTTTGTTGTGATGAGACAAAGAACAAAGGAGCATACCCTCACCTGACAATTTCAAGACTAAACCTGTGCCCATCTTTTCCTGCCTCCTCTAGGGCATACAGAACGTATTAAGTATTTACTATACATTAGTTTGGAGAAGGCAATGGCACCCCACTCCAGTACTCTTGCCTGGAAAATCCCGTGGATGGAGGAGCCTGCAGTCCATGGGGTCACTGAGGGTCGGACATGACTGAGCGACTTGACTTTCACTTTTCACTTTCATGCATTGGAGAAGGAAATGGCAACCCACTCCAGTGTTCTTGCCTGGAGAATTCCAGGGACGGGGGAGCCTGGTGGGCTGCCGTCTATGGGGTTGCACAGAGTCGGACACGACTGAAGTGACTTAGCAGCATACATTAGTTTGTTATAAAAGCAATTGTAAGATTTGTTGCATTTCTTGCACATCCCTTCATATTAATTTCTCATTCATTGCTACTTGTTTCTTTTGGATATAGGTGAATCAGTCCTTTTTTAAGATGCTTTGTCTGTTATTCTGCATTTATGTCTTTTTGGATATTATCTGTAAATACATATTCCCCAAGTTTCACGTGCTTCCCTTAATGCTGAAGATTGCATGCATGCATGTATGTTCAGCTGCTTTGGTCATGTCCAACTTTTTGCAACACCATGGACTGTAGCACACAAGGTTCCTCTACCCATGGGATTCTCCAGGCAAGAATACTGGAGTTGGTTGCCATGCCTTCCTCTAGAGGATCTTCCTGACCCAGATATTGACTTGCATCTCCTGCATCTCTTGCATTGGTAGGTGGATTTTTAACCACTGAGCCACTGGGAAGCCCTGAAGTTTGTATAAAAGCATTTAAAATTAATATTATCATTTATTAAAGATATTTGTTAATTTCAAATGTTTAAGCTTATATACAATTGCAAAACATACTGTCACTGTAGCAAATATTAGAAGTATTATTTCAGTTCTATTATTTTTACCAGTGATTGCTAATATTAAAAATATAAATAATTGGGCAATTTGAAAAGATAAACAGGTTCTCATCTTGATATTTTTCAGGTAAATTACAATGTTCTATAGAAAAAATTAATCATCGTCACATATTTTTGAAAGTCTTAGTTATCATGTGTCATATACTAACACTAAACAAGAAAACTAATTTACAGAAATTAATACCAGTTTTATTACTATGAAAAGTAAATGGATGCACAAATAATAATATATATTTTTGTTTTAGATACTTCCTTATTAAGAAATTTCTCTTAATAAAAATGATATGAAATAAATACAGCATTTAATCAGATTAAATCAATTCTAATAAGCTGTTTAGATTGTTTTGAATATATATGACAGTAAATAAAATTAGCATGCCTATAAATAGAAGAAAATGAAAGATTTTTTCAATAAATAGTGAACTTATGAAATGAACATAATACAAGTTCTAAAACAGTGATTGTAATATGAGCAGTTGCTTAAAAGTAGGTGACAGTAATAGTAGCTAACAGTTGCTGAGTACTTAATATTTCTCAGAAACGTAATTTTATTATTTGTCTATAACTTCGTAACAAGTATTATCATTATCATCCTCATTACACTGAGAGCAACTGAAGCTCAGAGTAGGGCACATCACTGATAAACAGTAGAGCAAAAATTGGAATTTAAATCTGACACTTAACCTTTATGCTTTAAAAACATCCACTATGCTATGCTATGCTAAGTCACTTCAGTCGTGTCCGACTCTGTGCAACCCCATAGACGGCAGCCCACCAGGCTCCGCCGTCCCTGGGATTCTCCAGGCAAGAATACTGGAATGGGTTGCCATTTCCTTCTCCAATGCATGAAAGTGAAAAGTGAAAGTGAAGTTGCTCAGTCGTGTCTGACTCTTAGCGACCCCATGGACTGCAGCCTACCAGGCTCCTCTGTCCATGGATTTTCCAGGCAAGAGTACTGGAGTGGGGTGCCATTGCCTTCTCCGAAAAACATCCACAATTAATCTAATTTAGAATTATTCTTTTCCCTGAGAACAATATTGGATCAAGCTTGTAATGTGTGTATGATAGCCCTTAACCTATATAGTCATCCTTCAGTATCAGTGGGGTATTGATTCTAGTACACCCACCCCTCCACTAATCACACCCACCCACACACACACACACACCCACTGTGGACAGCAACATCCGTGGATGCTCAAGACCCTTATATAAAATAGTTTAATACAGTCGTCCCTCCATATATGTGGGTTTAACATTCACAGATATAGAGAGCTAACTGTAGTAAGTTTGGGGTATTCTTCATAGAAAAACAAAAAATAAAAAACCATAAAGCAAATATCAAACAAACTGCTCAGATTGCAGAGATTATGTATATAGTTCTTAATTCAAAAGAGTCATGTGAAAATAAAAGGAGTTTTAAGTTATGTGAAAATGTGAAAAAAATTTTAAGTATGTGAAAATAAAATTCCCATAATGTTACCTATTTTTGTAGAAAATAATTTTATTAGTACAATATTGAGAATATATTTGGATTAAATAAAACAAAAAATAAAAATATAATGATACATGTAAGCTTAATTTAATAAATATATTTAATAAAATAAAAGTAAATTTAAAAACTTGCCTGACAGAATTCTGAATGTTATTTTATAAAACAAAGTGATAATAAATGAATGAATCAATTCAATGAATATTCAGTGTTACTAAATATTCAGTTTTATGAAAATATTGTATGTTGATATTAGTCATTGGGTATAACTGTAAAGGAAATATGTCTTTTACTTTTTGTTATTGATTTCAACAGAATGATAAAACAAATACATGATTTTATTTAAAATATTTCTTTTTAAGAAAGTATTCCCTGAAAGCTGGTCTGAATCTGGGTGCGATTTTTAGAAATATTTTGATATAAATAAAGATTACTGCCTATGATGTAGAAAATGAAGGAATCAATTCTTACTCGAAGATCAGAATTATTAAAAAGGCTAAATCTCAGTATACCATGTTATTTATGATTGCCAATAAGAATTTATAAACCTTCTAAGTCAGGTATCAAACATCTACATCTTAAGAGTCATTCAAAGTGATGACATTTTTATTTCAGTAGTTATTTTATTGAAAAAAGTATCTTTTCTTACTTTCATCATTATCTAGTAGCTCCATTTTAACAAGTGCTACTACATATATTCCCAATTATTTTTGGTTTTAAAAAATGTCATTCTCTTTCTTAGCTCTGATACTTGTGATTTTTAAAAGCAACTATTTTTTAACAAATGAGACTATGATTTTCAACTCCTGGGAGTTATCAGAGAATGGCAATAATCTGAGGTGGTAAGATATATTATGTGTTTCAGAAATTTTATAAAAGTGCAGTGCTCTCTTGGGGGTGAACCAGGTGGCTCAGTGGTAAAGAATCATCCTGCCAATGCAGGAAACACAGGTTCAAACCCTGGGTTGGGAAGTCTTCCAGGAGAAGGAAATGCCAGCCCACTCCAATATTCTTGTGTGGAGAATCCAATGGACAAAGCAGCTTTATGGGCTACAGTCCACGGTGTGCAAAGAGTAGGTCATGACTTAGTGACTAAACAACAACAAAAAGTGCTCTTTCAAAGTTATGAACAGCTATAGTTAAAGAATAAATTGTACACAATATAGGATTTGTTACTGAGACCTATAGTCAATTCAATGATTAGTAAACTTAAAAGTTATTTAATATCAAACTGATATTTTTGCTGTTTAGTTGCCAAGTGGTGTCTCACTTTTTAGTGACCAAATGAACTGTAACATGCAAGGCTCCTCTGTCCATGGGATTTCCCAGGCAAGAATACTGGAGTGAGTTGCTATTTCCTCCTCCAGGATCAAACCCTCCACCCAGGGATTAAACCCATGTCTCCTATATTGGCAGGCAGATTCTTTACTACTGAGCCACCAGGGAGCCCATCAAATTGATATATATTTATATAAACCTGTGATAAGAAAAATATAGATACTGATAATTACTTACCAAGTAGAAATGAAAGTGGAGGGAAATGGCAATTCATTTAAAGAAAACTAGGAATTCAAAAAGAATACTAGAAAAGGATAAACAATAAGTTAAAATGGTTGAAGTAAATGGAAGTTTCCTGGTTTCTATTGATAAAGTATAGAATTAAAATAAAACTAATCTACTAGAAAATAGCTTGGCTTTATTCCTTTATAACTTACACCTTAAAGATTATGAACATTTTCAGTCTCAGTTTTGTAAACTCAACAGTTCTAATCAAAATAGAGTCTTGCATCAAAAACTTCTGAGTAGAGCTAATTTCAGAACAGTATGTGCCAATAGATTCCTTTGATCCTCTTGAACTGACTATGTGGAGTGAGGGCTAGTTTTTGAACAAGTTGTCTGAGACTGTGTTTTGAACAGGCAACCACTTTGTGCTGAGAAGTTCAGGAATGACATAACTACTCCACTGTAATTGTTCTAAGAAAATCAAAAAGTTTCAACACAGAAATTGCCTTGTCTTTAAGGGATACAAGTCATGGTGAAGCAAACCCCTTTCACTTTTCTCCAACTTTGAAGAGCCCTTGACATGAGTTCAGAAATGCTTCTGTACAACTAGACGCACAGTAAACAGTGAAGAGATACTCGCTGAGCTTAATTACACAAGTTGTTTCAGGAACTGAGAGCTTATTCAGCATACCTAAATATGAAAGCTGTTTTCAGCTTTTAAAAAATTATAACAATTTACTGCCTGAAAAGATAAATTCCTCAAAGACTAGGTTTCTTTACACACAGATTTAAAATGTTTGTAAAGTAAATTTGATCTACACCTGATGCCTATTCTCAGGAAGTAATTCAAATACATCTTTAAAAACATGTTTCTTTGTTATGTATTTTAACAAAATTATTTATGAAATATGTAAAAATACTATTGATAACATAACTTCTAAATTAGTGAAATTGTCTATACTTTATTCCCAGACTTATTAAATATATTACCCATTTTTTATTGAAGTATAAGCTGACTTACATTATTATATTGGTTCCAGGTGTACAACACAGTAATGCAACATCTTTAGTGACTACATACAATACCAAGTTATAATACTGTTGACTATATCATTGTTCTGTACATTACATCCCCATGACATTTATTTTATGACTAGAAGTTTGTACCTCTTAATCCTTTTCACCAATTTTGCCCATCCCTCATTACCACCCCTTCCAGCTTAGCAACCACTAATTGGTAATTTGTACCTGTGATAGACAGAGTGCCTGATGAACTATGGACAGAGATTCATGACATTGTACAGGAGACAGGGATCAAGACTATCCCCATGGAAAAGAAATGCAAAAAAAAGCAAAATGGCTGTCTGAGGAGGCCTTACAAATAGCTGTGAAAAGAAGAGAAGTGAAAAGTAAAGGAGAAAAGGAAAGATATAAGCATCTGAATGCAGAGTTCCAAAGAATAGCAAGGAGAGATAAGAAAGCTTTCCTCAGTGATCAGTGCAAAGAAATAGAGGAAAACAACAGAATGGGAATGACTAGAGATCTCTTCAAGAAAATTAGAGATACCAAGGGAACATTTCATGGAAAGATGGGCTCGATAAAGGACAGAAATGGTATGGACCTAACAGAAGCAGAGATATTAAGAAGAAGTGGCAAGATTACACAGAAGAACTGTACAAAAAAAGATCTTCATGACCCAGATAATCACGATGGTGTGATCACTCACCTAGAGCCAGACACCCTGGAATGTGAAGTCAAGTGGGCCTTAGAAAGCATCACTACGAACAAAGCTTGTGGAGGTGATGGAATTCCAGTTGAGCTATTTCAAATCCTGAAAGATGATGCTGTGAAAGTGCTGTACTCAATATGCCAGCAAATTTGGAAAACTCAGCAGTGGCCACAGGACTGGAACAGGTCAGTTTTCATTCCAATCCCAAAGAAAGGAAATGCCAAAGAATGCTCAAACTACCACACAGTTGCACTCATCTCACACGCTAGTAAAGTAATGCTCAAAATTCTCCCAAGCCAGGCTTCAGTAATACATGAACCGTGAACTTCCAGATGTTCAAGCTGGTTTTAGAAAAGGCAGAGGAACCAGAGATCAAATTGCCAACAACCACTGGATGATTAAAAAAGCAAGAGAGTTCCAGAAAAACATCTATTTCTGCTTTATTGACTATGCCAAATCTTTGACTGCGTGGATCACAATAAACTGTGGAAAATTCTGAAGGAGATGGGAACATCAGACCACTTGATCTGCCTCTTGAAAAATCTGTATGCAGGTCAGGAAGCAATAGTTAGAACTGGATATGGAACAACAGACTAACCCCAAACAGGAAAAGGAGTATGTCAAGGCTGTACATTGTCACCCTGCTTATTTAACTTATATGCAGAGTACATCATGAGAAACACTGTGCTGGAAGAAGCACAAGCTGGAATCAAGATTGCCGGGAGAAAGATCAATAACCTCAGATATGCAGATGACACCACCCTTATGGTGTCAGAAAGTGAAGAGGAACTAGAAAGCCTCTTGATGAAAGTGAAAGAGAAGAATGAAAAAGTGGGCAAAGCTCATTTCTCATTTGAGAAAACGAAGATCATGGCATCTGGTCCCATCACTTCATGGGAAATAGATGGGGAAACAGTGGAAACAGTGTCAGACTTTATTTTCTTGGGCTCCAAAATCACTGCAGATGGTGATTGCAACCATGAAATTAAAAGATGCTTACTCCTTGGAAGGAAAGTTATGACCAACCTAGATAGTATGTTGAAAAGCAGAGATATTACTTTGCCAACAATGGTCCGTCTATGTAGTCAAGGCTATGGTTTTTCCAGTGGTCATGTTTGGATGTGAGAGTTGGACTGTGAAGAAAGCTGAGTGCTGAAGAATTGATGTTTTTGAACTGTGGTGTTGGAACAGAGTCTTGAGAGTCCCTTGGACTGCAACGAGTTCCGACCAGTCCATCCTAAAGGAGATCAGTCCTGGGTGTTCACTGGAAGGACTGATGCTAAAGCTGAAACTCCAATACTTTGACCACTTCATGTGAAGAATTGACTCATTGGAAAAGACCCTGGTGCTGGGAGGGATTGGCGGCAGGAGGAGAAGGGGATGACAGAGGATAAGATGGCTGGATGGCATCACCGACTCGATGGACATGAGTTTTGGTAAACTCTGGGAGTTGGTGATGGACAGGGTGGCCTGGCATGCTGCGATTCATGGGGTCGCAAAGAGTCAGACACGACTGAGTGACTGAACTGAACTGAACTGGTCTCTTTCTATAACTGTTTTGTTATATTGTTTGTTTTTTAGTTTTCTCATATAAGTGAAAACATGTTTATTTTCTCTGTTTTTGCTTCTGGAGCAGAAGTCACCAAACTTCTTCTGGAGGGTGCCAGATAGTATAAATATTTTAGGATCATGTGCTAAGAGACAAAATCAAAGTACTGAAAGTCATTATGCAGATACTAATATGACAAGAGAGGAACTAAATTTCCACAAATTTTATATTGATGACATTCAGAATATAATAATAAAAATTGAACATGGTTTTGTATAATACAGATCAGTGAGAAAATACAATTTTCGGGTGGCAGTGAGAGATTATTTTGCTTAACTGAGGTCCAAAGTTCCCTATCATCAAAATCAATTGCAAGTATTTTTCAATTGCAAGTAATGTGATTTTATATATTACTTCTTTGAATATATTTCTTCACCCAGGTAGACAGTGCCAAATACTGACATAAATTCATGAACACATGGTTTCAACTGAATGTATTTACTGCTTGGAAGCAATTAATAGAATTGTATTAGATCATCTTGATATTTGCCTTTTAGCTTGTCTTTAAATTGTAAATTAATGACTTTTATTGAAGGTTAGGTAGAAGCTCCTCAATTGCACATTTAAATGCAATTTGAAATACACAAATTTCCTTTGCACTTGCATCAAGGCCTGAAAAGTGCTTCAGGAATGTAATTTGAGCTCTTAAAATATATCTATTGCAGATATGTGTGAGAATGAGGACTGCACTTCTTACTTTAACTTTCACTGCACCAGGATAGTCTAATGAAGCTTGACATTACTTGTGATTCAAATAATATTAGTTGTTCTTGACATTATAGCAGTGAAAGTTGCACATATGGATGCTGTTTGCCTTGTAATTTAGGTTGAATTTATTAAGAACCATTATCAAGTTTGCAGCAGAAGCTAATTTCTAATACTAACTTGGCTTAAATCACAGTGGCTAAGGGCTGGACTTGACCCTGGAATTGTAGGTGTTGGACTCCTGTTCCCCTGTTCTAAAGGATACCAAAGGTAATTGTTTACATTGTCCTACAGTAAATATTTATCACTTTTATTTGCCTTGAGCAAGATGTAGAGAACTCTTAAAGTGCCCATTCTTTCATGAATTTCTTGAATAATCGTTTGTCAAAGGTTTACTGTGTTATTTGAATTCTGAGTATCAGGGAACTAAAAAACACAGTCTAGTGAGGGAAAAAGACATGTCAGCATAATATGATAAATGTCAGAAATATGTAAATGTATTATAGGAACAAAAAGGGGAAAACCAACTGATTGTGATTTATCCGATGCCATAGTTAAGAAGAGATGCCGGATGAGAAGATACCTGGTCTTGGTCATAACGCATTTATAACAGTTTCTTAGGCAAAGAAATCAGGAAAGGAAATTCTGGACAAAGAGATTGCTTTGACAGAGGACTGGAGGCATTAAAAATACCATTCCAGACAAAATGAGAGCAAGTAGAAGCAAAGTGGAAGGAGGGAAAGATGGTAGTGGGAGGGTGTGGCTGGAGAGGCAAGATGAGGTTAGACTGAGGTGGCCTTTGGAACCAGGGCTTCATAAACTTTAACATGCAAACAAATCACCTGAATAATATAGTTAAAATGCAACTTCTGATTCAGTTGATGGGGTCTCCATTCTGCATCTCTAACAAGATCCCAGGTGGTGTGATGCTACTGGCTGTAGGACAACACGAATAGCAAGCCTCTGCACAACACTAAGGATTTTAGCCTTCTTCCCCCTTCCTGTTACCATTCCAATGATAATGAAGATAAAAGTTTTAGAAATGTTCAACAGACAAATATGCAAATTATGTGGAATGGATGGATACAAAGACTGAAGTGGCGATAGCTATGATCCCTGAAAAATATTCATCATGCAGCTATAATAAAATCTGGCCCCACTCCATGCCAACACCTCTATTCTCCAGTAAAAAGGCATAAACAGAATTTGATTTCCTTAGGGCTAAAAGAAAGTACTTAGTAACAGGATTCATTCTAACGGATATATACAAAAAAAATGTTTTGGCATATAATAGCTAACCTCCACTTTGCTAAAACCGATGTCAGAGAAATTCAGACTCTGCCAATGTAAGAGCTTTATTTTAAGTTACAGGGGAAAAAAAAAAAAAAAAAACAGATGGTAAATTACATGGGTATTCTTAAGAATGGGATATGCACTTCTCCTCTTGAAGTGGCTCAGTCCTATCAAAGAATTGTGTGACTTTTATGATCTGTTTAAAATCCCATGCATGGTACTGCACTGTATGGTATTTCTTGTGGTCAATAGGTGATGAAATGAGTTTGTTCATGAAATTAACTGTATATATCTGCTTGGTCCAAAGATAATTATATGTAGAATAATGAGAACATAAGATTACGTTTACAGAATGAATATAGACATAAACACTACATAGAAATGAAAATATCTCTTTTTTATGTCTTCTAAAAGAAATGTTATCAGGTATTAATAAGTTGATAGAACTATATGCTTGCTTTAGTCAATGTGATTTAATCTTTTGTAAATATAAAAAATCAAAAAATCCATTACAGAATGGCAAAAATGTAAGGTGAAGGTATAAAAGTCAGATTGGAATCCAGAAATAAAATTAAAGAATGCATATTATTTTAAGATATATATGCAATAGCAAGGCATACAAATTGGGCTCTGAGCTTTATAGGAGCCATGCAATAGATAAATCTATCTATTTTTCTATGTGAATATTAAAACAACTTCTCCCTTATACCAAGTGGAATAAAAGTGAATAAGCCACCACATAGCTACTCTATAAAATTATATTAAGGAGAAAATTACTTTTCAACCTTTGGCAAGTTACTTGCTCATTCTTGTCGCGCTAATAGCTGCTGTTTCAAAGCAAAGATTTGTTCTTTAGTGTATTTACTGAGGCAATATCTGTGATAATTGGCAACATCTTTACTTCACATTTACTTATCCTGTGCAGAACCTCTGATGTGATGTGCTTATTTGATTTTCTCTCATTTGTTTTGATAAATAAACTTACATTTTCTTCTACAGTAAAAAACTGATGTACTTCATCTGTGTTATAAGAACACTTATAATTGAGTGAATCATGGGAAGTCAACAACACTTATTATATCTTTGAAGTTTAAAAACATGACTTAAAACATGTATACAAAATTGGTTTTCCTAGGACAGCTGTAGTGAAAGGCAAAGATTATATAGAAAATCCACATAGACAAGTAGCAGATGCATTATTATCATTATCACTATTTACTATTAGAAAATAATAGTTTAAAATCGACCTGGCTACCCTGGCACTGATTTTCTACTACACCACTACAAGAAATTCCTTAATGTAAGGTTTCAATGTCTGTATCAATTGCTATTCTCAACTAAAACTTATTCTCTTAAAATCAATATTCTTATTTATAAACTAGTTCTCTGAGTTATTACAAATGATGATGATGCTTTGAACAAGCTAATGGTTACAAGAATGTTAATTGATTTTCCCACTTGGAAAAAGTCGTGCAGAGAACTGCCTTTTATTCAATACTGAGTTGGTTCATTTGTAGACTGATTTAATTTTGAATCAGTAGGATTATGAGAAATAAGAAAATGTTTGAGTTTTCAGCTCACTCCTTTCTGTTGTGACATTTTGTTCTTTCGTTCCATCATCTCCATTAGTTTGCCAACTGGCACTGACAGGAGTGTAAAACTACTGCAAATTGTTACTTCAGCAGTACTCCGCCTGCCAAGAGCTGATCAGCTGCTCCTCTAAGTGCACCTTTCACTCTTTCCTAACTGAAGCCGCCTAAGCCGACAGTGCTGCTGGATAATAAATCTCACCCAGCAGCATTTGAATTTAATCACCTGGTTCCTCCCACTTTAAGATAAACATGCACAAATGCAATCATTATGAAAACGAATGTCTGGTCCGCAAATTGGAGGGGGTGTGAGGTACAGGACCACAAGGGCAAGCGCTCACACCCTTTTCTATTTATGGCTTCATTTGAACTGATTTATCCATCTCTTTCTCATTTCCCCTGTCTCAGCAGTTATAAACTGCATCACCTTTCCTTAACCTGAGAATGCAGTCAAGCTTTTCCCTGTTGAAGACGTTCTAATGGGGCTCTGTGGGTCACCTGACAGAGGGCTGGCAGAAGTGATGGATGGTGCATTCTTTCTCCCATGGATCTGGAAGTATTGCACCTTCCTGGGTCAAATTAGGACTCCTGAGAATAATAACCGGATTCCCTATGCAGTTGTGAAACTGCCAGGATCTTCTGGATGGATAAGATCAGCAAGTATTTCAAATTTATGTCGTCAACCTCAGAGAAGCAGACTGAACACTTATAAAAATTTTCAGATGACAGAAAACATGAATAAGCAGATAGAGAATGGGTTTCTTGGCTGACACCTGGAAAATGGAGTTTAAACATGAAAAGGCAGAAGAGTAATTCATATTGACCATAAAACTAAGAGGAAACACATACTCTATCAGTATTTCAAACTCTGTCCAGTTGTGGCCGCCTCCTTATTTCCCATAATCTGTCTTCATTGCCCAACAAAGCATATCCTTTTGAAGACTAGATATTAGCCATTCTAGGACTGTTTTGCTTCTTGCATAGTAGTACTCTTTTTAATTCTTACCTAAATATAACCAGAATTAACTCTTTTTCATTTGGGAAAGCATACCATGAAAGAAGTCATTACCAATCCTTGTCTCAAACAGCATCACTTATATGAAATTATATTTATAGTGGAAAATTATTATTTTAAAGTTTCCTCATTTAGAAGAGGAAACACTTAGAAAATGGCATGTCTTAAAGATCTGAGAAATTTCCCTCCTTGTTTTTGGTCTCACTGAATACTATTTTAAACTAGAAGTCAGGTCTTAAAGTATATATAGCAGAGAGGAGACAGGCAAATAAGTAAAATAAATAAAATGATTCTCAAGTTATTATATAAGGAAAGTCCATCTATGAGCTTAAAAAAATGTCCTAGCATTATAACCAATTTTATATTGCAATTCAAGTATTTCCTTTTACACACCCCTTTAAAGGATTACTTTTTAAAGTCACCAAGTACCTTCTTAAATTTAAATTATGCTAAATATTAATTTTATTTAAAGTTCAGACAAAACTATTCTATTTATTTTGTTTTATTTTTTAAGTTGGAATATAATTGCTTTACAATGTTGTATTAATGTCTGCCATACAACTACATGAATCAGCTATATGTATACATAAATGCTGTCTCTCTAGAGCCTCCCCACCCCCACCCCCCCCACTGCCCCCAATCCCATCTCTCTAGGTCACCACAGAATACCAAGCTAAGTTCTCTGTGCTCTACAGAAATTTCTCACATATCTATTTCACATGTGGTAGTATATATATGTCAGTCTGACTCTCTCAGTTCATCCCACATTCTCCTTCTTATCCACCCCATGTCTACAAGTCTGTCCTCTACATCTGCATCTCTATTCCTGCCCTGCAAATAGGTTCAAAAGTAACAATTTTCTAGAATTCCGTATGTATGCATAATATGTGATATTTGTTTTTCTGTTTTTGATTGACTTTGTATGACAGACTCTAAAGTATTTTAGAGGAAATGAGCTCAATTAAAAAGTACCAATAAATATGAACATATCTACCAAAAACCAAAAACCCTGATGGAAATGGAAGAATTTAGTTGATTATTCAGATATATGAAAAAGAATCAATATTCTCCCTCTGTGTGAACAAACAAAAAATAAGGTATTTATAAGCCACTTTCTGAAACATTTTTAATCTTTGTTCACTATATCTAGTTGAAAATTACTTTATATATAAAATAAGTCCTTAATATGCTATGTTAATTATTAGGTGATGGAGAAAAAGTACAATCTGAATAACTTACCATTTTTTTCCCCATGGGAATGTTCCCAATTATAAGTACATTTGCCAAGTCTATATGACAGCTTGGGTAACAGAGAAAATCCTGTAAATTATTCAGGTGTCTCAAATACATTGAATTATTTTTATGAAGATATTTTATGATATATCTCAGAAAAAAAATCAGGATTTATATGAGAACAATAAAAGGTGACAACTAAAACTTCTAGTCACAAACTGAAGGCATGGACAGCATTTTTCAGGTTTCATATCACAGGTTGACGCATTGTAGATACTACCATACTGGTCACATTTGAGATAAAGGAAAAGACAAATTCGCAGCTAGAAGGAAGATAACCAAATTCAATTAAATTATTTGTTGTCTTATACTCAGGACCTGGGTGCCTTCCTCTCTCAATTGTGTTAAGCAAACTGAGGCTCAGAAAGGCTTAGCAACTTGCTCCTGGTTTGGTGAGACTCCAAAACCTGTCCTCTTTCACTGTGTGGAGCTACCTTCCAAGCTACAAAGAAACACTTACTTTGGATGCTCCCTCTTTCCACTTTGGGCAATTCATTTCTCCATTGTATTTATTTATTTTTGTAAATATCAAAGTAATGCTCACTTTGGGTTTTTGAATTTTGTTATTTTGCTAAATCACTTAGAGATAACATATTTAGTTATGTGTTGTGTCAGTAAAGCATTCTTACCCTGACAACTATAACAGTAAGTACATGAAGGAAATTACTGGTGCCAAGGAATCCTCCCCTTCACCAAGGTTTCTGACAGAGTCTGCAGTTCCGCCCTCAGTCTTGGAAGGATATAGGGCACTAATGGCATCGCCATTGCTGCAGATCACTTCCAAATGATTCTCTATCAGTAAAGAGAAAGAAAAATTTACCTGGCCAAATTGTTCATCAAGGCATGATTTTGTAAATGCTTACAGAAAGCCACATACTGACATAACAGCAAATTATAAGAGTTCATTAAATATCACAAGCCACCTAGTTCACAACTTTTATGGGCATGAATTCTTACAGGCATCAAAATATTTTCCCTTCTGTTTTTCAGTGCCTTTTCTCCTACTTTTTTCCTTCCTAAATCTAAAATGTAAAAGTTAAACATTTGGGAAAACTTGAGAATCAACAATGCAGTTTTTGTTTGTTTAAAATAGATTAGAAGTCTTTATATTTGTTTTGGGGAAATCAGTGACTTGCTGGCATGGAACAATTATTTGAGGCAAACACTGAAACTCTCTGCTAAGGCAAGACAAGAGCAGAGTTGGCCATGTCTAAAGTTAAAAATGGGGCAACAGTATAATTTTGTAATTTTAACTTTGATTTATATTCACTGAAAATCCCTACCTTTTTATTTAAATCTTAAATATGCTAGTTTAAGGAAACCTGGGCATTTTAAATAATAATCTCTTTATATTGTATTTGTGTGTTACTCTTCCTGGTAATAGCTGACCATCAGCTTAGCAAAAATTCTTAAAATTACAAGAAATGTTTTCTATCCATCATAACTTACACCTTTACATCCTTTTGGGCTTCTCTTGTGGCTCAGCTGTGTTGATTTCTACTCTACAGCAAAGTGATTCAGTTATGCATATATATTTATTCTTTTTCATATTATGTCCCATTATGGTTTCTCACATGACATTGAATATAGTTCCCTGTGCTATACAGTAGGACCTTGATATTTGGGATACAGAGTTTTGGGGATACAGAGTTTTGGGATACAGAGATCAGGGATGTTTGGTAGTATTTCCTAATGCAAAGTTGTACAATTCTCCTGCATGGAGCTGTGTAATGATAGGATTCATATTTCCAGCCCTGATTCTCCACTGTTACTTTAGATTTTAGATCATTTCAGTTTTTAGGCTTTTATGTATGTTTAGCTTTTCACTGATTAAACTTAAATCCACATAAATTGTACCTGTCACAATTTTTTAAAATTTGCCATTCCAGATAAAGCCTATTTTCAAAAAGCTAAAAATGCAATTTTTACTCAATATATATACATCTACTTTTATTGTTTCTAACTCTCTCAACTTTAAAAATATTAGAGAACTGACATATGAAGTAGCCAATTCAGCATTAGCATAATATAATAATATTCCTAGTTTTTACTTAGATTAGTGACAAATATTCTAATAAATCACTTGAACCTTCACATTTACTTTTAATATTATCTACTATAAACATGTCCAAATTGGTTTTCCTTTATAAATTAGTGTACAATCAGATAAAATATTTGAACAAAAGAAACTATATGCTAAAAATACTTGAATTTCTAGATAGAAAATTAACTTCAGAACAAGTTAACCATTGCTACCTTATCTCAAGAAGAATGTAGACAAACAGCATATATTTTAATTCTATGCAACTCAATTGTAATAAGAAAGAGAGTGCTGGGGTAGTCAGCATTAATAAAGCTACAAGATTTTGAATATGCCAGAATCTTATCAGGTACAACACGTTAACATTTTTCTAATAGTGTAATGAAGTCTGAAGCTTTCAGAGAGATGCAACTCTGATAATGGGACTGTTTAATGCAACATTAAGAAAACTCTGAATATGGGTTGCTCAGCTGCTTCCAAATGTTTAAGGGAAAAGCAATTTCTTCATAGGAGGTTGTTGCTCACAGAAGATGCATTTTCATTCCAAGTGTGGCAGCCACACATTCTGGTAACCCTCAGGAGAGAGTGGAACTTTCCAGCATGTGGCACACAGCATGCATTCTGAGGGATTGCTCTATCTGATACACAATTACCGTAGTACATCTTTCAAGAGCCACATATTTCCTCTAGGACATTCTTGGTGCCCCATATGTGTGTGTGTAGAGCAGAGAGTAATCATAACCTGTCCTGGCCTAGGGTTCCTAAATGAGGTGCCAGTTTACCTCTGGTGCCAGCTTATAGGGCTTCCCTGGTGCTCAGTGGTAAAAAAAATCCACCTGCAATGCAGGAGCCACAGGAGACATGGGTTTGATCCCTAGGTCAAGAAGATCCCTGGAGGAGGGTCTGGCAACCTAGTTCAGTATTTCTTCCTGGAGAATCCCATGGACAGAGGAGGCTGACAGGCTACAGTCCGCAGGGTTGCATAAGAGTTGGACATGACTGAAGTGACTTAGCATGCACTCAGGCAAGTTAATATGTCCATCTCCCTGCATGGTCTGAGAATGAATAAACTACTAGGAATCTCTTACAATTTTCATGCAGGCCTTAGAAACACTCCTGGAGTCCTCCAATGTATATTCTAGATTTTTTTTTTTTTAACGTCTACCAATTGGGCTTTACCTCTGGTAGCTCAGACAGTAAAGATCTGCCAGCAATGTGGGAGACCTGGGTTGGATCCCTGGGTTGGGAAGATCCCCTGGAGAAGAAAACGACAACCCACTCCAGTATTCTTGCCTAGAGAATTCCATAGACAGAGGAGCTTGGACATGACTGAGAGACTAACACACCAATTCTCTAATTTGGGTACCTCTCATCTTGAAAATAAAACCTAGTGGTAAATTTTTAAAAGGAGAAAGTGAAACAAGTTGTCACTTTTTACCAAATGGCATTATCCTCAGAGTATTGTGTTCTGCCCATGAAGCAGATATTAATAGTTCTTGGGCTATCCAAAGAGTAAATACATTTTGTAAAAACATTTTTGGAGGAAAATATTTTAATACTTTAGCTCATGTCACCCCTGAAAAACCCCAAATGCAGTGGAGCAGGAGTTTGAAGTCCTCATATTTGTTCTTATATTTCAATTTTAAGATCCGTTCTGATTTCAAAAATGTTAAAATATGAAAATACTACAGTACAGAATTAAGAAAATATGACATCTATTATTAGGGATTTGCCTATATTGCTCTGGAATTTCCCAGTCTGAGGACTTGATCTTAATGTGTACATCATTGGAATGAAGCCCTTTTTAAATATATTTGTAGGAATAGCTGAAAAGAATGGAGACATACCACGATATATAATCTATTTTATGTACATAATAAAACAGTACTTTAATCTTATTTGTGTAATTATTTGGCATACAAATAATCATTAATTTTAAAAAGGTCTCCTTTGTTAATATTTGTTTCCATAGCTCTTCAGAAAAAATAAACTACACTAACATTAAATATTACATTTGATGCTAACACAGGTCACCTGCTCTAATTTAATTGCAGCTGCATGATTTTCCTTAAATATTCAGAAGTAGATATAAAATGTCAGCATGTGACTTAGTTGTGTTACACTGTGATCTATAATCTGACAAAAGTAAAATTATATTTAATACTATTACTATTATATCATTTTTATTATTATTCAGTATATAGATTAATAGTATTAAATTTTCCAGGAAAAAAAGAAATTAAAAAGTACTAATATATTTTCTTTCTAGATAAAGGTTATAAAATAATAATTTAAATTCAATAAATATAAAATTGGGAATTCAATTTCATATATGCCATTATTTTTTTGTGTTTCTTATATTTTGTGCTTTTTTTAACACAATGGAACTTCCACAGTTGTAAGTTTGGACTAAAATTTTAAAGAGTTTTCACATAATATTTTTAAATTCTTCTTAATTTTTTTTTCAAAATAAATAGTCTGCTAATTAAACTCAGTATTTCATGACCTATTAGTTCAACAGTTATTATAATCCATCTTTAATTGTATTAGCTATAATTACAATTAAATGGCTCTCTGAGTCATAAAAGGTTAAATACAAGTCTTTTTCCATTAAACAACTTAAATATGAGTTGATCATGGTAAAAAAGGAAAGATACTTCATCTTAAGGTTAATTGCTAAGCTTTCTCCCCTATTTTCATGAAGTCAGCTTCCTCATATCTTGCTTTTTTATGATTCATAAAATCTCTCAACTCTACAACATATTGTCCAATTACACAGTGTATTTTGAATCATTTTATAATATAACCACCACTTACCTATATATGTGTGGAATCCAAGAATTATTTTCTTATATTTATTAGCTCACATTCACTCTTAAATTGAATATTTGTAAGTGGTATTTCCAGGTTTCTATGCAATATTGCTCTTTACAGCATCAGACCTTGCTTCTATCACCAGTCACATCACAAGCAAGGTCCGATGCTGGTAAAGAGCAATATTGCATAGGAAACTGGAATGTTAGGTCCATTAATCAAGGCAAATTGGAAGTGGTCAAACAGGAGATGGCAAGAGTGAACATCGACATTCTAGGAATCAGTGAACTAAAATGGACTGGAATGGGTGAATTTACCTCAGATGACCATTATATCTACTACTGTGGGCAGGAATTCCTTAGAAGAAATGGAGTAGCCATCATGGTCAACAAGAGAGTCAGAAATGTAGTACTTGGATGCAATCTCAAAAATGACAGAATGATCTCTGTTCGTTTCGAAGGCAAACCATTCAATATCACAGTAATCCAACCCTATGCCCCAGCCAGTAATGCTGAAGAAGCTGAAGTTGAACGGTTCTATGAAGACCTTCAAGACCTTTTAGAACTAACACCCAAAAAAGATGTCCTTTTCACTATAGGAGACTGGAATGCAAAAGTAGGAAGTCAAGAAACACCTGGAGTAACAGGCAAATTTGGCCTTGGAATATGGAATGAGGCAGGGCAAAGGCTAATAGAGTTTTGCCAAGAGAATGCACTGGTCATAGCAAACACCCTCTTCCAACAACACAAGAGAGGACTCTACACATGGAAATCATCAGATGGTCAACACCAAAATCAGATTGAATATATTCTTTGCAGCGAAAGATGGAGAAGCTCTATACAGTCAGCAAAAACAAGACTGGGAGCTGACTGTGGCTCAGATTATGAACTCCTTACTGACAAATTCAGACTTAAATTGAAGAAGGTAGGGAAAACCACTAGACTATTCAGGTACGATCTATAATCAAATCCCTTAAAATTATATGGTGGAAGGGAGAAATAGATTTAAGGGACTAGATCTGATAGACAGAGTACCTTATAAACTATGGATGGAGGGTTGTGACATTGTACAGGAGACAGGGTTTAAGACCATCCCCATGGAAAAGAAAAGCAAAAAAGCAAAATGGCTGTCTGGGGAGGCCTTACAAATAGCTGTGAAAAGAAGAGAAGTGAAAAGTAAAGGAGAAAAGGAAAGATATAAGCATCTGAATGCAGAGTTCCAAAGAATAGCAAGGAGAGATAAGAAAGCTTTCCTCAGTGATCAATGCAAAGAAATAGAGGAAAACAACAGAATGGGAAAGACTAGAGATCCTTCAAGAAAATTAGAGATACTAAGGGAACATTTCATACAAAGATGGGCTTGATAAAGGACAGAAATTATATGGACCTAACAGAAGCAGAAGATATTAAGAAGAGGTGGCAAGATTACACAGAAGAACTGTACAAAAAAGATATTCACGACCAAGATAATCACAATGGTGTGATCACTCACCTAGAGCCAGACATCCTGGAATGTGAAGTCAAGTGGGCCTTAGAAAGCATGACCGCGAACAAAGCTAGTGGAGGTGATGGAATTCCAGTTGAGCTCTTTCAAATTCTGAAAGATGATGCTGTGAAAGTGCTATACTCAATATGCCAGCAAATTTGGAAAACTCAGCAGTGGCCACAGGACTGGAAAAGGTCAGTTTTCATTCCAATCCCAAAGAAAGGCAATGCCAAAGAATGCTCAAACTACCGCACAATTGCATTCATCTCACATGCCAGTAAAGTAAAGCTCAAAATTCTCCAAGCCAGGCTTCAGCAATACGTGAACCGTGAACTTCCAGATGTTCAAGCTGGTTTTAGAAAAGGCAGAGGAACCAGAGATCAAATGGCCAACATCCACTGCATCATGGAAAAAGCAAGAGAGTTCCAGAAAAACATCTATTTCTGCTTTATTGACTATGCCAAACCTTTGACTGTGTGGGTCCCAAAAAACTGTGGAAAATTCTGAAAGAGATGGACATACCAGACCACCTGACCTGCCTCTTGAGAAGCCTATATGCAGGTCAGGAAGCAACAGTTAGAACTGGACATGAAACAACAGACTGGTTTCAAATAGGAAAAGGAGTATGTCAAGGCTGTATACTGTCACCCTGCTTATTTAACTTATATGCAGAATCATCATGAGAAACGCTGGGCTGGAAGAAACACAAGCTGGAATCAAGATTGCCAGGAGAAATATCAATAACCTCAGATATGCAGATGACACAACCCTTATGGCAGAAAGTGAAGAGGAACTAAAAA
Organism: Bos indicus; assembly: GCF_029378745.1. Taxonomy (NCBI): domain Eukaryota; kingdom Metazoa; phylum Chordata; class Mammalia; order Artiodactyla; family Bovidae; genus Bos; species Bos indicus. The sequence goes on from NC_091761.1 coordinate 80,727,679, forward strand.
GCCTCTTGATGAAAGTGAAAGTGGAGAGTGAAAAAGTTGCCTTAAAGCTCAACATTCAGAAAACTAAGATCATGGCATCTGGTCTCATCACTTCATGGGAAATAGATGGGGAAACAGTGGAAACCGTGTCAGACTTTATTTTTGGGGGCTCCAAAATCACTACAGATAGTGATTGCAGCCATGAAATTAAAAGATGCTTACTCCTGGGAAGGAAAGTTATAACCAATCTAGATAGCATATTCAAAAGCAGAGACATTACTTTGCCAACAAATGTCCGTCTAGTCAAGGCTATGGTTTTTCCAGTGGTCATGATTGGGGATGTGAGAGTTGGCCTGTGAAGAAAGCTGAGCGCCAAAGAATTGATGCTTTTGAACTGTGGTGTTGGAGAAGACTCTTGGACTACAAGGAGATCCAACCAGTCCATCCTAAAGGTGATCAGTCCTGTGTGTTCATTGGAAGGACTGATGCTGAAGCTCAAACTCCAATACTTTAGCCACCTCACGTGAAGAGTTGACTCATTGGAAAAGACTCTGATTCTGGGAGGGTTTGGGGGCAGGAGGAGAAGGGGATGACAGAGGATGAGATGGCTGGATGGCATCACCGACTCGATGGACATGAGTTTGAGTGAACTCCAGGAGTTGGTGATGGACAGGGAGGCCTGGCGTGCTGTGATTCATGGGGTCGCAAAGAGTCGGACAGGACTGAACTTAAGTGGTATTACTGATAGAAGGGGAAAGAAACATTAAAGACCCTTATGGCCAACTCATTTTTTGTGAATTCTTTCTTTTTTCTTCTCTCTCCCTCTCCCCTTTCCTGTCTCCTCCCTTCTTTCTCTCTCATCCTCTCTTTCCTTCTGTCTCTCTCACACATACACATTCATTATGCCATTTTTATAATATCAGGTGTTTTAAATTAATATTTTCCACCTGCTTTCATTTGGAAATACATCATTCAAAGGTGAACAATTAATTTTAGGCTTATCAAAAGAACATAATACTCAAGGGACAGTTCATAAAAAAGTTATACATTATTGTATTGAATCACTAAGTTCAAATAATTTTGAATTTCAAATCAAGTAAAGCCCTTGATTTCCTATTTGAAAGTGTTTGTTCCTCAGTTGTGTCTGACTCATTGTGACCCCATGGACTGTTGCCCACTGGGCTTCTCTGTCCATGGAATTCTCCAGGCAAGAATACGAGAGTGCGTAGCCATTCCCTTCTCCAGTGGATCTTCCCAATCCAGGGATCAAACCTGGGTCTCCCACATCACAGGCAGATTCTTTACCATCTGTGTCATCAGGAAAACCCTGGTTTTCTATTTAGGCTCTATGAAACTATATCTTTTGAGAAAATTTTAGGAAGGAAATAAAAGAGAAAGAAAAATTGCCAGAAGAAATGATTAAATGAACTGCTGCATCACATTGTTTACTGCAACACCACAAATATTGTTGAGTGAAGCATGCATCAGAAGTCCTTTCTTAATAGTTGTGTGATAAATCCCCAATCACATATTGTCCAAAGTTGTATTAAATATGGGACTTAAAGTACAACATTCTATGTTCCATTGGTGTTCAGTAGACGAAGAGAAGGAGAAACGACATATAACTAAGTCATATAGAAAAGAATTCATGAGGATGGGGCATTCTAGAGATACAAGATAAGGATTATGACAAGAAAATGAAGGTAAAAGGTGTGTGTATCAAGAGGAAGGAAAAGTATTAACAGAGGCTTGAGGGTAGGAGAGTCCCAGGAACAAAACTTAGTACCATTGAAATGGAATGTGGGCTCTAAAGAAGGAGGTTGTGCACTAAAATTCTGCAGAGGATAGTTGAAGTGGTATTCTAGAGTCTCAAATGCCAGTCTGAGGAATGCAAAATTAACAAAGAATTTCCAAAAAGGGAATGATATAATTAGGGCTGTGTTTCAGGTTGATTCATACAGGAAGAGATCAGAGTACGAGGAGTCTGGACATATAGAGAAGTGTAAGATGGTTTTAATGGTCTGAGCAAGACTAATAATGGAGGCAGTGCTAAGAAGTTCTCAGGAAGAAATAATTCTGAATGAGTCAGACTACATAAAAGGCTGCAGATATTTCTGTGTTTATACACTGAGCCTGATGGGTTATACATTTTTTAGAAACATTAGAAATTGAATAATCTTCCTGGCATCAGAATATTTGTTAGGATTCAACTACATTTGTGATATAAAATGACTGCTTGTAGAAAAGAAATAGGTCAACAGCAAAGGCAAGAGCATACTACTATGTGTTAAAAAGGTTCCACCTGCTTAGAAACTTGTGACATTAGTAGAAAATGTCTGAGCCAACATAAGTGGCTAAGAGATAATGTCCTGCATTGCTTCACAGTCAGAGGATATGGGTGATGCTTTACAACAGTGCTTCTCACACTTTAGTGGGCAGGAGAATGACCTAAAAAAGGGCTTGTTGAAACACAGACTGCTGAGACTCACCTCCAGGCTTTCTGGTACTGTGGGTCTGGGCTGAGGCTCAGAATTCACATTTTTAACAAGCACATACATAATGGTGATTTTGTATTACACAAATCACACAAGTGTGATTTGAGGCAACTTACGGGAAATTCAACCACATGTACAATTACTAGAAAGCCTTTTTTTTTTTTTTCCAATAAAGAACATCAGAAAACTGTGCTGTCTTACAGAAACAACATTCCTCAGGTTGAAAACAAAACAATGAAGGGAGTTTCTATTCCTGATTTAATTTTTGCCAGCAAAGAGAAGCTTATTTTGGAATCCGAAATAATGGAAACTTATAGAGAAAGCATCCTTGATATTTTAGTAATCAAGAAAAGGCTACTAAAGCATACCCTAGTCTATAGGAAATTATATTGAAAAACAATTTAAGAAGTCATAGCTGTCATAGTTCCACTGGGGTTTCTGTGGCCAGAAAATTTAAAGGAGGTAGAAAGTAAAAATTGAAAATCTGATAATACAATCACAAATGATACTGATGAGGAAAATAAAGAATCAGTCAGTATCCAAGGAAACCAGTGTGGTTGCTGAGGGCCCTCTTTCTTCTGATGAGCTCAGATTTAATGAACATGTACAAAATATGAAGGGAAGATCATATAACCAAAGATGAATACAAAAGAGGAGCAACAATCTTTAAGAACAGGACCAAGAGGCTGAAAGTCTGATATTTCTTACCTATACTAAGAACACTAAAGAGTTTTCTTTTAAACATGCATGAAATACATATATACAATATGAATATTATATGTGTGTATGTTAGTTGCTCAGTGGTGTCCAATTCTTTGCAACCCCATGGACTATAGCCCACCAAGCTCCTCTGTCCATAAGATTTTCCAGGCAAGAATACTGGAGTGCGTTGCCATTTCCTTCTCCAGGAGATCTTCCCGGCCCAGGGATTGAGCCCATGTCTCCCACATTGCAGGCAGACTCTTTACTGCTGAGCCACCAGGGAAGTCCCATGAATACAATATCAGAGTAATAAAATATTTTTTTAATGATGGACACGATTACTGCTTGGAAAAAAATGTTATACTGTTAACAGTGGTAAAATAGTGGTTTGCTTCCACTTCTCTCCCCTGGGAGAATTATCTTCACATTAGGAAGGATAGCATTATAAAGAAGTAATTGAAGCACAAAATAAAAGCAAAGATTATGAGAGCATTTAGCCTATTTAAATGAATGCTCAAGTTCAGACACAAATGACTTACATCTGAAAGGTTGTGAAACAAATCATTCTGGGTAATCACTGGGAAATGATGGTGAATAGAGGAAATTCCATAAGACTAGAGGTCAGCAAATAACCCCGTTTTCAAAAATGCATAAAAATCAAAGTATGGAATCCACAGACTTTCCAATTATTAATGTTGAAAAAAATCTATAAAGTATTGTTAAACTATTGGTTTGGACCCTCTAGTAAGAGGCGAACATGGAAATCAAAAAAATAAATGAATAAATAAACATTTAACACCAAGTGTGCACTCAGACAAGGGCATAGTAAGCCCATCTCATAGTTCATGGATTTTCTATCATATTCTAATTTAGACACTTAGAGAAAGTTCATGATGCCCTTGTAGCTAAGACAGAATATGCAATATATATTAGAATACTTAGGTGAATTTGGAGCTATATGGAAGAGCCCCACCTTAGGGATTTTAATTATGAATCAGTATAGACTATAGAGAGGGTAGCTTTCCTCTTGGCTTTGCTCTATCAGTTAAACTTTTTTTTTTTTTTATTAATGTCTTAGTCGAAGACTAAATGATGTCCTTATCAAATATGAAGTTGACTGGAAACTGGGAAAATTGACTACTATCTTTGAAACTGGATAAAAATGGATCTTAACAGACTAAAGGATTGAGGCAAACCCAACATAATGAAATTTAACCCGAATAAGGGATGAGACAATACCAACATAATGAAATTTAACTAGGATAAATGAAAAATCCAAATTAGGATAGCAATTATACATTGCTTGATGACGATTTGTGTGACAATACCTTGGGAGCTTTAATCAGCTACACATTTGCAGACATAATACATGTGGAAGGGACATATAATGCCTGGCAGATAACAGGCACTTACTAAGTAGTTGTTTTTTGTTGAAGCTGACTATGAGCCAACCATATAATTTGGCTGCTAACATTGTAAGCTGAACTGCAGGAGTATGGTCCACACTGAAGGAACATCCTGGACTGGTCAGATCATTCACAGAGCAGTCTGTCCAGTTCTAGGTTCCTCATTAAAATAAGTCAAATTTTAAAATAAGTAACATTTTTAAAGAAGGTGACCAAAATGGTATCATCTAGGAAAACAGAATGTAGGGTGGGAGGTAGGTGATGGGAAGAGAATGACTAGGGTAAGCACTATATTAATATTTAAAAGGCAGGAATAGAGACACAGATGTGGAGAACTGCCTTGTGGACACAGTGGGGTCAAGGAGTGGGTGTGGTGAATTATGAGAGTAGTATTTAAATGTATACATGTATGTGTGTAAAACAATATATGTGTAAAACAAATAGCTGGTGGGAAGTTGCTATGATTAGCACAGGGAGCTCAGGCTGGTGCTCCTGTGATGACCTAAAGGTGTGAGACGGGGGTGGTTGGGAGGGAAGGTCAAGAGGGAGGAGATATATGTATACTTTCAATAGCTGATTTACGCTGTTTGTTGTAAGGCAGAAACCAACATAACATTGTAAAGCAATTATTCTCCAATTAAAAATAAACAATTAGGTTGTCATTAGAGAGGGAAATGAGAAATGTTTAATATTTAAACTCCATAGAAAGAGCCGATAGCAAGGTGAAAAGAAGAGGAAAATATTTCAGATCAAAACAAGAAAGAACTTTCTAATCATTTTAATTTTTCCCACAAGAGAAAAGACTATATCATGAACTGATGAGATTTCACATTTCTATCAGAAGCCAAGCAGTGGGGAAGGTATAGAGGTGATTTCTGAATTGGGTAAGAAGCTCCTCTTTAAGGCTCCTGCGGTTTCTACCAAGTCAATTCAATAAATATTGAACTTTTACTATATGGAAGGCACCCTTTCCCTTTTGGGGATATACAAAAATGAATGGGATAAAGACATCAACCTAAACATGCCTGTGGTCTTCATTAATTTTAAGGGTTATAATACTCACAAGTAAGTGGTTTAAGAGCCACTCACTGTTCTGCTAGTAAAGAATGGGAAATATGTCACTGAACTGGACCCCAAGGATATGTAAGATTTTTATTAGGTCTAAATGGTGATGAAAAGAAGTAGCAAAATAATTCCTAGTAGATGGGAAATTATAGTAAAGATACTGACCTGAGAGAGAAGCTACACAGACAGTTTAGTTTGGATAAAGCATGATGGGAAAGAGGAAGCAATGAAGAAGCAGCTCAGCAAGGGTCTCTAGAGCTATGCTCTGTCTTTGGAAGGCAGGAAGACTACAGAGTTGGAGTATGGCACAACCACGATTAGATCTTTGTTTCAGGAATTGGCCTAAGTGGATACGTTTGATAAAATAAGTGTGTTTGGAAATAAGATAGCCAAAACAGAGGCATCTAAGAATATTTGTATTTACTGAAAATCATCTGTATTCCAGGGCACTAGGTGAGGTCCTTTACACAAAGCATTTCTCTTAATCCTCATAGGTTTATAGACTACATGTACGTGAAAAACGGTTTATAGAAACAAGTATATATGACCATACTGTGATAACGTGACCAAGAAACACAGCCCTAACTTTCAGGCAATGGAGTCTTCCCAGGAAACAGGAAAGTAATCCATTAGGATACATTTGAAAGACCTTCTTCCGAGAGTCAGAGAAATATGTTTTATGTGTGTTTTATTATATCTAATATCTGGATTATTATATTTGGATCTTGAAAGAGAATGTAGTTTGTAAATTTTAAGCATTAAATAAATATTAGATATCATGCCTTTATTACATGTGGATTGAAACTTGGACTGTCCTAGAAATGATGAACTTAATCTGGCATCTGCAGATAACTCTGGTGAACAAATTGCTTTTCAGTGAGTCAAATGTGGTTACTTTTGTTTTAAAGATCATATTTTATAACACTGAAGATACCACTTTTATTTTTCTTATTCTAAAACAAAGAATGGGTAGTGAAAGTTGCTCAGCTGTGTTGAACTCTTTGTAACCCCATGGACAGTACTCCACCAGGCTACTCTGTCCATGGGATTTCCAGGCAAGAATACTGGAGTGCGTTGCCATTTCCTACTCCAGAGAATCTTCCCAACTCAGAGATCAAACCTGGGTCTCCCAAATTACAGGCAAATTCTTTAGTGTCTGAACCACCAGGGAAGTCCATGAGGGAGAAGTGTGCATTAATTTGTATCACAAAAATAGTGGTTCCTTGCTGTTAATGGATTGAAAATTCTATCTTAAGACTAACAAGTGATGACTGAAGAAAATATAAATTCTCTGATTGGAACCTATTAAACTTCTATTGTGAACCATAACTTTTTTTTATTATTAAGAATTGATGGTCTGGAATGCCAAAACTGATAGACAGGATTTATTAGGTATGCGCTTGAGATCTAGTGGCCTTATGAAAGGAGACTTACACCCACAAACTGAAAGAGTTATTGTTTACTAAAAGCCACCACTGATAAAACACAGTACACCATCTCATATTTATAAACACTGAACTCAGAAAATGCAATGAGTCCATCCAACAAATTCTCTAACTGGTCAGATTTTAGGCTACTTATTAAAGACAACTCTACGTGAAAACCTCTAAGAAGGTAAAAAACTAGTTATTGACAATTATTCTTCTGTTGGTCCACTAGATGATTTCACTTGCCCTTATTTAAAAATCAGAAGCTATTGCATAAGAATCTAGAGCTCCAGCTTTCCATGAAAGTCAAATCTAGCATCTGTGGATACAAATTCATGCTGGACAAGAATTAGCAAAATTAACTTGTTTATTTAGACAAGGCATGAACTCTTTAGTTTATCATTGACCTTACCCATCCCTATTACTCCTTCAGTTTTTTTTTTTTTTTAATACCCATGTTGTTCACTTATTTGCCTGATCTGTTTCTCTAATCTAATCCAGATCTGTTGCTTTTCTGAGTTAGCAGTAAAGCTGGGCATTTGAAAGCTACTCAAATTTCTTAAGATGCAATGTATTGTTCAGTATTATAACAGTTTTTTACACATCAGATGACTCTTGGTGTATGTGGGCTATTAAACTTACTTCGATTTATTTATTCCTATTAAATTGCCAAAAGTAACAAAAATCAGCCTTCTATTTTTATAAATGTATTTCTTTATATGAAAACATATGAGAAAATTAAAGCGATCAGTGAGTAACTCTACCTTATTGTATTTTCTGTGATCTTCGATGATAAAATTTGCCTAATTTACATACATTGCAAATTTGGTATTTATTCATTCTTTTAATATCACGGGTGGCTAGACATTCACATAATAAATTTCTTTTACCTTGCATCAGTTGAACTTCAAGAAAAATTAATTACATTCATTATTTTCTGATTTATTTCTTTCTTTAATTTAAGTATCCCCATGACAACCACAAATTTTGGCTAATTTCAGAACAGCAGACACACCTTTCTGTAGCATTCTCTGCATTTATCAATTGGTTTCTTAGAAGGTTAGAAAACCTAAAGGCTTTTGTTAGTGATATTCTTTAATAATATTCTTTAATTCAGAATGAAAAATCATATGTACATTATAGCTGTTTATTTCACTTGACATTCTACCTCATTACGTCCTGTTCTTAGGCAAGTCTGTATTCCATTTAACCATTACCTAGCAGTTACAATGAAAAATAACTCTCCATGTATTTTGGATTCTTTTGAAACCACGGTGGACATAAAAAGACTTAAAAAATTATGTCTTGAGATATCTGATAGGAAAAACACGTAATTCCTGTCTTTGTTTTTCTAAATTTCTGTCCATGTGTATGCTAAGGAGAACAAAAAAAACTCTCTTTCATAAGGACTTATAGTCCTCCCCAAATTGTCACCATCACCATCAATCTCCTCATTTTCTGATCTCACTTGTTAAATATCACTTGGGTAATTTGTTTCCTCCTTTTTCTGTTTTAAGAAAGATTAAAATGAAAAATAATTTTTCCTAATTATTGAGGGCATGATATTGGAGAATCAGCAAGTGGATTTGTCTGATGTTTAAATAAATTAATTCTACACTTTTCCAGAGGCTTCCCAGATATCCCAATTGTAAAGAATCTGCCTGCCAAGAAATGTGGGTTTGATCCCTGGGTCAAGAAGATCCCCTGGAATAGGAAATCACAATCCATTCCAGTATTCTTGCCTGGAACATTCCATGGACAGGGGAGCTTAGCAGGCACAGTTCATGGGGTGGCAGAGTAAGACACAACTGAGTGACGGAGCATATGCACATATTTGTGTTCATTTCTGCTGTACAATAAAGTGAATCAGCTATATGTATATATACATCCCCTCCCTCTTGGACTATACTCCCACTCCCTTTCATCCCACCTACCTAGGTCACAACAGAGCACCAAGCTGAGCTCCTTGTGCTATACAGCAGGTTTCTACTAACTATATGGTTTACACATGGCAGTGCACATACGTCAATCCAAATCTTCCAATTCACCCCTCTGCCTTTGCTTCCAGGTGTCAGGATGGTCAAGTGATCTAAGGTACCAGACTCAAGCAAGGAGATCAAACCAGTCAATCTGAAAGGAAATCAACCCTGAATATTCATTGGAAGGACTAATGCTGAAGCTGAATGTCCAATATTTTGACCACCTGATGCAATGAGCTGAATCATTGGAAATGACCCTGATGCTGGGAAAGATTGAAGGTAGGAGAAGGAGACGACAGAGGATGAGATAGTTGGATGGCATCATCCACTCAATGGACATGAGTTTGAACAAAGTCCGGAAGATAGGATAGTGATTTTTTTTTCTTTACAGTCAGAAAAAATAGACTATTCTCCGTGGAAGATAGGCCACTGATGAATAAAAATATTGTGGACAAATAAATAACAAAAACTCCAGGCTTTGTTTTTAAAAAGTTGCTCTGATTTTTGATATGTTTTTGATTTTGGGCTAGATAGGACATTAGCAAGAATGAGTATGGAAGGAGAAAGGGATATAAGAGCTAGAAAAAACTAATGACCTAAAGAGTATTTTAATTAACTTTCCACATTGACTTTCTTTAAATGACAATTACATTAGATTTTTAGAGTCTGGTAACAGCATTTTCCCTATAGCCCGATTTGCAAACTCCTCTCCAGAGTGTCTGCTTAGTCATCTGCTTAGTCATGTGCCTTGCTACATTTCTGATTCATTGAGAGAATGTGAATATCCTATTTTCTGAATTTGTAAGCTTTATAGAGTCCCATAGTGACAGCCTGTAATTTGTATGTGTAAATTATTTTCCAATTGTACATTTTCTAGCAACTCTTTCATATGTTAAAAAAAAAAAAATTTCCAACTGTTGGAAAATACTGGCTGGAGAAACTTGCATAAGAGCACCCAGTGCCGAAGTAATGGTTTGGTGATTATCCTTGAACTACTTTCTACATTTATGGGCTGCTGCTGCTGCTGCTGCTAAGTCACTTCAGTCGTGTCCAACTCTGTGTGACCCCCTAGACGGCAGCCCACGAGGCTCCCCCATCCCTGGGATTCTCCAGGCAAGAACACTGGAGTGGGTTGCCATTTCCTTCTCCAATGCATGAAAGTGAAAAAAATAAAGTGAAGTCCTCAGTTGTGTCTGACTCCTAGCAACCCCATGGACTGCAGCCCTCCAGGCCCCTCTGTCCATGGGATTTTCCAGGCAAGAGTGCTGGAGTGGGGTGCCATTGCCTTCTCTGACATTTATGGGCTAGTGGAGGCTAAACAATGTTGGTTCCTTATGAAGCGGCATGGGAATATTTCATTCGGGAAATTCAAGGGAGGAACTGCAATTAGAATAAAGAAAACATAAGTATTTCAATTTTAATTTTTAAGACCTTATATGCAATATTGGGCTTACCTGGTAGCTCAGCGGTGAAGAATCCTCCTGCAATGCAGGAGACAGGAATTCAATCCCTGGGTTGGGAAGATATCCTGAAGGAGAGCATGACAACCCACTCCAGTATTCTTGTCTGGAGAACTCCATGGACAGAGGAGACTGGTGGGCTACAGTCCATAGTGTAGCAAAGAGTTGGACATGACTGAAGTGACTTAGCAGGCAGGCATGTAGTTTTAATTTTTAGCCAGAGAAACGTATTTAGAGACATCATTAAGATACTATGGGTATTATAAAGAGATCACACTGGACCCCACACTAGGTTGCTAGTTTCAGGGGGCATTCTTCATCTTTAGAAAAAGCTTCAGTTCAGTTCAGTTGCTCAGTCATGTCCGACTCTTTGCAACTCCATGAATCGCAGCACGCCAGGCCTCCCTGTCCATCACCAACTCCCGGAGTTCACTTAGACTCACGTCCATCGAGTCAGTGATGCTATCCAGCCATTTCATCTGCTGTCATCCTCTTTTCCTCCTGCCCCCAATCCCTCCCAGTATCACAGTCTTTTCCAATGAGTCAACTCTTCGCATGAGGTGGCCAAAGTACTGGAGTTTCAGCTTTAGCATCATTCCCTGCAAAGAACACCCAGGGCTGATCTCCTTCAGAATGGACTGGTTGGATCTCCTTGTAGTCCAAGGGACTCCCAAGAATCTTCTCCAACACCACAGTTCAAAAGCATCAATTCTTTGGTGCTCAGCCTTCTTCACAGTCCAACTCTCACATCCATACATGACCACTGGAAAAACCATAGCCTTGACTAGACGGACCTTTGTTGGCAAAGTAATGTCTCTGCTTTTCAATATGCTATCTAGGTTGGTTATAACTTTCCTTCCAAGGAGTAAGCGTCTTTTGATTTCATGGCTGCAATCATCATCTGCAGTGATTTTGGAGCCCAAGAAAATAAAGTCTGACACTGTTTCCACTGTTTCCTAATCTATTTCCCATGAAGTGATGGGACCAGATTCCATGATCTTAGTTTTCTGAATGTTGAGCTTTAAGCCAACTTTTTCACTCTCCTCTTTTACTTTCATTAAGAGGCTTTTTAGTTCCTCTTCACTTTCTGCCATAAGGGTGGTGTCATCTGCATATCTGAGGTTATTGATATTTCTCCCGGCAATCTTGATTCCAGCTTGTGCTTCTTCCAGCCCAGCATTTCTCATGATGTATTCTGCATATAAGTTAAATAAGCAGGGTGACAATATACAGCCTTGATGTACTCCTTTTCGTATTTGGAACCAGTCTGTTGTTCCATGTCCAGTTCTAACTGTTGCTTCCTGACCTGCATATAGGCTTCTCAAGAGGCAGGTCAGGTGGTCTGGTATTCCCATCTCTTTCAGAATTTTCAACAGTTTATTGTGATCAGGACTTCTCATCCCAGTTTTGTTGGCATCAGCAGCCACAGAGAAAAGCAGGAACTCTTTTAAATGTATTAAAAATAAGGACTTGTATTTAACAGTTATGGCCAAGTCCAAATCACAGAAGATATACATTGTATACACTGTACACAAATCACAGAAGGTATACATTGTAGGTGAAAAGTAGCATTCAGTAGTTTGAAGGGCTTATAATGAGAAAATAACGCACTTTAGTTAACTTCCCTCGTGTTTTATTTTCAACACTAAATAGAATTAATCTCTAATTGTTCTACATCTTGATTCAATTTCTACTAACCCTTCCATCTCATTACAAACAACCCCAGTCATTTGACTGGGGTCCAATGAAATCATTTTCCTTACTTCCAACATCACAGCCATTAGTTATTGGATGGCTATGATTTTTCAAGCAGTAAGCAGTTTGCTATTTTGTCTTACATCCCCAAGGTACAAATAAATAGATGCAATACTGTATTAATGCCTGTTTTACAAAACTGCTTCAGTTGTAATATACATTTTTAATATAATAAACTCACTGCATTATGAAGAAAAATTCCAGAATGAATAAACTCATAAAAATTCATTGGTAATGCCTGCTTCTCAATTAAGGAAAGCCTATCTATTGAGCTTAGAATTGCTTATAATGAGTGGAAAGCTTTATCATGTTTTCCACAATCACTGCAGCTAATGCTTACTTTTAGGGTGGCTAGTTTTCATTTGGGCTATATTTCAAGGTCAAGTTCCATGTACTCCTTCCTCTTTTCATCAGAATCAAAAGAAAAAAGCCCGATTTGTCAGACCCTGTTACTATTCCATCTGGGGAAGCAGCAGTATAATTTGTCCAAATATAACATGCATTCTGAAGAGAAGGTACTAGATCTGAAAGGTTTCATACTCTCTACCATTACATGAATGTCACAGAAGGGGAAGACAGGGTTATCAGAAATTATAATCATACAGTTGATCAACAGTCCATGGAGAAACTCCAGATTTTTGTTCCCCTAGGCTTCTTTTTCCTTGCCTTGTCCTTCTTCCCACACCTAACATGTTACAGTATTTTGACAACTGAAGAATATCTCTGGAGTACTGATTTCTCTGACTGCGATCTCCTTGCCTATGAGAAGCTATGTGCTAAGTCACGGACTACCAGAAAAGCCTGTAAAAAGACAGTTTATTCTTCATTATTATTGAAGAATGCTACAGTGAGTGATCTGAAGAAGTGTAAGTGGCCAAAGGACACATTTTAAATTTGTTTTGTCCCAAGACATTACAGAGTAAAATCACAGTGCAAAATTAATCTGGTCGGCAAGAGAATGCAGGGGTTCACAAAGCATCTGCCGGCTGCCTCTGCAATAAAACACTGCATTTGTCTAGACATTATTTATGATCTATTTTTGGCATAACTAGTCGTTACTGCTGAAAGCCAAATTATAGCGGCCTTGTGTAACAGATTACCTCAAAAGAAGACAAATTCTGGAGCGAATGTTTTTTTAAAAATTTTAAACAAAAATATTTTTAGACTATCATTTGTGTCCAGGAAGCCCCTAAGTCCCACAGCACGTCCAGCTGTTTTAGAGTGACAAGAGAACCACAAAAATAAAAGATAAGGAACAGAAAAATGGCGTATTTCTTCCCTATTTTCCAGAATCACAACCCACAATTTGGGACTATCATTTCCAGACTTTTCTTTTTCCTTCAAATCCAGTTCATTGTCTAAGAGGCTTTGAGGGACTGGAAGGTCCTGTGACTCATGTGGAAGGGAGTATTTCTCAGGATGACATTCAATGAAAACTTTTCCAGAAGCACTTGTTAGTCTGATGAGTGCATTTCAGCTTCACATCAACATTTTTTTTTCCTTTTTGCAATTTAATTTGCACAAAAAGCAAGCAGTGCTCTTCTGCCTCCAAAAATATGTACGAGTGGGTGTGTATACAAGAGCAAGAGAGATGAGCATAGTGAGGGGAGAGGAAAGAGGAATTGAAGAAGAAGCTCGAATTCTGCTTGTTCCATCCTTCAAGCTTCATTTGGGCTTTTCTTTATTAGAGAACAGTGCTTATTAGAGACTCTTCTGGGAGATTTTTAATATTTCAAGAAATGGGGCTTTGAACAAAGAAACTGGGGAGGAAGCATTAGAGGCACACTGTATCTAAAAACTGTCTTAGATACGAAGTTCAGAGTAAGAGCTTAGTTGGTGAAGTTGTTTCTATACTTGTACCATGTAATCGGACTCAAAATTAGTGCTTATGGTAATGACAGTAACGGTTACAGTTTTAATCCCTGAGGAACGAACATAATCTGTCATGAAATGTGTTGCAATCACACGTTCCAGTGAGAGAAGGGTGTTATAATAAGCATATCTTATACTTACCATCCAATACTACTATACAATTTCTTGGTGAAGGCAATGACTACACACATGGTTCAATGAAAGCAAAATCTGATATAACTTCATGGCTAACTTCCACTACAACGAACTAGTATGTTTGTGCCTTACGAGGTAGAACTTCCACTGGTATTAACTGGTGCAGAAAGCCCACCATAGGACAATCTCATCTCAAACTCTGGAAACCAGTGTTTCCTCACCTCACCTTACAGTTGACATTAACAAATTGTGATTTTGAGATGTATCTTATTCTACATATGTATGGTTGAAAAATTAATTTAAAAATTAATCAGTGAGCAAATGAATGAAGTACCATATCTTTCTGACTTTTAAAAAATCTGTTTTTTTCCTTAATTGAAACTCAGTTACCAAATTGTCTCTTTAAAAATATAAAAGAAGCCTCACCTTTACCATTATCTAACTGGTGACTTTGGGCAGTCACTAAGTAACTTCAAGTTTCAGTTTTCCAATGTATTAAGAAAGAAGAAGCGATAATGATATCTACTCAAATATGTGATGTTAATACCACAGACATACAAATGATTGAATAGTTGAAAGGATTTTAGAAGTATTATGTATCTGAATGGTAAAAAAAAAATACATAAACAAGGATGATAACACATGAGAATTGTTATTACTGACGATAAAACATAGACCTTCATTGCCTGAAGAATAAATGGAGTAGCCAGGTGATAGACTTGACCCTGAAAAACAAGGACGAGAGTGCGAAGTCTCATTTGTCTTAATTAGGCTCTGATTCAGCACCTTGAATACCCTCACTTGCTCAGCCCAATACTGTCCAGTTGAAGACTCAGTACAAAGTTTATTAAACAGATCTAAGTAACAGAAATTAAAGCC
The DNA here is from genome assembly GCF_029378745.1 of Bos indicus. Lineage (NCBI taxonomy): Eukaryota > Metazoa > Chordata > Mammalia > Artiodactyla > Bovidae > Bos > Bos indicus. Next base: position 80,742,833 of record NC_091761.1, read on the forward strand.
ATCCCTTGCAGGGTGATTTTGGTGTATCTCACAGTGCAAAATGATTCCCCAGTGACATACAGCAGAGTATGATGGCCCCTTGACATTGCATCCTTAGTTCTTTGCTTCACTCTTAGTTTTCTTCTGACTTGGCTCACTTTTCCTAATGTGTCTCACACTCAAGCCATTGGAAATACTTCCTGGGCACACACTCCATGGTCTAAGCAGCCAGTACCTTGCAATTTCCTTTGACATTCAGTCCTACTATAATTTCCTAAGAAACGAGGGGCACCTGGCATGCTTCTTTTCGGCCTCTCTTTGTCTTTGGTATAAGTCCTCCCTACTATTCTAAAGCCTTGGAGAATAGGCTGAATTTAGTGCAATGAGTTTATATTTTTATTCTCTTTATAAAATTCATAATGAGGTAGATCACCAATAATTATTTCCTTGGAGTTTTTCTCCCCTAGAGATGATTTATAACCCAAGTTTAAAGCATCAGGTATTTTAAAAAAAACTCTCCAGGTGATTCCAATATCCATCAAAATTTGAGATGCACTGACGCAGGTAACATTTTAAGATGGTCACCATGACTACTGTATTTGTTTGATGAAACTAAGCATTCTATTTTTGCTTTTTTGTTTTGACTGCACCATGCAGCTTGCAGGACCTTAGTTCCCCAACCAGGCATCAAACCCGTGCCCCATGCAATGGGACTGCTGAGTCTTAACTATGTGATATCTGAAAACTGAGTCTTGGTGCAAATGCTGATTAAAGAATTGTAGGGGAAATTTAGGAAAGGTGAATTGTGTTTTTTTAGTGAAAATCCAGAAAGAGATGATTGGGGGTTAATTTCAAAGACTTGTCCTCTAAATCACTGGTGTCAGCAGAATAAAGAGTAAACTGTTCTCACATAAACCTTCTTCTGACACTGGGAAGTGCCATCCCTTAGGGACAATCCTGCCACTAGCCCCCTTATTCTCCCCACTCCTGAAGAGGGGCTTTAGTGATGAGGGTTCATTTAGAATGACCTTGAGGTAGCATGACAGGTGGCAGCACCAAAGGGTTGAAGCTAGGAGGCCTGCAGTTGGCTTTCTGAGTGATATGACCAAAGAGAATTGGGCCCAAGAGGATGAAAAATGATAAACATTCCATAATTGGCTGAGGGTAAGTATTCTGGAATTTTGCAAGTCATGTTCTTAGGGGTTTCTAGAGTGGCTGGGAAAGATTTGTTCAGGGAGAAGGAAGGCTGGAGGTCCCATAAAAGCAATTAGGGGGTGGTAATCCAGAGAAACATGTGTTACCCACAAAAGAATAATGCATTCATACATAAAAAACAACTGAGTGCACTAGGATGGCTGCCAATTTTTATCTCATGCATAACTCAGCAATCCATACTGTCCAGCTCAGGACAATACTGGGGTGATTGTGAGCGACTGAAGAACTGTCTTTTGTGTTGTTAAATACTAAATGCAAGGTTTACATCAAGATAGAATAATTGGCTGTAGGATCTCTTCACCTCCCTATCTTCACCATTTTTAAAGGACTAAAATAGGCACTAGAATCAGAGATTTCTCTCCATCTTGTTGTACAGACACTAGTTATTTGGTACTGTTGCTGTTGTAGTTATTTCTAACCTCATGGAAGGTAAATCAAGCAAGAGAGAGACCAGGATATCACATAATTCAGTAGAGTCATGCAAACAGAGTTTGACACTGCTGTAAAAGTAATGAGTGACCTTAGGGAGCAGAGTTACACGATCAGTTGCAAAACTCCTCATTGGGGGTCGTAAAGATTGCAAAAAACAGCATCTATGAAGGTAGCTAGTGTGGTGCCTGCACACAGCAGATAGTCACTAACTACTCAGTTTAATAGAAGTGAGCATAGATTATAGATTAGTAACAACAAAAAATTATTTAATAAACTCAAAGTCATTTGATTCATTAATGCTATGTGATTTATTAACTAACAATTGCATTTGTCTAATAAGTTCAAAAGAACTATGTTGGAATAATCTATAGGCCACTAATATGAAAAAGTTGAGAAATGATGAAAACTGTTTTCTAACTTTTATAATTGATACAAGTAGAGAAAACTATACTTAGAATACAGTTATTCAAAACTCTGTATCAGTGAGTTAATAAGCATGCACAGTAGGAATGAACAAGTCATATGTCAGTCTCCATTAGAACCTACAATTTAGAACCTCACACATAAAAATATTAACTTTGTATCTCACTTAAACCAGGTGGTAATGCTAAGTTTAAGAAAATTCTTGAGCGGTCAATTGAGGGCCTACATTTAAATATGAATTAATACTTTTGATAAAATTATAAGTCTCAGAATTAGTTTTTGCTCAAGAGATATATTAGACCTTTTAAAATGTATATATTTTAGATATGAAAAAGGTAGAGACTGAACCAAATTATATATCCATATAAGTTTTAATGCTAACATTTGTAAATAACTTGCATTTTATACAGCAGGATATACCTAAATAAGGGTATTATTTTTGAAAAGTTACAAATTTTCACAGATGACTGTGCATCCTAACTTCCATTTCATTTTCCCCTAGTATATATAGTCATGTCATCTCTGCCAATGTACTGATGCACAATACATTGATGCACAAAGCCAATTCTCTAATGCTTACTTGCTGAGGCACTGCCATTTTTGAGCAGACTTGCTGGTGCTGGCCAATGATCAGGCGCCAAGTGTCAACTTTACTTCATCCATGAGAGACCAACAACTATTGAGCGGGCTGACCATCATGTATTTTGCCAACCATGGGACATTCTAACACAGACTGTTTTAAATTGTCATTCAGAAGACAAATCTTAACTCATGATGGCTACTATCTGTTGTTTTACCATTCTTAGATTTTTCCTGGGGGAGAAATCAATGACTATTGTATGAAAAATGCATACTCTAGACTCTTTGCAAACACCCTCTTCCAACAACACAAGAGAAGACTCTACACATGGACATCACTAGATGGTCAACACTGAAATCAGATTGATTATATTATTTGCAGCCAAAGATGGAGAAGCTCTAAACAGTTAGCAAAAACAAGACCAGGAGCTGACTGTGGCTCAGATCATGAACTCCTTATTGCCAAATTCAGACTGAGATTGAAGAAAGTAGGGAAAACCACTAGACCATTCAGGTATGACCTATAATCAAATCCCTTATGATTATACAGTGGAAGTAAGGAATAGATTCAAGGGATTAGATCTGATAAAGTGACTGAAGAACTATGAATGGAGGTTCATGACATTGTACAGGAGGCAGTGATAAGACCATCTCCAAGAAAAAGAAATGCAAAAAGGCAAAATGGTTGCCTGAGGAGGCCTTAAAAATAGCTGTGAAAAGAAGAGAAGTGAAAGGCAAAGGAGAAAAGGAAAGATATATCCATTTGAATGCAGAATTCCAAAGAATTGCAAGAAGAGATAAGAAAGCCTTCCTCAGCAAGGAATGCAAAGAAATAGAGGAAAACAATAGAATGGGAAAGACTAGAGATCTCTTCAAGAAAATTAGAGATACCAAGAGAACATTTCATGCAAAGATGGGCACAATAAAGGATAGAAATGGTATGGACCTAACACAGGCAGAAGATATTAAGAAGAGGTGGCAAGAATATACAGAAGCACTATACAAAAAAGATATTCATAACCCAGATAATCACTATGGTGTGATCACTCACCTAGAACCAGACATCTTGGAATGTGAAGTCAAGTGGGCCTTAGGAAGCATCACTATGAACAAAGCTAGTGGAAGTGATGGAATTCCAGTTGAGCTATTTCAAATTCTAAAGATGATGCTGTGAAAGTGCTGCACTCAATATGCCAGCAAATTTAGAAAACTCAGCAGTGGCCACAGGACTGGAAAAAGTCAGTTTACATTCCAATTTCCAAGAAAGGTAATGCCAAAGAATGTTCAAACTATCACACAATTGCACTCATCTCACACGCTAGTAAAGTAATGCTCAAAATTCTCCAAGCCAGGCTTCAACAGTATGTGAACTATGAACTTCCAGATGTTCAAGCTGGATTTAGAAAAGGCAGAGGAACCAGAGATCAAATTGCCAACATCTGCTGGATCATTAAAAAAGCAAGAGAGTTCTAGAAAAACATCTACTTTTGCTTTATTGACTATGCCAAAGCCTTTGACTGTGTGGATCACAACAAACTGAAGAATTCTTCAAGAGATGGAAATAGCAGAACACCTGACCTGCCTCCTGAGAAATCTGTATGCAGGTCAGGAGGCAATCACCAGAAGTGGACATGGAACGACAGACCGTTTCCAAATCAGGAAAGGAGTACATCAAGGCTGTATACCGTCACACTGCTTATTTAACTTCTATGCAGAGTACATCATGAGAAACACTGGGCTGGATGAAGCACAAGCTGGAATCAAGACTGCTGTGAGAAATATCAGTATCCTCAGATTTGCAGATGACACCACCCTTATGGCAGAAAGCAAAGAAGAACTAAAGAATCTCCTGATTAAAGTGAAAGGGAAAAGTGAAAAAGTTGGCTTAAAACTCAACATTCAGAAAATTAACATCATGGCATCTGGTCCCACTGCTTCATGGCAAATAGATGGGGAAACTGGAAATAGTGACAGATTTTATTTTTGAGGGTTCCAAAATCACTGCAGATGGTGACTGCACCCATGAAATTAAAAGACGCTTGCTCCTTGGAAGAAAAGTTATGACCAACCTAGACAGCATATTAAAAGCAAAGACATTACTTTGCCAACAAAGATCCATCTCATCAACGCTATGGTTTTTCCAGTAGTCATGTATGGATGTGAGAGTTGAACTATAAAGAAAGCTGAGTGCTGAAGAATTAATGCTTTTGAACTGTGGTGTTGGAGAAGACTCTTGAGAGTCCCTTGGACTGCAAGGAGATTCAATCAGTCCATCTTAAAGGAAATCAGTTTTGAATATTCATTGGAACGACTGATGCTGAAGCTGAAAATTCAATACTTTGGCTACCTGATGCAAAGAACTGACTCATTTGAAAAGGCCGTTGTGCTAGGAATGATTGAAGGTGGGAGGAGAAGGGGATGACACAGGATGAGATGGTTGGATGGCATAACCAAATCTATGGACATGAGTTTGAGTAAACTCTTGGAGTTAGTGATGGACAGGGAGGCCTAGCATGCTGCAGTCCATGGGGTCTTAAAGAGTTGGACATGACTGAGCAACTGAACTGAACTGAGACTGTCTACAGCATTTGTTTTCTGTTTCGAAAGATGCTGGTCTGCCACAGATGCTGATATACATTCTAACGCTTGAAATACTGTATGCTCGAATTGGGGTGAAAGTGCTGATTCTACTCAAATATGCATGAGACGGCTGATGCCTACTTGGGAACACACCAGAACTGCTGGCACAGGTTCAATCAGTAAATAAACATAAAATAGCTTTTTCATTTTTAGATACAATTTTATAAAAACCAGCTTATATTCTTTCAGGGTGGAGGGAGAGGGTGAAAATAAAACAGTACTTGTGTCAAAAATATGAAGGCAGAGGAAATGAAATGCAATGCTAATTCCATTAACAGTTTTTGATTAGAGATATATGGTTGCTCTTGAAAATGGGGAAGATTTTCAGTTTGCTCCCAGTGGTTCTCTTGGGTTTCTTTGAGTCAAAGACTATAAGAAAAGGGGATTTGACTTGGCAGAGTTACAATTCTCTGTTTAGAGTGTGGGTTTGTGACTTGTCTTGACCAGAAATGAAAGGTATGCATTGAGGGCAGCAGTGGGGGGTGGGAGTAGAAAATAATATATAATGTTTTATCAACTATCTCTAATGAATACTGTGGAGTTTGTTAGAGATTTGTTTAAGAGGAGAGATGGTTCTGATTGAGGGTATGGCTTGAGTGCTTGAGGACATAATAACATGAATACTTTACTTATCACATTAGAGTAATAAGCACGCTAATTTAAGTGATATCCATTCCTCAAATCACACAGATCAAGAGCAGTGCATAGTTTCTGTTTAGAAATTACTTCATTGATGCCTGGGTCTCCTTTGACCACAGAGAAATTCATATCAACTTTAACACATTTTATCCTTATATCTCATATTCATTTGTTTAGGGGGCAATGAGTAAAGTAGTATTATAAGGAACCCTTATAATACCCATCTACATTATTTGTGCCTTCATACTGCTGAGAGCAGTCACATTCTTTTCTCTGTTTGTCCGGAGACTCTTCAGGCAGGGTCCAGAAGTTTGGGTCTGCTGGGATTCTAACTCCCCAGTCTAATAAAACATAGGAGTACCCCCATGAGGCTGGGGACAGTGCAATCACCAACTACATGCAGCTGATTTTGAAGGTTTCTTGGGTCCTCCCACCCACTTTGGAAAGGTTTCTGTAACTTTGCATCTTGGGGAGAAAGGCTTTAGAGAAGTTTTTTGTCTTTTTCCCACCAGAAAGCCCATGGAATCTTTATGCACAAATTTCCATACCCTTCCCAGAAACTTTAAAATTGTATATCCCTAATTGTTCCTGCAATAAAAATAAAGTTTCCCTCATTGGCCAATGTACCCCATTAGATGACAACCATCAGATTTTGGTATTGTCCCTATTACTTTATTTCCAAAGCTTCTTTTTTCCAACAAAATCATTTAGACAATAATAAAATATTTAAAATAGTTTAAAGCTGGAAGCCACCTTAAATATCAGCATGTTTTTGACTTTGAGCCTATTTTGGAGGAGTAATTTAGTTTAATTAACTGAAGTGGCTTCTTCATTATTCTAGCAAATCAGCAGTGACTTGGGAACAGTGTTTGTACAGGAAAGAATAAAGAGGAGAAAGCATGTGTTTTAAATAAAGTAAGATAAAGACTGTGAAAATCCTATAAAGACTTGGTTCATATAACTATAATTCTGAAATATCATTACCAAAACTAAAAGATGTGGCTTTGATCCCTCCATCAGGAAGATGTCTCAGAGGAGGGCATGTTAACCCATGGACAAACTAACTTGGCAGGCTACAGTCCATGGGGTTGCAGAGTTGGACACAACTGAAGCGACTTAACACCATGCAAGACTGCATGGAAGACTTTTCTCAAACTTAGACTATTTGAGGTAAGCATGCATTTGTATCTGGAGGGGTAGGATCCTAAATTTGGAATCTAGGGTTCTAGGTTATAGCTTCTAATTGGATAAGGGAATAGAGAAATCAATCAGTATTTCTGGAATTCCAGATTGTTCTTCTCTCTGAAATTAGTTTAAAACCATCTGAGGTTTTGGCAATGCTGCTCAGCAGCTGCCCAGGTAGTCCCTGCAACAACTGGATTAATACAGCTATTGCTATAACACAGGACTGCCAAAACCCAGGAAACGGCTAAATAACTAGAGGTCTGATTTTTTCTTCTTATTTGTCAAAAAGGAGAGAGAAAGAGATGAAACCTAACAATTGTTCCCATGATATCTAAAATTTTTCAGATATTTCTTCTCACAATATCACAAAGAAACTGAAGCAGGAACCAATTTAGAGGCCAAAGGTGTTAGTTATCATTTATTATGTCATACGACTTACAGCATATTGTTTTTGAACATAAGAAAAATTAAAATACATGGTAAAGTCTGGAATAAATAGGATAACAGAACCTTCAATACCATCTAGAACCAAACTATTCTTTCATTTAATTAATATCTACGAAACACCTAATTAGAGCTAGGCACTTAGGTTACTGAGGATATGGCTGGGAAAACAGATACAAAACCCCCTGGAGTTTACATTCAATATTTGTATTTCATCCATTAATTCTATAGTTCCTCTAAGGCAAATAAATGAGCTCTTATCCAAAAATGCTGACATGAAACATTTGAATGTTGGTATGGACCAGGCATTGTTCTAGCTACTCTTCATGCACTGGCACATTTACTTCTCACAATAACTCTGAGGCAGAAACTATGAAAAAATGAAGGCATGCAGCGTGAAATTCACTTGCCGAAAGCTCAACAGCTGGGAAGTGGCAGCACCAGGATTTAAACCCTCAGAGTCAGGCCACAGAACTTGCAGCCGTAATCCCTTCAACCCACTGCCTCCCCACATTGCCTCTGCAATGCTAGGTATTCCTGATTCTTTCATTACCATTGACTTCAAAATTAAACACATTGGTACTTTGTTTTTAAAGAACAATTTTCTGTTTATAAACCGGATATATCACCAGTAACAAATCCTACATATGCCAGCAATATGCAGGCCATGAGACTACTTAAAAATAAACACAAAAATCACAGTTCTCAAATCTGATTCTGAATTTGGCAGTTATAAATAATCACAGTTAAAGTGTTCTCTCACCTCTAAGCCACCGTATACTGTATCCACAGAATTAAATGCTATTTATTTTGGACTCTGTGCAGAAACCTGGGGCCATGCAAAGGGACTTTTGAGGTTGTTAGTCCAAACCCTTCATTCAGAGGCAAGAAATTGAAGTCAAGAGATGTTTTCTCAGGTCATGCTTGAGTTCTATCTTACTTAGAGTCTTTGTAATGTTCTCATTTGTTCTTTAACCTAATATGAGGATTGATAGGCTAAGATGCAGCTTGTATAGAAAGCTGAAGATCAGACAGCTATGAAATTCTCTCCCTGGCAACCTCCAGAATGTTTAATGTAAATATTGTGATTTACGGAAATCAGCATCGACGTTTCCCAACACTTGGGACAGTTTAAAGATGGATTTAAATTTTCTTCAGAACAGAGTGTACTCACATCCACTTACGATATAAAGGAAGCGTGACTAAGGGAAAGTGTTAACACAGTATAAACCATTAACCTTGGTGATGAACAGATCTACATTTGGATCTCGATTCTGTCTCTTAGTAACCTGGAAATCTTGGGCATTTTCCCCCTGGGCCTCAGTTTTCCCATCTGTAAAATGGGGGGATGAACATCTATTATGAGGCTGTTGTAGGCATTAAATAGAATAAGGCATTTTAAGTATCAAAATAAACACATACAAAAAGGTGAGCTTCAGGACCCTCTGTGGTTTGCTTAAATATTTGAACTGAACAAGGAAATAATTAGCTCACAAGAAGATACCACTTGATCCTATATATTGTACTTCTGCTGCTGCTACTGCTGCGGTCGCTTCAGTCATGTCCGACTCTGTGTCACCCCATAGACAGCAGCCCACCAGGCTCCCGTGTCCCTGGGATTCTCCAAGCAAGAACACTGGGTTGCCATTTCCTTCTCCAATGCATGAAAGTAAAAAGTGAAAGTGAATTCGCTCAGTTGTGTCCAAGTGTTAGCGACCCCATGGACTGCAGCCTACCAGGCTCCTCTGTTCATGGAATTTTCCAGGCAAGAGTACCGGAGTAGGGTAGGATAATCTATACCATTTTTCCTCCTGTCCCGAATCGTTCAAATTTTAGTAAAGATAAAGCAGCTTTCCAGACTATGGCAAAAAAAGACAGATAAAATCTTTGATATTAAGAACTCTTTTTAAGCTTAAAAAAAATTCTTTCATTGTCTGGCTTAAAATAACATTTTCAGCATCATGTGCATCCTTCCTCTCCCTGCATTTTACTTTCCAGTCATGCCAAACCATCTGTTGTTCCCTGAAAATGCCGTGCTGTTCCACACTTCCATGTATTTATATGCCATTTCCTCTGTCTCTGATGGCCTCTTCCTTCTTAATTGTTTGCCAAACTCTTGCCTGGTGGTGAGCTCCTTAGAGGCAGTATCTGTGCCTCCCTGGCACAGGGCGTTGAAGACTGAGGGTAGGAGGACCATGCAAATGCTTATTACATGAATGAATGAGGACGTGACCAAGAAGGGCAATACCACTTTTTAATTTTGTTTCTTTTTGGCTGTGTGGAGAGGCTTATGAGAACTTAGTTCCCTGACGAGGGATGGAACTTGTGCGCCCTGCAGTGGAAGCACAGATTTCTAAACACTGGGCTGCCAAGAAGTTACCAATGCCATTTTGATATAAATTAGATTTCAGAACAATGTAAGGAAATTTGTGCAGTTGTATACTGGCTCTCTAAGAAAGACTGAGGCACAAACTTAGAAAATCTATTGACTGATAGCACTATGTTATTCAAGTGTGATTATAGTTTCATGAAGGATCAAATTTGAAGGACAACCCTTATTGGGATGTTTGGATTTATGTTTTGGAGATTATATATCCAGTATATCATGTATCAGGAAGTTTGTAAATCTAGGTATATGATTTTTAATGCAAAAACTAGCCAGCTCTGATACTAGCCAGCATTTTAGCCATCAGAAAAGTACATACATGGCACATAGTTGGTGCTTATTATGTTATGTTCAAAATACTACTACATGGTACTCAGTGGAAGACAATATATTCAAAATCTACCTTAACACATTTATATCACGTCATAAAAATTACCTACGATTATAGTGATGAGACTGAAAATTGCTAATTTCTCCCTGTTTTCCTCCACTATAGTTCCCTACACTTGAATGTATTACTTCACATTTCAGTACCTCTAGAATCAGTAAGAGAGAAGGCAATGGCAACCCACTCCAGTACTCTTGCCTGGAAAATCCCATGGATGGACAAGCCTGGTAGGCTGCAGTCCATGGGGTCACGAAGAGTTGGACACGACTGAGTGACTTCACTTTCACTTTTCACTTTCATGCATTGGAGAAGCAAATGGCAACCCACTCCAGTGTTCTTGCCTGGAGAATCCTAGGGACAGAGGAGCCTGGTGGGCTGCTGTCTATGGGGCTGCACAGAGTTGGACACAACTGAAGCAACTTAGCAGCAGCAGAATCAGTAAGAAACTCAAAATGAAGCATTCCAAGTATGAATCCTCTCCTAGAGTTAGAAAAATAACTAAAACTACTCATAAAATGGTCAGCTGAAAACAGGAACAAAAAAAAAATAATTGTGGACAATCCATGCATCAAGAGGAAATGTTTACTTTGTGAATTTAAAAAGAAAACAAATAGTAAAATGACAAAAATGCTAAATTATGTGAAACCTAAACTATTCTTTAATGTTTAACTCATGTCCTATCTCTTTTTTGAGGTTTTCCCTATTGACTACTTGTCATCCTATCATTTGATCAATCATTCCTTTCTGAATGACTGCATATCACACTTCTTGATCTCATTATTTCATATATATATATATATATATATATACACACACACACACATATACAAAGAGTCATGATTGACTCTTTGTGATGCTATGAATGGTCCCTCCAGGCTCTTCTATCCATAGAATTCTCCAGGAAAGAATACTGGAGTGGTTTGCCATGCCCTCCTGCAGGGGAATCTTCCTGACCCAGGAATTGAACCCACATCTCTTATATCTCCTGCATTGGCAGGCAGTTTCTTTACCACTAGCACCACCTGGGGAGAAGGCATTGGCAACCTACTCCAATACTCTGCCTGGAGAATCCCATGGGCAGAGGAGCCTGGTAGGCTGCAGTCCATGGAGTCTCAAAGAGTTGGACACAACTGAGTGATTTCACTTTCACTTTTCACTTTCATGCATTGGAGAAGGAAATGGCAACCCACTCCAGTGTTCTTGCCTGGAGAATCCCAGGGATGGGGGAGCCTGGTGGGCTGCTGTCTATGGGGTCGCACAGAGTCGGACACGACTGAGGCAACTTAGCAGCACCAGCAGCACCACCACCTGGAAAGCACATATGTGTGTGTGTGTGTGTGTGTGTGTGTGTATTCATTCACTCTCCTAAAGACTACAAGCTCCTCTTCAAAGAGAAGACATTATCTTATAAGATTCTTTCCTAACACCACTATGCTATAAATGCATTAGATAAATAATAAATATTTGGTTTTTATTTGTTAACAAATGCCAAATGGGGAATTGCAACCACAATAATCAAGATTGTTTTTGCTATCACTATTTGTAGTTAAGGAAAACCCCCAAGGCAGGAGTGTATTCAAGATGGAACACAGGACACAGTGTTGAGAGTGGAGTCAAGACAGAAGGATAGCACTGGGGACTGATTCTTCATTTGAAATATAGATTGTCTCCTATTCCCTAGGCAATCTGCTGCTGAGCAGAGATGAGTTACAGTAGCCAGATTGGTTCATTAAAACATGGCCTTTTTCATTCATCATGACTCATCTTCATGACAAAGCTGTGATTCTGAGAACTGAATGGGCTAGTTTTGCTACTCTCATGATACCCAAAAGAAAAGATAAAACTTAATTTTTAATGACTTCATCATATTCAGTTTACTGTCATTGTATAGCTTAACCTCAGTATGGCTGTGCTGTGCTGTGCTCAGTCACTTCAGTTGTATCCAACTCTTTGTGATCCTATGGACTGTAGCCCCTCGGGCTCCTCTGTCCACAGAGATTCTCCAGGCAAGAATACTGGAGTGGGTTGCCATGCCTCCCTCCAGGGGATCTTGATCCAGGGATGGAACTCACATCTCTTATGTCTCCTGCATTGGCAGGCAGGTTCTTTACCACTAGCTGTACCTGGGAAGCCCAATCTTTATATAGACTCAACATCTAATAAAATTTGGTAATGCAAAGAACAGTCATAGTAGATTCTTTGAACAATGGGCTACTCTAACTGCTTAGTATTGAAAATTTGTAGATTTGCTCAAGGAACTGCTCCGGATAATTAAAGTCTTTCCCTCATCCTTCAATCTCTCTCACCTCACTGCCCTGTTCCACTAAACTTCACTGCCATGTTAACATTATTGCCTGTTTTATTCACTTCTGTATCCACAGAACAAGTGCCTGATACAAAAAATGTTGAGTTAATGAATGAAAGTCATTTGCCATATCAGTTTTTTGGAGGCCTGGAAGTGAAGACCAAAGACTTGAAATTTTGTCTGAGATTAGAGCTGATGATATAAAGTAACAGGGCCAGTGAGAAGTACAGGGGCCACCATTTCTTCAGCAATGCCTTACAAAAATCTTCCGGGCTTCCCTGATGGCTCAGATGGTAAAGAATCTGCTTGCAAGGCAGGAGGCCCAGCTTCAATCCTTGGGTTGGGAAGATCCCCTGGAGAAGGGAATAGCTACCCACTCCAGTCTTTGTTTTATAGATAGACTTTATGATTGCCAGAGGCTCAGTATTCCAAGGATATTTTCCACTGTGACATTTGTGGTTCAGAAAGGGACACCTTGTTGGACTGCTTTTTAAAATTTTGAGAGCCTTAAACCCCTGAGGTAGAGCAAGTATGTGTGTATATGTGGGGGGTAGGTCAGGGTGAGTGGAAATGAGAAAATATCCGGAAGGTTTGGCAGAAGCCTAGTTTCAAAGTCACTAATGAGCCTGAGATATGAGTCTCTGAGTGAGTCATATTAATGGTGTTTGTCACCATTTGGTTTGGCTCAAATGCTGTATAATTTGTTGAATATGCTCTCATATAATATCTAGAGATAGAAATTTAAGATAGCATATTTTTATCAGAACTGTTGAAAAGTTCATTAAATTCTAGTAGAAAAACTACTTTTTGACACAACTCTGAACTGAGAAGCTGCTCGGTGAAACAAACAAATAAAAAATCTAAAATTATTCACTAAGAAAAGAACCAGCAATGCAACAATCTACCTATAGAGCCACAAAATGAAAACAAACAACAAAACAATTGAAAAGTAAGCCAAAGATCTATTTATTAAATCTCATGGGCAGAGACAGACCCAAGTTTCTGTAGAGCCTGAGTTCATACAATTTTGTAGAATTTCAGACAGTAAAGAATCTGCTTACAATGCGGGACACCTGGGTTCAATCCCTGGATTGGGAAGATCCCCTGGAGAAAGGCATGGCAACCCACTCCGGTATTGTTGCCTAGAGAATTCCATGGACAGAGGAGCCTGGCAACTCCCAAAGAGTTGGACACAACTGAGTGACTTTCACTTTTCACTTCTATGAAAAAAAATTAAACACCGAAAATGCTCAATCATATATGGAGCCTGGAAGGGGATTGTGCAAGAAGTGAGGGGCTCTGAAGTTGAAGTTACATGCATTGTACAATATAACAGCCTCCGTGCAAGGCCATGGTCAGTCTGCCCATGCAGCACTGGTAATTTTTTTTCAATGTTTTTATTTATTTATTTGGCTGCACTGGGTCTTAGTTGCAGCACACAGGATCTCCCCTCCTCATTGTGGCATGCAGGATCTAGTTCTGAGACCAGGGATCGAACTTGGGTCCCCTGCTAGGAGCGCAGAGTCTTAACCACTGGATTGCCAAGGAAATCCCAGGACTGATAATATTTTTAGAACAGCTTCTTCAGGTAGGTCCAAATCAGGAAAAATAAGATATATGGAAAAAGAAATGAGGAAAGAACAGGGAGAGAGGCCACTGTGGCAGCATTGATGCCCTGGTAATTAAGCACTGCAGTGGGAGCAATAAGCAGTAGCAGTTCTGACAGCAGATGAAAGTCTGTTTTGAAGAGAGAGAAGAAAAGAACTTTGCCTTGTGGGAACCAAAAAGCTATTTAAATCTGAGAATCCAGTCTAGGGTCATCACTCTGTCATGCTAAAGGCTTATCAACCATAGGACAGTTATTTTATGGCTAGAAAATTGCTAGACAATTGTAGAGCTCACCCCTAGGAAACAGAGGAAATGCCCAGTAACATTTTACAGGCTTCGTCTCCTTTTCCCATCCCCCTCGCATTTGTCTCTGCTCCTCCCTCCCACTCTGCCACTTCCACACCAGTGTTTCCACACAGACTCAACCTGTGAAATCGCACATTCATTTGGATGAAAATTGTACGACAGAAGTAGTTACATAAAGTCCATCCAAATGCAGCATTGTGTACTTTCAAATTCAAAGACTTTCAAATTTGTGATGCATAATGTAAGCAATTAGTCAACTGGCTTGAGTCAGGAATGGTTTGAAAGTCAAATATTCGGACCAGTTTGGAGATATGAACATGAAAGTCACTCAGTCGTGTCCAACTCTTTGCAACCCCAGGGACTACACAGTCCAACCCCATGGACTATGGCCTATACAGTCCATGGAATGCTCCAGGCCAGAATATTGGAGTGGGTAGCTGTTCCCTTTTTCAAGGGATCTTCCCAACCAAGAGATTGAACCCAGGTCTCCTACATTGCAGGCAGTTTCTTTATCAGCTGAGCCTAAGTGTGCCCTTTTCTTCTGATGAGGAAAACAGTCTTTGGAGCCACACTTTTCCCAACACACTAAGTGGCAGTACCTAGGTCATGAGTTTGGTGTGAGCAAAAACCAGTCTTGTTCATCTTTCATATTTAATCTCTGGTCTTTTGCTTAGTGCCTGGCTTTAAGGAGGTGCTTGATGAGGTATAAAAAAGTGAGCATTTCCTGTGAATGCATTAAATGCAGGGGGAAGGGAAAGGTCCATTCAGCATGATGAGGCACTTGATGTCCATAGATTCCAAAATTAAGAGAGTATTTTGAAGGGTGTTGACAAAGGACAGTCAAAACAACCTCAAAGAATAATCCAGAGTAGGAGAAGAATGCTTCAGGCCCTGATTCCTTATTGATTTTGGTGAAAATTAGCTAATCAGGTTCCTGGTGCCCATCAGAGGATGTTTAACACTAATTTAGTGAGAAAGGCAAATAGCCCCAAAGCAAGCTTGCTTAAGAGATACTTGAGAAAAACAAATTCAAGAGTGCAAGCAGTGTCCTTTCAACCCCATCGACACTGCCACTTACATCTGCACCTGCCATGTTTATATTTACCTACACTCATAAGCAAACTATCAACATCCACTGGATCATCAAAAAAGCAAGAGAGTTCCAGAGTTCTTCTGCTTTATTGACTATGCCAAAGCCTTTGACTGTGTGCATCACAGCAAACTGTGGAAAATTCTTCAAGAGATGGGAATACCAGACCACCTTACCTGCCTTCTGAGAAATCTGTATGCAAGTCAAGAAGCAACAGTTAGAACTGGACATGGAACAACAGACTGGTTCCAAATTGGGAAAGGAATACATCAAGGCTGTATATTGTCACCCTTCTTATTTAACTTATATGCAGAATACATCATGCAAAATGCCAGGCTGGATGAAGCACAAGCTGAAATTAAGACTGCTGGGAGAAATATCAATAACCTCAGATATGCAGATGACACCAGCTTATGGCAGAAAACAAAGAAGGAATAAAGAGCCTCTTGATGAAAGTGAAAGAGGAGAGTGCAAAAGTTGGCTTAAAGCTCAAAATTCAGAAAACTAAGATCATGGCATCTGTTCCCATCACTTCATGGCAAACAGATGGGGAAACAATGGAAATAGTGAGAGACTTTATTTTGGGGGGCTCCAAAATCACTGCAGATCGTGACTGCAGCCATGAAATTAAAAGACACTTATTCCTTGGAAGAAAAGTGATAAGCAAGCTAGACAGCATATTAAAAAGCAGAGACATTATTTGCCAACAAAGGTCCATCTGGATGCTAGAGTTGGACTACAAAGAAAGCTAAGTGCCGAAGAATTGATGCTTCTGAACCATAGAGTTGGAGAAGATTCTTGAGAGTCCCTTGGACTGCAAGGAGATCCAACCAGTCCATCCTAAAGGAAATCAGTTCTGAATATTCATTGGAAGGACTGATGCTAAAGCTGAAACTTCAATACTTTGGCCACCTGATGTGAAGAACTGACTCATTTGAAAAGACCCTGACACTGGGAAAGATTGAAGGCAGGCGGAGAACAGGATGACAGAAGATGAGATAGTTGGATGGCATCATCAATTCGATGGACATGAATTTGAGTACGCTCTGGGAGTTGGTGATGAACAGGGAAACCTGGCGTCTTACAGTCCATGGGGTTGCAGAGCTTCGGACATGACTGGGACTGAACTGAACTGAACACTTGTAACCAGACAAACAAAAATCCTTAAAATCAGGGGTGCATCTCTTATTTATAGAGGAAAGTAATATATGTTTTCAGTCGTGTCACTCAGTGTTTGACTCTGCGACCCAGTGGACTGTAGCCTGCCAAGCTCCTCTGTTCATGGGATTTTCCTGGCAAGAATACTGGAGTGGGTTGCCATTGCCCTCCTCCAGGGGATCTTCTCCACCTAGGGATTGAACCTGGGTCTCCTGTCTCCTGCATTGCAGGTGTATTCTTTACCAGTGAGCCACCAGGGAAGCCCAATATTAATATATATCAAGAAAAAAATTTTTTTCAACATGTTTTAAAACCTCCAAATTTCAGCTCTCTGAAAAATTCAACCAAAGCATGCAGATTCATTAACCAAAACCATCTAAAACTCTCATTCTAGTTGAGATTTACAACTTTAGCAAATTTTTACTTTTCCATTGGAGAAAATAACTTTTATTCCAACTGCAAATCTCTGTTGGTTTTAGAGTTAAAACAGCTCCACCCTTACTACACAAACCTACAAAGTAACTCTTCTACAACCCACAAAATAGGCATGATATGAGCTCCCCCTACTGGTACAAGACTGTTCCCACTTCATGAATCCAGTAAGGAATCCCTTCTGTGGGTTCTGCAGGAATTGCAGTTTAGGTTTGATCGGGAAGAAAAGCTCAACAAGTTAAAAAAAAAAAAAAAAACAATTCAAGCAAAACAAGAAAACTACCCACTGTCAAATAATCTTTGTGAAAGAAATATGCATGTTCACAAATATTTGACAGTAACTTTTAAGCCTCTATCCATGAGAACAGGTGAGTGAACTAAAACGGCTGTTACTCTCAGTATGCTCCAGTCTCCTCATTTGCATTTAGATGTAAAGACAAGCAGAAGTTAATTGTAGAGGTGCTATATACCAACAATAAAATTTTTCCCTCCAACAGCACATGTGAAGGCTACAGGCTTTAGAGAAATAAAAGAGTAACACCATGGAAGCTGAATAAAATCAGTCTGAGGGCCAAGGGTTTTCTGCATTTGAAAATGACTTCACTATATTGCTATGTGAACTGAGAAACTAAAGGTGGAAGTTATGTTTTAGATTTAAAGCCACTCAAATTAGTTGTCTGCAAAGAAGAAAACCCAATGCAAGAATCAATGGCAAATATGGGGAAAGTGCTATGGTGGGAACATTCACACTGACAAAGCAGGAGAAGTGCCATAAAGGTGTTTCTAGTGATAAGCTGTTATAGAAAGAATATAATGAAAGAAGTAGAACTCCCACTCTTTGAGTCAGCAGAAGAGAGCTGTTTCGTGATATTTGCTATATTTGTAAGGCTGCAACTTGATTATACCTGATTCTGTTATCACAATCTGTTACATATCCCACATAGAATATAAATGCATAAAGCCATTTAAAGGCCAAATTATAGAGCTGTCTATTTTTATATTTTACCTTTTACTGCCATGCCAGTGATGATGCTTAAGTGGTATAAATTTAAAATGGTAAATGAAAAACAAAAACATCAGTAGATGCAGGCTTTATTGAAAAGCCACTGGTTGAAAATCCCCAAAGTACATCAGTCTGCTTTCCCTCTTGAAGTCTGAGAAAATTGCCTTAGATGAATACAATAGGCTGAATGCATGAGCTTTGGTTTTTTAAAATGATGTCTTTTATGAAACATTTTCATGTCTTAGATGTAAACCTATATATTCACTCATGCCAAATGTGTATGGAGATTTTTAAGAGCACACAATGAGGTGATAGGATTTTAATCTTTTTTCCTTCTCCTTCCTAGATCCTTCTTTGTGTTGGTATATAACATTTTTGTTCATACCGGTGCCAATATGGAAAGGAATGAAAGGTCATTTGAGTAGACCTGGGATATCAGCATATTTGTCACCTTCTCACTATCTTTTTTGTCAGCACCCCAGTTAGGTTTGGATCATCTTTACCTTTTATACTACAATAATCCTTTTTGCTGATTTTTTTGCTTCCTCTCTTGTTTCATCTATAATTCATTCTCCACATAGCAGCCGGAGCAGTCTTTTAAAAATATAAGCCAGATTATATTACTCTCCTCCAAATGCTTCCCATGACACTATAAATAAAACCCAAATTCTTTCCCACTTCTCCACTCTCTTATCATACCACTTTCCTCCTCAATCACTGTGTTCAAACTATATTTACCTTCTTTCTGGATTTCACTAAGGTCCTCTTTAGCGCATTGACATTTGCTTTCTCTAGTGCCTTGCCTTGGGATCTTGGTGCACAA
Source organism: Bos indicus (assembly GCF_029378745.1). Classification (NCBI taxonomy): domain Eukaryota; kingdom Metazoa; phylum Chordata; class Mammalia; order Artiodactyla; family Bovidae; genus Bos; species Bos indicus. The sequence continues at coordinate 80,761,868 of NC_091761.1, forward strand.
TTTAGGCATTCAGTACAAATCTTGGGGCTTCCCCAATGGCTCAGCAGGTAAAGAATCTGCCTGTCACCGCAGGAGACTCAGAAGATGAGGGTTCAGTCCCTGGGTAGGGAAGATCGTCTGGAGGAGGGAATGGCAACCCACTCCAGTATTCTTGCCTGGAGAATCCACATGGACAGAGGAGCCTGGTGGGCTACACTCCATGAGGTTGCAAATAACATTTTTGGACATGACTGAGTGACTGAGCACAGCACACAGCAAATCTCACTCTTTCCATAAAACTCAGTCATTCTGAATTGCATCACCGTTTTACTTTATTAAAATAAATTGTCATTCTCTGAAAAGTTCTTGTTTATTTATTTGCTTGGCTTATGTCTTTTTCTTCCCTTTAGAAATAAGCTTCACAAACAGGGACTTTTTTCTGTATCTCAAGCATGTAAGACATGGTTGGCACAAAGTATAGTAATATTATGCCATGTTATTAAATCAAAAGAGTATATAGTGTAACTAGAGGGAAGTATTGTATTATCAATAAATACTAGTGAAATGAATATTCTGAATAAAAAAACTGTGTGTGTGTGTGTGTGTGTGTGTGTGTGTGCACCAAGGACTAATAAGCCAAAGGCACATCACACAAAACAAAAAGCATACACATTTTTCTGATCAGTGCAAAATTCCTACTTAACAGCAACATCTTCCTTTAATGAAATTAATACCTGTTTAATATATTTTAATATGAAAAGTCATATATTTTAAATCTCTGACTTTAAAATATAAGGTAGATTGCACAGGGAACAGTGGAGAAAAGAAAAAGGAACTGTAGAGCTTCAGGGCCTGGGTTTAAACCCTTGCTGTGCCACTAACTACATGGTTATGCACAAGTATTTTAACCTGTGTGCCATTTATTTTCTTCATTGGAAAATGGAGACATGTATTTCTTGAATAGTTATAACAAGTATGTACTATGTGGCTGTAAGTATCTAACACAGAGTAGCTGCTCATTATAAGATCTTAATACAAGACAGTATAAAATAGTCTTTAGAGTGTTACACTAGGCTTATCAATTATTGAAACAGATAAGCTGTATGAGTTTTAGTGATGCGTCTAATGCTATGCATATGTAAATTAGCAGGGATGTGTCTCTACCAGTGTTTCTATAATTGCCCAATTTGAAGCAGCACACCTAAAAGCAATACACTATTTAAAGTACTTTTCCAACTCTTCCTTTTCATTCCTTTAACCTCGGGGAGTGGTATGCAGCTAAAGCCTTTTTCTTTTGCTTGACCTCATCCAAGAGGTATGAAAATTAGAAATTTTATTAAAAGGAATGTTCTCTCAGCATTATCAGTAAATAATGTGTGCTAGAAATGTCAGAAATAATACTTTTTAATTCTCAGATATTTAGAGCTGAAAAGTACTTAGAAAAACTTAGGAAAAAAAGTCTTTGAATTGAGAAAAGTTTAAGGTTTTGTTGGAATGAATACATTATTCAGCATAAAAGAGTCCCTTTCATGAATCCACTCAGCTAATCCTTTGTGGATCACTAAAATGGGCTTTGCCTTCTTTAACCAAATTTGCAGGTGCAGGAAGAGGCACCTGTCCTAGTTTGTGATGTGGTGACAACTACAGAATGGAACTAAGAATTGATGCTTTTGAGCTGTGATGTTGGAGAAGACTCTTGAGAATCCCGTGGACAGCGAGGAGATCAAACCAGTCAATCATAAAGGAAATCAGTCCTGAATATTCATTAGAAAGACTGATGCTGAAGCTGAAGTTCCAATGCTTTAGCCACCTGATGCAAAAAGCTGACTCATTAGAAAAGACTTTGATGCTGGGAAAGGGTGAAGGCAAGAGGAGAAAGGGATGACAGAGGATGAGATGGTTGGATGGCATCACCGACTCAATGAACATGAGTTTGAGCAAGCTCCAGAAGATGGTGAAGGATGGGGAAACCTGGTGTGCTGCAGTCCATGGAATCGCAAAGAGTCAGACACAGCTGAGTGTCTGAACAGGCAGCTCTGAATCTGAATTTTTCTCCATTTCCAGACATTGTAAAGGTTTCTATTCCATTCTATGTATTTTTATCTCCTTGTCCTCTCTCCTCCCCTCTATAGGTATGGTTAGTCCCACACAGAAAAGTTCAGAGGAAAGTTGCATGAATGATTCTGTTGTCATATAATGGCAATCTCCAAACTTTCTCCTAACATATTTTTAAATTTATGCATACTTCCCAACATCTACTCAAGACTCATCCAGAATTATACAATAGCAAATAAGAAAAGAATTTAGAATATAAATCTTTTAAAGATTTTCACAGTATTTTTACCTTCTTTTAGAAACTCCTTCCCAGGTAACACAGTGGTAAAGTATCTGCCTGCCAAGCAGGAGACACAGGTTCCATCTCTGGGTTGGAAAAATCCCCTGGAGAAGGAAATGGCAACCCACTCCAATATTCTTCCCTGGGAAATCCCCGGGACAGAGGAGCTGGCGGGCTATAGTCCCTAGAGTTGCTAAAGAGTCGGACCCAACTTAGCAACTAAACAACAACCACCACAATGAAACTCCTAAAATATGTGCATTAAGACAGGTTAATATTTGTGAAAGAGAATGATTTTGAAGTGATGAAATTATTTCTATATGGAAATTCTTCCAAGTTTCCAGCCTGAGGCTTACGTAGTCTAAGGTTTAGAAGGAGACTCAGTCACAACTGGTAGATCATCCCTCAGGTCTCCATATGTCCTGTAACACACACTGCTAATGAGATTGCAGGGGTCAAGAGATAAATGGTTAGGGTTGGAGCAGAGTTTCCTAAAGTATGTACCCTAAATTACTAATTCCTTTAATTTTTAAAATATATTTGTTTAAGAAAAATGATTCATGGTCAGGTGTTGTTTTAAAATACTTTTTAAACAAAATTTAGCAAACTTCTAAACCATAAGGCTTCTTAGCCTTTCCTATGTGACTTAGGTGCCATATCATTCTTATTTCTGCATCCTTATTTTTGTGGAGTATCCTAGGATGCAGGATTTTCCATGTGAAAACTGGAAAAGTCTTGGGCAAATTGGAGCAAGTTCTTCACCTTATCTGTGACTCTTCAAAATAGGTCAAATTATGCTCCGTTGCTCAGTATTACTTAACTGGATACCCTCTAGTATAATAGCATCCTGAGGCATTCAAGTTCTGCCAAGCACGTTGCAGAAGTGCTGGGTAATGGCAGGTTGTCAGATCTCCTACTCAGCAGTCTGAAGCATTGATTTCAACCTTTGTCTTGTCTGGCAAGAACAAGATCTGTTTTTCCTAATGAAATATTCTCTGGCAGCATTAAATACTATTTTAGATGGGTGAGAAAAATTTTGTGTGGAGTAGAGTTAAGAGGAAAATCTTTGTCTGCATCAACTTTTTCTTGATTTTCTTCTCAAAACATGTATATGTTGGGGTATAGAAACTATTGAAGGAGAAATGCACTAAATGAGTAAATATTTGATGTGTTAATATGGAAAGAAATATTAAAGAGTTGGGACATATAAAAAAAAAATAGTACTGCCTACCCGTCTGAAGCCATTTAACATTCCACATTTTTTGTCCTTTAGAAGGACACTAAAAACTTTTTTAGACAAAACATTGAACACCACCACTTTCTCCTTTTTTTCTGACATTTTGCACTGAAAAATCCTTCTCTTTCTTACCAGATTGCTCTCCTATCTTGTTTCTCCAAACTCTTCTTTTTATCCCCTATAAATATCTCCTTTTATATCTGAGTACAGCATTACCATATTGTTCCAGTTTCATTCATGGGAAAACAGATGAAAAAAAAAAAGAGCATAGGGATGTGGGGAAGAGCTGTGACTCAGAGTTAGTGGAAGAAATAGAATCACTCTTCAGATTTCTTGAGAAATGACATCTCATGGCATTTCTGATGCCTACTCTAAGTAAGTCGAGGGCCATAGTTAGCAGTTACTCGGAGGTGGGAGCAGGGCCTCCTTGTTCACACATGCATCAATTATTTGCTATTATAGGAGTTCACATCGCTGCTCTAGCAGTTCATTCATCCATGCATTAATCTCACAAATACTTATCAAGCACCTACTACATGCCAGGCCCACTTCTATGAAATTCTGCTGGTTGGATCTTTACTTTCAGTCTGATGATAGCACAGTGACTTACTTTAAAATCATTTCCTCTAAAATCTTCATGGCATCATATGGAGGAGGCCCTTTCCTCTTCATATACCATTGGATGCTTCATAAGCTGAAAGCTGAAGCTCACGAGTTCTGCTTTCTTATTCCGTTTAATGAAGAAACGTGCTAGCTCTGGGCTTCCCTGGTGGCTCAGAGGGTAAAGCGTCTGTCTGCAATGCAGGCATCCTGGGCTTGATCCCTAGGTTGGGAAAATCCCCTGGAGAAAGAGATGGCAACCCAATCCAGTATTTTTGCCTGGAGAATCCCATGGACAGAGGAGCCTGGTAGGCTACAGTCCACGGGGTTGCAAAGAGTCCGCCATGACTGAGCGACTTCACTTTCTTTCTTTTCTAGCTCTAAGAAATTAATATCAAGTGTTTTACTCTTCAGGCAGTATTAGTCTATGGTTAAAGTACATTTTATTTGGGGTAATCATTATAATTCCCTGAAAAGACCATCTTTTATTTTTTCCCCACTGGTTCAATGTCAAATTAAATGAAGGTACCAAATGGATTTCCAAATGATTTTATTCTCTGGCCAAAGTCATTTGGTATTTTAATAAGTAATTTGGAAGTGGGATAAAGCATTCACTTTGGGTAAAATTATCTCAATTACCTACAAACTAACTAGAATCCTAAAATAACTTCAATTTTTTTTCTTTGCACACCACTTTTAGGAGAATGAGGCAAATCACAGATGAACAAATTGATATTAATAGTATCAGATGCCATGTACTTCAAAAATAAAGGAAATGCAAAAGGAAAGCTTCTGAGCTTAAGCTGGTAGCCTATATTTTTGCTAGGCTCCTCTTGGATTTCCTTGAATTTCTTTAGGTCTTGGATAAGCATTTGCTTATTTATGAAGCTGTTTTAGGCTTGCAAATATCATCTTCTTGTCTTATTCCTGGTGGCATGGATCATTCTCTTACTCTCTAGTATTTTTTAGTCCTTTTCTATTGAGTTAAAATAATTCTACAGTTATTTTAGCATATGAAACTCTTCATATTTAACTTTTATTTCAGAATTTCAAATAATTTAAACTGTAGTAGCCAAATGTGAATAGAAACATTTCAAAATTTAAGCACACTTTTTTTTGTTAGTTTTAGAGCCTTAGCTCAGCTGAGCAAAGATTCAATGATATCCTCCTAAGCATATGGCCTTGCGGTCTGCATCTAAGGGTATTAATAATTAGCTGTAAGCACATACATAAACATGCTACTTCAATGAATCAGATTAGTGACACAAAGTAGAATGATATTTACTCCAATCAGCAGATTTACGGCAATCTCCCTATATTATATGAGCCTTGATTTAGTTTTGGAAGATGAATACTATTTAGGCAAAAGCACGGGACACATTTTAGGAAGAGGGAAGAGCATTAGCAAAGCAAAGAGGCATGAAACCTATTGACATTGTGTCTCAGTGAACTACTCTCAATGCAAAGGTACAATGGAGTTGTCAGCTCTGAGGTGAAGAAGATTAATGATGAGGATGGTGAGCAGGTACTGGAGCAATTCTGGAGGTCTTTGTACTTCCTACTGGAAAGACTGACTTTTATTCTAAGGATGATGGACAGCCATTGTGGGGTTGTAGGCAGGGGAATGATATGCTCAGATAAGTATTTTCTATAAATCATTCTGACTGTGCAAGTAAGAAAAATTTTAGGACAAGACTGGAAAAAGGGAGATAAGTTAGGAGGCGTTTTTTCAACATTATAGACAAGAGATGACGAGGGATGAAATAAGGGATTGGTGAAGGGTCTGGACACAGAAATCTGAGAGCTATTCACAATAGAAAATTCACACAGTGTCCTGATTTATAGGATTGAACTGGGTTTATAACTCTGCCATATTCTATTTCAAAGCAGAGTTTGGTGTAAGGAAGCTCTCTCTTCGTGAAAGGTCAAGGGTGTTTTCTGAATGAATGCTTGAATGTGGTTGTTGGGGCAGCATGGGCCTCAAAAGTAGTTAGAACATGAGTTTCCAGAATATAACCATTTAATATCATCCCACTGTTTAAGATACAGTGTAATTACTACCACTAATATCCCTTTTCCTCTAAACTGCCAGTTGTTTCTCTTTAATTATATTTAAAAATAACACCTACTTTCAAAGAGGAGCACATTCAAACCGCTATTATAGTTGTCTTTTGAGTAACTTAATAAAATCTTCACCATTGTAAACTCTCCAATCCTTAAGGATTAGAACTCAAACTGCATCAGAAAGCTCCAAGTGTTCAGGAGAAATGATAGTATGTGGCTCAACATGTCTCTTTACCAAATGTTCACCACCACCGCTTAAATCAGTGTGTCAGAAACTCTACTTGCCAAAGGCCATGGCTTTCTGTTAAGGTGACAGTCTCTGGAGTGTGTCTAAAATGACTCTCACCCCAATTCAATGCTTCCAAGATGTTGCAAAATTTCTCAATTTAGCCAGGACCAAATACATGCAGAGTACATTAATTTTGTGTAGAGGCTATACTAGAAATGGGTTCCCTCTTAACTGGTTCCACTAATATGGATTTCTGTTTGTGGCTTTCCCCATCAGAAGGTAATCTTAGAACAACCATCCAATCAGTCAAACTATGAAATTAAGGAGTGAGAAAAGCAGCTGGGAAATAAGAGAAAATGGGATAGAAGTTTAAGTTTATAAGAACTGTATTTATTATTTTATATTAAATAAATATTTTTTTGATTAGGAATAGATCCAATTTAAATGATCCATCTGCTAAACAAGTTCTTGGAATCATCCATTCAACCTTACTTAAAATACAGTTAATTCTCCTTTTATTCTTCTCAGAGAGAGATCCCAGCAAGGAATACAAAACGAAAGTTATCTTCAGAACCAGTTGACTAACTGAAAGTCACTGGAATAATTCTTGTGGTTTGACTCACTGAGCCAGAATGCTAACATTATTTAAACATATTGTTTTCTATTTATTCCAGGATTCTTTTAAATCCCAAAGCTATAACAAGTGTGTAATTTACCAGAGAAAATGAAATTGCTCTTTGTTAAGTACACATTGAAAATCATATGCTACGATACATATTGTACATCTAGTACACTAAAAAAATGCTATATTTTCAAATCCAAATTTGAAACAAAAGTCAATGCAATTTGGCATGCACTGCAGCATGCAGAGAGATTCCTATGTATTAAATACTGTCTGCTAATGCCTGAAATGTTCTGCTTGCTTACAAGCATCAAAACAAGAGAAGGACATCTTAAATAAAACCCTAAATATGAAAATACCCTAAGAGAAAAAAAAATTGATTCAACTACTGCACAATATCTACAGTAGGATATCTACTTAAAGGACCACCGACAACGTCTTTTGGGTGGGTAGCAGATTGGTACATCTGGAATAGACAAGAGACATTGTGGAGAATATATCACAGACTCCTGAACATTGACAAGCAGGTAAAAGAAATGTTATCTTTTTTCTTCTTTAAATATGTTCATTCTTTTTAAAAATATGTGTACTTATTTGGCATGCAGGGTCTTTTTCAATTGTGGCATATGGGATCTAGTTCCCTGACCAAGGACCCAACCTTAGTCTTCTGCATTGGGAGCACAGAGCCTAAGTCACTGGACTACAGGCAAGTCCCATCTTTTTTCTTTTAATTACAGTAGTCTTTCCTTCTTCCCTTACTTCAACTCATTGCGTTCAACTCAACACAGATCTGGTAAAATCACTAGTCACATCAGAACATTTTCTTTGCTGTGGACCCTCGATGGCTCCCAACTTACTCACAGGAAGAGTCAAACCCCATAAAAGGGTCTATAGGCTCACCTCCATCTCTCTTCCTTATCTCCAAGCATCCTCTCACTCACTTCAGTCTAACTAACATCTGAGACCTTCTGGGGTTATGCACCTTCAGAGCTTTTGCATTGCAGTTCTCCTAGAATGCCCTTCTCTTGCTTATTTGCAAGCCTCGATCCCGATCCTTCACTTCCTTATCTTTGTCCATGCGTTCCTGATCACTTCAAATCCATTAGCAACTTTCTACCTTTGCTTATCTCACTTTTCCCCTCCTGCATACCATATGACAATCCATATTTTTTCTTGTTTATTTGTTTACTCTTTGGCTCTTTTCACAAGAAATAAGCTCTGCAAGAGCAGGGATTCTGTTTTGTTTCTTGTTTTAAATGTTACAGATTGTAGAGAATGCCATGATGCAATGAGCATACTTGCCCCTTCTCTGCTGGGAATGTTGTACACAGACAGGTCACAGCAGAGTCCCTATCCAGGTCTAGCCTGTAGTTAAAGAGAGCCGCCTGGTCCGAGGTAACACTCCCTTGGGGTTCACCCACATCAACAGTGATCAATGGTGGGATGTGAAGGTGCAGCCCCATCAACCCAATTTTAAGTACAACTCAGAGGGGACATGCCATGTTGAGAGCTCTTTATGGTGCCTGCCGTGGCTTTTTAAAACTGCACCATTCCTACTCCATCTGCCCAGTCCTACATCCTTCTTTCCTACCGATGCTGATCCTGAAAGCCCTACTAGTGAACCTCGAATGTACAAATCTAACCTCAGATTCTATTTCTCGGGAAACCCTGCAAGGATCATGGATGAAGAAACTAAAATAGATTGTGTAAGTAACCTGTCTGTGGTCACATAGCGAGTAAGTGGTGGAATGGGGACCAAATCCACAGAGTACACTTCCAGAGACTGAGTCTTTAACTACCACTTCCTGCAACCACTTACACAATCATATTTTTTCCCCAAGTTAAAGTATAACAAATACCTTAGAGTGAATACTTCAAAAAGGAATAAGACCAGAGATGGGTGATGAAGGGAAAATTAATAGAGAAGAATAGATAGCAAACCATTATAGATTGATGAGTATGATTAACTTGATGATACGTAAATCCATAGGGGTTTGAGGATGACCTTGAATAGAATGGGCTTCCCCTGTGGCTCAGATAGTAAAGAATCTGCCAGCAATGCAGGAAAAATGGGTTCAATCCCTGGGTCGAGAAGATCCCCTGGAGAAGGTACTGACTACCCACTTCAGTAGTCTTGCCTGAAGAATTTCAGGGACAGAGGAACCTGGAGGGCTAAAGTTCATGGAATTGCAAAGAGTCAGACACAACAGAATGACTAATAACACTTTGAATAGAATAGATAGTTTCAGAAATAAAAATGAGAGTAAGAAGAGGGTAAGGAGAAGAGATAATAAAATTTCATATGATTGTTGATAAGATTTATGTAAATAGAATATGGGGTCTATTGGATATAGGTGTTGCATACAGCTACTGCAAAAGGTAGGGTACCTTGTAGACTATAGTTTCCTTCCTTCTTGAAATTCAAGGACTGGCTTAGTTAACATAATGTACTGTTGCTGGCATTGTGGGTAAAATGCTATTTTTTTTTAATTATCTTCCACATATCCAAAGGTTGCTATTGTGATTAAATAAATTAGTGGTTTTTATAAACCACAGGGCATTTTACAAACAATTATACCTGAGTTAGGTATCCTTATGGATTTATCTAATTCATGCTCTGGCATCCAGCAGAACTATAATAAAGTATTTCCATCTACTTTAAAAGAATCTCTTTCTAAAAGTTCAAATCCCCTTAGAAAAACTTTGCAATGCTTAGCATCCTAATGAAAATTCTTCTTTGTGAGTATACCTGCTGCTGCTGCTGCTAAGTCGCTTCAGTCGTGTCTGACTCTGTGCGACCACATAGACGGCAGCCCACCAGGCTCCCCCATCCCTGGGATTCTCTAGGCAAGAACACTGGAGTGGGTTGCCATTTGCTTCTCCAATGCATGAAAGTGAAAGTGAAGTCGCTCAGTCGTGTCCGACTCTTAGCGACCCCATGGACTGCAGCCTACCAGGCTCCTCCATCCATGGGATTTTCCAGGCAAGAGTACTGGAGTGGGGTGCCACTGCCTTCTCCATGTGAGTATACCGAATCCATCATATTGTGAATCCCTCCCATTTCTTCTTTTTGGGATTTCTGCAGAGGCAACTGACTGCCATTGTAATCTTAAGAATTATTTACTGTTTTGATCACCCGTTGGATCATAGAAAAAGCAAGAGAGTTCCAGAAAAACATCTACTTCTGCTTCATTGACTATGCTACAGTCTTTGACTGTGTGGATCACACCAAACTGTGGAAAATTCTTACAGAGATGGGAATACCAGACCACCTGACCTGCTTCCTAAGAAATCTGTATGCAGGTCAAGAAGCAATAATTAGAACTGGACATGGGACAACAAATGTTCCAAATTGGAAAGGAGTATATCAAGGCTGTATATTGTCACCCTGCTTATTTAGCTTCTATACAGAGTACATCATGTGAAATTCCAGGCTGGATGAAGCACAAGCTGAAATCAAGATTGCCAAAAATATCAATAACCTCAGATATGCAGATGATACCACCCTTATAGCAGAAAACAAAGAGGAACTAAAGTACCTCTTAATGAAAGTGAAAGAGGAGAGTGGAAAAGTTGGCTTAAAACTCAACATTCATAAAACAAAGATCATGGCATCTGGTCCCATCACTTCATGGCAAATAGATGGGGAAAGAATGGGAACAGTGAGAGACTTTATTTTCTTGGGCTCCAAAATCACTGCAGATGGTGACTGAAGCCATGAAATTAAAAGACACTTGCTCCTTGGAAGAAAAGCTATGACCAAGCTAGACAGCATATTCAAAAGCAGAGACATTACTTTGCTGACAAAGGTCCATTTAGTCAATGCTATGTTTTTTTTCAGTAATCATTATGGACAGTAATCATTTGTGAGAGTTGAATCACAAAGAAAGCTGAGTGCCGAAGAATTGATGCTTTTGAACTGTGGTGTTGGAGAAGACTCTTGAGAGTTCCTTGGACTGCAAGGAGATCCAGCCAGTCCATCCTAAAGGAAATCAGTTTGAATATTCATTGGAAGGACTGGTGTTAAAGCTGAAGCGCCAATACTTTGGCCACCTGATGCAAAGATTTAACTCATTGGAAAAGACCCTGATGCTGGGAAGGGTTGAAGGCAGGAGGAGAAGGGGTTGACAGAAGATAAGATGGTTGGATGGCATTACCGACTGGATGGACATGAGTTTGAGTAAACTCAGGGAGTTGGTGATGGACAGGGAAGCCTGGCATCCTGCAGTCCATGGGGTCACAAAGAGACATGACTGAGCAAGTGAACTGAACTGAACTGACTGTTTTGAATTTTTAAAACTGTTCCCTATTTCTTACCTGTCATATAGAACTACAGTTCCTCCAATATCAAAACTATGATTTCACTCCCCTTCAAAGTGCAAATCTAGCTATCTCCTCTAAATACTGAAAACTGTGATTGGATTTGTAGAGTTGTTATTATCTCAGCATCAATATTTTAGACCATGAACTTCAGTTCAGTTGCTCAGTCATGTCTGACTCTTTGGGACCCCATGAATCGCAGCACACCAGGCCTCCCTGTCCATCATCAACACCCGGAGTTCACTCAAACTTATGTCCATCGAGTTGGTGATGCCATCCAGCCATCTCATCTTCTGTTGTCCCCTTCTCCTCCTGTCCCCAATCCCTCCCAGCACCACAGTCTTTTCCAATGAGTCAACTCTTTGCATGAGGTGGCAACAGTATTGCAGTTTCAGCTTCAGCATCATTCCTTCCAAAGAAATCCCAGGGCTGATCTCCTTCAGATTGGACTGGTTGGATCTCCTTGCAGTCCAAGGGACTCTCAAGAGTCTTCTCCAACAACACAGTTCAAAAGCATCAATTCTTCGGCGCTCAGCTTTCTTCACAGTCCAACTCTCACATCCATACATGACCACTGGAAAAACCATAGCCTTGACTAGACGGACGTTTGTTGGCAAAGTAATGTCTCTGCTTTTGAATATGCTATCTAGGTTGGTCATAACTTTCCTTCCAAGGAGTAAGCGTCTTTTAATTTCATGGATGCAGTCACCATCTGCAGTGATTTTGGAGCCCAAAAAAATAAAGTCTGACACTGTTTCCACTGTTTCCCCATCTATTTGCCATGAAGTGATGGGACCAGATGCCATGATCTTTGTTTTCTGAATGCTGAGCTTTTAGCCAACTTTTTCACTCTCCTCTTTCACTTTCATCAAGAGGCTTTCTAGTTCCTCTTCACTTTCTGCCATAAGGGTGGTGTCATCTGCATATCTGAGGTTATTGATATTTCTCCCGACAATCTTGATTCCAGCTTGTGCTTCTTCCAGCCCAGCATTTCTCATGATGCACTCTGCATAGAAGTTAAACAAGCAGGGTGACAATATATAGCCTTGACATACTTCTTTTCCTATTTGGAATCAGTCTGTTGTTCCATGTCCAGTTCTAACTGTTGCTTCCTGACCTGCATATAGGTTTCTGAAGAGGTAGGTCAGGTGGTTTGGTATTCCCATCTCTTTCAGAATTTTTCACAGTTTATTGTGATTCACACAGTCAAAGGCTTTGGCATAGTCAATAAAGAAGAAATAGATGTTTTTCTGGAACTTTCTTGCTTTTTCAATGATCCAGCAGATGTTGGAGCGGTCCAAGGAGTGGTGGCTGTGCGGGCACAGGAGGGCCTAGAGGAGCTATTCCATGTTCAAGGTCAGGAGGGGCGGTGGTGAGGAGATACCCCTTGTCCAAGATAAGGAGCAGCAGCTGCGCTTTGCTGGAGCAGCCGTGAAGAGATACCCCACGTCCAAGGTAAGAGAAACCCAAGTAAGACGGTAGGTATTGCAAGAGGGCATCAGAGGGCAGACGCACTGAAACCATACTCACAGAAAACTAGTCAATCTAACCACACTAGGACCACAGCCTTGTCTAACTCAATGAAACTAAGCCATGCCTGTGGGGCAACCCAAGACGGGCGGGTCATTGTGGAGAAGTCTGACAGAATGTGGTCCACTGGAGAAGGGAATGGCAAACCACTCCAGTATTCTTGCCTTGAGAACCCCATGAACAGTATGAAAAGGCAAAATGATAGGATACTGAAAGAGGAACTCCCGAGGTCGGTAGGTGCCCAATATGCTACTGGAGACCATGAACTTAAAACTTACTAATTCAAAGATCCAAATTTCAATTAAACCCTTCAGAGAAATTATATTTTTAAATGGGAAAAAGAACAAAGTTAATATAAAGTCTTTTCATTTCATTTTTTTGAATCCATAGTCCTTTGCATTAGTTTATTATAATCATCTTTTCCTATAAGCAGATACTATTCTCCTTTACCAATAAAATAAATGAATCTCCAAGGAGTTTGCAAGTAAACTCAAATAGGCATTTGAGACTCAAAAAGGCATTTTAAGACAATTAAAAATTTTTTGCAAGTAAACTCAAATAGGCATTTGAGACTCAAAAAGGCATTTTAAGACAATTAAAAATTTAGAACACAAATCTCCAGATTCTTAGCCCAAAGCCATGTCTATCACACTGTACATAATGATTACATTTACTTTCCTAGATATAGGTTTTAGAAATCCATATAAGTGATTCAGAAAAAGAAAATATTGTGGCATCCATTTCACATCCCCAAGCAATCTTCTCTGGAAATTCAGTCAATTATTATCATTCTACTAAAAAAAGAAAGTTATTTTTATTTTTAAGAAGGTAGTCACATGTGAAGATATGTTGGTAACAAAGTTTTGTTGTCCCTTTTCATTTTCCATCATTCTCACTTTGTTTCCCTCCTTTTGTTTGCTGGTTTTGTTTTTCCATTTTCGTTATCCACTATCTTCATTCATCCTACCTCTATTTCATCACTCCATCACAATATTGGTTTTCTTTGAGCTATAGAGGAAGCAAAATGGATTCTACTCCATGAAAACCTGAGATATATTTCATCTGTGGTTCAGATGTCTATAAACTCATCTCTAGGCAGAACAGCAGCTCTAAGGTGTAGAACAGCAAAAGCAAGAGCAGTTTCTGCTTCCTCCTTGTATGTATTGCCATGGAAAAATCTCAAACTTTGCGTACAGGGTAGAATTTTTAAATTAATCAGTATTCCAGATGAGGTTGCTGACAACTGATGCCTGTCAGACTTTGGCTGTAATGTGTACCCAGTGGAGAAAACACATGGCAAGGCACACTGTTTGCCAGAACTTGACTATGACAATAAGGTGGAGAGGTACAGATTGAGATCAAGAAAGGGAACTGGTATAGCAACATGGGAGAAAAAATTACTTAACCTGATATAAGAATATTTTATGGAATGAACATTCAGTTCCTTGTTATTTACAGTATACTTAACATTTTATTTCTACAGGGGATTATTTCTCTTTTGATAATTAGAATCATAATTTTCCCATTGCTTGCTAAGAAAAGAATTTACATGTTAATCTCCTTGAGTATAAAGAACTATGTCATATTCAGCTTCAGAGCTCCAGAAACCTTGTTATGGTCCCCAGGTGATAGGAGACTTGTTCAATTCAGTGTAATTCCTGAATATCATCAAATCCACATTAGAAATCTAAGAATTTTTAAAAAATTAATTTTCAGTTCTCAAACTTGTTATAACACTGTTTTCTGGTTTTTAGCAATCTACATGATCAGAAACAGCCTAGGGTCTACAGTTTGTTGTGATGTAAATATTTCTTGTTCTAGCCAAAGTATATACAACATAAATGTCTTAATTATGTACATCCAAGTAAAATTATACAAAGATAATCTGCATAGGACAATTTTGCATTAAATAAAACACAGCATAACTGATTTTGTGCATTAAATTAATCATAATAGCCATTATCTGGATTATTAAAACAAAAATCAGGCTTTCTACAACAAATGGATATAAATTTAATTTGATATGTTGCTGTACATATCTGACATTAATCTCTTGATTAAATTATTAAAGAATTCTCTTAAAAGTATTTAATTGTATAAGTTGTATGAAGCCCCAGAGCTTCATTTTACCTCATGAATTAAAAATATACCCATTGCATCTATGTTGTATCTCTTAGAGACATTTTGTTTCTATAGACATTATCATACAACTTCCCATAAGATGTTATTAAAATTTAATCATGAATTCTTCCAGACTTTTAACAGGATAATATGTTTATCATTCTTTTGATAGTTAAAATGTACTTTTTATTTTACAGGACTTGTTTTTGTTTTTAGGAATCTGTCAGAAGTCTAGTTAATCCAGAAATATATGTTAAGCTTAATGGAAAATATTCATGGTCTTATCTTATAATATGACTGAAAGACTGTGAAATAAAAGCAGGTGTTAAAAATTATCCCTTAAGCACCCACACAGCCCTAGATTTTGAGAAGAGGCTCCTTTAATACTTCTTTCACAGTGCAGTGTTTGTTGCTTAAGGAAGTCCGTGGGTGGAGAAGATGTTATTATCCCTCCTACACACACCCGTTTTCTTATTTACAACATTATCTCCATATATATAAGTACTTGAAACACCAACCCCTTTCTTTTTACTACTTTTTGAAATTCTTTGGAATTTTATCCACACTCTACTACATATTACCTTTCTATCAGACACATATATAGCTAATTATAGTTTAACTTGAATTTTTTTTTAAGTATGAGTCTGTCCAAAAGGTTATTTGATTAAAATGCCTTTTCAACTAAACATTTTGCTTGAAAACAGAGAATTCCATAGACAACTGGTCTCTCACTCAAAACTAATAACACAGGATTATTCTTTATATTAATGTTTCCTTAATACATAAATAGATTAATAGTTAAAGATAGTTAAACCTTCTATAAAACATACAAAAACAAATTAGCATAAATTTTATGAAACATTTAGATCTCTTTTATACTGTAAAAATGTTTCCTCAAGTGCAATAAATGATAGATACACCCTTGTGCAAGTAAGTTAAACTTAATTTAAAAAAATCAGGTCTAATATTCAATACTAATATTTATTTGTTTAAGAATGTAGGATAATCTAAAAAAGTAAAACCTTATGTATTTATAAAGTGTTTTGGATTTGGATTTGATTTAACCATGTCATTTATGATAGTCACACATGTGTGTTTTCCAAATAAAATCGTTCACTTCACTATTCAGATCAATGCACTACATTTGGGAAGTATATTAACTTTTGTTAAATGAAATTAGAAAAATAACCATTAACTATCCAGAGTGCTTACAAAGATGTCTTGATTATTAACCAAATACATGTTATTGAGAATACATCCTATAGAGACTTGTTAGGACAATCACTAACTAGGACTGTTGGATTAACCAAACAATAATAGGTAATTCAATCACTTTTGGTTAATTCAAAGGGAACTGATTCTGGCTCTTCTAGATATCTTGGTAACAGGAACTCGGTCAGAAAAAGGAGCAAGTCCGTCCTTTATATAGCAGAGGTAGCAAGTCAAATATGTTTTCCATATAATCCAATCGATATGTGAACTAGAATTGTGCAGATCATTCTAAACTATGCTTTTAGGTTCTCGTTATTAAGCTTTCTATCATTTTGTACTAAAGTTAAAAAAATATGGAAAATTAAAACCATTAGTATTTCAGAGCAAAGAACACATAGACTAGAAAAAATAAATTTAGCAAAAACAAAACAAAACAAAAATTATTGAGTCTCTGACTAAAAATAAAGCAAACAGCTAGGAGTAAATACTCATTTACCACAACTTTCAGAAAAACAACTCTTTATAAAGAATACAGCTCAGAATTAAATGGGCCCTATATGCTTTTATTTTCTTCCCAAAGCAATTATCTCTTAAGAAGTTGTTTTGTTTATTTTTCCTCCAAGTTAATATAAAGCACATATAATTGAAAGGTAGAGAAATTTTTTAAAAGGAGATAAAACAAAGGAATATAGTTTGCAACAAGTATATGAAATTTAAGTTATAAATGTCTTATTCATGAAATTAAAGTGATTTCCTTTAAAAAATCACCTTATACAGATCACAGGAAAAAATAATGAACCTAATATTTCAGTCTAGAGTTCAACAAGGAAGAGTGAGGTTGACTTTACTGTCAATTGCATGTGCTAAATACAATGAAGGAAAAACTGGCAATAAGTATCTGATACACCCGTTACACCTTATTATTGAAAAAATGATGAAATGATGTATGACATGAGGAAAAGACTCAACTAGAAAAAAGTATACCATGGTGCTTTAACAAAAGGAGCAACGAAGATAATTCTGTTTTGTTTTTAAAGATGCCAAAAAATTAATAAGACGTGTGAAGAGTGGAACAGTTGAAACAATATAATATCTTTCAAATTAAGTAGACTACACATAAAAACTAAATAGCTGGGAAATAATACAGAAATTTTTCATAGAACTGCTCCCTTCCAAAATTGACATTTTAACAAACTGATGGATTTCTTAATATTCTGATAGTGAAATATCTACTCAAAAAACTTTTTTCCTTTTTCTCTTTAAAGTTTGCTTGATCTTAGAAGCTCATCTTTCCAAAACTTACAGGGAAATTTTCTTAGGAATATTATATTAATCAGCCAGAGGAAAAAATAATTTCTTAGAAATAGTAAGATTATCTTAACATCAAATGACTGTCTAATGTCATGTGGTATGGAAATAAATTCATACTCTCATGGTACTGAATCATGACTCCTATTCAATTTCAGTCTTTATGAAAAAAAATTGTCCTCCAATATGCTGCTCTAATTTTATTCTCTGGGTGTTGCTTATTTGAACTAGTTAAGCCTTTGACTTGATAAATCTAACTTGCTGCCCAAACCAGATAAGGTAAGCAGTAGAATTTGACTTTCCTGACTCCAACATCTTCTTTCCTCATCTTTTATCAAATTCTTCATTAAAAACTAAAGTTTAATAGAAACATGCATTTAATCATTTTATATAACTTAAGCAAGGTCCTGAGAGAATGTTTATGTTTTTATTCATTCTCTTTTCAGTATTCTTGTTGAAATTATATTTAGTTGTTTCTATTTTTTCTTGTAGTAAATAAAGATAGAATTTTGTTTGAATTTCAACTGGAAAAGCATTTTGGGAAATTTACAATGAAGGTTCAATCCATAAGTAAAATCTTATTTGGCAGTAAGTGTATCATATAAAATTTTGAAA
Organism: Bos indicus; assembly: GCF_029378745.1. Classification (NCBI taxonomy): domain Eukaryota; kingdom Metazoa; phylum Chordata; class Mammalia; order Artiodactyla; family Bovidae; genus Bos; species Bos indicus. Next base: position 80,780,040 of record NC_091761.1, read on the forward strand.
GTTTCTGCCTATCTCATATACTTCTTTAAACACACAACTAAATCATGAAAACATATATCTTGTGTTAGTAAAAATAACTATAGATTAATTTAATCAAAGAAGTAAAGACACTTATTTTCACTGGCTTAAATTTATTATTTTTATTTTTCTTTAATGAACTAAAGCTCCTTCAGTTTCAAACTATTAATTTGATAATTATGTTCCTGTTTACATAATAGCTATGTATGTAATAGTATCAATACCTTGTAATTATGTATTTTTAAAAAACCAATATTTAAATGATTTTCTATGAGTTTTCTGTCCTGCCAAATATGCTTGGAGGCTTATTATGAAGTTCTGTTATGCAGGTTTATCTCAAAGTCAATTCAAACACAAATATATAAATGAATAGGAATATTAGATGGAAAAAGTTCTTAAGAATGATTCATAAATTATAAAATAATTTATATGGTATACACATTTATTTAATAAGAAGAATGATTTTGTTTTTAGTTTTCCCTTTCCTAAAATGCAAAATGTGAATTCGTCTTAGACATATGTAAGGAAAAATACATAAGTAAATATCCACAAGTAACATCCACATGTAAATCTTTCAATATATAAAAAGGCAACTCCTACCTCCATCTCCAGATCCTGATCCTGCATCTGGGAGGAAAAAAGGAAGTAATTTGTTTTAGCTTAAAAAACATATTCAAAAAATATTTATAAACTTTTAAATTAAATCCAAAATAAAATAAATTTAAAATAAATACTTTCTCCATTATATATTAATATAATTGAAAAACTACTAATATTTAATCTGAAAAACTCTCATATCAATGTAATTTAATATCTATAATATAGCTTATAAAATAAATTCTCTATTATTTTCATCTTAAATTTCATGAACAATGTATTATCTAGCTTTGGAATTAATTCTCAAATTTGACTATGTAAAAATTCTCATTTTTATTTTAGTCAATATGAATATGATGCCATTAACAAAAAAATTAAAAACAAGATGTTTATAACAAACACTGAGATTTAGAAATTAAGTAGTCTAAGACTTGTGGCAAATACTCATAATTAAGGCTTATATTCTTGTACATTATATTACAAAGGAAAAAACTGTTTAAAGATGAATATCTTTTTATATAAGAGCTAATACGTTTTCCAAATACCACAACTCTGGAAGAGTCTATCTGTATAAACAGCATCTACTGTTTTTGAAATCCAAAAGGGTGAGCTTCAGGTTTGCCTTTGTGACTAAAATTGGCTATACCCTAGGTGATGTTGGCAGAGAAGACAATAACCTCTCTCTGCCTTCCTTTTACTCCAGTCCTTTCCCCTCCCTCTCACATAATTACAACTTGGGAAAGTTGTCAATTTCTGACAACTCATTTCCCAGAAACACTCAATTTATTCAGTTTAGTTCAGTTCAGTCGCTCAGTCGTGTCTGACTCTTTGCGACCCCATGAACCGCAGCATGCCAGGCCTCCCTGTCTATCACCAACTCCTGGAGTTTACCCAGACTCATGTCCATTGAGTCAGTGATGCCATCCAGCCATCTCATCCTCTGTCATCCCCTTCTCCTTCTGCTCCTAATTTCTCCCAGCATCAGGGTCTTTTCCAATGAGTCAACTCTTTGCATGAGGTGGCCAAAGTATTGGAGTTTCAGCTTCAGCATCAGTCCTTACAATGAACACCCAGGACTGATCTCCTTTAGGATGGACTGGTTGCTGCTGCTAAGTCACTTCAGTCGTGTCTGACTCTGTGTGACCCCATAGATGGCAGCCCACCAGGCTCCCCAACCCCTGGGATTCTCCAGGCAGGACTGGAGTGGGGTGCCATTTCCTTCTCCAATGCATGAAAGTGAAAAGTGAAAGTGAAGTCGCTCAGTCGTGTGCGACCCTCAGCGAACCCATGGACTGCAGCCTACCAGGCTCCTCCATCCATGGGATTTTCCAGGCAGCAGTACTGGAGTGGGGTGCCATTGCCTTCAGTTGGAGTCAAAACCATTGAGTCTCCATTTGCTTCTACCTGTTAAGTGGAGACATCACCTTCCTTCTGCCTCCCCCTACTTCCTTCCATTCTAAATACATTTGGCTATGTATTTTTAATGTTAATAATGGGAAATAAGACTAATATTGGTATACTAATACTGATATTCTTTGTCTTACTGGCCTTCATTTTACACTGAATTCTCAGCCAGATTTCAAGAGCCATATCAAATGCCATGTTTATGAATTTGTGTTTGTTGTTTTAGACCAATTAAAATAAAATACTACCTCTACTTGCTTGCCTCAATGACACTTTATTGAAAAGCACTCATAGAGGCATGATGTATGAAAATCTATAGAAGACTGACACAGGGAAGAATGAATGCCTTGCCAATAATTCTCCTTGTCATTATGTTAGACATTAGCACTGTCATGAAGGAGCAGCTGTTTTGAATTGTCAGCCTTGGTGGATACCCAGACTAACATATCCATAAGAGTTAATATTTTATTAAATCAAAGCCTCAAGCCATTAACTGCTTACATGACTAAGGAGAAAGTCTTTGGGTCAGCCTATCCTTCCCTTTGGCCACCTCATGCGAAGAGCTGACTCATTGGAAAAGACTCTGATGCTGGGAGGGATTGGGGGCAGGAGGAGAAGGGGACGACAGAGGACGAAATGGCTGGATGGCATCACTGACTCCATGGACATGAGTCTCAGTGAACTCTGGGAGTTGGTGATGGACAGGGAGGCCTGGTGTGCTGCGATTCATGGGGTCGCAAAGAGTTGGACACGACTGAGCGACTGATCTGATCTGATCTGATCCTTCCCTTAAAGGCAAGTTAATTGGTAAAAAAATTTCATAATTAAAACCACTCTTGGTAAATGTAGACTCAAATAAGGATGCTAATTATTCAATTTGACTGGTTTAAGAGAATAGAGGAAAAAAGGCTGATGCATTCATCTCAATAGCAGGAAAATAGTCCTGTCAACTGAACTGAGTCCTAAGACACAGAGCAATCACTTTTGGACAGGACAGTGCTTGAATGGTCAAAGTTGCTAAAGTCTACTTTTTGTATCTTTTCACAGCTAGAATTTTAACTGACTTTATTTGAATTAATTTGAAAGCTTAAGTTATAAAATTACTTATAAAATCATCAGAAGTTAATAACAGGTTGTATTATTGTAGCATTTATACAGTCTACCTTTGTTTTAGTTGTATGTATATAGCTTCTTATTCTTTTCCACTAAGAGTGTAAACATCTTTAAATCAAGAACCATGTCTTATTCAGCTCCCTACATATATATACACCTAAGAGGAAATGAATAAAAGCTGATGGATTCCAAACTCCAAACATACTCATTGGATAACATTAGGAATATTATTCAACCATTCTAAGCTTATTGGTCCTCTAATCAATGGGTAATGTCTATCCTACTGGACTACTTTGAGGATAACTGCACAATGGCACATTTTAAATGCTTATCACTGTGTCTGGAACATAATAATTAAAAATTTGAGTGAACATCTTGCCTATTCATCTATATGTTTTCTATTAAATACATATAGCTGGAGAAAATCAAGAAAAATGGCAGTAGTATTTTGGCTTGTATTACCCACATATGTTTCTAAAAATTCAAGGGGCATGATCCTTAAGAACATTTGTGTTTGATTTGAGCCAAATTAAGTAGCTAGTGAAGATAGAGGAATAGACTGAAAAAAAAAAAAAAGGTCACTTAAGTCATGGCCTTAAGTTAAGTCAAGTGAGCCTTAGGAAACATTACTACAAACAAAGCTAGTGAAGGTGATGGAATTCCAGCTGAGCTATTTCAAATCCTAAAAGATGATGCTGTTAGAGTGCTGCATTCAATATGTCAGTAAATTTGCAAAACTCATCAATGGCCAGAGGACTGGAACAGGTCAGTTTTCAATCTAACCCCAAAGAAAGGCAATTCCAAATAATGCTCAAACTACCATGTAATTGCATTCATTTCACATGCTAGCAAAATAATGCTCAAAATCCTTCAAGTTAGGCTCCAGCAGTACGTAAAACAAGAACTTCCAGATGTTCAAGCTGGTTTTAGAAAAGGCAGAGGAACCAGAGGTCAAATTGCCAACATCTGCTGGATCATAGAAAAAGCAAAGGGATTCCAGAAAAAACATCTACTTCTGCTTCATAGACTACACTAAAGCCTTTGACTATGTGGATCACAACAAACTAAAATATTCTTCAATAGATGGGAATACCAGACCACTTACTTGCCTCCTGCAAAACTTGTATGCAGGTCAAAAGCAACAGCTAAAACTGGACATGGAACAATAAACTGATTCCAAATTGGGAAAGGAGTATGTCAAAGCTGTATATTGTCACTTCACTTATTTAACGTCTATGCAAAGTGTATCATGTGACATGCCAGGTTAGATGACTCACAAGCTGGAACCAAGATTGCTGGGAGAAATATCAATAACCTCAGATAAACACATGATACCACTCTAATGGCAGAAAGTGAAGAGGAACTAAAGAGCCTCTTCATGACAGTATAAGAGGAGAGTGAAAAAGCGGGCTTAAAACTCAACATTTAAACAAAAAAAATTAAGATCATGGCACCCAATCACATCACTTCATGACAAATAGATGGGGAAACAATGGAAACAGTGACAGACTTTATTTTCTTGGGCTCCAAATTCACTGTATATGGTGACTGCATCCACAAAATTAAAAGACACTTGCTGCTTGGAAGAAAAGCTATGACAAACCTAGACAGTGTATTAAAAAGCAGAAACATCACTCTGCCAACAAAAGTTCATATAGTCAAAGTTATGACTTTTCCAGTAGTCATTTACAGAAGTGAGAGTTGGACCATAAAGCAAGCTGAGTGCCAAAGAACTGATGCTTTCAACCTGTGATGCTGGAGAGGACTCTTGAGAGTCACGTGGATAGCAAGAAGATCCAACCAGTCAGTCCTAAAGGAAATCAGTCCTGAATATTCATTGGCAGGACTGATGTTAAAGTTCAAGCTCCAATACTTTGGCCACCTGATGTGAAGGGCTAATTCACTGGAAAAGACTCTAATGCTGGGAAAGATTGAGGGTAAGGAAGAGAAGGGGATTGACAGAGGATGAGATGGTTCTAAGGCATCACTGACTCAATGGACACTGAGTCTGAGCAGACTCTGGGAGATAGTGAAGGACAGGGAAGCCCAGAGTGCTGCAGTCCATGGGGTCACAAGGAATTAGACACAACTCAGCAAGTGAACAATAACAATGACAAGTCAAGGCATCATTATAAAATCATGATGGGAAGCTTTAATGGTTCTTTGCTATAAAATGATTCATCTTGGCAAATCAGAGACAAGTAGCCTACTAAAGCCTTATTAGTGAAAGAGAAACCTAAGAAAAGAAGCCATGTTATTGGACCTGAATCTATACTCTTAGTCAAAACATTTCTTATAAGGCAAAAAAGAGAAACTGACAGTGAGGCTATTGAGCAGACTGCTCAACAGGAAACCATTTTCCAGATAAAAAATGATTTGTAAATTCAACATAATGTAATAAATATAAAGTTATTTTTAATATGTTTTATGTTTATATTTTTATATTTTAGTATCAATATAAATCTTCTACTGCCTTTTATTCTTAGAAACCACAACTTGCCATATCCATTCAATGTCAAACGATGCAAAATCTATGAAGAAAATAAGAATCTCTTTTAGATCAAAAGTCAGAACTCCAATTTATTTAGTCAGACCTGGTTAATCAAAATTACTTTGGTCCCTCCATCATTATTCAGATCAAAACTCTTATATTTACACGTCAATGGAAGATGCATTCAGCAAGACCGACTTACTAATTAAATCCTGTAGAAATTTAAGTCTGTGAATAAGCTAGGGATGGGTTACTCAATTGTGATTAAATGTTCTACTTGGTTAAGTATTTTCATAGTATAACCAATAAATTAGGGACTAGAACTGAATAAATGAATGAATCAAAAGAACGTGATTGCATGTGCTGACAAAAACCTGGAGGTTGGCAAGTAAGCAACAGAGATTTTTCTACCCAACATTGTTAACCAAACCATAACTCCATGATTGCTTATTATGACTACCCACTGATCTTCATTGCTTATTGTCACAGACGGACAGATATCCTACATGATTTTGAATGAGTAAATCCGTTCCTTAGTACTCTAGCATTTGCCTACATATTCCTGGTTCTGAGAGTAAGAAGTTCCTTTTCTCCTATTCCATTTGTCCTAAAGTGTCATTTTTCAGTAGCTATGATGGATTGATTTTTTATAATTAGTTTGCTCCTTGTCTTTCTATTTTTCCCATGCTTACTCTAGGAGTAACATGGTGGTCCTCCTCTTTTCCTACTGAGAAAGATGGTCCAAGTGGCAATGATCTGTTAGCCCCAGAAAACAAGAAAATGGTGCACCAATCCAACTTGCCTCTCACTCACCCTTGCAGGAAGGACATCCACATTGTCAGACAAAGAATCAAATAGGAGAAAAAACTACTTAAAAACCAGAACCCAAGAGCCTATGTCATTGTTCACAAGGAAAGATACCTTTTTTTCTGCTAATTCTTAGAAACTTTGGTAGTTCCAGTGCAAACTGGAACAGTATTATCAACTACTAACAATCAATAGGCCTAAGATAATCTTTTTTTAAAGAATATGAGACTGTTTCTTTGCTCATACCACTCTGCTCCAGCCACCATACACATGATTTTTAATATAATTTCATAGTGTTATCTAAGAGGGACTTTTCAATAAAATAGACCTTTCTTGACATTATTCTATATTTCCTTTTTTGAAGAAAAACAGATATATCATTTTAATGATAATAATAATATATAATTATTATTTTCCTTAAATATGCTTGTATCATCAAATTCCTCTGAAATTATGACTCACAGAAAGATGCTTATTTGCCATTAGGAATAAATTTCAAAGGATACTAAAGTTTCTTTAATATATGTGATTTTAATGTCAAGCCTAACCTGAAAATTCAGCTTCATTTTATAGCACTGGTTTATCAAGTTGGGCTTTTTTCTTCTTGTTTTTTCTCTCTTCTTGTAATACTATTCAGCTCTAATAACCATTGTACGCAGAAGGAAAACCTGAAAAACTAAAGAGCACAAGAAGGTGCTCTTTGTCCTTACTTGCTTTAGAGCATTCTTGGTACAGTATGACTAAAAAGTTTTGTGGGATCCCAGGCTCACTAGTGGTTCTAGAAAGGACAGCTGTCTTTAGAAGTCATGTTCATCCCCAATATATTCTTCAATGTAATCTGCTCAGTGTTAAGAACAGCATTTTGTAGAGCTGCTAAGATTAGGCACATCTTAACCTTCAAATCCAAATCTGCAAACTGCCTGTCCTCCAGCAAACAATCCTATTGTTATAAACAATCAAACAAACAAAATTTATTCCTGCATAGATTACTTTCTATATATTTGGCAGCTGAGCAGTCAATCTAGATTTCTAATTGTTATTCAATGTCTGTACTTCATTAAATAATAGATGTATTAAAATCTACCAACATCCTTATGGTAGATTTATCTTTCTTCCAGAAATAACTTGAAATGTAAAGAGACATAGAACAGGAATAATGCATGCTTGATACAAAAGTATAAGAGGCTTGCCTAGCCAATATATAGTCTGAATTATTTATCTGGATAATAATAAACAGGACACAACAGGAAAAGCAAGACATGGTTTTGGATTCAGAATCCATTCCAAAGGTTTTCAGGCGTCATCAGGATCACATACATACCTGTGGCACAGGATCCTTCAGACACCACCAGTATCTCACTCTGCTGTTTGCACGCAGCCTGCCGCAGATAACACTCATTCTGATAGCTCTCCCCATTGGAACCACACACAGGCACATAGTCACTGTTGCACTGGGGAGGACACAGAGGTAAGCCTGTGGTTAGTACTGGAGTTTACGTGCCTCTGACATCTCGAACAGAAACCATCATTTACGAAAGATAGCACTTGTCTTCATTTTCAGTGATCCCCATTGTATCCAGCAAGTCTTTGACCTTGTAAGAATATCAGTCAAAGATATACAAAAGCAATGTCCAGTAAGCCAAATGGTCATCTGATTCAGATGGGGGAAAATCAGCTGCTAAATCAGGAAAATCCAAGAAAGTGATAGGACAAGAAATAATAAAAAGATATAACAACAAAAGTATCAATATTATTTACTTTTTTTTCTGATACCCATCTGGCTTGGTAGAAAAAATAAGAACATGTTATGACATTCTAGCTATTCAAAAATAGTGTCTATCTGTTTTTGGAGCAGAAGTATATAGCTGAAATGCCAAAGAACTCAGTTACTCTTTAGTATGTTGTTCCTCTGTTGAATTTGAATCTTTACAAATTCTTAAATATTTGGATAAGACATCTGAATTCCTAATTAAAGTTTCATATATCTTTATATCATTGGATATTGACAGAGATACAGTATAGAAAGAAACAACAGACTATGTAATACAGAAAAAAAGTCAACTACTGAACCATATGTTAACTTGATTGACTATTCAAAAGTCTGAGTATTAATGTATATTTCATAAAATGAAAAGTTCATTTTAAAACAATTTCCTTCCAAAAACGTGCACATTTTATAATGGAAATCAGGCAACCTACAGGGTATGCTCATTACAGCACAATCACACTCTAAGGCCTTAGAGATACTTGGCTGTGTTCTATACCTGCTAATTACACCAGTGATATGATTATCTCATGATTACTACTACTGATGGGCTACATTGTTTAACTATAACAAATGTAATGATCAGGACAATTATTTATAAATACCTACCCATGCCAGAAATTAAGTACAGTAAGGCAAATCATGTATATACATGCATGTGAAAATGCTTTTCTGTTTTCTAGTTCTTATTAAAATACTTGGATTTTTGATCTGCTAATTCATAACATATAAAGTAAACCAATGATTTAGCGAAATGGCTAGGGTTTTCATCTTTATAATAATATTTCTAAAAATCTCTCAAAAGTTAAATTCAACTCAAGGATTTTTATGCAAAAGAACAAATTTTAAACACGGTTATAATCTGATGATGTACAGATGGCTAACAAACACATGAAAAGATGCTCGACATCACTCATTATCAGAGAAATGCAAATCAAAACCACAATGAGGTACCATTTCACGCCAGTCAGAATGGCTGCGATCCAAAAGTCTACAAGCAATAAATGCTGGAGAGGGTGTGGAGAAAAGGGAACCCTCCTACATTGTTGGTGGGAATGCAAACTAGTAGAGCCACTATGGAGAACAGTGTGGAGATTCCTTAAAAAACTGGAAATAGAACTGCCATATGACCCAGCAATCCCACTGCTGGGCATACACACCGAGGAAACCAGAATTGAAAGAGACACGTGTACCTCAATGTTCATCGCAGCACTGTTTATAATAGCCAGGACATGGAAGCAACCTAGATGTCCATCAGCAGACGAATGGATAAGAATGCTGTGGTACATATACACAATGGAGTATTACTCAGCCATTAAAAAGAATACATTTGAATCAGTTCTAAAGAGGTGGATGAAACTGGAGCCTATCATACAGAGTGAAGTAAGCCAGAAATAAAAACACCAATACAGTATACTAACGCATATATATGGAATTTAGAAGGATGGTAATGACAACCCTGTATGCGAGACAGCAAAAGAGACACAGATGTGTAGAACAGTCTTTTGGACTCTGCGGTAGAGGGAGGGGGGTTGATTTGGGAGAATGGCATTAAAACATGTATAATATCATATAAGAAATGAATCGCCAGTCCAGGTTCGATGCAGGATACAGGATGCTTGGGGCTGGTGCACTGGGATGACCCAGAGGGATGGTATGGGGAGGGAGGTGGGAGGGGGGCTCAGGATGGGGAACACGTGTACACCCATGGTGGATGCATGTTGATGTATGGCAAAACCAATACAATATTGTAAAGTAAAAAAAAATTTTAAAAATCTGATGATAAACCTGAGGTTCATTTTCTCACTCTATTTTCTTAATATATCTGTACTTCCTTTTCTAATCAACCATTTAGCTCTTACCCTTTGCCATTATGTAATAATAGATTCAAACCATTTTTTAAATGATATAACACAATGTTCTCTGAAATGAAAATTTTTTGAGTCTGACTTTGCATCTGTTATTGAAAAACTTAAATATAATTTTTCACTAATAGTTACGTAGTATTCTCCGAATAGTATATTCAAATTGTATGACACATAGTCACCATAACTGCTAACAAGGTAATATAGACACCAAATTATATCTATTTAAAAATTATTTAAATATGATTAGATTGAAATATTTTAAATATGACATATTTTTTAAATCTTTATTTCTAGTTTCTTGTCTAGTTATTCTGGAAGTTTCTATTCCTTTCCATAGTTACATAATATGGCTCATTGACTCAGGCTATCTACATTATTATATTTGAAAACATTTTGATAGGAACTTTTCACTCATGAGGATTTTAATTCAATAGGCAACTCACTTTCCAAATATACATACACCTGAAAATTGACCCACCATAAAACTGAACATTTTTATCCCTACTGGAAAAAAAAGGCAATTAAAAAATGTCAGTAAAGAGTTAAGTTTTCCAATAAACAGCACTGACATCAAATACATGTGCATGGTGCTGATGTCAGAACTGTGACCAGGGAGGCAGGTGGATGGACCAGTGTTTGATAAATGGGCTGTGTTCAGGATCAGGACAATGTAGGGAGGATCTACGAGGACCCACTAAGACTACTGAGAACATGGAAGACAGACCAGAAAAAGTGAACAGTTGGTAACATAGTCAGTAGACTTGCTGACCCTTTCAGTAGGCAGATGAGAGTCATAATTACTGCAAATGGCTGGGCTAGTTAGTTCCTCATGCTTGTGTCCTAGCATTCTTGTTCTGGGTTACCTTTTAATCTTCATCTCCAACCCTGGTTACAATATTTTGTGTGTAGATGATCTGGATCCACATTTTCTTCTTTGTAATCCCTAGAATTTCTCTATTTATCCTTTTCATCTACTTCTGTAGATTATTCAGATATAGTCAGTAGATGGGGAGTGAGGGGTAGGAAGTATTTATTATCTCTGTCAAGTGCTAGTACACAATGCTGATATGCATCTTAAAATACGAAATAAACTGATAAAGTGCTCATATGCCACTTCTGAGGGATGGAGTAAGCCAAATGTGAACAGTGCTAAAAACAGAGCTGCCAAGTTCCATGCACAAGCCAAAAGGGAGATTTGTATGGAGTTGAAAAGAGCTTAACTGTAGATTATCAGCACGCTGTTTTTGGCCCTTAGTAACATGACTTGCACTCATTAAAATGAATAACACACGGAGGAAGTATACTCTAAATCACTAAGGCTTAGAAGTGGAAGTCTCGTCCCATATTCTCCCATTTCTGAGTGTAGGACCTTGTGTATATCACTCAGCAATAAAATATTTAACAAGTTTATAGCTCAGTTCTCCCATTTGAAATGGTTAACTGGGGCATTTGGGAGGATTAACTGAGTCATGTTTCAAAATGCTTTGGAATATTCATTTATAAAAAGAAATGTAAATTATTTGTCTTTCATGATATATACTTTAACTAGCAGAGTTACCATCTAACATGGACACCAAGGCATGCATGTCTAAAAGTGGAAAAATAAAGGAAAACAGGCTAACCCTAAGTATAAAAATGAGCTTACTACTACATTAAAATATGCCTAATTTTGAAACTATATATATTTTTTAGTGGTAACCATGAATATTGCTCAGTTTCAGAGGAAGGGACAGATTCAGATGTTAGGTGACGTGCTAAAGGCCACATTGTTGGCTGGTAGGAGAGAAAAACAAGACTCAAGCCCAGATGGTTAAGCTCATAAATGTATGTGTTGTCCAAACTTCCTCTCAGGGGAAAAGTGATTCTGCTTTCCTTCAGATGTTTTAAAAATCTTAAGTTTATTTTCCAACTTTGTGTTTTTCAGTGAATGATTTTGTTCCAAAATTTCCACATTGCTTAAGAAAGCAGCAACATGTTACACCAGTGAATTCAATGACTTGATGCTCTAGAATATATGGAATTTGTTTTGCTACAAATGAAGAAAAAATTCATGTGAGAAGTTTTTCATATGATCTATTGCTTGTTTGATTAATAAGAATTTCTTTTAACTGAGATTTCAGCATCTAGGAGCTATGCATAACTTGTATTTTATATATTGTCAGCACCTTCCCTAGTCTGGCATGTAGAAGGCGCTCCACAGATGTTAAGTGAATTCTGTTATATTCCCACTTGTCAAAGGCTTAGGAATAATGGTTTAGGATATGGCACGTTTCTCTTCCAAAAAAGCAAGAGATAAAAAAACCTGCATATGTCCCAATTCTTTGATCATTCCATAGGTAACTTTTACTTCTCTGTGACTACGTTTTTTCATGTGGAACTATTTTATGATTTTAAACAAGTGGGCAGGCCTGTGACTATGGTAAAAGTGACTCATATCACTTCTGAGGCTAGGTCATTAAAGGATGTAGCCTCTACCTGGCTCTTTCTCACTCTCTGGATGCTCGCTTGCCCTTTAAACCCAGCCACTGTACTATGGGGAAGGCCAAACTAATCCAAACAGAGGGATCTATATGGAGAAGGACCAAAGTCCCCAGTTAACAGTCCAATATATGAGTGAGTCCTGAGAGGAGTACAGAACCAAGCCTTTGAGTTCCCTCCCCTGCTCAGCTAATGCCAAGAGGAGCAGAGATGAGATGCTTCCACTAAACCCTGTCCAACTGCAGATTCATGAGCAAAATAAATGTTCATTGTTTTGAGCCACTAAGTTCTGGGCAATTTGTTCTACAATTCTAGTTACTGGAACTATTGCAGATCTAGGGCGTAACTTGTTAAATGAAAACAATCAAATTAAATGATATTTGTAAAACATAAGGCTTCACAATATTTTTAAATTATAAAGTGATCATTGATCATTATATATTAATTGATATGATCAGTAGTATCTATGAATAGATGCATCTGTGACTTCTTTACTTCCTCTCTTCCTTCTTTTATCCATTCATCCATCCATCCAGCCAGCCAGCCTTTTGTCCATCCACTGTCTCTACATTTTCATCCCATGGTTATTTACCAGAATGACCAGGATACCATTTGGTATGCAGAGAGCAAGGAAAGATGCATGAGATTGCATACTATTTATGGAACTCATATCATCATCTAAGAATTAGTTGTACTATTTTTGATATCAAGTTGTGTATAATAAATTGGCACTTTTGTTGTTCTTATTAATGTTTTTATTTGCATATGGGCTTCCCTAATGGCTCAGCACTAAAGAATATGCCTGCCAATGCCTGCCAATGCAGGAGACAGAGGTTCTATCCCTGGGTCAGGAAGATCCCCTGGAGAAGGAAATGGCAAACCACTCCAGCATTGTTGCCTGGAAAATCTCATGCACAGTGACTAAACAACAACATAATGTCCTAGAAAAAAATTAGATGTTGTGTCAAAGGACATAGATTCTTGCTGTAGGATCACCACTTAGTTGTAAGTTATTTATATTTGTGAGCCTTAATCTCATCTGTAAAAGGAGGAAAAAATAATTACCTCACTCAGATATGAGAAATAAATGAGATAACATGTTTGAATGGTAGAATATGATTATTACAAATCATCTAAGAGAGGTGAAGATAAATATTTGTTCACCTTAATGTTCCAATAGTAATTCAAACTGGAAAACATCGATTACACACACATATACCCAATACTCTTTGAAGTTTATCTCTCAGCCAGAAACCATAGTTTGCATCCCATTTTGAATAGAAGAATTTGGACTTGTATCTGAAATCAGGAGAAATAGAGTAGATGACTTAAGCTGATCTAGAACAGTATATAGGAAAATGGATTTTTCAGGATATCTGCCTTTTTCATCAGACTGAGCAAAACAGAAAAAAATTCTCAAATTCATTTGAAAGTATTGGAAATACTGAGTCAAGATACTCCTAGCTTAAAATATCTTATCTATTTTTCTTTTCACAACTTGTACATTTTCTTTGATCTTGAACTTAATTCAGCCACTCTATATTCCTGGTACGTGCAGAGTCTAAATTTTCCACTAGGGAAATGTTTATTTTCACCTGACAGACTGACAACTATTGCAAAGCACAAACTAATAGCAGCAGTAATCTAGTAGTAAATTTAAAATGCTACAGACATTAGGAAAAGAAAATTTACATTTTGGTTTCTAATTCAAACTTGCATTCACTCCCCTAGCCCTGTCCCCTGCAATCTATCCCACTTAACAATTATCTAAATTAATGACAAATGTAACTGGCTAGCCAAATGCATAAAAAACATAAATATCTTTGTTGACAAAAGTTTTACTAAAACCCTTTGTGCAACCTGAAAACTGAACACAATTTCTTTAAAAAGAAAATTATACGTTTTCTTTTAGTAGCATGCATCCATTTTTAATTTTATGAACTCCTTTTTTTTTTGCCTCTTGGTGAAATCTTGTTATACTTATGGCTTTCCATTTGAGGAACATTCTTCTTGGTTCATTTTATATCGTTCATGGGTTCATATCTTATGTCTACCCTTGGTTACGAAAATAAGACATATTTCTGGGAATTACAAACTGAAAAGAAAAAAAATTGACAAAATCCTGTGGGCTTTTAATTAATAACTTATCCAACTTATTTTCCCCTCAGTTAACGCTTGGGGAAAGTATGACTTGCAGGGTTCTTATGCTCCATATCTCTCAAGTAGTTCACTGAGAGAACATAATTAAATTGTTCAGTATGGCTGGAGACCTTAGAAATTGGTATTGCATGAATATTAAACATGCATGCATGTTTCCAATACTCTAGCCTGGTTTAAAGACTATAGTGTGGGCACAGCAAGGCATACCTACCGGGTGGTGGTGCACTGTACAAGTGTCAGCTGTTTACTAATTTTCTTAGAAAGAAAAAAATAATGTCCGAGAAGTTTTTAGCTTATTTATAAGCCATTCAAACCATATTTAAATGTGAATTCCCTTCTATCACTGGGAGGTGATATTAATCTAAAATATTTAAATTTCATCAACAATTCTAAATATTACATACAGTTGGCCCTCCAAATCTGGGGCTTCAACATCCACAGATTCAATCAACTTCAGAGCGAAAATATTCAAGAGAAAACATTCCATAGAATTCTAAACAGCAAAACTTGAATATGCCACTTACCAGCAACTAATTTGTACTTACTTTGTATTTACAATGTTTACATTGTCTATATATTATATAATAAATAATCTAGAGATGACAAAGTGTACATGAGGATGTGCATAGTTATATATAAATTATACATAATTTTATATAAGGGACTTGAGCATCCTCGGATTTTGGTAGTTGTGGTGATGGATACTGAGTGACCTATGGATACTGAGTGGATACTGAGTGACCACTGAACTATAACAAATTTTAGACTTGAATTTGAGTTCTAATATTTGATTTGTTTTATATCCTTTTTGATTTTTTTTTTTTCAAATTTTACTTACAACCTTGGAAAAGTTTTCCCTATCCCCAGTATATAGCTTCCTTAACGGGAATATTTTCTGATTGAAACTTATCTTAGATTTCATGTGTATTATAAAAAGTAGTTCAATAACACTTTAAGATATCAGTAAGCATCTATAAATACTTGAATTATAAAAAACATATTGAAAGAGAAAAGTTTTAACATTCACATGGTAGAAAGCATTTGTTAGATGATGACTATAATTATGAGATTGAGCTCTATCTTTAAAAAATACTAATAATCCAGTTTTGATAACATCACTGGGAAATCTCTCTTTTAATTTTTATTTATGCTTTTAACATTAGGCAAAGCACATTTTCCTCGTTTATGAAATGACTTTTGTTTATTTGCATTCTTTCAGATTCCTAGGAATTGTAATTGAATGTGGTATCCATGAAAAGTTGGCAAGTACTAATAAGTGTCATGATTTCCAAACTACCACAGTAGTTTGGAAGTCACATTGATAAGGAGTTCATTTAAAAACTCAACTAGATTGCCAAAATAATAAAACCCAATACCATTAAAACAGAGCACTATGATCCAAAGAAGATAGCCTCAATCAACAGAACAAAAGTATAAACCCGCACTTTCAATCCAACAACAATTTTGGCTATTACGTTGACTTATAGTATGCATGCTATAAGGAGCACAGAAACCTACTTTTCTGTTGATACACCAAAAGGACAACCTGAAGCTTTCTACCTCCAGTGGCATTTATAACTATGGCACATACATTTCTCCAAAAAGCTGTGTCTTTTTGACATCAGTTGGCTCTCTTGCCAGTACTTTTGTTTGATGCCAGCTTTCCTCTTAGCTTGCATAGCTATAAATTGCCAAGTGATGGGCTGTAAAAGAAGATCTCTGCTTTGCAGTGTCATTAGTAAATTAGAAGATGCAAATATGAGATTTCTTACCTTGAACTGACAGACGCATGTCACAGTGTCTCCAATTCTTAAACATTCACCATCAAATTTACAGGTGTTAGTGTCACAGAGGAAGAGATCATTTTCTCTGTCATCATAACCTCAAATTTAAAAAGAACATGCCAGTCATTAAATGTTACAGACTTGAACAACAACAAAAGAAATATCTTTAAGCTTTAAAAGAATTGCCCTAAATTTTAGTTCCAACAACCACAGCTGTACTACAAGGTCATTTTTTACTGATAACCCCCCCAAAAAATTCTAGTTAAGTGATTAATACTAGTTTCTCTTTCACAATTCTTTTCTAGTCAGTTGTCTTTGAATATTCTTTTTTTTTTTTTTTTTTTGATAATGCTATTTTAGTTTAGTTTGGGTTAATATTGGCAGTGGTAAGTGAATATTTAACATTGCTTCATAGTTTCATTATTTTTTCTCATTAAGTAGACTACAGTTTATGACCCTCAGACTTCACATTTTAGAAAAGAGTTGGTGATGGTCTCAGAATGTCCTTTCATTATTCTTCCATTTTTAATCATTCTTTTGCTTTAAGATCTGCAACAACCCCTTATTTGGAATTTCTCCAGACAAAGAGGAAACAAAGCTCCAATAATAAAGATAAACAGGCACAGTGTTTTTTCTGATGGTCTGTCTGACTCAAACAAAGATTGATCACCTCCAAGTTAACAGGGGTAGAGGGGATACAGGTTCTTGCTAATCTGCCCAGAAAACCAGTTTATTTTCTTTAGTTTCTGCAAATCCCTGTTAGGTATCTGGTAATAATGAATTTCTTAACTGTCATCCCCAATTTCATATTTAAGTTAGTTATTTCCTAAAACAGTACCATAGCTAGGGATGAAACAAACTAGTCATGTTGGGTTACAAATCTATCAACATTTCAAATAATTGATTTGGCAGGTTACTTAATATTCCTATGGTAAAGCACCTAAAAAGTGATTAGGTACCTGCAAAGTGCATGCATGAGCCATGAGGAAGTTAAAGAAAACATGTTTAGCTTTATGAAAATGCCAAATTTAGAAATTCCCCAAAACAGAACAAAGGCAATATATTGACCCAAATCTAACAGGGTTACAAATTTCAACTTGTCTTTATAAAGCACAAGCCACATGATGTATAATAATTTTCCTCATGGAATTTACACCAGTCACTACCCAGCATGGCATATTCTTTTATCCTATGAGTTACAGTTGGTCATTCTCTCTTCTCCAAAGTTACATACACTTCAGCTCGCATACATCCCTAAAAGCCACTTTATTCAGAGCTAGATTCAACTTCGGCAGAATTATATATACAGGAGATGAAAAATTACATACACACTGGCTAAAACTAGAACAGACCAGACCTAGGGGACAATATCCAGGCATGCTAATGGAGTTTAAAATGCCCAAAACACCACAATCGCGCCGGTAGTTATGAGCTGTCATGATGAAAGGCGAAGCTACTCGAACAGTGCAGCAACTCCTATCCTCGGTTCCTATTTAATTAGAGACTTTAGCAGAACCAAGCTTGCCAAGCTCTCGCATTCAGACTCTGAAGGGACCCAAGCAAGCAAGAAGAGCGCCTGACGCACTCCAAGGAAGCCTGCCCAGAAATGGAGGAGCCGGCGCCCACTCGGGTCGGTTCCGCCCTCCGCCCGCCTATGGGTGAGCCTGTGGGGCCTTGGTTATACCCACCCTGGCCTGGGAGACGGACGAAAGATTCTTGTCTCAACTTCCTTCGACCATTTAGGAACTAGGAGAGGCAAGAGGGAGGCATCTCCGTGATGCAAAAAGAACGTCTTTTGCAGCCAAGTAGAGAAGGCGCTGTGTATGCGAGTGGGGGAGGGGGGTAGAGGGGCTGAGAGAGAGAAAATGAATGTCTTGGAAACCCAAGATCCTCTAGAATTTGTGTGACCCGGTCTTGAATGCCAGACAAGTGCACTCTCATGGTACTTTTGCTAGTAATCAATGTTTCCCCTGCAGTCACCGTTTGATTTATTGCTTTCTCGTTCGTTCTGTCTCCTAAAGTTGTTTCTCTCTGGTTTCAGCTAGACTTCTTTCTTTAGTGATAGAAAAGGTTCTGATTTAATGTTTCTTCAAGGACTGGTCCTCTTTTAAATGAATCCACAAAACCTCGTTTACTATTTCTTAAAATCTCCGCAGCTAATTTAAGTGCAAGGATGCAAAGGTTCCTTTACCTGCACTTCCTGTGCACCGCCCCCTCAGGACCCCCTCCCCTTTCCTTAACGGCCTGGAACAGTTCTCCTCTGGGTGGAGGTCGGTGGTCTCACGGTTTGGGAGCGCTGGAGCGGAGGAGCTGGGGAGAAGCACTTGGGTAGGTTGGTCTGTGCCGGAAACAGCGCGTTTCCTCTGCGGGGCTAAGAGGTCGGGGGCTGGGGTTTCGGACTTACCAGAGCAGTTCCAGCCGGTGGGCGTTTGGCAGTCACTTAAGGAGGTAGGGAAAGCTGCGAGCTTTACCGGGCGGGCTACGATGAGCAGCATCACCGGCAGCAGCAGCAGCCAGCAAAAGCCCTCACAAAGTGTCCAGCTGCTGCACTGCCGCGGGGACTCCCACAGCACCATGACTAGTTCGCGTAACTCTGCAGCAGCAAACGGCTTCGGGAGAATACAAGATCGCGGGGGTCAGGCAGCGGGCTACTGAGCATCCCGCGGACGGCGGCAGCAAAGGCGGCGGCGGTGGCAGTGGCACCTGACGGGGAAGCAGTAACCAAACCCGCGCATGATCTCCAGAGTTTCAGCAACATCCAGTGACCCGGCTCAGCCCCGGGAGCGAGAGGGTCGTCCACGGAAAAGCTGCGCCGGGGACGCGGGAAGCTGCTGCCATAAGCAGAGGGCTCTGGCAAGCCAGGACAGCAAGAGGAGACCGAAGTCAAGAGAGCAGACCAGAGGAGCCCAAAGAGGCTGGGTGGATGGAGAGTCAAAGCGCCCTGCAGCCTAGCAGCCGCCTCTCGCGCTCTGCTGCCCGCATCCCTCTGGCGTTTGGGAAGCAGCAGGTCCTTAGCCCGCCCGGGATCACGTGGGAACTGGCAGTCGGGCGTTGATTGGCTGAGCGGGATGCAGGTCCCGGGAGGGAGGGGTCGGCGAGGAGGTGCTAGGAGGAGACGACGGCGGATGCCACAGATGGGCTAGCTCACCAGGCGCTGGCCCGAGTGGGGCAAGGCGGGGATGGCTCGAGTGAGAATTGCGGGCTGCAGGGCAGGCGACTCCCTCACCTTTAAATACCACCTGCTGTTTCACTCTCTGCCCCAGGACGCCCCCTACCGAGCGCTGGGTCAGATCTAGTGCTCCTCTTCCGTGCGTGACCCCGGGCTTCTAGCGCCCGCCGCGGCTGGGTGGCGTCTCTCGGAGCTGGAGCTGGCGAGGGTGGAGATGGCCAAGGAGCGGTCGCAGCAGACAGGAGAGGGGAAAGCGGGCACCGAAGAGAGGGCGTCCTGCTGGCGCCCGGCGCTCCAGCGTACAGGAGCGCGCCTCCTGGCTGTGACGGGATACAGGCTGGGAATATCGCCGCGGAGAGCCCACAGACGTTTCTCTAGGGAGTAGCAGGAAGCAGGAGAGGGTGAGAGGCGGTGGTGTGAGAACAGCTCCGGCTGGCCTGGAAGCAGCAGCCGTTCCCACAGAAGCCTGCGAACCTAAGGCTGTTCGCCAAGCTGCCTCAACCAGCCAGCCAGGCTCTCCCAGCTCGCTTCTCTCTCTACTCCCTTCCCTGGCCCCCTGAAACCCCGAGTCTACCCAAGGAGCTGGAGGTTTGAAAGCCCTCTCCCCACCGCACACTGTTCTCCAGCCGGGAGTCTGTGTGGCTGCCTGGGAGGTGAGGGCAAATGTGTTTCGGAGGTCAGGATGGGTTGGGACAAGCGGTCAGAAGGAGGAAGGAAAGGCTGCTCTCTGCATCAGCCACGGCGGACTGCCAGGCGCATCCGCGGGTTGCGGCGTCTGAGAAGAGCAGCTCCCTTCGGCGGCGCGGGTAGTAGTCCTCGGAGCTTTACGCGGGTCTCTACCGGCTCTCCAGTGACCTGGAGGTGGCAAGGAGGTCTCATTCGGCGAGTCTCTGGTTCTGCGCCTTTCATTCTCCGGCCCCAACCAGCGCCGGCAAACGGCGTGGTGAGATCCGCCTTTCGTCTGCTGCATTCTTCACGCAGTTAGACAACACTCTAGCCTAATGGCATTTTAGTCTCTAGTAACGAACGGGACCCGGAGTTTCCCGGGACAAGGATGCAGAGGAGCATTTTCCTCTCGTGACCCGGGTCGTCGTTGCACAGTGATTTCAATGAGTTTACTGTGTGATCATTCAGTGTGATCATTCAGTGTTTCTATTCCGTGTGATTGTTCTGTGATTCAGGATTTATTTTTTCTCTCTTCTCTTCCCGTACCCTCCTTTCCCTTCCTCCGCTCCTTCCTTCCTTCCCTCCCTTCCTTCTTCCCTGCCTTCCTCCCTTCCTCTCTCTTCTTTATGTTTTTCCTTCTCTTTCTTTCAAGAGCCCTCATCTCCTTTATTTTTCTTTTAAACCTCATCTTTCTGTCTCTCCTATGTCCCCTGAATTTAGAAGAACATTGCGTGACAGCGCCTCGCAGGCAATTAGTGTCCATTCTCAATCACTTAAAAGAGACACCAATACACTTTGAAAACAGGGACTATCTATCCTTTGCAGTACCACCCGAAAAACAAATTGTACCCGAGCTATCCTTTTAAGTACTTTAACCTTCAACCTCCTCCTACTTCCATGCTTTTTAACTTCTCCTTTGAGAGATGTGATCGTGCAACACCTCAGTGCCTCAAAGAAATCTTTTTTTTTCCCCTTTATCCTGTGTGAAACCCATCCCTTTATCTTACATCTCCGCCTCCGCCCCGAGATCCCTCTTCCCATCCCCCCGTCCACCTCCAAAGATTTCTGAATCTCTGTGTGTCTGCTTCTGGTAATTAAGCAGCAGATCCCAGCATTCTAGTTGGTGGCATCGCGCTCCTTACCAAGACTCCATTAAAACAAATCAATTTGACCAGACGTTGGAGGCATCAGAAAATCGGCTTCTAGGCAGTGCAGCTTTCTTTTAGGAAACGAAATACCCATTAGATAGAACTGCCAGCCGATATTGCAAAAAACAAGGAATCTGAGATGTCTTTCCCCTGCACTCTTTCGGCATAGAGGGCAACAGAGATACACGCCTAATGTAGATTAAGATTGAACAACTCCCCAGTTCAAAGTGAGGACCTGTCGTTTTCCATAGCAAGGCTGGTGTGGTAACTAATCAGGCTTATGAAAATAAGTCATGCTTGAAACTGAAGGCAAAGTCCTTCAAAGTGTTTACCCAGGAATTATGATAATGAAACAGGACCTGCTAGGGTATGAGTGCTTGGCTATAGAGGTAG
Source organism: Bos indicus (assembly GCF_029378745.1). Classification (NCBI taxonomy): domain Eukaryota; kingdom Metazoa; phylum Chordata; class Mammalia; order Artiodactyla; family Bovidae; genus Bos; species Bos indicus. The sequence goes on from NC_091761.1 coordinate 80,801,901, forward strand.
GATTTTACAGAACCTCTTAGCCGAGTAAAACTGTTCTTGAATTCTCTGCTAAGTAAATTTTTGGCATGCTCTCTAATAATATGTACTCTTCCTAAGACATTTTGCCCAAAGTAACTTAAAACTCCAAAGGAGTAAATTACTGGTTGTGACTGGTTAACAAATGCAGTTGCTTTCACAGAGGTTCTTTAAATCATTAAACAGTTTGAAGCAAAGCCTTTCCAGTAGGAATGCTGTGATTTTGTTCAGCTTACTTTCTACTTAGTGCTGCAATGCCACCAAGAAACAAATTCTGAAACTGGCATGCACCACCAAGTGGCAGAAGAACATCATTCAGTGAACAGAGCATCATATTATTGAATATGTAAATAAAAATGTATACACTATTTAGCCTCATCATTAGTACCAAGGAAGTAGACTAGCCTTAATTTTTATGGCAGTGAAGATTGGATTACTGATTAGATTAGTGCTTCAATTTTGCTTCCAAAAGGATCAAATACATTTACTTATTAGAACTGAATTTAAAACTAGGTCTATGAATTGTACTTGGTATAGTATATTATATGATTACGAGTAATGAAATCCAGCATATCATGCATCTGTAATACTTCTTATTTTAAAATTCTACACAATATTTTCTTTCAATACTTCTGAGCTGAATCAGTTTATTTGTGGCATACATACTCTAGAATCAACTCTGAGTGGGTAAAATTAAGTTGTTATATTTTTAGGAAAGTAGCACAGAAAATATTTTCCCAGAAAACTTCTTTTAAAGTATTTTTCCCCACATGGAAAAGACATCATTAAGAAGTGTGAGACAACTCAGAGCTTTAATGGGGGGGGGGGGGTGGGCAGAGTTATTCTAGAACAAGAAAAACTTAGGATAAATAAACAAACCTGGGAAAATAAAGGCAGACTGACAGTCAATGATCAGACAGACCCTTTTTGCTCTCTAATACTTTCTGGATGGACGGATGGATCATGGTAGAGAGTTCTGACAAAATGTGGTCCATTGGAGAAAGGAATGGCAAACCAATATTCTTGCCTTGAGAACCACATGAGCCGAATGAAAAAGCAAAAAGATAGGACACTGAAAGATGAACTACCCAGGTCAGTAGATGCCCAATATGCTACAGGAGATCAGTGGAGAAATAACTCCAGAAAGAATGAAGAGATGGAGCTAAAGCAAAAACAATACCCAGTTGTGGCTGTGACTGGCGATGGAAGTAAAGTTCGATGCTATAAGAACGATATTGCATAGGAAGCTGGAATGTTAGGTCCATGAATCAAGGCAAATTGGAAGTTGTCAAACAGGAGATGGCAAGAGTGAACATTGATAATTTAAAAATCAGTGAACTAAAATGGACTGGAATGGGTGAATTTAACTCAGATGACCATTATATTTACTACTGTGGGCAAGAATCCCTTAGAAGAAATGGAATATCCATCACAGTCAACAAAGGAGTCTGAAACACAGTACTTGGATGCAGTCTCAAAAGGCAAAGGAGAAATGGAAAGATATACCCATTTGAATGCAGAGTTCCAAAGAATAGCAAGGAGAGATAAGAAAGCCTTCCTCAATGATCAATGCAAAGAAATAGAGAAAAACAATAGAATGGGAAAGACTAGAGATCTCTTAAAGAAAATTAGAGATACTAAGAGAACATTTCATGCAAAGACGGGCACAATGAAGGATAGAAATGGTATGGACCTAATAGAAGCAGAAGATATTAAGAAGAGCTGGCAAGAATACACAGAAGAACCATACAAAAAAAGAACTTCATTACCCAGATAACCACGATAGTGTGATCACTCACCTAGAGCCTGACATCCTAGAATGGGAAGTCAAGCTGGCCTTCAGATGCATTACTACAAACAAAGCTAGTGGAGCTGATGGGATTTCAGTTGAGCTATTTCAAATTCTGAAAGATGATGCTGTGAAAGTGCTGTACTCAATATTCCAGCAAATTTGGAAAACTCAACAGTGGCCACAGGACTGGAAAAGGTCAGTTTTCATTCCAATCGCAAAGAAAGGCAATGCCAAAGAATGTTCAAACTACCACACAATTACACTCATCTCACACACTAGCAAAGTAATGCTCAAAATTCTCCAAGCCAGGCTTCAACAGTACATGAACTGTGAACTTCCCGATATTCAAGCTGGATTTAAAAAGGCAGAGGAACTGGAGATCAAATTGCCAACATCCGCTGGATCATCGAAAAAGCAAGAGAGTTCCAGAAAAACATCTACTTCTGCTTTATTGACTACGTCGAAGCCTTTGACTGTGTGGACCACAATAAACTGTGGAAAATTCTGAAAGAGATGAGAATACCAGACCACCTGACCTGTCTCCTGAGAAATCTGTGTGCTGGTCAAGAAGCAACAGTTAGAACTGAACATGGAATAGCAAATTGGTTCCTAATTGGGAAAGGAGTACGTCAAGGCTGCATATGGTCACCCTGTTTATTTAACTTCTATGCAGGGTACATTATGTGAATTGCCAGGCTGGATGAAGCACAAGCTGGAATTAAGTTTGCTGGGAGAAATATCAATAACCTCAGATATGCAGATGACACCTCCTTTATGACAGACAGTGAAGAAGAACTGAAGAGCCTCTTGATGAAAGTGAAAAAGAGTGAAAAATTTGGCTTAAAACTCAACAGTCCGAAAACTAAGATCATTCCACCCCGTCCCATCACTTCATGGTAAATTGATGGGGGAATAATGGAAACAGTAAGAGACTTTTTTGGGGGGCTCCAAAATCACTGTAGATGATGACTGCAAGCCATGAAATTAAAAAATGCTTGCTCCTTGAAAGGAAAGCCATGACCAAGCTAGACAGCATGTTAAAAAGCAGAGATATTACTTTGGCAATAAAGGTCCATCTTGTCAAAGCTATGGTTTTTCCAGTAGTCATGTATGGATGTGAGAGTTGGACTATAAAGAAAGCTGAGTGCCGAAGAACTGAAGCTTTTGAACTGTGGTGTTAGAGAAGACCCTTGAGAGTCCCTTGGATTGCAAAGAGATCCAACCAGTCCATCCTAAAGGAAATCAGTCAAGAAGATTCACTGGAAGGACTGATGGTGAAGCTGAAACTTCCAATACTTTGGCCACCTGATGAGAAGAAATGGCATATTGGAAAAGACCCTGATGCTGGGAAAAATTGAAGGTAGGAGGAGAAGGGGATGACAGAGGATGAAATGGTTGGATGGCATCACCGACTCGATGGACATGAGTTTGAGTAAGCTCTGGGAGTTGGTGATGAACAGGGAAGCCTGGTGTCCTGCAGTCCATGGGATTGCAAAAAGTTGGACACAACTGAGCAAATGAACTGAACTGAATACTTTGGTAAGATATGTAGTATGGTTTTTAGGTATCAGAACTTGTGTCATGCAGTAAGGAATATATTATTTTTGTTTAATTGCCACAACACCGCCAGTATCCACCATGAGACAAGGAATGTTGTTATTCTTATTTTATGGAAAAGGCATATGACTTTTAAAGCATCAAGCACCTTGGCCCACTAACAAACTAGCTGTGGTACAGCTAAGACTCAACATAGTTCTGTCTGGTATCAGAGCTCAGATTTAAGTCGCTATATTCTCCCGTATGACTTGCCTCTTAGCCTCAGAGAATGGAAACTAGGAATATACCTTCTCTGTCCATGCAGTCTCTTTGTCCTTTTAATGAAGAGCTAGTAAGAACCACACTCATTAAATCTCAACCATGAGCAGTGAGATCCAGTGGTTTCTAGATTTGTAATTCATACTTTAAATTAATATGAGTTACTTAAGAAGCTTTTTAGAAGATAGACAAATTCTAGGCCCCATTAGCATGGATTCTAATTGAGAAAGTTCACCAATTCTGGTGTTCTACTTTTGAATCTATATTTTAAAATTCATTCTTTGAAACTAAGGTATTTTCTGCTCCTATGTGAGAAGTGAAACAATATCTGGATTCTTGCTCAGTTTTCATAAGACTTTTGGCACAGAGTATTCTAAAACAGGAGAAAGGCTTATACTCCATGAGCAGATGAACTGTTGTACATTACCTGACTATTTATCATTAAGTATTGAATTTCCACATGCACATGTTTACCAAATATGCATTAAGCTTCTAATATATCTGACTTACAAACCTTGTGACTGTAGATTGTTTCCTCATTTATAAAATTTAGATAATAATAATACCTATCTCCTAGGGTTCTTTTGAAATTTAAGGGAGATATAATGTATGATTTAACTGTAATGGCCTCGGGAAGAATACTTGTATAAATGGTGATAAATGATGAATGAATACATATCTGTGTATGTAGTTATATGCATATATATCGTAATTAGGTATATATAGTTCATATATATATGATATCAAAATATACAATATTTTGATTTGCTAATGAAGTAAAGTGTCATTTTCAAATCTAACTCAATACCTTAACATTTTGTCCCTTAGTTTATAGCCTACTTCAGATCAGTAGATAATGTCCCAAATCATTATTCCCTCAGTTTTAAGTGATGATCTCTTCAAGAAAATCAGAGATACCAAAGAATATTTCATGCAAACATGGGCTCGATAAAGGGCAGAAATGGTATGGACCTAACAGAAGCAGAAGATATTAAGAAGAGATGGCAAGAATACACAGAAGAACTGTACAAAAAAGATCTTCAAGACCCAGATAATCACGATGGTGTGATCACTGACCTAGAGCCAGACATCCTGGAATGTGAAGTCAAGTGGGCTTTAGAGAGCATCACTACGAACAAAGCTAGTGGAGGTGATAAAATTCCAGTTGAGCTATTTCAAATCCTGAAAGATGATGCTGTGAAAGTGCTGCACTCAATATTCCAGCAAATGTGGAAAACTCAGCAGTGGCCACAGGACTGGAAAAGGTCAGTTTTCATTCCAATCCCAAAGAAAGGCAATGCCAAAGAATGCTCAAACTACCGCACAATTGCATTCATCTCACACGCTAGTAAAGTAATGCTCAAAATTCTCCAAGCCAGGCTTTAGCAATATGTGAACCATGAACTTCCTGATATTCAAGCTGGTTTTAGAAAAGGCAGAGGAACCAGAGATCAAATTGCCAACACCCACTGGATCATAGAAAAAGCAAGAGAGTTCCAGAAAAACATCTATTTCTGCTTTATTGACTATGCCAAAGCCTTTGACTGTGTGGATCACAATCAACTGTGGAAAACTCTGAAAGAGATGGGAATACCAGACCACCTGATGTGCCTCTTGAGAAATCTGTATGCAGGTCAGGAAGCAACAGTTAGAACTGGTCATGGAACAACAGACTGGTTCCAAATAGGAAAAGGAGTACGTCAAGGCTGTATATTGTCACCCTGATTATTTAACTTATATGCAGAGTACATCATGAGAAACGCTGGACTTGAAGAAACACAAGCTGGAATCAAGATTGCTGGGAGAAATATCAATAACCTCAGATATGCAGATGACATCACCCTTATGGCAGAAAGTGAAGAGGAACTAAAAAGCCTCTTGATGAAAGTGAAAGAGGAGAGTGAAAAAGTTGGCTCAAAGCTCAGCATTCAGAAAACGAAGATCATGGCATCCGGTCCCATACTTCATGGGAAATAGATGGGGAAACAGTGGAAATAGTGTCAGACTTTATTTTTCTGCTCTCAAAAATCACTTCAGATGGTGACTGCAGCCACGAAATTAAAAGATGCTTACTCCTTGGAAGAAAAGTTATGACCAACCTAGATAGCATATTCAAAAGCAGAGACATTACTCTGCCAATAAAGGTCCATCTAGTCAAGGCTATGGTTTTTCCAGTGTTCATGTATGGATGTGAGAGTTGGACTGTGAAGAAAGCTGAGCGCCGAAGAATTGATGATTTTGAACTGTGGTGTTGGAGAACTGAACTGAACTGAACTGAATGTCAATATATGTATTACTTATTAATAATATACATTTTTATGTTCAGATCAGATCAGATCAGTCGCTCAGTCATGTCCGACTCTTTGCGACCCCATGAATCGCAGCTCGCCAGGCCTCCCTGTCCATCACCAACTCCCGGAGTTCACTCAGACTCACGTCCATCGAGTCAGTGATGCCATCCAGCCATCTCATCCTCTGTTGTCCCCTTCTTCTCCTGCCCCCAATCCCTCCCAGCATCAGTCTTTTCCAATGAGTCAACTCTTTGCATGAGGTGGCCAAAATACCGGAGTTTCAGCTTTAGCATCATTCCTTCCAAAGAAATCCCAGGGCTGATCTCGTTTAGAATAGACTGGTTGGATCTCCTTGCAATCCAAGGGACTCTCAAGAGTCTTCTCCAACACCACAGTTCAAAAGCATCAATTCTTTGGTGCTCAGCTTTCTTCACAGTCCAACTCTCACATCCATACATGAACACTGGAAAAACCATAGCCTTGACTAGATGGACCTTTGTTGGCAGAGTAATGTCTCTGCTTTTGAATATGCTATCTAGGTTGGTCATAACTTTCCTTCCAAGGAGTAAGCATCTTTTAATTTCGTGGCTGCAGTCACCATCTGAAGTGATTTTTGAGAGCAGAAAAATAAAGTCTGATACTATTTCCACTGTTTCCCCATCTATTTCCCATGAAGTATGGGACCGGATGCCATGATCTTCGTTTTCTGAATGTTGAGCTTTAAGCCAACTTTTTCACTCTCCACTTTCACTTTCATCAAGAGGATTTTTAGTTCCTCTTCACTTTTTGCCATAATGGTCATGTCATCTGCATATCTGAGGTTATTGATATTTCTCCCGGCAATCTTGATTCCAGCTTGTGCTTCTTCCAGTCCAGTGTTTCTCATGATGTACTCTGCATAGAAATTAAATAATCAGGGTGACAATATACAGCCTTGACGTACTCCTTTTCCTATTTGGAACCAGTCTGTTGTTCCATGTCCAGTTCTAACTGTTGCTTCCTGACCTGTATATAGGTTTCTCAAGAGGCACATCAGGTGGTCTGGTATTCCCATCTCTTTCAGAGTTTTCCACAGTTGATTGTGATCCACACAGTCAAAGGCTTTGGCATAGTCAATAAAGCAGAAATAGATGTTTTTCTGGAACTCTCTTGCTTTTTCCATGATCCAGCAGATGTTGGCAATTTGACCTCTGGTTCCTCTGCCTTTTCTAAAACCAGCTTGAACATCTGGAGTTCATGTTTCACGTATTGCTGAGAGTAATTAAATTTGCTATTTTTCCACCCTTTGCCACATCTGTTAGTGATGCGTAAATAATAAGCAATAATTTAAAGAAACAATTTTATAATAGAAAGTTTTCTCTGTCCCTCATCAATTCCTGTGTCTTTAATTATTTTTGATAAATTGAAACATAGAAAATTATTTTTCAAATTCAGCACTGGTGAAATAGTTTATTTCCTCTTAGGGCAGTGAGACCTAGCCATGAATATACATTATAATCACCTGGAGAATTAAAGAATACTGCTGCAGAATCTCCACTTCAAGATTTGAATTCTCTGGTGGTTAAGCAGAGGCGTCATATATATACATATATACTGGTGATTGTAATGCATAGCCTTTGTTGATAACCACTGTACTAGGAAGTGAATCAGTGGGCATTTCCAAGTTTTATCAGGTTGAAGAGTGATTTTTTTCACTTAAAAATTTTAAAATAAACATCTCATGAAAGCTACTCATTGATTAAGATACTTAACAAAAGCAGAATACAGCAGTTAATGTTTGTCACTAGTTTGCTAATAGTTTGGGAAAAGAAAAAACACTCATTTGAAAAGAGCTAGATATCCAAAGCACTTGGGCTTGCCAGGTGACATTAGCGGTAAAAAAAAAACCCATCTGCCAATGCAGAGACTTAAGAGACGCAGGTTCGAGCCCTGGGTCAGGGAGGTCCACTAGAGAAGCACATAGCAACCCACTCGAGTATTCTTGCCTGGAGAGAGCCCATGGACAGAGGAGCCTGGTGGACTGCAGCCCATTGGGTCATGAAAAGTAGGACACAACTGAAGCAACTTAGCATGCACAGATATACAAAGCAGTAGGCACCTCAGTACATTTTCATGTCTTTTTATGTACAGATTCAAAACAGTTTGCCACTGCTATTTAATTTAATCACAGCCTTATCTTAAAAGTTTAGTTTGATACTATTCTTCAAATCATTATGATTTTGTTTTTCTTTTTGCAGTCAGAAACAGAAGTTTGAGTTATTTTGGAATAAAACTGCTTTTCATGTCTGTCTTTGGCTTTTACTGAACTCAGTTAGAAGTTACTAAAGCCAGGAGTTCTTCCAGTTTGTGTTATTAGTATCATTTCTCCTTCTGTTATCAGTAACACTGATGTTATCTGTAACCAATTGTTTTTGGTTTGGGGTTCCCCCTGCTTCAAGTACTTGTTAGTGGCAGAGCAAGTCACTCAAGATCTGATGTTCTCAACCATTTTGCTGCTCCTCCTACCCAAATGTTTCTCCCCTGTCTTGTCCCCCAAGAAAGAAAAGAAACAAAAAGAAGGGACAAGGCTTCTGTCATGAAATAAATTTGGGAAGGACTTCCTGTAAACACTGCTCAGCCCTCTTAGTTTCACAATGCATATTTGCAGTAAAGGCTCTGAAGAGCCCTGCAGTAAAATCAGACCAAACACATCAAATAAAACTAAACACCTGTTTAACTTTATTGAACTCAGATGTTCTAATAGTATTTGATCATGGGATCCCTTTTAGCAAGAAAACACAATGGTAAACTAGAGCAATAGATTTCTAGGTCTTATGCCATTAGTAACAACAGTCTAGAGGAATGGAGCTTTAAAAAAAAATGGTGTCAGTGTGTTAGCTGAGAAAGATAATTGTTCCCTCTGATTTCTCTTTTCACACAAACAGTACTAAAGTCAGATCATAGTGGGTGAATATTCCTCAACCCTCAACCGTATCTTTGGTTGACAAGGATATGATTTTCCCTGTCATCACAAATATTTTGAGAAGATGATTAAAATGTCAGCCCTACCATGTTACAACCTTTAAAATTTTTCCTCAGTTTTGTTTGATGTAAACTCAAAATTAGATGCTCTAATATACTTAGCAGTAATTGTGACATCACTGATACAGATTGTCTGATACTACTACTTTCTGAAAAGCTATATCTCACATTGTTTAACATGCTAGAAATGTTTAAACAGAAAATTTCACAAGATTTTAGAGAGAATTTAATTGACTTCTTTACACTTCTATACTTATCTCTTTGCTTTGCAGCAAAAATCTGGACACTTAGCTGCTCCCTGGATATTATTAGAGCTTATGGTATTACGGTAAGACAAGACTACACAACAGGGTCCAGGCATGTATACATACATGAGCTGGAGTCTTTGCCCTGACACTTACAAGCTGACTGTCCTTGGGCAAGTTACTTGCTTTTCTGTACCTTGGTTTTCTGTATTGGTCAGAGTTCATCATTTGAGTTACGAAGAAACGTAGCCTATTGTTAGAGGGAGAATGTGTTTTGGAGCTCTAGCAGAGAATGGAGGCAGGCAACAGGAAGGACTGAAATCTATAAATAGGAAGTCATCCAGAAATTAAGGTAGACGGTCATTTTATCTTTCTGGGGCAGCATCTTCTCTCTCTCTCTCTTTTTTTTTTTTCTCTTTATCTATTTCCACTCTTCTTCCTCCCCAAACCAGTTTTATGTGCAATTCTGACATCCCCATCTCAGAGGTGAATGTTTATAAACTGTATTTTACTGCATTAGATGTTTAGGTGTTACATATGGATTATTATGAAATTGTATATATATTAAATGTTAGTGTATCTAATAATGGAGAAGAGATGTCTCCATGGAAAATTATTTAATCACCATAAAACTAGCTTATTTTTTAGCTTATGTAAATTCTCCAATTTACTTTTTATAAATCCTGATTTTCATATGTAAGATTTGCTGCTTTTTTGACTAAAATAATTAGTCACATAATATTGAATTTCAAAGGTCTTTCATTTCAGCTCAGGAGCATCATTCCTTGTCCATGTATACCCCAAGGATGTATCAAAATGTTTATAGGTAGTTGACATTCAGTGGATGATTTTAAATTACATTAAAATGCTAAAGCTAACCACATTAATCAACACACTTTAAAAAGAATGCACCAGGAAAGTTAGTAAAAACCACTTTATAATAACCTGGAAGTTCTGTGTAGACCTTTTTGTTGTTGTTATAGTTTGGTCTCTCTGTCTGACTCTTGCAACCCTATGGACTGTAGCCTGCCAGGCTCCTCTGTCCATGGGATTCTCCAGGCAAGAATACTGGAGTGGGTTGCCATTTCCTTCTCCAAGGGATCTTTTAGACCCAAAGATTAAACCTACCTCTCCTGCTTGGCATGTGGATTCCTTACCACTGAGCCACTTGGAAATATATTTTGTTGTTGGTTTTGTTTTTTCTGCCATACCGATTGTGGGATGTGGGATCTTAGTTCCCCATGCAGGGATTGAACCCGGGTCCTTGGCAGTCAGAGTACAGAGTTCTAATCACTGGACCAACAGGGAATTCCTGGTAACACTTATTTTGGATTAAAAAATCCAGTACTGAAAAGATGATGTTTGAACACATCAGGGAGCACCTCAGCAATGGTTGATGGTGTAGTATTCCTAGGTGTTCCCTCAAGAGTGGTCATTAGTCACAATGCTTCATGTAGGCAGAACTTTATTCATGGTCTCTGCCTATAATTGTGCCTTTATTTTTCACTCCCTTTGTATTTACCATTGCTTCAAGTCAGGAGATCAGCCACCAATTCTTCAGATCATAAAACAAAATAAAAATTGTCTGGATGTGAAGCTTGAGATTTTCAATGATATGAGCAAAGAGAGTGAAAGATAAACAGCAGGTGATTTTGGGGAGCCTATCTCACATACATGTGTGTGTAAGCATATACATACATGCAAATATTATACATGTGTATATGTGTTTGAGTGCATGTATACATTTACATATGATGAACAATTCAAATCATGAAGAGATTGTACACAGTCATCATCCCTTTCTAACCTCCAGGTCTTCTTGTTCCACAGAAGTAACTGCTGTTGTTAAATTTTTAAACCCCTTCTAGATTTCTCCAGGCATATATTCTATCTCTCACATTAAATATACAGACTCATTTAAAAGTATGCTGAGTACAGTGATTTTCCACTTTTTACATATATATATGTATATACATATATATATATGAGAGAAATCTAAATATAAATGTATACATATAAATGTAAATGGGCACTGTTGGTGTGCTTTAGTTGCTAAGTCCTGTCCGACTCTTTTGCAACCCCATGTACTGTAGCCCACTAGGCTCCTCTGTCCGTGAGATTTCCCAGGTGAGAATATTGGAATATGCTCTCATTTCCTTCTCCAGGGGATCTTCCTAATCCAGGGATCGAACCTTTGTCTAGCACATTGGCAGGCAGATTCTTTACCACTGAGCTACCAGGGAAGCCCATTAACAGGCATCAGTTCAGTTCAGTCACTCAGTCATGTCCGATGATTTGCAACCCCATGGACTGCAGCACACCAGGCCTCCCTGTCCATCACCAACTCCTGGAGTTCACCCAAACTCGTGTCCATTGAGACGGTGATGCCATCCAACCATTTCATCCTCCGTCATCCCCTTCTCCTCCTGCCTTCAATCTCAGGCATAAACACATATAGATTTATATAGGCATACCTTGGAGATATTGTGGCTTTGGTTCCAAAACACCACAGTAAAGAAAATACCGCAATAAATCGAATTGCACTTTTTTTTTTTGGTTTCTCAGTGCTTGTAAAGTAATGATTACATTATGCTGTAGTCTTTTAAGTGCAATATGTTATGTTTAAAAAAGTAATGTTCTTACTTTAATTAAAAAGTATTATATTGCTAAAAAGTCCTAACCAACATCTGAGCCTTTTATGAGTCAATTTTTGCAGTAGTAACAACAAAGATCACTAATTACAAAGCACCAAAGTGAAACTGAAAGTCATGTCTGTAGGACTATTTGCAACCGCATGGACTATAGCTTGCCAGGCTTCTCTGTCCATGGTATTCTCCAGGCCAGAATACTGGGGTGGGTAGTCTTTCCCTTCTCCAGAGGATCTTCCCAACCAAGGGATCAAACCCAGGTCTCCCTCATTGCAGGTGAATTCTTTACCATGTGAGCCACCAGGGAAGCCCAAGAATACTGGAGTGGGTAGCCTATCTGTTCTCCAGCAGATCTTCCCTAGCCAGAAATTGAACTGGGATCTCCAGCGTTGCAGGCAGATTCTTTACAAACTGAGCTACCAGGGAAGGCCCACAAAGCACCAAAACAAATATAATAATAATGAAAAGTTATGATATATTGTGAGAAATACCAATATGTGACACAGAGACATAAAGCGAGCAAATGCTGTTGAAAGAAATGGCACGTACAGACTTGCCACAGATCTTCAATTTGTAAAAAATGCCATGTCTATGATGTGTAAAAAAATGAAGGACAATAAAATGAGGTATGCTTGTTTAAGTAAATTTTTGTGTATTTATATGTGCATGCATGTTTGTTATCCTTTGATTTACAAATGGTTTTTAGGGCTTTTATCATATAAATTGTTCTATTTCTTACTTTATTTATTTATTAAACACAAGGAGAGCTACTTCATTTAGCTGGGTAGAATTCCATGTTGAATGTCTCATAATTTATTCAGTGCATTATTTACAGACATTTATTTTATTTGCTAATTAAAATTAATGCTGCATTGATATATAACCTACTGTCTTTTCAACAAGGATATCTACCGCATTCCCCAATAAAGAGACTAAAGGTCACAGTGATAGTTTAAGTATGCTTTTAGGCGAAAATACTGAGATAGCTAGCAAACAAAGTGTTACATTTTGTTCTTAACTGCTCTCAATGAGGAATGCACTTAATCTGACTGTGTGTTAGTGTCTCGGTCCTGTTCTACTCTTTGTGACCCCCCTCGACAAGCCCTCCAGGCTCTTCTGTCCATGGAATTCTCCAGGCAAGAACACTGGAGTGGGTAGCCATTCCCTTGTCCAGGGGATCTTCCCAACTTAGGGATCGAACCCTGGTCTCCTACATTGCAGGCAGATCCTTTACCACATGAGTGACATCTCAGCTGTCAACACTCTGCATTAAGAAATAACTCTTAATTGAAGAGCAGGATATAAGTTTATTATTAAATCACTGTATATATGATATTTTATACTCTTTTACATCTAGACTAATGAATTCCAGAAGATTAGTAAACTTTAGAAGACAGGGCCTATATACTTTAAACATGATTAAATCATTTTGTCTGAAGTAAAAAATAAGGGATTTTCTTCATAACTCATCATTTTTTTTAAATTTTGAGCTATAATTTACCCTTATTAAATGAAACAATAATTCAGACATTTTAAACATCTTTTTAAAGAGTTTTGTAATTGATTTATATGTCTTTGAGATATCTGTGATACATGATGCCTTGTAAAGATGAGGAGAGAAACAATATCGTTGGTGAGTGTGGAAAAAGCCAATGTTAATTTAAGACCAAATAATTCTTTTGGTAGGTCAACTTTTTAATTATGTATTAGTGTTACTGTGAATCATGTTTACATGCACTTGCTTTTTACAAACGTGTTTAAATAATTGTCATTCTTCCAACATCAGTATTTTTATTGCCATTATAGCAGTCAGGAAATTAATATTAAAAGACTTATCCAATGCTTTCCAACTTAAGGTTCAATGTTCTTTAAGAATGACCTCACTTTTTGAGTTGTCAAGACAACTACCAAAAACTATAAGAAAGCTTTTATAGTTAGACTACATGGATTGTAAACATCAGTTTTTTAAACTGTTATTATAAGGTAAGTGATTGCTTCCTTGTTGTGCACACGTTCACTTACTTGCAACGTTGTACTGGAAATGGATGCTAATAACTTGCATTTGGCTGGTGTTTTAATGCAGTAGAATGGCACATTTCTTAATTGCATATCACTTAGGATGGTCTAGAATTTAGCAGAAAGCTCTGTTCAGAGGTATTGCACACATGACTGGGAGGATATTGTGGTGAAAAGATATCAATGATAGCTCCATTAATGTTTAGCTTATACCTGCATCTAATGGGTTCTAATGCATCTTACATGACATATGTGAAGATAAATTTACAGCTTTAATAGGTTTACAGTCCATAACAATAACCTATTTCTCTAACAAGTTCTACTTCTCTAATAAAACATTGTCTTTCCAGTGTCCTTTGATTGAAAGGTAAGGAGATAGATGCTGCTGCTTTTATTGACATAGCAGCAAAATGCCCTTATCTTAGTGTTCCTTATGTATTTGTATTACACATAACATATTAAGAATGTTGCCATTTTGTACGTTTCACAAAAAGGTATATTTTAGAAACATTATCTGTCCGGAGCCATAGGCCATTTCAGTTCATTTTTTAAATGTTATTTCTTTTTCCTCCACTTTATTTCAGAGAAGATAAAAGACAAATTTAAGTGAGTTGATCTGTCATCAGATATCTCTGAAATAGTGCACATGAGGTGGCAGTCAGTTCAATCATTTAAAAATCTGACTTCTCCAGATACACTGAAAATTATTTAAATTATAGATTCCTGTTCTAAAAATTGCTTACCATATGTTATAAATGCATGAAAGTCTAAATAATGTTAATTCAAGCGTAAAATCATCTTAAATGTATTGTTCTCCCCATTTTAGCATTATAATGATAGCCTTGTGTAAAAAGTCTTCTGAAATCTCATTAATTTCATTACCTATTTCACTGTGGAATCCTAGGTTTTTTTCTATTAATATATATCATTTGTACTTATATTTTTGAGGCTCAAATAACTGAGAAGTGGTTAAAAGATAAGGTTCTTTCAGAAAAATACTCATAAGCTGGTATCACAATACTTTGTGTGTAGTTTCTGGAGAGTAGAAGACCTCTCTTAACCAAATTATATAAGCCATTTTCATGAAAAAGAAGAAATTTGTTATGGAAACATGATAATATCTTTCCAAATGACTTGGTTCACTTTCTATTTCTATCGTATAGCTCTTTTGAGTCTTTTCAAGCATTTCAGCTGAGGAAGTTGGTTGCAAATTATCAATGAACTATTAGCATTATATATAGTTTTTTGTTTTTTTTTAACTGCATAACATTTTCAACTGGGGAGTAATGGAAGGGAAATAAAATATGATGAACTAGAAAACTGTGTTGAATCATATCTTATTACCAAATAATATATTTGTATATTATTCCTGTGATCATTTCAATATTTGTGTTTATATTAACCTAAAAGTTGGATAAGAGAAATTGGAAATGTATGTACACGGGCATAGCTTACAGAGCATATATATTAGTACACTTTTTTCATTATCAATACTATCTTTAAAAATAAAACTTCAAACTAAAAAAGAAAGAAACAATGTTATCAAAAGAATGTAGTGGACTACTTTAAAAATTATGGTGACTGAAAATATTTCTATGTTTGAATAAATTGTGTCTGAGAATCTAGAATTAGGTGGTATTACTAACAAGCAAGCAGGTTGTACAAAAATCTACTCCAGTTGTTGCTTGGTACATTTTTTCTTGATTCATATTACTTGTTACAAGAACACCCAGTGAATTTAGGATAAGACAAAATAAGTAAAGCAAAGAAATACCTTTACACTAAGAGGAAAATGAGAATAAAAATGTTATCTTTATATCAGTCTTATATTTAATTTTCTCAACTTTTAGCCTCATTTCTCTTCTACATGCTCTCATGCTGCAAATTTTTTCTTTGCTATCTGGTTTTTCTTTTTTTTTTTTCTGGGTTAATTTAGGGTATAATTAGGAAGTTTTACTAGAACAATAAAATAACAGAAATATTTAAATCTTTTATCAATGATTTTTTTAAAATAGTAAAGACTATAATACTGTGGGATTAACTATAATTTATGAATAGTTTTCAGTTTCAGTTGTTATAAATAGTGTTCACCTTCAGTTGCAACCTTGGAAGTCTCCTAGGTGAAAACTGAAATTGGCCTCTATATTCAGAGGGCAAAGAGAGTCTGAAGAAAGGCAGACAAACAACTCCAGACTGGTAGGTAGTGGGTTTAATAAGACAGGAAATTGATAAACAATGCTTGAGTGATTGCAAGACAAGTAGATCTCAGCAACCACTCCTACCCTCCCCCCTACTGAATTTTACAAGTTTATATAGAGTTCTTAAAATGGTTTAATCACAAATACTGTCCAAATGGTCTCAACAATGCCTTACCCTCTCAAAGCTGCATCCTTGAAACCCATTCCCAATGTGAAGAGAGCGGGTAGAACATACATTCCAAGGCCAGGAGAGGATATGAGGCACTTCAATTGCTTGGGTCCAGCTGTTGGGTCATCCAGAGGTCACATCCTTTTTACAAGCTCCTCCAACATCAGTACATTGATTTATTGTTAATAATTAGGGGCATTAATCTACCTTCTCATCACCATGGTTTTATAAACACAATCACCACAGCTACATATTGAAAAGTATGTAGATGAGTGAGTATGTAGATGGATGTACAAATGTGTGGTAGAATTGTATATTCATTTATTCTATGATGCTGAGTGTATACCATAAGTCAGAGTCAAGTTAACTCTGAGGACTCAGCAGGGAACAAGATTGACAGTATTTAGAGTTTTAATGGGAAAATGGGTTTAATGGGTAAGATAAACATTAAATAAGTAATTACACAAATAAGTCACTCTGAAAATGTTCATGGAGAAGTAGTACAGTGTCCTGCTGCACTTGGGTATATAGCATGTGTAATAGAGTAAACTGATCTGATCTAGGGGCTCAGGCAGCTGGTAATTTTTTTTTTCTTTCACTTATTTAAATATTAAAGTTTCTCAGGGTTTCTGTCTCCCTCCCATCTTTTTTTTTCATCTTCCACTTAGGTAGAGTTGAAGGTGAATTGTTATAGGTGCCCCTTTTCAAGCAGGGGAAAATCATGGCACACAAGTTTTATAAAGTACTGAGTGGACAATGTGTCATAGGTATAGGTTTTGGAGATAATAATTTAGAAGAGGGTTAAAAATGTGCCACTTGACTTTTCAACATGATGTTCACTGGTGATTTACCAATGACAATTTTAATTGGATGGAATCCAGAGAGAAGATAGTGGGTTGGGAGGTAGTATTAAGAGACTTAGTTCATCTGAACAGCAATGCACACTCTGTGAGGGCAGGAATTCTGCATCCCCAGCACCTAATAGCGCCTAGCCTATTTTGCACTCATAAGTATTTGTCAAATAAATGAATGATGTGAGTTCTGAAAAGTAAGAAGAAGATCATGCAGGGAATTGTAAATCATATTAAGCCTTTTGACTTGCTGTTTCCTAAGTATAATGCTTTCAAGGGTTTAACTGAGAGCCTAGCCAGATTGGATTTATGTTTTAAATTGATCATTGTGGCTTTTGGATGTGAAATAGATTTTAAGGGAGCAGGCAGACCAGTTGTAATGCTTCTTCAGTTTTCCTTATTGGGAAGGAAAAAACCTGGAGAAACTAAGCGAGCCATCTAGCCCAAATGAACCAGAGAACGGATGAACAGAAAGTGGACTGTTTGAATCACTTTTGAGTAATGACCAGATCAATGACATTAACAGGCAAATGATAAAAGATGAAAAGGAGACTCTATACTCTAGATGACTGACATTTGCAGGTGGCATAATTCCTGTTGCTTTTATTCTTTAAAAAATATGATTGCTCCATGACTGGTGAATGGGGCTGTTACAGTATAACTCTGAACTCCTAGGGACTATTACAAACCTGTCTTAGAACCTGGAATTTTTATTTTTTTAAACAAAGCAGTAATTTTGTACTAACTTATTAGTACATCAGTTAATGGAAGTACATTAGCTCCCATCATATTCAGGTTATGACCAACCTAGATGGCATATTCAAAAGCAGAGACATTACTTTGCCAACAAAGGTTCATCTAGTCAAGGCTATAGTTTTTCCTGTGGTCATGTATGTATGTGAGAGTTGGACTGTGAAGAAGGCTGAGCGCCGAAGAATTGATGCTTTTGAACTGTGGTGTTGAGTGGACTCTTGAGAGTCCCTTGGACTGCAAGGAGATCCAACCAGTCCATTCTGAAGGAGATCAGCCCTGGGATTTCTTTGGAAGGACTGATGCTAAAGCTGAAACTCCAGTACTTTGGCCACCTCGTGCCAAGAGTTGACTCATTGGAAAAGACTCTGATGCTGGGAGGGATTAGGGGCAGGAGGAGAAGGGGACGATGGAGGGTGAGATGGCTGGATGGCATCACTGACTCGATGGACGTGAGTCTGAGTGAACTCCGGGAGTTGGTGATGGACAGGGAGGCCTGGCGTGCTTCAATTCATGGGGTCGCAAAGAGTCGGACACGACTGAGCAACTGATCTGATCTGATTCAAGGCACTATGCTGAGTATTAGGAACAAAAACTAAACAATATAGACATGGTCTTTGCCTTTATGATTTTAAGTTCATTTTTGAACTTAAATATGATGACTGGTATGAGAGGGTAATATCCAGAGAATGTTTGGAGACAGTATAAAACATGGACATTAAATCTAGTCTAGGGAATCTGGAAAGCCCAACTGGAAGAAAAAATTTAAGCTGAGGTGTTGTTATTGAAGCAAATGGAAATGGGGAAGGGTAACATTTTTTGTAAAGAAAAGATGAAATATTAGGTTCAGGGTTTATACAGTTTGACTCACTCATGGAACTTCAGTAGCTAGGAAACTATGAGCAGTGATTTTGTTTGGTAGATAGGGGTTAACTGGAGTATAGTTTGATAATTTATGCCAATAATTTTTGTTGTTATTCCCAGGATAATGGAGACAAGAGGAGGTTTCAAGCAGGGCAGTGATGCCACACACAGTTTAGAATTGTAAGGCAGATGTCATATCAGGATTTCTTACTTTTGAAGATTTTGTTTGGCTTGGCCTGAGTTCCAATTTCTCCATCTGTGGTGGATTTCAAAGCCTTCCCCACAGTTTCTGCAAATTTCTGAAGCTTACTATCTTTTGCTTCTTTCTGATCATGTGCTCCAGGCTGCTTAAGGATTGTATCTGCATTTCTCTCCATTGGCACAGGGATTTACAATTCGACTGCTTCATCTATTCTATAAGCAATCTACACATAAAGTATTTCGTGATCTAGTGGGCTTTACCATGACTTAACTTGGAAGAAATTCATCTCAAAATATAAATGCTATTTTGCCGTCTTCCTTGTCTCCTTTCCTCATCTTCTTCTCTTTCAAGATGCCACAAGCATGAAGTTGTTTATGGTATGAATGTTTGCTGCTGCTGCTAAGTCACTTCAGTCGTGTCCGACTCGGTGTGACCCCATGGATGGCAGCCCATCAGGCTCCCCCATCCCTGGGATTCTCCAGGCAAGAAAACTGGAGTGGGTTGCCATTTCCTTCTCCAATGCACGAAACTGAAAAGTGAAAGTGAAGTCGCTCAGTCATGTGCAACCCTCAGCGGCCCCATGGACTGCAGCCTACCAGGCTCCTCCGTCTATAGGATTTCCAGGCAAGAGTACTGGAGTGGGGTGCCATTGCCTTCTCCGATGAATGTTTGCATCCACCCCCAAATCATATGTTGAAACCCTAATGCCAAATGTGATGGTACTGGGAGGTGGGGGCTTTGGGAGGCGTTTAGGTCATGAGGTAAGAACACTCATGAATTGGATTAGTGCCCTTATAAAAGATTCCAGAGAGATACCTCATCTCCTTCCATTGTATATGGATCCAACCTAGTCTCCAGAACTGTGAGAAATAAAATTATGTTGCTACCCAGAAAAAAAAAAAAAAAAGATGCCACAAGCAATATTTTCCTCTGTCTTAATTAGATCTATGTCATTCATAATTATAATTCTTAAGGTCTTATCTTCTATAATCAAACAGTGATCAATATATTCCCCCAAACAATACAGTTCTCTACCTAAGATGAATTTTAGTGACAGCTGTTTACATAGACTGTATTTTTCATCCTGCAATAGAATAAACACTCTGCTGTGTGGAAAAATTGTAGCTTACTAGAAATGATGGTAAAAGGAAAGATTCACAAAGATAGTTTAATCTCATTCTGTAGGAGATGAAGACTTAGCTGAAAGAGGTCAAGTTACTTGCCATATTGCTAATGGCAGAGTCTGAACAAATATTTATGCTGTTCCCTAATCTAGCGTTCTTTCTCTTGGGATGGTGGCCTTCTTATTATATTTTTATCTCTCAGGACACATCTAAGCTCATAAATCCTCTCGTGGATATAGCTTTGCCCCTAATTCCAAATTGCCTATGTGCCTCAAACAAAATGTTTCAGTTATCCAAGGGAATGATAAAGGGCAGCTTTTATTGCATTAACTTTGTTGCAGAACCATTCCTGATTTTTCACACACCAATGTTCTGCCATCATATGTTTATTTCCCACAAAACTATCTATTTCAATATACCTATGTCTAGTTTTGAGATTGCAACATGGTACAGGCATGATAAAATTTAGATTCATGGCTAAAAATCTAAGTAGAACTGCTGAGCTACTGGTATAAAGGAAGTAAATAATGTATGAGATACTATGAAAAATCATCCATAAGAAGAATAATTTTAATGGAGAGTGAGTGTACAGTTTACAGGGAACAGTTATTGGGCAAAGGCACCATATTCTGGTACTGCCTGTCAAGATTTTATATTTTGACAAAGTTTTTTCTACAACAGGTGAATATTTTAAATATAGAAATAAAATAAACTATTATGTCTGGGAAATATAAAATTATAACATAACTAGTAACAAATTGGTCACAGAATCAAAGTGATAATAGCAGTGCTGCCTTCTTTCTTAAAGAGAGCAATGAAAAGATTGCTTATTTATTGAAGTGCTTTACAAACATAAAACAATATTTTCTTTGCCTTAATTCTGAGGTTTCGTTTTTGACCCTTTGTCCTCTACTTTCCTGTCTCTTTATGATTCTGTGTTCTAGGCTATTATTTTGCTCCACTTTCATTTGAAATTAGTCCCACTAAAAGAACAGTTCTTCTATACATCAGTGTCTATTTTGCTGTCTCGATGTATAGAACAGTCTTATGGACTCTGTGGGAGAGGGAGAGGGTGGGAAGATTTGGGAGAATGGCATTGAAACATGTAAAATATCATGTATGAAATGAGTTGCCAATCCAGGTTCGATGCACGATACTGGATGCTTGGGGCTAGGGCACTGGGACGACCCAGAGGGATGGTATGGGGAGGGAGGAGGGAGGAGGGTTCAGGATGGGGAACACATGTATACCTGTGGTGGATTCATTTTGATATTTGGCAAAACTAATACAATTATGTAAAGTTTAAAAATAAAATAAAATTTAAAAAAAAAAAAAATAAATAAAAAAATAAAAGAACAATTCTTAAATCTCTATCTATGACTTTATTCTTACAATTTTCAGATAATAGTTTGCATTTTAAATAACCTTTTGGAAAATTGGATAAAGATATGCAATGATCAATCTCGACATGTTTAAAACCCTCCCTGTCTTTCCTCTAATTTTCTTCTAAATGTTGTTCTGACTTCATTCTCACCACTCCATCTTGTGGGCTATCATCCTATTAGCCTTCCATAGATTCAACTTTATCATGACTCTTCAACCATCAGAAAGAAAACTCTGATGTTGAAAAGACATTGTAATAAAGACTTTCTCCAGGGTTTTTATTGAAAAACCCCATCTGATACCTATTTATCTGAAAATAAGACAGCATGGTTGCTATTTCATCTTACTAAGTGAAATCAGGAATGCAGAAGCTGTCTCTAAATTCTAAAGAAAGACTGAGATGTGATATATTTTTATCATTAAGCATATTGAACCCACAGAGAATGCCACTAAGGTGAAGCACCAAAACTGCAAATGTTCCACATTAAACCACATCTATAGGTAATATTTTGGGCAGTAGGTAAGTTTAGTTTCTTTTATTTGTTTTGCTTTTTGAATTATTTATTTTTGCTTTTTTACAAACAACCCTATGTTCTATTTTAAGGATCATAATGCATAAGTACATAACTTTTTCCCTGATTACATTTGTTACATATTAAATTGCCTTGGAGCAAAATGTAAATATTTAATGAGTAACAAATTCATTGAGTTTTTCCCAAAACAGAAGATTTCCATAGTAGCTGTCTTCAAATGTTAGTTTTAAATTTCTCATTGATCCTGTATAGTTGATGAAACTTACCTAAACAAAACTGTAGAAAAACAAAGATTTTTTTTTTTTTTTTAGTTTGAAGAATTTTCAAGACCGATGACTTCAATCTTCACATGATCTGAGTAGCAGTTAAAAAGAGAATTGAGGAACAAATAGCATGTACTTAAAGGTTTCTGATTTTTTTTCCCTCTGTTTAATGAAAAAGCTTTTGAACAAAATCTTCAACCACTCTATTATCCTTGGATAGACATCAAATGTTATATAGTTTTGGTCTGAATCCAAGTTCATTACTTACTAGTAGTATGACTTTGAGCAGGTTGATTAGCCTCTCTGTGCTTTTTATTTCTTAAATATAAAAAATGAGGATAATAAGAAAATTGTAAAAAACTTACACTGGATAACATATAGTAGACAATACTAAAGAAATTCATGGAGTGTCTTCCATAGAGTAAGTTCTCACTAAGAGTTAGCTGCTATCATTATTATAAAGAAAACACTATAGAATTAGGACTTGGAAACAACTTATAAGAGAAATTCTCTCCTTTCATTCACATCACAGAATGTCATAATTGTTCTGTTTACTAGCATGAAGAAGGATGATCAGGGTACTCAGCACATTTTTAAATGAGCCTGCATAGGTTGCCTTAATCCATTACAGGTGTTTTCTGATTCTTCCTTAAACACAGTTCCTGGTACTCAATATTGAATATTTAGGCCTTCAGTCTCCTTTTTGTAGTTCCGTTTGTGAAGGAAATATATCTGTCATGATAATAGGAACAATAAGATTGTAAGTCCTTATACCCAGATTAGTATCAAGTGAGTACCCTAAAATAAATCGTATTTAATAAAGTGCAAGGTCATCAGTATATCATTTATTTTAAAGCCTTACTGGAACATGTAAGATTATCATAATCAATAGTGATAAAGTAAATTTTAATTCTGAGAAATTATACTATCTAAAGCTTTCTCCTAAAAATGAACAATGCTTTGTTGACTGTATTTTAAATTATGGAGCAGATTATTCACAAACATCATAAATCCTAAAGAAATGTGATACTTATTGCACCCAGGAAGCTAATACAAACATGGACTGAAAAATTTAATCAGGCCTATAATTAAGCTATTTTAAGCCAATTAGTTATTCTCTAGTAAGCATTTCATTAGGCAATAGCATTTTGTGTTTATATTGGATCTCTTTTCTGCTAAGAAAGAGAAGCAGTAAAAAATTTTGATGGACGTTTATCTTTTTAAAAGTTACTTAAAAATTAAAAGACAAAAAATAATGTGACATTTCTACTTTATAGTTTCCTACAGATCACTTATTTGTCTTTAGTAAAATGAGAGAACTAAGCAGGATTCTTAACTATAACCCTTAAAAATGTGTAGTTAACTACTCAGATTGTATCAGGAAAGAGAGACAGCATCCCTTTCTATAGGTCTAGCTCAGTGCTTCATTCGCATGCTTCCTTAGAAGAGCAAGTTGCCCTGGATAATGTAAAACAATGGTAGTTTCACCATTTGAAGTTGCTAAAGTTGAAAAAAATTCCAAGGATTTTATCTTCTTCTCCTGCTGAATATCTTAATAGTATTAGGATGAAAGAGGTTTGTTTTTGAGGTTAATTTATTTTTTCTTCTTAAAGCATAAAATCTGAACAGATGGGAATCACAGATTTGGCTTAGTGAGAACTGAAGTTGTTTCATACACTTTTTGTTTTTGTCTTTAGAAACAAAACCCAACAGCATTAATTTAGCCTGGATCTGTACAATACTAGTATTGTCCATCATCGCTCAATGATGGAGTGTTAACTGCAGCTGTAGATTCAGCATCTAGGCCTTTGTTGTATTTTTCAAGAAGCCATTAACAGGGCTTCTTTTTTGGTTTAGGATTGCCCCCCTTTTTATTTGCATGTGCTTTTTCCACAAAATACTTAAGTTGCTAAAAGCTGGCATCAGCCATAAGAAGGATACTTAAACTATTTTTGAAATTAAACTTGAATTAACTCCAAGTTATCTCCTGTTTCCTTAAGACAGAGGGAAGAAAAGATTATGTGTTGTTAAATTTATGATTATATTTATTGGCAGCTATTTGTAAACTTCTGTCTTGTTAGTGACTAGTGGGTTGTAAAAGATTTCTGTTATTTCCCTTCTTGCTGGGTAAATCATTGTAATTAAGTCTCAGAATGTCTCCTACATTAGGTGTGATACAGCTTAGAATCTCCTGTGTTCTCATTTGCCAAAAATGTGTTTTATATCCTTACACTTTGAGAGTCTTTCTCAATATATCTCAAGATATTTAGGGCATTAATTAGAGATATGAAAATGTTCAATGGTATCTCTCACAGTACTTTTATGAGCAATAATCATATACTCATTCATCAGGCAATACAAATTGTTACCTCAGAGAATTTTAGAGCACATCTAAAACACAGAGTTCATGTAATATCCCCCCTTGGTTTTCAGATGAGGCAGCATAGTTTCAGGTAGGTTAAGTGAACATTTGCAGGTCACCTACCTGCTCAGTAAGAAATCCCAGATGAGACCACTGAAAGTCAATACAGTCTATGCTTTGAGATCTCATAAGAGTTCTCAGTGGATTTGATCCCTTTGTTGTTGCTTTTTCCCCCAATACACAACTACACTCAGTTATGTTAATTATATAACCTACAATTCATCCATCGCATGAAAGCAGAATAAAGCCATTCATACACGCCAAAGTTGAAGCACACTTTGGACAATACATTTTATTGTGTTTTGTGAATAAAGACATTTAAATGTTCATATCCTGTGAGCTAAGAGCTCATGTATACCTCTCAAACCTGAAAATAAAACTTCTCAGAAAAGAGAAAATTCTTGAATATGTCTTATGTCAATTTGTTGTGTTATCCTTTTTACTCATTACATTGAAGTATTTAGTTCTTTATAGTTTATAATCACTTATTCAGACTTCTGGATACAATTCTACATTTTCTTTACCTGACTCAGTCAAGAAAAACAAACTTGGATTAACCTTAATGAGATTCATTAATTCTGAATGATGCTTACAAATTTGTCACTGGCTCCAATGTTTTGATAAAAAGACTTTTATTTTTAGTTTCCACCTCTATAAAAACAACATATTCTTTATTGTGACTATAAAGAAGTTGCAATGAGCAGAACCACCATACTAAGAATTAAATCAATTTCTAAGTCTGGGACACTGAAAGTGAAGCCCTGAATTCTAAAGGATTCTTTGTCATTGTTTTACCAGTTATGTCCGGCTCTTTGCAACACCATGCACTGCAGCTATCTAGGCCTCCCTGTCCCTCACCATCTCCTGGAGTTTGCCCAAGTTCATGTTCATTGCATTAGTGACATAATTTTATTTACCACTTTACCTTATGTATCTTTTAACAAATTTTATTTATTTATTTGACTGTTTGGTCTTTATCATTGTATGGGCTTTTCTCTAGCTTCAGTGAGTAGGGGCTACTCTCTAGTTGAGATGCATGAACTTCTCTTTGTGGCAGCTTCTCTTGTTGCTGAGCACAGACTTTAAAGCTTTGGGGCTTCAGTAGTTGTGGCCCCTGGGCTCTAGAGCACAGGTTCAGTGGGTATGGCACACAGGCTTAGTGTGCACAGCACACTGCTGCATGTGGGATCTTCCCAGACCAGTGATTGAATCCATGTTTCCTGCATTGGCAGATGGATTCTTTACCACTGAGTCACCAGGGAAGCCCCACCCTATGTATTTGTATTATAACTTTAGTAAACACAATCACATATCTGAAGGCAATGGCAACCCACTCCAGTGTTCTCGCCTGGAGAATCCCAGGGATGGTGGGGCCTGGTGGGCTGCCGTCTATGGGGTCGCACAGAGTCGGACACGACTGAAGCGACTTAGCAGCAGCAGCAGCATATCTATATAGATAGATACCTTCTTGTAGAGTTCTATCTATAGAGAGATTCTCTCTCTCTCTATGTTACTGATTCCAGTTTCTCTCTCTCTCTGTTACTGATTCTGCTCACTGCTCAAGAGGCCAATGAATCCAAGAGAGGAGGTGTTGAGGCAAGGAATAACAACTTTATTCAGAGAGCTGGCTGACCGAGAAGATAGCAGATTAATGTCTCAAAATAGCCATTTTACTTGGTTCTGGATGCCAGGTTCTTTTACGGATCAGAGGTGGAGGGAGGTGAGGAAACAAAGTAAAAAGGCCATTAATCTTGCAAATATCTCCTAGAATGGCAAGCCTCAGGCAGGGGGGTGTGTTATTTCATCCTTCCTGCTGTCTACAGGTGGACAGTGTTCTGAACAAAGGCACTTTAGTTTAACAGTCAGGTAGAAGGCCAGGATTCTCTGAGGCAAGCCGTTATGTATGCTTATAATAACAAAAGCAATGGAAAGCAGGTCAAAGATACAGTTGGAACATGGAGTTAGAATTGACTTCTCCATGCAACAATATTAGTAATTCTATATATATAGTATTCATTCTTTGAAATTCCACCTTCAGCTTACCTCTAAGAAGATTATATTATCCAGTCCCCTCTCCAAAGCTGTTAATGAAATTGCTCTTTTTTTTTTTTTTGCTATATCCCAACAGTGAGATGCTCAATTTTAATTACCTATTTACTTTTCTGAATCTTAGTCTGGATTGTAAACTCTTCAGTGATGAATCCCCATCATATTCTTATCGTTTATCACATTGCCTAGAATATAAGATATGCTTAACTTTTTTAAATGGTGAGTTAGCCAACCAATGTGCATCCTCAGTCACATCTGACTCTTTGCAACCCGTTGGAGCCCGTCAGGTTCCTCTGTCCATATTTTCCAGGCAAGAATACTGGAGTGGGTTGCCTTTTCTTCCTCCAGGGGATCTACTTGACCAAGGGATTGAACCCACATCTCCTGCATTGCAGGCAGAGTCTTTACCTGCTGAGCCATCAGGGAAATCCCAACAGAATAGTGAGGAAGGCATGTTAATTATTGAATCAGTATTTTAGCACTTACCTAATTCCATAGAAACTTCAGGAATCTCAAATAGAAGGAGAGAAAAACCTATATGTAGATGGTAAGTGGTGGCACTAAATTCAAATCTGATGATGTATAGGTTGGTAATACTGTAAGATTTCCAAAAATATATTTTAATTCCAAAATAAATTTACATAGAAATGAATTAAGTATGATTTATCAATTTAGAAAAATCTTTATTTTGCTATTGATCCCTAATTTTATATTCATTTATTTAAAAATGATTTCCAGATATGCAATAAAATATTATTTCTCAAGTGTCATCAAAAGATCCTCTGGAGGAGGGAATGGCAACCCACTCCAGTATTCTTGCCTGGAGAATACCCATGGATTCTCACAGAGGATTCTTACAGAATCCTACAGGGGAGCCTGGTGGGCTAGAGTCCATAGGATCACAAAGAATTGGACAGGACTGAAGTAACTTGTCATGCACACACCACTGTTTTCCTGAGCAGTTTTTCTGTTCTGTTGTGCTCATGAAATATCATGATAATAAGTACTCCAGTACCTTTGAAATGTTTATTCTTAACATAAACAAATTTTTTTATGTATCTATTATTTTAAAATTAATGTATTAAATTTTATCTGTTTAAAAATATTGACATTAAAATAAGCCAATGTATTTACAATTCAGTTATCTGGTATTCCAATCTTGTCATTAATTAAAAGAAATTGAATTCCATGTTTGAATCTAGTTGTACTTACACTAGTTGAACAGACAGAAACTGGAGTTTGTAGAGGTCAAGATAGTTTGAATTTGTACTATACAATATCTAACAGAAAAGGAGAGAGAGAAAAAGAGCTATAGAAATCCTCGAAGTGGTTCCCCTGAGTCTTTGGAGTAATAGCCATCTATGTATGCTTAGGTGAGACCTCATGAGACAAGCATAACTTCTGAGGAAAGAAAAATCAATCTAGTTCTGTAAGATAGAAAATTCCCAGCGATTATGTAAGACTGAGAGTTGTTTTATCTCCTACCTTGACTAGCTATCCCGGAAGGGCAAGGCCTTGTGCAAAGCATTTTATCAGTCCTAGAATAAAGGCGGCCATAAGACTTGCCCCAAAATAATGTAAAGGAGGTCAAAAGATCATAGTAATCTGCAAGTAATTTAACCGCCTACCAGGAAAAGTTAATCACTTATAAAAATACCAAAAAATCCAGCATTCAACAACATAAATTCATAATGTCTGTCATCTAATTAAAAATTACTAGATAACAAAGAAGTAGAAAGACACAAAACAACTCTAAATATGTTTTTAACCTTTAATTTCAATTTATCCAAAAGTGGGAATTCAATTACAGTATTAAATGAAGAGCTATAATCTTACTATCATATATTCTACATGCAAATACTACATGTTATGGCACTTTCATATAAAAGCAAGCAATGTATTTATAGCATATTATCACTCATCAGGAAGCTTTTTAAACTTTATGCGTGTGCTCAGTTGTGTCCTACTCTTTGCAACCCCTTGGACTGTACCCTGCCAGTCTCCTCTGTCCATGGGATTTTCCAGGCAAGAATACTGGAATGAGTTGCTGTTTCCTCCTCCAGTGGATCTTCCCAACTCAGGGATGGAACTTGCATCTCTTGCATTGACAGGTGGATTCTTTACCATTGTGCCAGCTAAGAAACTATGTATCTCAATAAATATTTACAAAAACTGCAAGGTCACAATTATTACTTGCTAAAATTTATATTCTGGACCAGTAAGTCTCATAAAATCACAATGCTTAAAATGTCAGAACTCAGACTTAAATCCACTGATCTCAAAATAAACATTATTTTTTTTATCCCATACCATTATCTCAAGTAGATTTATAAATGTTAAAAGTTATACGATATTCCATTAAACAAATTTTCCTATTTTTAAAATCATCACTTAAAAATTTTTAAAGCTCTGTTATCTATTTACTTATTTGGCCATACCACATAGCATGTGGGATCTTAGGTCCCAGACTGAAGAGGAAAATTTAAAATTTTACATAACCTCCTGCTCCTCCTGCCTCTGTAACTCAGCTTGCTCCTTGCAAAGTCTGGATCACGTTGGTCTCAGAAAGTGAGGACTCACAGTACTAGGAGCTGGAGCTTATCTCACTCACCCTTGTCCTGCTCTTTGCAATTTCCCAGCCCCTGCCAACCCACAAACCCACTTAATCATGCCTGTCCATATATAAAAACTCTGTAACCTCTTTGTTTGGGGCTCAGAGGTTGGAGTGTTAACTCCTCTAGGCCCCCTGGAATAATAAACTGGAGTTCTCCAACTCTCCGAGTGTGGTGCTTGGTTTCTCAAGTACTGGTTTCTGCAACAAGACCAGGGATTGAACCCTTACCCCCTGCATTGGAAGCACAGGATCTTAACCACTGGACTGTCAAGGATCCCTAACTATTGATGTTCATAGTTTGTCTCCTAAACATTTCTTTCACATAACTAATAATTGTACTGGGTTTGATACATCCATAAGTTAAAAATAAAATACATGTGTGTATATATATGAGTTATATATGTATACTTTTATTTATATATATATAAATATATTTTAATATATATAATATATATATATATATTTTAATATATATAATATATATTTATATATATATATTTTAATATATATAATATATATATTTTAATATATATATAATATATATATATTTATATATATAAATATATATATATATATAAATAAAAGTATACATATATAACTCATATATATACACACATGTATTTTATTTTTAACTTATGGATGTATCAAACCCAGTACAATTATTAGTATATTGGTCAAAATGTTCATTCAGGCTTTTACATAAGATCTCACAGAAAAACTTGAACAAACATTTCAATCAACATAATATATTCCCATTTCATCTTAAAATAATATTAAGTCCACATCTACAGTAAGTCAATATGGAGCTTCAATGGTGTTTTCAACAAAAATTTCAAATGAATGAGCAAGAGATTTTTAAGTATTCATAAATCTTATGTAGGTCAGAATAGGCTATTGAAAAGAAAAAGTAAAATTCAGATAAGAAAGGATTTCTTAGAGAAATCTAAAAAACACCTGTGAAGAAACACAGCCAAGGGTAATTGACCTCCTGATGGTGAAAGACAAAATAGAATAGACACTTATCTACCTAGAAGTTAGAGTGTTTTGTTGACTTTCCTATTTTTAACTTAACAATAAATTTTTTGAATATCTAGTCCTTTCCAACTTTTTACTGCTTTTGGAAGGAAAAAGAATTCAGATTATCAAAACCACTTTCAAGCCCTGAAATTTTATTACTGATTTCAGATGATGCAATTGCCATCAAAGAAGTAAATAAAAAGCTTTATTTTGATATGCAAATTAGAATATCAAACTATCAATTTTGTGCATACTTCACATATTCTGAAATACCATAAAAAGGAACATTTGAATTGTAGAAGGCCAGGTGTGCAATCAGAGATAGGCTTTTTACCCTAGCAAGAGTGATCAATATGACTTAATACTTTGACTTGATAGATAGGAACTTGGATATATGATTCCATTCCAAATAAATAACAATAGGAAAAAGCTAAGACAGTGGACTTGGGTTTTCTCTTGTTTTGATTTTTCTGGTTTTATTACCACCATTGATATTACTTTAGTCTCATTTGATATAGCAAAAACTGACTCATTGGAATAAACACTGATGCTGGGAAAGATTGAAGGCAGGAGGAGATGGGGATGCCAGAGTTTGAGATGATTGGATGGCATCATTGACTTGATGGACATGAGTTTGAACAGGCTCCAGGAGTTGGTGATGGACAGGGAAACCTGGTGTGCTTCAGTCCATGGGGTCACAAAGAGTCAGACACGACTGAGTGACTGCACTGAACTGACTTCATTTAGTAGGTAAAGCTTCCTATAAGATAAAGAAATAAAATTCACTGGAAAATACCATGATGCTGGAAAAGATTGAAGGCAGGAGGAGAAGGGGACTATAGAGGATGAGATGGTTGAAGGGCATCACTGACTCAATTGAGATGAGTTTGAGCAAGTTCCAGGAGATGGTGAAGAACAGGGATGTTTGGTGTGCTGCAGTCCATGGGGTCACGAAGAGTTGGATATGACTGAGCAACAACAACAAGAAATGAAATACAAGATCTTTAGATGCATATACACCAAAGATATTTTTGTGTAGGAAACACAAAATTACGTAAATTACTGTCTTCTTTTATCTGATTTATGGCAATATACTTGACCAACCTAAATATATATCAGGAATGAAGACACTCACCTGATAAATCCTTTTTGATAGAACTCCATAGTAGTTCATTTTAACACCTCATTTTAGCTGTTAAGAGAGGTTTAGAGATATGATTTAGAGAAATTCAAGTTTGGGTGACCTGTATTTTTTTGTCCTTATTCTGACCATATCTACATGCATCAAAGCAAGTTTCTTAATCTTGTTAGATCTTATTTAAAAAAAAAATCTGAAAGATGGAAGAGTTGGTCTTTATAATCTCTGTATACAGAAGTGTATGTTCTGCCCAGATGCCAAATACATTGATATTTAATGAAGACAGGGTAAATTATGGCATTTCCCCCTTATCTTGCTAATGCTAGTGGCAAAATTTGATTAGAGTGACAAAACAAATTTCAAGAAACTAGAAGCCACCTCACTGCCGGGGTCCAGCCCCGGTGGATCCAGGGAATTCGAAGCGGGGATGGCGTCGGCGAAAATCAGGAAACAATTGCTTAATTAAACGTTAATTAAGGATATAAAAAGTAATAGAATGAGGATAGCTCAGTGAGGAAATTCAGTGGAGAAAAGAGGCTGAAATAAGGATAGCTCAGTAGGAAAATTCAGTGAAGAAAAGAGGCTGAATAATTCAGCCAGAAGGTAAGAGAAAGAACGACATGGTGAGACCAAGTTTCGGTGAACAAGGCCCGCACTTTATTTTCCAAAGTAGTTTTTATACCTTAAGTTATGCATAGAGGATAATGGGAGAAGGGGTAGAGTCATGCAGCAAGCCAGGCTTTCTTCCTGCAAACTTATCATATGCAAAAGCTTAGGTGATTTGCATCATCTTCTGGCCCAGAGGCCTGTTAACATTTTAAGACCCTTTCTTCAGAAAACTTATTTTTCTCTAAAGGTGATTGGTCAGGAGCCACCCTCCAAAAGCATTAGACAAAGTTGCATTCCTACAGAGCAAAGGTGTGGTGGGCTATAACAAGAAAAAGAATTAACTCAAGGGTCCCAGATTACAAACATTAAAGCTACTATTTACACCAATTGTATTAATCAATACACTGCCAGGGACACAGCAGGTAAGGGATATGGAAACTTAGCAGCAAACATTGGCCCAACAAGTGAAAATCCCTTCACCAATACAATTTCTAATCAATCTTTTAACTGCTCAAAGGAATCTGTATTTAGACAGTTTAGAACATCTCATGCCTCTCACAGTTGGGAGGCTCTGAGCAATCACATGTGGCCGGAAAAACCTATTCAGGCAGGCTAGAGGACTTCCAAAGGAGTTTGTAGGTTGAAACACTGTCACACCCAGGAATTATTAACTGGAGCTGTAAGCTAACTCTTGTTTCAGAGAGAGGTAGTGGGGGACAGCCCCCCGTAAAGCCAGAGGTGTAGGTGAAAGCACAAAGCAGAAAGTAGGCAGACTCTTGTTTTGGGGGTAGATGGGGGACTCCTGAGGCTCGATCCCGCCTTTGCGTATGCTGAGCCTCCTTCCTCTTGACCTTTGTCATGGGCGGAGTTCCTCACGCTGGCTCCCGGCAGTGATAGAATTCCAGTTGAGCTATTCCAGATCCTGAAAGATGATGCTGTGGAAAGTGCTGCACTCAATATGCAATATGCACTCAATATGCAATATGCCGGCTCCCGGCACCTCACCAACGTGCTTTTTTTGGGGTTAGTCAATAAGTGTTCATTGAGTTCTTTTGGCTGTGGTGGTACTACAAGGATCTAAGAAAACATAAAATATAGTAACTTCTCCCAAGGGATTTGAAATTACTCACTCTAGTACTCCTGGGTTTCCCTGGTGGCTCAGCTGGTAAAGAATTGCCTGCAGTGTGGGAGACCAGGGTTTGATCCCTGTGTTGGGAAGATCCCTTGGAGAAGGGAAAGACTACCCACTCCAGTATTATGGCCTGGAGAATTCCATGGGCAGATTTGGACACGACCGAGTGACTTTCACTTTCACTTCACATACATAAAAGACCAATAAAAGGGGTATCCTGTATCTTTAAAGAGTGACATTGACATATTAGTTTGCTATCTTTTACTTTCTACTTTCTACCAGTTTTGAAATACTTTATACCAAAAAGAATATAATATCTAACATAAATCTAACCAAAAAAAAATCACAGGGGTTCAGGGATATAGTTGGACCTCATACATAGTTAAAACTGAGATTGCAAACACTTCACTCTAAAACTCAATCTCACCTGTCTGTCACACTTGTTTCTCTCTCTCTCCTCTCTGCATGTCAGTTTTATTCTCTGAGATTAGCCACTTCAACTAGGAGATGGATTCCAAATTCACATTTCTTAGATTTGCTATAAAAGATAAATTATGAACAATCTTCTTTCCTGTTCCAAGTAAAAAACAAAATAAACACATCAATTAACAAAACACCAAGAAGGGAGAAAACTGGCCAGGCAAAGGTGTACAATAATATATTTGGCCCAATGTTGGTGAGATGCTTACACCCAATTATTCAATATTGAGAAAGGACAGTGGCATTTGTAATCTGAGACTGGGAGATTGGGCAGGAGGCAGAAGGAGCTTGCACTGGACATGGAGTACTGTCCTGAGCAACTGGAAAAAAACTACCAATAGAAATAGATAATAAGCTTATTAGGGGAACAAAATGATCAGCCCCAGCTCCTGAAAAAGTTAGGCATTATGATTACATCCAATGATGTAATCCAGCTGGGTAACAACACAAAGTTAGCACAAGAGCACCAGCTTGAGAAGTGCAGGTGTGAGATGGGCTTGGGGGCATTCAGTGTGTTAGTTTGGTGGGAACCCTGTACAAATCCAATCAAGCAAGGTCACTTCCTCTGGAAACGCTATTATTTTTATTCCCTCTTCACTTTTCCACTTCAGAGCACATTTCCAATTTATCTATCTTTAGAAGTTTCTATGTGTTGCTCTTTCCCTTTGTCATAAATATGACACCTGCAAAAACCATGTACACTTGTTTTCTGAAGAGCCCAGGATTAGTATAACCTGGGGAGGCACAACTGATCTAATAGGAAAGACTTGGAGAGCTTGTATTAAAAAAAAAAGAAAAAACCCTACTTAACTAGGTTATCTGGGCCAAAAGAGAAGAGGGCTTAAAATTACAGCAGGCATCATGTGTAGAGCAGTGGTCTGTTGGTAACTCTAATCAAACATTAAGAACTTAGACTTGATAAAGTAAACAGAACATTTTATTCTCCATTGGGAAAATTATTTCCATAGAAATAGTAATTTTTCTCTCCTAAATATCAAGGGAACTTAAATGTCAGGTAAAATTTTGCATGCTTGGTTTAGTTTAAAATATACATTTTAAGCTGAGTCATTATTGTAGCTATTTTATTTTATTTTTAGATCCCATTTAGTATTTTCTGAGACCTTTGACGTCTGTTTTATATATGATAAAAACACATTATTCTGAGATAGGAATAGATCAGCAATAGACATATAGCCCCAAATTGATTATCTTCAATATAAACTCTCTCTTGGGATAAAAAAGACTTTATCATTCCAAAATAAATTTGTGTTTCTTGTCTTTTATGACTAACTATTTGATTATACAGCATGGTCTTCTTTCTTTCTCTGAAGTATTTGGACATTATGCTTCTGTATTTTCCTTGAATAGTTCACTTCCAGTTGAAATCCAATTAGAACCAGAAGTTAGTTTTTCATTAGCAGAAATTGTGGGTTCTTTTGTGACTCAGAGAATAAGAATGACGGTAAATCAACAACAAATTTATTAAAACCTACAAGCAACCACTTCTAAAGCTAAGAGACTTAGTGAGGAGGGAGAAGTGTGTATTAGTGTTCCTTTCCAAGCTTCTGTGGTGGCTCAGACAGTAAGGAATCTGCCTGTAATATAGGAGGCCTGGGTTTGATCCCTGGGTCTGGAAGATCTCCTGGTGAAAGGAATGGCTGCCTACTCCAGTACTCTTGCCTGGAGAATTCCCTGGGTAGAGGGGTCTGATGGGTTACAGTCCATGCAGTTGTGAAGACCTCAGACACGACTGAGGGACTAACACTTTGACTTTTCAATAGACCTGAGAGTGTACCAATGAGGTCAACTGTTAGGTCTGTCCCAAGGTACACAACTATCTGAGGTACACAACTATTCATGCACTTGCCATATCATTCTCATTGGATCTTGATGTGTTGCAATAGCACATCAGACCACATATTAAAACAACTTTTACTTGTTACTTATAATCCTAAAGATTAATTATGTCCTCATAACTTTCTCTTTCAGTCATGAAATTTATTCCTTCTTGCTTTTTGTTTGACTAATTGGGAATTTCTACTAAAACATAAAATAGCAGTAAATAAATAAAAATATATTTCTAAGGGAAATTTAATTCAGTGCAAAATTATTACTTGGAAAGAATATAGTTAAGAAGAGTCTAAGGGCTGATATCTCAAGACGAAGACTGAGGAACACCCTGAACTCTCATTTACTCTCGGTTTCTCTGTAGGATCATCCAATTTCTGATTTGTTGAATAATATTTAAACAAATGAAAAATATGAAAATGGCACCAAATATATTTTGGAATTCTCAAATTAAACTTTATTAGTAATAAAATTTTAATATATTTTAAAATAAAAAATATGTTCGTATACCAATAAACAGCATATGCATATGCATAATTTCATTAATTCTTCACAGTAACCTTATGAAGTAATACTATCACCTTGTAGAAATAAAATTGGGAGTACTATATGCTTAATTTCTCTAAAGTTAGAGTTCAAATGTTTAAATAAGTGGCAATCCCAAAGTTTTAAGCCAAAAATGTTTGACTAAAGCCACATTTTCATACAATCAGTCATGTGACTTCTAACACTGAGATTTAAGTGCAAACCAAAAGAGGAATATTAATCTTATAAGCGAATTCATAGTCTTTGAATGAAGTCGAATACATTTCTTTTTAAATCCAGAGAAGTATAGAACATAGGTGTTTTTTGCAAACTCAAAGAAAAAAAATTACAAAAATTTTGGAGAAAAATATCAGGCCAATAATGATGAAAGGACTATACAAGACACATCATAAGCCAAACTTTTTAAATCATCCAATAAACATTGAAAGCAAAAGAAAAATAAAAATTCATTAAAAAAAATATGTCAGGAATCAGCAAGCAGCTTGTTGATATCAACAATCACTTTTATTTAAATCTCATTGCTATGTCATTAAGAAGAAAGAGTCTGCTACTTGTGGCTTTCCTAGAAAACAAAACAGTATCATTTCTGCATTTATCTTTATTAAACTATTGTTATGCTAACCACTCAATATTTGATGTCTGGACACACAGAAATTACAATTTAATAGAGGAATAGGGATTTATGGAATACAAATGGGAGATACTAGTTTTAATGGAAAGATTAAAACTTATAAAGAAGGTGAATTTAAAGAATGGGAGAATAAAAACAGGAAGAGAGGCCAAAAATTGCATGAGGAAACACATGTAAATGTTAGCCCATGTCTATTATCTTCAAAAGCAAAGAGTTACATATATTTTAGGAAACTGTATTGAGCTGAGAAAATAACAAAACTAATCTTTGCTGACCTCACACGATAAAAGTCAGTGTTGCTGCTTAATATGTTTCCTTATTATATTATTACAATCACCTTCTAAATTAAATATAGCTGAATTTTTCAGTCAAGAAACATGTCTTTAGACTGGTCCAGGGTTGAACCACTGGTGGATGTTGACTTTGAAATTTGACCCCAAGGTCCTAAGATTCCAAGTCTGGTGCTTGTCCCACCATCTCATTTTTTCTTTCTTTTTTTTTTTTTTTTTCACACAGGAAATATTAATTTTATTGTGGCAAAGGGACATCATTTCTTAGGACAATGCACTGGTTGTTATCTTTTCCTTAGTGCTTTGAGGAGTCTCTCTTCGAAATCCATGATCAGGTTAGAGTTCCTTCTCTTACTTCCATATATATATCCCAGAAACCTTTGGGAGGAGGCCATGAGTATCCCGTTCAGAACATTGCTCTCAACAGGTACATCATTTAAAAAAAGCTTTGTGAAAAGATTCATTTGGAAATATTTAACTCTATATCCACTTCCAGGCTATTCTTAATTCACACTAGTATCCTAAAGGGTTTGAGAATTAGAGAAAAAAAATCTGATTAACTTTGCTTATCATATCATTTTTCAAATGTATTTGACCTTGGATACTTTTTTTAAATAAAATATAATGCCTATTAGTCTCCAGAAATTAGTGTTTTCAGCGACATCCTGTGGGAAAGACAATCTATTGAAAATAGTGTAGAATGCATGAGTGGTGCTATGGAGAGTTCAGGAGACAAAATCAAGAGACTAAATCAGCACCAGGTCAGAGAACACTGACAATGAAGAGCTGAGAAAAATGGACTTCAGTCTGCAAGCAAGTTGGAAAAAAATCTTGAAGGATTTTGCATAAGAGAGTGATGTGGTAACATCATACCCAAAATATCCCTTGTATTTGAGTATTTAATAATACTTACAAATACTTCTTTGGAACTCTGCATTCAGATGCTTATATCTTTCCTTTTCTCCTTTGCTTTTTGCCTTTCTTCTTTTCACAGCTATTTGTAAGGCCTCCCCAGATAGCCATTTTGCTTTTTTGCATTTCTTTTCCATGAGGATGGTCTTGATCCCTGTCTCCTGTACAATGTCACGAACCTCTGTCCATAGTTCATCAGGCACTCTGTCTATCAGATCTAGTCCCTTAAATCTATTTCTCACTTCCACTGTATAATCATAAGGGATTTGATTTAGGTCATACCTGAATGGTCTAGTGGTTTTCCCTACTTTCTTCAATTTAGTCTGAATTTGGCAATAAGGAGTTCATGATCTGAGCCACAGTCAGCCCCTGGTCTTGTTTTTGCTGACTGTACAGAGCTTCTCCATATTTGGCTGCAAAGAATATAATCAATCTGATTTTGGTGTTGACCATCTGGTGATGTCCACGTGTAGAGTCTTCTCTTGTGTTGTTGGAAGAGGGTGTTTGCTATGACCAGTGCGTTCTCTTGGCAAAACTCTATCAGCCTTGGTAAAACTCTATCTGCTTCATTCCGTAATCCAAAGCCAAATTTGCCTGTTACTTCAGGTGTTTCTTGACCTCCTATTTTTGTTCTCCAGTCCCCTATAAAGAAAAGGACATCTTTTTTGGGTGTTAGTTCTAAAAGGTCTTGTAGGTCTTCATAGGACTGTTCAACTTGAGCTTCTTTAACGTTACTGGTTGGGCCATGGGCTTGGATTACCATAATACTGAATGGTTTGCCTTGGAAACGAACAGAGATCATTCTGTCATTTTTGAAATTGCATCCAAGTACTGCATTTCAGACTCTTTTGTTGACCATGATGGCTACTCCATTTCTTCTAAGGGATTCCTGCCCACAGTAGTAGATATAATGGTCATCTGAGTTAAATTCACCCATTCCAGTCCATTTTAATTCACTGATTTTTAGAATGTCGATGTTCACTCTTGCAAATTTGGAAAACTCAGCAGTGGCCACAGGACTAGAAAAGGTCAGTTTTCATTCTAGTCCCAAAGAAAGGCAATGCCAAAGAATGCTCAAACTACAGCACAATTGCACTCATCTCATGTGCTAGTGAAGTAATGCTCAGAATTTTCCAAGCCCAGGCTTCAGCAGTATGTGAACCGTGAACTTCCTGATGTTCAAACTGGTTTTAGAAAAGGCAGAGGAATCAGAGATCATATTGCCAACATCCGCTGGATCATGGAAAAAGCAAGAGAGGTCCAGAAAAACATCTGTTTCTGCTTTATTGACTATGCCAAAGCCTTTGACTGTGTGGATCACAATCAACTGTGGAAAATTCTGAAAGAGATGGGAATACCAGACCACCTGACCTGCCTCTTGAGAAACCTATATGCAGGTCAGGAAGCAACAGTTAGAACTGGACATGGAACAACACACTGGTTTCAAATAGGAAAAGGAGTACATTAAGGCTGTATATTGTCACCCTGTTTATTTAACTTCTATGCAGAGTACATCATGAGAAACACTGGGCTGGAATAAGCACAAGCTGGAATCAAGATTGCCAGGAGAAATATCAGTAACCTCAGATATGCAGATAACACCACCCTTATGGCAGCAAGTGAAGAGGAACTAAAAAGCCTCTTGATAAAGGTGAAAGAGGAGAGTGAAAAAGTTGGCTTAAAGCTCAACATTCAGAAAACGAAGATCATAGCATCTGGTCCCATCACTTCATGGCAAATAGATGGGGAAACAGTGGAAACAGTGTCAGACTATTTTTTGGGGCTTCAAAATCATTGCAGATGGTGATTGCAGCCATGAAATTAAAAGACACTTTACTCCTTGGAAGGAAAGTTATGACCAACCTAGATAGCATATTGAAAAGCAGACATATTACTTGGCAACAAAGGTCCTTCTAGTCAAGGCTATGGTTTTTCTGTTAGTCATGTATGGATGTGAGAGTTGGACTGTGAAGAAAGCTGAGCGCCGAAGAATTGATGCTTTTGAAATGTGGTGTTGGAGAAGACTCTTGCAAGTCCCTTGCACTGCAAGGAGATCCAATCAGTCCATCCTAAAGGAGATCAGTCCTGGGTGCTCATTGAAAAGATTGATGCTGAAGCTGAAACTCCAGTACTTTGGCCACCTCATGTGAAGAGTTGACTCATTGAAAAAGACCCTGATCCTGTGAGGGATTGGGGGATGGAGGATAAGGGAATGACAGAGGATGAGATGGCTGGATGGCATCACTGACTCGATGGACATGAGTTTGAGTGAACTCTGGGAGTTGTTGATGGACAGGGAGGTCTGGTGTGCTGTGATTCATGGGACTGCAGAGAGTCGGACACGACTGAGCGACTGAACTGAACTGATAGGTACTTCAGTAACAATTTTTCAGACAAAAAAACCTCTGCTAACATTTAGTGCCTCAAACTTCATACAAGAACTTTTTGCATATTTGAAGTAGGTTGAGTGCCAAACTTTACTAGAATAATGGTCCTAGTGTATTTAGTCTACCATCATCCATCTTTTAAAATCATCATTTCAATGGATTTATGAGGTACCATGATGAAAAATTATTGAAAATAATACCCAGGATAACTTTAGTAGAGGCAGCTGAATGCAATTAATAGCTAAAATGTTTTCACTGTTGACACACCAATTGAAGTTTGTTTTTCTGTAAGTTGTGTGAATTGTTTTTATTTATAAGTAATGATTTCAATGGTAAGTTTATAGCTATTTCTGTTATACCTGCCTGTACCACAGAAGGATAAACCCTTTATGGAAAAAGACTGCATATAATGAAGTATTTAAAACCACTGATGTGCCAAAATTTCATGTTGCTCATCTTTTGTTGTTGATATAATGTTATTGAAGAGTACTGTCATCAGAGAACCTTCTCAAAATGGTCTGAGAGGCCAGTTAAAATACAGATGGTGGCTTCCTCTCAGATTACTTGAAACACTATCTTGGTTAGAGGTGGGGGGAAATATTCAGAAATTTTTCTGGGAGCTGCACATGCCTATGAAGGTTTAGAAAACCCTGGCCTATTAGGTCAGAGAAGGAGAAAAAATGTATATCATTCAGCTTTCAAATGTAATTGCACAAGAGCAGTAAACCTGGAGAAAGCAATGGCACCCATTCCAGTACTCTTGCCTGGAAAATCCCATGGACGGAGGAGCCTGGTGGGCTGCAGTCCACAGGGTCACAAAGAGTCGGACACGACTGAGTGACTTCACTTTCACTTTTCACTTTCATGCATTGGAGAAGGAAATGGCAACCCACTCCATTGTTCTTGCCTGGAGAATCCCAGGGACGGGGGAGCCTGGTGGGCTGCCGTCTATGGGGTCACACAGAGTCGGACATGACTGAAGCGACTTAGCAGCAGCAGCAGTAAACTACTTAGTCAAGACTTCTTAAGCAACCATTATGTATAAAAGCTCCACTGAGACTCCACAAGATGCCCTCTCA
Source organism: Bos indicus (assembly GCF_029378745.1). Lineage (NCBI taxonomy): Eukaryota > Metazoa > Chordata > Mammalia > Artiodactyla > Bovidae > Bos > Bos indicus. Next base: position 80,843,235 of record NC_091761.1, read on the forward strand.
AAGTTGTAAAAGTAGAAAAAACAGCATAAATGAAAAAGATAGTAAACAGTGCATATGATTTTATAAATACCACAGGATACATATATGCAAATATTATATATAACAGCCTCAAATTTTTATAAATACTGATAAATTATTCAATCATTGCATTTCATAGACCTGAAAGCCAAGACTTAAGAACTTAACTGCATCTCAATAATCCAAGCCTGCTCCTGATTCAAGGACTTGAACAGTTCCCTCTGCATACAAGGCTCTTTCTCTAGTAATTTTTATTGGATTTCTCACACAGAAAAGCCTTATGTGTTATGATATAATTTGGGAGTGCAGTCTCAGGGAGGCAGGGCTGAAGGAAAGAAAGATTAAAGGGAAGGGAGTAAAGAGAGGAAAACTACAAAGTCAACCACTGCTTGGTATCAAGTGCAGCTAACATCTCCATCTCATGGTGCTTCTGAGAACATAAAAGGCTATGTCTCAGGATTTGCTTCTGGGATGAAAAAGTGAGAAAAATGTATCCTTCATCTCCCATTTCCCATTAATCAAAACATACATCTTGAGGCATTGGCTCCTCTGCATTTCCAGATCGCATGTGAATGGGTACCAAGCAATTCAGGCAGTGTTTCATGCCTCACCATCCACAGGGAAGCCACCATCTAGAGCAGTTCTGGGGCAATGTTTTATCTGCTTGAAGTTGGTCAGAATCCACATGAAGCTAGTTTATAGAATAATAGTTGGAGAGAAACTAGGGTCTGAAAGACCCATACAGGTGAGTCTGAGAGGTTCCATGAACACGACTTCATCTCCCCAATGTCATTTCCATGAAAAGGAGTGTCTGATTCACTTAGTAAGGTGCAATATTTGTTATAGCAATTAACACTTAGTGGTATTATATTATAATTTTTTTTACAACTATTTTTTTTTTTTTACTACTATTTTCTTCTCTCTCTAGGATGTAATTTTCATGAGTACAGGGACTTTGTTTAGGTCATTGCCTTCACTCCAGTGCTAAGCACAGTACTTTAACCATAGCAGATGCTCAGGAAATACTTGTTGAAAAAAATGAGTAGATGAATTGATTAAGTGACTTGTCCAAGGTGGCTCAATTACAGAGACCAGAGTAGAACTTAGTTAACATGGATTCAAATCATTTAACATTGTGCTGAAACAATGTTACAGAGAATTGGATTATAATAAAGGGAATAAAACAAAGTTAAACATGGAATGTTTCATATGTCATAAATATTCACATAACATTTATGTCTTCATTTACCTAGGTCAACACTGTCCAATAGAAATTTACTAGATGATGAAAATATACTATATCTATACAATATGGTAGCCAATAGCCCCATGTGGAAATGTATGGAGCACATGAAATGTGGCTAGTGTGACCAAGTAGATTTTAAATTTTATTTAATTTAAATTTAAATAGCTACATGTAGCTGAAGTGAAGTGTAAGTAAGTCTCTTAGTCATGTCCAACTCTTTGCGATCCCATGGGCTCTACAGTCCATGGAGTTCTCCAGGCCAGAATACTGGAGTGGATAACCTTTTCCCTTCTCCAGGGGATCTTCCCAACCCAGGGATTGAACTCAGGTCTCCCGCATTGCAGGCAGATTCTTTACCAGTCAAACCACCAGAGAAACCCATGTTGCTAGTGACTGTCACATTAAGACAATGCATCTGTAAATGTGCCTGTATTTAGTCGCTCAATCCTGTCCGACTCTTATGACCCCATAGACTGTAGCCTGCCAGGCTTCTCCAATCATGGGGTTCTCCAGGCAAGAATACTAGAGTGGGTTGCCATTTCCTTCTCCAGGGGATCTTCCTGACCCAGAAATTGAATCCTGGTCTCCTGCATTGCAGGCAAAGTCTTTCCTGACTGAGCTACAAGGAAAGCCCTTTACCAACTGAGCTGCGAGGGAAGCCATGCATCTGTAAGTTTTTATAATTTAACACCCTAATCTTTCTAATAACTGCCAAACTGACAAACGAGTCAGTTTTAAATGTTTAAATCAAGTGAAATACAAATTGATGCATATTTTGTATTTAAAATTTTTCCTCTAAAAACTTGCCTGAGGTTTAAATAAATAAAGGGAAAGTTTGATTCAGAACATTGAAACTGTAACTGTTTAGGGGCAGGAGAGGCAGAGTTCAGTGAATTGTTTGAATAGTGGAAGGCTTTTTAATTTCTCCCTGAATTATCTACTTGGATTCAGTACTTTCAAGACTAGGTCAAAAGTTCTTACAAATGAAGTTTTAAATTTAAAACAATACTTTTGACTCTCTTCACCTCCTGAAAAAAAGTATTAAATTGTTTAAGTCTGAAGATAACTGCTTCAACTCTGCTCAGATAGCTTGGTTTCTTTGCTTATTAGGAGTGGTTTCCTGTGGATGGGAAACCAAAGGCACACTGGTCTTGAGGAGGGCACATACTGCAGTAAGCCTTCCCCAAGCCTGCTCCCTACACCACCCATGAGAGGCAGAGGAATGTTTCAAACCTCTACATGAAACTAGCTGAATGAATCATTGGAATATTATTTCATTTTCTCCCAGATGTCAGTCTTCCTAGAAGCAGCCAAGCTGTCCTAATCTTTCCTAATAGAGAAGTCAATGTGGAGATAAGAATATTCTTTAAAATATCTCTGCTGAAAAAAACAAAGAAAAAGGCACTGGACTGATACAACCCATTTTGGCTTTATTCTTTGTATATTTTCTCCTACTAAAAGGAGAGAGTGAAAACTATTCAGTCAAAGCAATAGATGACAAGATAATAAAAATATAATTTGTTATAATGCCAGAATAACAAGGGCTGTAATATGACAGAACTGAAGGAAACACGTGATAGAAAATTAGAGACAGCATTAAACTTAACCCAATTAAGATGGCATACATTTAATGACCTCCGGAGAAAGTTAATTTTTAAACCACTCTCTTGCTCTCTACCTGGAAATATCTCTTTATGTCTAACTTAAATATCTCCTAGTGCAATTTAAATTCATTTCCTTTTTGTGATGCCCAATGGAGCAAAAAGTATGGACTACTTTCCTTTGAGGGATAAGCCATAATTTGTTTAAAGATCGATAAATATGCAGCTTCTCAGATTTCTCCAGCTAATGACTCTGTTTAATGTTTCCGTAGAGGTCTCCATTATTGTCATTCTACTCTGAACTCTTGTCTAAATTCTCTGCATTCCTTTAAGTTGATGAGCCTCACAGTTTTTTTTCAGACTGCAACTGTGAATGGCACACAGCACTCAACAACTAGGCTTGGCTGCTATGTGTGCCCTGCCATTAAACATAATATTCATTGTACCCATTGTTCTGCATTCTTCTAATGTTCTACACTGGAGTGGAGTCAAGTATGAACAGAAATGCTAAGCATTTGACTCCACTTCAGTGATATTTCTAGATCTGTAGGTAAAAGCTGTCTTGCAAGTCTTTACCTTTCCCACTTGATTTTTTTTTTTTCTCTTTATTTTTTGCTCTCTTAAAAGGGGAATTGCCATGATCTGGCTGTATGTGACTTGGCTGTTATATTTTAAAGTTTCTCCCAATGTTGTTCTTTTGAAAGCTTTAGTAATTAGATTAGTATACCCGATTTGCTGCATTTTCTTTCCTATTGCAATTTTCATTTTAAAGCCTTGGGAAAATGACTTGACGTGGTGTACAGTTCTATACGCTACCTCTGACTTTTATGGTTTTATTTTTATATTTTTTCAAATTATTATTTCATCAGTTATTTACTGCTTTCCTACTGGTTCACAAGAAAATTTCTCTTTTACTTTCTTATAGTTGTACAAAAAAGTAGTAAAATCATGATTAGCCTGGAGGTTTTAAAGGTAGAACGGGTATTAAAGGACTCAAATAAATATCTTTTAAACTATCTTTTGGGCTTCCCTGGTGGCTTAGATGGTAAAGTGTCTGTCTGCAGTGTGGGAGACCTGGGTTCGATCCCAGGATTGGAAAGATCCCGTAGAGAAGGAGATGGAAACCCACTCTAGTGTTCTTGCCTGGAAAATCCCATGGATGGAGGAGCATCGTAGGCTACAGTTCATGGGGTCGCAGAGAGTTGGACACGATTGAGCCATTTCACTTCACTACCTATCTTTTAGGCTGGGAAAGATTATTGAATCTGGACAGCACGGCACAGACACAGTAAGGAAGCTTTCAGTTCAGTTCAGTTCAGTTCCTCAGTTATGTCTGACTCTTTGTGACCCTATGAATTGTAGCACGCCAGGCCTCCTTGTCCATCACCAACTCCTGGAGTTCACCCAAAAACATGTGCATCGAGCTGGTGATGCCATCCAGCCATCTCATCCTCTGCTGTTCCCTTATCCTCCTGTCCCAAATCCCTCCCAGCATCAGTGTCTTTTCCAATGAGTCAACTCCACATGAGGTGGCCAAAATATTGGAGTTTCAGCCTCAGCATCAATTCTTCCAATGAAAACCCAGGACTGATCTCCTTTAGAATGGAATGGTTGGATCTCCTTGCAGTCTAAGGGACTCTCAAAAGTCTTCTCCAACACCGCAGTTCAAAAGCATCAATTCTCCAGCACTCAGATTTCTTCATAGTCCAACTCTCACATCCATACGTGACTACCAGAAAAACCACAACCTTGACTAAATGGACCTTTGTTGGCAAAGTAATATCTCTGCTTTTTAATATGCTGTCTAGGTTGGTCATAACTTTCCTTCCGAGGAGTAAGTGTCTTTTAATTTCATGGCTACAATCACTATCTGCAGCAATTTTGGAGCCCCAAAAATAAAGTCTGGCACTGTTTCCACTGTTTCCCCATCTATTTCCCATGAAGTGATGGAACCAGATGCTATGATCTTAGTTTTCTGAATGTTGGCTTAAGCCAACTTTTTTACTCTCCTCTTTTACTTTCATCATGAGGCTCTTTAGTTTCTCTTCACTTTCTGCCATAAGGGTGGTGTCATCTGCATATCTGAGGTTATTGATGTTTCTCCTGGCAATCTTGATTCCAGCTTGTGCTTCTTCCAGCCCAGCATGTCTCATGATGTACTCTGCATAGAAGTTAAATAAGCAGGGTGACAATACACAGCCTTGACGTACTCTTCTTCCTATTTGGAACCAGTCTGTTGTTCCATGTCCAGTTCTAACTGTTGCTTCCTGATCTGCATATAGGTTTCTCAAGAGGCAGGTCAGGTGGTCTGGTATCCCATCTCTTTCAGAATTTTCCACAGTTTATTGTGATCCACACAGTCAAAGGCTTTGGCGTAGTCAATAAAGCAGAAATAGATATTTTTCTGGAACTCTCTTGCTTTTTTGATGGTCCAGCGTATGTTGGCAATTTGATCTCTGGTTCCTCTGTCTTTTCTAAAACCAGCTTGAACTTCTGGAATTTCATGGTTCACGTATTGCTGAAGCCTGGTTTGGAGAATTTACAAATGAGCAAAAGCTATATCTCTCAAAATATTACTTTTTATTTTTGCATTTATTTTCCCTCTTATAAATCTAGTGTAATGAGTTACAAATTCTCACTCAATTTGAAATTTTTTGTAGAATAACTGAGGCTATTGCTGGGGAGTTTTCTTTTTATTTGCAAATCAAGCACTTAATTGTGACTTGTCCAATAGCCTATATTTGATGACCATAAGAACACATTAAAGAATATTTCTTTAAAAGATTAGTTTAATGTGCAATATTTTATGTGTTATTAGGGCATGTCTTCAACAATAACAGTCTGAAGTCTTTAATTCCATTATATTTTGAATAATTTTCACTTCAAGCTCTAAAATGCTGATAATTTTCACTTATTTTAGTACAATTGTCATGTGAAAGTATTAGTCTCTAAGTCATGTCCAACTCTGTGGCATCATGGACTATAACCTGCCAGGCTCCTCTGTCCATGGAATTCTCCAGGCAAGAATACTGGAGTGGGTAGCCACTTCCTTTTCCCAGGAGATATTCCTGAACGAGAGATTATACCTAGGTCTCCTGCATTACTGGCAGATTTTTTTACCGTCTGAGCCATGGAAGCCCATAATTGTCATAATTTATTATTTTTGTTAGGAGATCAGTTATAGTCACAAATTCAGGCTTACTAGTTTTCTTAGAAACAATACAATGTCTTCTAATGAAAGAACAGTTTTTACATTTTTGAGAATGTCATCATTTACCATCCCCAAGAGAATTTTGCATTCTAAGTGAAAATGTTAAATACCTACATTTATCTCAGAAACAAATACTTTACCGTAACAAATTAACATGGGTGATTATTCTTATTTTGTTTAGTGCTCTTATCAACAGCTATGCCCTTCTATAATAGCAATCTTTAACAGCCAATATTAGATTACTACAAATAACATAGTAACAAAAATCATAACAAAAATTACCTAATAAAAATAAATACTATTTTACATAGAGTTCAGACAGGTAAAACTTCCATAGCTAGTTTCTCTTCAGGACTAAATGCATTATTCAAACAGACACTAAAACTAATTCTTAAAAATGAGGCATTATTGCAGTCCTAAAAATGGTGAGAGTCTATGTTAGCATAATTGACAATACCCATAAAGAAAATATGAAGTGATTTACAAAAAATACTTTATCAAAACTTGGGAAATGTTTACTTTATTAATATATTTACTATGTAATTACCAAGCCAACATTACCTTAGTTAATCTGTGTGGTGAAAGAGGGACAGGTTTAGGATCAAAATACATGCTATGCAGAAGCAGGAGGCTTAAGTCCAAATCCTGAGAACACCAGAGAACTCCTGACTCCAGGGAACATTAATTGACAGGAGCTCATCAAATGCCTCCATACCTACACTGAAACCAAGCACCACCCAAGGGCCAACAAGTTCCAGAGCAAGACATACCACGCAAATTCTCCAGCAACACAGGAACATAGCCCTGAGCTTCAATATACAGGCAGCCCAAAGTCACTGCAAACCCATTTATATATCTCAGAACTCATTACTTGACACTTCATTGTACTCCAGAGAGAAGAAATCCAGCTCTACCCACCAGAACACCGACACAAGCTTCCCTAACCAGGAAACCATGACAAGCCACCCGTACAACCTCACCCACAGTGAGGAAACTCCACAATAAAGACAACTCCACAAACTGCCAGAATTCAGAAAGGCGATCCCAAAGACAGCAATATAAACAAGATGAAGAGACAGAGGAATATCCAGTAGGTAAAGGAACAGGATAAAATGCCCACCAAGCCAAACAAAACAGGAAGACATAGGGAATCTACTTGATAAAGAATTCCAAATAATGATAGTGAAAATGATCCAAAATCTTGAAAACAAAATGGAATCACAGATAAATAGCCTGGAGACAAGGATTGAGAAGATGCAAGAAAGGTTTAACAAGGACCTAGAAGAAGTAAAAAAGAGTCAATATATAATGAATAATGCAATAAATGATATCAAAAACACTCTGGAGAGAACAAATAGTAGAATAAGGGAGGCAGAAGATAGGATTAGTGAGGTAGAAGATAGAATGGTAGAAATAAAAGAATCAGAGAGGGAAAAAGAAAAACGAATTAAAAGAAATGAGGACATCTCAGAGACCTCTGGGACAATGTTAAACACCCCAACATTCGAATCTTAGGAGTCCCAGAAGAAGAAGACAAAATAGAAAGACCATGAGAAAATACTTGAGGCGATAACAGTTGAAAACTTCCCTAAAATGGGGAAGGAAACAATCACCAAGTCCAAGAACCCCAGAGAGTCCCAAACAGGATAAACTCAAGATGAAACACCCCAAGATACATATTAATCAAATTAACAAAGATCAAACACAAAGAACTAATATTAAAAACAGCAAGGGAAAAACAACACATAACACATAAGGGGATTCCCATAAGGATAATAGCTGATCTTTCAATAGAAACTCTTCAGGCCAGGAGGGAATGGCAGGACATACTTAAAGTGATGAAAGAAAATAACCTACAGCCCAGATTATTGTACCCAGCAAGGATTTCATTCAAATATGAAGGAGAAATCAAAAGCTTTACAGACAAGCAAAAGGTGAGAGAATTCAGCACCACCAAACCAGCTCTCCAACAAATGCTAAAGGATCTTCTCTAGACAGGAAACACAAAAAGGGTGTGTAAACTCAAACCCAATACAATAAAGTAAATGGCAATGGGATCATACTTATCAATAATTACCTTAAATGTAAATGGATTGAATGCCCCAACCAAAAGACAAATACTGGCTGAATGGATACAAAAACAAGACCACTATATATGTTGTCTACAAGAGACCCAGCTCAAAACAAGGGACACATACAGACTGAAAGTGAAGGGCTGGAAAAAGATATTCCACGCTAATAGAGACCAAAAGAAAGCAGGAGTAGCAATACTCATATCAGATAAAATAGACTTTAAAACAAAAGCTGTGAAAAGAGACAAAGAAGGACACTACATAATGATCAAAGGATCAATCCAAGAAAAAGATATAGCAATTATAAATATATTTGCACCCAACATAGGAACACCGCAATATGTAAGACAAATGCTAACAAGTATGAAAGGGGAAATTAACAATAACACAATAATAGTGGGAGACTTTAATACCCCACTCACACCTATGGATAGATCAACTAAACAGAAAATTAACAAGGAAACACAAACTTTAAATGATACAATGGACCAGTTAGACCTAATTGATATCTATAGGACATTTCACCCCAAAACAATGAATTTCACTTTTTTCTCAAGCGCACACGGAACCTTCTCCAGGATAGATCACATCCTGGGCCATAAATCTAGCCTTGGTAAATTCAAAAAATTGAAATCAGTCCAAGCATCTTTTCTGACCACAATGCAGTAAGATTAGATCTCAATTACAGGAGAAAAACTATTAAAAATTCCAACATATGGAGGCTGAACAACACGCTGCTGAATAACAAACAAATCACAGAAGAAATCAAAAAAGAAATCAAAATATGCATAGAAATGAATGAAAATGAAAACACAACAACCCAAAACCTGTGGGACACTGTAGAAGCAGTGCTAAGGGGAAGATTCATAGCATTAAAGGCATACCTCAAGAAACAAAAAAAAAAAGCCAAATAAATAACCTAACTCTACACCTAAAGTAACTAGAAAAGGAAGAAATGAAGAACCCCAGGGTTAGTAGAAGGAAATAAATCTTAAAAATTAGGGCAGAAATAAATGCAAAAGAAACAAAAGAGACCATAGCAAAAATCAAAAAAGCCAAAAGCTGGTTCTTTGAGAGGATAAATAAAATTGACAGACCATTAGCCAGACTCATCAAGAAACAAAGGGAGAAAAATCAAATCAATAAAATTAGAAATGAAAATGGAGAGATCACAACAGACAACACAGAAATACAAAGCATCATAAGAGACTACTATCAACAATTATATGCCAATAAAATGGAGAACTTGGAAGAAATGGCCAAATTCTTAGAAAAGTACAACTTTCCAAAACTGAACCAGGAAGAAATAGAAAATCTTAACAGACCAATCAGAAGCATGGAAATTGAAACTGTAATCAAAAATCTTCCAGCAAACAAAAGCCCAGGTCCAGACGGCTTCACAGCTGAATTCTACCAAAAATTTAGAGAAAAGCTAACACCTATTCTACTCAAACTCTTCCAGAAAATTGCAGACAAAGGTAAACTTCCAAACTCATTTTATGAGGCCACCATCACCCTAATACCAAAACCTGATAAAGATGCCACAAAAAAAGAAAACTACAGGCCAATATCACTGACGAACATAGATGCAAAAGCCCTTAACAAAATTCTAGCAATCAGAACCCAACAACACATTGAAAAGATCATACACCATGACCAAGTGGGCTTTATCCCAGGGATGCAAGGATTCTTCAATATCCGCAAATCAATCAATGTAATACTCCACATTAACAAACTGAAAAATAAAAGCCATGTGATTATCTCAATAGATTGAGAGAAAGCCTTTGACAAAATTCAACACCCATTTATGATAAAAACCCTCCAGAAAGCAGGAGTAGAAGGAACATACATCAACATAATAAAAGCTATATATGACAAACCCATAGCAAACATTATCCTCAATGGTGAAAAATTGAAAGCATTTCCCCTAAAGTCAGGAACAAGGCAAGGGTGCCCACTTTCACCATTACCATTCAACATAGTTTTGGAAGTTCTGGCCACAGCAATCAGAGCATAAAAAGAAATAAAAGAAATCCAGGTTGGAAAAGAAGAAGTAAAACTCTCACTGTTTGCAGATGACATGATCCTCTACATAGAAAACCCTAAAGACTCCACCAGAAAATTACTAGAGCTAATAAATTAATATAGTAAAGTTGCAGGATATAAAATCAACACACAGAAATCCCTTGCATTCCCATACACTAATAATGTGAAAATAGAAAGAGAAATTAAGAAAACAATTCCATTCACCATTGCAACAAAGAATAAAATACTTAGGAATATATCTACCTCAAGAAACAAAAGATCTCTATATAGAAAACTATAAAACGCTAGTGAAAGAAACCAAAGAGGACACTAATAGATGGAGAAATATACCATGTTCATGGATTGGAAGAATCAATATAGTGAAAATGAGTATACTACCCAAAGCAACCTATAGATTTAATGCAATCCCTATGAAGCTACCAACAGTATTTTTCACAGAGCTAGAACAAATAATTTCACAATTTGTATGGAAATACCAAAAACCTCGAATAGCCAAAGCAATCTTGAGAAAGAAGAATGGGACTGGAGGAATCAACCTGCCTGACTTCAGGCTCTACTACAAAGCCACAGTCATCAAGACAGTATGGTACTGGCACAAAGACAGAAATATAGATCAATGGAACAAAATAGAAAGCCCAGAGATAAATCCACGCACCTATGGACACCTTATCTTTGACAAAGGAGGCAAGAATATACAATGGAGAAAAGACAATCTCTTTTTTTTTTTTTAATTTTATTTTATTTTTAAACTTTACATAATTGTATTAGTTTTGCCAAATATCAAAATGAATCTGCCACAGGTATACATGTGTTCCGCATCCTGAATCCTCCTCCCTCCTCCCTCCCCATACCATCCCTCTGGGTCGTCCCAGTGCACTAGCCCCAAGCATCCAGTATCGTGTATCGAACCTGGACTGGCAACTCGTTTCTTACATGATATTTTACATGTTTCAATGTCATTCTCCCAAATCTTCCCACCCTCTCCCTCTCCCACAGAGTCCATAAGACTGTTCTATACATCAGTGTCTCTTTTGCTGTCTCGTACACCGGGTTATTGTTACCATCTTCCTAAATTCCATATATATGCGTTAGTATACTGTATTTATGTTTTTCCTTCTGGCTTACTTCACTCTGTATAATAGGCTCCAGTTTCATCCACCTCATTAGAACTGATTCAAATGTATTCTTTTTAATGGCTGAGTAATACTCTATTGTGTATATGTACCATAGCTTTCTTATCCATTCATCTGCCGATGGACATCTAGGTTGCTTCCATGTCCTGGCTATTATAAACAGTGCTGCGATGAACATTGGGGTACACGTGTCTCTTTCCCTTCTGGTTTCCTCAGTGTGTATGCCCAGCAGTGGGATTGCTGGATCATAAGGCAGTTCTATTTCCAGTTTTTTAAGGAATCTCCACACTGTTCTCCATAGTGGCTGTACTAGTTTGCATTCCCACCAACAGTGTAAGAGGGTTCCCTTTTCTCCACACCCTCTCCAGCATTTATTATTTGTAGACTTTTGGATCGCAGCCATTCTGACTGGTGTGAAATGGTACCTCATAGTGGTTTTGATTTGCATTTATCTGATAATGAGTGATGTTGAGCATCTTTTCATGTGTTTGTTAGCCATTAACAAGTGGTGCTGGGAAAACTGGTCAACCACTTGTAGAAAAATGAAACTAGACCACTTTCTAACACCATACACAAAAATAAACTCAAAATGGATTAAAGATCTAAACTTAAGACCAGAAACTATAAAACTCCTAAAGGAGAACATAGACAAAACACTCTCTGACATAAACCATAGCAGGATCCTCTTTGACCCACCTCCCAGAATTTTGGAAATAAAAGCAAAAATAAACAAATGGGACCTAATTAAAATTAAACTCTTCTTCACAACAAAGAAAATTATAAGCAAGGTGAAAAGACAGCCTTCCGAATGGGAGAAAATAATAGCAAATGAAGCAACTGACAAAGACTTAATCTCAAAAATATAAAAGCAACTAACTCCTGCAGTTCAATTCCAGAAAAATAAATGACCCAATTAAAAAAAAGGGGCCAAAGAACTAAATAGTTATTTCTCCAAGGAAGACATACGTATGGCTAACAAACACATGAAAAGATGCTCAACATCACTCATTATCAGAGAAATGCAAATCAAAACCACAATGAGGTACCATTTCACGCCAGTCAGAATGGCTGCGATCCAAAAGTCTACAAGCAATAAATGCTGGAGAGGGTGTGGAGAAAAGGGAACCCTCTTACACTGTTGGTGGGAATGCAAACTAGTACAGCCACTATGGAGAACAGTGTGGAGATTCCTTAAAAAACTGGATAGAACTGCCATATGACCCAGAAATCCCACTGCTGGGCATACACACCGAGGAAACCAGAATTGAAAGAGACACGTATACCCCAATGTTCATCGCAGCACTGTTTATAATAACCAGGGCATGGAAGCAACCTAGATGTCCATCAGCAGACAAATGGATAAGAAAGCTGTGGTACATATACACAATGGAGTATTACTCAGCCATTAGAAAGAATACATTTGAATCAGTTCTAAAGAGGTGGATGAAACTGGAGCCTATTTTACAGAGTGAAGTAAGCCAGAAAGAAAAACACCAATATAGTATATTAATGCATATATATGGAATTTAGAAAGATGGTAACGACAACCTTGTATGCAAGACAGCAAAAGAGACACAGATGTATAGAACAGTCTTTTGGACTCTGTGGGAGAGGGCAAGGGTGGGATGATTTGGGAGAATGGCATTGAAAAATGTATAATATCATATGTGAAATGAATCGCCAGTCCAGGTTCAATGCATGATGTAGGATGCTTGGGGCTAGTGCACTGGGATGACCCAGAGGGATGGTATGGGGAGGAAGGTGGGAGGGGGATTCAGGATGGGGAAAACGTGTATACCCTTGGCAGATTCATGCTGATGTATGGCAAAACCAATACAATATTGTAAAGTTAAAAAAAAAATACAGGTAGAAAAAAAAAAATAAATGCTATGCCACTGAATAATTGTGTGACTGAGAACAAATTACTCTGTAGAATTTATTTCTTCCTAGTATAAATGATAATTACTACCTCATACAATTAAATGAGGTTAAGTGTTAAAATTATGATCAATAAACTATTCACCCAACATAGTTTTTTTTTTTTTTTTTTAAGGAATCTATCATATGGGAAGATTAAGGCATATATGACAAAGCAGTGTTTTTCACCCTCTGCTTATTGTCTAGTTGTCAGAAAGACATTATTCAGTTACAGGCATACTTCATTGTAAAAGTGAAAGTGTGAGTCACTCAGTGGTGTCCACTCTTTGCTACCCTATGGACTGTAGTCCACCAGGTTCCTCTGTTCATTGGATTTCCCAGGCAAGAATACTGGAGTGGATTGCCATTTCCTTCTCCAGAGAAGCTTCCTGACCCAGGAATTGAACCTGCATTGAAGACAGATTCTTTCCCATCTGTACTTCAAATTGTGTTTTGCAGATATTGCATTTTTCACAAATTGAAGATTTGTGGCTACCTAGCTTCAAGTAAGTCTTCAGATCAGATCAGATCAGTCGCTCAGTCGTGTCTGACTCTTTGCAACCCCATGAATCGCAGCACGCCAGGCCTCCCTGTCCATCACCAACTCCCGAAGTTCACTGAGACTCACGTCCATCGAGTCAGTGATGCCATCCAGCCATCTCATCCTCTGTCATCCCCTTCTCCTCTTGCCCCCAATCCCTCCCAGCATCAGAGCCTTTTCCAATGAGTCAACCCTTCGCATGAGGTGGCCAAAGTACTAGAGTAAGTCTTAGGCACCATTATTTTCAATAGCATTTGCCCACTTTGTATCTCTGTCACATTTTGATAATTCCACAATATTTTAAGCTTTTTCACTATTATTATATTTGTTATGGTAATCTGTGATCAATGACTGTTGATGTTACTGTTGTAAAAATATTATAATTCACTGAAGACTCAGATGATGGTTAGCATATCTTAGCAATAAAGTATTTTTTAATTTAATTAATTTATTTTATCTTCACCTGTGCTGGGTCTTTCATTCTATGAGCAGGCTTTCTCTATTAGTCTTGAGTGAGGGCTCATTGCAATGGCTTCTCTTGCTGTGGAGCATGTTCTCTTGGGCGCACCAGGTTCTGTAGTTGTGGTACAGGGGTTTAGTTACCTTGCAGCATGTGGAATCCTCCTGAACCAGGGATCAAACCCGTGTATCCTGCATTGGCAGGTGGATTCCTAACCACTGAACCACCAGGAAAGTCTTATAGTATATTTTAATTAGAGTATGTACAATATTTTTAGACATAATGCTATTGCACACTTAATAGACTCAGTTCAGTTCAGTTCAGTTGCTCAGTCGTGTCTGACTCTTTGCAACCCCATGAATCGCAGCACGCCAGGCCTCCCTGTCCATCACCAACTCCCGGAGTTCACTCAGACTCATGTCCATCGAGTCAGTGATGCCATCCAGCCATCTCATCCTCTGTCGTCCCCTTCTCCTCCTGCCTCCAATCCCTCCCAGCATCAGAGTCTTTTCCAATGAGTTGACTCTTCTAGCGTAGTATAAATGTAACTTTTATATGCACTGGGAAAACAAAGAATTGTATGACTTTCATTAGTTGAAATATTTGTTTTATTTAAGTGATCAGGAACCGAACCCTCCATATCTTCACAGTATACCTATAATCATAATTTATTGCAATTGTAATGGGTACTATTAAGGAAAGGCAAATAGGGCCAAGGTAGTAACTATATCTGAGAGCTAGCCTAGTCTCAGATGTAAATGCAGCCACACCCAAGGAAGTGGTTTTTAAATTGAGATTTAGAACAAGAGGAGGAGGCATTAGCCTAAAAAAGAATTAGAGATGCCTTTATTCCAGAAGAAAGAACTGAAAGTTCTGTGATTCAAAGTTGAGGGTCAGTGAGATCATGTTGTTGTTTAGTGGCTAAGTCATGTCCAACTCCTTGAGATCCTATAGACTGTAGCCTGCCAGGCTACTCTGTCCATGGGATTTTCCAGGCAAGAATACTGGAGTTACCATTTCCTCCCACAGGGGATCTTCTTGACCCAGGAATTGAACCCTCATTTCTGCACTGGCAGGTGAGTTCTTTATCACTGAGCCACCTGGGAATACCAGTGGGATCATGAGAGAATCTTACATTTCTCTTTTCTGTTACTCACCTATTTGTGAACTCCCTAGTAATGGAGCATAGCATGCCTTGTTTTTTCCCTTTAATGCTAATTTAATATGTAGTATTGAATATGACAGAGGTAAAATAATCGCTGGATTGAAGTCTAGTTATTTTAGGTGGGAAGGTCCAACTGAAGTATGCTTCTGTAAATATCAAGCAGTCATAATTATATTTTCATTTGACAAAATATTCTTATGTTCATTTATGTGAATCAGAATTCATTGACTGTCAGGACTGAAGCCAATAGGAATTACTGGAATCTCATGGGCTTATTCCACATTTTAAAATTTGTTACTGTCTGTAGTTAATAGCCGTCAAAACAGTGCATCTGTATTTAGTGCACAATTCTTTACCAGATCAACTGGGATATCTCCAGCTGAAAATATTTTTTGAAACATGAGGAATTTTTACTAAAACTGTATAGTCTGTTTGTTTCTTTTCAACCCCCTAAAGAATTCCTAACTTAAAATTGTCCAACTCTTTATGTGGGAGTGAAAGTGAAAGTCACTCAGTAGTGTCCGACTCTTTGCAACCCCATAGACTATACAGTCCATAGAATTCTCCAGGCCAGAATACTGGAGTGGGTAGCGTTTTCTTCTCCAGGGGATCCTCCCAACCCAAGGATCAAACACAGGTTTCCTGCATTGCAGGCAGATTCTTTCCCAGCTGAGTCACAAGGGAAGCCCAAGAATACTGGAGTGGGTAGCCTATCCTTTCTACAGGGGATCTTCCCCACCCAGGAATTGAACTGGGGTCTCCTGCATTGCAGACGGTTTCTTTACCAACTGAGCTTTCAGGGAAGCCTTATGTGGGAGATTATTTAATATTTTGTTAAAAAAAAAAAAAGATTGCTGAGCTATCTTCCAGAGCCCTCTCACTAAACAGTCTGCTCATTATTTTTAGTGTGTATGTGGATGTTTCCTTCTTTATTTCATCTAAGAATTAACATTATCATAAGCAATTTACAGACATTCTGCTTTAGGCCGAATGAGTCAATAAATGTTTATTTTAATTGTTTTTAGTGGTCACTTCTAAATTAATCTTTTCTACTACTATTACTACTGACCTTTAGCATACTGTCTTAAATATGGAATTTAAAAGGGAAATTAGCAAATATAGCATAGCTATGAAAAATCAAGTTGTTTCAGTTTTTATACTTCTTTGGAATATTGTAAATCCTAATTACATATTCCATATGTTTTGTGTGGGTACAAAACATTAAAAGAATTTTCTTGATTGTTTAGTTTAAAAACACTATTGCTAAGCAGCAAATATATTCAGAATAAAATCTATTAAGTCAAACACTACTTAAATGAACAGGGAAAAGTGTGACAAATAGAGGTACTAAAATTGCATCTTTTAAATCAGTAACATCAGTACCAGTTGAAGTCGACTTTAATTGAAATGCATTTTCATGTATTCAGCGCATTCCAAACACAGGCTTCATGCAATTATCTCGTTAGCCAAGAATGGACAAACATGAAAACATGTTATTTCCGCTGACATTTAAAAGTTTGGATATTATTGACATACACTGATTGATTGATTGCCGAGGCTATGCAGATATATCCAATATCTTAGGAGCAAAATTGCAAATCTGCCTGTGAATTTCTGTTATATTATGATTTTATTTTGGTAGAATGTCATGCTTTCTCTTCCTTATAACACTTTCTTATCTCATTATATCCTGTTATTTCATTTTCCTTGGCGCTCTCTTTTTACCAATCTGGCTCTCAGTTTTTTTGTAATTTAAAATCTTCCCAACCTAACAAAGAACTTTTCTCTTTCATTTTATTCTTTCTGGTTCCATTGTTCACATTGGCTCTCCTTTTTACTTGACACTCAGTCCTGTTAAAAAGTATATTTATTATGTATTATCTCAAATGTTTATTCTAATACATTGAACAACTAAAAGGCAATGCTAAATGTAACATGATTTTTCCTCAATTTTTACCACTGACATAATCTTTTCCTCTTTTATTGAAACTCTAATCTTTAACATTACTTGATATTTTAATTCTGCTCCAATTCTCTAAATATTTAAATATTTTATACATATATGTAAAAATTCTTTTATAAGTCAAAATTTGCCTTACTCTTTCTTCCAAATATGAATGAATGCTGCTTGACATTTTCAAAATTCCTACTTCTTGACATGCTTAATGGATTAAAATTTAATAAGGGTTCATGCCATAAATATTATGTGAGAAACAATATAATGCTGCTTTCTCTTCTGCTGACTGTTTCAGTGACTATAATTTTGACTATTAATGAATTACAAAACCAGATTAATATGAAAAGCTTATCAAAATTTTTATTTTCATTGCAAGAATTTTCTCATACTAAAACAGAATCCTAAGCGGCTAAAATTTAAATCATTTTTATTTTGTTGGTGCTATTTACTATTATTATACTAGATAGGAGAGGAAAAGTTGTTATTACAGAGAAAAAATGCTTGCTCCCCAGGGTAATAGAGGATTGGAAATAGCTAGGAGAGAACTTCAAGAGATAAACGACTGTCATCTTTGGGGCCTTAGGGAAACCCTAAAGAGACATTGCTTATTTTCTGATTTTACTTGAGCGTGGCAATGGAAGAAAGGGACTTCATTGTTCTTACTTTTCCCCTGTACCTCCCACTATTCCATTTTGAATATCTCATATCTTCAACTCTGGATATCCCTCTATCTCCTGCATTTCTTTATTTTTCTCTTTTCCTTGTTTAGAATTTCTCTCTATTATGTAATAGAAATGCTTGGAGAAATATTTTGTTACAAATGATTACAAACTTGCCCCCAAGACCAAGTGATAAGAGTGTTTCTACACATGACTACATCTATCTTTAAAATTCAGTTCTTTGAAATACTGCCAAGTTCCCAACATATTCATAATGCTATTCCATGTCGCCCTCCAAAAGACTAAAGCTATACGGCTATTGGTTTCCCCCTGATTTTTGTCAATATTTCTTTACTTGTAGCACAATGTATCCTTAATATGTAATATTCACCTTGTATTGAGTTTCCTTATATAACATTTTCTAAAATAAGATTTGTATTTTTCAACATTTCTATTGAAATTAAGTTAATTTTGTTCTTCCTTTCTTCTATACTTGAAATCTTAAGGTCATTTTATATTTTAGAACTGTATCCAACAATGTTTTGTGAAAACAAAATTTGACTAAGTTAATTGTAATCACTTTCCATTGGAATAATCTAGATTTTCCATTGTATTAACAATGGAAGTAAAATATTTTAAAATATAAATGCATTGTTAATAATTAACGTTAAAAAGCAAAAATATTATTGTCATTGCTGTTCTTCAGTTGCTAAGTCGTGTCCAACTCTTTGTGATCCCATGGACTGTAGCATGCCAAACCCCTCTGTCCTCCCCTATTTCCTGGAGTTTGTTCAAATTCATGTCCATTGAGTCGGTGATGTCATCTAACCATCTCATCCTCTGCCATCTTCTCCTCCTTTTGCCTTCAATCTTTCCCAGCATCAGAGCCTTTTCTAATGAGTCAGCTCTTAGCATCACATGGCCTAAGTATTGGAGCTTGAGCTTCAGCAACAGTCCTTCCAATGAATATTCAGGTTTGATTTCATTTAGGATTGACTGGTTTGATCTCCTTGATGTCCAAGGAACTCTCAAGAGTCTTCTCCAAATCACAGTTCGAAAACATCAATTCTTTCGTGCTCAGCCTTGTTTATGAACCAACTCGCGTCTGTACATGACTACTGGAAAAACAGTAGCTTTGACTATATAGACCTTTGTTGGTAAAGTGATATCTCTGCTTTTCAATATGCTGTCTAGGTATGTCATAGCTTTCTTCCCAAGGAACAAGTGTCTATTGATTCCATGGCTGCATTTACTGTCCACAGTGATTTTGGAGCCCAAGAAAATAAAATCTATCCCTGCTTCCTCTTTTTCCCCTTCTACTTTCCCTGAAGTGATGGGATGAAATGCTTTTCTTTTTCTTTTTTTTTTTAAATGTTGAGTTTCAAGCCAGGTTTCACCCTCTTCTTTCACCTTCATTAAGAAGACTCTTAGTTCTTCACTTTCTGCCATTAGAGTGGTATCATCTGCATCTCTGAGGTTGTTGATATTTCTCCTGGGAATCTTGATCCCAGCTTGTGATTCATCCATGTCACATGATGTAGTCTGCATGTAAGTTAAATAACAATATACAGCCTTGTCATACTCCATTCCCAATCTTGAACCATTCCATTGTTCCATATCTGGTTCTAACTGTTGCTTTTTGACCTGCATACAGGTTTCTCATGAGACAAATAAGGTGGTGTGGTACTCCATGTTTTGAAGAATTTTCCAGTTTTTTGTGACCCACATGGTCAAGACTCTAGTGTAGTCAATGAAGTAAAAGTGAATGTTTTTCTGGAATTCCCTTGCTTTCTCCATGATCCAATGAATATTGGCAGTTTGATCTCTGGTTCCTCTGCCTTTTCCAAACTCAACCTTTTCTAAACCCAGTATTTCACATGCTACTGAAACCTAACTTGAAGAATTTTGAGCATAACCTTGCTACCATATGAAATGAATGCAATTGTATGGAAGTTTGAGCATTCTTTGGTATTGTTCCTCTTTGGGATTGAAAAATATTATACCTTGTTTAAATAAAACTATGTAGAAAATTTTTGGAAGTGTAAATAAACTATTGAGTGTTACTTCTTGAGAAGAGTTCTTGGAATATAGGCTAGGAAGAGATTTATTATTGTATATTCTTTATCACTTTGTTTAAATGGTTTTGCTGTCATAACAAGTAATTAGCTTTTATTTTTGAATAATGGATGATGAAGACCACTGAACAGTGCCTGACATGTAAAGTATAGATTTGTATCTTGAGAAATAACAAAACAACCAAGATAGTCAGAAAAATGTATTTGCTGAAATAAAGTTTTCCAGAATGTACTTACACTGTACACTCAGAGACTCACACACACATGTGTGCACAGTTGAATTAGAGTTCAGATATTAGCTAATAAGTTGATAAATCATTCACAAAGTAATATGATTTCACATATATATCATATTTACTCAAAGGAATCATGGACATCAATTTTCATTATTTAGAAAAAACTACTAATCTTTTAAAGTGTGACTGTATAATACTTGTTTCTAATATTGATTATACTCCTGAGTGTCTATGATTTTCATTCATCAAGGATTAATCTCAAAGCCAGCTGTCTAGTCCCTTGCAGACAAAGTACATGCCAGGAATATTATGGGATGTCACAAAGACTCATGGAGACTGAAGTCTCAACCCTCCAAGTGAAAGAAAAATCTTGCCCCTTACCTTATTAAATATGGACAGGCTCTGGTCCCTCTGGGGAAAATGGAGCCAGAGACAATGCTATCTGAGCCTTGTCATGACAACTTCTCTGCTCCATCAACCCTACTCAAACTTGCTGAGAGAAATAAAGACAGTTGCTTTTCAAAACGATTAGGATGTTAATGATCTTTGGAGATGAGATTCTTGGTTGAGAATCTAAATTAAATGATCATATTTTAAACTACAAAGAATTCAAAGATAGTTTATGTTGGGAAGAAAATGGGAATAGCCAGTGATATTCTCATAATGTTAATTTGATTGCATGTTGGTCTGCTTATAGCCAGATGTCCTCCTTTGCTATTGAGCACATTGAGAAATTAAGATTCCATGCATTTCTCTAATTGCTCCCTTGAAATGAAAACTTCTGTGCTTTTCTCACAGCCATATCAAAGATGAAAACTACACATTTATGTTAATACATTCATTTTTTTAAACAAAGATTGAGAGAGAAGAGTATTATTTAGTTTAATCAGGAGTGTGTATGATGATAGCAATTATAGTTTCTCCCTGAAAGTGTCAGCTGCCCATATGAAGTGAAACTGGGAAAGTTACAGCTACATTTTCGCACTCGCCTAAGAAATGCAGATACGTATAAATCAAACAGTGCTCTTGGCTAATTATCTAGGCAGTAACCACTCTTGAATTTGCTACAAAGAAATCAATTCTTAAAATTCAGAAGGAGATATAATAAATATAGCTTTAGTCACTAACCAACAAAAAAGCATGCCAAGTTCAGTACTGTAGGCCCTAGAAAATAAAGGATGTAAAAATGTAGAGATTTTGACTGTATCCATGAGAAAATTTTAAATCAGTTTAAAAAATTCAGCCCAATAGCCTATATTGTCAGTTGTATAAAAAAATATACTACTCTGTAGTAATTTAACTTGGTCATTTTAGGTTAAAATGGGACATTTAATATATTAATTTCATTTTTTCTTTTAAAAGTTTTAACTAAAGCATTGGACTGTTAAGTTCCAACCTATGTTCTATCTCTGTATAATGAGAAGGTTAAGAAGCTTAGTTACCCAAATCAAAACAACTTATTTGGAATTAGATAAATATTGTGTATGTCTATTATCTTCATATTTTCTGAAAAGAACTAACATAATTAATTACAACTCTTTAATTGTATTTTACCAATCTGTATGTTAAGTTTTATTTAGATGGAGTTTTCCTATTGCTATAACTACCCCTTTTGTAATTGCTTTTATGGTATTAATTCTCTGATATATGCTAGGCAATTTGAGAAAGATGAGAGAAAATTGACATGTCAGCATTATGTATATATTTGAAACAGGTAAAGAAGGTGTTATTTTTCTACAATAGGAAATAAAAACATAAGACAGTTACTATAAATAGAAAATATGTTTCCATAAAATCATGAAAATACGAGTATAAGACAAACCTGGAGAAAATGGAGCATATCTGGAGGATAACTGTTAAAATAATAGGGTGAAAATCAAGTCATATGATAGATAATTAAAGGAAATGGATATATCTGGTCTGGAAAATTATAAACTTAAAAGCAAGTTAAATTGCCCCCTCCCAATCCAATGCCTACTGTAGAGTTTAAGGCAGATCCTATTTATCTTTCACTTGGACTATTATAATACCCTGCCTACTATATCCATTCCACAAGCTTCCCAGTGTTAATGTTCATCCTTTATTTTACTTTCAGAAGAACTATTGAAATACGTGTATGAGTATGTCTTTCTCTTTGGAAACATTAAGTTTTGCTTTCACCTGGACGATAACACCTAAACTTTGAAACACATTAAAAGCCATCACAGAGTTCATCAAAAAGTACATTTTAGGTGCCTATTTTTGTCTTTCCAGTCACTCCATGTCTCTTACATGTAAGTTCTGGAAAACTGATTTATTTGGATTACCATGCACAATCATACTTTTAAACATTTATTACTTCTCTTATGCTTTCTTGGACTACACTTTCTCCTTCAAATTTTAGTTCAGTTCAGTTCAGTCATGTCCGACTCTTTGTGACCCCGTGAATCGCAGCACGCCAGGTCTCCCTGTCCATCACCAACTCCCGGAGTGCACTCAAACTCACGTCCGTTGAGTCAGTGATGCCATCCAGCCATCTCATCCTCTGTTGTCCCCTTCTCCTCCTGTCCCCAATCCCTCGCAGCATCAGAGTCTTTTGCAATCAGTCAACTCTTCGCATGAGGTGGCCAAAGTACTGGAGTTTCAGCTTCAGCATCATTCCTTCCAAAGAACACTTAGGACTGATCTCCTTTAGAATGAACTGGTTGGATCTCCTTGCAGTCCAAGGGACTCTCAAGAGTCTTCTCCAACACCACAGTTCAAAAGCATCAATTCTCCAGCACTCAGCTTTCTTCACAGTCCAACTCTCACATCCATACATGACCACTGGAAAAACCATAGCCTTGACTAGACGGACCTTTGTTGGCAAAGTAATGTCTCTGCTTTTGAATATGCTATCTAGGTTGGTCATAACTTTTCTTCCAAGGAGTAAGCGTCTTTTAATTTCATGGCTGCAATCACCATCTGCAGTGATTTTGGAGCCCCCAAAACTAAAGTCTGACACGGTTTCCACTGTTTCCCCATCTATTTCCCATGAAGTGATGGGATCAGATGCCATGATGTTAGTTTTCTGAAGGCTGAGCTTTAAGCCAACTTTTTCACTCTCCCCTTTCACTTTCATCAAGAGGCTTTTTAGTTCCTCTTCACTTTCTGCCATAAGGGTGGTGTCATCTGCATATCTGAGGTTATTGATATCTCTCCTGGCAATCCTGATTCCAGCTTGTGTTTCTTCCAGCCCAGCATGTCTCATGATGTAGAGTACATAGAAGTTAAATAAGCAGGGTAACAATGTACAGCCTTAACGTACTCCTTTTCCTATTTGGAACCAGTCTGTTGTTCCATGTCCAGTTCTAACTGTTGTTTCCTGACCCGCATATAGGTTTCTCAAGAGGCAGGTCAGGTGCTCTGGTATTCCCATCTCTTTCAGAATTTTCCACAGTTTTTTTTGTGATCCACACAGTCAAAGGCTTTGGCATAGTCAATAAAGCAGAAATAGATGTTTTTCTGGAACTCTCTTGCTTTTTTGATGATCCAGCGGATGTTAGCAATTTGATCTCTGATTCCTCTGCCTTTTCTAAAACCAGCTTAACATCAGGAAGTTCACGGTTCACGTATTGCTGAAGCCTGGATAGGAGAATTTGAGCATTACTTTACTAGCGTGTGAGATGAGTGCAATTGTGCGGTAGTTTGAGCATTCTTTGGCATTGCCTTTCTTTGGGATTGGAATGAAAACTGACCTTTTCCAGTCCTGTGGCCACTGCTGAGTTTTCCAAATTTGCTGGCACATTGAGTGCACCACTTTCACAGCATCATCTTTCAGGATTTGAAACAGCTCAACTGGAATTCCCTCACCTCCACTAGCTTTGTTTGTAGTGATGCTTTCTAAGGCCCACTTGACTTCACATTCCAGGATGTCTGGCTCTAGGTCAGTGATCACACCATCATGATTATCTGGGTCATGAAGATCTTTTTTGTACAGTTCTTCTGCGTATTCTTGCCATCTCTTCTTAATATCTTCTGCTTCTGTTGTGTCCATACCATTTCTGCCCTTTATCGAGCCCATCTTTGCATGAAATGTTCCCTTTGTATTTCTAATTTTCTTGAAGAGATCTCTAGTCTTTCCCATTCTGTTGTTTTCCTCTATTTCTTTGCATTGATTGCTGAGCAAGGCTTTCTTATCTCTCCTTGCTATTCTTTGGAACTCTGTATTCAGATGCTTATATCCTTCCTTTTCTCCTTTGCTTTTCACTTGTCTTCTTTTCTCAGCTATTTGTAATGCCTTCCCAGATAGCCATTTTGCTTTTTTGCATTTCTTTTCCATGGGGATGGTCTTGATCCCTGTCTCCTGTACAATGTCACGAACCTCCATCCATAGTTCATCAGGCATTCTATCAGATCTAGTCCCTTAAATCTATTTCCCACTTATAAGTATAATCGTAAGGGATTTGATTTAGGTCATACTTGAGTGGTCTAGTGGTTTTCCCTACTTTCTTCAATTTAAATCTGAATTTGGCAATAAGGAGCTCATGATCTGAGCCATAGTCAGCTCCCAGTCTTGTTTTTGCTGACTGTATAGAGCTTCTCCATCTTTGGCTGCAAAGAATATAATCGATCTGATTTCGCTGTTGACCATCTGGTGATGTCCATGTGTAGAGTCTTCTCTTGTGTTGTTGGAATAGAGTGTTTGCTGTGACCAGTGAATTCTCTTGGCAAAACTCTATTAGCCTTTGCCCTGCCTGATTCTGTATTCCAAGGCCTAATTTTCCTGTTACTCCAGGTGTTTCTTGACTTCCTACTTTAGCATTCACATCAGAGGGCAGACACACTGAAACCATAATCACAGAAAACTTGTCAAATTTTAGTTATGTGGCAATAATTCTTTGGAATCTATCTCAAATATTATTTCTTTTTTGAGTTCTTCTCTGACTTTCTAATGAACAGGTAGTCTCTCTTTGACTTCTACTGATTTGATTTTACTTTGATACGCATCCTACCATTGTCTAGTTATTTGTTTATTTGGTTCATTTCTCCAAGGAGAAAGGAATCTCTTTGGGAATCAACCCTCACAGTTCTCCTGTGGATAACTGCAGCAACAAGACAGTGTCTTCAACATAGTTGATTCTATATCTATCTTTTATTTTTTTTAATGTAAAAAATAGAAGTTCTCATGCAGGAAGTAGATATTGGTTTTCAAGGCTATTAGAGGAATTGGTTATATTGACTGAGGCTGAAGTTGGAATTTCCCCAGGACACTAGCAAAACACTGATTATATTTGAAGAGTAATTGTAGAATATCAAGTCACACACACACACATGCAAACACACACATAAATATACATATGTATAGAACTGCAACAATAGTACAAAAAGATCTCTCTATAGAAAATCACTAGAATCAATAATTTTCATGGAGTAATCATACTGGAGACATCACATGTTGGAAATTTTCATTCATTATTGCTTCCTGCTTAGTCTGTGGTGAAACTTCATTAAAAGAGCAGATAGATATAAAGTGATATGAAATATAAGAATTCATGAGACATTCTTGACTAACTGGTGTGGTAAAACAGAAAGTTTCAATAATTGGAA
This sequence comes from Bos indicus, assembly GCF_029378745.1. Taxonomy (NCBI): domain Eukaryota; kingdom Metazoa; phylum Chordata; class Mammalia; order Artiodactyla; family Bovidae; genus Bos; species Bos indicus. The sequence goes on from NC_091761.1 coordinate 80,869,140, forward strand.
CAATTTCTTTACCAATACACAGCATAAAAATTTTTGCTCTATTATTACATTATTAAATAGAAAAAAAAAGTCCTACTATTTACTGCTCAAGAAAAAGTGGGACTTTCTAAGTCCTACAGAGTGAAAACATATGCTGCACATCCGGAATGATAACTAGATGAAACAAAAAGAACTCTTGGAAATTTATAAAATAAAGTTTGAAACATAAGAAGATAACATTCATTTTTTGTTTTGAGATCAATAGAAAGAAGCACATATTAAGATAACCACTAATATATAAACATAAAGAAATGCATATAAGAAATAAATATATTTAAGATTTAGATAAAATTCAAATTTGATTTCATCATAGATCAGTATATTAGTACGGCCAAATGTCTACCATATTTTAGTTCTCTGTCAGTCCTTTACTTTATCCCTATATTTTGAAAGATGTACAATATAAATTACATGTATTAACAACCAAAACAATAACAAATCAGTGTATTACAGCTTTGCCTGTGATGGGAAACACATGAACCCAGTGATACGTGGTTGAGAATGCTGTAGTAGCATTCTAAATCTATATTTCCATTGTGACACAGTATATTTTTCTCTTTCTGCTTAAAGAACAAGTAAATATTTTGCAGGAGAAGGGATGTACAGATGGAGGTGGACAGAGGCATCTTAATTCTTAAATTAGTTCTTCACAACTTAGTTCCCAGATGTTTGTTTCTCATGCCCCCTGCTATATTGAGGAGAATATGCTATTGTTTGTCAATGAGTCACATACTGTCTTCACAAATTTGGAAAAAATGCAAAGCTATAGTTGGGTATAGTATGAGTCACTGACAGACCATGAAAAGCTCCAAGAGATATACTCAGAGCTACTTTGCATTTTTAAGAAAATTGATCCTCTTTTTCTGACAATGTCTTCCAAATACTCAAGGTTTTCCTTCCTTGTCAATGGATGCAGTCATCAAGAATAGGTAATCCATTCAAATGATAAACATGTTTTAAATTCAAGCCATCCTTTTTCTTTCGGGCATGCTGCTTGTCTCTCACTGCAAACCATTTTTTACCATATATACAGAATATCTTTTCCTATCCTCAAGGTGCAATACATTACATTTGACAAAGCATACAGATGGGTAGCTTTTCACTGATTCTGTATAATCCTGGCAGATGGAATGAGTCCTTCTCACTACATTGGATCATCTGTACTAGGTTACCTAACTGCCTTGTCACGAGGCAGCATCCTGAGAATCACATTTTAACCTGCAACCACCAAAGCAAAACCAAAACAGGATGTTTAACTGCACCTTTAAAAGGCAGAGAATTTGAAAATTCTATTTCTCAACAATGCAACATATAAAAGCAGCTACTGCATGTATAGCTCTCTCATATTAATGTGTATAAGATGAACAACATAATAATGAGATGTTATGATAGAGTTTAACAGAGTAAAAACATTACACTTCATTTGGCCTAACCAACTACTACTCTTTAAACTTCAGATATTTGGATTTTCAAATATACATATAAAGTTACTAAATTTTTAGACTGATTAAAAGAAATGAGAGTGGGGGCCCAGTGGGATGCCACAAGGAAATATTCAAATATTTGAAGGGCAGCCCTACAATGAATCGTGCAGACACAGTGTGTCATTAAAACTAATGAACGTCCTTCATGGAAAGATAAACTTCTATACTATATAAATAAATATTTTGTTCCACAAAAAAATACGTCATATGGTATCATAATCTTCCTGACATTGGCTAAAGAATTTGTTCCGAATCCTTTGTAGAATTTATTGGAATATAAACTTCTGGTGGGAAAAGTTTTGTTTTGTTTGCTCAGTCACTAAGTTGTGGCTGACTTTCTGAGAACCCACTGACTGTAGCCTGGGAGGCTCCTCTGTCCATGGAATTTTCCAGGCAAGGAGAATGGAGTGGGTTGCAATTTCCTTCTCCAGGGTGTTTCATTTATTGTTACCTTATTCTCTTTGACTAGAATAGCATGTGCCCCATGGTAGACTCTTGATTTATCCTACAAAGAATCAAAATAACTAAGGACACTAAAGATTTGATGGAAAGTTTTTAAGATTTCCCCAAGAAATTCCCTTTATATTCATGTCTTGCTCATAAGCATAGACATTAATAGAAAACTAAATTTTTGATTATACTTTAAAACAAAAAGATCTTTTAAAGATTAGTCATTACAGATGTATGGGGGGTTGTTTAAATAATATTCAAAATTGCTTTCTTCTAATTTTTCTTAATGTTATCCAAAGCTAAATGTGAATTGTAAATGAAATTCAAAATGGAGGCACTAACTTTGGATGATAACCAATGAGGCATCTCCCATCTGATGTCTTATGGACAAACCAAATGTATACCTAGACATTTTTGTTTTTACAGCAAAGTTTTTCTATCAGATTTGCACCGTGAAAATGGTATTGGCTCTGCATAGTTGTGTAGCAAATTACTTTGAAATTTGTCAGCTTAAAACAAAAATATATATTATTTTCACAAATTGTGGAGGCCAGGAATCCATGAGCAGCTTAGCATGGTGCTGGCTTACAAGTCAAGCTGTCAACTGGAACTGTGGTCAGATCAAGGCTCTACAAGCTCATGTGTTTATTGACAGACCTTGCTTTCTCAGTTTTGTGCTGCCTGTTGTCCAGAGCCAGCAGTCTCTCAACACTTGGGCTTTTCACAATGAGAGAGAAAGAGAGAGAGGATCTGAGATGGAAGCTGCAGTCTTTTATAACCTAATTCCAGAAGTGAAATATTTATAACATTACAAGATATGTTATTGGTCATTCAAGTCAGCCCTAGCACAATGTAGGCGTGGACCTACATAAGAGTGTGAATACCAGGAGAAAAGAGTAATTGGGAATCTTCCTAGAGGCTGCCTACTATAGGAATCACTGAATCAATAATTTGTTAAATTATAGACACTATGGGACAGGTGACATGTGGTAAAGAACCTGCTTACCAATGCAAAAGATGTAAGAGATGTGGGTTCTATCCCTGGGTCAGGAAGATCCCCTGGAGGAGGGCATTGCAACCCACTCCAGTATTCTTGCCCGGGGAATCCCATGGGCCTAGGAGTCTGGAGGGCTACGGTCTATAGAGTCATAAAGGGCTGGACATGACTGAAGCTATTTAGCACACATTCATGTATGCATAGACACTATGATTCATTACACAATTGAAGATAAGATATGGAAACCACAATGGTGGGAGAGGGAGGCCAAAATGATTTTCTGGCTTATTGTCTAAATGAATCAAAATTCTGTGGCTCACGTTTATGTGATTTCTTTTTTAAAAATTTAATTTTAGTTAAAAATTGTTCATATGTCTAGCAATATAGAGACACATATAAGAAATAAACAAATAGCCATTTTCATTGTGTATCATGATGCTGCATACTTTGAAAGAAAAAAGAAACCTGAAACAATGACTGTTAACAGTTCAGAATATCAAAACAACTCCCTTCATTTAAAAGTTCAAGTAGTTGAAATAACTTAGGGGCTGTTTCTAGAGGTTATTCTTCTGTAATGCATACACGAAGTATTAAAATATCACCCTCATGATTATTAATATCATCAAGCAAGCAAAAGAATATTCTTGTAAATGTGAGTCAGAAGCAAGGTTTTCTTTGGTTTCTATTCACATGCAACAGTTTATTGGCAATTTTTCTACAGAAATGCATATCCTCCTCAAGTGTAAAGTCCTTGGGAATAATAGCCACAGAACAAAATGCTGGGTTTGTAAAACATTTTGAGCTCTGTGGGGAACAAAAGTTGCTAGGAAAGTACAAAGAATTATTAGCATCAAATTTACAATTTATTCTGATTCTCTCCCCAAATCTTTTCCTTTACCCTAAGGGAAGAAAGTCCCAATAAAGGAGAGATGGAGCCACGAGCTGTGAAGTCTAGTTATGTTCCTGGGTTGAACCCTCCTCTGGGCTCCAAGATGCACAAGGATTCTCTGTCAGGATTCCTAGTTTCAAGAACAAAACTTGTCCCTGACAAATTTAAGACGAAAAAGACATTTGCTTTAAAAAAAAAAAATGTTGAGCAGTCCAAAGAATCCCTGAGAGGTCTAGAAAACCGGACTTGGAACATAATTTCAAACTAAATAAAGAGAAGTGGGTTAAGAAAACATTGCTTCCCCAGGTAGCAACAATACTTTGTTTTTCAGCCTTTGGCATACATTTCATAACTAAAGACAGACTGTAAGCAGGAAAAATTATCTACATGTTCGTTATTCATCATGCACTTGACAATACATACTTAACTATAGACATGAACCAGGTATTAATTTAGGTATTGGGGATAGAGTTGTCACACAAAAAAATCAAAGCTCTTGCCTACATAGAGTTTGTATTCTAATGAATTCTCTCAGGTAAAATCCTGTTTATACTGCTTTGATCAATTTTATTCAATTTTTATCAATAAATAAATTTATTATTAATTTACCAATTAAAGTTTTAACTATACTCATTAAGGTTATTGTTCTTCTCTTATATTTCCACTCCTGTGAGATTACTGGGAATTGTGGAAGCCAGATCTTATCTGGGATTATTCGATGTGATCCCATAATACCAGACACAGTAAAAAATAACAAGATCTGATATAAGCATTTTAAACTTTTTCTTCACAGCAAAATGATAAGCAATACTTTAATTGTAGGATTTGCTAAAAAGTAATTTTATGGTATAAAACATATTTGCTCTAAGTATTTTTTTTTTTTGGTCATTACATGAAAGAAGGTTTCTATGATTGTAAATATCAGTATTCCATTGACTAACGTGCTGTGCTAAGTTGCTCAATCATGTCTGACTTTTGGAGACCCCATGGACTGTAGCCCACCAGGCTTCTCTGTCCACAGGATTCTCCAGGCAAGAATACTGGAGTGGGTTGCCATACCCTCCTCTAGGGAATCTTCCAGATCCAGGGATTGAACCTGTTTTTCTTAAGTCTCCTGCATTGAGACTATTCATAAACTCTTCCATTGACTAATACTTAAATATAATCAGTAGTTTAATAAAGTCCACTTTTTCATGAACTAATATAATGTTATCCTACATGAGAGATAAATATGGATATTTTTAGTAGATCCTTTGAAAGTTATATAATAAGTCTAACATATGTTAAAGCAGAGGCATGACTCTTTTATCCTTTATTCAACTTGAATTGATGTCCATTGGAAGCAGAGGATTAAGGCTCTTTGAAGAAAGCTTAGAGCTTGGGGACAAAACGTTTGTGAGGGCTCTTAGACAGGGAGAGAAAACTCATTATTTCTGACTCATGCTTTTCTCAAAGTAAACTCACACAGGTTGTTATTTCCCAAAACATATTATCTATTTTTGAAGGATAATTGTTTAGCAAACCACTAAATTATGAGACATATGAGTGACTTAGAAAATGGAGACAGATAAGTAACTCTGGCTCTGGAAAAGCAAGATGTCACAATTAAAAAAAAATCTAACCTAGAAGAATTTGAAAGTCATTTTATAAAGCAAAAATTTTCTTGACTTAAGAGCTACATGATGGGACAATGGAATTTACAACACTACAAAATTCAGTGGTTTGCAATCAGAAAAAATGTCTATGTAATCCCACCATCCTGATTTATCCTTGTAATCCAACTTGTTTCTTGGAAAAACTGTTGGTGGTTTTAGCGAAGTTCAGATTCTTCTCTTAATGACCTTATCAGATTTCATTCCCTTGCATTTACTCAAGGATTTATCTCCAGCAATGGTTCTAGCTGACTCTTGTATTGCATAAAACATGCTGTAAACTTTGTAATCATTATAAAAACATCACACACCTGCTTAAGCCCTGTTTCCTCTTCTGTTACAAGTATACTTCTCTATTCCCTTTTATTACAATGTACTAAAAAGTTGTTTCCAATTCATCTCTTTGGGTTCTCTCTTAAACACCCTAATATTTCATTTTGTCCACAGATTTCCATGAAAACTTTTCCTATCAAGACTGCTGCTGCTGCTAAGTTGCTTCAGTCGTGTCCGACTCTGTGCGATCCCATAGGTGGCAGCCCACCAGGATCCCCTGTCCCTGGGATTCTCCAGGCAAGAATACTGGAGTGGGTTGCCATTTCCTTCTCCAATGCATAAAAGTGAAAAGTGAAAGTGAAGTTGCTCAGTCGTGTCCGACTCTCTGCAACCCCATGGACTGTAGCTTACCAGTCTCCTCTGTCCATGGGATTTTCTAGACAAGAGTACTAGAGTGGGTTGCCACTGCCTTCTCCACCTATCAAGACTACCAATTACCAATTTCCTATCATGAACTATATATATATATATATATATATATATGTATGTATATATGTATATTCCAATAGGAAATTAATACTCAGTTATTTTACTTGTTTAGCAAAAATAGTGGGAGAAACAGACTAAATTGAAATACTTCTTTCCCACTACTCTACTGGTTCCCTTCTTTCCTCACTGGCTGCCCACATCCCCTAAGTTTCAATGCTAGTCAGATCTTGTATGTCTTTTCTTCATTTCACTTACTACTACAGTGCCCTGATAGAGTCTCTTGGTTTTAAAACCACTTATTTACTGATAACTTCCAAATGTTTATCTCGTTTAGATTTCTCCTTTGAACTACTGAGTTCTAGATCCATTTGTCTACCTCAGAGTCTGGGGTCTTTACTCTGTTCTATGTCTATTAGAAACAAAGTGAAAGTGAAGTCGCTCAGTTGTGTCCGACTCTTTGTGACCCCATGGACTGTAGCCTACCATGCTCCTCTGTTCATGGGATTTTCCAGGCAAGATTACTGGTTTGGGTTGCCATTGCCTTCTCCAGGGGATCTTCCCTGACCCAGGAATCGAACCTGGGTCTTCCGCATTGAAGGCAGATGCTTTACCATCTGCGCCACCAGGGAAGTCACATTAGAGACGAAAGACAAGCTCAAAAGCAATTCCTAATCTTCCCTTCTAAGCTTGCTCCCACATTCCTTTTCACTCTTTCTCACTTCAGTTATGGCAGGACCATCCTTCTTAGACTGAAATTTTGGTACAATGAATTTTCTTTCTGTCACACACATTTATGTATTAATAAATCCTACTGACTCTGTCTTCCAAATAGCTTCAGAAAATGACCACTTCTCGCCACCTCCACCACTCCCACTATGGTTCATTATACCATCTTCTCTCACAAATCACTGTCAGAGCTCACAAGTGGTCTCCCTATGTACACTCTTGTCACTCCTCACACAATTTATTTTCCACATATCAGCTGCCAGCCAGAGCTATCTGTTTATGTATGTAGGATCGTATCATGTCTCTGATAAAAACATTCTGCTTTACTCAGAGTAGATTAAGCCATTATAATAGCCAGTAAGCCCACATTTCAGTGGTTCTTGACACAGGCTGCATATTAAAATCATCTTGGGAGATTTTAAATGATACCAGTATCTGGGTCTCATTCTCAGAGATTTTAGTTTAACCAGTTTTATATGAGATTTGGGCTTTGATATTAAAAATATGTTCAGTTCAGTTCAGTCACTTAGTCAAGTCTGACTCTTTGCGACCCCATGAATCGCAGCATGCCAGGCCTCCCTGTCCATCACCAACTCCCAGAGTTGACTCAAACTCACGTCCATCAAGTCAGTGATGCCATCCAGCCATCTCATCCTCTGTCGTCCCCTTCTCCTCCTGCCTCCAATCCCTCCCAGTATCAGAGTCTTTTCCAATGAGTCAGTTCTTCGCATGAGGTGGCCAAAGTACTGGAGTTTCAGCTTTAGCATCATTCTCTCCAAAGAACACCCAGGGCTGATCTCCTTTAGAATGGACTGGTTGGATCTCCTTGCAATCCAAGGGACTCTCAGGAGTCTTCTCCAACACCACAGTTCAAAAGCATCAATTCTTCAGTGCTCAGCTTCCTTCACAGTCCAACTCTCACATCCATACATGACCACTGGAAAAACCATAGCCTTGACTATACGGACTTTTGTTGGCAAAGTAATGTCTCTGCTTTTGAATATGCTATCTAGGTTGGTCATAACTTTTCTTCCAAGGAGTAAGCGTCTTTTAATTTCATGGATGCAGTCACCATCTGCAGTGATTTTGAAAGATGATGCTATGAAAGTGCTGCACTCAATATGCCAGCAAAATTGGAAAACTCTGCAGTGGCCATAGGACTGGATAAGGTCAGTTTTCATTCCAATCCCAAAGAAAGGCAATGCCAAAGCATGCTCAAACTACCGCACAATTGCACTCATCTCACACGCTAGTAAAGTAATGCTCAAAATTCTCCAAGTCAGGCTTCAGCAATACGTGAACCATTAACGTCTAGATGTTCAAGCTGGTTTTAGAAAAGGCAGAGGAACCAGAGATCAAATTGCCAACATCTGCTGGATCATCGAAAAAGCAAACGAGTTCCAGAAAAACATCTATTTCTTCTTTATTGACTATGTCAAAGACTTTGACTGTGTGGATCACAATAAACTGTGGAAAATTCTGAAAGAGATTGGAATACCAGAGCACCTGACCTGCCTCTTGAGAAACCTATATGCAGGTCAGGAAGCAACAGCTAGAACAGAACATGGAACAACAGACTGGTTCCAAATAGGAAAAGGAGTACGTCAAGGCTATATATTGTTACCCTGCTTATTTAACTTCTACGCAGAGTACATCCTGAGAAATGCTGGGGTGGAAGAAGCACAAACTGGAATCAAGACTGCCGGGAGAAATATCAATAACCTCAGATATGCAGATCACACCACCCTTATGGCAGAAAGTGAAGAGGAACTTAAAAGCCTCTTGATGAAAGTGGAAGAGGAGAGTGAAAAAGTTGGCTTAAAGCTCAACATTCAGAAAAATATGTTAGGTAACTATAAAAGGCAACCTGGATTGAGGCAACTCTAACCCTAAAACTTTCCCCACCACACACAGTCTGATTCATTGGCTCAAAAACGTGGAAACTTTTATATCATGATCCTGATCCACTGTGTCTTTGAGGTACTTCTTCTCCTCCCAATTCATTCTGATTTAGTGCTATTCAGTTTCTTTGCTATTCATAATACATAGCAAACACTTGTTCTCCTCAGAGGTTTTTCATTTGCTTAACTTTTTTCCATATCTTTATTGCCTTCCAACATAGTATATGTCTGACGTGCTTATTTCAGTCACAGTATAGTTGAATATATGCTCCAGGAGGGCTAGAATTGTTTTTCTGCTATATTCCCAGGCCCTAAGGTGTCTATTGTCCATAATTGGGTCTCAACAAGTATGTACTGAATAAATGGTCTATTTTATAACCTCTAGCTCAATGCAAACAGGTAAGATACATTAAAAAAAAGTCTTAAATAAAAGAAAGAAAGACAAGTTTAAGAGGAGTGGAAATGGAAATGTTCTCTTTTTGATGTGCTGATTTGAGTCACCAGTTAAATACTCATGTAAAGATGTTCACCACTAGGATGATAAACGACTCAATAGTTCATGAGAGAAGCCAAAGGTTTAGGCATATACTTTGCTAGTTGTCCAATTAGAGCTGATGGCTGAAACCCTGGGAATGAATTCCAGTTCCAATACAGAACATTCAGAAGGAAAAAGGGGGAAAAAAAAATCACAAGAGATTACAGAGAAAGAATTCCTAAAAGGAACTGAGGTGCCAGAAAGCGTGTCAGGGACAGCTCACTGTGAAGCGAACTTTCCATAGGAAATGGCCCGGTTTCCTTGGCTTCCCTGACCACTGCTCTCATCGCACCTGCTACTTTCTCTTGATCGCTGAGTCCAGATGCCAGGAACCATCTGCATAAATGCGGTTCCTTGTTCCATTCATGCTGCAGTATGAGATAAATGAAGCTATCAGAGGACTACTGAGGCTTCAATCTCTATGTGTCAATAAGGGACTCCTTTGTATTACTCAGATACAGAGTATCTCCTTTGCATTACTCAGGTGAAATCTGGGGCTGCATTCAGTGAATTTAGCCTCTTTTGAGTTCCCTGTGAGGTAATAATGCTACTTTGTATTCAAAATGGAGTTTAACTGGTAATGATAAGCATCTGCAGAGACTTCACAGAACCCTCAGCAGCAGGGAAATGTGGAGTGGAAGGTGCTAAAACTGTAATTAGAACAAGGCATCTGTCTCCCAGCTCCTACAGAGCAGCTACTAATCAATGTGATCACTCGTTTTGAGTGGGGAAGTGCACACCCATGGTTCTGTTGGACTTCTTCCCAGCCACCAGCCGACTGAATGCTGGTGGAGAGCACCCTTGGCTTTGGAGAGGGAGAAGAAAGCATTATTGCTTAGTAAATGTAGCTGTTCACTTTTAAAAAGGTGTTTGGTGGAGGCATGTCTTGATTTTCATTTCCTGTAAATAGCCTATTTGCAGAACAATCTGGAGGCCAATTTTTTTCTAAAAGTATGGTTCACTCTGAAGCAGTTTCAGACTGATTATCCAGGATTTTTTATTTCTTCTCCCATAAGTTTACTTGCCCTTCGTAATTTTGATCCCTTCTGGCAGGTTTATTGAGGAAGAGAAAGAAGATTTAATGCAATCATACAAATTTTCCATCTATTACCAATTCTGATTTGGGCAGCATTTTCCAATGTATGGAAAATTAAAATTCATCTTCTATAAAATTCATCTGTAAGAATCTTCTTGAAAAAAAGGAGTGCTTTAATCCAATACTTTGGAGAATGCTGGATATTATATCTCTCTTTTTAGAAATTCACAGTGCACACAAGGGTATTAAAGGCTTCTAACTGTCCTACAATAAAGAAACTGGCTTATACTCTGTTGAACCCAGCATGGCCCAAACTTATTGCTCTAGGAAGTTTTTTTCTTTGCTTTTTTGAGGACATAAAACAGAATTAACGTTCCAAAGAAAAGGCTTTAGTAAAAGCTAAATTAAATATTTCTTATCACTGACATTTAAATTATGCTTAAAATGAGGTACAGAGATTTCCTGAGAATTTCTTCATTTCCACTTTCTATTACCACTAATAACTGCATGTTATGTAATCACTTGGGATAAGTGGGTCAGGATTCTCGCTCATTCTTTTCAAAAGAATAAAAATATGTCAATCCTTTTATCATGATGATCAGCATACTTAAAAACTGACTCCTATTCTCATCCAATATAGCCCCAGAAGACAGCCTAATGTACAGCCTGTCTTTTCTACAGATGTTGATGCCTGGTGTCTCTGAGAATTCCACACCAGACTGAGACAGCCTACTCTTTCTTTAAATCTTCACATTGGAGAGTGTTCAGGAACTGATAGCATTTAAATAATTTTCTAAGAAGCTGAAAAAGAAGGCTCACTCACCAGTGCATTAGGTTACGTGTTCATGTAAAGACATGCTGCTAAGTGCTAAGTCACTTCAGTTGTGTCCGACTCTGTGCGACCCCATAGATGGCAGCCCACTAGGCTCCTCTGTCCCTGGGATTCTTCAGGCAAGAACACTGCAGTGGGTTGCCATTTCCTTCTCCAATGCATGAAAGTGAAAAGTGAAAGTAAAGTCGCTCAGTCGTGCCCAACTCTTAGCGACCCCATGGATGAGGCAGACACTAATAATGTAGGATATATACATTTCCATAAAGAATAAGAGTACAAATAACTGTAAAGGAAAGAAAATTTAGAAGACCCCACAAAATAGGTAGTAGAAAGAATATGGTTATGATGACTATAACATTAGTTACATGTCTTACAGGGCATGGTGGAGTACTAACCAAGAGAATTATTAGACATTTCTGAAGTGTAAAATCACTTGACTCAAGAAAGAGTAAGTCAATATGAAAAGAACACTTGGAGAAGCCAGCTGAAATACATCAGAACTCTGTTGAGAAGGCCAGATAAAAAAGTAAGGAAAAGTCACCAAATGATTAAAAAGCTTTTATTTTATACCTGAAAAGTCAGTTATAAAGACACATAAACTTTAGGTTTTGCCTTAGAGAGAGATTATGGTTAACAGGAACATCCTTTTGTTTTTCCAAATGAGGAGATTTATGGGTTGCAGAAGGAAATCTCGAAATAAAATGTCCTAGAAGTGGTTTAGGGTGTGAGTGTGCATGCATGTGTGTGTGCATATGTATGTGGTGTGGGGAGTGAAATGAGGAACAAGGGTAGGGGAGAGAGAAATTTTAAAAGTTACAGATGACTACAAGACCAAAATATATATATTTGTAAATATGGTTGGATGTGTAGTATGTTGTGTAACTCTCCTTTCTCTGTTTCCTCAAGGGTTTTCAGAAAACAAGGGAAAACAAACATTTTTTCCAGTGCTTGCTCTCTGCAGTTGGATATAGTTCTATTTAATGTTTCATTCTTCCATAGAAAGAAGACTTAGACATTTAGTTTCTACCTAAACAGGAAACATTAGCAACTGGATTGAGGCAATTTTAATATGTAGCAGACTTAAGGAGCAGTGAAAAAGAAGAATTACTATTTTGGTGTGAGAGATATCATTATAAAAGTTATGCAACTCTACCTTGAAAGATAAATACTAAGATTGTTTGAATTCTAAACTTATATATTTGAATTCACCTTAATTCACATTTATTGAAGAAAGTTTACACAAAGACGATTCCATCTAAGGTTCTCACTTTAGTGGTAGGTGCTTAGACTCAAGGTGTCAGACATTCATTCACATTGAGCATATTAACAGCTTTAAAAACAAACGTGGTTCTGCATGGCTAACCAGCTTTGTTGATCTTTTCTCCACATTCATTATTAATCTCTGCACAGATGCATTAAGTGTCTCAGTCAGTATTCTCCAGAGAAATGGAACCAATAGGGTGTGTGTGTGTGTGTGTGTGTGTGTGTGTGTGTCTAAAGAGATTTGCTTTAAGGAATTGTCTTATGTGATTACAAAGACTGGTACATCCAAAATCTGTAAGGTGGGCTGTCAGACTGGAGGCCAGAGAAGAACCAACTTCAAATCTGAAGGCTGTCTGCTTTGGATAAAGTAAAAGATAAAAGATAAGTAAAGACAAGAAGATGATGGTGATGTAATCGAGAGAAACAACAATAACAAGGGAAGACCATCTATAATTAAAGCAAGAAGAAACAATAAGCCTTGATATTTGTTAAAAACCATAGAACTCCACCCTGAGCATTTTTCCACATTTGGTGTTCTATATGTAGAGAACAATGTTAAAAGTTACTTCATACACACAGTAATCTTGCAAATAATGACAAAAACAATGGTAAAGAACTATTTACCAATGAGAAATACACACATGGATTTGCAGACTGTTGATTCATTTGTTTTACTTGAACTACGTATCTTTTGTTCATTTTCCAATCACACTCTTGGAAGGACAAATTTTACAATGTTTCTCCAGACTCATAAAAATCCAAGGTAAATTCTAGATTGAAATAAGTGGGATTTAAGTTTCACCTTGCCAGTAGAAAGCAGGATTGTGTGAATTTTTCCACCATTTCAATAAATGCTGTCAAAAAACATTCTACTTTGATATTCTTAAACCTAAAAGATTTGAATTCATTCAATATTTTTGAAGACAGTGTATCTGTTGCCTCTAGGGAACATTCTTTGTTCTTCTTTCTCCAATCCAACTCTATTCTCCATAGGGTATCTATATTATCAAATTGCACTATCTTCATTCCACGTACTTTAAACTTTCCAATGGTTAAGGTGTACACAGCAGGACTCAGCAGTTACTTGTTCTAAATCTGTTCAAAATCCTCCCACCCTAACTGCTGGCACGGCCGGGTCCGGTGCCAATCAGATAGTTCATTGTTCTTGGAAGCTCACACAGCTGCTCATCAAATGCACAGCTGTGGCACTGACCTTTAATAATATTATTCAGAGAATCAGCCTCATTTTATGAAACAGGCATGTCCTCATTTAAAATTCCACAGAATCTTCTATTGGCTTTGTAATTGAATCTATATTTTGTTAAACTGTCAAGGAAGTTTTTTAAAAAAATCAACAATCAACTATTATATTAATAACACTTGTCCAGGATCTGTACAATGCCAGCTAATATAACCAGGATCAAAATGGTCTTTCTGCATATGAAATTCAGGGAAAGTAAAACAGAAGGGGCTTAAATGACTTGAGAAAATGTTCATATGTTGCTGCCTCAGCGTTCCTGAGGAAACAGAAAATTATTATTAAGAGGTTTATTGAAGATATGGTTTGAAGCAAAATAAGTCTAGTGTTTATTAGAATGAGAATTTTAAGTAATCGGATCTCTATAATTGGCTAGGATATATTTTTAGATATTTTGAGGCCTATTTTACAACTTTACAAGATTTCTGTGAGGTGATATATATATATATATATATATATATATATATTTTTTTTTTTTTTACAGTTAACATGTCTATTCAATAAATATATATTACCAAAGGGATGAGGCCTGATACTTCTTTTTAAAATTTTTAAGTTATCATGCATGAAAACTGATTTTTTCAGGTATATAGCTGTATATCCAAGATGTGTGAATTATAACACATCCATAGATTTGTGTTACTACCACAATCAGGAGACAGAACTCTTCATAGCCCTTTAAAACTCACTCATGCTATATATTTAGAGCTTCATTTTCCCCAACTTCTCTAGCCTTAACCCCATCACTATAGTTTTGTCTTTCTTGACAATGTCATAAAATATAATTATAAATAAAGGTGATCATTTAACACTAGCTTCTTACACTTAGCATAATGACTTTAAGATTTATCAATAGCTTGCCCCTTTTTGCTGCTGAATAGTATTTCACATATGACTTTACCACACTTTTTTTTTAAAATTTTACCCATTGTAGGGCATTTGGATCATCTGCAGTGTGTTAGTCACTCAGTTGTGTCCAACTCTTGGTGGCCCCATGGACTGTAGCCCACCAGGTTCCTCTGTCCATGGAATTCTCCAGGCAAGAATAGTGGAGTGGGTAGTCATTCCCTTATCCAGGGGATCTCCCTGACCTAGGAATCAAACCCTGGTCTCCTGCATTACAGACTGATTCTTTACCATCTGAGCCACCAGGGAAGCCCATCCAGTTTTGGGTAATTTGCGTTGCCATTGAAATTTATGAACAGGTTTTTATGTGAATATATGTTTTCATATTTCTGGTCTAAATACCCAAGGATAGTGATCTGGTAAGGATGTTTTTAACTTTATAAAGCACTGCCAGATTATTTTGTAGAGGTGTATCATTGCTGGTATTGTACCAGAAATGTATGAGAGTTCCAGTTCTATATCCTCATCAGGATTTGATATAATCATACAAGTTTGGTATTATTTACTTAAGTCATTCTAATGCATATGTAATTATACCATAGTGATTTCAATTAGCATATTGTTAACAGTTAATGATGTGAACAACTTTTCATGTATTCATTAAACATCCATAGAATCTCTTAAAGTATCTGCTCAATCCTTTGTTCAGTTTTTAATTATGCTGTTTGTTTTCTTGTTTTGAGAGTTATTTATGTAGTCTTTTAATGATTGGTAATTTGCAAATACTTCTTTCAGTCTGTGGCTTATATTTTCATTCTTTTATCAATATATTTCACATAGCAAAAGCTTTTTATTTTTGATGAATTATTTTATATATTTTATTCTTTTGTAGGTCAAAATCTATTTGTCTAAAAATATAAAAATATTTTTATTTCCCCCCGAATTTCATAGCTTTATATTTTCCACTTGCATCTATGGTCCACTTTGAATCAATTTTTCATATGATATTTGAGATTTAAGTTGAGGTTTTTTTTTTTGCATATTAAATTTTTAAAAAGAATTGTTTTTTGCAGTCATGTCAAAATCAAATGGTCATATTTGTGTGGTTCTATTGGCTTGGCCAAAAAGTTCATTTGAGTTTTTCCATTATACCATACAACAAAACCTGGAAAAACTTTTTGGCCAACCCAATATTTCTGGACTTGTTATTCTGTTCCATTGATCTATGAGTCTATCCTTCTGCCATACCAAAGTCTTGGTTATTGATATAGATACCTATTTGATACCCAAGGAGTAATATTCTGTACACAGTTTTGTTTAAGTCTGGAGATGAAAGAAGAAGTTGAAGTTGGGAATCTAAAGTTGTTATTACATAGAGAGACTATTTAAAAATAATGGCACTGAAGGAGAGAAAAATGAGGGGAGAGAGAGAATGGCAGGAAGAGAATATGGATTCAAGTTAAATCCTTTTATGCTCCAACACTTAGAAGTAAAATAGAAGAGGTTTAGAAGGACAGGCCAGTTAGATAAGTGGAAAATAAGAGTGTGATATCATAAAATATGGAAGAAAAACATTTTGAAAGGCAGCATGTGAGAAACTGGCAAACATGGCTGAGAGTTAAAGGAAGCTGAGTATGAAGAAATGAATGAAACAAATCTTAATTTTCATATTTAAGAAATGAACAGGAATTGAGGAAAATGATAAATGGATAGTATCAATAACATTTTGGAGAAGTTTCAATATGAAAGATAGCACAAAAATGGAGAATTAGCTGGAAGGGGATATCAAAGTAAAGAGGTTTTTGTTTTGGCTGTTTTTTGCTTTTTTCAGTTTTGTTTATTTTGGTAACATGAAAGCATGTTTGATACAAATGGGCATGACCTAACCAGGAAAGATAATTGTTGATTCATAATTGAGGCACTAGACAGGAGCAGAGGCTGGGTGAAGGAATCGTCTTCAGGGGACTTCCCTTGGTTTACCAAATCGGGGGAGGGGTGGTGGAGGGGGTCTTGCTTGAATCCCTTCTAAAGTGTAATGCAAAAGGGATACAGGGTATATGCAGCCTCTATTTCATTGTTTCTTTATATTTTTTGATTCTGTTTTTCTTTGCAGTTGTTAAATCTGTATACATGGAGTTTTGATTGATTGATTTTTGTATAGATGGAATTTAAAACCTCTGCTATACATATATCCACCAATGGGCATTATTAGCATGCTGGGTAGAGGGTTGGTTGTGTAACTCAACATTCGGAATGCTGTGTTGGGCCTTATTTTTCCAGAGTTGTGTTGTTGTTTGTTTTTTGGCAGCGTTGAGTGTGGGTTTGTGCATCTTAGTTCCCCCACCAGGAATGGAACCTGTGCCTCCTGCAGTGAAAGCTCAGAGTCTTAACCACTGGATCATGGGAAGTCCCTCAGAGTTATTTATTCAGTCATTTCTTCAAGGGAAATGAAATGATTTAGCTGGGGCTAAATAAATAAAAAAGTGAAATAAAAAGGCATGCTAACATATGTGGCTAAACAGTTAGAAATCCATAACAAATGAAACCACTTAGATCCTTTGTGAAAGTGAAAGTTGCTTAGTCGTGTCTGACTCTTTGCAACCCCATGCTGTACAGTCCTTGAAATTCCCCAGGCCAGAATACTGGAGTGGGTAGCCTTTCCCTTCTCCAGGGGATCTTCCCAAACCAGGGGTCAAACCCAGGTCTCCCGCATTGCAGGCAGATTTGTTACTAGCGGAGCCACAGGGAGATCAGTTCTGGGTGTTCATTGGAAGGACTGATGTTGAAGCTGAAACTCCAATACTTTGGCCACCTAATGTGAAAAGCTGACTCATTTGAAAAGCCCCTGATGCTGGGAAGGAATGAGGGCAGGAGGAGAACGGGACAACAGAGGATGAGATGGTTGGATGGCATCACCAACTCAATGGACATGAGTCTGGGTAAACTCTGGGAGTTGGTGATGGACAGGGAGGCCTGGTGTGCTGCAGTTCATGGGGTTGCAAAGAGGCAGACATGACTGAGCAACTCAACCGAACTGAACTGAGCCATAAGGGAAGCCCAAGAATACTAGAGTAGGTAGCCTATCCCTTCTCCAATGGATCTTCCTGACCCAGGAATTGAACGAGGGACTCTTGCATTGCAGGTGGTTTCATTACCAACTGAGCTCTCAGGGAAGCCCTTCACTAATAGTAAATTTAAGAGATCAGTGATTATTATTCCATTGCAGATATCAGTTATCACCATCTAGCCTATACTGCTGCACCATCTCAGCAATGGCTGGGCCACCATTGTCAATACCTAGCATAGCACCATTTACATAGAAGATTAAGAAAAAAATCTTTGGGACCTAAAAAGTGAATAATTTTTTACACATATAAGTAATATCTATCTAATAAAATAAAATAAGTTATTTAGTATAATTTGATAAAATAAGAAAATAACCATACAATACAGTTCTTTGTCCTTTTACAATGATTGAAGACTTACATGCTTCTTGGTGTAAATGTAGATAGTAAATCTTGTGGTAAAGTAATTGATGATCAGGGAAACAGAAAAAAAATATATAAAAGCTATGTCAAGAAGATCCCCATGGAAAAGAAATGCAAAAAAGCAAAATGGCTGTCTGGGGAGGCCTTACAAATAGCTGTGAAAAAAAAGAGAAGCGAAAAGCAAAGGAGAAAAGGAAAGATATAAACATCTGAATGCAGAGTTCCAAAGAATAGCAAGAAGAGATAAGAAAGCCTTCTTCAGCGATCAATGCAAAGACATAGAGGAAAACAACAGAATGGGAAAGACTAGAGATCTGTTCAAGAAAATCAGAGATACCAAGGGAACATTTCATGCAAAGATGGGCTCAATAAAGGACAGATATGGTATGGACCTAACAGAAGCAGAAGATATTAAGAAGAGATGGCAAGAATACACAGAAGAACTGTACAAAAAAGATCTTCATGACCCAGATAATCACGATGGTGTGATCACTGACCTAGAGCCAGACATCCTGGAATGTGAAGTCAAATGGGCCTTAGAAAGCATCACTACAAACAAAGCTAGTGGAGGTGATGGAATTCCAGTTGAGCTATTCCAAATCCTGAAAGAAGATGCTGTGAAAGTGCGGCACTCAATATGCCAGCACATTTGGAAAACTCAGCAGTGGCCATAGGACTGGAAAAGGTCAGTTTTCATTCCAGTCCCAAAGAAAGGCAATGCCAAAGAATGCTCAAACTACCGCACAATTGCATTCATCTCACACGCTAGTAAAGTAATGCTCAAAATTCTCCAAGCCAGGCTTTAGCAATATGTGAACCATGAACTTCCTGATGTTCAAGCTGGTTTTAGAAAAGGCAGAGGAACCAGAGATCAAATTGCCAACATCTGCTGGATCATGGAAAAAGCAAGAGTTCCAGAAAAACATGTATATCTGCTTTATTGACTATGCCAAAGCCTTTGACTGTGTGGATCACAATAAACTGTGGAAAATTCTGAAAGAGATGGGCATACCAGACCACCTGATCTGCCTCTTGAGAAATTTGTATGCAGGTCAGGAAGCAACAGTTAGAACTGGACATGGAACAACAGACTGGTTCCAAATAGGAAAAGGAGTTCGTCAAGGCTGTATATTGTCACCCTGTTTATTTAACTTAAATGCAGAATACATCATGAGAAACACTGGACTGGAAGAAACACAAGCTGGAATCAAGACTGCCGGGAGAAATATCAATAACCTCAGATGTGCAGATGACAGCACCCTTATGGCAGAAAGTGAAGAGGAACCTAAAAGCCACTTGATGAAAGTGAAAGTGGAGAGTGAAAAAGTTGGCTTAAAGCTCAACATTCAGAAAACGAAGATCATGGCATCTGGTCCCATCACTTCATGGGAAATAGATGGGAAAGATTGGAAACAGTGTCAGACTTTATTTTTCTGGGTTCCATAATCACTGCAGATGGTGACTTCAGCCATGAAATTAAAAGACGCTTACTCCTTGGAAGAAAAGTTATGACCAACCTAGACAGCATATTCAAAAGTAGAGACATTACTTTGCCAACAAAGGTTCGTCTAGTCAAGGCTATGGTTTTTCCAGTGGTCATGTATGGATGTGAGAGTTGGACTGTGAAGAAGGCTGAGCGCCGAAGAATTGATGCTTTTGAACTGTGGTGTTGGAGAAGACTCTTGAGAGTCCCTTGGACTGCAAGCAGATCCAACCAGTCCAATCTGAAGAAGATCAGCCCTGGGATTTCTTTGGAAGGAATGATGCTGAAGCCGACTCAGTACTTTGGCCACCTCATGCGAAGAGTTGACTCATTGGAAAAGACTCTGATGCTGGGAGATTGGGGGCAAGAGGAGAAGGGGACGACAGAGGATCAGATGGCTGGATGGCATCACTGACTTGATGGATGTGAGTCTGAGTGAACTCTGGGAGTTAGTGATGGACAGGGAGGCCTGGTGTGCTGCGATTCATGGGGTTGCAAAGAGTCGGACATGACTGAGTGACTGATCTGATCTGATCTGATGACATATCAATAAAAATTATTCCAAACTACAAACTATTTATAAAGAATTATGATCACTTTAATTTCATAGCTAAATAATGCATTTTATATGTGAAACATGATTGCAAACAATTTCCTGTATAGGGAAGGAGGAAAAACACTTTCTTTTCTGTGTTCTGTATATTGGTATACATATATCTTGCTTTTTTTTGCAAGATTTATATCGATAGTTCTATAGATGGCATAGGCTATATGGAGGCATAGAAAGCATTAAGTCAAAACTGTTGCAAACAAATATGCTGGCAGCATAAACTCTATTGATTGGATTGTGAATTCATAAATCAGATTTTCCCCACACATTCATTCAAATTGCAAAGCCAAAAACATTTTATAATTTGTTTTGAACTTTTTTTCCTACATTAAGAAAATGATTTTTGAAACATGTAAGTTTTTGTTTCAAAATTTAGACAATTAAAGGTCAATCCTATACCAGTTATCTCCTCAAAACATTATTTGTATAAATTATAGGTACATCAAAGTCATAGTTTTATATTAAATAAATCTAAAAATCATGTTCTTTTTATTGAAGTTTGTTTTTTTTTAATAAGTAGTCTTATCACTTATTTTGATTATTCTAAATAGCATAGTCTTTCGTTCCCAGATAATATTTCATGACCATATGGTGACTCATTTTGAATAATGCCTGGCAATTGAAGTGACAATTGCTATTTGTTCATAATTTCCAACAGAGATTAAAAGTGAAAATTTTAATCTTATGAATCTTTTCAGAAATCTTGGCACCTACTTTGCCTCAAATATAAAAACAAACAAAAAACTTACATTTTTAATGCAAAAGGGAGTATATCGTGGAGGAAGTCCTGGAGCTGAAGTCAGAAGAATTAGAGTTCAAGCACAGGATCTGTCACTTTCTAAGTGGGATGCCTGGATTCCCTCCATCTCTCTAACTCTTGACTTTCTCAACTGCAGGACAATGTCGTAGCATCATTTACTTCCTCTGTCACAAGGTGATGGTAAATATCAAATTGAATGAAATAATGTATAATTGCCATTACTAACTGGGTGCCTGACAGGGCCTGAGTACTGTGATGAGTATGTTTTCACATGAGCATTTGTTTTTGATCCCCTCAACAATCCTATGAGGTATGCATTATGCTTATCTCATTTTAGTAGTAAAGAGAGTCAGCCTGAGAAAGTTTATACAACTTTTTCCAGGTCATATGATGACAGAAGAGCCAAGACTTTGCTGTTGTTTGTTGTTTAGTTGCTAAATCGTGTGGAACTCTTTTGCAACTCCATGAACTGTAGCCCATCAGGCTTTTCTGTCCATGGGGTTTCCCAGGCAAGAGTACTATAGCAGTTGCCATTTCCTTCTCCAGGTGATCTTCCCGACCCAGGGATCAAATCCAAGTCTCCTGCATTGGCAGGTGGATTCTTTAACACTGAGCCACCAGAGAAGCCTGGGAAGCCAAGACTATATATCAGATTTTGTGAAGTAGAAGCCCAAGCTCTCAAAGCACCCACACTTAACAGATTTTAACTGTTTTGAATAAAGAGATTCAAGCTATTTGAGAGCTGTTTTCATTAAACAACATGTTAGAATTTTAAAGAAACATTTGGAAAGTCTAATCAATTTTGTTCCTTTCTCATCTTGGACAGAGTACTGTCTTTGCCTTGGTTTCTGCCAATGAAAAATAAGGGAGATATTCATAGGTAACCTCTTCTAAATTCATTTAATGCACTAGATTGAAGAAAAGAGATAGAAATTATCCATTTTTTCAGGGATGATTTTTTTAAAGAAATAACTTGATTTTACTCATATCTTAGAGGTAAGGTGACCAACTGTGTCAATTTATATAGGATTCAGGAAGGAAGACATGGGATTTTGAATGCTAAAACTAAGAATCGTAGCTTATGTTCAGTTGCTCGGTTGTGTCCCACTCTTTGCGATCCCGTGGACTGTAGCCCATCAGGCTCCTCTGTCTATGGGATTTCCCAGGTAAGGATATTGGAGTGGGTTGCCATTTCCTTCTCCAGGGCATCTTCTGATCCAAGAATAAAACTGAGAATGTCCCAGGCAAATCAAGATGAGTTAGTCACTATACTTATAAGCTTAGAATAAATCTTCTTTTATTAAATAGATCCAGACTGAAGTGACTTAGCAGCAGCAGCAGCAGGCTTAATTTACACAGATCAGGTATCCCTTGATTTCCTTCTAATTGATTAGACAGTCTTTGCAAAAAAAAAAAAAAAAATTAAACTGGAATTCTGACCCACTCCTGTTGTTAAATCCAGAATGAAACTGGAATAAACAAGCAGAAAACCTCAAATCCTGCTGTATTATATACCAACAGCATAGTCTTTTGTCTGTAAGTAGTAAAAACTAATTCAAGGTTGCATAAACTAGAAAATCAATTTTGTCTTATAATGACATGGGGCATCTCATGGAAGCCTATGCAATGGGACAATAGTTGAGTCTCAGAAATGAATTGGAACCAGGGGCAAGTTCCCTTTGTTTCTCAGTTGCTCTTCTTTTTGTATTTCATCCAATCTCCCTCTTCCCAACTTTGTGAGCCTCAAGTTCACATGGTGAAAAACATGACAAGTACAGCTAAAATGCAATGTATAACAGCCAAGGTGACAGACCTTAAAATAGAAGTTGTCTCTTTGGGCCCAATTTCAAATTCCTAGGAAACAGACTGACATTGTCCTTCAATCATTGGCTGAAAGTAGGGTACAGGGTCATGAAACAGGAACAAGACAGTAGAGAATCACTTCTGTAACCAAGCGCATAAGCCCAGAGAGGGCCAGTTCCCAGAAAGAAAAAAGAGCTAGGCAGACAATATACATGGTATCTATTATGCTATTTTAATCAGCTTTCAAGGACAGAAAATAACTCACACACATTTACTGAAAAATAAAATATTAAAATGAAACTATATGTCATGTCTGATGGTAAACAGGAAATTGTCCAGGTTTCTCTTGCTTTTATCTTAAAGTTGTTAATTGTTTTAATTGAAAATTCTGGTGCAGAGTTATGTCACACAGACCCAAAAAGTATTCAACACTATCATTTGCAATATTTCTGGAGAAACAAGAACCTCCTTTTCTAGAAAGTTAATTCACAAGTAAAATAATTCAACTTAGAGAAAAGCAAATATGTTTGGATAGCCTAGCCAAATTAAAGTTGTGACTGTTTGTTTCAGACTATTTCGATTTTTTCTTTCAGAAAAAAAGAAAGATAGATAAAAGCAAATACTATTATGCTACCAATACCTTGAAATCGTGTGGCTATGGGTCAGCTTCTTTAAGCAGTCTTTTCTGACAATTTCAGTTATTTCTGTTCCTTACTTTCTCTGAATTTGTTTATATTTAGATTTAGTACAACTATATATTACTTGATTATTTTAATTGATTCTAGTAATGCACTGTGAGAATATAAATTACTTGAGAGTTGGGCTAATATTTTTATAGTTTTTAATAGTCTCCTTTTCTGCTTGATGTTTATTTTTCTTTTCCTCCCGGTCTTCATTCTGGCAATCTCTTCTTCATCATTTATGGAACAATAAATACAATAAATTTGTGGAACTATATACCTTTCTCTAACTTGGGTGCTAGAAGAGACAAAAAGAATAAGAACAAATATTTATTGAGTGGTTACTATGCACCTGGCAACTTTGTAAGTGCCTTACATTGATTGTCTCCCTTAATCCTCCTAGAAGCCTTTAGATGTTAGATGTTATTTCTTTTATTTTACAGATGAAGACACTTTAATAGGTGAAGAAACAAAGAAACTAAACTTGAGACTTTAGTAATCATCCCTAAACACCAGGTAATAAGGAGATTTCAACACTTGGCATGCTCTTGACTCTCATATAATATGCCATTCCCATATTTCAGAAAATTTTAGATTCAAAATAAGTTTTGTGAAAATTTAGGACGAGTACTCAAGTAATTTTATTCTCTCCTTAACTCCCACATTCCATATTGCCTAATGGCTAATTTGAGCTGTAGATATAGTTGGAATCAAGTGAATATTTTTTGATTACTTCATAGTCTACAATAAAGAATAAATAGTAATTAAATTGCATTCACCTGGAATTTGCCTGCTTTGATATGATGCTCCATTATAGAAGTTTGCTTTTTGTGCTCAGAAATTTTGTTTAGTTTGAATTCTGATGACATATTGTGTTTCATTGCCAATGTCTGACTAATTCTCCATATATAGAGAAAACAAAAATTACCTATTTCCTGTGCAAAGTTTATGTATATATGAACTAGTTTTAGTCTAGCTGGGTCACATACTGAGAAAATGATGTACATTCCCTGGTGAGGTCAGGGAGCACGCATTCCCCAGAAAGAAGAATCAATGATTAATTGAGTGATCAAGTTAATGGAAAAATATTTATATTAAACATAATTTAACTTCAAGCCATATTTTCCAACACATATATAAATACAGATGGTATATTAGTCTTGGAAAATTAAGATATGGAATTTACTAAGAGAACAGGGATAACATTTAAAGTGAAGAATTTCTATTTTAGTAAGATTCTATTTCTTGGCATAAAGTATCTTCTATTCTATATATGCCATCTTCAGCCTACTTTCAATTATACCAGATACTTTGCAAAGGTTTTCTAATATCAGTTACTTAAGTTAATAGTGTTTCAAACAGAGTCAAGGCGAGAAGTTATGATAAACTCTACTGTGATCATGTTAAGGTGTTGTTAACTTCCTTTAATACAAATGGACCAGACAACAACAGAGAGCCAATTATGACAATAAAAATAAGGACATCTATAGAAAATGAGATAAATTGTTCAGAGTAAGGCTCTTCTAAGATTTTTGCTTGAATAACTGAAAAATTCTCACCATTACAAGATATTTTTTGAATAAATGACAAAGACTTGAGTTTTTTATAATGTATCTAGAATGGTAACGAAAAACCAACCATTTGGCAAGAAACTACAGAACTAATGAGTTTTACCTAATGTTTCAGAACCGAAATC
Organism: Bos indicus; assembly: GCF_029378745.1. NCBI lineage: Eukaryota > Metazoa > Chordata > Mammalia > Artiodactyla > Bovidae > Bos > Bos indicus. Next base: position 80,894,330 of record NC_091761.1, read on the forward strand.
CTCATCCTTACAGGAGGCAGGAAAACATGGCAAAAGGACACACAGTTTTTACAACAAAGATAGCCAGCTGTGCCCACTTAAAATAGGAGTGATTCGCTGGCAAGGGTTGGAGAAGGGGGGGATGTTCACATGGTTCCAGTTAATATTTCTGTTGGTAGCAAGGCAAACCAACAACAAGCCTGTAAAAGAAGGTATAGTGCAAAGGAGGTCCAGAATTCTCTAACTCCTTGCTGGCAGAAAAGAATCTATGGAAGAAACAGGAACAGAATCAGAGAAGGAACAGAAAGGCCAGTTGTTGAAGGCAACTAAGAGATCATCTTGCCCAGGAGAAAGCTGAAGGCCAGAAAAATCAACCAATATACTCAAGTTCATATAACGCATAAGGAAAGGTCCTGTTTTTTCTACCAGCTCTGAGAGTCTTTGATACTTTGCAGTTTGCATTTCTCTTGCACTCCTATAAGCAAATGAGAAGCCTCCTTCTCTTATCTCCTATCTCCACCCCTTAAATTCCTTTAACTGCAAGCAACTCATCTTGTGATTTTAGGAAAAGGGACTGTAAATATTCTTTGAACTTCTCAAGAGCTGCCAGATAATTGGTTGATTCATTACTCTTTTAAGCAAAAGGGAATATTTGTTATTCTATTTATTCTATACATGAGATGCCTTCTTTATTTAAAAAAAACATAGTTTTGCAATTTACTGATTTATTCTGGAATAGCTTTAGTTATGCAGAGGCATAACAAACAAAATAACAAGACAAAAATAACATTTTGTCTTGAAGCTTAATATCTATAGGGAATATTATTAAGATATTGAATTCTCCAGACTTAAAATCCTTGACTATTTATGAAATTATATTCAATATAATTTGCCAGCACTGAAATAAGCTAGATGCAAGCTATGTGCAGATAAGCATTATAGATCTTTTATGACTTCAGAATCAGACTCCATTCTAATATTTCAACTTGTTATTCAACTTTATGACTCAAAACCCTCTCAAGCAGTCTATGTGCTAGAATGTTTTATATTATTGAATATGCTATTTCAGGTACTAGATCTTGTCACCACATTATGTGTATTATTTGGTTGTATGTTCAAAGCAGCCTTATAAGATACATAGTATTCGAAGCCTCACTTTCAGATATAGTGATCAGTCAGTTCAGTTCAGTTCAGTCACTCAATCATGTCAGATTCTTTGTGACCCCATGGACTGTAGCATGCCAAGCTTCCCTGTCCATCGCCAACCGACATCATCATGTCGGTGATGCCATCCAACCATCTCATTCTCTGTTGTCCCCTTCTCCACCCACCTTCAATCTTCCCCATCATCAGGGTCTTTTCCAATGAGTCATTTCTTTGCATCAGGTGGCCAAAGTATTGGAGTTTCAGCTTCAGCATCAGTCTTTCCAGTGAGTATTCAAGAAGATAGAGTGATCAGGATACAGTATTTCTTCTACATTTATAATAAGTGAAAGAACCAATATTGGCACTCATGTGCGTCTGGATCCAGTGTGCCTGTACTTAAACACTGTGTTACAGGGAATACAAATTATTTTTATGTCCCATTCCCAGGACATACTATGCCTTGTTTTGATCCCATGTCTGTGTCCTTAGTTATACAATTAGTATAACTGACTGGTATTCAGTCGGACATTTTCTACTGTTGAAATAATTCCGCAGTATAAGAGCCTCACCACTGTCAATTTTTATATGAAACCTTCTTGGATGCTTCTAATTAAGATTGATCATATCCACTCTTGAGATTCTCAAGTAGTATTATGCAACTTATGGGACTTTGAATGGCTACACATCAATTTATAAACTACTTAATGGTAGAACTGGAATCTACTTGTCCTTGAATCTCCATGATTTAAGTCAGCATGTAGAAAGAGATTTGGTGTAAAATTAATTGAAGAAAAGCCTGTATATGACTGTTTTACAGCTCCTTCCCTATTTGTCTTCCTTCTGATGTTGTTTTGTGACCAAGTAAGATATGTATTTCTCTTTGGCAAAAAGCTATTCTGTCTCTTGTGTTTATTATCATTTTTTATTTTCTATGCAGAAAATTTCTCATAAGGATGATCCAAAGATGAACAATGGATATTCAAAACAATGTGTGAACATGTGTAAGCGTCATGTGAGTGTGACTGTGAAAAATCAGAAAGTTACCTCTCAGGAATCAGTGTATCTTTCGACATGCTGATCACCACCCACACACCCCAGGAAAGATCTTTGTCCTACTGCCAGTTTCTGATTTTGTGATGGGTGTGAAATGACAAGATGCCATCGTAATTTTGTTTGCTGTCAATGTCCTTATGGGTTTTGATGAATGTGTCAAACAGTAGAGTGCATAGCACTCTTTAAGAAATAGAACATTTGTTTCATGAGGTAAATGTTGACATTCTTTTCAATTTTATTAGAGGAACTCCTGGAACACTTCAGAAGGTGAAATTCTTGTGTGGAGTCTATCGAATATTTCATTTTCTAATCCTTTACTCCTTATAAAGCTAAACTGGAGGGTGCCCAAATTTTCTAATGTCTTACCCAAAAGAATAGCAGTAATTATTGAAAAAGCAGCTTGACATCATTTCAAATGCACCAACTTCGGAGTTATATTTGAAATTTGATATGGTACATATGTATAATCTTCCTCACCCAGGAATTGAACCAGGCTCCTGGTTCAGTTCCTGGGTCAGGAAGATCTGCTGGAGAAGGGATAGGCTACCCAATCCAGTATTCTTAGGCTTCTCTTGTGGTTCAGCTGGTAAAGAATCTGCCTGCAATGTAGGAGACCTGAGTTGAGAAGATCCTCTGGAGAAGGGAAAGGCTACTCACTCCAGTATTCTGGCCTGAATTCCATGGACTGTATAGTCCATGGGATCGCAAAGAGTTGGAGATGACTAAGTGACTTTCACTTTTCACTCTCATTTTATATATATGTGTGTGTGTGTGTGTGTATATATATATATATATATATATGAAGGAGTCAAATATATGAAGGAGTCAAATCCAGTCAAATAGGGCCAAATCTAACCAAACTTATTCTTGATTCTCAGAAATATTAACCCTGTTCTTATAAAGAAAGGTGTTCTCAAACACTGAAATATCTCTTAAGTATTGTGTGGGCAAATAAAACAAATGTGTCTTCATGAACTGACAGTCACAGGAATGTGTTAAAGCACTTTGGAAGCAGAAGGGGTGAAACCAAGGGGCTTCCTATCAAGATGGAATAAATATTACTTGAAAATATTGTTACACCCTATGTATGTTAATCCTGCTAGGAAGCAGATAGACTCAATACAGAGATTAAAATGAAGGAGTTACATGTGGAAATCCAGGCAGAAAGAGTTACCATCATCACTATCCCTAAAGGCAGGAAAAGGATAAATTGTGAAATAGTGAAAATTGAAGTCTTTGAGGAAGGTCTACTAGACTGAGGTTTAGGCACAGAGGGACATAGCCTCTAATAGAAATGCAGATCAGAGCAGGGTGGGAGCAGGAAAGATAGGCTTTTAACTCTGTTTTTCTCTCTGACCTCCTCCTTGTGTCTGCTTTGCAGGAAAGAGTGACAGACTATGTGAGAGTCAGCCTGAAGTACAGGGACAGAGAAGGGCAACCAACCAACCCGAGGAGAGAGGATGCTAACAAAATAGAAACAGCATGTTCTCTTCTCAACGTTAAGCATGAGGGGTTAAAAAATATACATATATATAAAGAGCGAAACCCCAAACCAAAACCTAGGAAAAAATCAAAATGAACTTCTCTACTGAGCAGACATTGAGTGGTAACATTAAAAAAAAAAAAAAAAAAGAATGGAGCTGCAGACCAACTACCAGTAATTTCATACCTATAGTGAGCATGGTTGTGAAGTGTTCATCTAATACTTTTATTAAAGAAGGCTTGGTTTACTGTCACGGGTGTCATTATTATTGCTGTTAAATTGTGAAATGGTGTCAGACTCTTTGTAACCACATGGACTACAGCATGCCAGTTTCCTCTGTCCTCCACTATCTCCTGGAATTTGCTCAAATTCATGTCCACTGAGTTGGTGATGCCATCTAATCATCTCATTCTCTGCAGCCCCCTTCTCCTTTTGTCTTCAATCTTTCCCAGCAGCAGGGTCTTTTCCAGACTTGTCTGACTGTGTCAGGTGGCCAAAGTACTGGAGCTTAAACTTCAGCATCAGTCCTTCCAATGAATATTCAGGATTGATTTCCTTTAGGATTGACTGATTTGATCTTGCAGACCAAGAAACTCTCAGGATCTTCTCCAGCACAATTCAAAAGCATGCAGACCTTTGTTGGCAAAATAATGTGTCTGCTTTTTAATATGCTGTCTAGGTTTGTATAAACTTTCCATCTAAGGAGAGAGCGTCTTTTAATTTCATGGCTGCAGTCACCCTCCACAGTGATTTTGGAGCCCTAGAAAATAAAATCTGTCACTGCTTCCAATTTTCCCCTTCTATTTGCCATGAAGTGATGGGATCAGATGCCACAATCTTAGTTTTTTGAAAGTTGAATTTCAAGCCAACATTTTCACTCTCATCTTTTATCCTCATCAAAAGGCTTTCTAGTTCCTCTTTGCTTTCTGCCATTAGAGTGGTATCATCTGCATATTGGAGGTTGTTGATATTTTCCCCAGAACTCTTGATTCCAGCTTGTGAATCATCCCAGCCCATCACTTCATTTGATGTACTCTGCATAGACATTAAATAAGCAGGGTGACAATATACAACCTTGTACTTCTTTCCCAATTTTGAACCAATCAGTTATTCCATGTTTTGTTCTAACTGTTGCTTCTTGACCCACATACAGGTTTCTCAGGAGACAGGTAAGGTGGTCTGGTACCCCCATCTCTTTAAGAATTTTCCACAGTTTGTTATGATCCACACAGTCAAAGGCTTTAGCATAGTCAATGGGGGAGAAGTTTTTCTGGAATTCCCTTGCTTTCTCCATGATCCAACAGAGAAATTGGCAATTCTGACAATTGGCAAATTAGACTCTTCTGGTTCCTCTGACTTTTCTAAACTCATTGTGAGTATCATCTTATCTCAAAGGGGCAACCCAAAGAATTTGCAACTAAAATAAATAAATCCATTCTTGTTACATTGGAGCAAAACTGCAAACATCAAGGATAAAAAGACAATCTTAAAACCTACCATAAACTTTTCATACTAAGGAATGGCAAGTAAAATATTGGCAGACCTGATCTAGACGGGGGAGGGATGTGGAGGGTGAAGGCTCAACAGGAAGGGGATACATGTATATATAGCTAATTCACTTTGTTGTACAGCAGAAAATAACACAAAATTGTAAAGCAATTATACTCCAATTAAAAAAAATAAAAACAAATGGAAAAGAACCCACACACAAAAATATTAGCAGACCTCTCTTTGGCAACTACATATGTTGATAAACAGCAAATAGACCTACAAAGTATTGGTAAAAAGTAGACATTGTACTTATCCAAATTATCATCCCATAGAGTGAAAAATTTTCAGATATTTTAGGTGTTTTGAAGACTAAAATAACATACCACACATAGACCATCACTGAAAAAATTATTAAAGGGCTTTTTTGTTTTGTTTTGTTTTCAGTTGGAAACATTAACATATATAGTTTGGAAGGAGGGGCTCTGGGATTTGACTTGGGTAGTCAAGCTCTATTTAATGTATTACCTCTTTTTGCATTTTTCCATACCTGGTACTTGCTATGTAGCACTCCAGAAGACCCAGATGGATTGTAGGGCTTATAATGTCTTGATATGAAGATCTCTAATTATACACACACATGTAAAGCACATATATTAGATGAGACCAATGCCCCTGTTAGATAAATAAAACATCATGGGCAGGTGGAAAAGTGGATGTTTAAATTTTTTAAATTTATTTTTTACAAGTTCCATGGGGGCAGGAAATTTACCAATCTATTCTTTTCTTTCTCAACTGAGATATAATTGACATGTAAAAGTACATCTTTTTAAAGGGAAAAAGCAAGCCCAAAGGGAGAGCAGGTGATGTGAGAAGCAGGGAGCAAAGGAATCAATTAATGGATATAAGAGGATGGTACATTTAGTTGACTGTTTATTATAAAAAGGAACACCACGACATGTGTAAAAAATAAGCAAAACAAAAACTTCAGAAAATAACAAAAAGTTTTTAAAATTGAAGAGTTGTGTAATAGTTTGAACTTATAAAGTCCACATTGTCTTTAAAAGAAGATTAAAAAAATGATTGACTTTAAGAGTTTACAAGTGAATATTTATAACTAAAAATACATTTAAAAACTTATATTTTCCAACTTTAAAAAATTGGAGAGAGAGCAGGGAAATCTATTTGTAGCATCCAAACTACAAGGATATAAATGTACAATGGAAAATATTATTAATTCAGTATGATGAAAGTGAAAGTGAAGTCACCTGCCACCCCATGGACTGTAGCCTACCAGCCTTCTCCATCCACAGAATTTTCCAGGCAAGAGTACTGGAGTGGGTTGCCGTTTCCTTCTCCAGGGGATCTTTCCAACCCTGGGATTGAACTCAGGTCTTATGCGTTGCAGGCAGGCAGACACTTTACTGTTGAAGCCACCAGGAAAGCCCATTTTAAAAATTATATTTAAAGTGCATTTAAAAAATTATATTTTCCAACTTTAAAAAATTGGAGAGAAAGCAGAGAAATCTATTTGTAGCATTCAAACTTCAAGGATACAGATGTACAATGGAAAATATTATTAATTCAGTATGGTAGGAAGGGAAAAAAGAGGAAGCAATGAGAAGATATAATAAGCAAAAAATGTAGTGTATAAATTTGCATCAATAGTTTTAATAAATGTAAAATTTGTAGTATTATCAAAATTAAAACCCAATTGCAATTTATTTTTAAGAGAATATTTTAAGAGAAAGGTAAAGTATACAGAACGACTAAATCAATGAAGGAAAATGATATACATCCCAGTTGGTAAATAGGGTATAAACATTTTTATAATAATAAGAAATTAAACCTAATGTTTTTTAGAATTGCTCATGAAAAATGACATGGTATAATTGAGATGGTAAATGGTAAATTTTATGTTATATATTCTTTACCACAATTAAAAAGAAGTACATTTCTATGCTTCCATTTAAATAAAGTTCAACACACACATACACATACACACAATGACAAGGCTTATTGGAAAAATGATATTGAAGTAGACAACTCAAAATCAGTATGAATTCACAGTGAATTGGGAGGGTGTAAAGTTAAGGAGCAATGGCTGTGCTTTGCTGGAGCAGCCGTGAAGAGATACCCCATGCCCAAGTTAAGAGAAACCAAAATAAGACGGTAGGTGTTGCAAGAGGGCATCAGAGGGCAAATACACTGAAACCATACTCACAGAAAACTAGTCAATCTAATCACACTAGGACCACAGCCTTGTCTAACTCAATGAAACTAAGCCATGCCTGTGGGGCAACCCAAGACGGGCGGGTCATGGTGGAGAGGTCTGACAGAATGTGGTCCACTGGAGAAGGGAATGGCAAACCACTTCAGTATTCTTGCCTTGAGAACCCCATGAACAGTATGAAAAGGCAAAATGATAGGATATTGAAAGAGAAACTCCCCAGGTCAGTAGGTGCCCAATATGCCACTGGAGATCAGTGGAGAAATAACTCCAGAAAGAATGAAGGGATGGAGCCAAAGCAAAAACAATACCCAGCTGTGGATGTGATTGGTGATAGAAGCAAGGTCTGATGCTGTAAAGAGCATTATTGCATAGGAACCTGGAATGTCAGGTCCATGAATCAAGGCAAATTGGAAGTGGTTAAACAAGAGATGGCAAGAGTGAATGTTGACATTCTAGGAATCAGCGAACTGAAATGGACTGGAATGGGTGAATTTAACTCAGATGACCATTATATCTACGACTGTGGGCAGGAATCCCTCAGAAGAAATGGAGTGGCCATCATGGTCAACAAAAGAGTCTGAAATGCAGTACTTGGATGCAGTCTCAAAAATGACAGAATGAAAAAAAAAAAAATGACAGAATGACCTCTGTTCGTTTCCAAGGCAAACCATTCAATATCACAGTAATCCAAGTCTAGGCCCCAACCAGTAATGCTGAAGAAGCTGAATTTGAACGGTTCTATGAAGACCTTCAAGACCTTTTAGAACTAACACCCAAAAAAGATGTCCTTTTCATTATAGGGGACTGGAATGCAAAAGCAGGAAGTCAAGAAACACCTGGAGTAACAGGCAAATTTGGCCTTGGAATACGGAATGAAGCAGGGCAAAGACTAATAGAGTTTTGCCAAGAAAATGCACTGGTCATAACAAATACCCTCTTCTAACAACACAAGAGAAGACTCTATACATGGACATCACCAGATGGTCAATACCAAAATCAGATTGATTATATTCTTTGCAGCCAAAATGGAGAAGCTCTATACAGTCAACAAAAACAAGACCAGGAGCTGACTGTGGCTCAGACCATGAACTCCTTATTGCCAAATTCAGACTCAAATTGAAGAAAGTAGGGAAAACCACTAGACCATTCAGGTACGACCTAAATCAAATCCCGTATGATTATACAGTGGAACTGAGAAATACATTTAAGGGCCTAGATCTGAGAGATAGAGTCCCTGATAAACTATGGAATGAGGTTTGTGACATTGTACAGGAGACAGGGATCAAGAACATCCCCATGGAAAAGAAATGCAAAAAAGCAAAACGGCTGTCTGGGGAGGCCTTACAAATAGCTGTGAAAAGAAGAGAAGCAAAAAGCAAAGGAGAAAAGGAAGATATTAGTATCTGAATGCAGAGTTCCAAAGAATAGCAAGAAGAGATAAGAAAGCCTTCTTCAGCCATCAATGCAAAGAAATAGAGGAAAACAACAGAATGGGAAAGACTAGGGATCACTTCAAGAAAATCAGAGATATCAAAGGAACATTTCATGCAAAAATGAGCTCGATAAAGGACAGAAATGGTATGGACCTAACAGAAGCAGAAGATATTGAGAAGAGATGGCAAGAATACACAGAAGAACTGTACAAAAAAGATCTTCAAGACCCAGATAATCATGATGGTGTGATCACTGACCTAGAGCCAGACATCCTGGAATGTGAAGTCAAATGGGCCTTAGAAAGCATCACTATGAACAAAGCTAGTGGAGGTGATGGAATTCCAGTTGAGCTATTCCAAATCCTGAAAGATGATGCTGCGAAAGTGCTGACTCAATATGCCAGCACATTTGGAAAACTCAGCAGTGGCCACAGGACTGGAAAAGGTCAGTTTTCATTCCAGTCCCAAAGAAAGGCAATGCCAAAGAATGCTCAAACTACCGCACAATTGCACTCATCTCACACGCTAGTAAAGTAATGCTCAAAATTCTCCAAGCCAGGCTTTAGCAATATGTGAACCATGAACTTCCTGATGTTCAAGCTGGTTTTAGAAAAGGCAAAGGAACCAGAGATCAAATTGCCAACATCCGCTGGATCATGGAAAAAGCAAGAGAGTTCCAGAAAAACATCTATTTCTGCTTTATTGACTATGCCAAAGCCTTTGACTGTGTGGATCACAATCAACTGTGGAAAATTCTGAAAGAGATGGAAATACCAGACCATCTGATCTGTCTCTTGAGAAACCTGTATGCAGGTCAGGAAGCAACAGTTAGAACTGGACATGGAACAACAGACTGGTTCCATATAGGAAAAGGAGTTCGTCAAGGCTGTATGTTGTCAACCTGCTTATTTAACTTATATGCAGAGTACATCATGAGAAACACTGGACTGGAAAAACACAAGCTCGAATCAAGACTGCCGGGAGAAATATCAAGAACCTCAGATATGCAGATGACACCACCCTTAGGGCAGAAAGTGAAGAGGAACTCAAAAGCCTCTTGATGAAAGTGAAAGAGGAGAGTGAAAAAGTTGGCTTAAAGCTCAACATTCAGAAAACGAAGATCATGGCATCTGGTCCCATCACTTCATGAGAAATAGATGGAGAAACAGTGTCAGACTTTATTTTTCTGGGCTCCAAAATCACTGCATATGGTGACTGCAGCCATGAAATTAAAAGACGCTTACTCCCTGGAAGGAAAGGTAAGACCAACCTAGATATCATATTCAGAAGCAGAGACATTACTTTGTCAACAAAGGTTCATCTAGTCAAGGCTATGGTTTTTCCAGTGGTCATGTATGGATGTGGCAGTTGGACTGTGAAGCAGGCTGAGCACTGAAGAATTGATGCTTTTAAACTGTGGTGTTGGAGAAGACTCTTGAGAGTCCCTTGGGCTGCAAGGAGATCAAACCAGTCCATTGTGAAGGAGATCAGCCCTGGGATTTCTTTGGAAGGAATGATGCTAAAGCTGAAATTCCAGTACTTTGGCCACCTCATGCCAAGAGTTGACTCATTGGAAAATACTCTGATGCTGGGAGGGATTGGGGGCAGGAGGAGAAGGGGACAACAGAGGATGAGATGGCTGGATGGCATCACTGACTCGATGGACGTGAGTCTGAGTTAACTCCGGGAGTTGGTGATGGACAGGGAGGCCTGGCGTGCTGTGATTCATGGGGTTGCAAAGAGTCGGACACGACTGAGTACTGATCTGATCTGATTTGAAAGTTCAAACAAATATGTCAGCAATCAAAATAATATAAATGGACTAAATTGGCAAGTTAAAAATAGAGAACTGTTAAAGTGTATTTTAAAAATTTACATATTTAATTCAATAAATGTTAATCATTAACCTTAACTAAATGTTAACTTATGTTAATTCAATAATTACAACTAAAATATAAGGAAAAATTGAAAGTATATAATATTGATACTAAATTAAATGGACCAATTAAAAAAATAATTAGGGAAATTCTATACTATTAATACTACATGGAGGCTGGCCGGCTACAGAGCATAGGGTCACAAAAAGTTGGACACAACTGGACATGCACTCATGCATGTACACATCTACCAGCATGGCTAAAATTAAGAAGACTGATTAAAATGATTGCTGTAAAGGTAGAAAAACAATGCAATGCAAAGGAATGCTATAGGTATCTAGTGGGCAGAGGCCAGATTTGTTGCTAAACATCTTACAGTTCACAGGACAGGCCCTGTGTGTGTGCTAGTCACTCAGTTGTGTCCAACTCTTTGCAACCCCATGAATGGTAGCATGCTAGGCTCTTCTGCCCATGGAGTTCTCCATGCAAGAATGCCAGAGTGGGTTGCCATTCCCTTCTCAGGAGGATCTTCTGCACCCAAGGGTTGAACCCTGGTCTCCCACATAGCAGGCAGATTCTTTACTGTCTGAGCCACCAAGGAAGCCTGGAAAGACCCTACCCTCCCACCAAACATTTTCTTGCCTCAAATAATAGTGCTGAAGTTGAGATGTCCTGTATAAACTCAACAAAGAGGCATAAAAATATGTATCTGAAGTGGTTGTATCAATGAGAGCTGATGCATATACAACACTCTGAGACCTGAATTATGAGAGTTTACTTGCAATATATATCGTTGTTTTATTGTTGTAAGTCATATCCAACTCTTTTTCAACCCCATGAACTATACCCCGCCAGGCCTCTCTGTACCTGGGATTTCCCAGGCAAAAATACTGAAGTGGATTGCCATTTCCTTCTCCAGGGGATAGTCAGAATGTTCATCACAGAGCCACATCAATATGATAACAACAAAGGGGTGTGTGTGTGTGTTAGCCACTCAGTCGTGTCCAACTCTTTGTGACTTCATGGACGGTAGCTTGTCAGGCTTCTCTGTCCGTGGAATTTTCCAGGCAAGAATACTAGATGGATGGTCATACACTTCTCCAGGGGATCTTCCCCACCCAGGGATTGAACCTTGGTCTCCCGCATTTACCATCTGAGTCACCAGGGATGCCAACAAAAGTAGTGATATCTGATTCCTTGTCAGAAAGTAAAAACAGGATTTCCTATCTTTGACAGAAGCAAAATGAGACAATCGCTTAACCTTTCAATTGTTTATTAGCAAAATTGGATAATGCTAAGAACTTAGGATTGTCTATTATAGATGATTGCGATAGGTAGTGTTTTACCTTCTGTGACCAGGAAGTGACAGTTGTAGCAAGAACTGACCCCATCATATTTGTTCAGACAGTTAAACACAAGATCTTGTTATTGAAAAGAGAGTTTTATTTTCAGAGGGGATACAAATAGCAGTTAATTGTGGATTTTTGCCATGTTTTATATTCTTGGTGAAAATGGATAGGCCACTTTGAAAACTGTAGAGAAATATATTGATTAGAGAGGCGGGCATGGCAACTCACTCCAATATTCTTGCCTGAGAATCCCATGGTCAGAGGAGCCTGGCAGGCTGTGGTCCATGGGGTCACAAAGAGTCGGACAGGACTGAGTGACTAAGCACATACTGATTAGAAGTAAATATATTATTATTTTAGCCACAATACTTTCAAAATCAGGGTGATTTTATGAGCCACATACAAATAGCAAAAAATAAATGTAATCACATAGGCAATTTAAATGCTTAGTGACCAATTTAATCACACAAACAATGGCTCAGGTGGTATTTAAGATGAAGAGAATATATGAATCATCCACAACAAAATTAATTTTATTTTATATCAGTATCTATATATCTATCATCTATTAATATCTATCTATCCATCCTTCCATACAATTTTAAGAGGTTGTTACTCCTTTCTCTATTGGCAAAGTTAAATATAGTAAGTATAAGTGTCTTATAGTGAAGGAGGAAGTTTTGTGTTTCTTTTATATATTTTCATGTAACCTAGTATCAAGAGAAAATCTCAGTAATGAGATTTGCTAAATACATGCTGATTATAGTAGTTGAACAAATTCTGTGTAACACTGTTTCTGACAAGTTTTTAGACAATGTACCTTGTAATGAAGAAAGATCTGTAAAACAAAACAGGCCCTTCTATCTCTTCTCTATTATATCGTATGATTCATACTTTATATTACTGTACAAATTGTACAAGTTATTGGGAAACACTTAATCTTATTATAGAAGTCATCATTGTTGCTGGATTCAGTTTAAAATCATACACTTAATAGTGGCGTTTGCTGACAGCAGAAACTGGCCAAATTAAGTTGCATACATAATAGGTAGCAAAATTGCATATAGATTGACTATAGAAATTTGTGAAGCAACGAAAAAATAGAAAACTATGACATACAGACATTTCAATGCTGTGAGTTACTGAACAGAACACTAAAAAGTCCTCTGATTTATGTAATTTAAGCTGCTCTTCTTTTTCTGAATTCTTAAGATATTTTATCTACAGTTTGGCTTTACATACAATAGTTAATTCTTCATTGTCAAGTTAGAGTTAGACTCATCAAGAAACAAAGGGAGAAAAATCAAATCAACAAAATTAGAAATGAAAATGAAGAGATCACAACAGACAACACAAATACAAAGGATCATAAGAGACTATTATCATCAACTATATGCAAATAAAACGGGCAACTTGGAAAGCAATGGAAAAATTCTTAGAAAAGGCTGGAGAGGGTGTGGAGAAAAGGGAACCCTCTTACACTGTTGGTGGGAATGCAAACTAGTACAGCCACTATGGAGAACAGTGTGGAGATTTCTTAAAAAACTGGAAATAGAACTGCCTTATGATCCAGCAATCCCACTACTGGGCATACACACTGAGGAAACCAGAAGGGAAAGAGACACGTGTACCCCAATGTTCATCGCAGCACTGTTTATAATAGCCAGGACATGGAAGCAACCTAGATGTCCATCAGCAGATGAATGGATAAGAAAGCTGTGGTACATATACACAATGGAGTATTACTCAGCCATTAAAAAGAATACATTTGAATCAGTTCTAATGAGGTGGATGAAACTGGAGCCTATTATACAGAGTGAAGTAAGCCAGAAGGAAAAACATCAATACAGTATACTAATACATATATATGGAATTTAGAAAGATGGTAACAATAACCCGGTGTACAAGACAGCAAAAGAGACACTGATGTATAGAACAGTCTTATGGACTCTGTGGGAGAGGGAGAGGGTGGGAAGATTTGGGAGAACGACATTGAAACATGTAAAATATCATGTAAGAAACGAGTTGCCAGTCCAGGTTCGATGAACGATACTGGATGCTTGGGGCTAGTGCACTGGGATGACCCAGAGGGATGGTAGGGGGAGGGAGGAGGGAGGAGGGAGGAGGGAGGAGGGAGGAGGGTTCAGGATGGGGAACACATGTATACCTGTGGCGGATTCATTTTGATATCTGGCAAAACTAATACAATTATGTAAAGTTTAAAAATAAAATAAAATTAAAAAAAAAAAAAAGGACAACTTTCCAAAAGTGAACCAGGAAAAAATAGAAAATCTTAACAGACCCATCACAAGCACGGAAATTGAAACTGTAATCAGAAATTTTCCAGCAAACAAAAGCCCAGGACCAGACAGCTTCACAGCTGAATTCTACCAAAAATTTAAAGAGCTAACGCCTATCCTACTCAAACTCTTCCAGAAAATTGCAGATGAAGGTAAACTTCCAAACTCATTCTATGAGGCCACCATCACCCTAATACCAAAACCTGACAAAGATGCCACAAAAAAAGAAAACTACAGGCCAATATCACTGATGAACATAGATGTGAGAATCCTTAACAAAATTCTAGCAATCAGAATCCAACAACACATTAAAAAGATCATACATCATGACCAAGTGGGCTTTATCCCAGGGATGCAAGGATTCTTCAATATCTGCCAATCAATCAATGTAATACACCACATTAACAAATTGAAAAATAAAAGCCATGTGATTATCTCAATAAACGCAGAGAAAACCTTTGACAAAATTCAACATCCATTTATGATTAAAAAAACCCTCCAGAAAGCAGAAATAGAAGGAACATATGTCAACATAATAAAAGCTATATATGACAAACCCACAGCAAACATTATCCTGAGTGGTGAAAAATTGAAAGCATTTCTCCTAAAGTCAGGAACAAGACAAGGGTGCCCACTCTCACCACTACTATTCAACATAGTTTTGGAAGATTTGGCTATAGCAATCAGAGCAGAAAAAGAAATAAAAGGAATCCAGATTGGAAAAAAAGAAGTAAAACTCTCATTGTTTGCAGATGACATGATCCTCTACATAGAAAATCCTAAAGACTCCACCAGATAATTACTAGAGCTTATCAATGAATATAGTAAAGTTGCAGGATATAAAATCAACACACAGAAATCCCTTTCATTCCTGTACACTAACAATGAGAAAACAGAAAGAGAAATTAAGGAAACAGTTCCATTCACCAATGCAACAAAAATAATAAAATACTTAGGAATATATCTACCTAAAGAAACAAAAACCTATATATAAAAAACTATAAAACACTGGTGAAAGAAATCAAAGAGGACACAAATAGATGGAGAAACATACATGTTCATGGATCAGAACAATCAATATAGTGAAAATGAGTATACTACCCAAAGCAATCTATAGATTTAATGCAATCCTTATCAAGATACCAATGGTATTTTTCAGAGAACTAGAACAAACAATTTCACAATTTGTATGGAAATATCAAAAACCTTGAATAGCCAAAGTAATCTTGAGAAAGAAGAATGGAACTAGAGCAATCAACCTGCCTGACTTCAGGCTCTACTACAAAGCCACAGTCATCAAGACAGTATGGTACTGGCACAAAGACAGAAATATAGATCAGTGGAACAAAATAGAAAACCCAGAGATAAATCTACACACCTATGGACAACTTATCTTTGATAAAGGAGGCAAAAATATACAATGGAGAAAAGACAATCTCTTTAACAAGTGGTGCTGAGGAAAGGAGGTCAACCACTTGTAAAAGAATGAAACTAGAACACTTTCTAACACCATACACAAAAATAAACCCAAAATGGATTAACTATCTAAACATAAGACCAGAAACTATAAAACTCCTAGAGGAGAACATAGACAAAACACTCTCTGACATAAACCATAGCAGGATCCTCTATGAACCACCTTCCAGGATAATGGAAATAAAAACAGAAATAAACAAATGGGACCTAATTAAAATTAAAAGCTTCTGCACAACAAAGGAAACTATAAGCAAGGTGAAAAGACAGCCTTCCGAATGGGAGAAAATAATAACAAATGAAGCAACAGACAAAGAATTAATCTCAAAAATATACAAGCAACTCTTGTAGTTCAATTCCAGAAAAATAAATGACCCAATCAAAAAGTGGGCCAAAGAACTAAACAGACACTTCTCCAAAAAAGACATAGATGGCTAACGAACACATGAAAAGATGCTCAACATCACTCATTATCAGAGAAATGCAAATCAAAACCACAATGAGGTACCATTTCACAACAGTCAGAATGGCTGCGATCCAAAAGTCTACAAGCAATAAATGCTGGAGAGGGTGTGGAGAA
Organism: Bos indicus; assembly: GCF_029378745.1. NCBI lineage: Eukaryota > Metazoa > Chordata > Mammalia > Artiodactyla > Bovidae > Bos > Bos indicus. The sequence goes on from NC_091761.1 coordinate 80,910,724, forward strand.
AAGGGAACCCTCTTACACTGTTGGTGGGAATGCAAACTAGTACAGCGACTATGGAGAACAGTGTGGGATTCCTTAAAAAACTGAAAATAAAACTGCCATATGACCCAGCAATCCCACTGCTGGGCATACACACCGAGGAAACCAGAATTGAAAGAGACACGTGTACCCCAATGTTCATCGCAGTACTGTTTATAATAGCCAGGACATGGAAGCAACCTAGATGTCCATCAGCAGATGAATGGATAAGAAAGCTGTGGTACATATACACAATGGAGTATTACTCAGCTATTAGAAAGAATACATTTGAATCAGTTCTAAAGAGGTGGATGAAACTGGAGCCTATTATACAGAGTGAAGTAAGCCAGAAAGAAAAACACCAATACATATACTAATGCATATGTATGGAATTTAGAAAGATGGTAATGACAACCCTGTATGCGAGACAGCAAAAGACACACAGATGTATAGAGCAGTCTTTTGGACTCTGTGGGAGAGGGCGAGGGCAGGATAATATGGGAGAATGGCATTGAGACATGTAAATTATCATATGTGAAACGAATCACCAGTCCAGGTTTGATGCATGATCAGGGTGCTTGGGGATGGTGCACTGGGATGATCCAGAGGGGTGGGATGGGGAGGGAAGTGGAAGGGGGGTTCAGGATGGGGAACACATGTACACCCATGGCAGATTCATGCCAATATATGGCAAAACCAATACCATATTGTAAAGTAAAAAATAAATAAATAAATAAAATTTTAAAAAAAACATAAAAAAAGAAAATAGCTAAAGAAATAAATAGTTGTGGAGAATAGGGAAGTTATATAAATATAGCTTTTATTAGAATATAATTGCTTTATAATGCTGTGTTAGTTTCTGCTGTACAACATGGTGAATCAGCAATAAGTATACACATATCCCCTTCCCTTTCAGCCTCCCTCTCAGCCTCCCATCCAGCCCTCTAAGTCATCACAGAGTACCAAGCTGAGCTCCCTGTGTTATATAGCACTTCCAACTAGCTAGCTATTTTACATATGGCAGTGTAGTTTTAAAGCCATTGGGGATGTGTAATAACCCTGTCTGTGAATTTGAGAGGTGCAAGACATCACCTAAGACATACTAAGAAGAATAAGAACATTGTTTCCAGCTTTTCATTCTTTGTATTGTGTGTAGGTGATATTGCTGCACTTGAAACTTTGTAAAATAGAACTGATCAAGACTGTCATTGTATAAGGCAGTTTGTCCAAGGAAAACATGATGGTTTGTTATCTTAGCCATGAAAATAATTTACATAGTGAATTGCCCATCTGTACAGGCTTGGAAGAGGAGAATATAAATATCACAACTGAGCTGATTTTACCCTTTCATGAATTTTCTGGTAAAACATTCATAAAACCCATTTCTACAATTGATCTCAGTCACTGGATTTCCTGAACATTTTTCTTAGGAAAAAAAAGCTTTCTACCTTTTTCTTTATTCCACTATTCACAGAGAAGTAAGCTTGACCTTAAACAAACCATGGACCTAATCGTCACATTATCTGCTACATGTGGGATGTTGGTCAGGTTAGCTGGATGCTATGCACAGCACACTGGGCAACTTGTCCAAGTCCCTGATGCTACTGCTTTCTTTATGTTAAAAGGAAGGATTCTGAGCAGATAAAAAGACAGGCTCCAATTTAAGAATTCTAAGAAATCCTTTAAGGTCCACTATTTCTGGGATATTAAGATAAATATTGTGAAAACAATTTTTATGGATTTCTTGCTTATTCATTATGGCTTATGTTCAGAACAGGCAAATAGAGAGAGATAGAATGTTGATTATGCTTGCTAAGGGTTGAGAGTAATGGAGGACTGGGGATAATAGGTAAATTGTACAATGTTTTTAATGTGATGAAAGTGTCACGTTACTAAAATTGATAGTAGTGATGGTTGACAATTTTGTGATTATGTTAAAACCATTAAATTATACATATTAAAGGAATGAATTATGTGTTGTATGAATTATATCTCAAAAAAGTATGGAAAATTACCTATTTCCAAGCATATTGCATAAAATATTGTTTAATTTAGCAAGAAGTATAGTTAATATATATTGAATGCTTAACGTATCTCAGCTACATTAATATGTCCAAAGCACAATACATATATTTTTTTCATATATTATTTCATTTAATATTCATAGTAGCACTATGATGTTTTTTTTTTGCACTTTTAAATTTTATTTTATTTTTTATTTATTTATTTTTATTTTTTATTTTTTTTTTAAATTTTATTTTATTTTTAAACTTTACATAATTGTATTAGTTTTGCCAAATATCAAAATGAATCCGCCACAGGTATACATGTGTTACGCATTATTATTATTATAATTTTCACTTTATTGATGTGAAAATTGGGACACTAACAGTGAAATAACTTGACAAGTATACACAGCTAAATTGGGTATCTCCCCCTGAGGGGAATGCAGCAAGTCTAATAAAGTGGAACGTACTATAGTGATAGCAATCTTTAGAAACACAGTTCAATTTTTAACCCTCTTCTAAAGCATAAAGCAAGAGCTTCCATATACTCCATCATTTCCCAGGTTAAAAAACATCATTTAAACCTTGCAGAAAAAAATGGATCCAAATTATAACACTGGTACGTGAAAAACATACATGTAAAGCAACTCTAAAACAGCTCCTACATTTATTTCTGTAAATCATAAATTCTGTGTATTTGTTTGTAAGCATACTTTCAAACTTGATTTGGTTCATCAAAGAAACAACTGTATGAACAGCAGACTTAATGCTCAAGCAAAATTTTTGTATGTGGTATATAGTTATGTATATAAGAATATGATAGCAATGTATGATACATAATTTTAAGAGAAGGAAATAAAAATAAAAGGTGATAAAATTTGGTACTGATAGACAGATTACTTTATTAACTCATGAGTCTTTTATTTTGTACTAACCTAGGTTTTATAGTTGCTATTTAAATTTTCAACTGAGCATTAAAAATATATTTATTAAAAGATGCAAAAAGTAAATATTAATACGAACATCCATGTGGAGGAAATGAAATCCAACTAAATTCTGAACGTAAAAAGTCATAAATCAAAGTTTCTTTCTCAGTCTTTCAGGGGTTGTATGGTCTTTTACACATCAAGCTCTCCATCTTTTAATCTATATTTATCTGCTTCTTAAAGTAACTTGTATTCCATCTGTTGAAATATGGCAGCCTCAGTCTCAATTTGAGAAATATCATCACCTGAGATATGCAGATGTTACCACTCTAATGACTGAAATGAAGAGGAACAAAAGAGCCTCTTGATGAGGGTGAAAAAGCTGGCTTAAAGCTCAACATTCAAAAAACAAAGGTCATGGCATCCAGTTCCATCACTTCATGGCAAATAGAAGGGGAAAAAGTAGAAGCAGTGGCAGACTTTTCCTTCTTGGGTTCCAAAATCTTTGTGGATGGCAACTGCAGACATAAAATTAGAATACACTTGATTCTTGGAAGGAAAGCTATTATAAAACCTAAGGCAACATATTCAAAAGCAAATATATCACTTTGCCAGCAAAGGTCTGTATAGTCAATATGATCTTTTCAGTAGTTATGTATGCATGTGAGAGTTGGACCATAAAGAAGGCTAAGTGCCCAAGGACTGATGCTTTCAAATTGTGGTGTTGGAGAAGACTCTTGAGAGTCCTTTGGATAGCAAACCATTCAATCTTAAATGAAATCAGTCCTGAATATTCATTGGAAGGACTGACACTGAAGCTGAAGCTCCAATACTTTGGCCACCTGAAATGAAGAGTCGACTCATTGGAATAGACTCTGATGCTGGGAAAGATTGAAGGGAAAAAGAGAAGAGGGTGGCAGAAGATGAGATGGTTGGATATTATCACTGACTCAATGGACATGAACTTGGGAAAACTCTGGGAGTGAGTGAGGAACACGGAGGCCATGGGGTTGCAAAGAGTTGGACATGACTGAGTGACTGAATAACAGTCTCAACGTATTTTCTATTATAAGCTTTAAATATTGGTTAGCTATACACTCTGACTTTTAATTCCGCATCTTAAAAGAAGGAATCTGACATTGCTAAGCCATTACTAAACCATTACTAAGCAATTACTAAACCATTACTAAGCCAATGGATTGTCTAATTTTGGATCAAATGTATATCTCATATAATCCATGGCTGAGGGTGCAGAATCCTGTGCCATCAGCCTTCTGTCTCTGTGGGCTTCACATTTACACATACAACCAACTGAAGATCAAAGATATTTGAAAAACATTTCAGAAAGTTCCAAAATGCAAAACTCAAATTTGCCACTCAGTTCAGTTCAGTCGCTCAGTCGTGTCCGACTCTTTGTGAACCCATGAATGGCAGCATGCCAGGCCTCCCTGTCCATCACCAACTCCTGGAGTTCACCCAGATTCACATCCATCTAGTCAGTGATGCCATCCAGCCATCTCATCCTCTGTCGTCCCCTTCTCCTCCTGCCCCCAATCCCTCCCAGCATTAGAGTCTTTTCCAGTGAGTCAACTCTTCGCATGAGGTGGCCAAAGTACTGGAGTTTCAGCTTTAGCATCATTCCTTCCAAAGAAATCCCAGGGCTGATCTCCTTCACAATGGACTGGTTGGATCTCCTTGCAGTACAAGGGACTCTCAAGAGTCTTCTCCAACACCACAGTTCAAAAGCATCAATTCTTCGGCACTCAGCCTTCTTCACAGTCCAACTCTCACATCCATACATGACTACAGGAAAAACCATAGCCTTGACTAGACGGACCTTTGTTGGCCAAGTAATGTCTCTGCTTTTGAATATGCTATCTAGGTTGGTCATAACTTTCCTTCCAAGGAGTACGTGTCTTTTAATTTCATGGCTGCAATCACCATCTGCAGTGATTTTGGAGCCCCCCAAAATAAAGTCTGCCACTGTTTCCACTGTTTCCCCATCTATTTGCCATGAAGTGATGGGACCAGATGCCATGATCTTCGTTTTCTGAATGTTGAGTTTTCAGCCAACTTTTTCACTCTCCTCTTTCACTTTCATCAAGAGGCTTTTGAGTTCCTCTTCACTGTCTGCCATAAGGGTGGTGTCATCTGCACATCTGAGGTTATTGATATTTCTCCCGGCAATCTTGATTCCAGCTGTGTTTCTTCCAGTCCAGCGTTTCTCATGATGTACTCTGCATATAAGTTAAATAAGCAGGGTGACAATATACAGCCTTGATGTACTCCTTTTCCAATTTGGAACCAGTCTGTTCCATGTCCAGTTCTAACTGTTGCTTCCTGACCTGCATATAGATTTCTCAAAACACCACTACTATATAGCATTTACATTGTATTTGCTATTAATTACATAGAATTTACATTGTATTAGCTGTTACAAGTAACCTGGAGATAATTTGAAATGCACTGGAGGGTATACATAAATTATATGTAAACACTTTACCATTTTATGTAAGACTTGAGCATCTGAGGATTTTAGTATCTGCTGAGATTCTAGAGTCAATCCTCTGAGGATATTGAGGGACAACTGTAGTATTAACATATAAATGTTCTCTTCCAAAGATCTACAGACAGAGCAAGTTTCTAGAAGGTGCTCTGCGATGGACATAATGAAAGATTTGGGAAAATACACTTTCACTTTTTTGTCTAAAGTTACAGTACAGAAGAATCAGATGGCCACATTTCTTGAAGTGCCTTCACTGTTTGTTCTTTATTACAAGTTATGTCTAACAAAAGAAGGTTAATATTTTCAGGTTCTTTACCACTAGTGCCTCCTGGGAAGCACCTTTCTTATCTGAACTATTGCCAAATATCAACTCTGATCCAAAGTGTGACCTCAGACTTAAAATTTACGTATGAAAAAATGTAATTCCCCTAAACAGGAAATAAAACAAAAAGTCAAAAAGAGAAAATATTACTAGTACCATAGCTAGCCAGCTTTTTACATATAAGAACAAATTATTACAATGTGTTTATTACAGGCAATGATGGCAAAAATAATGAATTGTTAATAAAAACTGAGAACTTGTCATGATATCCTGTGATGTACACCTTTTTTTTTCCAATACAGGGTTAGTCATGGCACAAGTTTTCAAAGTCTTAAAAATTGTTGTTGTCGTTCAGTTGCTTAGTCATGTATGACTCTTTGTGACCCCATGGACTGCAGCATGCCAGGCTAGCCTGTCCTTCACCGTCTCCTGGAGTCTGCTGAAACTCATGTTCATTGAGTCAGTGATGCCATCCAACCATCTTATCCTCTGTCGTCCCCATCTCCTCCAACCCTCACAAGAATTATATTAGCAACCTTCAGTCATTAACAAAAACATTCTAGGGGGAGGAGCCAAGATGGCGGAGGAGTAGGACGGGGAGAACACTTTCTCCCCCACAAATTCATCAAAAGAGCATTTAAACGTCGAGTAAATTCCACAAAACAACTTCTGAATGCCAGCAGAGGACATCAGGCACCCAGAAAAGCAACCCAACTCTTCGAAAGGAGGTAGGAAAAAATATTAAAAACAACAAAAAAAGAGACAAAAGAGGGAGGGACGGAGTTCCATCCCGGGAAGGGAATCTTAAAAAGAGAGAAGTTTCCAAACATCAGGAAACCTTCTCACTGCCGAATCTGTGCCGAGCTTTGGAAGCACAGAGGGCAACATAACAGGGAGAAAAAATAAATAAACAATTTAAAACTCGCAGATTGCGAGCCCTACGGTAACTCCCCCAGCAGAGAAGCAGCGCAGACGCCTGCATCCGCCATTAGCAAACCGGGGCTGGGCAGGGAGGCACGGCGTGGGCTGCATCGCTGAGAGTAAGAATCTGGCCTGAATACCCTGAGCGCTATCTGAGCGAAATAATTTGGGCTAGCAAACCAGACTGTGGGATACCTACCACGCGAAAAGCCAGCCCTAACCTAAGACCGCCAGGCCGGTGCACGGAACAAAGGACTGAACAGAGATAGCCGGCTGCAGACCTTCCCCCTCCGGTGACAGGCAGCCAGAGCCGGAAGGGGGCAATCGCAGCCCCAGAGAGACATTATCTATAAAATTGTAAGCAGGCTTCTTTGCTAACTAAAACTTCTTGGGGGTCTGGACGGTCAACATCCGCCTGAGAAGGTGCGCCAGTTTTACACCCAGATAACCGAGTGGCGGGGAGGCGATAAGTCGCAGCATTGGCGCTCGCCTGGGAAGAGCAAATTGGCGCTCGGACCTGGGAAGAGCACAAAACGCAGGCCCAACTGAGTCTGCGCCTCTGAGGACTACCCGAGTGCCTGAACCTGAGCGGCTTGGACCTGGGAGGTGCATGCAGCCCAGGGCCAGCCTCGGATTGTTCCCGGCGGAACAACCTAGAGTCCGAGCAGTGTGAACAGGGAGGCTACACGCGCCGTGAGCAGGGGCAGACCCAGGGTGGCTGAGGCACTGCGAGCCCACGCCAGTGTTATTTGTTTGCAGCATCCCTCCCTCCCTCCCCACAGCGCGACTGAACAAGTAAGCCTTAAAAAAAAAAAAAAAAGTGTCCTCCACCGTGCCCTTTGAGTCAGGGCGGAAACCAGATACTGAAGAGACTAGCAAACAGAAGAAGATATAACAGAGGGAAACGCCTTGGAAGCTACAGGCAATAGATCAAAACCCTGTGGTTACTACGGACTACATAGGAAGGGGCCTATAGATCTTGAGAAATATAAATCTGACCAAGGAACTAGCCAAAAATGAACTGAACCCACAACACCCACAAAAAAAAAACAAACAAAAAAGTCCTAGATATATTTTTATTATTTTTACGATCATTCTTTCTTTTTTTTAATTAAAAAAAATTTTTTTTAAGTCCTCTATTGTTCCTTTAATTTTCACCTTTATATCCTATTACTTTGCAAAAAAAAAAAAAAAAAAGACCCTATTTTTTTTCTTCTTCAACAAACTTCATATATATATATTTTATAATTTTTTGACCTTGTTTTTTTTTGTTTGTTTTTGTTTTTTTCTTCTTTTCTTTAACATTGTATTTTTGAAATTCTAAACTCTACTCTAGATTTTTAATTTTCGCTTTTTGGTATATGTTATCAATTTTGTACCTATAGTTTTTTTTTATATAATTTCTGTGACTTTTTTTTTTTTTCTTCTTCTCTGTTTCTTTCTCTTCTTGTTTTATATAACATTGTATATCTGAAATTCCAAACTTTACTCTAGATTTTTAATTTATGCTTTTTGGTATTTGATATCAATTTTGTACCTGTATTTTCTTTATAATTTTTGTGACATTGTTCGTATTTGTTTGTTTGTTTTCTCTCTTTATTTTTCTTCTTCTTCTTCTTTTTTTTTAACATTGTATTTTTGAAATTCCAAACTCTACTCTAGATTTTTAATTTTTGCTTTTATGTATTTGTTACCAATTTTGTACCTATAAGGACCCAATCTTCAGGACCCATTTTTCACTAGGGAGTGAGATTACTGGCTTGACTGCTCTCTCTCCCTTTGGACCCTCCTTTTTCTCCACCAGGTCGCCTGTGTCTCCTCCCTAACCCCTCTCTACTCTACCCAACTCTGTGAATTTCTGTGTGTTCCAGACGGTGGAGAACACTTAGGGAACAGATTACTGGCTGGATCTGTCTCCCTCCTTTTCATTCCCCACTTTTATCCTTCTGGCCACCTCTGTTACCTTCCTCCTTCTTCTCTTCTCTGTATTACCCCGTGAACATCTCTGAGTGGTCCAGTTGTGGAGTGCACATAAGGAAGTGACTACTGGCTAGCCCACTCTCTCCACTATTGATTCACCTCATCTCATTTGGGTCACCTCTAACTCCCTCCTCCCTCTTCTCTTCTCCATGTAACCCTGTGAACCTCTCTGAGTGACCCTCACTGTAGAGAAACTTATCATCTTTAATGTAGATGTTTTATCAATGGTGCTGTATAGAAGGAGAAGTTTTGAAACTACTGTAAAAATAAGACCAATAATCGGAAGCAGGAGACTTAAGTCCAAACCCTGACTCCAGGGAACTCCTGACTCCAAGGAACATTCATTGACAGGAGCTCATCAAATGCCTCCATACCGACACTGAAACCAAGCACCACACAAGGGCCAATAAGTTCCAGGGCAAGACATACCAAGCAAATTCTCCAGCAACAAAGGAACACAGCCCTGAGCTTCAAGATACAGGCTGCCCAAAGTCACCCCAAAACTATAGACATCTCATAACTCATTACTGGACGTTTCATTGCACTCCAGAGAGAAGAAATACAGCTCCACCCACCAGAACACCGACACAAGCTTCCCTAACCAGGAAACCTTGACAAGCCACCTGTACAAACCCACACACAGTGAGGAAACGCCACAATAAAGAGAACTCCACAAACTGCCAGAATACAGAAAGGACACCCCAAACTCAGCAATTTAAACAAGATGAAGAGACAGAGGAATACTCAGCAGATAAAGGAACAGGATAAATGCCCACCAAACCAAACAAAAGAGGAAGAGATAGGGAATCTACCTGATAAAGAATTCCGAATAATGATAGTGAAATTGATCCAAAATCTTGAAACTAAAATGGAATTACAGATAAATAGCCTGGAGACAAGGATTGAGAAGATGCAAGAAAGGTTTAACAAGGACCTAGAAGAAATAAAAAAGAGTCAATATATAATGAATAATGCAATAAGTGAAATTAAAAACACTCTGGAGGCAACAAATAGTAGAATAACAGAGGCAGAAGACAGGATTAGTGAATTAGAAGATAGAATGGTAGAAATAAATGAATCAGAGAGGATAAAAGAAAAACGAATTAGAAGAAATGAGGACAATCTCAGAGACCTCCAGGACAATATTAAACGCTACAACATTCGAATCATAGGGATTCCAGAAGAAGAAGACAAAAAGAAAGACCATGAGAAAATACTTGAGGAGATAATAGTGGAAAACTTCCCTAAAATGGGGAAGGAAATAATCACCCAAGTCCAAGAAACCCAGAGAGTACCAAACAGGATAAACCCAAGGAGAAACACCCCAAGACACATATTAATCCAATTAACAAAGATCAAACACAAAGAACAAATATTAAAAGCAGCAAGGGAAAAACAACAAATAACACACAAGGGAATTCCCATAAGGATAACAGCTGATCTTTCAATAGAAACTCTTCAAGCCAGGAGGGAATGGCAAGACATACTTAAAATGATGAAAGAAAATAACCTACAGCCCAGATTATTGTACCCAGCAAGGATCTCATTCAAGTATGAAGGAGAAATCAAAAGCTTTTCAGACAAGCAAAAGCTGAGAGAATTCTGCACCACCAAACCAGCTCTCCAACAAATACTAAAGGATATTCTCTAGACAGGAAACACAAAAACGGTGTATAAACTCGAACCCAAAACAATAAAGTAAATGGCAACGGGAACATACTTATCAGTAATTACCTTAAATGTAAATGGGTTGAATGCCCCAACCAAAAGACAAAGACTGGCTGAATGGATACAAAAACAAGACCCCTACATATGTTGTCTACAAGAGACCCACCTCAAAACAGGGGACACATACAGACTGAAAGTGAAGGGCTGGAGAAAGATTTTCCATGCAAATAGGGACCAAAAGAAAGCAGGAGTAGCAATACTCATATCAGATAAAATAGACTTTAAAACAAAGGCTGTGAAAAGAGACAAAGAAGGTCACTACATAATGATCAAAGGATCAATCCAAGAAGAAGATATAACAATTATAAATATATATGCACCCAACACGGGAGCACCACAGTACGTAAGACAAATGCTAACAAGTATGAAAGGAGAAATTAACAATAACACAATAATAGTGGGAGACTTTAATACCCCACTTACACCTATGGATAGATCAACTAAACAGAAAATTAACAAGGAAACACAAACTTTAAACGATACAATAGACCAGTTAGACCTAATTGATATCTATAGGTCATTTCATCCCAAAACAATGAATTTCACCTTTTTCTCAAGCGCACATGGAACCTTCTCCAGGATAGATCACATCCTGGGCCATAAAGCTAGCCTTGGTAAATTCAAAAAAATAGAAATAATTCCAAGCATTTTTTCTGACCACAATGCAGTAAGATTAGATCTCAATTACAGGAGAAAAACTATTAAAAATTCCAACATATGGAGGCTGAACAACACGCTGCTGAATAACCAACAAATCACAGAAGAAATCAAAAAAGAAATCAAAATTTGCATAGAAATGAATGAAAATGAAAACACAACAACCCAAAACCTGTGGGACACGGTAAAAGCAGTCCTAAGGGGAAAGTTCATAGCAATACAGGCACACCTCAAGAAACAAGAAAAAAGTCAAATAAATAACCTAACTCTACACCTAAAGCAACTAGAAAAGGAAGAAATGAAGAACCCTAGGGTTAGTAGAAGGAAAGAAATCTTAAAAATTAGAGCAGAAATAAATGCAAAAGAAACAAAAGAGACCATAGCAAAAATCAACAAAACCAAAAGCTGGTTCTTTGAAAGGATAAGTAAAATTGACAAACCATTAGCCAGACTCATCAAGAAACAAAGGGAGAAAAATCAAATCAACAAAATTAGAAACGAAAATGGAGAGATCACAACAGACAACACAGAAATACAAAGGATCATAAGAGACTACTATCAACAATTATATGCCAATAAAATGGACAACGTGGAAGAAATGGACAAATTCTTAGAAAAGTACAACTTTCCAAAACTGGACCAGGAAGAAATAGAAAATCTTAACAGACCCATCACAAGCATGGAAATTGAAACTGTAATCAAAAATCTTCCAGCAAACAAAAGCCCCGGTCCAGACGGCTTCACAGCTGAATTCTACCAAAAATTTAGAGAAGAGCTAACACCTATCCTGCTCAAACTCTTCCAGAAAATTGCAGAGGAAGGTAAACTTCCAAACTCATTCTATGAGGCCACCATCACCCTAATACCAAAACCTGACAAAGATCCCACAAAAAAAGAAAACTACAGGCCAATATCACTGATGAACATAGATGCAAAAATCCTTAACAAAATTCTAGCAATCAGAATCCAACAACACAGTAAAAAGATCATACACCATGATCAAGTGGGCTTTATCCCAGGGATGCAAGGATTCTTCAATATCCGCAAATCAATCAATGTAATACACCACATTAACAAATTGAAAAACAAAAACCATATGATTATCTCAATAGATGCAGAGAAAGCCTTTGACAAAATTCAACATCCATTTATGATAAAAACTCTCCAGAAAGCAGGAATAGAAGGAACATACCTCAACATAATAAAAGCTATATATGACAAACCCACAGCAAACATTATCCTCAATGGTGAAAAATTGAAAGCATTTCCTCTAAAGTCAGGAACAAGACAAGGGTGCCCACTTTCACCATTACTATTCAACATAGTTTTGGAAGTTTTGGCCACAGCAATCAGAGCAGAAAAAGAAATAAAAGGAATCCAAATTGGAAAAGAAGAAGTAAAACTCTCACTATTTGCAGATGACATGATCCTCTACATAGAAAACCCTAAAGAGTCCACCAGAAAATTACTAGAAATAATCAATGACTACAGTAAAGTTGCAGGATATAAAATCAACACACAGAAATCCCTTGCATTCCTATACACTAATAATGAGAAAACAGAAAGAGAAATTAAGGAAACAATTCCATTCACCATTGCAACGGAAAGAATAAAATACTTAGGAATATATCTACCTAAAGAAACTAAAGACCTATATATAGAAAACTATAAAACACTGGTGAAAGAAATCAAAGAGGACACTAATAGATGGAGAAATATACCATGTTCATGGATTGGAAGAATCAATATAGTGAAAATGAGTATACTACCCAAAGCAATTTATAGATTCAACGCAATCCCTATCAAGCTACCAACAGTATTCTTCACAGAGCTAGAACAAATAATTTCACAATTTGTATGGAAATACAAAAAACCTCGAATAGCCAAAGCGATCTTGAGAAAGAAGAATGGAACTGGAGGAATCAACCTACCTGACTTCAGGCTCTACTACAAAGCCACAGTTATCAAGACAGTATGGTACTGGCACAAAGACAGAAATATTGATCAATGGAATAAAATAGAAAGCCCAGAGATAAATCCACGCACATATGGACACCTTATCTTCGACAAAGGAGGCAAGAATATACAATGGATTAAAGACAATCTCTTTAACAAGTGGTGCTGGGAAATCTGGTCAACCACTTGTAAAAGAATGAAACTGGACCACTTTCTAACACCATACACAAAAATAAACTCAAAATGGATTAAAGATCTAAACGTAAGACCAGAAACTATAAAACTCCTAGAGGAGAACATAGGCAAAACACTCTCCGACATACATCACAGCAGGATCCTCTATGACCCACCTCCCAGAATATTGGAAATAAAAGCAAAAATAAACAAATGGGACCTAATTAACCTTAAAAGCTTCTGCACATCAAAGGAAACTATTAGCAAGGTGAAAAGACAGCCTTCAGAATGGGAGAAAATAATAGCAAATGAAGCAACCGACAAACAACTAATCTCAAAAATATACAAGCAACTCCTACAGCTCAACTCCAGAAAAATAAACGACCCAATCAAAAAATGGGCCAAAGAACTAAATAGACATTTCTCCAAAAAAGACATACAGATGGCTAACAAACACATGAAAAGATGCTCAACATCACTCATTATCAGAGAAATGCAAATCAAAACCACTATGAGGTACCATTTCACACCAGTCAGAATGGCTGCGATCCAAAAGTCTACAAATAATAAGTGCTGGAGAGGGTGTGGAGAAAAGGGAACCCTCTTACACTGTTGGTGGGAATGCAAACTAGTACAGCCACTATGGAGAACAGTGTGGAGATTCCTTAAAAAACTGGAAATAGAACTGCCTTATGATCCAGCAATCCCACTGCTGGGCATACACACTGAGAAAACCAGAAGGGAAAGAGACACGTGTACCCCAATGTTCATCGCAGCACTGTTTATAATAGCCAAGACATGGAAGCAACCTAGATGTCCATCAGCAGATGAATGGCTAAGAAAGCTGTGGTACATATACACAATGGAGTATTACTCAGCCATTAAAAAGAATACATTTGAATCAGTTCTAATGAGGTGGATGAAACTGGAGCCTATTATACAGAGTGAAGTAAGCCAGAAGGAAAAACATAAATACAGTATACTAACGCATATATATGGAATTTAGAAAGATGGTAACAATAACCCGGTGTACGAGACAGCAAAAGAGACACTGATGTATAGAACAGTCTTATGGACTCTGTGGGAGAGGGAGAGGGTGGGAAGATTTGGGAGAATGGCAATGAAACATGTAAAATATCATGTAGGAAACGAGTTGCCAGTCCAGGTTCGATGCATGATGCTGGATGCTTGGGGCTGGTACACTGGGACGGCCCAGAGGGATGGTATGGGGAGGGAGGAGGGAGGAGGGTTCGGGATGGGGAACACATGTATACCTGTGGCGGATTCATTTTGATATTTGGCAAAACTAATACAATTATGTAAAGTTTAAAAATAAAATAAAATTAGAGAAAAAAACAAACAAACAAAAAAAAAACATTCTATTTTGTTAATTTGTCATTTGTGAGGATTTGCTGCACATTTCATCTTCTAAACATGTAGTGGTGTACTTGAAGTTATCTCATTTGTTTTTGAATTTGATGAAGACTATTGGTGAAGACATTGGTGAATATTCTAATGTCAAAGAAAGTTCTTTGCTATTAAGATAGTAAATTACTTCACTATTAAGAAATGTGACTTTAACTATAGCTTTGGGGGAAAGTAAAAGATATAAGAAAAGATACATTTATATTCTGTAAATGAAATATTTAATCCCTATCATAGTCTACTCCAATCATGTCTCAGGCAGTGACAAGATTGGAAGGAACTGATGTTCCTTGCAGAGAGCAGCTAGGATAAACCGACCAGTTGTCTTCCACCTGGATCCTAGAATGAGAAATTATGAAAAGATTAAGGATTACTAAATAAATATTTTACAATGGTGATTATCTTTCCAAATTTGTGTACTGCCTGGATCACTAGAAGTACAAACTCTAACAGCTGTTTTCCAGGCATGCACAGCTGTTAGGAATGTGTGGGACTATCAATTTTAAGTTTCTGTATCATAATCTAGAAGCATCATTAACTACTAATCCAACCCCTAAAAAGTGGATTTCCCCCCCTATCATTTGCTTATCCTTACCCAGCATAGCAAAGTTTCAGAATTTTTAGTTGTCATTTATAAAATGAATACAACACAACTAAGTCCCTATGTATAATCCAAAATGACAGTTTATTTATAAGTATTTGAATTAAGAAAAAACCTTTACTTGTAGACTGAATAATTCTGCATAATGCCCCGTAATTTGTTTAATCTTTTTCATTTTTAAGTTGGTAGCTTTGAAATTTTCCAATAGCTCAGTTGGTAAAGAATCTGCCTGCAATGCAAGAAACCCCTGGTTCGAATCCCTGGTTCGATTCCTCTGTTGGGAAGATCTCCTGGAGAAGGGATAGGTTATCCACTCCAGTATTCTTGGGCTTCCCTGTGGCCCAGCTGGTAAAGAATCCACCTGCAGTGTGGGAGACCTGGATTCTATCCCTGGTTGGGAAGATCCCTTGAAGAAGGGAAAGGCTACCCACTCCAGTATTCTGGCCTGGAGAATTTCAAGGCTACCCACTCCAGTATTCTGGCCTGGAGAATTTCACGGACTGTATAGTTCATGGGGTCACAAAGAGTCAGACACAACTGAGCAACTTTCACTTTTTTCAGACTGAAAAAAGTGCAGAGTTGCTCTTAGATACCACTGCTGCTGCTGCTGCTGCTAAGTCACTTCAGTCATGTCCGACTCTGTGCAACCCCATGGACCGCAGCCCACCAGGCTCCACCGTCCCTGGGATTCTCCAGGTAAGAACACTGGAGTGGGTTGCCATTTCCTTCTCCAACACGTGAAAGTGAAAAGTGAAAGTGAAGTTGCTCAGTCGTGTCCGACTAGTAGCGACCCCCATGGACTGCAGCCTATCAAGCTCCTCTGTCCATGAGATTTTCCAGGCAAGAGTACTGGAGTGGCTTGCCATTGCCTTCTCCGTTAGATACCACTAAGGATCTGATATTCATTACATGGGGAGAAAGACTGTAAATTTAAAAGTTTAAAGTACTGTATTATTAATATTTGAAGTGTTATCTAGCACTAAGAAAATTCTTTAAGAAATAACTTGAGGTCCTAAAATCTATTAGTCTCTGGACACATCTTGTTCAGTTTTTTGGGGGGAAACAAGAAAAAATAGCGTTTACTAACTGAGGAAATACAGAGCAAGAACTGGTCAGTGGGACATTTCTTATTTTTCTGGTTCTGTTTACTTGAGACACTCATGTATTTTAGACAAGTGGGAGGAGAACAATTTTATAAGGGTTTTTTTTTGTTGTTGTTGTTTTAACAGATATTGTTTCCTAGACTTAAGTAGTTTGCACATAGTTGAAAAGTAAGAGTGTGTTTGTGCTAATGGATTTCTCCAGTTTCTTCCTCAAGTAATAGGATGAGGTGGAAGGAAGGTCAATGATTTGAGTGGAGGAATTCAGGCTTCAACAACCCACAGACCTTGGTTCAAATCCCATTTTCACTACATGCTAACTATGTGTTCTTGGAAATTGCTTGCCTGTTTCCATAAGTCTCTGTATCTTATTAAAAAATGATTAGACAATAAACCAACTTTATAAGACTATTGGGATGATTATGTGGCAACATGTAAATAGACTCAACATGTTTTTGAGGCTGAATACAAATTATTTCCTTTATCCTCTCTAGGAAAGAAATGGGACAGAGACCTCACATTATAATGTGGAGTCAAGAGATCAGCTGCCCTTTTCTATCCTTTAGAGTTTAACCTGGTACCTTATTTGCAATCTATATCTCTGAATTAAATTAAATGCAGGAGACCAGGTTTTAATCTCTGGGTTGGGAAGATCCCCTGGAGAAGGGAATGGCAACCCATTCCAGTATTCTTTCCTGGAGAATTCCATGAACAGAGGATCCTGGTTGGCCACAGTCCATGGGGTCGCCAACAGTTGGACACAACTGAGCTACTAACACAGACACAAATTCACTCCTTACATTAAGCATAAAGTTGCTAATCAGACTATGTAGAACCAACTAGTATTCTCTTCGAAAATAAGTCCCAAGAAGATGCATAAAAAAAGAGTCAAGAACCATTTTAAAACCATAGAATTAAAACTTTAATTTGAATTGAAAGCACTTAAAGCAAATTAACTGCTTGAAGTCTGTGCCATCCTAGCCTTTTTCTTTTTTCATCATAAGCTAAAGACATTTGATTCTGTAAATCTTTGTAACCTTGATAAATTATGGAACTGTAGCTTTTAATTTTTGCGTTTATAAATAAAAAGATTTAACTAATGGTCAATTAAATGATGTCCAAATTACCTTTGGTTAAAAAGTATTATAATTGTGGAACCTATAAACTCTAAAAGTTTTATTTTAATAGTTGGTTCTTTCATGCTGTCCATACAGTATTTTTTTGGACTTGATATTTTCTTTTCAATTTTATGTTTATAATGTTTAACAATGTGATGTCTGTGGCTGAATTTCATTCACTTTCTCTACTATATTATTATAGCAATAATATTCTATTACTCATATTTAATATTATTTTATTGTTCATAATATATTTATTTATGAATATGCTAAAATTATATATACATTCCTCTGTAGATTACACATTTAGATCTATACATACTTTTATAATCATTGAAATCAAATTATATCCGTAGTTGATAATACTCTTTACTACTTACATTGTAAGATAATTTTGTATGTTAATTAAAACTTGTGAAAATAATTTTATGACTATGTGACTTTTGTTTATGCACCATAATTTCCTTAAGCCATTCTTTAATGATAGAACTTGATTTTCCTCCAGTTTTTTCCTGATAGGAAAACACCATAAATATCTTCACATTAAATTTTTTCTTTAATGCTTTATTTTGTATTATTTCCTAAGGAAAGATTCCCAGAAACAGAAATATTGATTCAAAGGGAATAAGTGTTTTTATGAAATTTTAATACTTATTGCAAACTGCTTTTATGAGATTAAACTATATTTTACTTCTACAATATCTGTATAATAGTAGCTTTTAACTGCATCCTCTTGTCCTTGGGTATTTTCTGAAATAAACAAATAAAAGACAAACACAAACTTTGCCAATTTATTAGGCAAAAATTTGTATTATATTATTTTCATTTGCATCAGTAAAGTGGATAGTAATTCACTATTTGTTTTCTTCACTTTTATGAAGTGTCTGTTTATTTAATTAGCCCATTTAATTCATTGCATGCTTTTTTTTTTTAATTTAAAAAAGGAGACAGGACTGCTATTTGTCAGTGACTCATTTGATCATGCAGATTGTGCCAACCATAAAATGGTTTGTTTTCTGAACTGAATTGATTGCTTTCTTGTGAAAAAACCCAGGGAAATGAATTCTAAGTGATGTGACTTGTCCAATTCTTAGAAGCATAATGATTAAAGTAGAGTTATTTTTGGTGATGGAGTTTTCAGAGGAAAATATTTATATATCTCTAAAAAGTCAGTTTTCACATGCAAATTTACTCTTCTGCAATATATAGAGTCCAGTAGTGGAATTGCCTTATATTTTTTCATCACTGACATTTCAATATCCTTTTATTTCTTTCTAATCTATTTTTCTGTTTTACTCAGCTCATGAAAACCAACAAATATTGGATCCAGACCAAATTTCTAAAGATATTTACTTAACATTTTCCCTCTCTTATAACTGGGTAAGAGTTGCTTTCAAAAGCTCAAATATATGACTTGAATCTTAAATCTATGACACTCACTTTTCTTTTCTAATGACTTATCGCATCTTCCTACACATTTTAAATTACTTCCATTTCTACTCACTCAGTGCAGTGATCTCTTTCTGATCATAATTAGTTTACTACAGATGCTCATTAACAAATAGAGGTTTGAAACATGTCCTAACAGATGATAAATTTCAGCATTTTATTGATATTTAGTTCAAGGATGTTGAAGTCAGACCATTCTGGTTTAAAATCCCTTTAAAAAGCAATAAAACTTTTAAGCTATGTAATCTATTAGTTGTATATCACTAGCACTTCTCTGAGCTATAGCTTTGTGAGGATTCAATGATATACTTAGAAAAATTGTTTAGCGCAATGGGTGGCAGAAAGGAAGCACCCATTGACTAGTTTCTATCCTAAGTCATCTAAACAATTTTAGTATTTTGTTTGCCATCATTTGCACCCATTGACTAGTTTCTATTGTAAGTCATCTAAACAATTTTAGTGTCTTTTGTTTGCCATCATTTGAGGGAGGGGACTAAAAAAATCACACAATTTATAAAATAGAACAAACAAATCTTTCCAAATAATGAATGGTTTATTTAAAGAAATGTGTGCAAATTTTAGTTGTTAGATTAGTAGAGTGCATTCTCAATATTTATTTTTCTGATTTGTCATTAGGATATTTCTGGTGCCTCAAACAGTAAAGACTCTGCCTGCAATGCGGGAGAGGTTTGATCCCTGGGTTGGGAAGATCCCCTGGAGAAGGCAATGGCTACCCATTCCAGTGTTCTTGCCTGGAGAATCCCATGGACAGAATAGCCCGGTGGGCTATAGTCCATGGGGTCACAAAGAGTCAGACACGATTGAGTGACTAACACTTTCACTTTTAACACTTAGGGCAATGGTTGCCAACCCGGGTTTCATAGAATCTGAAGATTCTACAGACTTAACATAGGGGACCACATCAGAAGAGACCAAATGGGTAGAAGTCTATCCCTATTCTGCCAGAGCAGCTCCACTGTTATCTATTATTTATGTAGAGAAAGTATTTTGTTTTTCGTAGGAATCTGCTGTTTTGCTTCCAGGTATCAAAACTTTTCTGAAATTGGCCTCTCAACTCTCTAAGCCTATCAGAGATTTTTGAAGATGGGAAAAAGAAGCACAGTTGGTGGGTCCCTTGCAAAATGACAATGCAGAGCTCTTTGGTGAAAAATTATTAGGATTTTAAGACAGTGACTTCAGACTCTTCAAGTCTGGGGCTTTTCAAAGTGTATAGCCTCATTCAGCGCTACATATAGCACACCTATGAATCCAGCCCTGATGTTGGGGCAGAAACATGCCCAGGCAGACACATCTGTAGCGGATGAAACTTCTGAGGCTGGGATAAAGGCCATAGGAAGGGAGGGAGGTAGTGGTGTTGCCAAATGCTTGTTCAAATTGCAGGTTCCTCCCCCCCACTTCGGCCACCAATGCTGCTGAGCTTCTTGCCACTAACATGCTGCCATTATTTGCAGGAATCACACCACCATAGCCACGTTCTGATGGAAAACAGCTAAAAGATCAGTCAGCTTTATCATGTTAAACTAAGAAAATGGAAAGTATTTGAATAGTTGTGTGTAGGTTATATATATTCTTGAAGTATTATCTGCTTTATTAAAAATACTAGTAAAATATTTAAAAGCACTCATTTCAAATGAGGCAATTTGACTCTGGGAGGCAACCAACTCCTATCTCAGGAGAAGGAATCACTTGAGCATGAGGGTGCAGTCAACTACTGCTTGATGTTTAATTTTTTTTCTTTTTCTTTTCTTTCTTTTTTTTAAACACATGTAGCGGTGTGTGGTTTAGTCACTCAGTCGTGTCTGACTTTTGTGACCCTGTGGACTTTAGCCTACCAGGCTACTATGTTCATGGAATTCTCCAGGCAAGAACGCTGGAATGGGTAGCTGTTTCCTTCTCCAGGGGATCTTCCCCACCCAGAAACTGACACCCAATGTGTCTCCTGCATTGGCAGATAGATTCTTTATGACTGAGACACTAAGGAAGCCACCACCAACATGACTTCATGGTTATTTTTTTCTTTTTCTTTTCTTTCTTTTTAAAAACACAGGCAGAACTATACATCTTGTGTATTGCATTGGGCTGATGGCCCAGCAGTGTCAGAGCTACAGCTGCCATGATGCAGAGTACATGTAATGGTGCTGAAACTTTACGTATCTCCACCTTAACTTGGGACAAAAGCTCTTGTGATAAAACAAAACAGACAAACACAAAACAGTCTCTTTTCTAGTCAAGGGTTTGTTTTTCAGCCTCTTCCTCCTGGGACTATTTCAAAGATGCCACATCTGAGAGATTTTCAGGTTCCACTATCTCTGAGCTTTGATTTAGTAAGCTTATTCTTTAGGATATCAGGCTGCCAGATGTCAGATCCTGCCAATTTCTCTTTGATAGGCTATTCCCTTCCTATGTGAAAACTGTATTGCAAGGAGCCTTCTTTGTCAAGGAATTCTTATAAAAATTATACAATATTAAAAGGTAAGCCCTTGGAATCTATTAACAGCATTACAACATTTGATGTAAGGTCCAAACTCAAACTCCATTATTTATTGATTTAGATGCTGTGCTGTTCTGCCCAGATGTCCTCTCGGGACTGAGACATTCATTCCCCAGCCTCAGGAAGGATGTCTGCTCACAGCTTGCAGCTGAGTGGCTTCCCAGGAGTTGCCCGGGTCTAGAAGGACTGCCTTCCTAGGTCACCATGCCTTTGATGACTGGCAGACACAGAGTATAAAGGCTGATTCTCTTATCCTAGCTGAGAACACCTCTGAAGGCTATGCCAGCTTCAAGGCTCCCATGGAGCTGACTAAGGCTTTTGTTGTACTTGTAGCACAGACTTCTTCTTTGGCCCAACCCTGCATTCCTCTTTCACCCGCAGGTGCTGAACTCAATAGCAGGATCAGCTACATAATTTGTGACACCCAGTGCAAAATGAAAGTACAGCCCCTTGCTCAAACAGCAGGAAAAAAGTTCCACTAAAGGTACTAAAATAAAAAGCTTTTACCTTTTTTTCCTTGGTCTCTCTTGTCTGAGTTTTTATTATTATTAACTACTTGATGTTATTCTAAGTAGAAAAAAAGAATTTATATTATTAGCATGAATTTTACTGTTCATCTGATATTGTACAATATCTGCTTTAAGTGCAAACATAAGAGTATTTAATTCACATGCAGAATCACTGAAATTATACTACTCAGTTTTTTGTTCCTCATGCATATGTTCTGGTCTGCCTTCCTTTGTGCCCGCTTTGTGTCTTTTATATACCCCTATGAAAGGACTGTGCCCCAATGTTCCATAGGCTAAAGTGAAGGCATAATTTAGACAATCATGGGTTGGGAATTATGGAGACTATTATTGTTCTGGAAAATCTTTTATTTTTCAATCTTTCTTTCGTAAATCTCTATTAGCTATGATCTATAGTATGAAGAGCTTTCTCAGAAAACAGAAATATTAATTTCCTTTTAAAAATTCCATGACAGCCGATTGTTGTTATTGTTGTTCAGTCAATAAGTCATGTCCAAATCTTTCAGACCCCTTGGAATGCATTACACCTGGCTCCTCTGTCCTCCATTATTTCCCAGAGATGGTTCAAATTCATATCCATTGAGTTGGTGATGCTATCTAACCATTTCAACTTCTGCCACCCCCTTCTCTTCTTGCCTTAGATTTTTCCCAACATCAGGGTCTTTTCCAGTGAGTCAGTTCTTCTTATCAGGTGACCAAAGTATTGGAGCTTCAGCTCCAGCATCATCCTTCCAATAAATATTCAGGGTTGATTTCCTTTAGGATTGACTGGCTTGATCTCCTTGTAGTCCAAGGGACTTTCAAGAACCTTTTCCAGCACCACAGTGTGAAAGCCTCAATTCTTCAGCACTCAACCTTTTTTATGGTCCAACTCTCACATTTGTACACGACTACTGAAAAAACCATAGCTTTGACTATATGAACATTTGTTAGCAAAGTGATGTCTTTGCTCATTAATACGCTGTTTAGGTTTGTCATAGCTTTCCTCCAAGGAGAAAGTGCCTTTTAATTTCATGGCCAATACTATTGTTTACAAAAATTGTTTAAGACGTCTAACACTTTTAACTGAGCATAATAATTAGGTAATATGATCAGTAATGCAAATAGTATGCGTTCGTATCAAAGTAATTCAATTTGGAAAATAGAAATTTTAATTATGTATGGGCTAGATAAATGAGATTGAAACCTGTTTTTTTATGAGCTAATAAACAAATTTGCAAATTTCTTGTAGAAATCTCAAAAATAATGAGCTGCATATATTTGTCACCATTTAAATGAATCAGAAAGGTTATGAGAGTTTTCATAGCTTCAGTGCTATGCACTTTATTTCCAAGGTGTATTCATAGTGCATATATCACGTCTATTATTTTCATTAATGGAAAGTAGAAATATATTTATTAAAAGCATGACCATAATAACTTTAGTGGAAATAAAATATATGAACATAATCTTTTAAGATGTATTTTGTCATATTATTTGGAAGGAAGGATTGATATTCCATTATTTAATTATCTTAAGAACAATAATACAATAATTCTCTGTTTACAGATTAGTTCTACTTATCAGTTAATTAACTAAGGTCATATTCATATTCTTTTTTAATAAGTTTAAGCAAGATATATTTGAGAGTGTCTCTAAAGCAAAAAATATTTTTCATTTTATTGGTCAAAAAAGGGAATCCTTTTAAGAGTTGTTTCACAACAAATGCACACACATCTCTTGGAAGGAGACAAGCCTGAACACACATTATGCTTTAGTGCTTTGGATCTTCCCCAGTGTGCTTGAATTTCAATGATAGTTTTCACCAACCAGAGTCTTACTTTACCTAGTCTATGGACAATTATCTTTCTTCCCAGAATCACAATCAGAATATTTTTTCTTTTCCTTTTTTTTTAAATAAAATATCTTTCATACATTTTATTATTTTTAAATTTATTTATTTTTAATTGAAGGATAATTGCTTTAAAATATTGTGTTGGTTTCTACCATACATCAGTATGAATCAGCCATAGATAAACATATGTCCCCGCCTTGTCACAGAGCACCAGTATGAGCTCCTTGAGTCAGACAGCAAATTCCCACTGGCTATCGATTTTACATATGGTAACATATATGTTTCCGTGTTACTTTTCATTCGTCCCACTTTCTCCTTCCCCTCCTGTGTCCACAAGTCTGTTCTTTATGTCTGCGTCTCCTTTGGTTCCCTGAAAATGTGTTCATCAGTACCTTCTTTCTAGATTTCATATGTATGGATTAATATACAGTAGTTGTTTTTCTGTTTCTGACGTACTTCACTCTGTATTATAGGCTCTAAGTTCATCCAGCTCATTAGAACTGACTCAAATGCTTTCCCTTTTATGGCTGAATAATATTCTATTGTATATATGTACCACAGCCTTTGTATCCATTCAGAAGCCAATGGATATCTAGATTGCTTCCATGTCCTAACTATTGTAAAGAGTGCAGTGAAGATTGGGATACATGTGTCTATTTTGATTATGGCTTTCTCAGTGTTTATGCCCAGTAGTGGGATTGTTGGGTCATATGGTAGTTTATTATTAGTTTTTTTAAGGAATCTCCATATTGTCCTCTGTAGTCTCAATTTACATTGCCAAGAATAGTCTAAGAAGTTTCCCTCTTCTCCACACTCTCCCCTGCATTTATTGTTTGTAGATTTTTTGATGATGGCCATTCTGACTGGTGTGAGTTGATATCTCATTGTAGTTTTGATTTGTTATTTCTCTAATAATGAAAAAAGTTGGGGCTTCCCTGGTAGCTCAGCTGGTAAAGAATCTGCCTGTAGTGCAGGAGATCTGATTCAATCCCTGGGTTGGGAAGATCCCCTGGAGGAAGGCATGGAAAGTCATGCCCATATATTATGCGGAGAATTCTCATGGACTGAGGAGCTTGGCAGGTTACAGTCCATGGGGTCTCAAAGAGTTGGACACAACTAAGCAGGCAAGCAAGCAAGCAAGAAAGAAATTGAGCATCTTTTCATGTATTTATTAGCCATCTGTATGTTGTCTTTGCAGAAATGTCTATTTAGATCCTCTGCCCCCTTTTTGATTGGTTTGGTTTTTTTGTTGTTGTTATTTATTTATTTATTTGTTGTTGTGTGTGTGTATTGAATTTCACTAGCTGCTGGCATATTTTGGAGATTAATCCTTTGTCAGTTGTTTAATTTGCTATTATTTTCTCCAATTCTGAAGGTTGTTAGGATCTTAATTACCTTATTCATAGATGTTTGCTTTCTATTTAGAAACATTAGCATGGTTCCTTTGGCTTTAACATATACAAAGGACATTTTTCAGGAACTGATTATTCAATTCCAATCTAATGCCCTCTTTAGCAGACAGCTTTATTTAGGGATTCTTTGTATGGCATCATTGTTTTTTCCGGAGCATTAACTCTGTATTTCTTACTTTCTGATTTCTAAAGTTACCTATTATCTTAAGTCATGGCACCTTAATAAAGTAGGGGGCCCCGAGTACAAGGGTTACTGCAGGAGAATAGGAATAGAAAATTATTCCAAATATACCTACTTTTCTATCTTTGATAAATCTTAGGCCTTAGGCTACCCATCATTACAAAACCAGACTTACTTATGGATAGGGAAATAGGACCAAAATTCAAACTTTTAAAATTGGACTTAGAGAAAAGTACATTTGGAAGTTTTCATTTGAGGTTGGCCCAAAACGAATCAAATAAATTATTTCAAGGTCCTCTGAAGTCATCAGGGCATGAAAATTTTAATTCAGAGTTATGTGAAAGGCTGTGCTTAATGGCAGATGCAACAAGTGAAGGAAGAGGATAATGGGCTGAAACCCAAAGCTGGGATCAGCTTATGGAGCAGAGCTATAAAGTATACCTATGTCTCTATCTGTCCGTATATATCAATGTCTCTGTCTATGTGTTTGTGTGTGTTAATTGCTCAGTCATGTTTAACTCTTTGTGACCTTATAGACTGTAGCCTGCCTGGCTCCTCTGACAATGGAATTCTCCAGGCAATAATACTGGGATGTGTAGCCATTCCCTTCTCCAGAAGATCTTCCTGACCCAGGTGTCAAACCCTGGTATTCTGCATTGCAAGCAGATTCTTTACCATCTGAGCCACCAGGAAAACCCCAATCTAAGGTGTGCGATATCTAATTAGACATAAGATATTTGAAACAAACAAGCCAGCTTTACTTCCTTCAATCCGTGAGAGGACAGTAGCAGAGTCTGGGCATAAACAAAACTTTTGTACTGGGTATGAAAGAATAGAGGATGGCAAAGCCAAGATACAGAGTAAAATTTTACGTTCAATACATAAAACATTTTATTAAAAGTATAAGAGTTGCATTATTTCTATTATTTTAGGAGCCACTTACTTCTGGTTTGTAGTAACACATTTGGCAGGTGTGTTTCAATACTATGAGTAATTCTCCATATGGAATATACTCTATGACTTAACATACCCAAGATGAGATGACCACACTGTTTCAACATACGGAAATATGACAAATATTGTTTGGCCAAATAAGAGTTAAATCTAATGGCCCTGAATGGTGCCTTATATTACTCTCTGAACTGGAACAGGCCACTAAACCTTCTTAAATGCATTTAATCAGTTTTGTAATGGGAAAGTTTCTGCATACAAAATATAACATTTTCACAACATATCACCTCTATTTAGAAATTGACAGCAATTCCTACATATTTGGATGAAGCTTTAGAAATTGAAATTTATTTAATTTGATTCAGACAATTCCTGATTTAAAAAAGTAAAAAAAAAATGATATAGCTATTTCCATTTTGGAGATAAATAAATGTTTCAGAGATAATGTACCAAATAAATTTCCTGTGCCTAATATAGAAGAAAGCAAGAAAACCAAATATAATTGTGAGAAATATGTCTCTGATCACTGATTAAATATTACTTGTATAAAGTAAACTTACATTCATAAGAACTATCAGATTCCAGTCACTTACTTTTTCTTTACTATCTACCTGATTTCTTGTTGTTTGTTTAACTTGAGCTATGTAGAAGAAATGTAGCTGAATATTTAATTTTCTTAAAATAGAATATCAATCATATCCACTCCATTGGTAGCATGGGAATAAGTAAAGACTCTCAGTCTGGCATTAAGTTCAGTTCAGTTCAGTTCAGTCGCTCAGTTGAGTCCAACTTTTTGCGACCCCATGAATTGCAGCACACCAGACCTCCCTGTCCATTACCAACTCCCGGAATTCACCCAAAGTCATGTCCATCGAGTTGGTGATGCCATCCAGCCATCTCATCCTCTGTCGTTCCCTTCTCCTTCTGCCCTTAATCCCCCCCAGCATCAGAGTCTTTTCCAATGAGTCAACTCTTTGCATGAAGTGGCCAAAGTGTTGGAGTTTCAGCTTTAGCATCAGTCCTTCCAAAGAACACCCAGGACTGATCTCCTTTAGAATTGACTGGTTGGATCTCCTTGCAGTCCAAGGGACTCTCCATGAGAAACGATGGGCTGGAAGCACAAGCTGGAATCAAGATTGCCAGAAGAAATATCAATAACCTCAGATATGCAGATGACACCACCCTTATGGCAGAAAGTGAAGAGGAACTAGAAAGCCTCTTGATGAAAGTGAAAGAGGAGAGTGACAAAGATGGCTTAAAGCTCAACATTCAGAAAACTAACATCATGGCATCTGGTTCCATCCCTTCATGGCAAATAGATGGAGAAACAGTGGAAACAGGGTTAAACTGTATTTTTCTGGGCTCCAAAATCACTGCAGATGGTGATTGCAACCATGAAATTAAAAGACACGTACTCCTTGGAAGGAAAGTTATGACCAACCTAGATAGCATATTCAAAAGCAGAGACATTACTTTGCCGACAAAGGTTCATCTAGTCAAGTCAAGTCAATCTGGCATTAGCAAACTTTTAATCCTGTAAAGGGCCAGAGACAATAGTATTGGTTTTGATGACCACATGATCTGTGTTACTATTCAACTCTCCATCGGCAACATATAAGCCTATGTTCCATGCCTGTGTTCCAGGAACATTTGTTTGCCAAAATATACCTTTGCTCTAGATGGTGAAGTGAACATTTTTTTCATACTGACTGTAAAAATACCTAAGTGGTCCCCAAAGCAAAGAAAATTCTAGTCTACTACTTACGTCCTTTAAGAACGCTTTTAATGTTTCATCCCTATATTCAGCAGTTTCTACCCAGAAACCAAAATCTCTGCATAGAAAAATAAAGCTAATAAATAAAGGATGAAATCAGAACACATATCATTTATATCATTATAACCTTTATATCATTATATGAATTTAGGGTCATTTTAGTGAAGACAATTGAATTTCTAGGAAAAGTTTCTAAGTAATGGTCTTAAGTAGTTAAAAATGTTTCTGGAATGATATGCTAAAATTTTATAAGTAGAATAAACCTAGGCTTAGATGCTAGTCCATTCTAAAGGAAATCAGTCCTGGGTATTCATTGGAAGGAATGATGCTAAAGCTGAAACTCCCATACTTTGGCCACCTCATGCAAAGAGTTGACTCATTGGAAAAGACTCTGATGCTGGGAGGGATTGGGGGCAGGAGGAGAAGGGGATGACAGAGGATGAGATGGCTGGATGGCATCACCGACTCGATGGACATGAGTTTGAGTGAACTCAGGGAATTGGTGATGGACAGGGAGGCCTGGCGTGCTGCGATTCATGGGGTTGCAAAGAGTCGGACATGACTGAGCGACTGGACTGAACTGAACTGAGGCTTAGATGTTGGCAAATTCTAATGACAGATCAATTTTTAAAAATGTTTTCATGAAATATATGTAGTTTATTTTAAATATTTAAATATTTTTTATTTTATTGTTTATTGTTCTATTTGTCATATTTCTTAAAGATTATCAACTTTTGAGAAGTACTTCATTTCTCTCAGATATTTTAGTTAAAGTTTTTGAATTTATGCTAACGTTCTTTGAAGTCATCATCAAAGCCATTTTCCTTAGGTGTATCCAACTAGAGCTGGAAAAAGTTAATGCAGTTTAGAAGTGAATCATATTCACCTCCAGATATTATCAAGACAGAAAGGCATAGTCAAGAAAATTGGAGTGTATACAAATCCCATTGATATTTTCATTTATATAAAAGCTAAAATACTTTGAGTATATGAAGTAGTTTTCTACTTTGTCTAATTTGTAGCTGTACCTTTAATAATATCCTCAAATATATATATATATATATATATTTCATAAATTTATACCAAATCATGGTAAAGAATCCACCTGCCATTGTAGGAGATTCAAAAGACACATGTTCAATCCCTGGGTCAGGAAGAACTCCTTGAGTAGGAAATGGTGACCTGTTCCAGTATCCTTGTCTGGGAAATCCCATGGAGAGTGGAGCCTGAATCTGCTTCAGTGTTCTTGCCTGGAAAATTCTACAAACAGTGGAGCCTGGAGGTTTTTTGTCCATGGGCTTTCAAAGAGTTGGACACTACTGAGTGACTGAGCGTATACACACACAAACACACATACAAAGTAGAGTTGTGAGAGAATCTAGAAAATCATGATTCCTACTTAGTGCACATTTATATTTAATTTTTTAATAGGGTTTTTTCTTCTTTTATCAATATATGTAAAAGAACATGCAATATACTTACTAATATTTATATATATATATATTTTCTGATTTTAATGACTTTTTGCACATTTAAAATATTTTTAATAATACAAAAAGGAAAATAATTATTTAAAATATGTCTATGACCTAATTGTTTGGTACATGTTGTTTTTTCATGGTTGGTTGCTGCCCCATAGCCATTCTCCTTTTTTTAAGTAACAGCTCAATGATTTTTCTATAAGTATCATAATTTCCCATTTCTCATTTCATATTTGATTTCATATTTGAAGGACAAGGATTTGATCTAGCCTAAGTGACTGAACTGAACTTAATTGAAGATAATCAAATTTATTCTTTTCCCATAGCCACAGTTCAGTAGCAAACAAGTGACACAATTGAAATGAAAAGGAATCATGTCAGGACTTTCCTTGGAAACATTGGGAAAAGGATGTGCAATTGTTGTTGTTGTTTGACAATTAGGATGCAATTTTGTGGTACAGAGCCAACACATAAAGTTTGAGAATGAAGTCAAGAGAAGAAAGGGAACTGCACACTGATGCCATAATGGGAATTTTCAGTTATATCAGCTAATACGGCTCACCTTCCCTCACCCACTTAACTTTTCATTTGTTTGCTTTTTGCTTAAGCAAGTTAGAAATCATTTTTGCCGCTTACTACTGAAAGTATACTGACTAGTATAGCCAGTATCTACAGGTGATTACTGGAAGTCGTTTATTTTTTTCTGTTAAGTGTTTATGGATAAATATATAAACACAATTATCACTATAATTTTTTATAAAATTATATGGTTATTTAAGACAAATATTAAATTATATGACTATATTTTATTCTATATAGCTTTAATTAAGCAATATGGTATATTGATAGAAAAAGATGGGTAAATTCTCCAAGACTGTTTTGCTACTAGAAGAACAAAAATAGCAATCTATTTTTCAATTTAATGCAAGAAATACAAAAGAAAATAGGACATAGAACAATAGTTATAAATCACCATGAAGAACAAGGCAATATAATAATCAATCAGGAAGGTAGAAAAAGACCAAACATATCAATGGTAAAATAATATAAATGGCTTAACATTTCTCATAAAAGGGAAACACTTCATAATGGAGACATTTCATTTTATTAGTTTGAAAACATTTTAAAATATCAGTGTTGTTAGAGGGTCTATAAATTTATCATTCTTGTGCAACTAAAGGGAATTCAAATTGTTTTAACCTTTCCAGAGGACATTCAGTGAAGAATATTGTGATCTAGAAGTTTGAAGTTTTATTTTAGATCTTGTTTTTGCTTTTCCCTAAATTTGGGAACAACTTTTTAAGGTTATACTCTATACTGTAGATTTAATTTTGATCAGTATCATTTCTAACCTTTATATTAATAAAAATGAGTCCTGTATTCAAAGTGTAGAACTATGGAGAGCAAAGAATATTTAACATGTAATTTTATATCTTATAAAAACTAAAAAATAGCTTTCATGTAGTTTATTGTAAATAACTTTCTTTTAATGCAAATATTTTAGACACACATGATTTACATAAATAAAATATTTTATTCCATTAACTCATTGACAGAACATTCTTTTTTTTTTTTTTAACTCTAGACAAAATCACATGTATTGGTTGGTTTGAGATATGTGTCATGATCAGAATAAAGTTAAATAAATACTATTTTCATTTGTGTGTTAGTTTATGTGAACTTAAAAAATTTTAGCATTGGAAATTAGAAAAATAATAATAGTTACTTTATTTTGAATTATCATGTGTGAGACACTCTACTAAAAGACATGTACTTTCTCATTTAATTTTCTAATAGATGTAATTATTGTTGTATTGGTTTTCAACCTTGGGAGCTTCCTCAGATGAAATCTGAAGCTGGACCCCCACCATAGAAGGCAGGAAAGAGACTGAAGAAAGAGGCAGAAGAACTACTCCAGATTGGTAGGTGCAGGGTTTAATAAGCAGGGAACATAACAAGAGGTTTGTCTTGGGCAGTGCAAGACAAGTAGATCTCAACGGAGCTTTGTATCAAAATTGTCTATTACTAAGCTGGAGCGGTGGCTGTGCAGTGCTGGAGCAGCGGCTGGAGTGACTTGTGAGGAGACACCCTGTGTCCAAAGGCAAAGAAGCCCCAGGAAGACGGTGGGCACTGGAGCGGCCAAATCTTGGCAGCCCATAGACTGCAGCATGCCAGGCTTCCCTGCCCTTTACTATCTCCTGGAGTTTGCTCAGATTCACATCCATTGAGTTGGTTATACTATCTAACTACCTCATCCTCTGCTGCCCTCTTCTGTTTTGCTTTCTATCTTTCCCAGTGTCCGGGTCTTTTCCAATGAGTCAGCTCTTTGCATCATGCCGCCAAAGTATTAGAGCCTTGGCTTCAGCCTCAGCCCTTCCAATGAATATTCAGGACTGCTTTCCTTTAGGATTAACTGGCTTGATCTCCTTGCTGGCCAAAGGACTCTGAGTCTTCTCCAGCACCACAATGTGA
This sequence comes from Bos indicus, assembly GCF_029378745.1. NCBI lineage: Eukaryota > Metazoa > Chordata > Mammalia > Artiodactyla > Bovidae > Bos > Bos indicus. The sequence continues at coordinate 80,942,752 of NC_091761.1, forward strand.
AAGCATCACTTATTCGGTGCTCAGCCTTCATTATGGTCCAATTCTCACATTTGTACATTACTACTGGAAAAACCATAGCTTTGACTAGATGGACCTTTGCCTACAAAGATATGTCTTTGCTTTTTAATATGCTGTCTAGGTTTGTCATAGATTTCCTTCCAAGGATCAGATCAGATCAGATCAGTCGCTCAGTCGTGTCCGACTCTTTGCGACCCCATGAATCGCAGCACACCAGGCCTCCCTGTCCATCACCAACTCCCGGAGTTCACTCAGACTCACGTCATTCGAGTCAGTGATGCCATCCAGCCATCTCATCCTCTGTTGTCCCCTTCTCCTCCTGCCCCCAATCCCTCCCATCATCAGAGTCTTTTCCAATGAGTCAACTCTTCGCATGAGGTGGCCAAAGTACTGGAATTTCAGCTTTAGCATCATTCCTTCCAAAGAAATCCCAGGGCTGATCTCCTTCACAATGGACTGGTTGGATCTCCTTGCAGTCCAAGGGACTCTCAAGAGTCTTCTCCAACACCACAGTTCAAAAGCATCAATTCTTCGGCACTCAGCCTTCTTCACAGTCCAACTCTGACATCCATACATGACCACTGGAAAAACCATAGCCTTGACTAGATGAACCTTTGTTGGCAAAGTAATGTCTCTGCTTTTGAATATGCTATCTAGGTTGGTCATAACTTTGCTTCCAAGGAGTAAGCATCTTTTAATTTCATGGCTGCAGTCACCATCTGCAGTGATTTTGGAGCCCAGAAAAATAAAGTCAGACACTGTTTCCCCATCTATTTCCCATGAAGTGGTGGGACCAGATGCCATGATCTTCGTTTTCTGAATGTTGAGCTTTAAGCCAACTTTTTCACTCTCCTCTTTCACTTTCATCAAGAGGCTTTTGAGTTCCTCTTCACTTTCTGCCATAAGGGTGGTGTCATCTGCATATCTGAGGTTATTGATATTTCTCCCGGCAATCTTGATTCCAGCTTGTGTTTCTTCCAGTCCAGCATTTCTCATGATGTACTCTGCATATAAGTTAAATTAACAGGGTGACAATATACAGCCTTGACAAACTCCTTTTCCTATTTGGAACCAGTCTGTTGTTCCATGTCAGGTTCTAACTGTTGCTTCCTGACCTGCATACAGATTTCTCAAGAGGCAGGTCAGGTGGTCTGGTATTCCCATCTCTTTCAGAATTTTCCACAGTTTTTGTGATCCACACAGTCAAAGGCTTTGGCATAGTCAATAAAGCAGAAATAGATGTTTTTCTGGAACTCTCTTGCTTTTTCTATGATCCAGCGGATGTTGGCAATTTGATCTCTGGTTCCTTTGCCTTTTCTAAAACCAGCTTGAACATCAGGAAGTTCATGGTTCACATATTGCTAAAGCCTGGCTTGGAGAATTTTGAGCATTACTTTACTAGCTCGTGAGATGAGTACAAGGATCAAGCATCTTTTAATTTCATGGCTGCAGTCACCATTTGCAGTAATTTTGAAGCCTAAGAAAATAAAATCTGTCACTGCTTCTACTTTTATCCTTCTGTTCACCATGAAGTAATGGGTCTGGATGCCATGATCTTAGTTTTTTGAATATTAAGTTTTAAGTCAGCTTTTCATGTAAATAGCAAATAGGATATATGTATACTTGTAGCTGATTTGAGGGCTTCCCAGGTGGCACTAGTGGTAAAGAACCAACCTGCTAATGCAGGAAACATAAGAGACCCTGTTTCAATCCCTGGATCTGGAAAATCCCCTGGAGAAGTGCATGGCAACCCACTCCAGTATTCTTGACTGCAGAATCCCATGGACAGAGGAACCTGGTGGGCTGCAGTCTGTAGGGTTGCAAAATATTGGACATGGCTGAAATGATTTAGCACACATACATGCCTGGCTGATTTACGTTATTGTACAGCAGAAACTGACACAGAATTGTAAAGATTCATTGTTCTGTAACAAGGCTATGTCTGACTCTTGTGATCCCATGGACTGTAGCCCCCTGGGCTCTTCTGTCTATGGGATTTCCTAGGCAAGAATCCAAAGTGGATTGCCATTTCTTTCTTCAGGGCATCTTCGCAACACAGAGATCAAACTTGAATCTCCTGTTTGGCAGTTAGCCTCCAGTTAAATAAAATAACATATGGTGATAAGGACATATTATTAAAATAGAAAACTTATAGCTTTCTCACAAAGAGCATCATAAATTAACAAGATTATATATAGATCAAATGGCTTCCTCAGTGTCTCAGAAGGTAAAGAATCTGGCTGCAATGCAGGAGACCCGATTTTGACCCTTGAGTTGGGAAAATCCCCTGGAAAAGGGTATGGCTACCCACTCCAATTTCTTTGCATTGATCTCTGAGGAAGGCTTTCTTATCTCTTCTTGCTGTTCTTTGGAACTGTGCATTCAGATACTTTTATCTTTCCTTTTCTCCTTTGCTTTTCACTTCTCTTCTTTTCACAGCTATTTGTAAGGCCTCCTCAGACAGCCATTTTACTTTTTTGCATTTCTTTTCCATGGGGATGGTCTTGATCCCTGTCTCCTATACAATGTCATGAACCTCAGTCCATAGTTCATCAGGCACTCTACCTATCAGATCTAGTGCCTTAAATCTATTTCTCACTTCCACTGTATAATCATAAGGGATTTGATTTAGGTCATACCTGAATGGTCTAGTGGTTTTCCTTGCTTTCTTCAATTTAAGTCTGAAATTGGCAATAAAGAGTTCACGATCTGAGCCACAGTCAGCTCCTGGTCTTGTTTTTGTTGACTGTATAGAGCTTCTCCATTTTGGCTGCAAAGAATATAATCAATCTGATTTCGGTATTGACCATCTGGTGATGTCTATGTTTAGAGTCTTCTCTTGTGTTGTTAGAAGAGGGTGTTAGCCATGACCAGTGCATTTTCTTGGCAAAACTCTATTAGTCTTTGCCCTGCTTCATTCCATATTCCAAGGCCAAATTTGCCTGTTACTCCAGGTGTTTCTTGACTTCCTCCTTTTGCATTCCAGTCCTCTATAATAAAAGGACATCTTTTTTGGGTGTTAGTTCTAAAAGGTCTTGTAGGTCTTCATAGAACCGTTCAAATTCAGCTTCTTCAGCGTTACTGGTTGGGGCATAGATTTGGGTTATTGTGATACTGAGTGATTTGCCTTGGAAACAAACAGAGATCATTCTGTTGTTTTTGAGATTGCATCCAAATACTGCATTTTGGACTCTTTCGTTGACTATGATGGCTACTCCATTTCTTCGAAGGGATTGCTGCATGCAGCAGTAGATATAATGGTCATCGGAGTTAAAATCACCCATTCCAGTCCATTTTAGTTCGCTGATTCCTAGACTGTCGATGTTCACTCTTGCCATCTCCTGTTTGACCACATCCAATTTGCCTTGATTCATGAACCTGACATTCCAGGTTCCCATGCAATATTGCTCTTTACAGCATCAGACCTTGCTTCTATCACCAGGCACATCCACAGCTGGGTATTGTTTTTGCTTTGGCTTCATCCCTTCATTCTTTCTGGAGTTATTTCTCCACTGATCTCTAGTAGCATATTGGGTACCTACTGACCTGGGGGTTCCTCTTTCAGTATCCTATCATTTTAAATAAGATAAGAAAGACTTCCTCAGCGATCAATGCAAAGAAATAGAGGAAAACAATAGAATGGGAAAGACTAGAGATCTCTTCAAGAAAATTATAGATACCAAAGGAACATTTCATGCAAAGATGGGCTTGATAAAGGACAGAAATGGTATGGACCTAACGGAAGCAGAAGGTATTAAGAAGAGGCAGCAGGAACACACAGAAGAACTGTACAAAAAAGATCTTCACGACCTAGATAATCAGGATGATGTGATCACTCACCTAGAGCCAGACATGCTGAATGTGAAGTCAAGTGGGCTTTAAAAAGCATCACTATGAACAAAGCTAGTGGAGGTGATGGAATTCCGGTTGAGCTATTTCAAATCCTGAAAGATGATGCTGTGAAAGTGCTGACTCAATATGCCAGCAAATTTGGAAAACTCAGCAGTTGCCTTAGGACTGCAAAAGGTGAGTTTTCATTCCAATCCCAAAGAAAGGCAATGCCAAAGCATACTCAAACTACCGCACAATTGCACTCATCTCACACGCTAGTAAAGTAATGCTCAAATTCTCCAAGCCAGGCTTCAGCAATACGTTAACTGTGAACTTCCAGATGTTCAAGCTGATTTTAGAAAAGGCAGAGGAACCAGAGATCAAATTGCCAACATCCGCTGGATCATAGAAAAAGCAAGAGAGTTCCAGAAAAACATCTATTTCTGCTTTATTGACTATGCCAAAGCCTTTGACTGTGTGGATCACAATAAACTGTGGAAAATTCTGAAAGAGATGGGAATACCAGACCACCTGACCTGCCTCTTGAGAAGTCTGTATGCAGGTCAGGAAGCAACAGTTAGAACTGGACATGGAACAACAGACTGGTTCCAAATAGGAAAAGGAGTACGTCAAGGCTGTATATTGTCACGCTGCTTATTTAACTTAAATGCAGAGTACATCATGAGAAACCCTGGGCTGGATGAAGCACAAGCTGGAATCAAGATTGCCGGGAGAAATATCAATAACCTCAGATATGCAGATGACACCACCCTTATGGCAGAAAGTGAAGAGGAACTCAAAAGCCTCTTGATGAAAGTGAAAGAGGAGAGTGAAAAAGTTGGCTTAAAGCTCAACATTCAGAAGACGAAGATCATGGCATCTGGTCCCATCACCTCATGGGAAACAGATGGGGAAACAGTGGAAACAGTGTCAGACTTTATTTTTTTTGGTTCCAAAATCACTGCAGATTGTGATTGCAGCCATGAAATTAAAAGACGCTTACTCCTTGGAAGAAAAGTTATGACCAACCTAGAGAGCAGCAACCTAGAGAGCAATCAACAAAGGTCCATCTAGTCAAGGCTATGGTTTTTCCAGTGGTCATTTATGGATGTGAGAGTTGGACAGTGAAGAAAGCTGAGTGCTGAAGAATTGATGCTTTTGAACTGTGGTGTTGGAGAAGACTCTTGAGAGTCCCTTGGACTGCAAGGAGATCCAACCAGTCCATTCTGAAGATCAGCCCTGGGATTTCTTTGGAAGGAATGATGCTAAAGCTGAAACTCCAGTACTTAGCCACCTCATGCGAAGAGTTGACTCATTGGAAAAGACTCTGATGCTGGGAGGGATTGGGGGTAGGAAGAGAAGGTGATGACAGAGGATGAGATGGTTGGATGGCATCACTGACTCGATAGGTATGAGTCTGAGTAAACTCTAGGAGTTGGTGATGGACAGGGAGGCCTGGCGTGCTGCCATTCATGGGGTCACAAAAAGTCAGACATGACTGAGCGACTGAACTGACTGACTGACTGACCCACTCCAATATGCTTGTGTGGAGAATCCCATGGACAGAGGAGCCTGGTGGGCTATAGTCCATGGGATTGCAAAGAATCAGACACATTTGATCAACATCATTCTTTGAGAATAGAGTAATATTATTATGGTGATAGAAATATAATAAGAATAAGGTTAGCCATTTCATAAAGTGTTAATTGGTATCTATTGCGTTAATATAAAAAAAATTCTTTAAATTAGCTATGCCAAATTCAAACAGCTCTTCAAATAACTCCCCCTAGAAAAGTGTAAATATTATGGACTATACCGCTAAGTCACTTCAGTCGTGTCTGACTCTGTGGGACCCCATAGACGGCAGCCCACCAGGATCCCCCATCCCTGGGATTCTCCAGGCAGGAACACTGAAGTGGGTTGCCATTTCCTTCTCCAATGCATGCAAGTGAAAAGTGAAAGTGAAAGTGAAAGTGAAGTCGTGTCCGACCCTCAGCGACCCCATGGACTGCAGCCTACCAGGCTCCTCCACCCATGGGATTTTCCAGGCAAGAGTACTGGAGTGGGGTGCCATTGCCTTCTCCAATCATGGACTATAACTAGGTGTAATATTTAGTTCACCTAAGTTGTAAACATTTTAAATCTCTCAGTGGGGATTTTTTTATGTTATTTTTAGCTTTGGAAATTATATTTGTCTTTCATAGACTCCATTAAGCCTCTATATCTGTGCTTTCTAATATAGTAACTTCTAGCCATGTATGGCTATTGGACATTTGAAATGTGACTGGTTAAGCCGGTTAAATATGACCAGAACATAATATGGAATTTTATATTTTTAAAAAATAAATTGAAATGTGATAAATGAAGGAGTAAAAAATATTTTTTCCTTTAAGCATAAGCTTTACTTTTTCAGTAAAACTGAATTGTTTCTGTAAAACGTCATTTTAACCTTTGCATCACATAAAACATTATTATTGTAGTATACATTGGGTATGTGTTTCATTTTTAGTATTACAAGTAAACACAGACCTTATCTAGTCGGTGTTAGATTGATTCTGTTAGAGTGATTATTTCTATACACTGATGGAACATTGTAATATATTTAATTGACCATATTATGCAAAGAGTTATAGTGATACCTAAGTAAATTGTACTTAGTGAAAGAGTGGAAATATTTATTATCTTAATTATAATATAATTTAAAATTTAAATAATTAAAAAAATTAATTTAGATTTAGTATGTACTACTGGTAGACTTCCCTAGTAGCTCAGCAGTAAAGAATCTGCCTGCAATGCAGGAGACACAAGCTCAATCCCTGGGAAGATCCCCTGGAGAAGGAAATGGCTACCCTCTCCAGTATTCACCTGGGAAATCCCATAGACAGAAGAGCCTGGGGGCTACATACAGTCCATGGGGTTGCAAAACAGTCCACATGACTTAGTGACTAAAACAACAACAATGCACTGCTGATGCAAAATCAAGTGGAGATTCAGAACGTGTTAGTTACAATTAGAAAACATAAATGAGAAAGAGACTCGTACAGGGTATTGTTACTAAGTTGGTCAACAGGATCTACACCTGGGTCTGAGTCTGGGCAGAGCACCACACCCCTTGTGACTGCCAGGGAGGTTCTTTTTCCAATCAAATTTGCACAGCCAGTAACAAAACAGATGCCCAGACTGGAACAGAACAAGCTTTATTCAGTGGCCAAAGAATGGAGAAGTGGGAACCTGGTTCCCAAGCAAACTTCTTAATCCAGTTTGGGCAAAGACACCAAATATACAGGAGGGTCCAGGTAAAAGAGGGAAAATTGGAAAGTAGGAGGAATACTCATGTGTTATCAGAGAACAGGGCTGTGGTTTGAACCTGAAACTAATGCAAACTCTCTTCAGTCCTCCTATGGGCTTGTCCAGCTGTTGTCATGGCAATCATGAACCGTCACAGATCTGGTGGGTGCATCATTTAGCATGTTAATGTACGACAGTGAGCATGTAATGAAGTTCAAGATTTACTGGAACTCAAATACTCTGCTATCTTGGATCTAGTTGATTCCAACCAGTTCTTGTTTTTTTCTCTTTAAAGCTTCCTTCTGAAACTTAGATAAATGTAATTGGTTTCTATTCAAGGTAGGGGCAGGGCTATGATTCTGTGGCAACAGCCTTGTTAACAGTATGTCACAAATCTAATGATGAATAGTAGTGTGATTTGCAGTGGCAAGAGCAGAATGAAAAAAAAAATTAATGATAACAAAGTGAACAAAAAGGGTTCTTATAAGGAAGTAGTGAATTTGATGCTTTCTCTCAGTAGTCTAAAAAGAATCAATGAAATTATTCATCTGAAATTAAAATACAATTCTGAAACAAATTTAAATAAGATCTGATATTTCAATTTTGACCAACTTTAAAATTGCTTGGATTCTTATATTCATAAAAAAAAACACACGGACACACACATTTTAAGATCAAAAGATGGAAAACTATTATTTTTGTTATTAAAATTTTATTACAAAATTATAAGGAATAGATTAAAAACAGCTTTTTTTTTTTTTTCTTTTTTTTTCCCGCCCCGCTCCCTTTGGGCCCACCACTAGGACTTCCGAAATCCTCGCGGGCCTGAATTTTCTCCTGCTCTCTCCTGGACCCAGCCTATCCCACCTGTGGATTCCCATCCCACTCGCTCCCGCTCTGCCCCCCATCCAGACCCTGTCCCTCTCCACCGACTGTGTCCTCTCACTGCGCTGCATCGGGCCCCCCAGTCTCAGATCTTTGTGGGCTCCCGGGGCCACCTCGCACCCTTTTCCTTCCTCCTTACTCTGTTCCCGCTCCTAGGTTTCCACAAGCGGGAGGGCCACCCCTACTGCCGCCGGGACTTCCTACAGCTGTTCGCGCCACGCTGCCAGGGTTGCCAAGGCCCCATTCTGGACAACTACATCTTGGCGCTCAGTGCGCTCTCTAAAAACAGCTTTTTAAAAGAAGTGAATAATCTGGGCGGTCCAAAGATGGCAGAGGAATAAGATGGGAGGATCACTTTCTCCCCCACAAATTCATTGAAAGATCATTTGAACACTGAGCAAATTCCACAAAACAACTTCTGAATGCTGGCGGAAGACACCAGTCACCTAGAAAGCCAGCCCATTCTCTTCGAAAGGAGGTAGGACAAAATATAAAAGATAAAAAGAGAGACAAAAGAGTTAGGGACAAAGACCCTCCAGAGGAGGGAGTCATGAAGGAGAAGTTTCAAAACACCAGGAAACCCTCTCACAACTGGGTCTGTGGGGAGTTTTGGAATCTCAAAGGGCAACATAATGAGGAGGAAAAACAAACAAACAAAAATGCCACAATTTATGTGCCTAAACACAACTCCCAGCACAGAAGTAGCCTTGATGCTGACATATGCCAACTGCGTGCAGGGGCTGAACAGGTAGATGCGAGCTGCATGCTTAGGGTAAGGACTGGGCCTGAATGCCCAGAGGACAATCTGAGGGGGCTAACTTAAGATAGCAACCAAACTGTGGGACAACCAGAGAGAGAGAAAAAAAGAGAGAGAGAGAATTTTCTCTTGAAAAGCTCTAAGGCACAGCCTGACCTGCTCACAGAACAAAGGATTGCGTGAATACCACAGGAGAGCTAGCCAGCTGCAGACTGGTGCCTCCCCCCAATGGAGGCAGAGAGGCAGACAGGTGACAGAAAGAGCCAGAAGGTGAGGGGCAATCTCGGCCCCAGAGAGGGCATCTTCCACCAAACTGTGAGCAGGCTCCCAGTTGCTAACCAAGTCTTCTTGGGATCCTGGACAGTTGACATCCATCAGGAGGGTTGCAGTCAGAGATCAGCTCCCCAGAGGAGACACACAGCACACCTGAGATGGTGCTCTTGCTGAGCACCTAGGAAACCGAGGGGCTGGGACTGCAGAGGTGATAAGACCGACCTCACACCTGGGAGAGCGCACTTGCCAAACACCTGGTCACCTGAGCTGCTCAGACCTGGAAAGGGCACAAAACGCATGCCCAGCTGAGTCTGTGCCTTTGTGGAGTACCTGAGAACCTGAACCTGAGCAACTTAGACCTGGGAAGTGCACACAACCCAGGGCTGGCTTTAGACAGTTCCCTTGCAGAGCAACCTGGAGACTGAGCAGTGTAGACCACAAAAAGCACATGCACCATGAGCTGGGACAAACCCTGTGTGGCCCAGACACTGTGAGCCCTCCCCACACACACCAGTGATATTTGTTTGCAGTGTTCCTCCCTCCCCACAGCACAACTGAACAAGTTAGCTTAAATAAGTGACCAACTTCACCCCCTTGTGTCAGGATGGAAATTAGACACTGAAGAGACTTGCAAACAGAGGAAGCCAAAATAAACAAAGAAGAGGGAACTGCTTTGGAAGTGACAGGTGCAACAGATTAAAACCCTGTAGTTAGCACTGACTACATTGGAATGGGCCTGTAGACCTTGAGAACAAGCACAAGCTTGAAAAAGGAACTATCTGAAACTGAACTGACCCACACTGCCCTCAAAACTCCAGAGAAATTCCTAGATATATTTTATTATTATCATTTTTTAAATTTTTTATTATTTTTAAGTTCTTTATTACTCCTTTAATTTTCATTTTTATAACCTACTATTACCTTGCAAAAAAAAAAAGACCCTATTTTTAAGGCAAATTTCATATATATAATTTTTATAATTTGTGATTTTTTAAAAAATATTATATTTTTGAGAGTCTAACCTCTACTCTAGATTTTTAATCTTTGCTTTTGGTATTTGTTATCAATTTTGTACCTTTAAGAATCCAATCTTCAGGACCCATTTTTACTTAGGAGTGTGATTACTGACTTGGTTGCTCTTTCTGCCTTTTGACTCTCCTTTTTCTCCCCTAGGTCACCTCTATCTCCTCCCTCCTCCTTCTTGTCTCTGCCCAACTGTGTGAATCTCTTTGGGTGTTCCAGGCTGTGGAGAAACTTATGGAAATGATTACTGGCTAGATCTGTCTCTCTCTCCTTTTGACTCCTCCTCTTCTCCTCCTGGTCACCTCTATCTCCTTTCTAGTTCTTCTCTTCTCTATGTAAATCTGTGAACCTCTCTGAGCGTTCCAGACTGTGGAGAGCACATAGGGAACTGATTACTGGCTAGATTGCTCTCGCCCCCTTTTGATTCCCCCTCTTCTCCTCCTGGTCACCTCTATCTCCCTCCTCCCTCCTCTCTTCTCCATGCAACTCTGTGAACCTCTCTGGGTGCCCCCCACTGTGGAGAATCTTTTCATCATTAACCTAGACATTTTATCATTGGTGCTGTATGAATGGAGAAGTCTTGAGGCTACTGTAAGAATAAGACTGAAAGCTAGGGGCAGGAGGCTTAAATGCAAAACCTCAGAACACAAGAAAACTCCAGACTCCAGGGAACATTAATTGACAAGAGATCACCCAAAAGCCTGCATACCTACACTGAAACCAATGGGATTCAGTAAAAGTACTGCTAAGGGGGAAGTTTCATAGCAATATAAGCTTCCTGCATTGTTGGAGGATTAGCTTGGTATGTTTTGCTCTGAAACTTGTTGGCTGTTGGGTGGAACTAAGAAAGGCTGCCCAAACACAGCAATTTAAACAAAATGAATCTCAAACATTTAGAGAAGAGTTAATAACTATCCTTCTCAAGCTCTTCCAAAAGATTGCAGAGGGAGAAACACCTCCAAGCTCATTCTACAAGGCCACCATCACTCTGATATCAAAACCGAACAAAGATATCACAAAAAAGAAAATCACAGATTAACATCACCTGATGCGAAGAGCTGACTCATTTGAAAAGACCCTGATGTTGGGAAAGATTGGAGGCAGGAGGAGAAGGGGACAACAGAGGATAAGATGGTTGGATGGCACCACCGACTCAATGGACATGAGTTTGAGTAAACTCCAGGAGTTGGTGATGGACAGGGCGGCCTGTGTCGTTAGACACGACTGAGTGACTGAACTGAACTGAATATCACTGATGAACATAGACAAAAATATTCTCAACAAAATACTAGCAAATGGAATTTTGCAACAGATTAAAAGGATCATAGACCATGATCAAGTGGGGTTTATCCCAGGATGCAAGGATCTTTCAATATATGCAAATCAATCAATGTGATACACTATATTAAGAAATTAAAGAATAAAAACCAAATAATCTCAATAGATGTATAAAAAGGTTTTGACAAAATTAAACACCCATTTATGATAACAAAAGCAGGCATAGAGAGAACCTACCTCAACATACTGGGCTTCCCAGGTGGCTCAGTGGATAAAGAATCCACTTGCAATGCAGGAGACACAGGAGACACAGGTTCAATCCATAGGTCGGGAAGACCCCCTGGAGAAGAGCATGGTGACCCACTCCAGTATTCTTACCTGGAGATTCCCATAAGCAGAGGAACCTCGTGGGCTACAGTCCATAGGGTTGCAAAGAGTCAGACACAACTGAACTGACTGATCATGCACACATGTACCCCAACATAATAAAAGCCATATATGAAAAGCTGAAAGCACTTTCTCTAAGATCAGGAACAAGATAAAGGTGGCAAGAGTTGACAGCTCAATATCAAAATACAAAACATCCCAATAAAAAAACTGGGTTGAAAATTTAAGCAGATATTTCTCCAAAGAAGACTTACAGATGGCCAAAAGGCACATGAAAAGATGCTCTACATCATAAAAAAAAAAAAAAAAATAAACAAAATGAAAAGGCAGAGAAATATTCAGCGGGTAAAGGATCATGATAAAAGCCCACCAAACCAAACCAAAGAGGAGGAGATAGGAAGTCTACCTGAAAAAGAATTCAGAAAAATGATAGTAAAAGTGATCCAAAATCTTGAAAACAAAATGGAGTTACAGATAAATAGTCTGGAGACAAGGATTGAGAAGATGCAAGAAATGTTTAACAAGGACCTAGAAGAAACAAAAAAGAGCCAATCAATAATGAATAATGCAATAACAGAGATCAAAAACACTCTGGAGGGAACCAACTGTAGAATAACTGAGGCAGAAGATAGGATAAGTGAGGTGGAAGATAGAATGGTGGAAATAAATGAAGCAGAGAAGAAAAAAGAAAAAAGAATTAAAAGAAATGAGGACAATATCAGAGACCTCTGGGACAATGTCAAACACACCAACATTCAAATCATAGGAGTCCCAGAAGAAGAAGACAAAAAGAAAGGCCATGAGAAAATACTTGATAAGATAATAGTTGAAAATTCCCTAAAATGGGGAAAGAAATAGCCGCCCAAGCCCAAGAAACCCAGAGGGTCCCAAACAGGATAAACCCAAGGCAAAACAGCCCAAGACATATATTAATCAAATTAATGAAGATCAAACACAAAGAACAAATAATAAAAGCAGCAAGGGAAAAACAACAAATAACACACAAGGGGATTCCCATAAGGATAACAGTTGATCTTTCAATAGAAACTCTTCAGGCCAGAAAGGAATAGCAGGACATACTTAAAGTTATGAAAGAGAAAAACCTACAATTCAGATTACTGTACCCAGCAAGGATCTCATTCAGATATGAAGGAGAAATCAAAAGCTTCACAGAGAAGCAAAAGCTGAGAGAATTCAGCACCACCAAATCAGCTCTTCAATAAATGCTAAAGGATCTTCTCTAGACAGGAAACACAGAAAAAGTTTATAAACTCGAACCCCAAACAACAAAGTAAATGGCAATTGGATCATACTTATCAATAATTACCTTAAATATAAATGGGTTGAATGCCCCAGCAAAAAGACAAAGACTTGCTGAATGGATACAAAAGACCCCTATATATACTGTCTACAAGAGACCCACCTCAAACCAAGGGACACATACAGACTGAAAGTAAAGGGCTGGAAAAAGATACTTCATGCAAATGGAGACCAAAAAAAAAAAAAAAAAAGGCAGGAGTAGCAATACTCATATCAGATAAAATAGACTTTGAAATAAAGGCCATAAAAAGAGACAAAGAAGGACATAACATAATGATCAAAGGATCAATGCAAGAAGAAAATATAGCAATTATAAATATATATGCACCCAACATATGAGCACTGCAATATGTAAGACAAATGCTAACAAGTATGAAAGGGGAAATTCAGAGTAACACAATAATAGTGGGAGACTTTAATACCCTACTCACACCTATGGATGGATCAACTAAACAGAAAATTAGCAAGGAAACACAAACTTTAAATGACTCAATGGAACAGTTAGACTTAATTGATATCTATAGGACATTTCACCCCAAAACAATGAATTTCACCTTTTTTTCAAGTGCACACAGAACTTTCTCCAAGATAGATCACATCTTGGGTCATAAGTCTGCCTTGGTAAATTCAAAAAAATTGAAATTATTCTACGCATCTTTTCTGATCACAATGCGGTAAGATTAGATGTCAACTACAGGGGAAACGGAGAGGGCAATGGCACCCCACTCCAGTACTCTTGCCTGGAAAATCCCATGGATGGAGGAGCCTGGTAGGCTGCAGTCCATGAGGTCGCTAAGAGTCAGACACGACTGAGCGACTTCACTTTCACTTTTCAGTTTCATGCATTGGAGAAGGAAATGGCAACCCACTCCAGTGTTCTTGCCTGGAGAATCCCAGGGATGGGGGAACCTGGTGAGCTGCCATCTATGGGGTCGCACAGAGTCGGACATGACTGAAGCGACTTAGCAGCAGCAGCAGCAACAGGGGAAAAAAAAATATTAAAAATACAAACATATGGAGACTAAACAACATGCTTCTGAATACTAACAAATCACAGAAGAAATAAAAAAGGAAATAAAAATATGCATAGAAATGAATGAAAATGAAAACAAAAAAAAACCCCAAACCTATGGGATTTAGTAAAAATACTGCTAAGGGGAAGTTTCATAGCAATATAAGCTTACTTCAAGAAACAAGAGAAAAATCAAATAAGTAACCTAATTCTACACCTAAAGCAACTAGAAATAGAAGAAATGAAGAACCCCAGTGTTAGTAGAAGGAAAGAAATCATAAAAATTGGGGCAGGAATAAATGAAAAAGAAACAAAGGAGACCATAGTAAAAATCAACAAAGATAAAAGCTTTGAGAAGATAAATAAAATAGGCAAACCATTAGCCAGACTCATCAAGAAAAAAAGGGAGAAGAATCAAATTAGCAAAATTAGAAATTAAAGTGGAGAAATCACAAAAGACAACACAGAAGTCCAATAGATCATAAGAGACTACAATCAGCAACTTATGCCAATAAAATGGACAACTTAGAAGAAATGGACAAATTTTTTAAAAAGTTTAACTTTCCAAAACTGAACCAGGACGAAGTAGAAAATCTTAACAGACCCTTCATAACCACGGAAATCCAAACTGTAATCAAAAATCTTCCAACAAAAAAAAAGCCCAGGACCAGATGGACTCACAGCTGAATTCTACCAAAAATTTAGAGAAGAGCTAATACCTATCCTACTCAAATTCTTCCAGAAAATTTCAGAGGAAAGTAAACTTCCAAACACATCCTATGAGGCCACCATCACCTGAATACCAAAACCTAACAAAGATGCCACAAAAAAAAGAAAACTATAGGCCAATATCACTGATGAACATAGATGCAAAAATCCTTAACAAAATTCTAGCAAACAGCATCCAAAAACATACCAAAAAGATCACACATCATGACCAAGTGGGCTTTATCTCAGGGATGCAAGGATTCTTCAATATTCACAAATCAATGTGATACACCACATTAACAAATTGAAAGATGAAAACCATATGAATATTTCAATAGATGCAGAGAAAGCCTTTGACAAAACTCAACAGCCATTGATGATTAAAAAAAAAAAAAAAAAAAAACAAACTCCAGAAAGCAGGCATAGAAGGAACATACCTCAACATAATAAAAGCCATGTATGATAAACCCACAGAAAAACTATCCTCAATGGTGAAAAATTGAAAGCATTTCCCCTAAAGTCAGGAATAAGACAAGCATGCCCACTCTCACCACTACTTTTCAACATAGTTTTGGAAGTTTTAGCCATGGTAATCAGAGAAGAAAAAGAAATAAAAAGAATCCAGATAAGAAAACAAGAAGTAAAACCCTCACTGTTTGCCGATGACATGATCCTCTACATAGAAAAACCTAAAGACTCCACCAGAAAATTACTAGAGCTAATCAATGAATATGGAAAAGTTGCAGAATATAAAATTAACACACAGAAATCCCTTACATTCTTACACACTAACAATGAGAAAACAGGAAGAGAAATTAAGGAAACAATTCCATTCACCATTGCAACGAAAAGAATAAAATACTTAGGAATAAATCTACCTAAAGAAACAAAAGACCTATATATAGAAAACTATAAAACACTGATGAAAGAAATCAAAGATTATACAAATAAAAGGAGAAATATACCTTGGTAATGGATTGGAAGATTCAATATAGTGAAAATGAGTATACTATGCAAAGCAATCTATAGATTCAATGCAATCCCTATCAAGCTACCAATGGTATTTTTCAGAGAACTAGAACAAATAATTTCACAATTTGTATGGAAATACAAAAAACCTCGAATAGCCAAAGCAATCTTGAGAAAGAAGAATGGAACTGAAGGAATCAACCTGTCTGACTTCAGACTATACTACAAAGCTACAGTCAACAAGATGTATGATACTGGCAAAAAGACAGAAAATAGATCAATGGAACAAAATAGAAAACCCAGAGATAAATCCATGCACCTATGGACACCTTATCTTTGACAAAGGAAACAAGAATTCACAATGGAGAAAAGACAATCTTTTTAACAAGTGGTGCTTGGAAAACTGGTCAACCACTTGTAAAAGAATGAAACTAGAACACTTTCTAACACCATACACAAAAATAAACTCAAAATTGATTAAAAATCTAAATGTAAGACCAGAAACTATAAAACTCCTAGAGGAAAACATAGGCAAAACACTCTCTGACATAAATAACAGCAGGATCTTTTATGACCTACCTCCCATAGTAATGGAAATAAAAGCAAAAATAAACAAATGGGACCTAATAAAACTTAAAAGCTTTTGCACAACGAAGGAAACTATAAGCAAGGTGAAAAGACAGCCTTCAGAATGGAAAAAACAATAACAAATGAAGCGACTGACAAAGAATTAATCTCAAAAATATACAAGCAACTCCTGCAGCTCAATTCCAGAAAAATAAATGACCTAATCAAAAAATGGGTCAAAGAACTAAATAGACATTTCTTCAAAGAAGACATACAGATGGCTATCAAACACATGAAAAGATGCACAACATCACTCATTATCAGAGAAATGCAAATCAAAACCATAATGAGGTATCATCTCACACTGGTCAGAATGGCTGCTATCAAAAAGTCTACAAACAATTGGTGGGAATGCAAACTAGTACAGCCACTATGGAGAACAGAGTGGAGATTCCTTAAAAAAACTGGAAATAGAACTGCCATATGACCCAGCAATCCCACTGCTGGGCATACACACCAAGGAAACCAGAATTGAAAGAGACACATGTACCTCAATGTTCATTGCAGCATTGTTTACAATAGCCAGGACATGGAAGCAACCTAGATGTCCATTAGCAGGTAAATGGATAAAAAACATGTGGTACATATGCACAATGGAATATTATTCAGCTATTAAAGAGAATGCATTTGAATCAGTTTTAATGAGGAGGATGAAACTGGCGCCTATTTTCCAGAGTGAATTAAGTCAGAAACAAAAACACCAATACAGTATATTAATGCATATATATGGAATTTAGAAAGATGGTAATGATCACCCTATATGCAAGACAGCAAAAGAGACACAGATGTAAAGAATAGACTTTTGGACTCTGTGGGAGAAGGTGAGGGTGGGATGATTTGAGAGTATAGCATTGAAACATTTATATTATCATATGTGAAATAGATGACCAGTCCAGGTTTGATGCATTAGACAGGGTGCTCAGGGCTGGTGAACTGGGATGACCCTGAGTGATGGGGTGGGGAAGGAGGTGGGAGCGGGATTCAGGATGGGGAACACGTGCACCAATGGCTGATTCTTGTCAATGTATGGCAAAAACCACTATAATATTGTAAAGTAATTAGCCTCCAATTAAAATAAATAAATTATTTTTAAAAAAGAGAAGTGAATAGTGAATAAGAGAAAGAGAAGTGAATAAGCCACCACACATTTTCTTGTGGAATATAAATCTTTTCTAAACATGAAGAAGATCAACTGATCCAAACAATTAAAAAGAAATCAAATATCTGATGAGTCATGTGATATGAAATATGGCTCAATATTTTGGTTGTATTTTATTTAGGAAACTGACGAATGGTGACATGTAAATTTATAGCCTAAAAAATCAAATTGTGGAATAAATATTTTGATTCTTCAATATAATAATAAATACCTTGACATGAACAAAAAATATTAGTTTCATTTTGAAGAGCAGTGTCCCAGATATGTTAAGTACAAAAAAAAAATCAAATTTATTGGCATTTTGTAATAAGAGACTGAAATATCTTTTATGGTTTTATTCTATTACATGATATACTCTAAAATATTGCTGCTCAGTTTGCTGAGGCAGGTCTTAAGAAAAGTATCATGGTTACAGTTGTCAAAATCGTTTGGCATGTTTAAAGGCTATGAATCTTCACCAGTTTATGGAACCACTGAAAGAAATAGTCAACAAAGACTTTAATAATCTTATTTGCCAATGTTATTGATTGAACTATGGAAAAGTTTTACAATGAATTACTATGCTGTTATATTTAAGATTTCCTTACAACAAAAGGAGTAATTGTAAAATGTTAAAAAAATGGCAGCATGACTTATAGTCTCTCACTAGTTATCACACTTTATAGGAACAAAATACTTTCAAAGCTCCAAGGAAAGGAAAGCATGTTTGTTACCTAGACAGATAAGTATGAGAATTTATGTTAGATTCAAAATTTTTCATAATAAAAGTCAATAATAAAGATTTTATATTTTCTACCAGGAATCTATGTGCAGGAGATTTAAATTGTAATCAAATGTTATATAAATTGACTTGCAAAAGCTACAAGAAAAATTTGAAGAACAGGTTTTGTTTTGTTATCAATACATTTAGAATTGCTTTTCAAATTAGTCAATACTCTGAATTCAATATTAATAATATTGTGTTGATACAGAGTTTAGTGATATAGGTTCGAAACTAATACACTTCTGCATCACAGCAAAGTCAGTTATACTGAAAAATAATATTTTGAATATACTCTTTTAGTAAAAAATTATTTAATTTCATGTATCTTTTTACTTTTTCACTGTGTCTACTAGAAAAATTTAAATTATATGTGTTCCTCACCTTGTATTTATAGTGAATGATTGAACCCAGGTCTTCCACATGGCAGGCGGATTCTTTACCAGCCAAGTCACAAAGGAAGCCCAAGAATACTGGAGGGATAGTTTATCCCTTCTCCAGGGGATCTTCCCTACCCAGGAATTGAACTGGGGTCTCTTGCATTGCAGGCAGATTCTTTACCAACTGAGCTATTAGAGAAACATATCTGAATGGCACTACCCTACATAAACTACAGAAATTATTTTGTTTTTCTAGTATTGTCGATGAATTTTTACCCTCTTTTATATTGGATTGGAAAATCAGAGAGGATTATGCAAATTCCTTTCCTATTTCACTACTTTTAAATATTCACTAAGCAGAAGCAGTCTTTAAATAGCTTAGGCTCTATATTAAATAGTTATTCTTAGAACTTTTTCAAAGTACAGTACACAAAAACACAAACTGAACAATATGACACATTATGAGGTTGGAAAAACTATTTACATGTAGAATTAGAATTGTTTAAGGTCATTTTCGTTGAGCTGTCTGATTCTCTTGTGGATCAATTTTCACATTGTAAATCTTTGTGCGTCTTTCACATTTTAAATCTTTGTGCATAATATTACTTAATTCCTTTATATCTGTTTTGTAAATTGTGGTTTTCCTCTCTCATTTTACCTGCTCTTTACTTCATTGAAATTCCTCCATCTATGTTTGCTTTTAAGATTTAGATAAATAGCGCTGATGTGAAGCTTATGAGAAAAAACAGAGGAGCATTTTGTAAATATACTAGTGGCTATATGTTTGCCTAAATTGTCAAGTAAGTTCAATGTATGCACATGCTTGCTTTGTGAAATAGGAGCTCTCAGAGAGTGCTATACAGAACCTGATTTCTATTTCCTTCCTTTTCACTTCTGCTGAAGGTTTTTGAAGCTCCCCCTCTCTGCGTAGGTGTAATGCTACTCTTCTTTACGATAAACTAGTGCATCGGGAAAAGCTGTTTTTCTAAGCTATGCTTTTCTTAGCTAATGATAAAATAGTTCCTTTTAATTTTTTACATTTCAAAGGACACCATATTTATATTTATTTTACATCAGTACATATTTTCTCCTGACTAAGTTGCTCCTGATGATCCTCCATTTTTCTATATTGAGCAGTATTTCCCAGATTAAAAGTTCACAATTGGATACTACCTAGAAAGTATATTTAACTATTGTTGTGCTCACTCAACCCTTTGTTTTCTTTATTTGACTCCCAGGAATCAATTTCTGAAAGGTATCATACTGTCCAATATGAGTGTGTAGGAAAGATGACAATTTAAGGTGACCAATCTTGATTCCATCTGTCTTCAGCTCATAAGTAGCCTGTTTGGCCAATAAATATGTTATACACACACACATAACATACATACAGCTCATATAATTCAAATCCTCTCAGGTCTTCTTATATTGGCCTTAGGTCATTGACTTCCATTTATGAAACATTCCTTCATTTTAAAATATACTTTGCAAAACGAGGCTGACGCTTGGGAATTTTAGGCAGAGCTCCTGCTGGAGGTCCTTTCACATTTTCCTTTTGAAGCCTTGGGGATGCATTAAATAACATTCACAAACCATTTCTGAAAGCAAAGCTCTATTCTGAAAGCAACCAAATGATTGCCCTCAAATAGTTTCATTTAATAAGAGTATGCAAATTTTAATTACATTTCTGAGGAGACTATGCCTAGAGTTCTGAGAGAAATAACAACCATAGCAGTATTTGGATTTACATCGTTCTTGCTTATCAAGAATTTAAAATATTTGAATAAATACCACTGTGTTTTCCTAGATAAATTCTGGAAAAGAGGCATCTGAGTAACATTATCAGAGGGGTGAATTTTATCTGTTTATTCTCTGTATTTGTTAAGCAGAGATTTTCTTCTCCTTGTGGGTCTCAGAAACGGAATCATTCTGCTTACCAGTAGAGAATAAAAATGAATTTTATGTCAAATATCATATAGTAATAGAAAATATTTAGTGTTAGTATCTTGCTATTTACAGTCATGATAAAAAATCATTAGACAATAATACACCCATAACTATTTATATAGAATGGATTTACTTGATTTCAATCTTTGAGTTTTCTGCTCAAAAACAATATTTACTAGCTGTTTTCAATTATAGCTGAAATGACATAGTTCTGAAGTCTACACTGATAGAAATCCTTCATAGTTTTGTAACCTCCTCAGGCAGGTCACCATGCTATAATTTGTGATTCATACTATCATTTTATTAATATAACTACCATATTATTATAGGTACAGGAAAATCATGATGGAGTCCTCTGCCTGTTAGCTTTTTGATCTTCTCTTATACCTCCCATTTATCCCTATGAGTTTAATGAACATTTTGAACTAAGTTGAATATTATTTTCTCAAATGTATTAAAGAAAAAAACCATTTGTCATAAATGGGGCCATAATCCAATTAATCCATGAAGATATGTGGATAAACCATAAGATGATATACCTAAAAGAAGCAATTAAAAATATAATACTGGTTTCTAGCTTGATAACACTTATTCTTTTTCTTTCATTGTATAACTCTAATTTAAAATTTGCGTATAGATCAATGTTGCTAATTGAATACTTTTTTTTTTTTGTTTTGTTTTTTGAAAATACCTAGCATATTGGGCTTCCCAGGTGGTGTTAGTGATAAAGAACCTACCTGCCAATGCAGGAGACTAAAGAGACTTGGGTTTGATCCTGTGTTGGGAAGATCCCCTGGAGCAAGGCATGGCAACCCACTCCAATGTTCTTGCCTGCAGAAGCCCAAGGACAGAGGACCTTGGTGGGCTAAGGTACATGGAGGTCATGCACAACTAAGCGACTAACACTATCACTTTTTTTTGTCAGGTTGCTTATTATCAAAAAACAAAACAAAAGAGGAGTGTTGGTGAAGATGTGGAGAAATTAGAAACCCTGTAATTCAGTTTTAAGGTTTTCACTTTAAAGGTAATATATATAAGCTATAATATACTGTTAGGAGGTTGATGAACAGAAACAAGATCCTCAAAAAGAAATACTTAAAGAAGTAAGAAGTATTAACTGAAAGAAGAAACAAAAATTATTTTCTCTTAGAAAGTTTAGGAAGTAGTAAAACTTGGTTTGAAGGGATGCCAAGAAACTTGTCCTGAAGTTGCTTTTGCATAGGAAATGTCAGAGATAAATTGGTGGCTAAATCCACTAATATCAATAATTAAACTAAATGTTGATCTCCCAAACACCTTAATTAAAAGATAGATATTTACAGAGTGGATAAAATGCAAGACCCTACTATATGTGGTTTGCAAGGCATTAATTTTAAACATAAAAATAACGTAAACATAAAATTTAGATAGGTTGAATGTAAATGGATTAAAAAAGGATCTGTTATGAAAACTGTAAATATCAGAAATTTAAACTTCAAATTTAAGCTTCTTTTTCAAAGTTGTTTTTGTTTGCGAGTTTCTTCCCCCAAAAGGCTTACTGACATTTTTATTGGAATTTGGCTGAATCTCTTTGTTTAGTTTAGGGATGCTGTAACAATATTGAATCTTTAGAGCCATAACACAGGATATCTCTCCACTTATTTATTTCTTTAATCTTGTTCAACAATGTTTTATATTTTTAAATGCAAATACAGGTTTTTCACATCCTTTGTCAGATTTAACCCTGAATATTTTATCAAAAATGGAATGTAAATTTTTTTTTATTTTCTGATTTCTTATTGCTGTTATGTAGGAATTAAATTGATTTTGTATATTGATCTTGAGTCTTACAAGAAAATTTACTCAAGCAGTATTTCTTTAATATTTGTGTCTACACAAAGATTTGTACATGAATGTTTACAACACTTTATTTGTAATATTTCCAAACTGGATATGGCTTAAATGTCCACCAGCAGGTAAGTGGGTAAACAATTTATGATACATTTAAAGAATGAAACATTAATCATCAATAAACTCAATGAACTTTTGTTACACTCAAAATACATGGAAAAATATAAAAATATGCTGTATGAAAGAAACTAGACAAAAAGTACCTATGGTATCATTTCATTTTGGTTAAATTTAGAAAATGCAAGCTAATGTCAAATGACACCAAGGAATCAGTGGTTGCCTGGGGATGGGGTGGAAAGGAGAACTGAGTGGGAAAGATTGTAAAAGAGCAAGAGGGAGACTTTATGGTAATGGATATGTTCAACATTTTGACTGTGATAACAATAGCTATGTGCAAAATTTTCTCAAATGATTCCTATTAAATATGTGAGGTTTCAGTTCAGTTCAGTTGCTCAGTGATGTCCAGCTCTTTGAAACCTCATGGACTGCAGCTCACCAGAGTTCTGTTCTTCAACATTTCCAGAAGCTTGCTCAACTTCAATTCCGTGGAGTCAGTGATGCCATCCAACCGTCTCATCCTCTGCCATCTGGACTGTAGCCCTTCAGTCTCTTACATCCATGGGATTCTCCACGCAAGAATACTGGAGTGTGTAGTCATTCCCTTCTCCAGGGCATCTTCTTGGCCCAGGGATCAAAGTCTCCCACATTGCAGGCAGATTCCTTGCCATGTGAGCTACCAGGGAAGCCCCATGTGAGGTTTCAGTTCAGTTCAGTCGCTCAGTTATGTCTGACTCTTTGCGAACCCATGAATCGCAGCACTCCAGGCCTTCCTAATCATCACCAACTCCTGGAGTTCACTCAAACTCTCATCCATCGAGTTGGTGATGCCATACAGCCATCTCATCCTCTGTGGTCCCCTTCTCCTCCTGCCCCCAATCCCTCCCAGCATCAGTCTCTTCCAATGAGTCAACTCTTCGCATGAGGTGGCCAAAGTACTGGAGTTTCAGCTTTAGCATCATTCCCTGCAAAGAACACCCAGGGCTGATCTCCTTTAGAATGGACTGGTTGGATCTCCTTGCAGTCCAAGGGATTCTCAAGAGTTTTCTCCAACACCACAGTTCAAAGGCATCAATTCTTTGGCGCTCAGCTTCCTTCACAGTCCAACTCTCACATCCATACATGACCATGTGAGCTACCAGGGAAGCCCCATGTGAGGTTTCAGTTCAGTTCAGTCGCTCAGTTATGTCTGACTCTTTGCCAAAACATAGCCTTGACTAGATGGACCTTTGTTGGCAAAGTAATGTCTCTACTTTTGAATATGCTATCTAGGTTGGAAAAACTTTCCTTCCAAGGAGTAAGTGTCTTTTAACTTCATGGCTGCAATCACCATCTGCAGTGATTTTGGAGCCCTAAAAGATGAAGTCTGACATTGTTTTCACTGATTCCCCACCTATTTCCCATGAAGTGATGGGACCAGATGCCAGCCAAATTTTTCACTCTCCACTTTCACTTTCATCAAGAGGCTTTTGAGTTCCTCTTCACTTTCTGCCATAAGGGTGGTGTCATCTGCATATCTGAGGTTATTGATATTTCTCCTGGCAAACTTGATTCCAGCTTGTGCTTCTTTCAGCCCAGCATTTCTCATGATGTACTCTGCATAGAGGTTAAATAAACAAGGTGACAATATACAGCCTTGACATACTCCTTTTCCTATTTGGAGCCAGTCTGTTGTTCCATGTCCAGTTCTAACTGTTGCTTCCTGACCTGCGTACAGGTTTCTCAAGAGGCAGATCAGGTGGTCTGGTATTCCCATCTCTTTCAGAATTTTCCACAGTTTATTGTGATCCACACAGTCAAAGGCTTTGGCATAGTCAATAAAGCAGAAATAGATGTTTTTCTGGAACTCTCTTGCTTTTTTGATGATCCAGCGGATGTTGGCAATTTGATCTTTGGTTCCTCTGCCTTTTCTAAAACCAACATGAACATCTGGAAGTTCACGGTTCACGTATTGCTGAAGCCTAGCTTGGAGAATTTTGAGCATTACTTTACTAGCGTGTGAGATGAGTGCAATTGTGCAGTAGTTTGAGCATGCTCTGGCATTGCCTTTCTTTGGGATTGGAATGAAAACTGACCTTTTCCAGTCCTGTGGCCACTGCTGATTTTTCCAAATTTGCTGGCATATTGAGTCAGCACTTTCACAGCATATTCTTTCAGGAATTGAAATAGCTCAACTGGAATTCCATCACCTCCACTAGCTTTGTTCATAGTGATGCTTTCTAAGGCCCACTTGACTTCACATTCCAGGATGTCTGGCTATCGGTGAGTGATCACACCATCATGATTATCTGGGTCTTGAAGATCTTTTTTGTACAGTTCTTCTGTATTCTTGCCATCTCTTCTTAATATCTTCTGCTTCTGTTAGGTCTGTACCATTTCTGTTTTATTGAGCCCATCTTTGCATGAAATGCTCCCTTGGTATCTCTAATTTTCTTGAAGAGATCTCTAGTCTTTCCCATTCTGTTGTTTTCCTCTATTTCTTTGCATTGATCACTGAGGAAGGTTTTCTTATCTCTTCTTGCTATTCTTTGGAATTCTGCATTCAGATGCTTATATCTTTCTTTTTCTCCTTTGCTTTTCGCTTCTCTTCTTTTCACAGCTATTTATAAGGTGTCCCCAGACAGCCATTTTGCTTTTTTGCATTTCTTTTCCATGGGGATGGTCTTGATCCCTGTCTCCTGTACAATGTCATGAACCTCAGTCCATAGTTCATCAGGCACTCTATCTATCAGATCTAGTCCCTTAAATCTTTATGTTATGTTTATTATACAGTTTTTAAAAAAGCTTTTAAGTTTCTAAAGATGTCTTAAAATATTAGGGCTGTGAAATATAAGATTCTTATAGTTGGCATAATTAGTAAAAAACACTCTATTGAGGTGTCGTTACTTCTCTACTCAATCATTACTTTCTTGATTCAATGAAAATAAATACAATTACTTTAAAAACAAAAATATCACTATAGTTTTGTTTTTTAGCAGAAAATCATGCTAATTAACTCTTTCTGCTCTCTTTTTTATGCTAGTGAAATATTAAAATAAAATACCACATCTAAAGAAATTCAGGATAGCTCATGGAAAGCAGAACCCTAATTCATTCCCCACACCACCCCCCGGACAAAGATATAGGATTAAGTCATACTTCTGCATTATTCAAGTTAAATATTTGTGAAGCAAAAGATTTCTAACAATGTATATTTTATGTGAGTCCTTGCCTCATACTAAATTTAAATATAGACACCCTGAAGTTATCTACAATGAACTGTATCAACCATTTGCATTTCAAACTTAAAAATAAAGCCAAAACAGATTTGTGTGATAACCTTAGTTATTTCTATTCCTTAATTACTATGATAGCACCATTGATAGTGCCAAATTTTTTATGAGACTATTGGCGGAAATACAGACTTCAAAAATTTTTCAGAAGAATTTGGAATGTTACTAATTCAAATATATATATATATATATATATATATATATATATATATATATATGTAAGTAAGTGTTAGTAGCTCAGTTGTGCCCTACTCTTTGCGACCCCATGGATTGCAGCCCACCAGGTTCCTTTGTCCATGAGATTTTCCAGGCAAGGATTCTGGAGTGGGTTGCCATTTCCTTCTCCAAGGGATCTTCCCAACCCAGGGATTGAATCTGGGTCCCCTGCACTGCAGCAGATTCTTTACCGACTGAGCTACAGGGAAGCCCATATATGTATATATATACATAAAAATACAAAATGTACATTAATGAACAATAATGAAGTATTTAAGGAAGGGAGTACTGAAAAAATATATATTGTAGCCTCCCAGGATGTTTCTCTTGGATTTATTTTTAAACCAGTACCTTGAGGTATTTAAATTTTCATCTTGCAAAATATATCATTATATGATTGAAAATAATTTTATTCAAAAAATGTTTTTTTATTATTGTTTTGCAAAATAAGCTACCTTTATGCCTTTATGAACGTTATCCTGTATTCAGGATAACACTGAAAAACAAAAATAAAATAAAATAAATGTATATATGCTTTAGGATTTTCATCTTTAGTTAATATGTATTCTTTCATGGGCAGATAAAATTTTTTTCTGAGAATAATGATTAACCATGTAGTGTTTTTCATAGAGATTCACAAAATGAATTTTAACTACTGAAGCACAGTGAGTGTGTGTAGCATCATCATAGCCATAAATCACTGGATATACTGACAAGCACTTAACAAACTAACACAATTTTACTTAATCCCTATGATTATAAAGAGGTAAAATACATTTGACTAAGAGTGCAAGAAGTTAACTTATTTGTTAAACTTCAAGTTAATGATTAAGAGTTTACATATTCATGAAGAATGGAATTTTTTTTACATAGTAACCCTTTTGAGCATTTTTCACTGCCAGATCTCAATTTTAAGAAGCTTCCGATCATCTGCATATACAGATTTTTTTCCCTCTTATCCCTGAGTCTAAAGCCTTAAATTATATTATCAAGGAATGACTTAATAAACTTCTGAATAAATGCCTATGGAGAGATGTCTTTTGGTTAATTTTCATGCACATCAGAGAGTTACTTTATAAATAATCATTATTCTGGCAGAGCATACATTTATACATGTATACACTATATACATTTGTACAAGTATCAATTGTTGAATATAAATGACATTGAACAATCAGTTTTAAATTAATTTTTGAGACCACCAGTGTTTTATTTTCCTCTGAAATTAAAAAAAAAGAAGTCAGAGTTTGACAGCTCATAGAATATTGCAATTTTTGAATTTGAAAAGACTGTACAAGATTGAACATTTTCATCATATATACAAATGCTCAAGAATATTTTAAATCTGAATGTGACAAGCATACTATGCAAATATTAACTTGTAATATTATAACACTGATAATCAATTATACAGATATATTCTATAACGTAATCTGACTTAAACGCTTGGGAGGATGGATTTTTTCCCTATCACATTCACTAGAAGTGTTGCAGTTACCACTTGCCATACATTGTGTAATTTGCCTTAAGTGTGTTGCCTCATTTTATCATCATAACAGCCTCATGGGGCAGATTTTAAGATTCCCAATTCACAAATATGGGAAGTAAAGAATGAGTAGTCAATTAATTTTGCTAATACTCTGATGTTTGTGATTCAAGCCCAGTCTCCTTTGTCTCCAAAACCCAATTTTTCAGTTTGTTTTTTACCTTCTATTAAGTTACGGTGATAAAGACTACAAAAGATGAATCCCTTGCCCTACAGGAGCTTATCAAAGTAGTTAACCCAGATAAGCTTATAGTTGAAAAAAAGGAGAGTTTAATATTTTGTAACCTATTGGTTAAGAGGAAAGGAATTCCTCTTGGTATAGTCTCAAAGAAGGATGGTTAACTCAGACACTACTGGAAGATTAGAAGAACTTGGAAGTTTCCTGGGGTGATTTCCTAAGGTATGAGGGAAAATTTGCCACTGTAAAGTAACAAGAGGAAATGGAAAAGTCATTGTATTGAAGAAGCTCCTTGTAAATGTCTAAAATTTAAGGAGCATAATCTATAAGTTGGTAATATTAGAGAAATGTTTCAGACAGTGTGCCTAGACCTTAACTCAAGACTGTGAAGGGAAAAAGAAATGCAGGATCCTGAGGGTGAGAGTAAGCAGAAAGATAACTGTGGGAGAACACTAAGACTTTTTGCCAAAAGTTTAAAGGCTATTTTCCAGACTAGTCTGGGAAAAAAAAAAACAAAACGGTTTTGAGTCTGAGATTTTACCCTGCTATGCAAGGTTATGAGAGAGTCATTTCCTAGGCAGGTTGATAGGGAGTCTAGGGGTCCCCAAGGAGAGAGGGGTCTGGAATTCTCAAGGAGGAAAAAAAGACAAACTTTTTTTCTTTCTCCACATTCCTTAGGATTATATACCAATAATGTATCCTGCCTAAGGACAGTCTTTGGATTCAACCTTCTGTTATTTTAAAATGTTAATTATGGGAGTATACCTGGTCTTTACAAGGATGTATCTTGCCTGAGGACAGTGTTATCTTAAAATGTAAATTATGGGAGTAGGTCGGAGGAGGTCTTTACAACCTCCAGACATTCTTTGGATTATATAACCTCATTGTTAACACTAGCAAGCGGGTACTCTTTCTACCCCCTTCTGATGCCTATGTCAGAAGCTTTCTCTATCTCCTTTATACTTTAATAAAACTTTACTACACAAAAGCTCTGAGCGATCAAGCCTCGTCTCTGGCCCCGGATTGAATTCTTCTCCTCCGGGGGCCAAGAATCCCGGTGTATTCGCGTGATTCAACAACAACCTTTCAGTTACATGTTAGTTTGACACCTTTTCATGGATGCTGACAGAGAATATAAGACCCCTGGGTCAGAGGCTATAACTTGTAATCCACAGTGATAGCAGTAGCCAGAGTATCAGCATGTAGAGTTTTGTTCTCTGAACCATGGTTCCCTCAAGGTAGCACTAAGAGGGCAAAGTGACAGCCACACAGGCAGCAGTTTGCATCATGGGAGAGGATCTGGGAGCTTAATGAACCTGAGTCTTTCTAATGTGCAGTAAACACACCTACATTTTGTTCCCGAAGAAAGCACTATCTCTAAGCTTTCAAGATAGATGGCTATATAAACACCTTGAAAAGACAGTCCAGAACAAATCTAGTAAGTGCCTTACTCATAAGTTTTGGAGAACTGTGAGAGGTTCACAAAAATTGTCTTGCAACTTTGTCAAATAATAAATTTAGCTGTTTTTAAACACTATAACTTGGGGTTTCCCTGGTGGCTTAATGGTAAAGAATCCACCTGCAATGCAGTAACTGCAGGAGAAACAGGTTCCATCCCTGAGTTAAGAAGATCTCCTGGAGGAAGAAATGGCAGCATACTCCAGTGTTCTTGCCAGGTTAAATCTATGGACAGAGGAGCCTGGCACTCTAGAGCCCATAGGGTCGAAAAGATTTGGAAAAGACTGAAGCCAACAGAACACACAATCACTAAAACTTGATTTTTCTAGTAGCAAATGGAGGCACTGATTTAAAATAGTATAATATAAAACGAGGTATACCGTTATTTGGCTTCCCTGGTGGCTCAGCTGGTAAAGAATCTGCCTGCAATGCAGGAGACCTAGGTTTGATCCCTGGGTTGGGAAAATCCCCTGGAGGAGGGCATGGCAACCCACTCCTGTATTCTTGCCTGGAGAATTCCCAAGGACAGAGGAGCCTAGCAAGCTGTAGTCAATGGGATCTCAAAAGTCAGACAGGACTGAAGAACTAAGCACAGCACAGCACATACCATTATTTAAAAGAACCAAACAGTACTGGCTGTTAGTTTTTACAATTTTTGAAATAATTTTCCTAATCTGGAATGCTTTAAAACTGAATTTAAAATAATATTTGTAATTAATGTTTTATATGGTTTGACTACTCTCCTTTTTCACTTATTAAAGTTTTACTTTTATTTAAAGAGTACTTTAGGCTTCCCTGGTGGCTCATACAGTAAAGAACCCACCTGCAATGTAGAAGACCCAGGTTTGATCCCTGGGTCAGGAAGATTCCCTGGAGAAGGAAATGGCAACCCACTCCAGTATTTTTGCTGTAGAATACCAGGGAGAGAGGAGTCTGGTGGGCTACAGTCCATGGGGTCACAAAGATTCGGACATGACTGCATGACTCACAAAAAATACTTTATATAAAATGAAGCTTTAGTTTTTTAAAAGTTTTTAACAATACAAACCAACAACATCACAACAATGAACTCAGGCTTTTCCCATCTTTCCTCAGTCTTTTAAAAAGACAATGATTTTCTCTTAACTTAGTCATCAGGTTTGACATCTCATTGATGAGTATCTAAGACTCAAAGTTTTCATAAATAGCCGTGCATATCTTATGTATTTACTATGGACAGGAAAATTTTAATAGTAGTCATTACTCTACAACAAGAACTAAACAATTAGAAACACTGTACATGAAATGAAACAAAATTGTGAGTAAGAGATTTAGAAGCAAGCCCTTCTAAGGATAGCTGCCAGTTCCTTAGTTACTTTGAGAAAGTGACACAGTTTTAATTAGGAACTTATATTGTAGTTTAGGGAATACTGACACCTTATGTAACACTACTGAAAAGACAAAGCACCTTGTTGTATGACCTGGTGTCTTCATAGCTGGGAAATGACAGTGAAAGACTCTTACATTTTATGCTGAATGGGACTGATGTTCTTCACTTAGCATCTGCTTTCTTTCACTGAGCAGTGGGGTCAATAGCTCCCATCAAGTACAACCTATCCTGCTGCTGGTAGAAATTTCTGAAATATCTTATTATAATACTGTCATTCTTAAAATCACCTTGCAAACAGAAGGGTCTCAAGGCATTTTGAAAAACTTTGACAACTCATTTGCAACATACATTTTATAGAAATGACATTGCTTGCTTCTGAAACGAAACATCTCTTGGGTGAAAGATGACAGGTGATTAACAGAGTAGAGCAGCGCTACACAAGTGGTAAAGAATTCTCCGTGTAGTGGGAGCTGGGGGCTGGGATCTTAAGATCATTGACAGAATGCACAATAACAATTAGTGGCTGACTGAGGCTCTAGGGTTAACATACTTACTTTTGAAAAGTTTTAATAAACACAAAAAGATTTTAATTCTTAGAAAAAGAGAATCTATAGTGGACTATTGTACCAAATAAGCAAGAGAAATAACTGCTTCATTGAGCCACTAGCACGTTTGCCTTTAAATGTTTCCTTCTTTAGATTTCAACGACCTAAAAGATCCCTTTTTTTTGGTGTACATTTGTGACTACTCTTTCTTATAAACAGTCAAGTTTGTCAACAGATATTTTGGTGGCATTTACAAAGTGACAAAGACTGTTGAAGATACTAGAATATAGATATGAATAAAGCTTTGAGCTTGAGAAATTCATTTCACCTCTATATTTTGTGGAAAGTTTTTAGTGTCAGGGTTTCCTAGGTGAGATTTTAGAAACATTTGAGGGCAAGATATGTTACAAAAAGGTATTTAATTATAAAATATTAGTATGGATGTACTCATAATAAAAGCTATTTTCACTTAAAAATATAACAATTATCATAATAATTGAAATGTGTACTTTTGAATGATTATGGTGCCAGTTTTAAAAGATGGAATATAAACAGTGGCCTATTTTGATTCTCTAGCAAATACTACCATATTATAGTTTTTTTAAAAATTCAGGATTTAAGGCAAAATTAAAAGAGGCTTTTGGTTAATCAACTGCATATAAAAGTGGGCATACACACTGAGGAAACCAGAAGGGAATGAGACACGTGTACCCCAATGTTCATCGCAGCACTGTTTATAATAGCCAGGACATGGAAGCAACCTAGATGTCCATCAGCAGATGAATGGATAAGAAAGCTGTGGTACATATACACAATGGAGTATTACTCAGCCATTAAAAAGAATACATTTGAATCAGTTCTAATGAGGTGGATGAAACTGGAGCCTATTATACAGAGTGAAGTAAGCCAGAAGGAAAAACATAAATACAGTATACTAACGCATATATATGGAATTTAGAAAGATGGTAACAATAACCTGGTGTACGAGATAGCAAAAGAGACACTGATGTATAGAACAGTCTTATGGACTCTGTGGGAGAGGGAGAGGGTGGGAAGATTTGGGAGAGTGACATTGAAACATGTAGAATGTCATGTAAGAAACGAGTTGCCAGTCCAGGTTCGATGTGCGATACTGGATGCTTGGGGCTGGTGTACTGGGACGACCCAGAGGGATGGTGTGGGGAGGGAGGAGGGAGGAGGGTTCAGGATGGGGAACACATGTATGCCTGTGGCAGATTCATTTTGATATTTGGCAAAACTAGTGCAATTATGTAAAGTTTAAAAATAAAATAAAAAAAAAGTGGGAATTACTGATGATGCTCATCCTTGGTCTACTTAAAGATAAAAAGCATATAGTGAATTGAAAGAAATTATTTTAATATGTGAACATGTCAGACAGGAATGTACTTTGCTAAGGCCCCTTTGTAAGGGCTGATTATAACTCAGTTTGACCACTCTGTACTTTGAGCATTTGTTGGTGATCTATTTGATTATTTAAGGGGATCATTTCTTTCAACTTTCATGAACCAATTCTTATGCAGCTTACTGGCAATGCTTGAACCCACATTTATATTGAAATATAAAGAGTTAAAATGTATCCATTTATTAATAATATTTTCAACTTAGTGGAGAATGATAAAGCCTTTAGCTGGGGCTTCCCTAGAGTGGAACTGGGGCTTCCCCAGTTCTCTGGGGCTTCCCAGGTGGCTGAAGGGAAAATAATCCACCTGCCAAGTAGGAGGCTCAGTTTCAATCCTGGGTTTGGGAACATTCTCTAAAGAAGCAACCCACTCCAATAATCTTGCCTGAGAAATCCAATGGACAAGAGAACCTGGTGGGCTACAGTCTATGGGTTACAAAAGAATCAGACACAGCTTAGTGACCAAAACAAAAACAAATGGCTCTGTGCTCAAGGTTTTTGCTTTATTTTTGTTCCCCTCCTTTTTTTTGCATCAGTTGATAATCCTCTTCTGTGTTATAGTCATGATGATGATTCAATGTAGGGTTTTTATACTAATTGCCAATATTACTAGAATTTGTCAGAAATCAGTCATTAATCAATGAAAAGGAAATATTTGAATCACTTAGAGGAAGGAAATATCTTTTAGAAATCATTCCTCTGCCTTCTTCTACTACCCTGAAACCAACTGATAGAATATGTGAATGGGTGCTTTTTATATCTTTAAGTCATGTGCTTTTGTTTGGGATATTTGAGAGGAGAGACCAAGGGTGAACAGAAGGTAAATACCTGTGTCATTGCAAGTATGCAGACAGAATGGAGTCTTAATTCCCAGAACCTCTCAATATGTTACCTTACATGGCAGAACAGGACTTTGCAAATATAACTAAATTCAAGACCTTGAGATGGGAATATCATCCTGGATTACGTGGGTGAGCCCAATGTAATCACAATTGTCCTCATAAGAGAAGTAGGAAAGGCAAAATAAGAGAGAGTAATGGGATGTGTAATAAATAATGCAGAGATTGGAGTGATACAGTCACAAACCAAGTCATGCTAGTAGCCGGTAGCCTGCAGAAGTTGGAAAAGACAAGAGAACATCCAAAATGAATCTGACCCAGCCAACATCTTGATCCTAGGATTTCTGGCCTCCTGCCCTATAAGATAATTGTTGCTGCTGTTCAGTCACCAGGTTGTGTCTGACTCTGTGACCCCACAGACTGCAGCATGCCACGCTTCTCTGTCCTTCACTATTTCCTGTAGTTTCCTCAAATTCATGTCCACTGAGTCGGCAATGCTATCTAACCATCTTATCCTCTGCTGCCCTCTTCTCCTTTTACCTTCAATCTTTCCCAGCATTGAGGTCTTTTCCAATAAGTCAGTACTTAGCATCAGATGTTCAAAGTATTTGAGCTTCAGCTTCAGCATCAGTCCTTCCAATGAATATTCAGCGCTGATTTCCTTTAGGATTGACTAGTTTGATCTCCTTGCAGTCCAAGGGACTCTCAAGAGTTTTCTCCAGCATCACAATTCAAAAGCATCAGTTCTTTGATGCCCAGCCTTCTTTATGGTCCCCCTCTCACAATTCTACATGACTACTGGGAAAACCATAGTTTTGACTATACAAACCTTTTTTTTTTTTTTTTTTTTGGTAAAGTGATGTCTTTGCTTTTTAATATGCTGCCTACATGTGTCATAGCTTTCTTTCCAAAGAGTAAGCATATTTTAATTTTATGGCTGCAGCAGTCACCATCTGCAGTGAATTTGAAGCCCAAGAAAATAAAGTCCTCACTCCTTCCACTTTTTACCCATCTATTTGACATGATGTAATGGGACAGGCTATGGTTTTTCAAGTGGTCATGTATGGATGTGAGAGTTGGACTGTGAAGAAGGCTGAGCCCCAAAGAATTGATGCTTTTGAACTGTGGTGTTGGAGAAGACTCTTGAGAGTCCCTTGGGCTGCAAGGAGATCCAACCACTCCATTCTGAAGGAGATCAGCCCTGGGATTTCTTTGGAAGGGATGATGCTAAAGCTGAAACTCCAGTACTTTGGCCACCTCATGTGAAGAGTTGACTCATTGGAAAAGACTCTGATGCTGGGAGGGATTGGGGGCAGGAGGAGAAGGGGACGACAGAGTATGAGGTGGCTGGATGGCATCACTGACTCAATGGATGTGAGTCTGAGTGAATTCTGGGAGTTGGTGATGGAGAGGGAGGCCTGGCGTGCTGCAATTTATGGGGGTCGCAAAGACTTGGACACGACTGAGCGACTGAATTGAACTGAACTGAACTGAATGGGACCAGATATGCAGATGACACCACCCTTATGGCAGAAAGTGAAGAAGAACTAAATAGCCTCTTGATGAAAGTGAAAGAGGAGAGTGAAAAAGCTGGCTGAAAGCTCAACATTCAGAAAACTAAGATCATGGCATTCGGTCCCATCACCTCATGGCAAATAGATGGGGAAACAGTGGAAACAGTGGCTGACTTTATTTTGGGGGGCTCCAAAATCACTGCAGATGGTGACTGCAGCCATGAAATTAAAAGATGCTTGCTCCTTGCATGAAAAGCTATGACCAACCTAGACAGGCAAATTAAAAAACAGAGATATTACTTTGTCAACAAAGGTGTGTCTAGTCAAGGCTATGGTTTTTCTGGTAGTCATGTATGGATGTGAGAGTTGGAGTATAAGGAAAGCTGAATGCAGAAGAATTGATGTTTTTGAACTGTGGTGTTGGAGAAGACTCTTGAGAGTTCCTTGGACTGCAACAAGATCCAACCAGTCCATCCTAAAGGAAATCAATCCTGGGTGTTCATTGAAAGGACTGATGTTGAAGCTGAAATGCCAGTATTTTGGCCACCTGATGCGAAGAGCTGACTGATTTGAAAAGACCCTGATGTTGGGAAAGATTGAAGGCAGGAGGAGAAGGGGATGACAGAGGATGAAATGGTTAGATGGCATCACCGACTCAATGAACATGAATTTGGGTAAACTCCGGGAGTTGGTGATGGACAGGGAGGCCTGGTGTGCTGTGGTTCATGGGGTCGCAAAGAGCCGGACACAACTGAGAGACTGAACTGAACGGAACTGAATGGGACCAGATGTCATGATCTTAGCCTTTTTTTTTTATGTTGAGTTTTAAGACAGTTTTATCACTCTTCTTTCACCTTCATCAAAACACTCATTAATTCTTCTTCACTTTCTGCTACTAGAGTGGCATCATCTGCATATATATGAAATTGTTGATATTTTCTGGCAATCTTGATGCCAGCTTGTGATTTATCCAGCCTGGCATTTCTTATGATGTATTCTGCATAGAAGTTAGAAAACAGGATGACAATACACAACCTTATGGTACTTCTTTCCCAGTCTCGCACCAGTGGGTTGTTTCCTGTCTGTTTCTAACTGTTGCATACAGGTTTCTTAGGAAATAAGTAAGGTGGTCTGGTATTTCCATCTCTTTAAGAATTTTTCACAGTTTGTTGTGATTCACATAGTCAAAGGCTTTTGCATAGTGAATGAGGAAAAGATAATACATATGTCTTATTTGAAGCTACTGAATTTTAGGCAATTTGAAATAGCAATTATAGGAACTAATACTCAAAATACACTCTGGTCAGATTTTCTTTATACCTTACCCTGCAAATTCATTTAATATGACAATAATTTAAACAAAAATGGAGCTACAGCTATTTCCCAGAAAAACATTTATTACATAGATTATTCACTAAAGGACATTGTTTTTAGATGAACAGTGAACTGGCCCTATGTTGCAATGTGGGCATGTGATGGTTACTTTACACACACTATCCCCAAGAAAGTGGTCTCATGGAGAGGTGTTCATCCATCCAAACCTATCTGTCATTCTTTGTGAAAAATTGTCATGATAGTTTAGGGTGCAAACACTCTTTATGATCATCTCTTTCTCCCATTTTCCCCTTGAAAGATCAAGGCAGTATTATAGAAAATAAAATAGCTGCCAAACTGCAAGAATAGTTAAGCTCAAAGTCATAGTCAATTAAAATATGACTCAAATAGGAAGAATTATCACAGAGCTGGGTTAGAGAAAGAACTTTGAAAGCAGTAACTTCAATTTTTTCTCAGCTTAGCAGTATTAATATTCTAGAGTTAGATGTTAAACATGCCAAAATGGTCTAAAAGATTAATGAGCAACCTAAAAGAACTGTTAATGACAAAATGAAGTCTCTCATTATGGTTTCTTTCTTTCCTTCTTCCATATTTTTCCCTATCGCACCTGTGAGATGGTCAGATGAGCATAGACATGTCCAGATGTTTTCAGTTGTGAGTGCTTTTTTTTTGGAAAAAACAGATAGAGATGAGATATAGAAGTAGTAAAATTAATGCTTTAAAATAGATCATTTTTGTTCTCTGGGAAATACAAAAATTACTTTTAAAATTACTGAGTAGTTTATATAAATAATCTTAAATTTTGAAGGTTAAGCTCACTAAAACTTCCAAAATTCTAATTATGAAAGTCAGCATTTATTTGAAAATATTTCAACATGAATGTTCAAATCTGAAGATTAGATTAACATTAATATAGTATCAGTTATCTTTTGAATACCTGCAATGTGCTAGAGATGGAAAAGAGAGGTGAGCAGCATCAAAGAAATCCAAATGCAGTGTGGAAAGCCTACAGAAGATGACAATGGTGAATTCAGACAGGACAACTGATATTAGATGAATGGTCCTATTATGATGGGTCTAAAGAAATTGGCAGTGATACTGAAGGGGATAGAGACGCTAACATAACATAATTCCTTTTGTTTTTACTCTTCACAAATCCTGTTTCTATAATTAGTGGAAAAGACCAGTGTTACTGTTTTCAATCATTTATTATCTTTCACAATTCATTACATATCTATGTTTTAAAGAACAGTATTTCTCTCCCCTAGTGACTTAATTGTTTTCATGTTTGAAACCACAAGAGGTTGCTAAAGTCAGTACTTTATTTTGAGTAAAGGCAAAGGATTAAACTAAAGGAGCTGCTAGATTTTCCTCACAAGCTAGTGTGTGAAAAGGAACTACAACTACACCCTCATTCATCTCTCTTTACCCAGATGCCTTTCCTGTTTTCTTCCCTCTTTGTCTCTGTCTTTTAGGCTACAAGTAAAAAGTGTTGAAAAATTTAACACTCTTCCAAATCTGATTGGCAATATGAGCAATGAGCTGGGGTGATAATAGATTTTTAACCTTTCATCTCAGCAGACAAAGGTGCTGAGAAAGCTGAAAGTGTAAAAGAAAGAAATTTCTAGATGAAAATATTGCTTGTAATCTATGAATTTTGTCGGGTTTCCTCTTGCTTTCCATTTCTCACAAGCCTATATCTCATGTTTTGTTCTAAGACATTCTTCAATAACCAAAGCATTACTCAAGTAAGAGAGAACCACCAGTGGATTTGGTTTCTACTTAGATTTGCTATGTAGATTTTCTACTTAATTGCTGTGTAATCACGGGAAAATCACTGTTTCAAGTAATTGGGAGTGAAAAACTCAGATTTATGATAGTAATAAAGTGTTTGCTAGGATGCAGTTGCTTGAATAACACCAAAATCTTGGATCCAGTTGTTCAAATAATTCACCCAACCTTGTTTCTAAAGTCATCTTACTGTGATTTGAAAATAACTCAAGGCACATGAGGTTGCAATATACTTAAGTATCTATAAAATATAAAATTCTTAAAACTAGGAAGAAAAGCTCATGATAGTAGTCTTAAAACATAAAAAAAAGTACATTACCCTTAGACTTACATCAAAATATTTTTAGGTTGTATTTCCTTTCTTCTGTCAAGAGACAGAAGAGTTGTAATTTTTTATTGTAAGTCCAACTGTCTTGAAGATGCTTCTCTCCCATTTGAAATTTCCCAGAATTACTTCTCTGAAGGCCTGACTTTGGCTCTCTCTAATCTCCCCTTCCATTTCTTTTCTTGAATATTTATTCTTCTTTTCAGTAAGTAGTTTGCCTTTAAATATAAATCTCTCCAGCTTTCCTACCAACATTTTATCTGCATGATAAAACACAAGACCTAGCAGGCTAGCACCATATCTTAGAAGGAAGTAGAATTGAAGAGAAAGGTTCAGAAGATATTAATATCAATAAATTATTCTTAATGGACAGGGGTAGATGTCATAATAACATATGCTCTCATTCCTTTATTTTTCCTTCTTTCCTTATTTTCTTCATCTATACATTATCTTCCTGCCTTTTTCTGTCACTGCTACACTTATACTTTTAGGTCAAATTATACTTCCTTCACCAATTTCTTAGCCACCTGATGCAAAGAGCTGACTTTTTGGAAAAGACCCCGATCGTAGGAATGATTGAGGGCAAGAGGAGAAGGGGGTGACAGAGGATGAGATGGTTGGATGGCATCATTGACTCAATGGACATGAGTTTGAGCAAACTCCTGGAGCTAGTGAAGTACAGGGAAGCCTGGTGTGCTGCAGTTCATGGGGTCGCAAAAAGTTGGACATGGCTGAGTGACTGAATAACATACCTCCTTCATAAACTATACTTGATTAAATCAATCACAATTTTAGTTTCTATCTGTTAATATCCTTATATATCACTTACTTACCTATCTACTTTGTACAAGTAATCTTAATTTTTTATTATGTAATGCCATTTCTCCTTCTGATTGTTCGTTATATGTCCTTTGTGTTCTTTCTCCTTACCTGGACTGAAAATTATTTGAGGATGGGTCCATACCTTTTTTTTTTTTAATCCCCTAAATTTGTCTAATGCAGTGTAAGTCATGCCATAGTGGCTATTGAAGTTTATTCATAAAAAGTAGGGTAAAGTGTTTCCCAAGGGATTGGAAATTTGCAGTCTTTGCCTAGACCTGGCTAATTATATTCTTATAAATATCAGCCTTAAACTACACCTCTCTGTTGACTAATTAAGTAAAACCACTGCTGTCTCTATTCTCTAATGAGCTTAATTTACAGATGTGTGTCCTTAACACATGAAAGAGTGTGGACTGGAAGAGTGGACATGGAAGGTGGCCTGGAAGAGTTCATAAAATTGGTGATGACAAAAGCTGTGATAAACACTGGTATTGATAAATGATGTAAAAAGGAGGAAGGATGTATGACAGGAAGTGACTTTGTGACCTATAAGTGGGTTTTGAATGATCTCCACTCTCTCTTTTCATATTTTCAGAGACATGTAATTAAACATGAGAAAATATATTGGGATAAATCTTTTGGGGGATTAAAAGTTGCAATTGATCCCATCAGTACAACTGACAGGATTGTCTAACATGATCCTTCTTCATCCTCTACATTTTAACCCAAAGGGAAGGACAGAGGAAATTTCTCAGTGTTTCTTAGGTGATGAACACAGATTCCTCCTGTGTTTTAAAGAATCAAGGAAGAAAACATTCAAATAATGTGAAGGAAATTATAAATATTGTGAGTTCAAATTTAGGGCTCAATTAGATGTTTTGTGACTCTATAAAAGCAATGTGCAATTAATTCCTTTTCTTTCTTCATATGTTAAGTATAATGTAACATGCCTCTGAACTTTGCCTTTAGTAGAATTGTCTATCATACTATTTTCATGTGGTGTTTATCAAATCAGGATACAAATACAGTTCTTACTCAAATAATTTAGTTGATTAAATAAACATCAGTTCTTTCATATACATGTTATGGTTGATAATGACTTTAGAGTTACCCAGAGTATGTAGTTGGCTTAAACACAACTGAATGATATGGCTAAAGAAAACTTCTCTAATTTTAGATAATTAACATAATGCACAAAGAACCTTTGTAGAGGATGCCTGTGAAGAATACTGTGAGCTTCATAAGTATAAAGTATTTTTTAAAAGAAGTCGCTGTATTTGCTTTCTTTATTTAACTCTTTAAGGTAATGCTTTAATTGAAAGCATTTCTAACTATAACTGAGTTATTTCTGTGTGTAAGGTACAAATACACTAATATCAAAGATGATACCTATAATAAAACTTCTCTTTTATGAAATCTTGGATTGAAGTTTGGAAAATTTTTTTATCAGTCCAGATGAATATATATATATTTAGAGTATCAACAGGTGCAAAAGCAAATAAACATATATAAAAATTAGCTAAAACTAGACCTTGAAATTCTAGGGGGACTTCAATATCAGTTACCTGATAGAGATGCATAATACCAGAGGGAGAAAAGGTCACAGGTGCACAGTCAAGGCGTCACAAAGCAGTAGAGCCTGTTCTAAATCTAAGCAGTAATAGTTGTCATTTCTATTTAGAAAAATGCCTTTTCTCACCGTTATATTCCTAAACTACATACTCCTGGCAATCTTCTTTAGAACCACTAGACTCTATGCTTAGTTCTGAACTTGGATTTTTTTTAAAGATACCATTGTCACCTAGAATTGAGCATAATCCACCCTTTTCAACTTGTCCACTTCTAAAAAACTACTGCTATAAAGGCCAGGATTTGATAACTTTGGATCAAGTTTCTAAGGAGGAGACAATAGGAAGGAAGTTTTGATGGGAAATGGAGTCACACTGTAGGATTATTGATATATTTTGTGAAATAAATAGAATATAGCTATATGAAATTATATAAAATTGCATACCTTTAATATAAAAACTCCCCATTTGAAGTCTTAATTAGAAAATGGGTTTATACTTTTTGGATAATTCCATTCAGTTCAGTCGCTCAGTTGTGTCTGACTCTTTGTGATCCCATGAACTGCAGCACTCCAGGCTTCCCTGTCCATCACATACTTCTGGAGATAGCTCAAACTCATGTCCATCGAGTCAGTGAATCCATCCGACCATCTCATCCTCTGTCATCCACTTCTCCTCCTGCCTTCAGTCTTTCCCCAAATCAGGGTCTTTTCCAATGGTCACTTCTTCACATCATGTGGCCAAAGTATTGGAGCTTCAGCTTCAATATCAGTCGTTCCAATGAATATTCAGGACTGATTTCCTTTAGGATGGATTGGTTGGATCTCTTTGCAGTCCAAGGGACTCTCAAGAGTCTTCTTCAACACCACAGTTCAAAAGCAACAATTCTTCAGTGCTCAGCTTTCTTTATGGTCCAGCTCTTACATCCATACATAACTGATAGAAAAATCTTAGCTTTGACTAGATGGACCATTGTTGGTGAAGTAATCTCTGCTTTTTAATATGCTGTCTAGGTTGGTCATAGCTTTCCTTCCAAGGATCAGGCGTCTTTTAATTTCATGGCTGCAGTCACCATCTGCAGTGGCTTTGGAGCCCAAGAAAACAAAGTATATCACTGTTTCCATTGTTTCCCCATCTATTTGCCATGAAGTGATGGGACCGGATGCCATGATCTTCATTTTTTGAGTGTTGAGTTGGAAGCCTCAACATTGAGTTTTCAGTTGAGTTTTTTCACTCTCCTCTTTCACTTTCTTCAAGAGGCTCATTAGTTTCTCTTCAATTTGTGCCATAAAGGTGGTGTCGTCTGCATATCTGAGGTTATTGATATTTCTCCTGGCAATCTTGATTCCAGTTTGTGCTTCATCCAACCTGGCATTGCACATGATGTACTCTCTATATATTTAAATAAGCAAAGTCACAGTATACAGCCTTGATATACTCCTTTCCCAATTTGGAACAAGACCGCTGTTTAATGTCCATTTCTAACTGTTGCTTCTTGACCTGCATACAGATTTCTCAGGAGGCAGGAAAAGTGGTCTGGTAATCCCATCTCTTTAAGAATTTTTCACAGTTTGTTGTGATCCACACAGTCAAAGGCTTTAGTATATTCAGTGAAGCAGTAGTAAATGTTTTTCTGAAATTCTCTTGTTTTTTCTATGATCCAATGGATGTTGGAAATTTTATCTCTGGTTCCTCTGCCTTTTCTAAATCCATCTTGAACATCTAAAAGGTCACAGGTCATGTTTTGTTGAAGCTTTGCTTAAAGAGTTTTGAGTGTTGCTTTGCTAGTGTGTGAGATGAGTGCAATTGTGTGGTAGATTAAAGATTCTTTGGCATTGCCTTTCTTTGGGATTGAAATGAAAACTGATCTTTTCCAGATCTGTGGCCACTGCCACTGCTTTTTCCAAATCTGATGGCACAATGAGTGCAACACTTTCACAGCACCATCTTTTAGGATTTGAAATAGCTCAACTGGAATTCCATCACCTCCACTAGTTTTGTTTGTAGTGATGTAGTGATTCATTCTTAACTTTCTATTTTGATAGGAGCCTAATGTATCATCGGCTATATCAAATGTGACATCCACTGTTAATTAAAATCTCAACCTCAAAAATTACTATTAAACCTACTATATATGTACTGTTGAACTACATTTTCAGCAGCCAAGATAGAATGTTTAATAAATAAAAGGAGAATAATTAAA
Organism: Bos indicus; assembly: GCF_029378745.1. Taxonomy (NCBI): domain Eukaryota; kingdom Metazoa; phylum Chordata; class Mammalia; order Artiodactyla; family Bovidae; genus Bos; species Bos indicus. Next base: position 80,985,722 of record NC_091761.1, read on the forward strand.
AAATATTTTAGACTTCCTTGGAAGTACAAACATAGGTATGACTATATTTAATGAGACATTGCAATGTACGTTAAAAAATGATAACATAATTTTATCTTACTGAATTTAGTCCAACATGCCAGTTGGGTTTGAATTTTTTAATATGAATTTTCCACCTAAATACCTTCTTTAAAACATTATGCTACTTGATCATTTGATAACATTTCCATTCATGTGAACATCTGAGTGAGTTTTCAAAATGATGAGAAATCTAGCATTGCATATCTTACTCTGAGTTTACATCCCTCCATTAGTTGTCAGTCTTTGTTAGAAACATTTAATAAATTAGAAATGCACTGAATCATATTATTGCCTGTCTCACTTTTTACCTTCTAAATCTCAGTGATATAATAGGATACTTAAAAAACACATTGTAATTGCTAAAACAAAAATCATATTTGAAGCACCCTGCTGATCTACTTATCCAGCAATATCAAAAAGAAAGAAAAAGAAGAGAAAAAAAGAAAAAGGAAGGGAAGGAAAAATGTTAGATGGTACAGTAAGAGGCCTCTGAGTTCACCCTGTCTCATGAGTATACCAAAAATAAAGATTATCAATTATTTTACTGCACATGTGTTAAATCTTGCTATTAAAATGCAGAAACTAAGGTTTGTTACTTTCACTGTTTCCCCCAAACATGAATTATCTGTGGCTGTATTATGTTTACAAAAGATATGCTCAAAATAAATTGTGATGCAAAAACAAAAGGAAAGATTTTTTTTTTAATCACAAAAACATGAGAAAAGATAAAAGTGATGCAGAATGCATGAATGGCAATGCTAACATAAAATTAAAGATAATTGAGAGTAAGAAGAGTCATTCGTTTTTAGAACTAAAAGGTTTATTTAACTGATATATGTTAGAGCATATTCCTACAAGAAAATCTACCTGTAAAGAATCTTTATATAATAGCAAAGTTTCCAAAATACACAAACAAGTCTTTCTCTACCTCTCTGACCAAATGTTTTTCAACAAATTAGTTCTGCTTTTAACTAGCTCCCACATTCACTTAATTTCCAACATTGTATTCTTAGATTAATCTGCCCGACTCCCAGTCCTATTCATCTGTTTTACTGGGCTAGAACCCAGTGTACTCTGGGTCCTACTGAGACAACAAACCCCTCCACCCCATCTGTTTCTGCTGATAAAGCCCTTGTTAAACTATGATTTCATGCATGCTCAGCTGATTGATTCCCTTTCTCTGTCCCTGGTCTATAGTGCTGTATATATGGAGATTACATTATCCAGAATACACACACTCATTGCTCCTCTTCTGGTAATTTCTGGTCAGATGTTTTCTGAAAAATAATGTGGTGATAGGAGGATGTGCACATATTCAGAGCCTCAGAGTAACTACTTCACGGAGGTAGAGAGCCACAGTGGCCTGTCCTCTCACTGGTCTGTGTGTCTTTTTCCCAAAATCATGAAAAAGGTTTTGGAAGTGGTATAAAACTGATGTTTCTTATTCTGAATTCTGGTTAGATTTTCATATATCCAGTTCAAATAGTCAATTTTGTCCAGAATTTACAGAGGTTTAAGATTAATTTAGGGCTTCCCTGGGGGTGCTAGTGGTTAAGAACCCTCCTGCCAATACAGGAGACATAAGAAACACAGGTTCAATCCCTGAGTCAGCAAGATCCCCTGGAGGAGAGCATGGCAACCTACTCCAGTATTCTTGCCTGGAGAATTCCATGGGCTACAGTCCACAGGGTTGCACAGAGTCAGAAATGGCTGAAACAACTTAGCACTCACACAAGATTTAAATTAATGTTATTTAATAAGTTACATTATACATTAATGTCCTAAAGGCTCTGAGGATTTCTAACATAAAGTAAACAAACAAGCAAAAATAAAACATTCAACTTCATTTAACTAAGAATTTTCAGCTATATTTGCCAAAGTTCCTTTGAATTAATAACATGCATCAACATTAGCATCCTAATTTTGGCATTCATTGAGATCATTTTAGGCAATTCTGATTTACAATAATTTGTTAAAATGTAGCTTGGGCTATTTAATACATCTCTGTCATTATTTGACCCATAGTTTTATTATTAGAAAATGTCAATATGTGGACCATTAAGAGCTCATTTCATAATTTTTCCTACACACAAGAATTTTTAACAATTTCTGACAGATGGCTATGTATCTAGTTAGGAATGTTTTCCTGAAATCTATTCCATAATCTTCTTCAACCACCTGTTCAAATATCCAGCTGTCCCTCCTAATCAAGAAGTATTTATTTAGATTTACCAAAGAAGAAAATTAAATGTTTAAAAGTAAAAAAAAAATCATGATTCCTTGACATGTCCTTTTTAGCAACTTACTCAAGGAAAATGAGGTAGACACAGTTATTTTCTAGGAGATTTAGAATTTCTAATTCTGTTTTCAAAGTTCAAGTTCTGATTCTAGCAGTATTAATATTGAGACAAAAATGTTCATCTCTATCTGCATTAGGTCTGTCCAAAAATCTATAGTCCTCAATGAAAAGTTTTGATATAATTCACAGAGTGATATTTGAATTAAAGATCCACTGAGAACTGCTTGGTACACTTCCTTCGATAAGGTGTAATATTACCGTGTGCTGCATGCTACATTGCTTTAGTCTGCTTCTCTGCTCATGGGATTCTCCAGGCAAGAATACTGGAATGGTTTGCCATGCCCTTCTCTAGGGGATCTTCCCAACTCAGGGATTAAGCCAGTGTCTCTTATGTTTCCTGCTTTGGCAGGTGTGTTCTTTACCACTAGGGCCACTTGGGAAACCCATAAGTGGAATGTAATCATAAGAAAGATGCTTCAACCATTTTCTGGAATAAGAACAGCTCTGACCTAAGACTCAGGAAGTCTGAGTGGTGGGAAATCTTAGAGGGTGAAGAAGAAATGCCGAGATTTTCCAGCACTTCTTTTATTCGTGTTGATGGCATCAATGTTTCATAGTTCCTTGAGAAATTTTATTTATCCACATTTAGAACAGAGGAATGGAACTGTAAAATAATACTCTTCTCCTTTACTCAAAACTCTCAACCTAAACTGTCATCAGACACCATTTCTAATATATTTGCTTAGACATTTATGCATTTTCATTTGAAAATACATTTATTTTAGTGTAGGTATCTCTTTTAGGCCTTTAGTTAGAGCCTTATAAAGCATTACATATGCAGGGATTTAGCATATACTAGTTTAATTGTTTTGATTCTAAATTTATCTTAGTCACTTAAAAATTCTTTAGTCTTTGAAGATAGAGATTAAGACTGCTCTTCAATTTAACAAACATTTGTATAAGCTTAATATAAGCTTCATGTATTTTAACCTTTATTACTCTTCTAATAGGAACTGAATGTATTATTTTCTTCTCAGACCTTTTCTTTTCATCAGAATTTTTATCTTGTCCTTCTAGCAGTTGTATCATCTCTCCTAAATTCTGGTGCAAAATTTGTATCTGCCAAAAAGATTTTCCAGAGCAATTTTACTAGCTCCAGTCATCTTATGGCATTTTCTCTTAACACCTATCTACTTTGCTAGTCTGCATTTGTTATTCTCCTTAATATGTAGTTTGCATGCATGCTCTGTCTTTTCAGTCACGTCCGACTCTTTGTGATCCTATGGACTATAACCTGTCAGGCTCTTCTGTTCATGGGATTCTCCAGGCAAGAATACTAGAGTGGGTTGCTATGCCTTCCTTCAGGGGATCTTCCCAAGCCAGGGATCGAACCCACATCCCTTATGTTTCCTGCATTGGCAGGTGGGTTCTTCAATACTAGCACCACCTGGGAAGAGAAATATATGATTTACATAGTTATAATTTATAACTTTATCTTAGCAGGAAGAAGAAAATTATCAGTGTCACAGCTATGTGTACAAGACATTAGTGTGTAGAGACTAAAGTCTACATGTGTTACTAATAAACACTATATTTTTATCTCCTTGAGATATCTTAGCATTTTTTCACTTGTGATTATAATGTTAGTTTAAATCTTAGAATTAGGGTTGGTTCAAAGTGGAAAAACAAATGAATTCTAAGAGGCACCTCACACCCATAAACCATTATTCATGGAAGATGATATATTCCCAACTGAAAATAGATGTCCTAGATTTTAAGCATTTACAAAAATTCATTGAGAATTATCATGCTGCTGCTGCTGCTAAGTCGCTTCAGTTGTGTCCGACTCTGTGCGACCCCATAGACGGCAGCCCACCAGGCTCCCCCACCCCTGGGATTCTCCAGGCAAGAACACTGGAGTGGGTTGCCATTTCCTTCTCCAACGCATGAAAGTGAAAAGTGAAAGTGAAGTCGCTCAGTCCTGTCCGACTCTTAGCGACATAAGCTGCCATAATTTAGCCTCTTGTGTCTCTAGCTCCCTTTTCATCTCTTTTAATCAAATAGGAATAGATAATCTATATTAAGAATTTCAAGGTTTAAAGGAAACCTAGGTAACAACCTTCTGAATTTTTAATTTTTATTTTTAAATTAATTGATTCTAAATCAAATGATTAATCAAGAAAAAGACAGAAATTTAGTTAACATTGTCCCCCCACCCCCCTACCCCTAGACTGAAGACCAACACTGGGCCAAAGAACTAAATGGTCCTCTTGTTACTTAGCTGAATTGATTTTACTCACCCGATTGCAGGAAAAAGCAGCTGGAGAACTGTAGAGGCAGAGCAGTGCTAAGGAGCATAGGCTGTGGAGGTGTCTTGCTGTTAACAGTGAAATATGTCTCAGAGATGGAGCCACACAAACAGTAACTTCTGACACATTAATCTCACTTGATGGAGTCACCCGATCTCTTGGTGTTTCTTACATTAATGAAAGTTTGGTTTGTTGAAGCTGGTGGAGAGAGAGACCAGGAGTTTACATTTTTTATTGTCTCTAGTGAAAAGCCTACTTATGAAAAAAATGAGAAAGTGAGAACAGTGTCTCGTCTAACAAAGTGCTAAGGAAGACCGAAAGGGTATTCAAGGATACTGTACACATACTGTTTTTGGAGAAGTGGCCGACATGGGACAGGATTTTCCATGTTTGATGATAAACAGCAAGGAGGAAAAATACATGGCACCATACAAACCTGAACAAAATGTAAGTAGAACATAGCACACAAAATAGAGTGTTCAAAAGACTGATTCTAGAAAGCAGTTGAAAATACTATTTCTAAATAAATTGCTCTTGCAAAGAAATGAAAGAAAACATAGACTAATTGAAACAGGATTTGATAAAGCAATAGAAAGACGTGAAAAATGATTTCACAAGGTTATGAAAAGAAATAGGGAAATAATGATACTAACAACTTAAAAACATTTACATGTAAAAAGATGCTGAATGGATATGCAAAAAAATAAACAAACAGCAAAGTCAGTGAACTAAATCATAGCCTCAAAAACAATCATAAGGAAGAACAAGAGATGAAAACCAACAGAGAAAAGTGAATAGACATGGCCGGAGGTGGAGGGAAGATGATAAAATCTGTATGTTTGCAAAAGAAATCCAGACAAATTAAATTCACAAATAAAATAATATTTTTTATTTAAGGAAAGAAATGTAGTTAGTCTAAAGGAAATCACTTTGTATATGATAAAGATCAATTGCAAGGCACTTCTTGGTAAAATATTTGAACTTCAAGGCAAAAATATCAATTTCTGTGAACATTCAGGCTGTGCAGCAGGTCAACAGAAAGGAAATATTTAAAAATACAAATGTAAGCTTATTGCAGCTAGAAGGGAGTTTAAAATATAGACAGTTTTGAAGGAAGAGAGCATGCTGAGAACTGTGTGAATGGTCAATTTACATACAAAATTAACAGCAAAATGTTCCTACACGTTCAAGAGTTCAAGATTTTTCATCAACAGTTTTAGGGGTGCCACTTATATTGTTGTATATATGGATGGACTTGTAATAGCACAGACTCACAGATGGATGAGTCTGCCTGTGCTTCAAAATAAAAGAAATAAAAGCAGTAGGAAATGATCCAGTTAAACAAAAACAAATCAAAATACAGTATCTAATAAATGAAAAAGTCTAATATTTAATAGTTTGTCTAGAAAATAAATGCAGTAGGATATTAAATATTGTTATACAAAAATCACAAACAAAAAAGTGAAATAATTAAACACAATTTAGGAAAAAATTATTTTGGACAGGGAGAGAAGACATTAACATAACCACTGGACATTTTTTTTTTAAAGTAAGAAGGCAGAAAAACCATCAGTTTAAGAACTAATCTTTTATAAACAATGAAAGAGATTACTCCTTGGATTAATCAAGAAGAGAAAATATTAATACATATATTTGTAATTAGGAATGAAAAAGTACACAGTCACAGAGGAGAAATAAAAAGTATTATATTAAAGTGATTTTTACCAACAATATGAAGAAATGAAAATTTGGATAAATCTATCCATCTTCTAGAAAACTATAGATTTTAAAAATTGATTCAAAAAACTGGAAAGAGAACTACCTTATGATCCAGCAATCCCACTGCTGGGCATACACACTGAGGAAACCAGAAGGGAAAGAGACACGTGTACCCCAATGTTCATCACAGCACTGTTTATAATAGCCAGGACATGGAAGCAACCTAGATGTCCATCAGCAGATGAATGGATAAGAAAGCTGTGGTACATATACACAATGGAGTATTACTCAGCCATTAAAAAGAATACATTTGAATCAGTTCTAATGAGATGGATGAAACTGGAACCTATTATACAGAGTGAAGTAAGCCAGAAGGAAAAACATAAATACAGTATACTAATGCATATATATGGAATTTAGAAAGATGGTAACAATAACCTGGTGTACGAGACAGCAAAAGAGACACTGATGTATAGAACAGTCTTATGGACTCTGTGGGAGAGGGAGAGGGTGGGAAGATTTGGGAGAATGACATTGAAACATGTAAATATCAGGTAAGAAACGAGTTGCCAGTCTAGGTTCGATGCACGATACTGGATGCTTGGGGCTAGTGCACTGGGATGACCCAGAGGGATGGTATGGGAGGGAGGGGGGAGGAGGGTTCAGGATGGGGAACACATGTATACCTGTGGAGGATTCATTTTGATATTTGGCAAAACTAATACAATTATGTAAAGTTTAAAAAAAAAACCCAAAGACATTAAGTAAAACTGTATCTGTTTTAATACTCTTTATGTATAAGCTCCTAAACAAATGAAAGAAATTAAATTTTCAAGTTCATATATTTAAACAAATAAATTTTCTTTTAAAATAATATTAGAGCACAGAAAACAAAAGAAAACATTCCACTTGTTTAGAAAGATGATAAAACTTTTATATCTGAACAATATAAAAGAAAGCATAAAAATTTTTATAAACAAAATATTCAGTTCAGTTCAGTTCAGTCGCTCAGTCCTGTCCAATTCTTTGCGACCCCATGAATTGCAACACGCCAGGCCTCCCTCTCCATCACCAACTCCCAGAGTTCACTGAGACTCACGTCCATCAAGTCAGTGATGCCATCCAGCCATCTCATCCTCTGTGGTCCCCTTCTCCTCCTGCCCCCAATCCCTCCCAGCATCAGAGTCTTTTCCAATGAGTCAACTCTTTGCATGAGGTGGCCAAAGTACTGGAGTTTCAGCTTCAGCATCATTCCTTCCAAAGAAATCCCAGGGCTGATCTCCTTCAGAATGGACTGGTTGGATCTCCTTGCAGTCCAAGGGACTCTCAAGAGTCTTCTCCAACACCACAGTTCAAAAGCAACAAAATATTAGGTAATAAATTCCAGCAGTATACCAAAATTAGTGTCACTTGGTCCCATCCCTATCCTGCTATCCCTGAGAGTTATATAATGCTGTAATAATAGTGAATACATTATTGCAATTCATCATATTAAAAAGTTAAATGAGAAAAGCAATATTATTACATTTTTAATCCATAAAGATATTTGATAACATTGAAAACTGTCCTGTCAAAACTCATTAGTGAAATAGAACTAGAAAGATTGCTTCCTGAAGGGAAGTATTATGTTTAATAGGAAACAATAGGAACATTTTCTTTAAAGGCAAAACAACATAAGAATGTCAGTCTTTATCATTTCTAGACATAGGCCATTAAGCAAAATGAATTGAAATACAACTAACCAAGCTGAGATAGTAAAATTTAAATCACTTGCAAAGAAAATCAGCTTTAGAAAAATGATGTGTCCAAGGAACTTAATAAGTAGCTTATCATGAATTAAATACAACCCCAAAGGTTCTCTTTGTTTTTGTAGTTAATTTTAATTAAAATTAGATCTGAATATGGTTTACACATTTCTATAGTTATACAAGGTTTTTAACAAAAGAGTATAAACAATCAATTTTACTTACTTTTGCTGACTATTGAATATATTGAATATTTATCTCCACTATCTATGGAGTGACATTCTTTGTCAGTTTTAAGTATAAATTTTGAATTCTTAGTAGGGAGAAAGTACTTAGTTCTTTTTCCTATTCCAGTCGCACATGACTGCTTGATTTCCATTCTATCATTTTCTAACAGAGTTTTATGGTTATTTTAGTTAGACTGAAAAGCAATATTTTGGTGAATATTGATATGATTGTATAATTGCCATATACAGTTGAGCAGGGTACTAAACTAGCAGTCTCCAACAGTTTGACACCAGGGATTGGTTTCATGGAAGACAATTTTTCCACGGATGGGGATTTGGGGTGAAGATTCAGGTGGTAGTGTGAACCATGGGAAATGATGGGAAGCGGCAGATGAAGTTTTGCTATCTGGCCCTTGGCTCATCTCCTGCTGTGCCTCCTGGTTCCTAACAGGTCCAAGGTTGGGTATCCCAATGGTACTAAACCATTGTTAGTTTATTTTCCTTATACAAACCTTGAATCACAAACATGTTCTTTAGTAGGTGACAAAAAAAAAAACAAAACAGAAATCGTAAATATTTGACAGATTTGACTACAAAACCTGGAATGATATATCCATGATACATAAGTGTATGTATTTCAAGCACATCATAGATACACTTTAAAATATAATCAAAGGTTTTATTTCCTTAAAGGAAGAAAGACTTAGTCAGTCAGTTCAGTCACTCAGTCGTGTCCGACTCTTTGCGACCCCATGGACTGCAGCACACCAGGCTTCCCTGTCCATCACTAACCCCTGGAGTTTACTCAAACTCATGTCCATTGAGTTGGTGATGCCATCCAATCATCTCATCCTCTCTCGTCCCCTTCTCCTTCTGCCCTCCAACTTCCCCAGCATCAGGGTCTTTTCCCAATGAGTCAGCTTTTTTTTTTTTTTTTTCTTCCAATTTTATTTTATTTTTAAACTTTACATAATTGTATTAGTTTTGCCAAATATCAAAATGAATCCTCCACAGGTATACATGCGCTCCCCATCCCGAACCCTCCTCCCTCCTCCCTCCCCATACCATCCCTCTGGGCCGTCCCAGTGCACCAGCCCCAAGCATCCAGCATCATGCATCGAACCTGGACTGGCAACTCGTTTCCTACATGATATTTTATATGTTTCATTGCCATTCTCCCAAATCTTCCCACCCTCTCCCTCTCCCATAGAGTCCATAAGACTGTTCTATACATCAGTGTCTCTTTAGCTGTCTCGTACACCAGGTTATTGTTACCATCTTTCTAAATTCCATATATATGCGTTAGTATACTGTATTTATGTTTTTCCTTCTGGCTTACTTCACTCTGTACAATAGGCTCCAGTTTCATCCACCTCATTAGAACTGAGTCAGCTTTTTGCATCAGGTGAAACTCCAAAGTATTGGAGTTTCAGCTTCCACATCAGTCCTTCCAATGAACAACCAGGACTGATCTACTTTAGGATGGACTGGTTGGATCTCCTTGCAGTCCAAGGGACTCTCAAGAGACTTCTCCAACACCACGGTTCAAAAGCATCAATTCTTCGGTGCTCAGCTTTCTTCACAGTCCAACTCTCACATCCATACATAACCACTGGAAAAACCATAGCCTTGACTAGACAGATTTTTGTTGGCAGGGTAATGTCTCTGCTTTTGAACATGCTATCTAGGTTGGTCATAACTTTCCTTCCAAGGATCAAGTGTCTTTTAATTTCATGGCTGCAGTCACCATCTGCAGTGATTTTGGAGCCAAAAAAAAAAAAAAAAAGTTAGCCACTGTTTCCACTGTTTCTCCATCTATTTACCATGATGTGATGAGATTGGATGCCATGATTTTAGTTTTCTGAATGTTGAGTTTTAAGCCAACTTTTTCACTCTCCTCTTTCACTTTCATCAATAGGCTCTTTATTTCTTCTTCACTTTCTGCCATAAAGGTGGTGTTATCTGCATATCTGAGGTTATCGATATTTCTCCCAGCAATCTTGATTCCAGCTTGTGCTTCTTCCAGCCCAACATTTCTCATGATGTACTCTGTATATAAGTTAAATAAGCAGGGTGACAATATACAGCCTTGACATACTCCTTTTCCTATTTGGAACCAGTCTGTTGTTCCATGTCCAGTTCTAACTGTTGCTTCCTGACCTGCATACAGGTTTCTCAAGAAGTAGGTCAGGTGGTCTGGTATTCCCATCTCTTTCAGAATTTTCCATAGTTTATTGTGATCCACACAGTCAAAGGCTTTGGCATAGTCAGTAAAGCAGAAATAGACATTTTTTTCTGGAACTCTCTTGCTTTTTTGATAATTCAGCAGATGTTGGCAATTTGATCTCTGGTTCCTCTGCCTTTTCTAAAACCAGCTTGAACATTTTGAAGTTCACGGTTCACGTACTGCTGAAGCCTGGCTTGGAGAATTTTGAGCATTCCTTTACTAGCGTGTGAGATGAGTGCAATTGCATGGTAGTTTGAGCATTCTTTGGCATTGCCTTTCTTTGGGATTGGAATGAAACTGACATTTTCCAGTCCCATGGCCACTGCTGAGTTTTCCAAATTTGCTGGCATATTGAGTGCTACACTTTCAGAAGAAAGACTGTGATCATTCAAATCAATAAGAATAAGTGAATTCTTCACTAAAAGGAAAAAAAATGAACTAATGCAAATCATAAAAGACTCACTTGAAAAGAAAAATACGAAAGCATGTAAACCTTCTCTAGCAGTTCTTAAAATGCTAATAAATTATCCACAAGTATAATATTATTCTTGTCAATTACAAATAATTAAAACAAATGAATAGCACCCATTCTTGAGCTTGGTTTGGATATAGACTGACATTTACGCCAGGGGTGCGTCTCTCTAGAAGAATTTAAGTATACAGGAGTCACTTTGGGAGATGGTCCACGATTCACTGGAAAGAAGAAAACCCATCAAATGAGGCAGGGAAAACAATCCTGGTGTGAATAGCTGACTCATTAGAAAAGACCCTGATGCTGGGAAAGACTGAGGGCAGGAGGAGAAGGGGATGACAGAGGACGATATGGTTGGATGGCATCACTGACTCAGTGGACATGAGTTTGTGCAAGCTCCGGGAGATGGTGAAGGACAGGGAAGCCTGGTGTGCTGTAGTCCATGGGGTTGCAAAAGTTGGACACGACTGAGTGACTGAACAACAACAGCCACTGTACAAAACTGAAGCTCATCTCTGTTGGGAAATCTGAAAGACTGTGTATGATCAATCTCAAAGTTTTCCTAACTAAGGGACCATGAAGCTGGGGTAGCTGTTCTCCCATCTCCATCTATCATTGGCAGAGAACAGCTCCCAAGAGAATAATCTGTCTGGCACTACTATCCCACTCCATATGTGTGAACCTAGAGAAAGCTCTGCCTTGAAGAGTTACAGATGCTTGCAGTTGGAAAAAATGTTTAGACCAGTGAGTGTGAAGAAAATGTGGATAGGATTCTAAGAGTGCCACATTTATTTTAAAAGCAAATAAAGGAGAAAAAAATCATATAAAATAGAAAAATATAAGAAAATTCACATATGAGTAATCAATCAGCTTGGAGCTTCCCATGTGGCTCACTGTTAAAGAATCCGCCTGCTAATGCAAGAGACATGGATTCAATCTGGGTAGGGAGGATTCCCTGAGAAGGAAATGGCAACACACTCCAGTGTTTGTGCTTGAAAAATCCCGTGGACAGAGGAGCCTTGTGGGCTAGTCCATGCGTTGCAAAAGAGTTGGACCCGACTTGACTAAACAGCAGAAACAAATTTTGTCAGATGATGTCAATCCAACTATCACTTTGTCTATCATCCTTTTATATATCTATCTTTGTATCTGCTACTAATCTATTTACCACATATTTGTCAAATATATACCCTTGGATAGCCATATATTTGGTTAATTACACTTTATATTTTTCTGACATTTTCTCTCTGAATTTGCTATGTCATAGCCTATGCAAACTGAGAAGGCAATGCCAACCCACTCCAGTACTCTTGCCTGGAAAATCCCATGGATGGAGGAGCGTGGTAGGCTGCAGTCCATGGGGTCGCTAAGAGTCGGACACGACTGAGTGTCTTCACTCTCACTTTTCACTTTCATGCATTGGAGAAGGAAATGGCAACCCCCTCCAGTGTTCTTGCCTGGAGAATCCCAGGGACGGGGGGAGGCCTGGTGGACTGCCATCTATGGGGTTGCACAGTCGGACACGACTGAAGTGACTTAGCAGCAGCAGCAGCAGCCTATACAAATAAGTCTGATTCATTTTCTATTATTTTGTTAGGGAATCATTTCTTAAGTCTTTATGGCAATTTTCCAATTTTTCCTTCTGTCTGTATGTCTGTAATTAATCTATCAATCATCATTCAGTCATATTACCTGCTTCCCAAAGTTGAGTTTATTTGAACAGGATTATGTGAAACTAGTTTATTTATGTTTTTTCTAACCCCATGACACATACATTTCTTGAAAACACATACATTTCTATTTCCCTGCATCTTAGAATTAGGAATTCCTTTCTAGTTTTAAACTTTGATGAAGTTTCAAACTGACATTCCTCAAAACCCCAAATTATTCTTGGGTGTAACTATTTTAATATTATAAAATGTAACCATTTTATATTATGACCTTGAATCCCTCTTACCTACAAATTACTTTGTATAATTGTAATACAATTTGACACTCCAAAACAGAAAATTTATAACAAAATTAATAAAATAATATTAATAATTATTTTATAAGAATTATAAATTAAGAATTAAATTATAAGAAATAATTTCCCTGTTCAAAAAGTATTGAGATCTAAGGCTCTCATCTTTCAATTTTTTGATCTCAGATTTTTCTTTTGTAAAAAGATAGCTGCTTTATTTTTCTGTAGTTGGCATTTTCCACCTTTTACTTTTCTTGAGCTCTGTTATTAACCTTCTCTACTTTGAGTTTTTTTCCTTGCTCTTTATTTTTACAACTTGCATTTAAATTTACTTTTGTCCTTTATTGTTCTTTTTATCAAAATAGTAGGTTTTTATTCTATTTATTCCTAGAAACCTGACCTAATTACCTATTTAAAGTTCAGGACTTAATAGTGTCAACTTTCAATGTAGTCAAGTTAATTTCTTCTTTTATTTATTAGTAGAATGGTTTCTTGCACCCAAGTCCTAAAGAATATCTTATTTGCCTGAATTATTTTGACTCTTAGACTCTCCTATTTTGGAAACTGTCTTCATATTTTCCTAAGCTTTCCAATGGCTGGCATAATTGAAATTCACTTTCCTAGTGTTTCTGGTTCCCTGTCCTTTTTCTTAAATCACAAAATTCATTAATTTGTAATTATGTTAATTAATCTTATTTCCTTTGGCTTTAATTGACATAAAGCAACACAAAAGAGCAATATCCATAAAGGAAATCTGGGACAATAGGACCTAGAAACCCAATTTACTTTACTCCTCCCTCCCAATATTTCTCTATACAGATGAAATCACTGAGACATTCATCTCTAATAGAAACTTATTTCAAGTTTTTCTATCTTGCTTCCCCAGTTCAATTCAGTTCAGTCACTCAGTCGTGTCTGACTCTTTGAGACCCCATGAACCACAGCACTCCAGGCCTCCCTGTCCATCACCAACTCCCACAGTCCACCCAGACCCATGTCCATCGAGTCAGTGATGCTCTGTCATCCCCTTCTCCTTCTGCCCTTAATCTTTCCCAGCATCAGGAACTTTTCAAATGAGTCAGCTCTTTGCATCAGGTGGCCAAAGTATTGGAGTTTCAGCTTCAAAATCAGTCCTACCAATGAACACCCAGGACTAATCTCCTTTAGGATGGACTGGTTGGATCTCCTTGCAGTCCAAGGGACTCTCAAGAGTCTTCTCCAACACCACAGTTCAAAAGCATCAATTCTTCAGTGCTCAGCTTTCTTCACAGTCCAACTCTCACATCCATACATGACCACAGGAAAAACCATATCCTTGACTAGACAGACCTTTGTTGACAAAGTAATGTCTCTGCTTTTTAATATGCTGTCTAGGTTGGTAATAACTTTCCTTCCAAGGAGCAAGCATCTTTTAATTTCATGGCTGCGATCACCATCTGCAGTGATTTTGGGGCCCAGAAAAATAAAGTCAGCCACTGTTTCCCCATCTATTTGTCATGAAGTGATGGACCAAATGCCATGATCTTTGTGTTCTGAATGTTGAGCTTTAAGCCAACTTTTTCACTGTCCTCTTTCACTTTCATCAAGAGGCTCTTTAGTTCTTCTCCCCAGTATGTCTACAAAATTCAAAAGGAAAAAAAATAATCAGTTTACACTTGTATCTCTCTACAACATTGCTACTTAAAATGTGTACTCAGATGTACAAATTTGTCTTCAGAAACTTGTTAGTGTGAAATATTTCCTGCCATATTGATGGGCAAGAAACATCACAGCTATCAGCAATTTCTGGCCTCCAAATGTGAATGACAGCTCCCAAAAGGGAACTCAGTGCCTGCAATCCTCCAGATGCTGCCACCCACCATGGTGATTGGTGAAGACCTCAGAGAGAATACAAGAAGAATCCATCCACCACACCTTTGCGAACAAGGAATTAAGGGTGTAAATAATCAAGAAACAGGATCTGGGCCCAGATAGCTGACTGCATTGAAGAAGGAAATGGCAACTCACTCCAGTGTTCTTGCCTTGAGAATCCCAGGGACGGGGAAGCCTGGTGGGCTGCCATCTGTGGGGTCCCACAGAGTCAGACACGACTGAAGCAACTTAGCAGCAGCAGCAGCAGCAGCTGAGCTGAATACAAAAGGAATGAATTCAGTGAGCCCAGAGGCTTATATCTTCCCATGCATACAAACACTCTAAATTCCTCAGTGTGATATCTGGTTTTCCTTTCTACTAAACAATAATCTTTGATGTTTATACTGCCTGTCCACTATGTTACAAAAAAAGCCTGACTCTCTCTCCTGCCACCTTGGAGCAGTTTTCTCAGACTATTTCACTGGAAGGACTGATTCTGAAGCTGAAGCTCCAATACTTTGGCCACCTGATATGAAGAACCCGCTCATGGGAAAGGACTCTGATGTTGGGAAAGATTGAAGGCAGGAGGAGAAGGGGAGGACAGAGGATGAGATGGTTGGATAGCATCACCGAAACAATGGACCTGAGTTTGAGCAAGCGCCAGGAGATGGTGAAGGAAGGGAAGCCTGGCATGGTGCAGTCCATGAGGTTGCAGAAAGTCGGACACGACTGAGCGGCTGAACAACAACAATCAATTCTTACAGATTTTAAATTATTACGATATAATAGTAGAATAGATAATTCTTGATTATGTCAATTAATACCTAGTTTTTATTCTTTCATTATTATGTTTATTCAAGTTAAATAACAGAGGCATTATCCTTAAACCATTTCTTAATACTTGTCCTATTAATCTATTTCTCTATTTTAAAATGATCACTAATGAATGGTTATGTATATAAATTTAATACCTTTTATATCATAATTGTTATTGCATTTTACTTTTGCAGTAGCAATCACTAATTCTTAAGAATTGCATTTTTATTGAACTCTTATTGAGATAATTATTGATTCACATACAGTTGTAGGAAATAATGCAGAGAGAGCCCATGTATGGTAAAACACATTTATTTCAAAGGTAACATTCTTTAAATTATCTGATGATATCAAAACCAGGATATTGACATAGATATGATCCACCTATCTTAGTCAGATTTACTCAATTTTACTTAATGTGTATGTGTACATTTTGTTCTATACAACTTTATCACATGTGTAGGTACATGAATCTGCCACTACAATCAAGACACAGCCATGAAGATTCCAGTATTGTCATTTTATAACCTCTTTGCTATCCTGTTTCTAACTCTGCTGCTCCTACTGCTAAGTCACTTCAGTCGTGTCTGACTCTGTGCGACCCCATAGATGGCAGCCCACCAGGCTCCCCCGTCCCTGGGATTCTCCAGGCAAGAACACTGAAGTGGGTTGCCATTTCCTTCTCCAATGCATGAAAGTGAAAAGTGAAAGTGAAGTCACTCAGTCGTGTCCAACTCTTAGGGACCCCATGAACTGCAGCCTACCAGGCTCCTCCGGCCATGGGGTTTTCCAAGCAAGAGTACTGGAGTAGGGTGCCATTGCCTTCTCCAGTTTCTAACTCTAGGGGTTTGCTAATCTGATTGCCATTTCTAAAATTTTTCATTTCAAAATATCATATAAATAGAATCATTCAATATACTGCCATTCAGGATTGGCTTTTTTTACTCAACACAGTTCTCTGAAGACTTATCCAAGTAGTTGCATGTATAGATAGTTCGTTCATTTTTTTATTGCTAAGAAATGATTCCTTGTGTGGATGGACCAGTTTGTTTAGCCCTCCATATGCTGGACATCTGAGGGACATTTTGACCATTTCTAGATTTTGGCTGTTTCAAGTGAAGTGTATGAATATTTGTGTAGAGTTTCCTGGGTGACTATGTTTTCATACATTTTATTTTAATTTTTACTTCAATTGGCTGATAGTCCCAACATGTAAAGTACATAAGATTTTCCCTCTAATATAAACCTATAATTGAAAATGGACAATCAGATAATTATAATTCTGAAGCATGTCTTGTCCATATTATTCATTAAATGGATTACAAAAGATGGTAATCAGTGTGATTATGTGATCATAGTCTTGCAGACATATACTGTTTAATACAACTTTGGTTATTTAACCTTTCAAAGACCAAGAATGAAGCTGCACTAAATAGAAGATTTTAAATAAGTATTGCAGCCAAATGTTAGTGCTTTTCTAATAATGCCCAGAACAAACCTAACTACTGTGCGTATTAAGCTTTGAACAGTTCCACCTTTCACCTGGTAATTGTTAAGCACATTAGTGAATAGGGGAGAAAAAAATGAATCTTCTTTATGACAGATGTTTTATAAACTTCCAATAATTTTGTGTGTTTGTGTGTGTATGTATGTATATATCTGTTATTAAACTTCTAAATTTATCTCATTCTTCATCCATCCATTCAACAAATGACTCTTAAATGTCTGTTATATGGAATTCCTATAATGTATGCTTATGATTTATAGGTTAAATAGTGCAATCTTTGGGCTTCCCTGGTGCCTCAGTGGTAAAGAACCAGCCTGCAGTGCAGGCGATGCAGATTCAATCCCTGGGTCTAGAAGATCCTCTGCAGAAGGGAATGGCAACCCACTTGAGTGTTCTTGCTTGGTAAATCCCATGGACAGCGGAGCCTGGTGGGCTACAGACCACAGGGTCACAAAGAGTTGGATATGACTTAGCAACTAAACAATGAAGGTGAAATATGACCTTTAGTGTGAAAGAATTTCTTGTATAAGGGATATAAATATATATGGCTGAAATTTAAAAAAATCTATGTTGTAGTTATGACTAATTAGTATTCTGGAAGACAGTAAGCAATAATTTTAGTGAATTTACAACTATACGGAGAAAATATTTTTTTAGTACTATACAGAGAACCAGAATTTCTTTGTGTGTGCAGAGAGAAAGGAAGATCAACTTTTTATTAAAAGTATTTTTTCTAGATATTTTGAGATATGAATTTATGTTTTAATTCTTCCTTCTTGCTTTCTTTCCCACACAGGTAGGTGGCATTTTTTACTTAACTCCCCCAGTTATGTTTCAGGAATGAAAACCAAAATGATCTGCAAAACTTACTGATTTTGATTTTCTCAAATTATTTTCCCAGGGGAATTTAGATTTGCCCAAATGGAAGAAGAGGATCCCTGGATAGAGACTGAATCTATTAAGGAACAAGCAGGTTGGCTGGTGAGGAAAGTTTTTTCAGAAACTGAAGCAGATTCTTCTTACTGGAGGAGATGCATAGAGAGACTGCCTTTCTCTGAGTAATATGTCTTGAGACCAGCTTTCTCATGGGAGCATCAAGGATGTGGGAGACTGTAAGACAAGAAGGGGTACCTGGTGCATCTAGGCATCAGGTTTATGGCGCCCATGACAGATTTCTTTTACTTACAGCATGCCATCCCAGATCTGAACAGTCACTGAGAAAAGAGTGAGGGACATCTCAGTGACTATGAAACTGCCTCCATAATGTGGTATAAGACCTTGACATGAAGCATAATGTAGACAAAAGGAAAGGCTGTGCAATGATGGAGATTTATAGTGCCTCCAACTTGGAAGAATAAGGCACAAAAATAAAATTACCGTGGTCTTTAAGGCACAAAGGGAAGCACTATTTCATTTGCACACTTGAGTTTGTGGCCTGAGAGTCATGTCTGCTCATGAGGTTGCTCTGGGACAGAAATGAGTTTTTCTGCCCTGGATGTTCATCTGATGCTTAGGGTTTTTAAGGAAAGGGGCTGTGGGTTTTCATGGTGGCTCAGTTGGTAAATATCCCACTTGTAATGCAGGAGGGACCACCTGCAACACAGAAGAGCCGGGTTCAGTCACTGGGTCAGGAAGATCTTCTGGAGAAGGAAATGGCAACCCACTCCAGTATTCTTGCCTGGGAAAATAAATCCCATGGACTAAGAAGCCGAGCAGGCTACAGTCCATGAAGTTGCAAGAGTCAGAAAAGACTTAGAAACTAAAGCAGAGAAGAAGGAGAGACGGGTGGAAACAATCGCAGCTCAGGGGAACAGCCAAAACAGAGGAGGAGACAAGTTTGGCTACACTGAAGAAGCAGAGAAAGAACAGAGTGGCTAAAGGGAAAATGGTAAATGTGCATGATGTAAATCTCTCTCTGCCTTCCTTAAATAATCTTTAACAAAACTAACAACGAAAATCCTGAAATGAGGAGTGTGACAGGACTAAAATAAAAAGAAGTTCAGTTCAGTTCAGTCACTCAGTCATGTTTGACTCTTCTGACCCCATGGACTGCAGCACGCCAGGCTTTCCTGTCCATCGTGAACTTCCGGAGCCTCAACAAACTTGTGTTCATCGAGTCAGTGAAGCTATCTAACCATCTCATCATCTGTTATCCTCTTCTACTCTAACCTTCAATCTTTCCCAGCATCAGGATCTTTTCCAATGAGTTAGTTCTTCGCATCAGGTGGCCAAAGTATTGGAGTTTCAGCTTCAGCATCAGTCCTTCCAATGAATATTCAGGACTGATTTCCTTTAGGATAGACTGGTTGGATCTCCTTCCAGTCCAAGGGACTCTCAAGAGTCTTCTCCAACACCACAGTTCAAAAGCATCAGTTCTTAGCCACTCAGCTTTCTTTATATTCCAACTCTCACATCTATACATGACTACTAGAAAAACCATAGCCTTGACGAGACAGATGTTTGTTGGCAAAGTAATGTCTCTGCTTTTTAATACACTGTCTAGGTTGGTCATAGATTTTCTTCCAAGGAGCAAGTGTCTTTCAATTTCATGGCTGCAGTCACCATCTGCAGTGATTTTGGAGCCCCCAAAAATAGTCTCTCACTGTTTCCATTGTTTCCCCATCTATTTGCCATGAAGTGATTAGACTGGATGCCATAATCTTCGTTTTCTGAATGTTGAGCTTTAAGCCACCTTTTTCACTCTCCTCTTTCACTTTCATCAAGAGGCTATTTAGTTCTTCTTCGCTTTCTGCCATAAGGGTGGTGTCATCTGCATATCTGAGGTTATTGATATTTCTCCCGGAAATCTTGATTCCAGCTTATGCTTCTTCCAGCCCAGCATTTCTCACGATGTACTCTGCATATAAGTTAAATAAGCAGGGTGACAATATACAGCCTTGATGTACTCCTTTCTCAGTTTGGAACCAGTCTGTTTTTCCATGTCCAGTTCTAACTGTTGCTTCTTGACCTGCATACAGATTTCTCAGGAGGAAGGTCAGGTGGTCTGACATTCCTATCTCTTTAAGAATTTCCCACAGTTTGTTGTGATCCACACAGTCAAAGGCTTTGGCATAGTCAATAAAGCAGAAATAGATGTTTTTCTGGAACTCTCTTGCTTTTTTGATGATCCAACAGATATTGCCAATTTGATCTCTAGTTCCTCTGCCTTTTCTAAATCCAGCTTGAACATCTAGAAGTTCATGTTTCATGTACTGTTAAGGCATGGCTTGAAGAATTTTGAGCATTACTTTGCTATCATGTGAGATGAGTGCAATTGTGTGATAGTTTGAACATTCTTTGGCATTGCCTTTCTTTGGGATTGGAATGAAAATTGACCTTTTCTAGTCCTGTGGACACTGCTGAGTTTTCCAAATTTGCTGGCATTTTGAGTGCAGCACTTTCACAGCATCATCTTTTAGGAATTGAAATAGTTCAACTGGAATTCCATCACCTCCACTAGCTTTATTCGTAGTGATGCTTCCTAAGGCCCACTTGACTTCACATTATAGGATGTCTGGCTCTAGGTGAGTGATCACACCATCGTTATCTGGGTCATGAAGATCTTTTTTGTATAGTTCTTCTGTGTATTCTTGCCACCTCTTCTTAATATCTTCTGCTTCTTTTAGGTCAATACTATATCTGTCCTTTATTGTGCCCATTTTTGCTTGAAATGTTCCCTTGGTGTCTCTAATTTTCTTGAAGAAATCTCTAGTCTTTCCCATTCTATTGTTTTCCTCTATTTCTTTGCACTGGAATATAAAGCAGTGAAGGGGTTAATGTTTGCATAGTGATTTGAATGAGGTAGACAGAGGCAGGCTTGTAGGAAAGGGAAACACCTGACATCTGGGCAAGTAATTGAGTATTAAGGTAGCCAAAAATCCAAATTCACTTTGATCTCAATAATCTATATATACAAAGGTATATATAATAAAAATATAATATACCTTGTGTTTATATATGCAAGTGTGCGTATGTGTATGTGAGTGTAAATTCTGAAAGCAAACTTCTGTCTGCCTGGCGGTTACCGATTTTGGTTTCTATTGCTTTGGCTTTATCACAAAGGCTATGTTCAATATAGACTATTTAGGAAGAAGCTAAAGTAATAAAAGTAGCTATGTATTTTGGAAGTCACTACTGGAATAATACATGGAGTCTCCTATCACTGAACACCTATTAGAGTCTTTGATTTTGTGCAATGATATAAAAAAGAAACTGCAATTTTTTGTTAAATGTAGTGAGTTCATTGGAGACAAAGCCCTGATGTAGTTCTCATAGTATTATCATATGTGCTATAAACAGAGGTTTTAAGAAATCAAACAGTATAATGCTGAGATTTCTCTCTGGGTTTAGAAATAAAAAGAAAGGAACCTGCACATTTCCTATGTTACAGGATCTTGTGAGTATTGGTCTTTTATTTTTCTTCTCCATTCATCACCTGGAGAGTTTGACATTTACTATTTGCCAGTGATGAGTCTTAGAGAAGAAAGATGGGTCAGTTTGATGCTAAAGTCAGCAGAGGCTATAACATTAACACCAGTAAAGTTGTCAAACTATCTTGACACTTTCCTCTTTAGTCCCCTATTTTACTTTTCCTGGGAGCATTTGGATGCTGACAGATTTGTGCCATGCAAACCTGGGAGTCATTTAATGCAGGCACACTTCACAGCTACAAATCTCACATTATAGTCATGTGATGTTAGGACAAGTGGAAAGGAACCTTCTCGGTGTGTCTTGGGACAAAAGTTTGCTCCTTGTTACTAAGAAGGGCCTTCCTGGTGGCTCAGACGGTAAGGAATCTGCCCATTATGTAGGAGACCCAAGTCTGATCCCTGGGTTGGGAAGATCCCCTGGAGAATGAAATAGATACCCACTCCAGTATTCTTACCCAGAAAATTCCATGGACAGAGTAGCCTGGCAGGCTACAGTCTATGGGATCACAAAGAGTCAGACACGACTGAGCAACTAACACTTTCAACCCCTAAGCAAGACTCTTCCATGGTGTAACTATCTCCCTTGTTCAAACTTGACTTTAGTTTAAAGCCTAATCTCACCCAATCTACTATCTACTATCACCCAATCTCACCCATGCTACTTTACAAAATAGCATGAAAAATCTCATACAATAAAAGTTGTGGAGGATGGCAAAAAACTAACTTGAGAGAGAAACACAGCAGAAATGTTTTAGAATTTTAGAGAAATTGCTAGAAAAAGCCAGCAATTGAATTTTTGATGCAAAATTATATAAAAAGATTAGAAAATGAATCATATGCTAATAAATAAAGTCCTTTTAGTCAATTGACAAAATCCAGATCACCAGTTATTTACTGAGTGTACACAGAACTGAGAACTTGTCCTAAAATAGTTAAAATCATGTCAGGGAAATGAAACATTTGCAGGCTAAATAAATTAAGTAATGATTAAATTCATGTAATTACAACCTAAGAGTAGACAGAGATAGTGAATTAAAACTTTAAAGGGGGACTGAAGAGTTTGGAATGGTGAGTATCGGTGCCATCTCTCTGCTGGGGAGCAAAGTGCAGAAGAGCCATTGATAACCAGTGGATAGTCTGAATGAAAGTATAAATGTTCAAGGACATTTTCTCCTATAGAGAGTAAAATACTATTGTATATTCTTGGACATGGGCAAAATAATGAAAGAAATGACTCTTTAGGAAGATTAATTTGAAAAATATTCAGAAGAGATGGAAAGGGAAGAGACTGAGTGCTTTGTACAAAGTAATAAAGCCAGTTATGGTAGACTACAACAGACGAAAGCAAGGAGAAAACATTACCATAATTATCACTGCTTGCTAATAAAAGGGAAAGCCATTCCTGTGTGGCCTCATTGCTGAATGCTAAACTTGACTCTATCCTGATCTGAAACCACCTTTAGAATTTTCATGACCTCTACTTGCTAGAGCTCCCAGGGCACATGAGTTTCCATCTAAGTGAATTCTTAGGCCCTGTTTAAGGACCAGTGACACCTGGAATAATCTGTCACCATGTACAGGACAGAGCACATATATTAAGTCCTTAATATAGAAACCCACCTCATTTGTGGCTGTCTTGAGTTTACACTCATCCCTATCAAATGATGATATTTTGTTCATTTTTGCTGTTATGTTCTTCTTAATTCCATTTATCACTCAAATTTTAATGCCCAATTTCAGTTATTAGGTGTTCACTCTTCTATGCCACTGCCTCTATATTTCATGTTCTATCTCTTCTCTGGACATCAACTAAAAGCCTCAGATTCCCAACCTTCTTTCCCAGCCGACTCTATAAGGACTTACACCTTGAATGAAAACAGAAGCCTACTTCTTCAGCTGAGTTTAACCTGAGCTCCATATCTCTGAACTCGCCTTTGCTCTTGGGGAACATGCTATTTCCATATTCAGTCTTACTACACTTAATTAATTCCTACTTGTCTCTGTTGGCTTGCCTGCCATGGTACCTACTCTATTTTAGATTTCCCCTGTTGATTTTGAACCCTATCTTCTGTTGGGGAAATTCCCTCCTCTATCCCTCTTGAGTTCTCATGGCCAGGCTAATAATAAAATTGACCCAAGACAGATTAACAGGAAAAACCAAGAAACAAGTTTAAATCATGTGCATGGAAGTCTCATAAAAATGGGACTTAAGAAGTGGTCAAAGAAGGCAGTTTTTATACTTTTTAGAGGAAGAAAAAATACCTTTGAGAGGAATTGTCAGGACAAAGAAACTTAAAGAAACAGGTTTGGGTGCTTAATTAGTAAGGAATTAAAGCAAATTTTGGACTTGGGTAGTAAATTAGTAAAGAAGTAACAAGTTTTGTTTAACAGGCTTCTTGGCCTTAAATTCCCTGTCTCTGGTGATAGGGCTTCCTAGGTGGAGCTAATGGTAAAAGGAAGTGAAGTCGCTGAGCCGGGTCTGACTTCCTGCGACCCCATGGACCGTAGCCTACTAGACTCCTCAGTCCATGGAATTTTCCAGGCAAGAGTACTGGAATGGGTTGCCATTTCCTTCCCCAGGGGATCTTCCTGATCCAGGGCTCGAACCTAGGTCTCCCGCATTGCATGTAGATGCTTTACCATCTGTGCCACCAGGGAAATCCAATGGTAGAGAACCACCTGCCAATGCAGGAGATGCAGGTTCAATCCCTGGGTGAGGAAGATCCTTGGAGGAGGGCATGGCAACCCACTCCAGTGATGATAAGGCTGTCTTTCTCCTTCCCAGTACAGGGAAGGCAACTTTCATATGGAAGACTTATTTCCTGATATCAGGGAGAAGTGTCAAAGTCTCCCTCTTGTATCTGCTGGCCACAACTTAAATACTTTTAGTTCAAATAATCAAAATGAAGCTGAAGCATATTTTAGGGTAGCCTGTATGGGAACCTGACACTTCTTTGATTCCCTTCAAACTGCTTTTTGTCTTATGTCTAGAGCTTGATCATGCAAATTTTTTCTTCTACAGTTGCCTTATTTTTGTTAGTTTTGAAGGATCTTTCCGTATTTTCACCATTGTAGGTCTCCCTCGATCATGTCAAAATCCATTTCAAAACTGATTACAGAAAACATTTTTTTCTATTTCTCCCATTATTATGCATTTTACTTAATAGTTTCATTATTTGATTAACACATCCTAAATAAATTAAAGTATACATTTCAAACCAAACTTATTCTAAAACTGGTTAAATAATCTGTGTGTGTATATATATATTGCAAAGTCAAATATATGTTTATATACCACCTTTATGGCATAAAGTGAAGAGGAACTAAAAATCCTCTTGATGAAAGTGAAAGTGGAGAGTGAAAAAGTTGTCTTAAAGCTCAACATTCAGAAAACGAAGATCATGGCATCTGGTCCCATCACTTCATGGCAAATAGATGGGGAAACAGTGGAAACAGTGTCAGACTTTGTTTTTCTGGGCTCCACAATCACTGCAGATGGTGACTGCAGCCATGAAATTAAAAGACGCTTACTCCTTGGAAGGAAAGTTATGACCAACCTAGATAGCATATTCAAAAGCAGAGACATTACTTTGCCAACAAAGGTCCGTCTAGTCAAGGCTATGGTTTTTCCTGTGGTCATGTATGGATGTGAGAGTTGGACTATGAAGAAGGCTGAGTGCCAAAGAATTGATGCTTTTGAACTGTGGTGTTGGAGAAGACTCTTGAGAGTCCCTTGGACTGCAAGGAGATCCAACCAGTCCATTCTACAGGAGATCAGCCCTGGGATTTCTTTGGAAGGAATGATGCTAAAGCTGAAACTCCAGTACTTTGGCTACCTCATTCGAAGAGTTGACTCATTGGAAAAGACTCTGATGCTGGGAGGGATTGGGGACAAGAGGAGAAGGGGACGACAGAGGATGGCTGGATGGCATCACTGACTCGATGGACGTGAGTCTGAGTGAACTCTGGGAGTTGGTGATGGACAGGGAGGCCTGGTGTGCTGCGATTCATGGGGTTGCAAAGAGTCAGACACGACTGAGCGACTGATCTGATCTGATCTGATCTGATATATATATGTGTATATATATATATATATATATATATATATATATATATATAGCAAAGTTAAATTAAAATATTTTAAAATTAAAGCAAATGAAAAAGAGGAACACAAAATAAGATGAACATTGCTGCTGCTGCTGCTAAGTCACTTCAGTCGTGTCTGACTCTGCGCCACGCCATAGACGGCAGCCCACCAGGTTTCCCCATCCCTGGGATTCTCCAGACAAGAACACTGGAGTGGGTTGCCATTTTCTTCTCCAATGCATGCAAGTGGAAAGTGAAAGTGAAGTCGCTCAGTCGTGTTCAACTCTTAGCCACCCCATGAACTGCAGCCCACCAGGCTCCTCCATCCATTGGATTTTCCAGGCAAGAGTACTGGAGTGGGGTGCCATTGCCTTCTCCGAAGATGAACATTATCATGTCCTAAATTCTTGGCTAGAGATTAGACACAAAACAATAAGCAAGAAAGTAGCATAGCTATCAGAATCAATTTCTAAAAACAAATTCTTCTGAAAAAAGTACTAATGAGACTAGACAGTTACTCATATTTGCATTTCCTCAGAGATAAAACTATATACAATATAAGGCTAAACATCTTTAAGAATACCCTTACAGTAACCATCTGCAAATTTGGAAGAAATAACATAAATAAATGTTATGATCTGTCATGCATTTCTTTAATTTTGTAAGTACAAAATTGAGTAGTTTTATTTTGAAAAATATATTTAAGAGCACATTATATTATAGGCTATTATTTTGTATTCAAGGAATTTAATAATAAAATATTATTTTTATAATTTTACTTAAGAAATTAAAGTTTCAAAATTAAGATGCCAAAGTCTGATTTCAGAATGTCAAGCTAGAATCTTCTGATCCGTAGTCAGATGCGTTATCCATTGCGCCACTGGGTTCAGGATGGGGAACACATGTATACCAGTGGCGGATTCATTTTGATATTTGGCAAAACTAATACAATTATGTAAAGTTTAAAAATTAAAAAAAAAAAAAAAAGAATGTCAAGCTAAAGACAATCCAAAACAGAAAAAACAAAAACAGGCAAGACCAACTCTTAGAAAATGTCTTCCAAGGTTGGTTCTAAGGGTTTCCCTTCTTGATCTTCTTCTGACTGATTCACCAAGAACTAATGACTTGATACACTGGCCCAGTTCACAGCAAGCTTTGAAAAGAGTTCTGACAGTCCAGGGGAAAGCAATGAATTCATTGATCAGTTTTTCTGGCAACCTTCTTATTTCCTGTTGGCTTCTAGGCTTCTCACTGGTTGTGATGTTAAAAGCCAACAACCCCTCAATTATTAGAATCTGAAGCTGAAGTGTGTCCTGGGTTTTATATATATATATATATACACACACACACACACACATACATACATACATATATGCATTTTTTTCTCCCAAGCACACACATTGTCACACAATGTATATTTTTCACTTTCTAATATGATAGGTCAGGATAGAAACCCTCTACTTTCAAGTCCACAAGAATTGTGCAGTGAATCCTTACACTTGAATCTAGAAACAAGCGTGTTTCTAAAAACTTTTTGGTTTTAAATATCTCTGGAATTTTGTTTCAATCTGAATGAAGATTGAAGTCTCAAAACCCACAGATTTTTTTTCCCAGTGCGGCAGTTCTTAGCTATCCCAGTTTTCTCTTAATACAAAATTGTTAAGATCTGCAATGAACCAAACTGATGATTTAGTTCTAGATATGGAAAGAAACATATCTTTTGTGTGTTGGAGAGGACTCTTGAGAGTCCCTTGGACTGCAAGGATATCCAACTATCCATCCTAAAGGAAATCAGTCCTGAATATTCCTTAGAAGTAGTGATGCTGAAGTTGAAACTCAATACTTTGGCCACCTGATGCAAAGAACTGACTCATTGGAAAAGACCCTAATGGTTGGAAAGATTGAAGGCGGGAGGAGAAGGACGATAGAGGATGAGATGGTTGGATGGCGTCACCAACTCGATGGACATGAGATTGAGTAAACTCTGTGAGTTGGTGATGGATAGGGAAGCCTTGTGTGCTGCAGTCCATGGGGTTGCAAAGAGTCAGACATGACTGAGTGACTGAACTTAATAGAACTGAATTGATGGAAAGAAAATACCCAAGTTAAATGGTGTGAGTTTCCTGGATTTAAATTAATAGATAATAGAAGAATCATACAACCAGAAAGTCGGAATTACTTTCTTTACCTCTTCCTCAGTTCAGTTCAGTTCAGTCTCCAGTTGTGTCCGACTATTTGTGACCCCATGAGCCGCAGCATGCGAGGCCTCCAGTTCCATCACCAACTCCCGGAGTTCACCCAAACTCATGTCCAATGAGTCAGTGATGTTTTCTAACCATTTCCTCCTCTGTTGTCCCCTTATCTGCATACCTCAATCTTTCACAGCATCAGGGGCTTTTCAAATGAGTCATCTCTTCGCAGCAGGTGGCCAAAGTATTGGAATTTCAGCTTCAACATCAGTCTTTCCAATGAACACCCAGGACTGATCTTCTTTAGGATGGACTGGTTAGATCTCCTTAGAGTCCAAGGAACTCTCAAGAGTCTTCTCCAGCATCACAGTTCAAAAGCATCAATTCTTCAGTGCTCAGCTTTCTTTATAGTCCAGCTCTCACATCCATACATGACTACTGGAAAAACCATAGCCTTGACTAGATAGACCTTTGTTGACAAAGTAATGTCTCTGCTTTTTAATATGCTGTCTAGGTTGGTCATAACTATCCTTCCTAGGAGTAAGCGTCTTTTAATTTCATGGCTGCAATCACCATCTGCAGTGATTTTGGAGCCAAAAATAAATAAACTCATCTACTGTTTCCCCATCTATTTTCCATGAAGTGATGGGACTGGATGCCATGATCTTAGTTTTCTGAATGTTGAGCTTTAAGCCAACTTTTTCAATCTCTTCTTTCACTTTCATCAAGAGGCTCTTTAGTTCTTCTTAACTTTCTGCCATAGGGTGGTGTCATCTGCATATCTGAGGTTATTGATATTTCTTCTGGCAATCTTGATTCCAGCTTGTGCTTCTTCCACCCAGCGTTTCTCATGATTGTAATTTGCATATAAGTTAAATAAGTAGGGTGACAATATGCAGCCTTGACGTAGTCCTTTTCTTATTTGGAACCAGTCTGTTGTTCCATGTCCAGTTCTAACTGTTGCTTCCTGACTTGCATACAGGTTTCTCAAGAGGCAGGTCAGGTGGTCTGGCATTCCCATCTCTGTCAGAAATTTCCACTGTTTATTGCAATTCACAGAGTCAAAGGCTTTGGTATAGTCAATAAAACAGAAATAGATGTTTTTCTGGAACTCTCTTGCTTTTTCAATGATTGAGCAGGTGTTGGCAGTTTGGTCTCTGGTTCCTCTGGCTTTTCTAAAACCAGCTTGAACATCTGGAAGTTCACGGTTCACGTATTACTGAAGCCTGTCTTGGAGAATTTTGAGCATTACTTTGCTAGCATGTGAGATGAGTGCAATTGTGCAGTAGTTTGAGCATTCTTTGGCATTGCCTTTCTTTGGCATTGGAATGAAAGCTGACCTTTTCCAGTCCTGTGGCCACTGCTGAGTTTTCCAAATTTGTTGACAGATGGAGTGCAGCACTTTCACAGCATCATCTTTTAGGAATTGAAATAGCTCAATTGGAATTCCATCACCTCCACTAGCTTTGTTCATAGTGATGCTTCCTAAGGCCCACTTGACTTCACATTCCAGGATGTCTGGCTCTAGGTGAGTGATCACACCATCGTGATTATCTGGGTCGTGAAAATCTTTTTTTGTATAGTTCTTCTGTGTATTCTTGCCACCTCTTCTTAATATCTTCTGCTTCTGTTAAGTCCATACCATTTCTGTCCATTATTGAGCCCATCTTTAAATGAAATGTTTCCTTGGTATCTCTAGTTTTCTTGAAGAGATCTCTTGTCTTTCCCATTCTATTGTTTTCCTCTATTTCTTTGCATTGATCTCTGAGGAAGGCCTTCATATCTCTCCTTGCTGTTCTTTGAAACTGCATTCAAATAGGTATATCTTAACATTTCTCCTTTTCTTTTTGCTTCTCTTCTTTTCACAGCTATTTGTAAGGCCTCCCCATACAGCCATTTTGCTGTTTTGCATTTCTTTTTCTCAGGGATTGTCTTGATCCCTGTCTCCTGTTCAATGTCATGAACCTCCGTCCATAGTTCATCAGGCATTCTGTCTATCAGATCTAATCCCTTAAATCTATTTCTCACTTCTGCTATATAATCATAAGGCATTTGATTTGGGTCATACCCAAGTCTGAATTTTGTAATAAGGAGTGCATGATTTGAGTCACAGTCAGCTCCCAGTCTTATTTTTGCTGATTGTATAGAGCTTCTCCATCTTTGACTACAAAGAATGTAATACTTGTAATTTTGCTGTTGGCCATCTGGTGATGTCCATGTGTAGAGTCCTCTCTTGTGTTGTTGGAAAAGGGTGTTTGTTATGACCAGTGCATTCTCTTGGCAAAACGCTTAGCTTTTGCCCTGCTTTATTCTGTACTCCAAGGCCAAATTTGCCTGTTACTCCAGGTGTTTCTTGACTTCCTACTTTTGCATTCCAGTCCCCTATAATGGGAACAATATTCACAATTAAGCTTTTAGATAAATATTTCAAGAAATTGAAGAATATTTCATTTTCATTCATTCATTTATATCTTTCAGTGGCTTCCTAGCCAAACCTGAGTAAAATCCAGTCTTTCTACCATCTACAAAGCATGATTGACCATCACACATTACTTTTGTGAGCTCACTCTGAGTCTAATGAGCCTCCTTCATAGTGATTGAGTCAAAATGACCTCCATGCAGCTTTATAAAGCATGACATGATCTCTCTAGGTCTTTGTATTGCTTGTTATTTTTCTGAATTGCTTTTCTCCAAATACGTACATGTATTGCTCACTTCTTTTATGTCTTGCCTAAATATCATCTAACCAGCGAAGAGCTCATGTTACCCTATAAAAAAGAGGACCCTCTTATCCAAAGATAGTTTCCATTCCTCTATTTTTCTTCTTAGTTCTTATCTCCACTCAAAATATTATTCATTTTTAAAAATTTATTGTCATTGTTCTTTTTTTTATTTTTTAATTTTATTTTATTTTTAAACTTTACATAATTGTATTAGTTTTGCCAAATATCAAAATGAATCCGCCATAGGTATACATGTGTTCCCCATCCTGAACCCTCCTCCCTCCTCCCTCCCCATACCATCCCTCTGGGTCGTCCCAGTGCACTATCCCCAAGCATCCAGTATCGTGCATCAAACCTGGACTGGCAACTCGTTTCTTATATCATATTTTACATGTTTCAATGTCATTCTCCCAAATCTTCCTACCTTCTCCCTCTCCCACAGAGTCCATAAGATTGTTCTTGATAGAATCCAAGTCCCTTGAGAACAAGGACTTCATCATTGTTTTTTTCACTGCAGGTTCTCAGTACCTAAAGTAGGATTACTGAAAAATGTGTCTTTTGTTATATGAATGGAGTGACTTTTGGAACCTGCTTAAGAATGAGGACTGGTTGTGATGGAAATCGACCATGTGATTTGGAGTTTGGAACCTGATATCCAGGAAGGTGATAAGGGGCTGGAGATTGAATTCAATTATCAGTGACCAGTGATTTTCTCAATCATGCCTATGTAATG
The DNA here is from genome assembly GCF_029378745.1 of Bos indicus. Lineage (NCBI taxonomy): Eukaryota > Metazoa > Chordata > Mammalia > Artiodactyla > Bovidae > Bos > Bos indicus. The sequence goes on from NC_091761.1 coordinate 81,017,078, forward strand.
AAGCCACCATAAAAAACCCCCAAAGACAGGGCTTTGGAGAGCTTTCATAGTTTAGTGAGCTCTTGGTAAACACCTGGAGATTCAAGGAGAGTGATATGCTGAAAGACAGCTTGGAAACTCTATGCCTTCCCCATGCCTTCTCTAGACATCTTTTCCATCTGGTTGTTTCAGAATTGCATCTGTTCACTAATAAACCAGTGAGTTAGTAAGTAAAATGTTGCTCTGAGTTCTGTGAGCTACTCTAGCAAATTAATCAAACCCAAGAAAAGTGTCATTAGAACCTCTGATCTTTCATTGATGTTTCAGAAGCAATAGGTGACAACCTGGAACTGTGGCTGGCATTTGAAGTATGTGTGTATATATGTATGTGTGTGTGAGAGAGAGAGAGAGTCTCATAGGACTTATGCATTAATCTGTGGGATCTGAAGCTATCTCTGGTGGACTGTGTCAGTACTGAGTTAAATTGTAGGAACCCTCAACTGGTGTCAGAGCATTGCTTGGTAGTCTGAATACACACACATGTCAGAAGTGGATTCAGAATCCATTTATCCTAAGAGGTACTTAGTCAATTTAAACAAATGATGAGCTTTCACATATAATTTTGAAATATGAGATTGCTGAATTCATTCCGTTATCTGTAGTAGAGATTTATTTATCAAGAAATCTACCTTGTAGCCTTTTTTTGTTTTTACATTTCCTTCTTAGTGTTACTTAGCTAGCATGGTACAGCAGAAAGCTCATTTCTTCAAATGGGAATAAAATACTTTTCACATAGCCTTATTTGAAATAATAATCTTTTTACTAAACTTGGTCTCCATAGGAAAAAAAAAAATGCTGATCCTACCTAGGTGATCAAGTGACTGCTAGTATTTCTGCCTATTTCTGTAGTTCTTGGAACTCTACAGAAAAGGGTTATAAAGTTTAAGAATGTGCTCTCTCTATTTAGGAGAATGACTTAGGGTGCACAGTTCAGTGTCATGCTCATTTTAAAATGATTTCTACCGGTAATAATGGCTGAACTGATTGTAAATTGAGAGTGCATATGGTCCATTGGTCACCTCTGTGCTGAGCAGCTGTTTCTGTGCTATGGGAGCATACTAAGGAAACTTGAATATGTCTACATGCAAGGTTTTCCACAATGCAGCTTCCATGAATGATAGAAATTTAGTACAAATGAAAGAAAATATGCCATGCTTTTTAAATTAAGTATAATTAACTATTTTTCCAAATAAAGACAAGTAATATTTTCATGCCAGTATCAATAAAAGCAGAACTCTTTATTATAAAAGCAGAAATTTCTCAAGTGTAATCTAGCCCAGCATTTGGGAAGAAAGGCCCTGTCCCTTCCAGTATCACACTGCTAAAAACATCATGCCTATTTCAATGTTGCTATGACTTCATCTTTGGATAAAATGGGGCAAAGCACTGTTTCTGTGGAACTAGAGACCAAAGTAATGCAAAATTTTGCCAGTGTTCTAAAGGTGATGACTATGGAGAATCCAAGGTGGTAGGATCCAAAACTGGAGACTGGAAGAGACCCTTCAATGAAGTACACTGGCCCTGTTTTTAATTTCTTTGTCATTCTTCCATGTAGGTGAGATGTTAGTAGGATTTAAGGCTTGGCAAGCTCATATGAAGACTTCCATGTATCAAATGTGTTATTCTGCTTTTGACCAATTAATGACTAACACTTAATAAAAATTCTTGTCATTTACCCAGAATTTTGTATTTTCAGTGTATTTTTTAGTTATTAGTGAAACATGAGTATCTTCATGTGAGGTTCAATTATATTACATCTATTTTCTCTCTACTCCTATCCTATATTGTTTTACTGATAAACAAGCTTGTCTTAGTAAAGTTTGTTGATGAATTAAAGTATGTTCGTCCAATAAATATTAATATATGACAGTTTTTAAGTCTCTAACAGTTTAAAGAAATCTTTTTATAGATAAATATCTAAATGTATATCTATTTCCACAAAATCGAATCATACAACAGAAACTATTTTTTCACTTAATAAATTATGGACACCATTTAACAGATCCATTTGTATAGTACATTCTACCTACAAGGTTTGATTTGAAGGACAGTAGTTTTTTAGCTCCTGAGATTTTCAGCAATACTACTACCTCTTAAGGAGTCTTTATCCTCACTTAACCCCTGAAATGAATGCAGGACCCAAGACAACAGTGTAGGAAGGCTTTTCATAGATCTATGGACTTGACATGATGTGGTAGGTAAGTTATACCACAAGGGCAGATACGTAAGCCTTACTTCACATATGTATTCACTTCCGAACTCTTTAATGCCAGTGTTTTTTTGCCTCTTTTCATAACTAAGAAACCAAGACTCATTGGTGCTGAGTAGCTTGCCATATTTAAGTAGCTAACAAATACCAGAAACTTAGATGTGAAGCCATTCTTTCATAGCAAAGCCCTTGCAATGCATATAACCACCATTTTTATGATTAATATCAATAGTTATTTGGTCTTCTTAACTGAATTAAGATTTGAAAAGTTGTGAACCTAATTTTAAAGATTAGGAATTGCAAATTCTAAATTATCATCCTTTTCAGAAAGTGCTGCACTCAATATGCCAGCAAATTTGCAAAACTCGGCAGTGGTCATAGGACTGGAAAAGGTCAGTTTTCATTCCAATCCCAAAGAAAGGCAATGCCAAAGAATGCTCAAACTACTGCACAATTGCACTCATCTAACACGTTAGTAAAGTAATGCTCAAAATTCTCCAAGCCAGGCTTCAGCAATATGTGAACTGTGAACTTCCTGATGTTCAAGCTGGTTTTAGAAAAGGCAGAGGAAACAGAGATCAAATTGCCAACATCCACTGGATCATGGAAAAAGCAAGAGAGTTCCAGAAAAACATCTATTTCTGTTTATTGACTATGCCAAAGCCTTTGACTGTGTGGATCACAATCAACTGTGGAAAATTCTTCAGAGATGGGAATACCAGACCACCTGATCTGCCTCTTGAGAAATTTGTATGCAGGTCAGGGCACAGTTAGAACTGGACATGGAACAATAGATTGGTTCCAAATAGGAAAAGAAGTTCGTCAAGGCTGTATATTGTCACCCTGTTTATTTAACTTATATGCAGAGTACATCATGAGAAACGCTGGACTGGAAGAAACACAAGCTGGAATCAAGATTGCTGGGAGAATTATCAATAACCTCAGATATGCAGATGACACCACCCTTATGGCAGAAAGTAAAGAGGAACTCAAAAGCCTCCAGATGAAAGTGAAAGTGGAAGTGAAAAAGTTGGCTTAAAGCTCAACATTCAGAAAACAAAGATTATGGCATCCGGTCCTATCACTTCATGGGAAATAGATGGGAAACAGTGGAAACAGTGTCAGACTTTATTTTTCTGGGCTCCAAAATCACTACAGATGGTGACTGCAGCCATGAAATTAAAAGACGCTTACTCCTTGGAAGGAAAGTTATGACCAACCTAGATAGCATATTCAAAAGCAGAGACATTACTTTGCCAACAAATGTCCGTCTAGTCAAGGCTATGGTTTTTCCTGTGGTCATGTATGGATGTGAGAGTTGGACTGTGAAGAAGGCTGAGTGCCGAAGAATTGATGCTTTTGAACTGTGGTGTTGGAGAAGACTCTTGAGAGTCCCTTGGACTGCAAGGAGATCCAACCAGTCCATTCTACAGGAGATCAGCCCTGGGATTTCTTTGGAAGGAATGATGCTAAAGCTGAAACTCCAGTACTTTGGCCACCTCATGCGAAGAGTTGATTCATTGGAAAAGACTCTGATGCTGGGAGGGATTGAGGGCAAGAGGAGAAACGGACGACAGAGGATGAGATGGCTGGATGGCATCACTGACTCGATGGACGAGAGTCTGAGTGAACTCTGGGAGTTGGTGATGGACAGGGAGGCCTGGCGTGCTGGATTCATGGGGTCACAAAGAGTCTGACATGACTGAGCAGCTGATCTGATCTGATCTGATAGCTGTGTTCTTAGTATATGAAATCAGAAAAAGTCAGGGAACGATGGTTGTGTAAACTGGTTGGCAAAGAGTTGGACATGATTGAGCGACTAAGCATACAACATAGCACCATCACCACCACTACTGAAATATTAGTAAAATCCAGTCTTAAACGGAATGGTAAATTGCAGGACTTGTGAATACCATCATTGTGGTGGTGGTTTAGTCGCTAAGTCATGTTCGACTCTTGCAACTTCAGGGACTGTAGCCTGCCAGGTTCCTCTGTCTCTGGGACTCTTCAGGCAAGAATACATGAGTGGGTTGCCATTTCCTTCTCCAGGGGCTCTTCCAGACTCAGGAATTGAACTCAGGTCTCCTACACTGCAGGAGAGATTCTTTACCTAGTGAGCTATGAGGGAAGCCCAAATACCATCATACTTTGGAATAATGCTTATTCTTAAGTTGAAAAATATTTTGTGTTTATGAAAGTATAATATGTTTTCCCAAATTTAAAAACAGCTACAATTTGGGGACGTCTTTGGTGGTCCAGTGGTTAAGACTCCATGCTGCCACTGCAGGGGGAATGAGTTCAATACGCGGTCTGGGGACTAAGATTCCACGTGCCACTTGCCACAGTACAAAAAAAAAAAAAAAAAAAAAAGCCATAACTCTACAATATAATCACATAATTTTAAGGTTTCTTTGATGTCAATTACTCTGCTCATATACTGTTCAAAATTTGTATATGTCTATCTGGACCTTTGCCTGTATAGACTTTCTCCCACATATTATATTGTAATTGTATTGGGTTGCTAAAGTTGCCATAACAAATTATCACAAACTGTGGCTTAAACAACAGAAATTTATTGTCTCAAGCTCTGGAGGCTAGAAGTTGAAAGTTGAGGTGTTGGGAAGGGTTGGTTCCTTCGGCAGACTGTGAGGACTGTGAGGGAGGAGCTATTCCATACCCTTCCCTTGCTTTGGGTGGTTCTCTGGCAATTTTTAGCATTGCTTATAGACACGTAATCCTGATCTTTTCCTTCATACCCACATGACAGTCTCACTGTGTGTGTCTCTGTGGCCAATTCACTCTTTTTCATAACTCCAGTAATATTGGGTTAGCATCTATCCTTATGAACTCATTTTAACTTGATTATCTCTGCAAAGAACTAATCTCCAAATAAGGTCATGTTCTGAGATTTGAAGGGTTAGGACTCTAACATAACTTTTTGAAGTAAGGACAAAATTCAACCCGTTATTTTTATCAATTCTGAAACTATTCTTTGAAAATCTCATTTCTAATGACAGCCTAGGTAGGATTTTTATTGCTAAGGTAAACCATGTTTTATTTAACGATAACTCATTTGTTGGACATTTTGTTTAACATTTTTTCAGCTTTATACACAATAGAGCTATGAATATTCTTACATAGGAATATTTTGTGTTTCTCTGAATTTATATGCAATTAAAAATTTTAAGGATAAAAAGACACAGCATAAAAGTATGAATATTTATGAGTTTTGATATTTAGTACCTCACTTTTCCCATAAAAAATGTGTTATCAAACTAAAAATCTAGTCAGCAAAAATTTAAAAGTCATTGCTGCTTTAATGTGAATTTTTTTTGCTTTTAATAACATTGAATATTTTTTGCATTATTCTGCTATTGTTCCTTTTTGTAAGGGCCACTCTATTTACTCTTCTTATGTTCACATAAGGTATGTTACTCATCTTCTTGCTGATTTATAGGAGAAAGTTTCAGTATATATCACTTCCATATAGAGCTTATTTTAGTTGCCTTGCTTTGATATACAATATAAAATCAAATGCAAAATTACTCAAAAATATGTATAGGTTCATTTTTTTCCTCAACAAAATTGCTGTATAAAAAGATTGAAAATACACTGCACAGTAAATAATCTATAGGAAATATTTAGGATTTTACATTCTGATAGGAAATATAATTCCAGTTATCCAATTGCTGCAGAAAAAGGCTTATACATCAATGAAAGTTAATTATAAGTTTTCTCTGACACAGAAAAGTGTAGTGACTTTCCAATGTCATAAAACTAGAGAATAGCAGAAATGGGAATAGAATTCAGGTCTTCTGAATCCCAGTGCAGTACTTTAGTGAGTGGACAACTATGATTTGTTGTAAAATAATAATTGCTAAGTACTTTGGGTATTTCTTTCATCCTTAAAAGCTAATAATGCTTACAAGTTTATAAAGGAGTTTTATCCAATGGAGAACAATGCCTTATAAAAGTATTTTTCCTTTAACATTATGTCAAATAAACCTTTTAAATTTGATGACAATTCCAACTGAATTCTCTAATGCCAAGTGTTGATTTCCTATCTAAAGTGGCTAATGGTAATATACAGGGTCTCTCCACCAAACATGCCAACATTATTTGTGTTCCTTTTCACTGCCAAGCATTTACCTTGGTATTCAATTTATTCCTATAAAATTCCAAGAGGCAATAATTTTACAGATTAGTTAGATACTGAAGCTGAAATTGTGCCCAAGTCAAGCAGAACAAACAAGATAGTCAAACCTGAACTCAGGTCAAACTCCTAAGATCCCATTGTTTTCACAACACTACAGTATTTCCACATTTTAAAAGAGCACAGGTAGCTTATCTTCTATCCTGACAAGCCACTGAAGAAAGCAGAGACAGAAACTCAGATGGGATAATGAATTCTGTGGAAATACATATTTTAAACAGCATTGTCAGATCAAAAGCAAAGGTGAAAGGAAATAACATTTATTGAAGTTGTACAAGGTATCATTTAACCTTCACATTCACAACTTTATTATGGCTGTTTCACTTATGGGGGCATTGAGTCTCAGAGATGTTAAATAAATTATCTGAGATCATAAAGCTAGCTCATGGTAGAAGCAGGATTGAAAGGACATATGTCTGGCCCCACTATATGAGAACTTTCCATAACTAGCTTTTTGATATCTCCTTTGTTAGAATAGTTTTTCCAAATTGAAGAGGATATATGGAACGTTGATAAGAGCTACCTCTGATTAATGCATACATGATTTTACCTACTCATCAATATTATTACTATACAATTTTATTTTTTTTAATGTGTGTTTATTCACAGACAATCAGAGTTCAGAATGCATGAGCAGATATAATTAGTCTATGGTAAATATTAAGAGACAAATGTAATTGTGACTTTATCTACATAATACTTGAGTTTTATTTTTTAAATCTCTTGATTAGTACTATCTGTTATGGTAATGGTACTCTGATATCAGTATGCATAAGACTTATTTGAAAAGATGCAGATACCTTGGCTTCAGCTTACATATTTGACCTGAGTAACTGGGGAAGAACTTCATAATTTTTAACAAATTCCCCTAAATAATAAACACTGTTGTATTCTGAGGGACAAAAACTAAATAAATTCATATATAAGGCTAAATTTTAGAACTTCATGGAAAATTTTCAATGGAAAGCCCCATTGTTGAGAAGTTTTCTCAGACTTTAATGTGTATTAGTATCAGCAGATTTGTTAAAGCTTAGGCTTTTGGTGATATCAATTTAGAAAATCCTGCAAATGGACATGAGTGAATTATGCATATTTATTGATAACAAGCTCACCAACCTATTGTATATTATATAAAAATTGGGAAGTGAAGTTATAGAATTATATAGATTAAAAATGATTATGAGATTATTGATAAAATGACTTAGGAAGACTAACATACTTCTACTTTGTGGTTTTGGTAGAAAGAATTGTGCACTATGTTCTGTCTGCTGCTGCTGCTGCTAAGTTGCTTCAGTCGTGTCCGACTCTGTGCGACCCCATAGACGGCAGCCCACTAGGCTCCTCTGTCCCTGGGATTCTCCAGGCAAGAATACTGGAGTGGGTTGCCATTTCCTTCTCCAATGCATGAAAGAGAAAAGTGAAAGTGGATTCGCTCCGTCGTGCCCGACTCTTAGCAACCCCATGGACCTCAGCCTACCAGGCTCCTCCGTCCATGGGATTTTCCAGGCAAGAGTACTGGAGTGGGGTGCCATTGTTCTGTCTAGTCACATGTGATTGGTGATATCTGAAATACGTTAAGATTGAAAACTATATGTAGTGACAGAAAGAGGACTTTTCAATACAATGCATTCTTGGGAACTTGGCTACCAAACATTAATGGGCCTTCAATTACCCATTTTCTAAACTAGACACACAATTTTCAGCTGGAGTGTTCAGAATTCCATCTTCCCAAAAGTGTAGAATAGTCAATACATGTACTCTTCATTGTCGGACTTTAACTTTCATAGATCAAATATGGATATCAGTATCAGGTAAATTTTTAAAAATGTGAATTCAGTATAATACTTAACAAACATTTAAAATACTTTTTCGGTTTTTTTGTTTTGTTTTGTTTTTTCTTTTTTTATTATTATTTTTTTTTACTTTACAATATTGTATTGGTTTTGCCATACATCATCATGAATCCACCACAGGTATACACATGTTCCCCATCCTGAACCCCACTCCCACTTCCCTCCCCATACCGTCCTTCTGGGTCATCCCAGTGCACCAGCCCCAAGCTTCCTATATCCTGCATCAAACCTGGACTGGCAATTCATTTCTTATATGATATTATACATGTTTTAATGCCATTCTCCCAAATCATCCCCCCTCTCCCTCTCCCAGAGTCCAAAAGACTGTTCTATACATCTGTGTCTCTTTTGCTGTCTCGCATACAGGGTTGTCGTTACCATATTTCTGAATTCCATATATGTGTGTTAGTATACTGTATTCGGAGAAGGCAATGGCAACCCACTCCAGTACTCTTGCCTGGAAAATCCCATGGACAGAGGGGCCTGGTGGGCTGTAGTCTATGGGGCCGCTAGGAGTCGGACATGACTGAGTGACTTCACTTTATTTTTTCACTTTCATATATTGGAGAAGGAAATGGCAACCCACTCCAGTGTTCTTGCCTGGAGAATCCCAGGGACGGGGAGCCTGGTGGGCTGCCATCTATGGGGTTGCACAGAGTCGGACACGACTGAAACGACTTAGCAGCAGCAGCAGCAGCAGCAGCAGCATACTGTATTGGTGTTTTTCTTTCTGGCTTACTTCACTCTGTATAATAGGCTCCAGTTTCATCCACCTCATTAGAACTGATTCAAATGTATTCTTTTTAATGGCTGAGTAATACTCCATTGTGTATATGTACCACAGTTTTCTTATTCATTCATCTGCTGATGGACATCTAGGTTGCTTCCATGTCCTGGCTATTATAAACAGTGCTGCAATGAACATTGGGGTACATGTGTCTTTTTCAATTCTGGTTTCTTCAGTGTGTATGCCCAGCAGCGGGATTGCTGGGTCGTATGGCAGTTCTATTTCCAGTTTTTTAAGGAATCTCCACACTGTTCTCCATAGTGGCTGCACTAGTTTGCATTCCCACCAACAGTGTAAGAGGGTTCCCTTTTCTCCACACCCTCTCCAGCATTTATTGCTTGTAGACTTTTGGATCGCAGCCATTCTGACTGGCATGAAATGGTACCTCATTGTGGTTTTGATTTTCATTTCTCTGATAATGAATGATGTTGAGCATCTTTTCATGTTTTTGTTAGCCATCTGTATGTCTTCTTTGGAGAAATGTCTATTTAGTTCTTTGGCCCATTTTTTGATTGGGTCGTTTATTTTTCTGGAGTTGAGCTGTAGGAGTTGCTTGTATATTTTTGAGATTAGTTGTTTGTCAGTACAGAAACTGAGTAATTTTAGAGCGTTATAGAAAACTGACTGAACTTCTTTAGAGATTATGTAATAGGGCCACACTGAGAGACATTACTAGAAACATCACCAAGCAACTTATTGTTGACTTTTTTGTTGATGTTAAGTATAATGATGAATGGGTTGTTCACCAAAAAAAGTGATGTTTTTATAAAAAAAAACACAAGAAATTTTCCTCTCAAGTATGAGAATCAAGAATATTCTTGACAAGATAATTTACTTTTATTTTATGGACACTCAGAATCATGAATGATTTTGTTTCCCATATGAGTTAGTCTCCAGAAAGCACAGAAAATTACAACCCACTTTTTGTAAGACATTATATGTCCTAAAGTCTTCTCTGGTGACTCAGTCAGTAGAGTCTGTCTGCAATGTGGGAGACTTGGGTTCAATCCCTGGGTCAGAAAGATCCCTGGGAGAAGGAAATGGTAACACACTCCAGTATTCTTGCTGGAGAATACCATGGACAGAGAAGCCTCTTGGGCTACAGTCCATGGGGTCATAAAGAGTTGGGCACGACTGAGTGACTAACACTCCCTCACTTTTACTTATGTGCCCTAATATCACACCTAGATATATTGTATCTTTACTAGACTTATTTTCTTTTTTGTCCCATTTCATTTACTTAAAGTGCAAAATCAAACTTCTTGAATACCTACCATACATTGTGACATGTTCAGGTAAAAGCAAGTTAAATAAACTGATGAATAATAATAGTTTATTTTTGATTAAACTAATGTAAAGTATACATTTTTGTTTTGTTGTTTCACATTAATCTAAAGATTGTTTTTTAAGAAAACTTTATATTAGGCATGGTTCCATATTGTTATAAATATGCTGTTTTTAACATGAATATGTATATTCAAAATGTGTGTCTTCACTGTCTATATCACTTAGGATTTCATGATATTAAAGAATATTTTCATCAATTACTTATCGGCTTTCAAAGAAGTAACAAAAATATCACTCAAAAATTATGATCAGATTTCAAAAAAAATCACTTATGATTAAGAATAGCTTTATTGTCTATACTCTGATAAACACACTCAGTAAATAATTGATAGCCACTTTCCTCACTGCTATCTTCAGAAAATCCACAAGGGATCCTTGAGCTGAGCAGAATAGGCCCTATATTCTTGCATGTAAAAACCATTATCTCCTGGATATTACTACACCAGGCTTTTTCATAGAGCAAAGGTAAGTTTAAATAATTTTAATGTGGAAGAAAATCAGAAAGGAAGCTATAATGTGTAGGTATGTGCCATAATAATTAAGCGTTTGCATAGATGACTGCAACCCTTATTAAGCAATATGCCAAGCACAAGGTTGTTTTACATAATGGATGTGGGAGAAGCGACACACTTCAAAGTAATCAGTCAGTTCAGTCACTTAGTCATGTCTGACTCTTTGCAACCCCATGGACTGCAGCATGCCAGATTCCCTGTGTATCACCAACTCCAGGAGCTTGCTCAAACTCATATCCATCAAGTCATTGATATCACCCCACTATCTCATGTTCTGATGTCCCCTTCTCTTCCTGCCTTCAAACTTTCCCAGCATCAGGGTCGTCTTTTCTAGTGAGTCAGTTCTTCACATCAGGTGGCCAAAATATTGGAGTTTTGGCTTCAACATCAGTCCTTCCAATGAATTTCCAGGACTGATTTCCTTTAGGATGGACTGGTTGGATCTCCTTGCAGTACAAAGGACTCTCAAGAGTCTTCTCCAACACCACAGTTCATAAGCATCAACTCTTCGATGCTCAGCTTTCTTTACAGTCCAACTCTCACATCCATACATGACTATTGGAAAAACTATAGCTTTGACCAGACTGATCTTTGTTGGCAAAGTAGTGTCTCTGCTTTTTAATACACTGTCTAGGTTGATCATAGCTTTTTTTTTTTTTTTTTTCCAAGGAGCAAGCATCTTTAATTTCGTGGCTGCAGTCACCATCTGCAGTGATTTTGGAGTCCAAAAAGTAGTCTTTCACTGTTTCTATTGTTTCCCCATCTATTTGCCATGAAGTGATTGGACTGGATGCCATGATCTTAGTTTTCTGAATGTTGAGATTTAAGCCAGCTTTCACTCTCCTCTTTCACTTTCATCAAGAGCCTCTAGATCTTCTTCTATTTCTGCGATAAGGGTAGTGTCATCTGCATATTTGAGGTTATTGGTATTTCTCCTAGCAATCTTGATTCCAGCTTGTGCTTCATCCAGCCCAGCATTTCTCATGATGTACTCTGCATATTAGTTAAATAAGTGGGATGACAATATGCAGCCTTGATGCACTCCTTTCCCGATTTGGAACCAGTATGTTTTTCTATGTCCAGCTCTAACTGTTGCTTCTTGACCTGAATACAGATTTCTCAGGAGGCAGGTCAGATGGTCTTCCTGCCATCTCTAAAAATTTCCCACAGTTTGTTGTGATCTGCACGGTCAAAGGCTTTGGCATAGTCAATAAAGCAGAAGTAGATGTTTTTCTGGAAATCTCTTGCTTTTTCGATGATTCAGCAGGTGTTGGCAATTTTATCTCTGGTGTCTCTGCCTTTTCTAACTCCAACTTGAACATCTGGAAGTTCACAGTTAATGTATTGCTGAAGCCTGGATTGAAGAATTTTGAGCATTACTTTACTAGCGTGTGAGATGAGTGCAATTGTGTGGTAGGTTCTGCAGATGGTGATTGCAGCCATAAAATTAAAAGATGCTTACTCCTTGAAAGGAAAGTTATGATCAACCTAGATAGCATATTGAAAAGGAGAGACATTGCTTTGTCAACAAAGGTCCATCTAGTCAAGGCTATGGTTTTTCCAGTGGTCGTGTGTGGATGTGAAAGTTGGACTGTGAAGAAAACTGAGCGCTGAAGAATTGATGCATTTGAATTGTGGTGTTGGAGAAGATTCTTGAGAGTTCCTTGGACTGCAAGGAGATCCAACCAGTCCATTCTAAAGGAGGTCAGTTCTGGGTGTTCTTTGGAAGGACTGATGCTAAAGCTGAAACTCCAATACTTTGGCCACCTCATGTGAAGAGTTGACTCATGGGAAAAGACTCTGATGCTGGGAGGGATTGGGGGCAGGCAGCAAAGGGGACGACGACGATGAGATGGCTGGATGGCATCACGGACTCAACAGACATGAATTTGGGTGAACTCCGGGAGTTGGTGATGGACAGGGAGGCCTGGCGTGCTGCCTGGCGTGATTCATGGGGTTGCAAAGAGTCGGACATGACTGAGTGACTGAACTGAACTGAACTTGACCATGCTTTGGCATTGCTTTTCTTTGTTATTGGATTGAAAACTGACCTTTTCGAGTCCTGTGGCCATTGCTGAGTTTTCCAAATGTGCTGGCATTTTGAGTGCAGCACTTTCACAGCATCCTCTTTTAGGATTTGAAATAGCTCAACTGGAATTCTGTCACCTCCAGTAGCTCTGTTTGTAGGATGCTTCCTAAGGCCCACTTCACTTTGCATTCCAGGATGTCTGCTCTACGTGAGTGATCACACCATCATGGTTATCTGGGCTATGAAGATCTTTTTTGTATAGTTCTGTGTATTCTTGCCACCTCTTATTAGTATCTTCTGCTTCTGTTAGGTCCACACCATTTCTGCTCTTTATTGTGCTAATTTTTGCATCTTTATTGTGCCCATCTTTGCATCTGTGCTGCAAAGTAAAGGAGTACATTAATAAAATTTGCACAATGTGTGTCCTTCATGCAGGTTGTGGTGACAAATATCCATGCCTTTGCAAACTACATGACATTATGCTGTTTAGTCCTCTGGGACTCATCTGCTAATTTGCTGTCTATCATTTATTTCCCACCGTGGGGTGTACTCTTTAAGTGATCTCAACAGAAGGTCACAGCCAGTGAAGTTTCTTTACCAAACATTTCTTTTATTCCTGTCTGGGGCTTTGAGCGTTTCACTTTTAAAGTTTATTGTACTTCATTTTAGTAAACGTCCCAAGGAGATTCAGAGTAGGTCCTGGAACCAAGGTCTTCCATCAATGTGTTTGCTCGGTGTGCTCCTGTGGTCTTCCCAGTTCCCATTTCTATAAATAACTGCTGAAACATTTGCAGTAACACTTTTATTGTCCTTAACCTCATCTCTTGTTACTTTTAAGGTTCTTATAAAGAGGAAAAAAAAAGATAAAGGTAAAAAGAAGCCTTTTTTAAGTCTCTATTTTGATATCTATTGGCTATAAGCAGATGGGCAGCAGTATATAATACTGCTCTTAAAATTGCACCTCTGTCTCCATCAAAGTTCTCCTCACTCAGGCTCAGCCATCAAAGTAGAGGTGGGTGACTGACTGATAGTTAAATAGTATATCACCAGAGATCAAGATACAGTGTTCTCACTACATAAAATAACTTTGCCTGTTTTAAGCTGAACAAGCACAGCAAATTATCTTTTTTCCCCTCATTTTTATTTCCAAGCCAGCGTTTAACAATGGACCTTTACAAAGGGACATATTAATACATCACCCCACTATCTCAGGTTTGAGTTGTCCAATGGTGAAATTGAAAGAGTGCACACACAGGGGGAGGACACACTGCCTTTCCCAGAAGAGACGAGCCTGTAATCTTGTGTAAAATACTCAGTTACAGCCCTGTGATGGGGGTAGTGGACATTAACACTAGGGCTGTTTTGAGCACCCCCAAGGCGCCAACACCTGGGTAGTCTTTTATCCTCTGCCTCCTCTCCAGCCTAGTATTTTTAGCACCTCACAAAGCTGGCATGCTGTGCATCTGTCCCTCCTACTTCACTATCTCTCCTGCACTCTCTTTCTGAGGTGGCCAGCCTCTGGTGTAAAAGCTGAAGAGTAAGCTGGCTCCAGACAGATACATTGTTTCTACTTTTTATGCAAATATTCTGAGTTTGGCCAGAAGAAGAATCAGAACAAAAGAAAAGGAGAAATTGGCTCATTTTTGGACCAGATTTCAAGTCTGCTGAATGTGGTACTCATTTAATTTGGGAGAAATAATGATGTGGTGAGCAAGTCCTTGATAAAACTCCATTATTTGCAAAGTGTTTGAAACTTTTCTTTCTGGGACCCCAGGGAACTGGTTTAAAATATACCAAATATGCAATTATAAGGCATGAATTCTGAATGAAAGGGCTTTGTGTTATTGAATTTTTAAAATGGTTCCTACCTTTTGACACATTTTTAATTCAATCCATTAAAAAACTGCAGCTCTCAATTTGTTCTGTTTTCAGCATTTTCATGAATATGCACATTAAGTTCATATCTAAATCAACCACGGTGAAACCACTTTTGATCTGTGCACTTCAAACTATCAAACTTCTGTTTTTGTGAATAAAATTCCTATTAATCAGCATGTTTATTTCTTATGTAATAAAATATCTAATATTAAAAGTATATCTATTGCTCCTTCATTACTAATAGATAATAGGATTTTAAACTGAGGCTGTCTTTCATAAAGACACATTTTCTCTCCCCTCCAATATGATATGACCTAAGTAACTTGTAGGCATTTGAATATTTTGATGATCAATGTACTAATTTGTTGGTTAATTCAACATAAATCCAAGAATTTTTAATCCCGTGATTTTCTGTGCCAGTCCTGGGCTGATTCTCTCCCAGATCCATTGCTGACAGTCCCCTGTTCGGCTCTGTACTGCAGCACCTGACCCTGCAATGTTCTCAGTGTCCCTGCCAGTAGTTTGCATTTAAGTTTGCACCATGAGAGGTACCGGAAGGAGATGAAGAGGAGGAAGGAAGAGAGAGCGCTCCCGCTTCCTGCTGCTTTGGTAGATGTCTCTGAGAGTGACTGAGTCTCTGCTGTGAACCCAGCTTTCATCAGACAGTTCACCCCTCTGCATACCAGCTTGCACCAGAACTTTCTATGGTCCAAGACTGTGGTTCCAGGTTCTGGTCTTTACTCAAACCACTGCTTTTCTTGGTTTCTGAGAGTGTTGTTCCTGATGCTCCTCATCTCTGGTTTGCTTTATTATTTCAGCTCAACCAACATCTTTTCAACAAATCCAGTGGCATGGCCATGGGTGTATTCCTCAAGAGAACCCACCATGGGAGAATCACTGATGGACAGCTTCCAACTGTTGCATGTATGATATACTGTGGGTTTCATACAAGGCTACACTTATTCATACAAGCTGCTTTCAGCCAATGACTACAAATGACAAGTGTATTAGAATCAGGCCATTACTGTACAAGGCAGAATTCCTTTCGTCAATCTTTGCTTTGGGACACTCACAGTCTTCAGAGGTGAACTATGATCTGAGACTTTTCCTGCCCAATCTCCCTTCCTTCCTTCTGTCCTCTCATAGCTATAGGCATACATCTTGATTTGATGTCTCTCTCCATTTACTCTTGTTCCTTCCCTTTTTCCTTATTATTATGTTGTGTACTATGAATCTGTAAGAAAGAGGATATAGAATTCCCAGGTGGTGCAGTGGTAAAGAATCTGCCTACCAGGAGATACAGGACATACAGGAGATATGGGTTCAGTCCCTGGGCCTGAAAGATCCTCTGGAGTAGGAAATGGCAACCCACTCCAGTATTCTTGCCTGAAGAATTTCCTGGACAGAGGAGCCTGGCAGGCTACAGACTATGGGGTTGCAAAGAATCGTACATGACTGAACACACACTCACATACACATGCATACTGTGAAACTATAAGAAAGAAGATATAGAATTTTTTTAATGTACTTATTCACAGAACTCTATTTTAGAGAACATTTGGGTGATATTATTCTATGCAATATTCTTTTAAGAATAGTCACATAATTTTTAATCATAGTAATTTATTACCTTGAAAATTTGTTGCTTTTTAAAATTAATCAACATATGGAAGGTGAAATTGCAGTTTGCTGCAATTAGGGTAAGAAGTTCTTTTTGAAATGATGCTAGTTGGCACTGTGGAGAGATGACTCTGTTTTAAAGGAATGGAATGTGTTCGATTCAAAGAAAAGGAAATGAGTATATTGTTAACTGTCTGCAAAGCGCCAGGTTATAGAGTAGGCTTCCCATAGCAGCAAGCTTTGTCTGACCTGAAAACCTTGCCAGGAAAGCTCTAAACCTGATTATTATCAAGACAATCATTTGGTATTTCGACTTTATTGAACACTTTGATTAAACTTTGAACACTTCTAAGAAACATATTTTTCCTATCATCACTGTTCAGTTCAGTTCAGTCACTCAGTTGTGTCTGAGTCTTTGCAACCCCATGGACTACAGCACATAATCTCACCAAATCCCAGAGATTGCTCAAACTCAAGTCCATGGAGTCGGTGATGTCCTCCAATCATCTTCATTCTCTGTTGTCCCCTTCTCTTCCTGATTTCAATCTTTCCCAGCATCTGGATCTTTTCCAATGAGTCAGTTGTTTGCATCAGGTGGCCAAAGTATTAGAGCTTCAGCTTCAGCATCAGTCTTTCCAATGAATATTCAGGACTGATTTCCTTTAGGATTGGCTGGTTGGATCTCCTTGTTGTCCAAGGGACTCAAGAGTCTTCTCCAACACCACAGTTCAAAAGCATCATTTCTTCCACACTCAGCTTTCTTTATCATCTTTATCATCACTGTATCTTGATTTAATTGGTTTCTATATTACTAAAAATGTAGAAATGAATTTAATCACCTAACTATGTGGAAATCAATCAGTTTTATCATGTATGTTCTTTGGAAATGTGTTTCTGTGTTTTATTTTAGCTTTCTCTTTTGGAAGCTGGTTATGAATTAAATGCATTTAAGCATTTAGTTTCTCGAAGTATCTAGATAATAACATCTCATTTTCTTTCACAATCTCCTTTTTTATTTCTTGTGGTGTTATTTTTATATTCTAGATTGAATCTTTTCTATATGCCTATTAGAGGATGACAATTTGTTATTTATTTGTCTTTACTTATTGGTTGAACCAGCACATCACTAGGTTGTTCTATTTAAAGATCAGAGCACACTAAGCACACTGCTAAATAGCCGCTTGATTATAAAGAGTCAACAATCAAAATTAATGTTAAGCAAAAGTTCATGTTCATTAAAATAAATGTGCAAATAAAAGGCTTTCCAGCAAATAATTTATTGCTCCATAAAGTTTTTTGATTTTACTTATTTAGAAGCTACATGGAGATCTCCAAAATGCCATTTATTCATTCATTCATAAGTAAAAATAGATTGAATGATTTCTTTGATTTTTTTTGAACAACTGACAAGAGATAGAATATCTATTTATTCACTAATTCATTCATTCATTCACTATATATTCAATTCCTACTACACACAAAGTACCATGTCAAGTGACTGTGAATATAAAAGATAAATAAGAACTAGCTCTGATGGCCCTACTATTTTTCCAATGGACTTTCCTGAAGCATACCAGCTTGGATCTTTTGGTATTATTTCAGATTTGTATGATCATATTCTAACTCTCCAAATGTCTGTGTACTCCTAGACTGACTACCGTGTTCTGCCATACTTGTTGCCTAAACAATGGGATTTCCTCTCATTGAGATTGGCTATAGTTTGTGGATAATTTTTTTCAAAGCATTAGTACAATTATATTCCTCAAAAACCCTAACATTTTATATCAATAAGATTTAGTCAGACCTTCTTTATTTGGGTGATTGCAAGTATCAAAGGAAGTAATGTAAGTGAAAATTATTTGAGAAAATGTACTGTGAATCTAATACTTAAGGAGAATTTGTAATTGTGCTGGGCACCTTCCAAAACTGGGACCTCAATTAGTCCTTCAAAAAAACCTATGAAGTAAGTGGCAGAGATGGAATCTCTCCCACAGCTTTTATCTTGCACAGCTGAAGTTCCAAATCCACATTTCTGGTGTCCCTAGAGCACAGTTTCTCTGTACCACACTGGAGCTTCAGTAGCAGGGACTTTAAATATCATCTGATAGCTTTGTGTTAGGCATATGTTTTCATTTCTATGTTTTCTACTGACTTCCATTTTGGAGAAAAGGAAGAGAAGATATTTAACTTGTTAAGATACTTCGTTGTCAGTCTGGTTTAGAGGTGCATTGAGCAAGGGACACCATTAGTAAAAAGAAAGTGATTGAGAATAAAGCTATTGGCAGCAGCATCCATTCAAATTGATTCTCTTTCTATAAAATGTCAATTAAAAAGTAAAAATGAAAATTATGGGCTGGCATGATGTATTTGAAATACTTTTCCTTTCTCTAAGGTTTATTATTATCATTATATTTAATAGGGATATGTCAGAAGGAGACATTTCCTGACTGTGAATATGCAGATAGAAGTTCTGCTGAAGCTTTTTTTTTTTTTTTGGTTAAAACTGTTTAATAGAGTAGGAGAGATTCCTTTAGTCATTGTAGGAGTATATAATTACTTTAGATTATACATAGGACAGTATTCTACAATATTTAAGTAATTAGCAACTGTGTGTTTATGAGCATTTATGGTTAAATTATTTTCTTTGAAAAATACTTCAAATTGTAACACATTCTCTGGCCTTGATGGCATCTGATTCTTTGCCTAGTCTTTCTATTTCCAGGTTGGTGAATAGTGGCCAAGAAAAGCACTGACAGTATGCTTTGCATAAAGCATAGATGGTCATAGGAAATATAGACAGCTCCTTTGTGAAGCACAAAATGTTTCTCTAGATTCTGTTAAGGAATGTAGAAGTGAAAAATACTCAGACACAAAGCAAATACAATGAAATAAATACATGAATAAATAAACATTTTAACAGGAAGCCTACAGAAAACCTATGACCAACTTAGACAGCATATTTAAAAAGCTGAGACATTCCTTTGTTGACAAAGGTCCATCTAGTCAAAGCTATGGTTTTTCCAGTAGTCATGTATGGATGTGAGAGTTGGACTATAACAAAAAACTGAGCACCGAAAACGTAATGCTTTTGAACTATGGTGTTGGAGAAGATTCTTGAAGAGTCCCTTGGACTGCAAGGAGATCCAACTAGTCAATATTGAAGGAAATCAGTCCTGAATATTCACTGGAAGGACTGATGCTGAAGCTGAAGCTCAAATACTTTGGCTACCTGATACAAAGAACTGACTCATTGGAAAAGACCCTGATGCTGGGAAAGATTGAAAGCAAGAGAATAACTGGGTGACAGAGGATGAGATGGTTGGCTAGCATCACCGACTCAACGGACAAGAGTTTGAGCAAGCCCCAGGAGTTGGTGAAGGACAGGGAAGCCTGGAATGCTGCAGTCCATGGGGTCACAAAGAGTCAGACAGGACTGAACACCTGAACTGAACTGAACTGAACAGACATCTTGTGGATTAAAGGAATCAAATCTGTTTCTATTTGCATTGAAATATATTTCCTAATTGGAATTGTACCTTGGTTTCTTTGCACCTGTGGGACATAAACGTTGAAATGAGCATTCTTTCAAGTTAAAGGAAACAGAGCCATGGATAGATGTGTGAAATCAACCTTCTAACATGGATGTTAAAACAAGAAAAGGGAGAACAGAATGCAAAGAATATGGACATGTGATTTGAAGCAGTTAGGAAAGAGAAATCTAGAGAGAATTATAAAGAGATACTTTAGTAATGATACTTTGCTTCATCAATGCCCATCATATGTAAAATTATTTTTCTATATATTTTAGTGGTATCTATGTTGTTTCTCCTCAGTGCAGTTCAGTCACTTAATCATGTCCAACTCTTTGCGACCCCATGGACTGCAGCATGCCAGGCTTCCCTATCCATTGCAAACCCCCGGGGCTTATTTAAACTTATGTCCACTGTGTCGATGATGCCATCCAACCATCTCATCCTCTGTTGTCCTCTTCTCCTCTTGCCTTCAATCATTCCCAGCATCAGGGTCTTTTCCAATGAGTCAGTTCTTCGCATCAGGTGGCCAAAGTATCAGAGTTTCAGCTTCAGCTTCAGTCCTTCCAATGAATATTCAGGACTGATTTCCTTTAGGATTGACTGGTTGGATCTCCTTGCTGTGTTGTTTCTACTAGTAGTGGTCAAAATCCATGCAAAGTATATTGTCGGTATAAATTACTGCTACACTGAGACTAAATTACAAATCCTTCTTAGAAGTTATATTTTTTTCCTTATACTACACAGTGATTTAATAGGCAGTTTTCAAGCATAAATTTATTTCAGTTTCTACAGACTTTATTTGATGATAATGTTATTGATCTATGATAGTGTATAAACAGCATGTAACCACTGAACAATGGAGGCAACACTAAAAACCAAATACTTCCGAGTTACTAAAAAAAGGAAAAAAAAGCTTCTAATAAAACCCAATATCATTGCAACTTAAAATACCCAAATATAATAAATAAAAATATATGGACTTTTGAAAAGGAAGATTCACACTTAAATCTTATTCTCAGTCTGGAGAAAAGATGTCTGTACCTATGTCATAGAGTCTAGTGAGGGTGTACAGTGAAATAAGTCACAGTGCTTGGTAAACTAAAGTGCTAAATCAGTGGAAGTACTTTTGTCTTATGTAAACACATTGAATCAAGTTGTGAAGTGAGATTAATCTTTTCCTTTATAGACAGAGAAGTCATCCTACATTAGGATGGTCGGATTGGATTTACACAGGCATGGAGAAAGAAAAATTCCTCTGCCCTAACAAATGATGAATGAGGTCATATCTGAAAGCTTTTCATTCATATACATAATCTGTGGATGGTTGGGTTTGGCAGGAGATTCAGAGGCAGGTAACATGCTAAGTTTGTGCCCAGTAACTTGAATACTCTTACTTTCTATAAGTCTGTTTTGCATAAACAGATGTTTGGACAACTGGGAATCCTTCAGCTAAGTGAAGCAAAAATTCTGGGGATGGGAAGGTGGTGATGACAGTACTGGTAAGAACATTCAGCTTGTCAGAAAAATATAAACTATATGAGAGGAAAATATGTTTATGCTTGACCAGTTTTGGGGTTATCTGGTTTGTTGTTTAGTCACTAAGTCGTGTCCAACTCTCTTGTGACCCCATCGACTGTAGCCCACTGGGCTCCTCTGTCCATGGGATTTCTCAGGAAGGATACTAGAGCAGGTTGCCTTTTCCTTCTCCAGGGGATCTTCCCGACCCAGGGATCAAACCCGCGAGATCAAACCTGCTTGGCAGGCAGATGCATTACCACTGAGTCACCTGGTTTGGCCATCACTAATACCAAATAAGAAATATTTTATGAATAATATTCAACATAGAGAGACTTAAATGCTAAATGCCGGTATTATTCAGTTGTCAAAATTATATTCATGTCACATTTAAAAACACTGTATAACTCCAAAATCCTATGTAAACATAAGATATAAGTCTCAGTTTATAAATTGTGAAAGTGTACCAAACATTTTATGTTTCTTGGCACAGTATCTCAAGATCTATTGGAAAATTATAACTGTATTTATTTTATTTTCATGGGTTTTTCATTAGTGTCATCACACTTTGAGCAGCTGTGACAATTTACTACAGGAATAATTCCATCCTCAAATTATTACTGTAAATTGAAGTCCTATTTTTCCATCCCAAGTGTATTTTTAATATTAACAGTTGGTAATTAGTCTATCCTTTGGAGAGACTCTGAACGGTTCTGGAGAGCATTCTGTACATTTAATCAGGAGAACACATTCCTTACAAAAGGCGACAATAAAATATAACATTAATTGAATTGTGAGAGTGTTCTCTAATTGCTGATGCTATCTCCATTTATTACTTTTAAAGTACATTCTTTAATATTCCAAGGATAACATTTTGGGGCTGTAATTCCTTCTCAAGAATCTGAATTTAGAGAAAACACAAGATAGTTATACATGCAAAAACAAAAAGTGAGTCGTTAGAAACTGTTTTTTAAAGAGAAATATATATGAAATATTTCTTTTTTGAAACCGTTAAGCAAACTGGTCATCATTATAATGGCTTCCCAGGTGGCACTAGTGGTAAAGAACCCGCCTGCCAATGCTGGAGACACAGAGATGCAAATTCGATCCCTGGTTCAGGAAGATCCCCTGGAGAAGGGCACAGGAACCCACTCCAGTATTCTTGCCTGAAAAACCCCACGGACAGAGAAGCCTGGCAGGCTAGAGTCGACAGGGTTGCAAAGAGTCAGACAGAACTGAAGCGATTTAGCATGCAGGCATTTATTATAATAATATTTACCTGCCTGGAACATACGTAAGTGAGCACACACTGTTTCTTCATACCAGTCTAGGCAGTTGCAATCTGGTTTTAGATAGCATGCTTTGGCTTTAGATAGCATATAGGTAATAAAGTTATCAATTCAGAATAGTCTTTTACTTTTAAACACCTTCATTTTGTTTTGCTTTAATCATTATGATCTTCAAGTATTTTTACTGGGTGTTCAGTTCAGTTCAGTTCAATTCAGTCGCGCAGTAGTGTCCGACTCTTTGTGACCCCATGAATCGCAGCACGCCAGGCCTCCCTGTCCATCACCAACTCCCGGAGTTCACTCAGACTCACGTCCATCGAGTCAGTGATGCCATCCAGCCATCTCATCCTCTGTCGTCCCCTTCTCCTCCTGCCCCCAATCCCTCCCAGCATCAGAGTCTTTTCCAATGAGTCAACTCTTCGCATCAGGTGGCCAGAGTACTGGAGTTTCAGCTTTAGCATCATTCCTTCCAAAGAACACCCAGGGCTGATCTCCTTCAGAATGGACTGGTTGGATCTCCTTGCAGTCCAAGGGACTCTCAAGAGTCTTCTCCAACACCACAGTTCAAAAGCATCAATTCTTTGGCACTCAGCTTTCTTCACAGTCCAACTGTCACATCCATACATGACCACTGGAAAACCAATAGCCTTGACTAGATGGACTTTTGTTGGCAAAGTAATGTCTCTGCTTTTCAATATGCTATCTAGGTTGGTCATAACTTTCCTTCCAAGGAGTAAGCATCTTTTAATTTCATGGCTGCAGTCACCATCTGCAGTGATTTTGGAGCCTAAAAAAATAAAGTCTGACACTGTTTCCACTGTTTCCCCATTTATTTCCCATGAAGTGATGGGACTGGATGCCATAATCTTCGTTTTCTGAATGTTGAGCTTTAAGCCAACTTTTTCACTCTCCACTTTCACTTTCATCAAGAGGCTTTTGAGTTCCTCTTCACTTTCTGCCATAAGGGTGGTGTCATCTGCATATCTGAGGTTATTGATATTTCTCCCGGCAATCTTGATTCCAGCTTATGCTTCTTCCAGCCCAGCATTTCTCACGATGTACTCTGCATGTAAGTTAAATAAGCAGGGTGACAATATACAGCCTTGACATACTCCTTTTCCTATTTGGAACCAATCTGTTGTTCCATGTCCAGTTTTAACTGTTGCTTCCTGACCTGCATACAAATTTCTCAAGAGGCAGGTCAGGTGGTCTGGTATTCCCCTCTCTTTCAGAATTTTCCACAGTTTATTGTGATACACAGTCAAAGGCTTTGGCAGAGTCAATAAAGCAGAAATAGATGTTTTTCTGGAACTCTCTTGCTTTTTCCATGATCCAGAGGATGTTGGCAATTTGATATCTGGTTCCTCTGCCTTTTCTAAAACCAGCTTGAACATCTAGAAGTTAACAGTTTCCATTCAATGCTGCCTTGAGACTTAGGAATTAGATGTGTATTTGAAAATTTTTACCAAGTTATTTTATGTCATTGAGACAGATTGTCTTTGTAATTTATTAGATTTTTACTTATGAGTACTCCTTCCAGATCCATGTTACTTATAACCAAGTAAACTAAAGCATCACCAATCTCCTCTTTAAGTTCTAAATTAAAATTTTGTTTCACAAGATGATGGATGGTTATGACAAGTTAATGGGTTAGAGTAAAATAAGAAAGTGAACAAGATATAAGTATTCTTTAAACTTATCGTATTAATAGATATTTTAAATATTCTTTTATTTTAAGGATTGAAACAAATTTTATTAAGAGTAAAACTAGAATTTGGGTAAATTATTTTCCTTATTTTCATGTAGGTAAACAATAATAACTTAGATTTTAGTACAACTTTTTAACAAGGTTTCATTTATCTGTAAGGCACCATATTTATGCTTGGCAATTTTCTTTCATAGCTACTTTAAATGGTCATCTGTTACAAAATTGACAAGATTTTATCAAGCAAAGTCATTGATGTACTTTTCTTTTATAATCACAGTTTAGAATATGTGAGAGATTTAGAAAATTGTCCCATTAAAACAGTTGCATCAGAGAAATGCAAATCAAAACCACTATGAGGTACCATTTCACACCAGTCAGAATGGCTGCGATCCAAAAGTCTACAAATAATAAATGCTGGAGAGGGTGTGGAGAAAAGGGAACCTTCTTACACTGTTGGTGGGAATGCAAACTAGTACAGCCACTATGGAGAACAGTGTGGAGATTCCTTAAAAAACTGGAAATAGAACTGCCTTATGACCAAGCAATCCCACTGCTGGGCATACACACTGAGGAAACCAGAAGGGAAAGAGACACGTGTACCCCAATGTTCATCGCAGCACTGTTTATAATAGCCAGGACATGGAAGCAACCTAGATGTCCATCAGCAGATGAATGGATAAGAAAGCTGTGGTACATATACACAATGGAGTATTACTCAGCCATTAAAAAGAATACATTTGAATCAGTTCTAATGAGGTGGATGAAACTGGAGCCTATTATACAGAGTGAAGTAAGCCAGAAGGAAAAACATAAATACAGTATACTAACGCATATATATGGAATTTAGAAAGATGGTAACAATAACCCGGTGTATGAGACAGCAAAAGAGACACTGATGTATAGAACAGTCTTATGGACTCTGTGGGAGAGGGAGAGGGTGGGAAGATTTGGGAGAGTGGCATTGAAACATGTAAAATATCATGTAGGAAACGAGTTGCCAGTCCAGGTTCGATGCACGATGCTGGATGCTTGGGGCTGGTGCACTGGGACGGCCCAGAGGGATGGTATGGGGAGGGAGGAGGGAGGAGGTTTGGGATGGGGAACACATGTATACCTGTAGCGGATTCATTTTGATATTTGGCAAAACTAATACAATTATGTAAAGTTTAAAAATAAAATAAAATTAGAAAAAAAAAACAGTTGCATATAATGAAAAGTCACACCCTTCTGGCACACCTTAATAGATAACTCAAATACACATATCTGTGCCCACAAGTTGGAGAATATACTTTATTTAGAATAAAGGAACTATTAATAGACCCTTCTGCAAGGTCTTATTACAAGAAATTTTTACTAAATGAATCCATCAAAATTACAAATGAAGAACTCATCCACAACTTGTCTTGAAGTTACTGTTGTGTATATATTACTATAATAGGTTTTGCTCAGTGGTGTGTAGCCCACCAGGCTCCTCTGTCTGAGGGATATTTCTGGCAAGAATACTAGAGCGAGTTGCCATTTCCTCCTCTGGGGGATCTTCCTTACCCAGGGATTGAACCCAAGTCTCCAGAGTCTCCTGCATTGGCAGGAAGGTTTTTTTTTAAGTAACTTACTTACCTGGGAATCCCCAAATAGACTTTACTGGAGTAAAATAGAGCATATGGGCTATATGGTTCAATGTAAATTATATCAGTACATGCACTGTTTCATTTATACCTAACCATTTTAATAGTAAAGTATTTGGGTAGTAGTTAATATCTCCTGGATATGTGCCAGAGATGAGAGTGATTATGATAATACATTCGGTTACTAAATAGGCTGAATACTTCCAAGCTTCCAATGATACAGCTGTTAATGACAGTGGCTTTGCTAGCTAATCAGATGTTTTGCCACTGGGGATTGCCCATGTGAATCAAATCTGACAGAGGCTTCTGCTTCACCTCAAATGTAATGACACAAATGTGTCACTTATTAAGGACTCCAGGAAAAATGTACACGGCATTCACCCTCAAGCAGCTAGAGCTCCTATCCAAGTATCATTTCCATTTATGGTATGATAATAAGTCATTCATTAATTGAATAATGATTCAAGAGTGAATGCAAGTATTTTGCATGTTTAATGGCATTTATTTTTCTTTTGTATATGCTTCCATTTGAGCTATTAGAATTTTAATGTCTAGGAACACAGACAACACTATTTAAGAAACAGAGTTTGATTTGTTAGTATTTCCCAGAAGTGAAAATGAAAAATTCATTTGTAAGTAAACTGTGAAATACATTATCTATGTCTTCTCAGCCATAGTGCCATGAAGTGGAAAAAGAAATTCTGGCCTTAAATCTACTTCATATTATTTGAAGTATTTTATATTTCTGTTGACTTTTGGCTTTCTTTTTCTGAAAAAAATGTGTCCATTAATTAACCCAAGGGAGGCTTTAAATAAACACACTTGTGACCCTTATATATTGAGCAAGATTGTGTTCTTGGTGATGTATCTGATGCATTGATTTTTTTCTAGTGAATTTCAAGGTTGTGTATAAAAGAAAGGACAGAAGCTGCATTTTGTGGGTTTCTACAAGAAACTAGATTCTCTTCTTTCAGTAAGATCAGTTAGCTGCCAGAATATTGACTTTGTTTCAATGTAGGAGGTAGGACTTTGGATTCAGGGCCGTCCTTAGGAAAGAGAACAATTTGGGGTTGAGTGACACTTTTCTGTGTCATAGCATTTGTAAGGCCATGGTGATAAACAATAATCCACAGACAGGAGAGCACCAGCTAAGGATCTGTTAATCATAGGTAAATAGAAACAATTCTTTAAACATGCTGTTGGAAATCAGCAAAATTGAAATTCATTTTGAGAACTGAATCTCTATTCTCCCTATGACTGAAGATAAAGAATTACCATGCTCAACAGTTCAGGTTTTAAAAGAAGCCCAAAATAAAATCAAGAAAGTTCAAAGGAAATTATTTCTATGTTTGTAGAGTATCGGTGATGGAATAAAGCATCTTAAAAATAGCCTTGTAATAGTATAGGGCAAATATCATCTACAAGATTCTTCCTCTTTTCCATCAGTTAGATTGATTGCTGTTAGTGACCTGTTAGTCTCCCCTGAGTCTGCATTATTCATAGACTAAGCCTTATGCAGACATAACTAGGTCACCTTAATTACCTGTGGAAATAAGGTATAGTTGTGAAAGTTTCACAATGATAATTACTCTAAAATGCTAAAATAGTATGTGCAAATCTTGGAGGTACATGCTGTAAATTATCATACAACCAAGATCAATCAAACCAAATGGTTCATATTTTTTTCAATTCTCTAGCATTGCTCAACACCTTTCTTTTACCACAATAAAAGTACAATCCTGATGAGCAATATATTGATTGTACATCTTGTGAATTAGTTGTTAGGATTTTTTCTTTTCTTTAAATTTCTTTGCAGTATTTAAGAAAATCAACAGACTATTGTAGAGGAACAAAAGGGAACTAATCGCTTTTTAAAAAGCTAAAATGATAGCATGGAACCCTTGCTAATCAGCATGTATTTTCCCTGCAGACATTTCTGTACCTGTCATTTTGTCATAGAATAAAGTGAGGGAGATTAGAAAATGTATGGTCTTTTTAAATAGTGAGGGAATGAAAAGTAGAAATGCTTTGCATTTTCATGTGAACAGTTACAAAATATTTTAACTATCTGTACACCAATGTATTTTAAAAAATAGCAATTTGACTGAAAAATCAAAACCCTTGTAGATTCCTGACAAATGGCACAATGTGACCAAAATAACTACAGTTTGAGTAACAACAGCAATTTTGGATTCTGAAAATTCCTTGAAATTTTTAATGGATTCATCTGTAGTACTGATGAATAATATTGGAGATCATTATGTTTGATAGGAACAATGGATAAGAATTCATTATTCCACAGAAAGGAACCAAGTATTTTAAAGCTGATTAACTTTATATAATAGGAGGTATGATTTTTATATTTGAATTATAACATATTTCCTGAATTTTGTAAGCATATTCTTTGTGACACATTGACTTTAATCTGCCAAGCTCCTCTGTCCATGGAATTTTTCAAGCAAGAATACTGTGTAGCAGGTTGCCATTTTCTACTCCAAGGTATTTTCCCAACCCAGGGATCAAACTCCTGCACCGGCAGGCAGATTCTTTATCCCTAGAGCCACCTGGGAAGCCCTAAGTGTAAAATAGATATCATAAATTTTTTAAAAGAAATTAATTTATTTTAATTGGAGGATAATTACTTTGCAATATTGTGATGGTTTTTACCATACCTCAACATGAATTGGCCACAGGTATACATGTGTGTCCCCTCCTGGACCCCCCTCCCATCTCCCTCCTTACCTCATCCCTCTGGGTTGCTCCCAGCTTTGTGTGCCCTGCTTCACACATCAAACTTGAACTGGCCATCTATTTTACATATGGTAATGTACATGTTTCAATGTTATTCTCTCAAATCATCCCACCCTCCTCTTCTCCCACTGAGTCCAAAAGTCTGCTTTTTATATCTGTGTCTCATTTTCTGTCCTGCATGTAGGATCATAAATATCATCTTTCTGAATTCCATATATATGTGTTAATATACAGCATATATATAGAATTTAGGTATCATAAAATTTCACAAAGAATTATGAACAAAAAGGAGTTTATAAAAGAATTTTATTTTTTACCTTGAAAGTGAATGGATTATAAGGCCAACTAGCGGAGTTTAAAAACCAGTGGCTACTGAAGGTAGTCTGAATTGATTCATACAGGAATTTTAGCCTTCTGATATGAGATAGGTGACCACAGTATATTTCAATTGACATCTTTTCCATAAGTGTTCTTATGCTGATGATGGTCTCCAAAACAGTGTTTTGTTTCTGTTCCTTTTCTTCATCTTGCACCTAAATTGGTAGTGATATAACACGATTCTCCTAAAAGAATATATTGAATGAGGATTGGTGTTACACTGAGTGAATCTTAGAGAAAAAACATGGTTTGATTTCTGGGATTTTTCTCTTTTAAAAGCCACTTCACACTGTCCCCTATTCAACAAAGAGCTTTATGCAAATTTAGCTCTTCTTGAAGCATTGTTGAGGTATTGTCTGTAAATTGAAACTGTACTTTAAGCCCCAGTGGCCTTATTAATTAATTAATTTTTTGCAATATTCATCTACCTAGCAACTTCAGAAGGCCAAATTAGTAACTTCTTAAGACTCTAATCCCAGCTGCTATCTTCAGCATGCTATCATAATGAGTTAACACTCATTATGGAAAAGACAGAGGGGAACTGTACTGAATATCATCATTTATAAGAAATAGTAATTGCTGACATTTATCAAACACTTATTCTATTTGTTTAAACGTAAAATTTGCACTATCATTTTGCCGATCATGAACCTGAGCCTCAGAGACAAGAAACATGTTCAAGGTTGCTTATTTGGGGCTGAAATTTGACCTCATCTCCCTGATCGAAAGACTATGAGTTTAACCTTCAAAGGCATTGTCATTCCAGCAACCACACAAGGATGACAACCTTCAGGCTGCCTACCCACAATTTCTGGACATCTGCTTATTTGGGAAGCTGAGTGGAAGCCATTTTTACTAAAGATTGTTAGAGGCCATCGCTTTTCTATCATTCAACTTACTATCTTACTTTTTGTTGTTGTTTTTCCTTCATCATGAGATCCAAGAAAATGTCCTAATAGAGGGCCCACTGATATGAAAAAGTCACCAGTTTTAAGCTTGCAAATGGGATTTCATTCAGGTCTTACTCTCTCAGTAATTTGCTTGTTGGCATCAGAATATTTATGTTCCAAAGCCAAGAGTCACATAGGTGTATTACCTGAATTTTGTGGAATGGCTCATTGGAGTGTACTGCTGCACTTGAGTGACACGAATAATTATCATATCTTGACTCCCTTTATAATAGAGAAATTTACTCATTAATTTCTCATATTATAATAAGACTTTATATTTCTGCAGTGCTTTTATATACATTATCCTGTGAGCAACTCAGCAATATTATGAGGCAGGAATTATTATCCCCATTTTAGAGATGAGGGCTTTAAAGATGAGAGTGTTGATGTGATTTGTCCAAGGATATAAAACTAGTAAGTGGAATGCTCTGAACCAGGTCAAGTGCTTTTGCTGCTGTAATGTAGGTCTGATTATTTACTTGCAAGTTAGGAAGTGTAATCAGTGTTTTCACATCTGTGCACAAAAACCCTGCAAACTATAATTCAGACATTTTGAATCATAATCTACAGTTTGGGATTTGTGTTGTTGTGTTGCTAAATCACGTCCGATGCTTTTGTAACCCCTGGGATGGTAGCCCACCAGGCTCTTTTGTCCACAGGATTTCCCAGGCAAAAATACTGGAGCATGTTGCCATTTCCTTCTCTAAAGGATCTTCCTGATCCAGACCCAGGGATCGAACCATATGTCCTGCATTGGCAGGTGGATTCTTTACTACTGAGCCACCAGGAAGCCCTTATTGGGATTTAGACATCTGTATTTTCTGAAAAAGACACTGCTCAGCATTGAGAACCCATGTCCTCAACAACACTTGTTGCTTGTTGATTTACTTGTTTCAATTTTATCATGGCAAATAAAACAAACCAGAATCATCTTAATCATTATTAAGTGTACAGTTTAGAAATGTTAAGTATACTTTTCCCATTGTTGTACATCAACAATGCTGTATATCAGCTCCCTAGGATTTTTTCATCTTGCAAACTGAAACTAAACCCATTAAACATCTAAATTCTCCTCCTTTTTTCTATTATTTTATTTTAAAATAATTTTGAATTCACAGAAGAGTTGCAGTACAGTACTTAAACCTTTTTTCCCTTGCAGTGTTTGATATTAAGCTGCAGTGTATTTTCTACAAATAAGGACATTTCCCCCCATAAGAAAAGCACAATCATTCAAACTAGGAAAGTAACACTAAAACATTACTATTATCAAATATGCAGACTCTGGTCAAGTTTCACCAAATCTTTTTATAATATCTTTTATAGTAGTAAGATCCAGTTGATTACATGTTATGCTTAATTATACATAAAATTAAATTAAATTTCTTTCATGTAAGAAATTAAGTTTCTTTCAATTTGAAATAGTTCTTCAATATTTTCTGACTCTCACAACCTTGACTCTTAGTTATTTTACAAAATTGACCTGAACTTTGGATTTGTCTATGTTTCCTCAGTTTTCAATCAAGTATCAGGTTATGCCTTTCAAGAAAAAATATAGAAATGATGCTGTGTTCTTTTTTATGAATCTTGTCCAATGGTACATGGTTTTGATTTGTCCCATTACCAGTGATGTTAACTTTCATCACAGCATTAAGTGGTACTTTCTAAGTTTTTCCACTGTACAGTTATATCTTTAAAATTTGTAATTAATCAGTATTTTCTGGGAGACACTTTGAGACAATATATGCTTCTCATTTCTCATCAATCTCTTACATACTAGTTTTAGCATTTGTTGATGTTATGATAATCATGACTATGGGAGTCTCCATTGGTGATTTTGTAAATTTAAATTTCATTCTACTTTTATTAGTTGGCATTCTACTGGAAGGAAAGTGTTCACTTCTTTCATCTTATTTGGTTGTTTATATCTCCATGTGCTCATAGATTCCTGTTTTATTCAAGGAGTTATAATCTGTTAGTATCATGATTCTTTCTTTTGGTACTGAAGTTACTCCAGATTTGCCTGGAAGAAGCACCTTCAAGCTGATTTCTGCATTCTTTTGATATTTATTGTTCAGTCACTAAGTAGTGTCCAACTCTTTATGACCCATGGACTGGCTCCTCTTTTGATATATCACATGACTTTTTGCGTACTTCATTATTTTTTGCACAAGAATATATTCCAAATCATTTTGTCATTCCCTTAACCATTTCCTGCCCTAGCTTGTAACCAGCAGTTTTTCAGTGAAGCTTTTGTCCCTTTTCATGAAGAAAATATTTGGAAACCAAAGTTTGGCTTCTACATGTACTCACTGATTTGGGGAGGAGGTTGATCACTGCTCCAGGCCTTCTCAGTATATATATACTAAGAACAGAGCTGACAATAGCATCTGTGCAAGGGGACATGGAGGTAACACTGGTAATGGAAACGAGGTTATATATAGGGAGGATTCTAATAATAAGTATGTATATATATAACAATATATAATAATGTGTGTATATATATATATATACACATACATATATATATATACATATATGTGTGTGTGTGTGTGTGTTTTGGGGAAGGAAATGGCAGCCCACTCCAGGATTCTTGCCTGGAGAATCCCATGGACAGAGGAGCCTGGTGGGGGCCTCAAAAAGTCTGGCACAACTGAAGTGACTTAATGTGCACAAATACATGTGTTTAAAAATCTCTTCATAATATATATTGAATATCATGTGTTCATGCCAATTATTTCCAATTACAATTTACCAACACAGTGTTTATTCTAGTTTTCTTTCTTCCTGTAAGTGTGCCTCCCTTGTTGAAGAGTGAAAAGCTCTTTTTAATGTATTCACTTATTATTAGAATCCTCCCTGTATATAACCTCGTTTCCATTATCAGTGTTGCCTCCATGTCCCCTTGCACAGATGCTATTGTCAGCTCTGTTCAGGCTCCCCTACCCTACCCCAAGTCCACACCCATCCCTTTCCCCACATGAATCTCCACTTTGTGGAAGTTACTATGTAGATTGTTGAAATGACAACAAAGGATTTAGAGTATTACATACACTTAATTGATAAAGCAGGGTAGGGTTTGAGAGAACTAATTAGAATTTTGAAAGAAGCGCTACTGTGGGTTAAATGCTATCAAACACTGTTGCATACTATATAGAAATCATTTGTGAAAGGAAGAGTCAATAAATATAACAAACTTCATTGTCTTGTTTTAAGAAACTGACCCAACCACCTCAACCCTCAGCAAACACCACTCTGATACGTTAGTAGCTGCCAACATCGAACTAAGACCCTCCACCACCAAAAACATTATGACTGGCTGAAGGCTCAGATGATGGTTAGCATTTTTTAGCAATAAAGTATTGCTATTAAATACTTAATAGACTACCATGTATTAATAGTATAAACATAACTTTTATGTATACTAGGAAGCCAAAAAATCCGTGAGACTTGTTTTATTGTGATATTAGCCTTATTGGTGTGATCTGGAACTGAATCTACAGTATTTTGGACATGTCTATATTAATATTGTCCAAAACATGGTGATAACTTCTACTTTAAGCAGCTTATTTCCACTGCTAAACTGGCAACTTTCCAATAACTGTAAGGATTTAAATTTTGAAAAATGGAGGCAAGGTTGTTGAAAGAAGGAGTAAAATAATATCTACTCTAAAGTTGCATGAGTTTTTTATATTATACATATTTGAAGGACATTTCTGATCCCTTCTTTCTCTTTTCCTCATTGCTTTGCTTAGCTGAGTTATAATAATCTTATTCTCACAATACATTTTTTGGAGATATACAGATCAAAGACCTGAGTTTAGTCTTTACTCAGTGATTATATGAGGTTGAAAATCTACTTTCATATTTAAATATTGATCTATTAATCTATGAAAGTGTATGAGATGTACATTTAGTGTTTCAAAGTGCTTCCCCAGTATAAAATGTTTCACTTCAGAGACCAATGACCTGAATTTTAAAGGTATATTAAGCCTTTTAAATTATCCATTATTATTATTTATTTACACTCTTCAGTCACTTTTTAAGTGTACATATTGGATTTCATGGTCAGTTTTTAGCACTTTTATCAATAGCATTTTTATTCAGTTGAGCTTTTATTCTGGTCAGTTTTTCTTTGACCTAAGAAAGTGGAATATTTCCAATGAGTATGCCAAAGCGTCCTCAAAAATTAACATTTTTGAGCCCTATATCCCCAGATTATATTTTACTTTGCAAGTTGCACATTAGTATGACTTGGATTTGGAAATACATGATGAAATTCATTTAAAAAAGGCCCTGAGCAAGAGGAATAGAAAGCACAGATATAATAACATTGAGGGAAAGAAGCCACACATAAGAAGCTATACCTTGTGATTTCGTTTATAATATGTACAAATACAGGTAAAGCTAATCTATGCATTGGTTATAGGATCATATAGACTGTGACTGGAGAGGAGCAAAAGGAAGCTCCTTGGAGTGCAGGTAGATTTTTATTTTTCATTCTGAATTCTGATTGCAAACTTCAACAAACTGCATTTACAGTGTCTATATTGGTGTTTGGACTTCCTCCATGGCTCAGCAGTAAAGAATCTGCCTGAAATGCAGGAGATGCATGGAGATGCTTATTTGATCCCTGGGTTGGGAAGATCACCTGGAGGAGGGCATAGCAACCCACTCCAGTATTCTTGCCTGGAGAATCCCATGGACAGAGGAGTCTGGCAGGCTACAGTCCATAGGGTCACAAAGAGTTAGACGCAACCGAAGCCTCTGAGGACACACACATACTTAAGTTTGGCATGTTATCCTTCAATAAGATCTTAAAAAAACCCCTATGTCCATGTTTAACAACACAGGG
This sequence comes from Bos indicus, assembly GCF_029378745.1. Taxonomy (NCBI): domain Eukaryota; kingdom Metazoa; phylum Chordata; class Mammalia; order Artiodactyla; family Bovidae; genus Bos; species Bos indicus. The sequence continues at coordinate 81,052,166 of NC_091761.1, forward strand.
GCAAGTTTTCACTTGGATATTATCAGGTGTTTATCAAGTTTGTATTTCTACTAAAATATAAAAAGTATGGTTAGTGGCTACATCTCTGAGAAGAAAGAATTTTGCCAAGGTTCTTGCAGAACTTGTGAGTCATCCATTAAGATATATTTCTTGGGGCTAACAACTCAGTAAAGTCTGAGGTGAATTTCTAGCAAAGTCATTTGTCATTTTCAAGTCAGCATGGTTTTGGCACCTGCTTGTCAACAAAGACTGCCACTGTTGGAAACTCACTTTTAGCAAAGTTGTCTGCTTCTGACCAAATGGATTATGATATGGCAGAAAAAGTCAGTGAAATTGTCCTGGCCATATCAGTAATCAGTACAGGTGGCTGACTCAACAGTTTCATGATTGATATGACTTGTTAATTCTATAGTTTGTAGACAGACTATGGCAGGCAATATTGTCTGGTCACACTAGCTTACAAGAATGCATCTTCTATAAGTGTGTTCAAATTCAGCTTGGACTTGCATTCTAGATATTCTAGATGTTTATCTTTTAGTGAGGCGTATTTGTCCCTTAGATCTGATTCATGTTTTTTTCTGTTGTTGATGGTGGTGATGATTTTTTGTTTCTTTTTTTTTTTAAGGTTTATTTTTCAGAAATTAGAGATAACATCCTTATGGATTTTATCATCTTTCATATTAGCTCTCAATACAAAATGACATGCTTAACAGCTACAATGATTTCATCCAGTTTTCTCTGGAACAATTTGTGTTTGAACTGGTAAATATGTGATGCCCTACTGCTGCTGCTAAATCGCTTCAGTCATGTTCCACTCTGTGCGACCCCATAGACAGCAGCCCACCAGGCTCCTCTGTCCCTCGGGTTCTCCAGGCAAAAATACTGGAGTGGGTTGTCCCAACGCATGAAAGTGAAAAGTGAAAAGTGAAACTGAAGTCACTCAGTTGTGTCCAACTCTTAGTGACCCCATGAACTGTAGCCTACCAAGCTCTTCCATCCGTGGGATTTTCCAGGCAAGAGTACTGGAGTGGATTACCATTTCCTTCTCCAGTGATGCCCTAAGGGACTGCTAAATATGGCTAATGTTGAACTGTCTCTCATTTCACTTTCTCTCTTGTGCATATTTGTAAAATAAAATTGCACATAAAAACTGGGCAGCAGAATAGCTTTTCATAAAAATAATCAAGGTAGGCATCTGGTGAAGACATGTGTTCAATTGTTTTGTTCAGCTTATTTAGACCTCAGCATCCTTAACATTTCTGTAAGTAATTTTCTAGTCTTTATAAAGCAAATTCAAGTTGGGTTGTATATACCTCCAAAAATAACTTAGAAAAATTTTCAGTGGTAACTATCTTCTATTTCTTAATGTATTTAGTTGTGTTGTTTTCATGTTCACTCCTAATTAAGGATAAAATTTTAAGAGGTTATTTTCATGTTACCATTGGTCAATATGCTGTTCTATTGAATTACGTTGTGCAACATAAATATTACGTGTTATTAGAAAGTGGAGAACTGCCTTTATCATTAGAGCTCCTAAGGAGTAGCTATAAGTGATCATTTTTCAATGCTTGATAAATCTTCAAAGTTTTCTATGTTTCTGTTTAACTCAGCTATAATTAACACCAGAATTGCCTACCACGAGTAAGAATTTGGATTTATTTTTTTAATCTAATAGAGAAATAAATTTTGCTTCCAGAGGGATCACGAGATGGGAAAGTAGATAGAGATTCACTTTTAAGTTACTGGAAATATGCAATGTTCTGAATACTAGCAAATATTAGTTGAGGTATTTTACATGGTTTGGTTATTCAGCTTAAATCTGAGCTGTGTCTTGTATTATACCTGTTGTTGGTGTGCATTGTTTCTGAAATTCAAAAATAAGTTGTTTAGTGAGTAAACAAATGCATAAATAAACATTTACATTTTATCCAATATTTTACCTTTGAGTAATATATCAGTCTAATTCTGGAAGGAAATAGAGGCTATGCTCAAGCTGAATTCTTTGAATAACAGTTTGAGAAAGGGAATGTTAAAAAAAAAAAAAGAAAAGAAAACAGGCAGAGTATAGGGAAATCTCAAGGGATACTTGACAATTTCAAGGCTAATCATCAAACTTAAGCCTGAAAGAAGTAGAGAAGGAAGCAGTAATAAAAACTAGATAGAAAGATCTCATGGAAAGGGCTGCCTCAAGTATAACCCTGCATGTGTGCATGCATGCTCTGTCACTTCAGTATGTCCAACTCTTTGCACCCCTATGGACTGTAGCCCACCAGGCTCCTCAGTCCATGGGATTCTCCAGGCATGAATATCCAGGATTGGGTTATCATGCCCTCCTCTAGGGAATCTTCCCAATCCAAGGATCGAACCTACATCTCTTGCACTGCGGGCAGATTCTTTACCACTGGGCCGCCAGGGAAGCCCAAGCTATAATCTTAACTAGAGACAATTTAACAGGGGAGAGGCAAGTGTGTGAAGTGGAAACACTGGGAACTCCCTCTCTTGTCTTCCTTAGATCTCTTGCTTCATGTCCTCTTTAGATGAGCACAAGCAGAAGCCAGAGCCCACCGATACTTGTTCATAGAGTTCAGCCCCCCAGACACATGGCTGGCTAGAGTGTCATGAAAGGGACAAACAGAAGCACTCTAACTCTATCATAGTGCTTCTGGGAACTTTCTTACACTTTTCCTTATGCATATTATTTAGAGTTACTTTAGGATGAGTATCAAGAAGTGAACTTAGTAGATTTACCCTACCCTACAACCAAATAATACAAAATTGTTATCTACACCTGAGACCTGTGATCCAATCTTATTAAAATGGGGATAAACAGACATTATCTTCCTCAATATATAAGGAAATAGAATGCCCACACCAACATCCATGAAATAGTCTTGCTAGTGATGTTAAATATCAACCTAAAAATGATCAGTTTGGGAGAACATAATGTTCACGAGAATGAATGACATGGGGAACAAGTTACAGAATCCTAAGAGACCATCCAATCAAATACAGAATGTGGGACATTCTATAGGACAAATGACCCAGTCTTTCCAACACACCAAATACAAGGCAATAAAAAGGAAGGAAAGAGCATCTTATAACCTTTAAAAGACCTCAGAGACATGAGCACTGAATGCAATATGTAGATGTAAGTTGAACTTAATCCAAACCTGCAACAATGACAATGATATTATTAAAAAAATATTACTATGGGCAAGAATTCAGTTCAGTTCAGTTCCTCAGCAGTGTCTAACTCTGTGACCCCATGGACTGCAATATGCCAGGCTTCCCTGTCCATCACCAACCCCGGAGCTTACTCAAACTCAAGTCTATCAAGTCAGTGATACCATCCAACTGTCTAATCTTCTGTCAACACCTTCTCTTCCTGCCTTCAATATTTCCCAGGATGAGGGTCTGTCCCAGTGAGTCAGTTCCTGCATCAGGTGGCCAAAGTATTTGAGCTTTAGCTTTAGCATCAGTCCTTCCAATGAATATTAAGGACTGATTTCCTTTAGGATTGACTGCTTTGATCTCTTTGCAGTCCAGGGAACTATCAAGAGTCTTCTCCAACACCACAGTTCAAAAGCATCAATTATTCAGTGCTCAGCTATCTTTATGGTTCAACTCTCACATCCATACATGACTACTGGAAAGACCATAGATTGACTACATGGACTTTTGTCAGTAAAGTAATGTATCTGCTTGTTAATATGCTGTCTAGGTTGGTCATAGCTTTTCTTCCAAGGAGCATGGGTCTTTTAATTTCATGCCTGCAGTCACCATCTACAGTGATTTTGAAGCCCAAGAAAATAAAGTCTGTCACTGTTTCCATAGTTTCCCCATCTATTGGCCATGAAGTGATGGGACCAGATGCCATGATCTTTGTTTTTTGAATGTTGAGTTTTAAGCCAGCTTTTCACACCCCTCTTTCATTTTCATCAAGAGGCTCTTTAGTTCCTCTTTGCTTTGTGCCATAAGGGTGGTGTCATCGGCATATCTGAGGTTATTGATATTTCTCCCTGCAATCTTGATTCCAACTTGTGCTTCATCCAGCCTGACATTTCGCATGGTGTACTCTGCATATAAGTTAAATAAGCAGGGTAACAATATACAGCTTTGATATACTTCTTTCACAGTTAGGAACCAGTCCAATGTTCCATGTCCTGTTCTAATTGTTGCTTCTTGACCTGCATACACATTTCTCAGGAGGCAGGTAAGTGGTCTGATATTCCCATCTCTTTAAGAATTTTCCACACTTTGCTATGATCCACACAGTCAAAGGTTTTAGCGTAATTGGTGAAGCAGAAGTAGATGATGTTTTTCTGGAATTCTCTTGTTTTTTCTATGATCCAATGGATGTTGGAAATTTGATCTCTGGTTCCTCTGCCTTTTCTGACCCCAGGTTGAACCTTTGGAAGTTCTCGTTTCATGTACTGTTGAAGCCTCACCTGGAGAATTTTGAGCATTAATTTGCTAACATGTGAGATGAGTACAATTGTGTGGTAGTCTTAACATTCTTTGATATTGCCTTTCTTTGGGATTGAGTGAAAACTGACCTTTTCCAGTCCTGTGGCCACTGCTGAGTTTTCCAAATTTGCTGGCATATTGAGTACAGGACTTTAACATCATCATCTTTTAGGATTTGAAATAGCTCAGGTGGAATTCCATCACCCAGCTGCTTGTTTTTTAAGTGGGTTTTATAAATACACAAGTTAATAAGAGATAGATACAAAAGCATTTAACAGATAAAAGAATAACAGTTGTATGATTTTCTTTAAACCAATCCATTGAACAAACAAGCAAGCAAAAAGTGAGGCAGCTGGAGGAGTAACAGAAGGTAAATGGTGTAAATAAATCTGACAAAATGTTGCTAATCATGGAAATCAAGTAAAGTGTACATGGAGATTAATCATATAATTCTCTCCACTTTTATGTATTTGATAATTTTCATTAAAAGTCTTAAAGTAACAGTTAATTAAAATGACTAGGAAAAGAATCAAGCTGATTTATTCTCACATTAGCAGAATATGAGTGTTCTCATTATTTCACCCTCCCCTTACTTACTATTCTAAGGTATGTTTATTTTAGTGAACCTAAATTATTTCTTAATAGTTTAATACTATCTAATTTTTCTCTAAATTTTTATTTCCCTGGATAATAATGAAGCTAAGTATTCATGTATTTACTGTATTTACTCAGTTCATTTTCCTCCTGTGTGAATTGTTTACATAATATCTATTTGATTTACTTTTCCTTAATAATGTCTAATTAATTTTTATACATTTGGTAGTTATATTCACTGCAAATATCCTCCTTCAGTTCAATAACTGTTTTTTTTACATCATTAATATTTTTTACACATGATTTTTTCAAGAAATGACATTTTCAATATTTTATAAGAAAAAAAATCCCCCAATATATTTTATGCTATTTTTTCTAATATTTATAGTTTTATATCTAGACTTTATTTTATATAAAATAACACTGAGAAAACTAAGATCATGGCATCTGGTCCCATCACTTCATGGGAAATAGATGGGGAAACAGTGGAAACAGTGTCAGACTGTATTTTTTGGGGCTCCGAAATCACTGCAGATTGTGATTGCAGCCATGAAATTAAAAGACGCTTACTCCTTGGAAGGAAAGTTATGACCAACCTAGATAGCATATTCAAAAGCAGAGACATTACTTTGCCAACAAAGGTTCGTCTAGTCAAGGCTATGGTTTTTCCTGTGGTCATGTATGAATGTGAGAGTTGGACTGTGAAGAAAGCTGAGCACCGAAGAATTGATGCATTTAAACTGTGGTGTTGGAGAAGACTCTTGAGAGTCCCTTGGACTGCAAGGAGATCCAACCAGTCCATTCTAAAGGAGATCAGTCCTGGGTGTTCTTTGGAAGGACTGATGCTAAAGCTGAAACTCCAATACTTTGGCCACCTTATGTGAAGAGTTGACTCATTGCAAAGACTCTGATGCTGGGAAGGATTGGGGGCAGCAGGAGAAGGGGATGACAGAGGATGAGATGGCTGGATGGCATCACCAGCTCGATGGATGTGAGTTTGGGTGAACTCCAGGAGCTGGTGATGGACACTGAGGCCTGGCGTGCTGCAATTCATGGGGTCGCAAAGAGTCGGACATGACTGAGCAACTGACTGAACTGATGAGGTGAAAATCTATATTTTTTCCACAAAAGTATAATCCATCATCTAATTTACAGCATTATTCACACTACCCTACTGATTTGCAACATGACTTCCTCTATGTACAGATTTCAAAATCATGTGAGTCTGCTTCTAGATCCTGTTCCATTAGAGTACTTGTACATTTCTGTGAAGTTATTATATACTGAATTACTATAGCTTTAGTGTAAGACAATGTAAACAATGTGCACATTCCCTTAACAATTTTCTTCTTCTTTAAAATTGTCTTGTATATTCATGTCTCTTATCTTTTCTTATAACTTTAAAGCCAAATTGTCAAGTTCCATAAAACAGTCACTGATATTTTGTGTGTGGATTCAAAGGCTCACTGTTACTTGGAAGACAAAGTTTCCCAGAATAATTTATAAATTCAATGCAAGTGTAATCAGACATGTGTCTCTCTTAATATATTCAAGTTTCTTCTATGATCATCAGTAAAGATTTATAATTTTCTCCATGAAGAGTTTTACATTTCCCTAGGTTTGCTTGAAAAACACCTTACATTTTTATTGCCATTGTGAGTGCAATTTTGATATATTTCATTTGTTTTAGTACATGTGTAAGACTATGATTAATTCGCATTCTTACATAGTCTATTAGACTTTTTTATTAACTGTAGTTTTTTACAGTATTTTTTGGTGTTTTCTAGGTAAAATGACATTAGCTCTTGAGTGCATCAACAGTTTTATTTTTCCCGTTTTTTACTTCCCTCCCCTTCCCAATCCTTATTTTGCTGTGCTGGTTAGTACTTCCAGAACAAGGTGAAAATTGCAATTAATATATTATTTTTCTTCCCAGTTGAAATGCTGATGCTTCTAAAGTTTTATCAGTAAATATAATAATGTTTAATCTAGTTTATGTTGCTATCATTTTAGTTTCTGTTCATATGCTTAACAGTTTAGGGGAATCACTTTTTCAAATTTTCTAACTGTCTATATTAGGAATAAGTGTAAAATTTTGTCAAATTTTTTTTGGATATATTAAAAAAATTATCATATTTTTCTTCATTCATAATATGGTGATTTTTAAATTTTTTTCATATGATGTTTTTAGATTGATCACTTTGGTTAGCTTCAATATAGACAACTAAAATAATAATAAACATCTGTTAAATTTTATATGCTGTTATTTTTGCCTAACATTTTTTTTTCATGTGAAATGGAAGTTTTATTTTTTTTTAATTTTATTTTATTTTTAAACTTTACAATATTGTATTAGTTTTGCCCAACATCGAAATGAATCTGCCACAGATATACCCATGCTCCCCATCCTGAACCCTCCTCCCTCCTCCCTCCCCATACCCTCCCTCTGGGCCATCCCAGTGCACCAGCCCCAAGCATCCAGCATTGTGCATCGAACCTGGGCTGGCATTTTTTAATTGAATTTAAATATTATCTATTTTTTAAAATTTCTCTGTACTTTGTTTCTTTAATTTTGCTCTTTGAGTGTCTCTTGATTGTCTGTTGAATACTAGATACTTTTTGATAACATATTAACAACTCTAGATTTGTTTCTTATCTCTGTCTAACCTAAGTTGTTGCTATTTCTTTGTTTATAAATTTGCCTAGACTAAATCTGTGATGTTGGTCTCCCTACTAACATTATGGCCATTGATCTCTGCTCAAATTTTTGGTTGTTTTTATTTCTAAGCTAGAGTTCCTGGGCTTGCATAGGTTAGAGGTCATCCACCTTTGGCTAGAGTTAGTGCTCAAAAATTTCAAGCCAATAAAGCTTCAACCCTCAGCTTTATTTTTCTGGGCTCCAAAATCACTGCAGATGGTGACTGCAGCCATGAAATTAAAAGACGCTTACTCCTTGGAAGGAAAGTTATGACCAACCTAGATAGCATATTCAAAAGCAGAGACATTACTTTGCCAACAAAGGTTCCTCTAGTCAAGGCTATGGTTTTTCCTGTTATCATGTATGGATGTGAGAGTTGGACTGTGAAGAAGGCTGAGCACCTAAGAATTGATGCTTTTGAACTGTAGTGTTGGAGAAGACTCTTGAGAGTCCCTTGGACTGCAAGGAGATCCAACCAGTCCATTCTGAAGGAGATCAGCCCTGGGTGTTCTTTGGAAGGAATGATGCTAAAGCTGAAACTCCAGTACTTTGGCCACCTCATGCAAAGAGTTGACTCATTGGAAAAGACTCTGATGCTGGGAGGGATTGGGGGCAGGAGGAGAAGGGGACGACAGAGGATGAAATGGCTGGATGGCATCACTGACTCGATGGACGTGAGTCTGAGTGAACTCCGGGAGCTGGTGATGGACAGGGAGGCCTGGCGTGCTGCGATTCATGGGGTCGCAAAGAGTCAGACACGACTGAGCGACTGATCTGATCTGATCTGAGGGTGTGTTCAAATTTCAGGTCATTTTCAAATCTCCCTTGACTCTTCCCTGTTCACTTGTATTAACCTGCCACCCCCTCTCTCCTAAAGTAATGTAGATATGTATGGGTGCAATGTGTCCTTCCTGATCACTTCTGCACATGCGCATAACCTTTGGTAGATGTCTTATGTATGGGCTGTGCTTAGTTGCTCAGTCTTTGTGACCATGTGGGCTGTAACCCACCAGGCTCCTTTGTCCAAACAAGATTACTGGAGTGGGTTGCCATGCCCTCCTCCGGGGTATCTTCCCAAACCAGGTCTCCTACATTGCAGGCAGATTCTTTACCACCGTCTGAGCTGCCAGAGAAGCCCCTTGGGTATACAGCAAATTAATTTTGCTGTTTATGACTATTTTATCTCACTGGAACTCTCTGTTAAATATCCTGTTAGACTGATGGTGCTCCTTGCTTGCTTGCTACTGAATCACCACCTTGACAACAAAAATCTCGTGAATCCTCTTCCAGTAGCAGCAACAAAGGTGCCAGTTTTCATGGTTTGCCATGGCTATGCATTCATGGAAAGGCCTGATGACAGAACTCAGTTGCAGATAGGGAGAAAGGGAAGCAGCCTAGGAAAATAATGCCATATACCTTCACTGTTCTTTCTTGAAGTTCATTAATAAATGTGTTTTTCAGGAATAATCACTTCTCAGTTTGTCAGATACATTTGGTCAAATTCCAGAGTGCTCATGAAATTGTTGGTTTGGGATATTTTGTCCAACTTGATAGTTATTTTTTAGCAGGTGAAGTTGTCAACCTCATTACTCCATCATAGGGGAAAGTCAGAACTCTATTATACTTTTTTATGTTCTATGATTTATAGGACCATCTAATTTGCCCAGTGATCACACCCTTTGAGTTATTCATAAGTGTTTCAAAAGCCCTTGAGGTCTGAATACTTTACTTTCAGAGCCCTTTCATTGTGATTCCCCAAACCAGCAAAATGCTTTATTGTCCCCTAAATGGTTTGTATTTTCAGTGTGGATTTGGCCTGTATTTGCTCTTTCCTGGCCAAGTCAGGGTCTTCTTTTGGGTAAATTAAATTTAGTTTATCGATTTACCAGCTTTTAGTGGACTTGAGATATTGCTCAGAAAATTATTTTATCTTAAATTTATTCCACCATATTAATAAATTCATAATTCTCAACTAGCAACTCTGTTTCTGCCACTGCTGTTCCACATATTTTGTATGGTCTTGCTTTTAATATATGAATTTATAGATAACAAACATGGACTTGGCTTTACTGACATATTTATTTAGCTATCTGTAATGTTTCCTTGTTCCATTCCCATTTTTTGCTTCTATCTTGATACTAATGCATAATTTACTATTGATATTATTTCAGTCTCCAGATTTGCATTGCAGTAGTTTTTCTTTTCATGAACAAATGATTCCTATGTAAAATTTCAGGTAAGCAGTAACTTCACAAGAGTGTGTGGCAGATTATTATTAAGTAGTAAGTGACAAGGAAAATGACTATGAGATTCCTGGTGATAGTAAATATCAGCTACTATCTTACCCTGATGCTGGTTTCATTGATCTTAAGGGATAATGTGAAGAGAGCAATAGCTCTTGGTCTTTAACTACTTATATATATATCAGATGCTTTGGATATATTATTTTACTTGAATTACTTAGTGTGGTTCTCACAATAAAACTGTGAAGTAAGTATTGTTAATAATCACATTTTTTTTAAAGTTAAGAGATGAAGGTATGGGACACAAGTTTGAATTACTGAAGAGACTAGCATGGCATGGTCCAGACTGATCAGAATAGATTCTAGCTTCATACAATGGGGATGGCTTCCTTGGTACTTTCAAAACTAGAGTTGCTAAGGAGCAAAGTGAGAAGAGGGTGAATCAATGTTGCATTTAGCTGCAAATGGCAGAAATTTCAAATAATAACAGCTTAAACGGGATTCTGTTTCTTTCATATCACAATAAATCAAGGGTTAGACTGGCGCTGGATTGCATATGTCTTTACTCTAATGTGTCCATGCACTTTTTATCCTCTTGCTTTGTCTGTAGCTTTTGTCCTCATGATCACAAGATGGATGCTGAATCTTCAGACATCATGTTAGTATCCCCAAGAGGAAGAAAAATTGGTGAAGGCAAAGTGTCAAATAGATATACTTGTGGCTTTTATAAACTTTTCTTGATTCTGTCCCACGAATGCATTGAATACCAACCCAGACATTAGGTGCCTCCTGATGTGATAAGATATAAAGTATCCATAGAATTATATTATATTATATTATATGAAGTATTCGTGCCAAGAAGTTGAACTCAAATTCAATGGATGAGAACTTAGGCTAACATCCAGTTATAGTAAATGCAGGACTAAAGAAACAGGTTAAATGGCACCAAGAATATGCAATCATATATATTCAGAAAATAGGCTGTTCTATGGGACAAGCAACTAGATTTAACCAACAATTCAAAGACATACAGAAAAATGATAGAAAGATGGATGGGTATGATTACTCTAGATTAAGAGAGGTTTAGGAACTGGTCAGAATGGTCATCATCAAAAAAACCTACAAAATATAATTGCTGGGGAGAATGCTGAGAAACGGGAAACCTCCTGCACTGTTGGTGAGAAGTTGATACAAACATTCTGAAGAACAGCATTAAAAATTCCTTCAAAAAAAAAAAAAAAAAGAAAACTAGGAATAAAACTACCATATGACCCAGCATTTCCACTACTGGGCATATATCCTGAGCAAACCATAATTCAAAATGATACATGTACCCCAGTGTTCATCACAGCACTATTTACAATCGCCAGGACATGAAAGAAATTTAGATGCCCATCAACAGATGAATGGATAAAGAAATTGTGGTACGTATATACAATGGAATATTAGCCATGAAAATACACAAATTTGATGAACCTAAAACCTGTTATATAGAGTGAAGTAAGTCAGAAAAAGAAAAACAAATATCATATATTAACACATTTATGTAAACTAGAAAAATGGTACTTATGATCCTATTTGCAGGGCAGGAATACAGATGCAGACATAGAAGATGATTTTGTGGACACAGTGAGGGAAGAAGAGGAGAGGATGAATTGAGAGAGTAGCATTGACATGTATACACCACCATGTGTAAAATAGCTAGCTAGTAGAAAGCTGCTGTTGGAGAAGGAAATGGCAACCCACTCCAGTGTTCTTGCCTGGAGAATCCCATGGTCGGAGAAGCCTGGTAGGCGGCAGTCCATGGGGTCGCACAGAGTGAGACACGACTGAAGCGACTTAGCAGCAGCAGCGGCAGCAGAAAGCTGCTGTATAGCATAGGGAGCTCAGCTTGATGCTTTGTGATGACCTAGAGGGGTGGGATGGGGGGTGGAAGGGAGGCTCTAGAAGGAGGGTATTTATGTTTATTTATGGCTAATTTGCTTTGTTGTATGGCAGAAGCCAACACAAAATTGTAAAGCAATTATCCTTCAATTAAAATTTTTAAAAAAGAAACAAAGAAATAATAAAAAAAAATAAAAGAGGTTTAGGAGGCATTACAGTCAAATTCAATGAGTATTATTTGTTTGTATCCTGATTCCAAATGCCAATTTTTGAAAGAAGGAAATTTTAATTGGACTCAATTTTAAATGACAATAATTGACAATTTTGTGAGTGTGGTAATGGCATCCTGGTTTTATAAAGAAAATGTTCTTACTTTTGAAAGATGTATATAGACGTATTTATGAATGAAACTATAGTCAGATATTTGCTTTAAATACCTCAGCAACAATAATAGCAGGAATGAGTAGAAAATGGTGTTTAAGAAATAATTTAGAAAAAGGAAAAGAAGCACAGGACCAAGTCACAGAATTTGCACAAGTACATTTCAATGCATAGAGTGAAACAGGAAAAAAAATAAAAAGAAAGTGGAGAAAAAACTGTTAAAACTGGGAATCAACCTCAAAAAGTTAGGCTTTTTTATTTTTTTCAGTCTATTTTCTTTGCAGGACTAACCTTGGACTAAATCTTCAGATTCCCCAGCATCTCACCTTCGAAGCCTGTTCATTTCTTCCCTCTGCGCCACTCAGAGGTTGCAGTTACTCACTCTCCCTTGGTTTCACCACTAACCACACGTGTACGTTAGAATATGACCAGACTTCACTGATGTTAGGGGACTCAGCAGATGTTCATGTAGCAGAAACACAAACAACTTAAATTAGGCTCAGGCTTTGGCCTCCCACACTATTTCTCAGCCCTCCCTGTTCTCCTTTGTTCTCCCTGACAACTCTCAGAAAGTTCTTCTACATTGTTATACAGAGGAATGTTGCTGTCTGCCTTCATTTGTATTTCCAAAAATCTCAATGTGTCTGGTAAATGATACACTATCTCTTTTGAGTTTCATCCTTTCTCTTTCCCACATCAGTCTCTGTAAAAAGAGCAAGAAATAACAAGATTTGCTTCCTCAGTGATGTAAACTGTGCTAGGTCACCACCTCCCTACCTCCAGAAAGCAGAAGTAGCTATATAATTTTGGCTTTAAATATTTTTTTTTCTATTTCAAAGGTGCTCATCTAATTAAATTCATACTTTACATCAGGTGGGATACCTGATGTTACCAATCCCAGGTATTGGGGAGGACTCTAAATCCTTCTGCTCATTGCATCCTGGTATGAAGTCACCAAGGAAACCACATACGGTCAAGCACTAGATGAAACAGTGCTTCACTTATTCAGAGAAGAGATAGAGCAAGATCAGCTTTAGTAGTGGGAGTCCATCGGTACCCCCAGGGCAATTAACCTGTGTGCAACCCCCTCCTGTGTCCCTGTTACAGGACACTATCCCCTCTCTGCAGAGGACAGATAAAGCAGTGGGGTTGCCCAGGTACCCTGTGATGCATTCATTCTAAACAGAGACGGAAAAAGTACTCACTGAGTCCCATACAAGGTGACAAGACTGACACAGGTTGTGTGGACTCTTTTCTTTTGTGAAGGATGTGTGAAGGATGACCCAAGGCTCATTCTCATATGGCTGAGTGGGGGAAGAAAGACTATGTGCGTAACTTTTCCTAATATTTTATATACTATTTTAATTTTAATTTTACATTTTTCATGTTCTTAAACCAATGCAATATGTAAAGTTAAAAAATAAAATAAAAAAATAATAAAAAAAATAAAAGCATTGCAATTAAAAAAAAATTACTGGCAATTTTATCTTTCTTGCTTTTAAAAACTCCTTAAAGGAAAGGTTCTTACATGTCTTTTGTTATTGTCACCAAGTGTGGAAGATAGATTAGCTATATTCTTCTCTGTCTTCACAATCATGTTATTTCAGAACATTTTGATACAAAGACTTTTCCTTACTGTGATTGCTGGAACAATATATACTCCATAATAGTCATGGCTGTAATAACAATATTAAAGTATAATGATGAACAAGCAGTTCTTGGCATCTATTTTTTTCATCTGAAAAAGGAAGAATTTAGGATGAGTGATCAGTAGTAACACTTCCAAATTTAAGCTTTTTTCAGTGTATTTTATTTCATATTCAAAAAAAAAAAAAAAATGAGGGAATTCAATGGCATAAAGAGATTAATCTCCCAAAGACAGTATTAAAAGACAAGGTAAATATAGATTTCTGTTCTCTTAGTATCTTTGCCCAAGGAGATAAAATTCCTAAGATTGACTTTTCCAAGTTACATGAAAAATTCTGTATGGACAGCAAATCCAGGTACAGATGTTATGGACTGGCTTGCTCTGTAGAAATCACATACAGCATCAGACTTCTGTATGTACACACAGAGTTGGAAATGGAAGGCCACTTTTCCTTTTGGGAGGAGTGACTCTAGAGAGATATCAAGATGGGCACAAAAGTAAAGGTCTATTAAGTGGTGGTGATGTCAGGCCTCTTCAGGGCCTTTAAAGGTAAAGTATTCCCAGAGTTTGAATTAATCTGAAGAACAGCAGTTCCCTATGAGCTCTAACAAATGTGTATAAATAGAGGACAAGATTCGCATCCCCAGTGTCTGTGCCAGCCCTGGGATGATGATTAATGAAACACTGCTGAGCTGGAGATTTGTAAAGAGTGGATGGCAGCAGGATTCCCAAGGAGTTTTTGAATTGGAATTGAAGAAGATAAGTTCAAGCAGGGAGGACAGAAGAAATGCTGTAAGGATGAACAAAATTGCAGCTTCAAGTAATGCAACCTAGATGTGGATTCCTAAGAAACCATGAATAATGGGGTCATTCTTTTTGTTCAAAGCTTCAGGTTGAGTAAGTCTAAATTATAGACCCATGACTAGGAGCAGACTAAGTCGGTATACCAGAACCACATGGATTTAGACCCATAAGACAGAACATATAAATAATCTAAAAAGTGCTGATTTGATGTATTCTTTTGAACTACCTGCGGGAAAAATTCCTTGCTTAATCATTTGCAAAATAAATACTTAAATTCCTCAGATTACACAAATTTCCATTATTTTGAGAATCAACAATTTTAAACAAACACTTGCAAAGTTATTTACTGCAAATCATTCTTTTACACTAGTAGTAGGTTTCTCAAATTTTTTTAAACCAAGAAACCCCTTATTCACTGATTTATTTTATAATCTTGAATCAATTAAATAATAATTTTATCATTCACATTTCCATTTAATTAAGAATACATTTCTATATTTGTCTTAATTTGCTACGATTTATTTCAGACTTATCATGAGTGTACATGTACCACAGAGCCTCTAGTGGCTCAGATGGTAAAGAATCTGCTTGCAGGAGACCAGGGTTCAATTCCAGGGTTGGAAGATCACCTAGAGAATGGACTGGCACCCCATTCAAGTATTCTTGCTGGAGAATCCCATGGACAGAGGAGACTGGCAGGCTATAGTCCATGGGGTCGCAAAGAGTTGGACATGACTGAGCAACTAACACTCACTCACTCACTCACTCCATGTACCACAAACTGGATTAAGGACTTCATTTCTAATTTAATAGAAAAACCATCTTGATAAATATTTCTGTATTCACTCACGTTTTATAACAGGAATCTGAGGATAAGTCAGGGTAACTAGTAGTTAATGGTAATAACGAACAACACGCATGCTCAGTCATACTGGAGTGGATTGCCATTTTGCCCTCCAAGGGATATTCTGAACCCAGGGATCAAATGCGTGTCTCCTGAATCTCTTGGCAGAATCTCCATTGGCAGGTGGATTCTTTACCACTGTGCCACCTGGGGAAATCATATTCTATTATCTCACATAAGCTGTGAAAGATCCAAGTCATGTTTTACCAATCCCAGGAATTCAATGACTCTTACAGATTTTTTTCCAATTTATAAATTTGCAGTGCAAACAGACTTTTAAAAATTGATCAATCAACATGAATTTAGTAAGTTTTAGTTAATTTTAGCACTTGTAATATATTCTGTGATGAGTCCCCAGTATTCATTCAACCCTGCTGCTGTTGCTGCCGCTGCTAAGTCACTTCAGTCGTGTTGGACTCTGTGTGACCCTATAGACCGCAGCCCACCAGGCTCCTGTCCCTGGGATTCTCCAGGCAAGAACACTGGAGTGGGTTGCCATTTCCTTCTCCAGTGCATGAAAGTGAAAAGTGAAAGTGAAGTCGCTCAGTCATGTCCAACTCTTAGCAACTCCATGGACTGCAGCCTTTCAGCCTCCTCCGTCCATGGGATTTTCCAGGCAAGAGTACTGGAGTGGGCTCATTCAGCCCTATCTGATGATAAAAAGTCACATTAATCCCAATCCTCTTGTCTGGCCAGTGAAAGGAAAGGCATGTCTCTTGGTCACTTTGGGTAAAGATAGGAACATAGAGGGTTTCCCTGGTAGCTGAGCTGGTAAAGAATCTGCCTGCCATGTGGGAGATCTGGGTTTGATCCCTGGGTTGGGAAGATCCCTTGGAGAAGAGAACAGCTACCCACTCTAGTATTCTGGCCTAGAGAATTCCATGCAGTGGCAAAGAGACAGACATGACTGAGTGACTTTCACTTTTATGGTAGGAACACAGAGAGAGATCAGTCGCTCAGTCGTGAATGACTCTTTGCGACCCCATGAATCGCAGCACACCAGGCTTCCCTGTCCATCACCAACTCCCGGACTTCACTCAGACTCACGTCCATCGAGTCAGTGATGCCATCCAGCCATCTCATCCTCTGTCGTCCCCTTCTCCTCCTGCCCCCAATCCCTCCCAGCATCACAGTCTTTTCCAATGAGTCAACTCTTCGCATGAGGTGGCCAAAGGACTGGAGTTTCAGCTTTAGCATCATTCCTTCCAAAGAAATCCCAGGGCTGATCTCCTTCAGAATGGACTGGTTGGATCTCCTTGCAGTCCAAAGGACTCTCAAGAGTCTCCTCCAGTACCACAGTTCAAAAGCATCAATTCTTCGGCGCTCAGCCTTCTTTACAGTCCAACTCTCACATCCATACATGGCCACTGGAAAAACCATAGCCTTGACTAGACGAACCTTTGTTGGCAAAGTAATGTCTCTGCTTTTGAATATGCTATCTAGGTTGGTCATAACTTTCCTTCCAAGGAGTAAGTGTCTTTTAATTTCATGGCTGCAGTCACCATCTGCAGTGATTTTGGAGCCCAGAAAAATAAAGTCTGACACTGTTTCCACTGTTTCCCCATCTATTTCCCATGAAGTGGTGGGACCGGATGCCATGATCTTCGTTTTCTGAATGTTGAGCTTTAAGCCAACTTTTTCACTCTCCACTTTCACTTTCATCAAGAGGCTTTTTAGTTCCTCTTCACTTTCTGCCATAAGGGTGGTGTCATCTGCATATCTGAAGTTATTAATATTTCTCCCGGCAACCCTGATTCCAGTTTGTGCATGAGGATATTCTACCCTCTTAGGATCAACTAGATTTAGAGCAAGGCCAGTAGTGTGAATGAGAGAAAGAACTTAAATCTTTTTTTTACATTGTAAGCCCACAAACCTACTGACTCTGAGCCCAGCCCTACCTAAAAGCCTTGTGAGCTTATACATGTAACATTTTAAGCCAGTTTATGTAGGGTTTTCTGTTATTTGCAATCAAAAATTAGGAATAGCAGGAGATCAGGATTGGTAGGTATCATAGGATCCAATTAGAGTGAATCTAAAAGCCAGACAAAAGTATATAACTAGCTCTGCATAAAATAAGGAATCATTCTCAGTTTTTAAAGTGATAATGTCATGATACAAGATGTCATTACTACTACTGGCCTGGCAGTGTTACGCAACATGGATTCATTGGTAGAGTGTGGTAATATTTTGGCCTAATATTTAAGACATAAAATAAATAGAGCTTATATTAGAGAGAAGACAGGACATGAAACCATGATGTGATAAGAAATTATAGGATTTTAAATTACTTATGCTAGATTATTAGCTAGATTATTAGGATAAAAAAAAGTAAAATTCAAAGATGATATGTGTTTCCCTGTTTAATAACATTTATATAGAGTCTTTCAAGGTGCCTTTCATTTTCTAGGTTTTTACATATATTGATTCTAACTATCAAACAGCCTTATATGTTGGTTATCTTTCTTTCTCTTTTAGAGATGAGAAAACAGAATAACTCATTCAAACCTCATAGCAATTGAATGGCAGAGGTAGGATTAAAATATATGTAGATAAATATCAAGTGTGAAGCTCTGAAGGAATGGCCTTGGGAAAATAAAAAGTCTTAAATATGTAGGGTTTGAGATATTGATGAGGCTCTTAGGTATCCAGGACCAGAGTTTAGGTGAATGAATGGTTGAGGCAGTGAATAATCTCAGAATTTTAGATTTAACACCAGTAAATCATAAAAGCAATAACCTAACAGTATTATATAAATTTGAAAAGCATTCTTCAAGACTACTTAGCAAGAATTCAAGTGACTTACTGAATTAATAAGATTTTAGTTTACAGCAGCAGTATAAAGAGTACAAATTTTAAAAAATTACCAAAAACAAACTGGACATGGGTAATGACTTATCTTACTATGATGGTTATTAAAAAATATATATATTTTTTCAAACAGGAATGGGGTTAGTGTGACTAACTTTTGTCAGTTTATCTATTATTTTATTTTCTAACTTGTTAGAAACACTAAACATAAAGATGAGATCATATTGTTTATGTGCTGAAACAGCTCTCATCTTCTGACAACTTAGCAGTTAATCTACCACTCTGCATTCCAGTCTCTTTCTCTTCAAAGGGCACTCTGTTTTTACTAAATTCCTTTGGATATACAATCACTTTAAAAAGTGAGAAAGATTATAGAGTGTGTGAAAAATTATGCATCTTCTATGTACTTTGTTCTCAGGTTGACTTTGCAAATACGGAAGAAAGGAGAAGGAAGTGCCTCCATTTATGATTTAAGAAAAAGGCCCAGAGATATGCCAGGGAGAATCATTTCTTACTCTATCAATTTTATATCAATTTTATCTTTTATAAAATTTTTAATAAAATTCTACTTATAAAATTTTTACTTACTTAAAAATTTATAAAATTTTTCTTACTCTATCAATTTTATCTTTTATAGTTTGGGGACAATTAGTAAGATTATCAAGATATTATTAATTCATATCTGTGTTTCAATTGATTTAATCAGACTATCAGATGGAAATCTAAGTAACTTGAGGCTTTTATTCAGTGGGTAGATGAAAGAAGGATAATAGTAATAAGGCATCAAACTCTATTTGTGTGGACCAATATTCTAAGTTGGCTGTAACACACTGCCATTTTAAGATTTATTTTTATTTAGATATATACAAATAATGTAAACATTATTAACTTTATCAAATGACATGCATACAGGAAGTATTACAATGTATACATGATCCATGAGGAACTTTGATCTTAACCAGTGTCCCCTCCAGACAAAATGGTTTCAGGATGCACTCTTCAGACTGCTTTCTTAGCATCAGGTCATTCCAGGAAAATGCACGACAATTGAGCTTAAATTCAGCCATCTAAAATATTGAAGTCATTAGAAGCTTATTGTAAAAATCTGATCATTTATTGTCACCAATCAATATTTAATGTGAATATAAAAGCATGCAAACATTTAGTAAAGTGTTAGTTTCAAATGAACTTTTCTTGTTTTTGCTTTTCAGTACTTATTAATTGACATCTACTATGTGTCAGGGATGGGACCTGCAGAGGAAAATTGACCCTGATCTCATCCTCAAGTCAGTTAGTGACAGTCTAGTTTGAGTTTTGAAGTTTTACCAAAAGAGTTCTACCTTTGAAACCCTCAGGGAGAATTTTACCATTTATAAATTTTAAGCTTCATGGGAAAATATGCAGTTTTTACTTGAATTGACATTTTTTTGAAATATCATCTTTACGCCAAATAATGTAAATGCAAATAATTTATCACTACTTCAAATATATACTTTATGTAAGTTAACAACATATTTAAATCACTGAATTATTCTATTTCTGGCTTTGGATTAAAGTAAGTAACTAAATGAAATATAGTGGGGTAAATGTTAAATTTTACAAAGGGAATATATCACACCAAAATAAGTTGTGCTCCTTTCCTCCATTTTTCTCTTTCCCAAAATTAAAGTAGGGATGTTCCCTTGTTGCCGCCTAAGGTAAGAAATCCAATCATTCGTTTAAACCAGACATTAATTGCAAATTACTATTAATTACTATTTTATGAATAGTAACAAACTATTCATATGTTTATTTGGAGTAGATGAATAATAACATTTATACTCTCTATAATAGCAAACGGAGAAGGCGATGACACCGCACTCCAGTACTCTTGCCTGGAAAATCCCATGGACGGAGGAGCCTGGTAGGTTGCAGCCCATGGGGTAGCGAAGAGTTGGACATGACTGAGGGACTTCACTTTCACTTTTCACTCTCATGCACTGGAGAGGGAAATGGCAACCCACTCCAGTGTTCTTGCCTGGAGAATCCCAGGGACGGGGGTGCCCACTGGGCTGCCGTCTATGGGGTCACACAGAGTCGGACAGGCCTTGAAGAGACTTAGCAGTAGCAGCATAATAGCGCAGGTGTTCAATCAATGAGATTATTTTTATCAAGGCATAAAAACAAGTATTCAAGAGATAATTTTTAAAGGACAAATATCCTAGATGTCCAGTTGAGTTAAATTCTGAACAAGTTGGAGAGTCTAATGTTTGTTTAGAGATTTTATAAGAATTTGTTTGGATAGATTGCAAATGTCCTCTTTTAACACTTTTCAGAAGTTTGGTACTCTTTACTCTGCAACCTTCAGCAGAGGGTTTTATGTAAGAAGGAGTGCCAATGAATACGTGTGAAGAAAATGAATAAAAATACTTTTACTGGAGAGAACACGACTTAGGTCATGTTTCTTTCCTCCCACCCCCACCTTTGTAATGTAGCCAAAGGCAATTGAATCTGTGCTTTGCACTGCTATACATCCATTCCCAACAGCAGCCAGGGAGCAGCAAAAGGAGTTACTGAGGCAGAATTAGACTAATCAAGTTTCCGTTTCCATTCTGCCTAGAGGGAAAGATGACACCTGCTTATTGCAGCTTCAAAGTGTTGAAATCCTTTCTGCCTTCATGTGGTTACTATGCATATTCTCTGGTGGATTAAATGAGGGGAATGCATTACAGTTTTAAACTTTGATGCCCCATTAAGATGAATATGCACCTAATGAGCTGAAAAATTACCAAGACTACTTTCACGATTCCCCCTACCCTCACTCTCATGGGGAACTAGCTAATCAGGATGGGAGTGCATCTTCTGTGTTCTTAAACCACTGGCTATGAAATTTGGCCAAAGACCTTATTCAAACACATGTTTAGTATTTTATAATATAAGCAATAAGTGATGCTTCAATTAATAGAAAAGAAAGAACAGTTTGCCTTTTAATGATGAATGCAATAGTTATAGGCCATTTGGATATAAACAAGATATAAGCACAAAACCCTGAGGATTTATTCATAGGCCAAATATACTTATTACTGTCAACGTTTCATAATTCCAGTAACCACTTTCACATATACACCTCACCAAAATGTATAGAATATTTGAAAAACAAGCAATTTTTGTCACCTCAGTAACACTTGAGTCTTATTTTTTAAAAGCTGTAATATAGCAATTTAAAATATGAATTTAAAATATGTCCTTGCTACTTAGGTCAGGCAATATAAGAATGAAGCAATTTCAGGGGACAACACCAGGAGCTGAAGCCAATTATATTTCAGTGTTATTCACAGATATTCCTACCTGCCAAGTGGAGTGCGGCAAGTTGTATTCACACTGTGATCTATGAGCATGGGTATGAAGCTCAATTTTCTCTCAAGGGACATCTTCTAACAAACAGTTGACAGAGCAAAACACAGTTAGAAAGGAACAAATGAAAAATCTAATAAATATGATGCAATTTTTTTTAAACAGGGCGTTTTATAATGTGTAATTCAAAGCAAAAGTTCAGTTTCTGTATAAGGACATCAAGGCAGGAGACATGATGCTAAGTCGAAATGCTGAGCAAATTTGGCTCACAAGAGATCTCTTGCTTTGTGTGAAATTTAGTTATATATGATTATAATATTTATTAGAGTAATGTATGTATTAAACAATACATGATAAATTCTGAAATAACAAATATTGTGTCCTTAATTGCATGTGTAATTTTAATCTAGTTCAAGAGTATTAATGTATTAATACCAAAAAGAAATTATGAGTAATGTTTTTTAAAATTTTGTTTAACTTCTACCAAATGTCAGAGAAAAAGGCAAATTCTTAATTTAGAAGTAGGAATTCAACAGTCCTGTTAGAGAAGACTTATAAAGAATGCTATTGCTTATGGATAGGTAAAAATCTGCATGATTATGGGGTTATCAAAGCACAAAACATTCTGTGTTGATATAATTTTGGAGTCAATCTTTTCCAAAGTTTTTGAATAATGCACAAAAGGTAACAGTTTAGAGTATAGTTATAACAAAAATAAAGATAGACAAAAATAAAATTTCCTGTTAAAATTAGTAAATGAGTTGAAATTTCTTAGTTTCCTGAACCCAACTTTTTATGATTATGCTTGTGAATATAAACACTTCAAATCACCAAATATTAATGTGATACTTACTTAGCCTAAATTTAATATCTCTTAGATTTATAAAAGTAAAACAAAATGAATATAACTTCAATTCAAATAGGTTTCTAATTTGTATAACTCTGGAGCACCCCTACTTGTAAATTATTTGCAATCTACTGGAATTATTCACACTTCCTTCATTTAAGCTGAATATAATTGTCCAGAAATAAAATAGAATGATATTCTTTTACTTAATAATGGTTTTCATCATTGCATTGCTTCCTGAACAACTTTTTCAATTTTTACATACTGAGTTAAAGAATCATTATGATTAAATGCAGAGAAATTTTTCCTCCTATCAATAATTATAAATATTTAATAATTTAGACAGAATTTTATTCTCAATAATTTCAAAATGAATAAATCAGAAAATAAGCATACAATCTACTCACTTAAAGCTATTTTATAAAAGTATTTTCTTTAGAATTTTTATTTCGTTTATTCTTGGTTTTAGGAAATTTTTACAAAGATAAGGATAAGATGGTAATATAAATAGCAAACCATTTTATCATATAGGAAATATTATTGAAACTTTAATCATACACACTACATTTAAAATGTCTAGACATATATTTAACTTTGCTTTTATGCTCAACATGCAACATATTTAGAGTATCTGTAGCCAATCTTTCAAACTTCCTCCTATGATCATAGACTTTATCTATGTTTGACAGAAAACATAGATATTAAAAGACATGAAATACATGGTTACAAAAGTATGAGTGTATTCAAAAGACTTTTAACAAATTTATGAATGAAAAAATCCATGAGTTATTGAGATAATTGTCTACGTTGTAGAAAACATTGACTCTTCTCTTTCCTAGGAAACCTTTTTAGTGTGGAAAAATGGAATTATTCATATTAATTTTCAAATTCTAGAGAATATTTTCTCAATTATGAATATTATTGAAAACCTACAGGCAATTCACACAAACTTTAAACATGGAAATTTTAACCAAATTGTATTTTACACAAAAGTATATAAAAAAAAAATCACTGTACTTTGCAGTACTTTACTGCAAAAACAGGTGTAGAAAAAGATATTAGAGTTTAGTATTTACATGTTATACAACACAGGGGAGAAAAGAACAGAACAGAACAATAGATTTCATAGAATTAACTTTCACCTTTGAATTTTATTCATGTCTTATTTGTGTGTGTGTGTCTAAACTATATTTTAGGATATCTACAGCACACGTTTGGAAACAATTGCATTAGGCACAGAATCAGATAAAAACAGGGATAAAATCAGATAAAAACAGCCATTAGTATGATCACCTTCATTTATTATTGTTTGTATCACAAATCAATTGAAAGCTTTCAACATGATGGGGAAACTTTCTACTGATTCTTAACATACATGTTAAATATCACAAATGGCACAAGTGTCTTTAAGAAAAAATTATGCCTAATAGGAACTGGAATCCAAAATTTCCTAACTTTGAAAAGTGAGAACCACGCAGTGCCTCCCTCACATCCAAGTTAATTTGTAATGATTCCACTGAGTGCTGATCTGAAAGCAGCCTCAGTGACCACCGGCACTCTTTTCCCCTCGATGGCTCTCTACAAATCATCTCAGGTACCGCAGCACAAGGCTAGGAGCTAAAAAAATGAATACACCAGTAATTTCTTTCTGAAAATGATTTGACACCCAGCTGATGACAGTAGCTAACAGTATGACCTCCAGACTGTTAGCTCTGCTCAAAGAGCTTCACTTGAAACACCCATGGGGTTATGGATTCCTGCTAATAGCAGCAATAGAATGGATGATGAGTTTATGGCAGGATAGAAAGGCTTTCTCAATTAATTCCGCATCATGTTAAGGCCATTATCATTGGATGTTATCCAGTGAAATGGGGGAAAACTCTCTGAAAGTTCCTCTTAGTTAGAACAATGTATTGTAGCAGATAATAGAAACCAAATTTTTAGATCTCTTTACCTTCAAATAAAAGTTATAGTATTGATCAACAAGCATTGACAACAGGATTTGAAGATTTCCTGGTGAAAGAAATGGCAACCCACTCCAGTATTCTTGCCTGGGAAATCCTATGGACAGAGAAGACTGGAAAGTTACAGTCTATGAGGTCGCAAGGGTCGACACAGTTTAGCGACTCCAAAGCTACAAGATATCTATCTATCTATCTATCTATCTATATATATATATATATATATGGCAGTGGTGTACTTTTTAATGGGTTTCTTATGGTTTAGGGTGATTCACATTTAGGCTGTTGGTTTCTGATGAATAAAGGTAAACAAAAAAATATCATTTAATATTAGGTCATTTTCATTTAGGCAAACTGCTTGTTCAAGCAATATTACTCATAAATACTTTAATTCCATGATTAGTTATTCAGTTCAGTTCAGTTGCTCAGTCGTGTCTGACTCTTTGCAACCCTATGAATAGCAGCACGCCAGGCCTCCCTGTCCATCACCAACTCCCGGAGTTCACTCAGACTCACATCCATCGAGTCAGTGATGCCATCCAGCCATCTCATCCTCTGTCATCCCCTTTTCCTCCTGCCCCCAATCCCTCCCAGCATCAGAGTCTTCTCCAATGAGTCAACTCTTCACATGAGGTGGCCAAAGTACTGGAGTTTCAGCTTTAGCATCATTCCTTCCAAAGAAATCCCAGGGCTGATCTCCTTCTGAATGGACTGGTTTGATCTCCTTGCAGTCCAAGGGACTCTCAAGAGTCTTCTCCAACACCACAGTTCAAAAGCATCAATTCTTCGGCGCTCAGCCTTCTTCACAGTCCAACTCTCACATCCATACATGACCACAGGAAAAACCATAGCCTTGTCTAGACGAACCTTTTTTGGCAAAGTAGTGTCTCTGCTTTTGAATATGCTATCTAGGTTGGTCATAACTTTCCTTCCAAGGAGTAAGCGTCTTTTAATTTCATGGCTGCAGTCACCATCTGCAGTGATTTTGGAGCCCAGAAAAATATAGTCTGACACTGTTTCCACTGTTTCTCCATCTATTTCCCATGAAGTGATGGGAGACCTTTCTCAATATTAAGTGGGCAGAAAGAGCTTTTATGGACAAAGTGACATCTTATTTTACATACATAAAAAATAAAGGGATAATGATTAAGAAACTACCTTAAAACTTTTGTATTTTGGGTATACATTAAGTTTTATCATAGTGGTAAGGTTTTCTTTTCAGCAAAAATGAAGATCATTAAAATCTAAGTCACAGATTATTTCCATCATCAGCATTATTTCTTGTCACCACTCCTTTGCATAATAATATGTGTATTATGTTAAGTGACTGACAACCAAAACTGCATTTGTTGATCTGTCTTAAATGTCCAAGTAGAATAAGTGTACTTAGTTAAAAAATGATTTAAATTTCTTTATATGGGTCAAGGTTTCATTTGAAATTCAATTAATACTGATGCTTACCAGAGACTCTATTTAAAAAGAAAAAGAAAAAAAGACCCCAGAGTCAGAGAAAAACTCTAAAATGATTTTTCAAATTAAGGGAAAGAAAGATACAAAGATTCTTTGCAAATCATTTAATTAAGCTTGTGACAGTACAGCATTCATATAATGCAAATAATCTTTTGATTCTTTTTATTCTTTATATTGGGATATTCTAGATAATTAGTATCTTCTCATACCCCTAAACAGATTATTATTAAACATAAAAGTGTGCCCTGAAGAGATAACAATTATGAGGCTAACTGTGCATATTCCCTTTTACTTATTTACTTATTTTCCCCTATACATTGATATGTATACTCACATGTCACTCAACTGTAGTAACTGGTCTAGATAGACATGCATGTCTGACTACTTTGTATAAGTGCATCTCACTCAATTCTAGTTGATATTGTTAGCTTAGTAATTTCCCCCCCACCTTCAGCTTTTT
Organism: Bos indicus; assembly: GCF_029378745.1. NCBI lineage: Eukaryota > Metazoa > Chordata > Mammalia > Artiodactyla > Bovidae > Bos > Bos indicus. The sequence continues at coordinate 81,078,668 of NC_091761.1, forward strand.
GGTAATGAATTTTTTGTGTGCAAAAATATTTGGCTCTGAAAGTAGTTGTATAGATAATCGAAATGAACCTCCGCGATATATTGATTAGAACTCTACAGCTTAAAGAAAGTAGTTACTTGAGCTTATTAGTAACAGAATAGAGACTAAATCCTCAATATTTTGTTCAGTTCTATTTCAACTGAACTGTTGAACTATCCCTACACTATTGCAACCAACATAATATGTGAGTTCATGTCTACACCTCAAATCTTTTGGTTTATATTTCAGTTATTACATTAACTAAATTATAGCATTATATAATGCATTTAACTCCTCTTTTTATGCAATGAATAATAAACTATTTTTAACAATTTCTCAATTTTCATCAAGTATAATAACATTCTTTTTCAATAAGTGTTTAAATTATATATATATGTAGCCCTAGGCTACAGTGTCCAAAAAGACAGATTCTTGGAAAAAAGGTGTACATTGAGGACTGTACTGGTAATTTTAGGCTAACAATAGTTTGGATTTCCTTATAGAGAATTCAAAAATAGTAAAACACATAGTAGTAAGTTTGTATGGGTTTTAATTTAAATATATTACAGATCAGATCAGATCAGATCAGTCACTCAGTCGTGTCCGACTCTTTGCAACCCCATGAATCACAGCACGCCAGGCCTCCCTGTCCATCACCAACTCCCAGAGTTCACTCAGACTCACGTCCATCGAGTCAGTGATGCCATCCAGCCATCTCATCCTTTGTCGTCCCCTTCTCCTCCTGCCCTCAATCCCTCCCAGCATCACAGTCTTTTCCAATAAATGAGTCAACTCTTAGCATGAGGTGGCCAAAGGACTGGAGTTTCAGCTTTAGCATCATTCCTTCCAAAGAACACCCAGGGCTGATCTCCTTCAGAATGGACTGGTTGGATCTCCTTGCAATCCAAAGGACTCTCAAGAGTCTTCTTCAACACCGCAGTTCAAAAGCATCAATTCTTAGGCGCTCAGCCTTCTTCACAGTCCAACTCTCACATCCATACATGACCACTGGAAAAACCGTAGCCTTGACTAGACGAACCTTTGTTGGCCAAGTAATGTCTCTGCTTTTCAATATGCTATCTAGGTTGGTCATAACTTTCCTTCCAAGGAATAAGTGTCTTTTAATTTCATGGCTGCAGTCACCATCTGCAGTGATTTTGGAGCCCAGAAAAATAAAGTCTGACACTATTTCCACTGTTTCCCCATCTATTTCCCATGAAGTGATGGGACCGGATGCCATGATCTTCGTTTTCTGAATATTGAGCTTTAAGCCAACTTTTTCACTCTCCACTTTCACTTTCATCAAGAGGCTTTTGAGTTCCTCTTCACTTTCTGCCATAAGGGTGGTTTCATCTGCATATCTGAGATTATTGATATTTCTCCCGGCAATCTTGATTCCAGCCTGTGTTTCTTCCAGTCCAGCGCTTCTCATGATGCACCCTGCATATAAGTTAAATAAACAGGGTGACAATATACAGCCTTGACGTACTCCTTTTCCTATTTGGAACCAGTCTGTTGTTCCATGTCAAGTTCTAACTGTTGCTTCCTGACCTACATACAAATTTCTCAAGAGACAGATCAGTTTTTCTGGTATTCCCATCTCTTTCAGAATTTTCCACAGTTTATTGTGATCCACACAGTCAAAGGCTTTGGCAGAGTCAATAAAGCAGAAATAGATGTTTTTCTGGAACTCTCTGCTTTTTCCATGATCCAGTGGATGTTGGCAATTTGATCTCTCATTCCTCTGCCTTTTCTAAAACCAGCTTGAGCATCAGGAAGTTCATGGTTCATATATTGCTGAAGCCTGGCTTGGAAAATTTTGAGCATTACTTTACTAGCATGTGAGATGAGTGCAATTGTGCAGTAGTTTGGGCATTCTTTGGCATTGCCTTTCTTTGGGATTGGAATGAAAACTGACCTTTTCCAGTCCTGTGGCCACTGCTGAGTTTTCCAAATTTGCTGGCATATTGAGTGCAGCACTTTCACAGCATCATCTTTCAGGATTTGGAATAGCTCAACTGGAATTCTACAAGCAGTATTTTGGAGATTATGCAAAAAACACTAGAAATCATTGACTGGAACAGTCAGAAAACACTATTTAATAAAAGTCTAGAAAGTATTGGCTTTATGTGTGTTTTTGGGTTTTTTTGCAGTGTTGTGTCCCTATAATCAAAAGTGGTTTAAAGTGGCAAGGTGACACAATAAGTAAGGCTCTAAGTGCTGGAAACAGACAGCAATATGTTTAAATTTTAGCTTTGTTATTTGCTAATTGTGAAACATTAACCAAGCTGCTTTAAAAAAATCTTGAAATCTTGTTTATCTATAAAACTGGTCAATAATTCCTAATGTGATAAATTCTATTGGTGTTATACAAATTATCATCGTCTTTCTCTCGATCTTGGGATAAAGTATACTTCCTGGACCATTGATGTTGGGGTATGTGACTTGCTGAGGCTATGAAATATGACAAGACATAGGGTGTGGAGTCCTCAGATATGGTTTGCTTGATTAGGACAATCCTCTATTGCTTCCAAGATCACTACAAGAACATCCTTTAGGTATCATTGGACCAAAGGGAACAGAAAAGCACTTGGAGACTACATGAACAAAGTTGATGAGGAAGTTCAGGGGATACACACAGAAGCACTAGTCTTGTGAATGCTTGAGGAAATAGTCTATGTTCCAGTGAGGCATAATAAATACCTTCAACACTTTTGATTTGGGGTATATGTTTCAGTTCAGTCACTCAGTCCTGTCTGACTCTTTGCAACCCCATTGTCTGCAACACACCAGGCTTCCCTGTCCATCACCAACTACTCTTGTCCATAGAGTTGGTGATGCCATCCAACAGCCATCTCATCCTCGGTCATCCTCTTCTCCTCCTGTCTTCAATCTTTTCCAGCATCAGAGTATTTTCCAATAAGTCAGTTCTATACAACAGGTGGCCAGAGTATTGGAGTTTCAGCTTTAGCATCAGTCCTTCCAATGAATATTCAGATTGATTTCCTTTAGGATGGACTGGTTGGATCCCCTTGCAGTCCAAGGGACTCTCAAGAGCCTTCTCTAACACCACAGTTTAAAAGCATCAATTCTTTGGCACTCAGCTTTCTTTACAGTCCAACACTCACATCCAAACATGACTACTGGAAAAACCATAGCTTCGACTAGATGGATCTTTGTTGGCAAAGTAATGTCTCTGATTTTTAATATGCTCTCTAGGTTGGTCATAGCTTATCTTCCAAGGAGCAAGTGTCTTTTAATTTCATGGCTACAGTCACCATCCGCAATGATTTTGGAGCCCAAGAATATAGTCTGTCATTGTTTCCATTGTTTCCCCATCTATTTGCAATGAAGTGAAGGAACCAGATGTCATGATCTTAGTTTTCTCAAGGTGTATGTTTGGAGTATTACTTTTTGTCTCCATGTTACATTCCATTTGATATTTACTAACTGTCCCATTCTTCTCTTCTAACCTTACTTACTCTTATATATTTAGGCTCTTGTACAATGAAAAAATTCTGTTTTGAATATTATTTTCTCTGAAGGATTTAATTTTGCTTTTCCTCTAGGAGGAATCACACTCTATCTCTTGACCATATTGTCAATTATAGTAACTACCTTTTCTATATTCTCAAATATTTTCTCTCTGAAACTCTTACCAACTTTATTTAGTTTTTCTCTCATTCTACTGATTTAAGGTTGAGCATATTTAGTGAAGCACACGTGTCATATGCAGTAAAACACTTTTCAGTTTCCTTGTGCTGCTTACTTCCAAGGAGTAATTCATTTACTGCAGTTATGACACATAAAAACTATTTTGGTTAAAAAATCAATTGAAATTCTTTTATGTTAAAAAGTAGATACTTTATATATTGTTATATAGCTATTGTGATTAAATATTAACAGGAATATGGTAACAAATATGTATGCATAATTGAACAAAACTAGACTGGAAATGTTACTTTCTAAATACTAATCCATACTGTTTATTTTACTTCATTTTAAGTAAGACTATAGTGTAATAGAAATTAAAACTTTCCCTTTTATCATGCTTACAGCTTCATTTTTAAATTATAAATTTAGAAACACAAGGAAAAAAAACAGAAATATCCAGTAAGAGGTTGTTTAGCATCATAAATAAGTTATACTGTCAAAATTTGAGTCCATGACTATTTTTAAATTGTAAAATAATTACAGTAGCTATTGAAATGATTAAAGTATATATATAACATGTTATTACATTTTATATATTTATATCAATACACTATTATAAATTTACATATTTAGTACTCTTGTCTGGAAAATCCCATGTACGGAGGAGCCTGGTAGGCCACAGTCCATGGGGTCGCTAAGAGTCAGACACGACAAAGCGACTTTACTTTCACTTTTCACTTTCATGCATTGGAGAAGGAAATGGCAACCCACTTCAGTGTTCTTGCCTGGAGAATCCCAGGGACAGGGGAGCCTGGTGGGCTGCTGTCTATGGGGTCGCACAGAGTCGGACACGACTGAAGTGACTTAGCAGTAGCAATGCATTTATAATATATAATAATATTCATACATTACTTCTTTTACCCATGTTTTCTGCTTGGACCTCTCTATATTCTCCACTTGAAATAGAAAGCCAAATGCACATTTTAGGTTCCCAAATATATCGTGATACCTCGCATTACCATTCATGTGAATTGACATAATTGGTAGTCCATGTTTACAGGAATAGCTTATCTCTGCTTTCATTCTCAAGCCTGTGAAATGGAAACCACAAAAGAAGTCAACATAGTTAGAGTGATCATATTGGGTAGGCCTCTAAAATAATATAAAAACACACAAACAAATCACACCTGTCTATGCAAAAAGTGAGAGAAAAGGGGGTTAATTGATGACTCAGCTTTAGAGCACAAAATACGAACCAATTTTAACACATTACAACTGAATTCAGTCTTATACAGTTTTTTTTTTTTTGAAAATCAATCATACTGATACCAAATTACATTTTCAAATCTTTCACATGTCTCTAAAAATTGAAAGTATAGATGGGTAGGAAACTGTGCAGTGCTTCTGGCTTATGACATACTTCTCTAAAGGAAGGGCTTCAAAGATTGATAAATCTTACTGTAAAAATCTGTAGAGATTTTGTGCACTCTTTAAATAAAGTATGTGATATTTTGTTTTGAGATTTGTTTTTAGGTATGTCACTCTCTCACATTAGCCTCTGAAATCCTGAAGAACAAGAACCATAGGATTTAATACTGTGCTTTCATAGAGTAAATAAGGAAGGTTTATTGAATAAAAATGAAATAGAATTTTGCTTGAGCTCAATTCATGCTGATTCCTTTACATATTCTCATCAACTATAAGTTATATGATGAAGAAGAGAAACAACTTTTAGAAAATATATAGCTAAAAAAATTTAAGATAGTTCTTTTTGCCTCCCTTTTTAGGCAGTTTATAATTGGGGAGACTTTGAAATTGTACTATCTTTTTTTAAAGAAAAATATTTAAATCAGATGATCTAAAGGGAAAAGAAAAAAAAAACTGAAGGAGAAAATAGGTTGAAAATTATATGAAGTGAGTCGTTTGAGATTCCTTTGACCTGGATGGATAATTAATTTAAAAAATACATAATTGAGGCCATATGAAGAATTTAGGCTTCTACATGGCATCTTAGACTTGTGCATGTAGAACTATGTATGTAGATATATGGGTGCCTGTAGAGAGAAAAGGTGAGAGTCTGGAAGGAAATGACATCCAATTTCACAGTTAAAACATATCTTTTCTTGATGGATATCCAACTTGTAGAGCTGAACACACAGGATTATTGATTCATAGAGTAGAGGAGTTTTGATTTCTCTGACTTTTATTTCTTCATACATTATTGAAAAAGGTTAAAGGTGTGCATGCTTACAACTATTGCATCAATTTTTCAGATCTCAAGGGAGAAGTGTGAAGTTTGCTAACCAGATATTACCTTTCTCTAGGCATTTGTTGGAAGAAAAAATAGATATGTGTAGTGAAAAGATGTCACTGCCATGATCCTATGTGGGGCACTGGAACTACTAGAACCAATATATTTGCAGTGAGTCTTGGAAGGAACAAAAAATGTTTGCAGAAGACATAAGTCTACCACAACAAACCACTCTGTACTCTTATTTTGAATAAAGAGTTGTTCAGTACTGATGAAGAGAGTCACTAATGTGCATGAACTTTTCACCATCCTTGTAATCCAGACTAGTCAACTTTGCATTGCCAACATCTTTTAAAATGCACATCCTTCTCTCTCTCTTTTTGCTTTTTCTCCCTAACTCTGCTTCATTTGGCCAAGTATTTGCCATGGTCTGCTTCATGTTTGCAAATGACTGTGTGTGTGTGTGTGTGTGTGTGTGTGTGTGTATGAATTTTAGATCCAGATGTTGGACATGAACTTTACAATCCTCCCTGGGGCATGGACTGATATTACTCTAGTGAATAATTTATCATACAGAATTTTAGTAAAGAAACTTTTCTTGGTTTCCTCAGAGCTTTTAGAGCTATCCTTTTAGGATATGTGTAAATTACTTCTATATTAGGAAATATATTTCAAGATAGAATATAAATTATCTCCACATTAGTAATTTGTGTATTGCTTAAGGACCAAAAGCAGATAATTCTTATCTTTTTGAGCACACATTCAAATGAACTCATTAGACTGACTTTTGTATGAATTGAAACAATTGATATAACTGAGTTACCACCAGACAAAGGTCAGATAATGTTTTTGGCATCTTAAAAAGTTGCTTATCTTTTGCAGACTGAATTTTGTCCATTTTAATTTTTAATACTTGTGTATGTTGATCAGCATAAGATTCTGCACATAATTATTACATATTAAGTATGATCCTTTTGCTTCCAAGAACATAACATTAGTTGTCCCATAAGATTTTATAATTTTTGGTAAGAATAAGGGTATTAGAGCAATGGTAAAGAATGAAATTTATAGGAAACTGGGATGTATCCAAATAGTACAATATTAACATATTGTTATGCCTGCTTGCCTACTAAGTTTCTTCAGTCATGTCCAGCTCTTTTGTGACCCTATGGACTGTAGCCCGCCAGGCTCCTTTGTCTATGGAATTCTCTAAGCAAGTTTACTGAAGTGGGTATATTGTTATACCCTTCACTTTTTTACGATTTGGAGTTTGAAATACTTCTTACTTATTTCAAGTTCATAGGTGAAAAATAACACACGTTTTGCTGAGATATTTGTATCATAATGTTCTCAGAAGAACAGTCTGCTTGTCTGAATAAATTAATTACCTTGAGGAAAAGTGCTAAGAAAATAAATAAGTAATAAAAAAAAAAACAATACTGAACTTCAGTTCTCTCATCCTTATAATGGGAATAAGATACTCATCACTTATAAAACTCAAATGAAAGTGCTTTTTTTAAACTGAGGAACACTGTCTCCTTTTTACTTTTTCTTGCTGTTGAATGTTTATGTACACACGCATGCACACACACACACACACACACACAGATATATGTATATAGTGCTATATTATATAGTCACGTGAATTTAATTTCTGTTTCACTATATACTGAATAAACACCAGACACATGGAAGTATTATTTTCCAGTGTTCATAAGATAATATGTGGTCTCAGAATAGAAGAAGAAATGGATTGTTGTCTTAACTTTCTCTTATAGTATCTCTGTCACAATGCCCAGGAATTGTCCCTTATTTTGAATAGCACCCTAAGGGTGCTGCATCTTGTTGAACACAATGGAAGTTAATTTAGATTGTCTTTTCCAGGAACTCTCAGCAACTAGAAATATGCCCATGAACCTGAAAGTTTCCCTTTCATTACCAGTGGGAAATAGCAGCATAGAAGTTCCACTTCTTCATTTCTCTAGGAGACAGGAGGTGTGAACATTTATCTCTGCCAGTCATCACAGAGACAACTCCCCACTCCTTTCTGAAAGCTTAGAATAACTTTCTATTTTATCTCCCATTCATTCTCTCTTTCTCCCTGCCTCCAATCCCAATTGTAATCTTCCCAGAAGAATTAAGTAGATGCTTAGTATTTCAACTATTATTTTACAAAGAGAAAATATTGATGGTAATTTCTACTGTAAAATAAAACTTAAATTACTATATTTTCCCATAAATTAAAATGTTAAGAACTTTTATTTATTTATGTGGGTTTTTTTTTTTTTTTTTTCTTTTTGTTTTGCTTTTTGCCTGAAAAATAAAATACCTACATTTGGTTTGGATTGGTGTTTTTTTGAAATATGAATTTTCTTGCTCCAAGAAACGGATACAAAGAATATGATCTCTCATGGAGTTAATATCTATTAGCTAAACAAGTAGATGCAATTCTGATCATTTTTTATGCAGTTTTATGCAGACCAAACTTGCCTACCATAAATCTTTTTACAAAATCATGGTTCATCATAAAATGCTTTAAAATAAATGCTTCCTAGCAATTTAAAGCTATGAAAAAATTAAAAACTTGACAAATCATTTTTTAAATATTAGTTTTACAACAATTTCCCTGCTTATAATTTTAAATGAAAGGCCTTTATTGGTTTTATATAATGGATTTTTATAAACTACTTTCACCAGACATAGAAGTATAACTATTTGCATATGACTGTTGCAATTAATAATGAAATGTGGTTAACATAGTATTTTATAAATGTTCTCTTTAAATAAATATACACAGAAAATAGCATAATGATTAAACACCTGATTTGCAAAGACATTTAAAAGATAATGGTGAAAGAAAATATTCTGATTTATATGAATAATGTTTGAATATTTCCTTTTTTGAAAGTAACAGTGTAAGACTTGTGAACCCACTGAAATTCATTTATGTACTTCAGTGTCTTTACCCACAGAAAGCAAAAGTACATTGATTTAATCCCTTATTTTCTATCCCTCAGTTATTTTATTATAAGGAGACAGGTTGATAACAGCAAGCAGCATTACAATCTGTTACAACTCTTCTACTACTAATTAAAATATAAAATTCAGAAATAATTTTATTTGAAAAGCTACTAGTTGAAGCTAAAATTCCTTCTACCCTGTTCAGATTTCCATACTGCACCAAATGCAGGTCACTGTGACCAGATAAACTGGGCCTCTATCCATAAAATTCTGAATAATTTAATTGATTAAGCCTTTTATAAAAACCTGATTAACAAAAGAGGATGAGAAAACACAATAAAATATAAAAGGAACATCTGTATTCAAACTTCAAAACTTTTAAATAACAATATGTCTCCCAAGTTTCCATGACCACATTGTACCAGAGGCCTCAGTGAATTTTTGTCTACAACCAATTAAATTTCTCCAAAGGGGAAATTTATCATTAAGCTTTAATATACCTTCTTCTGCATTTTTAAGTAGAGCACTTCAAAGGTTTTTCATAGAGAAAATTTCCATGTTAATCCATATTCTCAGTGTTTTAGGATTAGAAGAAGTACAAATCAAAGATCAGACTATTAGGAAAGTGGTTCTTGTAGTTCAGACTTAACTTACTGACCACAAATTAAAATTTCTGGCTTATACTATATAAACTACTAAAAACACTTTTAAATTTTATGCTAGTTATTCTAAAGTTATTATCAGTTACATATAAGTATTGTCTTTCAGCTGCCACTTGCTGCTCCAGCTCCGCAGAGTGGACGCTTGCTGCTCCACTTTGATTTAGCAGTCATGAAGAGATAACCCATGTCCAGGGTAAGAGAAAACCCAATAAGACAGTAGGCACTGAGAGAGGGCATCAGACAGCAGATAGACTAAAACAACAATCACGGAAAACTAACCAATCAAATCACATGGACCACAGGCTTGTCTAACTCAATGAAACTAAGCCATGCTGTGTAGGGCCACCCAAGATGGATGGGTCATGGTGGAGAGTTGTGACAAAACATGGTCCACTGGAAAAGGGAATGGCAAACCACTTCAGTATTCTCGCCTTGAAAACCACGTGAACAGGATGAAAAGCCAAAAAGATAGGACACTGACAGATGAACTCCTCAGGTCGGTAGGTATCCAGTATGGTACTGGAGATGAGTGGACAAATAACTCCAGAAAGAATGAAGAGATGGAGCCAAAGCAATAACAACACCCAAATGTGGATGTGACTGCTAAGAGAAGAAAGGTCTGAGGCTGTAAAGAGCAATATGGCATAGGAACCTGGAATGTAAGGTCCATGAATCAAGGCAAACTGGAAGTGGCCAAACAGGAGATGACAAGGGTGAATGTCAACATTTTAGGAATCAGCAAACTAAAATGGACTGGAAGGGGTGAATTTAAATCAGATGACCATTATATCTACAACTGTGGGCAAGAATCCCTTAGAAGAAATGGAGTAGCCATCATAGTCAACAAAAGAGTCCAAAATGCAGTACTTGGATACAATCTCCATAACAACAGAATGATCTCTATTCATTTCCAAGGCAAACCATTGAATATCACAGTAATACAAGTCTATGCCCCCACCAACAATGCTGAAGAGCTGAAGTTAAATGGTTCCATGAAGACTGACAAGACCTTTTAGAACTAACACCCAGAAAAGATGTCTTTTCATTATAGGGAAATGGAATGCAAAAATAGGAAGTCAAGAAACACCTGGAGTAACAGGCAAATTTGGCACTGGAGTACAGAATGAAGCAGGGCAAAGGTTAATAGTACTTTGGCCACCTCATGAGGAGAGTTGACTCACTGGAAAAGACTCTGATGCTGGGAGGGATTGGGGGCAGGAGGAAAAGGGGACGACAGAGGATGAGATGGCTGGATGGCATCACTGACTCAATGGACGTGAGTTTGAGTGAACTCTAGGAGTTGGTGATGGACAGGGAGGCCTGGCATGCTGCGATTCGTGGGGTCGCAAAGAGTCAGACATGACTGAGCAACTGAACTGAACTGAACTGAAGAGAATGCACTGGTCATAGCAAACACCCTCTTCCAACAACACAAGAGAAGACTCTACACATGGACATCACCAGATGGTCAACACCAAAATCAGATTGATTATATTCTTTGCAGCCAGTGATGGAGAAGCTCTGTAAAGTCAGCAAAAATGAGACCAGGAGCTGACTGTGGCTCAGATCATGAACTCCTTATTGCCAAATTCAGACTTAAATTGAAGAAAGTAGGGAAAACTGCTGGGGTCCAGCCCCAACTGATCCAGGGTATTCGAAGGAGAGACGGCGTAGGCGAAGATCAGGAAACAATTGCTTAATTAAACGTTAATTAAGGATATAAAGAGTAATAGAATGAGGATAGCTCAGTGAGGAAATTCAGTGGAGAAAAGAGGCTGAAATAAGGATAGCTCAGTGAGGAAATTCAGTGGAGAAAAGAGGCTGAATAATTCAGCCAGAAGGTAAGAGAAAGAACGACATGGTGAGACCAAGTTTCGGTGAACAGGGCCCGCACTTTATTTTCCAAAGTAGTTTTTATACCTTAAGTTATGCATAGAGCATAATGGGGGAAGGGGTAGAGTCATGCAGCAAGTCAGGCTTTCTTCCTGCAGACTTATCATATGCAAAAGCTTAGGTGATTTGCATCATCTTCTGGCCTGGAGGCCTGTTAACATTTTAAGACCCTTTCTTCAGAAAACTTATTTTTCTCTAAAGGTGATTGCTCAGGAGCCACCCTCCAAAAGCATTAGATAAAGTTGCATTCCTACAGAGCAAAGGTGTGGTGGGCTATATAACAAGAAAAAGAATTAACTCAAGGGTCCCAGGTTGCAAACATTAAAGCTGCTACTTACACCAATTATATTAATCAATACACTGCCAGGGACACAGCAGGTAAGGGATATGGAAACTTAGCAGCAAACATTGGCCCAACAAGTGAAAATCCCTTCACCAATACAATTTCTAATCAATCTTTTAACTACTCAAAAGAATCTGTGTTTAGACAGTTTAGAACATCTCCTGCCTCTCACAGTTGGGAGGCTCTGAGCAATCACATGTGGCCGGAAAAAACCTATTCAGGCAGGCTAGAGGACTTCCAAAGGAGTTTGTAGGTTGAAACACTGTCACACCCAGGAATTATTAACTGGAGCTGTAAGCTAATTCTTTTTTCAGAGAGAGGTAGTGGGGACAGCCCCCCGTAAAGTCAGAGGTGTAGGTGAAAGCACAAAGCAGAAAGTAGGCAGACTCTGGTTTTGGGGGTAGATGCTCGAGAATTTCCAGGGAGACTCCTGAGGCTTGATCCCGCCTTTGCGTATGTCAAGCCTCCTTCCTCATGACCTTTGTCATGGGCAGAGTTCCTCATGCTGGCTCCCAGCAGTGACATAATTCCAGTTGAGCTATTCCAGATCCTAAAAGATGATGCTGTGGAAAGTGCTGCACTCAATATGCAATATGCCGGCTCCCGGCAGAAAACCACTAGATCATTCAGGTATGACTTAAATAAAATCCCTTACAATTATACAGTGAAAGTGGGAAATATATTTAAGGGACTAGATCTGATAGACAGAATGCCTGAAGAACTATGCATGGAGGTTCATGATACTGTACAGGAGACAGAGATTAAGATCATTCCCAAGAAAAAGAAATGCAAAAAAGCAAAATGGCTGTCTGAAGAGGCCTTACAAATAGCTGTGAAAAGAAGAGAAGTGAAAAGCAAAGGAGAAAAGGAAAGATATACCATTTGAATGCAGAGTTCCAAAGAATAGCAAGGAGAGATAAGAAAGCCTTCCTCAGTGATCAGTGCAAAGAAATAGAGGAAGACAATAGAATGGGACAAACTAGAGATCTCTTGAAGGAAATTAGAGATATCAACAGAATATTTCATTCAAAGATGGGCTCAATAAAGGACAGAAATTGCATGGACCTAAGAGAAGCAGAAGATATTAAGAAGAAGTGGCAAGAATACACAGAAGAACTGTACAAAAAAGATCTTCATGACCCAGATAACCACAATGCTGTGATCACTCACCTAGAGCCAGACATCCTAGAACGTGAAGTCAAGTGGGCCTTACACACCATCACTATGAACAAAGCTAGTGGAAGTGATGGAATTCCAGTTGAGCTATTTCAAATCCTAAAAGATGATGCTCTAAAGTGTTGCACTCAATATACCAGCAAATTTGATAAACTCAGCAGTGTCCACAGGACTGGAAAAGGTCAGTTTTCATTCCAATCCCAAAGAAAGGCAATGCCAAAGAATGCCCAAACCATCACACAATTGCACTCATCTCACACCATAGTAATGCTCAAATTTCTCCAAGCTATGCTTTCACAGTACATGAACCATGAACTTCCAGATGTTTAAACTGGATATAGAAAAGGCAGAGGAACCAGAGATCAAATTGCCAACATTCACTGGATCTTAGAAAAAGCAGGAGAGTTCCATGAAAACATCTATTTCTGTTTTATTAACTATACCAAAGACTATGACTGTGTGGATCACAATACACTGTGGAAAATTCTGAAAACCTTGGAATACCAGACCACCTGAGCTGCCTGTTGAGAAATCTGTATGCAGATCAGGAAGCAACAGTTAGAACTGGACATGGAACAATAGACTGGTTCCAAATAGGGAAAGGAGTACGTCAAGGCTGCATATTGTCACCCTGCTTATTTAAATTATATGAAGAGTACATTGTGAGAAATGCTGGGCTGGGTGAAGCACAAGCTGGACTCAAGATTGGCGGGAGAAATATCAGTAATTCAGAAATGCAGATGATACCACACTTATGTCAGAAAGCAAAGAAGAACTAAAAAGCCTCTTGATGAAAGTGAAAGAAGAGCATGAAAAAGTCAGCTTAAAGCTCAACATCCAGAAAACTAAGATCATGGCAGTCCTATCACTTCATGGCAGATAGATGGGGAAACAGTGTAATCAGTGGCTGGCTTTATTCTTTTGGGCTCCAAAATCACTGCAGTTGGTGACTACAGCCAGGAAATTAAAAGATGCTTACTCTTTGGAAGGAAAGTTATGACCAACCTAGATAGCGTATTAAAAAACAGAGACATTACTTTGCCAACAAAGGTCCGTCTAATCAAGGCTATGGTTTTTCCAGTGGTTGGATGATGTCACCGACTCAATGGACATGGTTTGGGTGGACTCTGGGAGTTGGTGATGGACAGGGAGGCCTGACGTGCTGCTCATGGGGTCGCAAAGAGTCAGACACAAATGAGCGACTGAACTGAACTGAATACTGAAATAAATTCTTCTAAGTATATAGTCTTAGATTATAATATATTATCACCAAAGTGATAATAAAGTCTTTATTAAAGACAATACTTGCAGGTAAGTTTGAGAACCCTTAGCTAGTACAAAATCCTCTCCATGCATTAAGCATTTAATCTGTTAAAAAAAAGCCTATTTGCTGGAAACGATTTTTGGCTCCATTTTACAGATAAAGAGCATAACATTTGGATTTTACATTAATGTATCCAAGATCACACAGCAAAGATGTGATAACAGGAAACCTGGATCCACTTTTCCTGGCTCTAAGACCTATGGTCTCATCCACCACAGTAAATACAGGGCAGAGTTAGCAAGTTTTTCTATATTCATGCTTTCAAAATATGAATTTGCTTCAGTGCAGTTGATATATAAGGAAATAATTTGGGCACTATATAAGTGTAGAACATGTGTATAGGTGAACAAAGCCACCTTGAGATACATTAACTGCACATATATCTCAAATCTCTATCACTACCTCTGATGGTATGACCTTCCTTCCAGTTTCAGATAATCCTCTTTCCTTCACCATTTCACAATGACTAACAAGCTGCAACCCTTCCCATGACAACTACCTCAAGCAAACTCATCTTTTTCAAGATAAAGTGCTATATTTGTTATGAAAATATATATTTCTTAACTAATAAGCATAAAACTGTACTATAAATTTTATGATTTTTATGTCCCTACCATTTTTAGGTAGAGTGAAAAAGTTGGCTTGAAGTTCAACATTCAGAAAACTAAGATCGTGGCATCCGGTCCCATCACTTCATGGCAAATAGATGGGGAAACAGGGGAAACAGTGGCTGACTTTGTTTTTCTGGGCTCCAAAATCACTGCAGATGGTGACTGCAGCCATGAACTTAAAAGATGCTTACTCCTTGAAAGGAAAGTTATGATCGACGTAGACAGCATATTAAAAAGCAGAGACATTACTTTGCCAACAAAGGTCCGTCTAGTCAAGGCTATGGTTTTTCCAGTGGTCATGTGTGGATGTGAGAGTTGGACTATAAAGAAAGCTGAGTGCCGAATAATTGATGCTTTTGAACTGTGGTGTTGAAGACTCTTGAGAGTCCCTTGGACTGCAAGGAGATCCAACCAGTCCATTCTGAAGGAGATCAGCCCTGGGATTTCTTTGGAAGGAATGATGCTAAAGCTGAAACTCCAGTACTTTGGCCACCTCATGCGAAGAGTTGACTCATTGGAAAAGACTCTGATGCTGGGAGGGATTGGGGGCAGGAGGAGACGGGGACGACAGAGGATGAGATGGCTGGATGGCGTCACTGACTTAGTGGACATGGGTTTGTGTGAACTCTGGGAGTTGGTGATGGGTAGGGAGGCCTCGCATGCTGTGGTTCATGGGGTTGCAAAGAGTTGGACACAACTGAGCAATTGAACTGAACTGATGAAAATTTTGAGTATGTGTCTAATTCCATTTTCCTCATAAAAATGGTAACTTTTATTCCTGATCTTGTTCAGTGCAGAGATTTTTAGGAACATATGACCCATTGTGACAAAACCGACAGCATCCTACTTCATAATTAGGGGAATGGAAAGGTCCTTCTTCAATCTCACTTACATGTTAAGCATGGAACAATGTTTTAAAATTGGGTCTTCTAATTCCAAATGCAGAATTATTTTTACTACATCTGGATGTTATTTTTATCTGAGGATAAATTTTTATCTATAGCTGAATTGACATATTCAGATCAGAACTGCCTTTTTTAAAGCTGCATTTATAGCATTCTCTAATACCTTTTTATCTTGTCAATAAGTTAGAATTCATATCTTGTTTAATTCTAGAAGTATAATATATTTTTACCCTAAAAATAAACACTTGTATGTACAAAACATACTTTAAATTTTCTTTTACTAGTATTTGTTTTTGAGAATAATTCAAAATGCCAATTTGAATTAAATTGTCAATTTTGTTTCTTTTTTTGTTTTGTTTTAGTAGAGATGATCACTGGTTTTAGAAATCAGTTATCAAATATTTGGCTGGTGTCTTGAGAAGCTCACATATACAATAAAGAATATAAATTCATTTTTTGGCTGTTTGACCTAATAGTTTTCTGTCTCCACTTTTGCTTTCTATCTTCTACCCAACTTCTGGGCAAGCCGTTCAGAAGGCCTAATGCTCCTGTCTTGGTAATGGTTAAAACTACAGAAGTCCCAGTCCATGCATGGGAAACCTCACCCCTTAAAACAACCCCTAACCACAAAAAAAGCTAAAGCCTCTCTCCTTTTGGCTCAATAAGTCTTTTTCTGTCCTGCTTGAGAGTCTGCCCTTGTCTCCCTAGAAAGATTCCCCAAGTGAGCAATAAATCTCTTCATACCATCTTGGTGTGTTTGTGGCACCATCAGTGTCAACATCCAAACCAATTTGGTGTGGCAGGGTCTCCACACCTCTCTAAGGTTATACCACCATGAAACGTTTTGGACTATTTCTCAAAACCAACTTAGTGCTAGGCACAGAAACATAACCTGAATGTCATACACTGTACTTTCATGTGAGGGAAAAAGTAGAGATGTTGGTTAGAGATGGAAAGATATTTATACAGAGATGAAAAGACGTTTATATGAAGAAAGTGAAAACTGTCAATGGACGACAAAATGACACCCTAACGTAATTCATGTATCAGTGTTTTGATCTTAAAAAAATAAATAAGCCAACCCCAATGGCACCTCACTCCAGTACTCTTGCCTGGAAAATCCCATGGACGGAGGAGCCTGGTAGGCTGCAGTCTATGGGGTCGCTAAGAGTTGAACACGACTGAGCGACTTCACTTTCACTTTTCACTTGCATGCTTTGGAGAAGGAAATGGCAACCCACTCCAGTGTTCTTGCCTGGAGAATTCCAGGAACGGGGAGCCTGGTGGGCTACCATCTATGGGGTCACACAGAGTCGGACACGACTAAAGTGACTTAGCATAGCATAGCATATTATGTTTTATAGCCCCCATAAGACAGCAGTTTAAATTAGGATATTAAGAAAATACACCTTTAATTGGTTTTATGTCTACCAGATAAAGATAACCGCCCCCCCCCACACACAAAACCTATTCCTTACAACTACTGTAAACTTATAGGTAGGTCCTTCGTGACTAGAACTCGTGGAGATATCCACGTATGAATTCAAGTATGATTAGCAAGACAGGTTGTCATTGTTTAGTTGCTAAATTGTGTCTGACTGTTTTGTTACCCCATGGACTGTAGCCCACAAGGCTCCTCTGTTCATAGCATTTCCCAGAATACTGGAGTGGGGTTGCCATTAAGCTTTCCTCAGATGAGTAGGAGAATACATTGTATATACATTGCCCTTTACATCCAGATTTATGCAAAATGGTAATTTAGTAGGATATCTGCATTTCAAAAACAATCAATAAAAAAGAAAAGTAAAATAAATCTTTTTGGAACTCAGTATGGAAAAATTGAATATTAAGGATCAGTTTAGAGACATGAGATGTACAACAGAATAGCTTGCTATTTGAACTGGAGAATGTTGCAGTCACAGTCATTAGGAAGTCCTTCCAGGTTGTTGTCAAGAACTCTCAACTTAGACCAAGACTTGGAAATCTGTAGCCTCAGAACAATGAAATAAAATCCTGTTATTTCTTGAGAAATCAAAATAGTTCCAAAGCTCAAGTGTAGTCTCCTAAGATTAAGTCTGGTATATATGTATGCGTACACACACACATTGGGCTTCCCAGCTGGCACAGTGGTAAAGAATCTGCCTGCCAATGCGGGAGAGGCAAGAGAAGCCTTGATCCCTGGATCAGGAAGATAACCTGGAGGAAGATATGGCAAGCCACTCCAGTATTCTTGCCTGGAAAATTCCATGGACATGGACATGGACATGGGTGGGTTATAGCCCATGGGGTCAAAAAGAGTCGGACACAATTGAGGACACAAGAAAAGACACACACACATACACATACACATGAAAATGGAACAAAAGGGAAAAGAAGTAAAGGAAATGAAACGAGAGCTGCCATAAATCAACTGATCAATGCAAGCTTGTGTACCCAACCTGTTTTTAATTCATTCAGTCATAGTCCATCACAATACCGTAAGACTGATGATACACTTCAAGTGATAACATATGTGTTAGTCTGAGGTAGGAATTTTTTCTCTGAGTATATTGGAAAAGGAAATGGCAGCACACTCCAGTACTCTTGGCTGAAAAATCCTGTGGATAGAAGAGATTCGTAGGCTACAGTCCATGGGGTCACAGAGTCAGACACAATTGACCTACTTCACTTATTGGTGCTATAAGAAGGGAGAGAATAGAAAAATCTGGAGCAAAAAAAATTTAAGTCTTGGAATGCCTACTTTTTTATAGTACTAAAGTGAAAATGAAACTCTAAATGTCATCTGCTAGATTCAAGTTTAAAAATCACAATTAAATTGTGTGAATATTCAAAGTTAGGGAAATGCATTTTTCTGAGGCCAGTTTTCTCCTGGCTTTACCAATATGTTCTCTTAGATGATTTGTTAGAAATATGTTTTCGTATTATATTTGATTATTATATTTAAAAACTGACTACCACTAAATTGAATAAAATCTAATTTAATATACTCTTGACTAAACCTATGGACTATATTAAGGTTATTTATAACTATTGTTACATATATCAGGCATGTTACAATTATTAGTAAGACTACTTGAAAATGGGAAGGTGAAGACAGTCCTCTTGAGTATTTCAGAAACTCTCTCCAGTTCCAAACACTTGAACAGAATGCTTCCTCATTTCTGCTGCCAGTGCTATGTTCAATTTTTTCCCTTTAGAATAGATGATTGGTAGTTATCAGGATGTTTGAGTGTCATGTGTTTGGACATGATAGTGACCCCTCTGAGTGCTTTCCAATATTGCTTCTATTCCAAGAAAACCTTTGTAATGGGAAGTAAGCATCCCTACCCCAAAGTTAACCTACTTGATAAATTTCCTTATGACCACAATAGAGAGAGAGAAAAAAAAAAAAAAAAAACAGATGATAGCTTTTAAAATAAGAAAAATTTAATCTGTTTAGTATCTGAGGCAATCTAAATAATTGCCTCTAACACAAGGCAAATACTAAAAACCATCCCTCCCTCAAATTTTTCCATCCAGTGTTATTCTTTACAGAAATTCAATTTCTTGATAATTGATGGATATATCTTACCAGAACTTTTTTACTTTGTTTCTATTGAGAGTGACTATTCAGAAAGATGCATTCTCCATCTTTTAAAAAGATATTTGGATCAGATACAAGTTTCAGTTGGATCTGGAAAGGCAAAAAGAATGTGTAGGCTGGTGTAATATTTTCCTGTTCAATTGTTTTTATCAAGAATAATCTATTTTTTATTTTGAAAAAGAGGAAGATCATAAAAGCTGTCCCCTTTTTGTGAAAATGTAGGGTAGAAGTAGTTCACCAGTTGTTTAAGTTACAATAAAAGATGAGTCCCCAGTTTATATTTCTTTAAAGCAAATTTGAGTCAGTCCTTCCTATCAGGAGATACTGGATATGAAGGAAATGAATGTGTATTTAGGTGCTTACTTGATATCTCCACATCAGATCAGATCAAATCAGATCAGTAGCTCAGTCATGTCCGACTCTTTTGCGTCCATCGAGTCAATGATGTCATCCAGCCATCTCATCCTCTGTCGTCCCCTTCTCCTCCTGCCCCCAATCCCTCCCAGCATCACAGTCTTCTCCAATGAGTCAACTCTTCGCATGAGGTGGCCAAAGTACTGGAGTTTCAGCTTTAGCATCATTCCTTCCAAAGAAATCCCAGGGCCGATCTCCTTCAGAACGGACTGGTTGGATCTCCTTGCAGTCAAAGGACTCTCAAGAGTCTTCTCCAACGCAACACTTCAAAAGCATCAATTCTTCGGTGCTCAGCCTTCTTCACAGTCCAACTCTCACATCCATACATGACCACAGGAAAAACCATAGCCTTGACTACATGGACCTTAGTTGGCAAAGTAATGTCTCTGCCTTTCAATATGCTATCTAGGTTGATCGTAACTTTCCTTCCAAGGAGTAAGTGTCTTTTAATTTCATGGCTGCAAGCACCATCTGCAGTGATTTTGGAGCCCAGAAAAATAAAGTCTGGCACTATTTCCACTGTTTCCCCATCTATTTCCCATGAAGTGGTGGGACTGGATGCCATGATCTTCGTTTTCTGAATGTTGAGTTTTAAGCCAACTTTTTCACTCTCCACTTTTACTTTCATCAAGAGCCTTTTTAGTTCCTCTTCACTGTCTGCCGTAAGGGTGGTGTCATCTGCATATCTGAGGTTATTGATAATTTCTCCCGGCAATCTGGATTCCAGCTTGTGTTTCTTCCAGTCCAGTGTTTCTCATGATGTACTCTGCATATAAGTTAAATAAACAGGGTGACAAAATACAGCCTTGATGTACTCCTTTTCCTATTTGGAACCAGTCTGTTGTTCCATGTCCAGTTCTAACTGTTGCTTCCTGACCTGCATACAAATTTCTCAAGAGGCAGGTCAGGTGGTCTGGTATTCCCATCTCCTGAAGAATTTTCCAGTTTATTGTGATCCACACAGTCAAAGGCTTTGGCATAGTCAATAAAGCAGAAATAGATGTTTTTCTGGAACTCTCTTGCTTTTTCCATGATCCAATGGATGTTGACAATTTGATCTCTGGTTCCTCTGCCTTTTCTAAAACCAGCTTGAACATCAGGAAGTTCACAGTTCACATATTGCTGAAGCCTGGCTTAGAGAATTTTGAGCATTACTTTACTAACGTGTGAGATGAGTGCAATTGTGCAATAGTTTGAGCATTCTTTGGCATTGCCTTTATTTGGGATTGGAATGAAAACTGACCTTTTCCAGTCCTGTGGCCATTGCTGAGTTTTCCACATTTGCTGGCATATTGAGTGCAGCACTTTCACAGCATCATCTTTCAGGATTTGGAATAGCTCAACTGGAATTCCATCACCTTCACTAGCTTTGTCGTAGTGATGTTTTCTAAGGCCCACTTGACTTCACATTCCAGGATGTCTGGCTCTAGGTCAGTGATCACACCATCGTGGTTATCTGGGTCATGAAGATCTTTTTTGTAGAGTTCTTCTGTGTATTCTTGCCATCTCTTCTTAATATCTTCTGCTTCTGTTAGATCCATACCATTTCTGTCCTTTATTGAACTCATCTTTACACGAAATGTTCCTTTGGTATCTCTGATTTTCTTGAAGAGATCCCTAGTCTTTCCCATTCTGTTTTTTTCCTCTATTTCTTTGTATTGATCGCTGAAGAAGGCTTTCTTTTCTCTTCTTGCTATTCTTTGGAACTCTGCATTCAGATGTTTATGTCTTTTCTTTTCTCCTTTACTTTTTGCTTCTCTTCTTTTCACAGCTATTTGTAAGGCCTTCCCAGACAGCCATTTTGCTTTTTTGCATTTCTTTTCTATGGGAATGGTCTTGATTGCTGTCTCCTGTACAATGTCATGAACCTCATTCCATAGTTCATCAGGCACTCTATCTATCAGATCTAGGCCCTTAAATCTATTTCTCACTTCCACTGTATAATCATAAGGGATTTGATTTAGATCATACCTGAATGGTCTAGTGGTTTTCCCTACTTTCTTCAATTTAAGTCTGAATTTGGCCATAAGGAGTTCATGATCTGAGCCGCAGTCAGCTCCTGATCTTGTTTTTGCTGACTGTATAGAGCTTCTCCATCTTTGGTTGCAAAGAATATAATCAGTCTGATTTTGTTGTTGACCATCTGGTGATGTCCATGTATAGAGTCTTTTCTTGTGTTGTTGGAAGAAGGTGTTTGTTATGACCAGTGCATTTTCTTGGCAAAACTCTATTAGTCTTTGCCCTGCTTCATTCCGTATTCCAAGGCCAAATTTGCCTGTTACTCCAGGTGTTTCTTGACTTCCTACTTTTGCATTCCTGTCCCCTATAATGAAAAGGACATCTTTTTGGGTTTTGTATGGGAAGATATGGGATCCTTTAAAATAAATTTAAGAGACTATTGTGTATCCTCAATGGAAAATTAGGTATTGTGTGAAGCATTTTTCTGATTCTTTTGTATCTACACCTTTCACTGTCTCTGAGCTTTATTGCTACGTAAAATGTGGAAAAACTGATAGAACTGCAAATTATTCTTGTCCCTAGACATGCAAATGATTTTTCTCATCAAGTTTAACTGATTTATCTTCTCTGTAAAAGATGCAGGCTTTGCCATCTACTAAGAAGTTCATTTCAGTAGTCCTCAGTGCATCTATATGTGTCTTCACTTTTGGATTCCCCTTTGGACTGGCTGTCATATCTTAGTGGTTCACTCATTAATAATGACTTAAATAACTTACACATGTCCATTTCATACTTGTATGAGTGAAGATTTTACCTTTTTTAAACAAATACTTTTAACACCTCATATTTGGATCAACTCTGTTCCTAGTTCTTCCACTGCTCCCTATATCAGAAGCATCATCTATTGATTCATTAATACATGTAGTCAGGGACTTTAGGGTCTTTTTCAGCATCTTCTTTCCATTCTCTATTCTTCCAGTGTGTTTGTTTGTGCTCAGGTGGTCAGTCGTGTCTGACTCTGCGACTTCATGGACTGTAGCCCGCCAAGTTCCTCTGTCCATGTTATTTTCCAGGCAAGATTATTGGAGTGGGTTGTTATTTCCTATTTCAGGGATCTCTACAACCCAGATGTGGGATCCATGTCTCTTAAGTCTCTTGAATTGCAGGTGGATTCTTCACCCACTGAGTCATCCAGGAAGCCCTTTTGATGTTTTTTTTTTTTTCTCTATTCTTTCTACTTCATATCAAATCTATTTTCAAGTCTTTTGTTTACAGGTCCTCCTGTTCAAATACATCAGATCCTAATGGACATTGTATCCAGGATTTGGCAAGGTGTATGCATTTATGTTATGACAATCCATACCACATTATATCATTTTTGCTTTCTTCATACAATTTAAAATTTTTTTCAGTGAGCAATATTTCCAAAGACAGCCTCACATTCAATTTCCATGTCCCATATATTCTGCTTTCCAAACATCTCTTCAAATAATCTACTTTGCTCCTTTTCCACCATTACTCGAGCTACACTATGGATAAAAAGTTCTCTTGGACAACTCTGGAAGGAGGTTGGTCAGTTAACAACAAATTATTTTCAAGTTTAGAAAAGATGGGCATGGACTGGTGTGGTATGGATTATTGTGATATAAGTGCACATGTGTGGAAAGGCTCTTGTCTCTAGTCTCTATTAGAATGTCATGTGTTTGTGCAGAAGAGCTGGTAAGGCAGGTAAAAAGAGAATCAGTAAATGATTTAGCACTTGCTGGAAGAGAACGATTTACTAATCCATCAGTTTATGGAGCTCGTGGATATCAGAACAAAAGCCAGGTGGCTAAGTGTACTCAGTATCACTGTATACTGACACAAATATCCTTTATTTGATTACTCTGACAGAAACCAGCTCAACCAATACTTAGAAAACAGGATTGCTTTCTACATTTAGATGTATTCTGAGAGTAACTGAGTACATCATCTCCTGAGAAGCACAAATAAAGACCTTTAATTACAGTATTGATTCAAACACACATAAAACTTTATTGTGGACCTTTTTGAAATGGGAAAATAATTTTTAAAAGATGGAATTAATTTGCTCATACTGTGAACCCACATTTTAGTTACTAGGCATATTATTCAAAAATAATTGCCACTAGTTCGCTGCTGCTAAAGTGTCAGACTTTTTAACAGCAAATGCATCAAAACTTCCAAGCTTATGTTTTTCATCTCATGAAAAAGGAGAGGAAACAGCAAAGAATGAAAGAGGGGACACTGAGATTGTAATTCATTGATACCTTATACATATGAGAGTCCCTTTTGGTTCACAAACCTTAACATGAAGTCCCTGGTATTCTTTTAAAATAACTTTTAAAAATGTGTTTTGTGTTTTGAAAGAAGGAAACAGAAGACAAATCAACCCTTACTTGGGTTTAGAAAAAACTGAGAGGTTTCTTAGATGGCTAAATTTGTGAATACTCTTCTTCAGTAATGAATGTTATCTGAAGGGAGCTACCAATCCAGTAGCTTACAGAAAGTTGAGTGTTTTGAAAACATTTTCTTTTAAATAGGCATGCACCATCATTTGCACATTCATGGAAGAGGTAGTCCATGATTATGTGCAAATGACTTTTCCCAATCATTCTTCATCTTTTGTTTCAGATTTTGAATAAGAAAGCAACACATATTATGAATGTGAAAATGAAAAATTTGCTAACAAAAGCATCAAGTGGAGAGGAATTGCACAATTATAACTTTTTGGCTGATTCAGAGTGGCAAGGTAGCAAAAGAACAGCTTTTGACTATGTTACTGTCAGTAAGTATTTTAAAGCAGATCTTTCACTTCTGGTTGTTCTAGTCTTGCCCTCTACAGGGGTTTCCAGGCAAGGGAGGGGTGGCAACTAAAATCCATTCCATGTTGTGTTTGCTAAATCATGAATCCTGGTGAATGAATATATCCCCCTAAGGCAATGGATATTTTTTTCTTTAATTTGTGTGAAGTCTACCACTGTCCCTGTTTAAAGCTTAGAGCTATGCTCTCAGGAGCAATTCTGACATCCTGGAAAATAGATCCAGTTTAATGAATATTCCCTCTGAAGACTTGACTCTGAGAAAAAACTCAAGATGAGCTTATGCTCCTTTAGTGCCAGATTGTTTTCAGTAATGTTTAAATTCAATTAGGCTATTTAAATTTAACATGGCACAGATTTTTAACTTTCTAAAGGATTTGTGTTTCTTTAAATCCTGCTTTCAGTATTATTTTATTATTTGTACACTAATAAATCATTAAGTAATCAAGTTTTTTTTTTTCAAGTTTTAATTTCAGTCAAAAATTATGTGGAGTGCTGTGTACACAGTTGCACTTTTCTAGTTTACATTGCACATGACAGTCCTTACATTTAATCTAATGTATCAAAAATGAGGTGGTGTTAACGCAAGCTTGTGTGCACAGTGGGCAATGAGGCCAAACAAACAGAAACTTCAGAGCTTGGAGCAAAAAAAGGTTTATTGCAAGGTCCTGTAAGGAGCCAAGGTGACTCATGCCCTGAAAAGCCTCAAGGTCACCGAAGAGTCTTGGCAAAACATTTTCAAAGGGCAGGCGAGGAGGGGGTGTCATGGTGTATGTGATCAGCATGTGTGTGATTATCTGATTGGCTGATGGTGAGGTAGCAAGGGGGTGTCACAGAGGTTAACACCATCAGTCCTTAGGCTCCAGGAGGCCTGGGGCTATGTGCTCAAGGTCATCAAATAGTTCTTCCATTTGATGGGGGTTTTTCACATCTGCAAAACAACTCAAGAAAATTGCATCAGTGATTATTATCTAGGTTCTTCAGAAAAGAGCTAAAGCAGAGGATCTGGGGGAAAGCCTGTCTCCAGCATGTCCCATAGCATGCTGCTTGGTTACCTGCTTGGTTACAGTAGCTGCCTCTTTGTTTACTGGATCAGCGTTATAGGAATATTAAGCTGATGTGGAAAATTGAAATCTATGCTATGGTAGCAATATCAGTAACACATAAAATATTATAAGCTCTAATAATTATTTCTGTTGCCCAAAAATAAATTTAAAGCCTTACAACAAAATGAAAATATGTTGTTTTTCGACAATGTAAGGGAAACTGAAACAGAAAAATAGTATGAATTTCACAAACGTGTGTGTGTGTGTGTATGTGCACACATGTGCTTGTTCTTTGACTAATTAAAAACATGGTTTATGTGCACATTTAGAATTAGAGGTGGGTTGGGGGACATATTTTAATGTTTTTCTCTCTTGGAGCCTACAGTCAGTTAAAGTAAGCAGATTCAGTAGGACCAGCTTTCATTTTTATTTCTGAATATGCTTTCTTATGACCAAGAATGCTTTGCTACATAGATGTCATAAGTTAGGCATTATTTGTGTTGCAGAAGAGTATTATTTAACCTAATTATTGGGCTGGCCTTATACAGGTGACCTGCAGCAAGGGAAACCAACACGTGACTGACTGTTGGCAAAATTTGCAAATGCAGGTGAACCTTGTTTTCACCTTGACATTCATCTGTTTCCGTTTCTGTCCTTTCTTCCTTCTTCTACCCCTAAGCCAGCCCTCATGGCCAGTTGATTCATCATCTCAGGCCTTTTTAACAAAATTATACCAGTCTTGGGCTTTCCTGGTAGCTCAGCTGGTAAAGAATCCACATATAATTCAGGAGACCCCAGTTCGATTCCTGGGTCGGGAAGATCCGCTGGAGAAGGGATAGGCTGATCATTCCAGTATTCTTGGGCTTTCCTGGTGGCTCAGCTGGTAAAGAATCTGCCTGCAATGTGGGAGACCTGGGTTCGATTCCTGGGTTGGGAAGATCCCCTGGAGTAGGGAATGGCTACCCACTCCAGTATTCTGGCTTGGAGAATTCCATGGACTGTATAATCCACAGTCGCAAAGAGTTGGACATGACTGAGCGACTTCCACTTCACTTTACTTCAGCCCTCTAAATCTTCTCAACTAGGCCTGCTAATGCCGTGCTGATCAGCACATATAGGTGTCTTCATGACCATTCATCTAAGACCCAAGATATCCCTTTGCTAATCTGAAATATGAATCCATATTGGTGCCCATAAGGGCTTCCCAGATGGTGCTAGAGGTAAAGAACCTGCCTGCCAATGCAGAAGACATAAGAGATGCAGGTTCAATCCTTGGGTCAGGAAGATCCTCTGAAGAAAGAAATGGCAACCCACCCAGTATTCTTACCTGGAGAATGCTCAGCAAAATATGCCCATCATAATAATATGTATTTTAACAGTTGCTTATAGTATAAACAATATTTTTCTTCTTGTGGTTTAGTCACTAAGTCGTGCCTGACTCTTGTGACCCCATGGACTGTTACCCACTGGACTTCTCTGTCCACGGAGTTTCCCAGGCAAGAATACTGGAGTGGGTTGCTGTTTCCTTCTCCAGGGGATCTTCCTGACCCAGGGATTGAATCCAGGTCTCCTTCACTAAGGCAGATCTCCTGCATTGCAGGCAGATTCTCCACCAACTGAGCCAAAAAGGAAGCCCCCCTTCTTTTTTTCCCTTCTACTAAATAATTAATTACTCTATGTTGGGATTTTTCTGTGTGAGGAAGAAATATTTTTATTTTCTAAGATCACAAAGCGTAATTGACCAACTACATAATTAGAATTGATTTTAGAAGTGAAACGCTCATCTGGGAGTCAAAAAGCTTGGCTTGTAGTCGCAGTTCCAGTATTATGCACCTGTCAGATCTTGGAAAGACACTCAACTTCTCTGATGTTCTCTCTTCTCATTTCTAATCTACTGAGAAATTTGGACCTGGTGATTTTTTTAAGTACATCCTTTAGTAGCAGTTCTGATGTGTTTTTTTTTTTTTTATAAGACTGTAACTGTATAATGACATTCCATCACCAGAAGGCAACTGAAAGTAGTCCATATAATCATTTCAGTCCATTTAGTTTAATTCGAGATTCAAGGTATCATGTGCTCAAATCCTATTTTTCAGGCAGAGTATTATGAAACTCATGTTTAAATGAAACAAACAAACAAAAAATGTATGGAAATGCTTGAATGTCCTTCAAGCTTGCATAGCTAGTAAATTTTGAATGGGGAATAGGACTTGAGTTTTTTGATTCCTAATCCAACCAAGGTTAAAGTGAAATCTGGGGCAGATTTCCAGAGATGATTTCTCATTCTCTGCAAGAATTAACACATGTGCCTGCTTAATGATTTGTTAGTGCCAAGTCTTTCCACTATAAAGAACATTTAGTAGTACTTACTATACTGTAAGCAGTTGGCCAAAAGGCTTGTGGAGTGCATTGTGGCTGCTCTTACCAGCATGCCCTGGCACTCAGGCTATACCTAACAGATTCAGCATTTGCCTGCACTAATTACAAAGAATCTTGTGCCCACAGAACATAACTTGCTCATCACTTCTCTTCTGTTTACAGTGGTTGAGACCAAGATTAGAAGGAAGATGGAAGGGAGAAGGAGGGAACAAGGGAGAAGGAAGGAAGAAGGGAGACAGAGAGAGACAGAGGCATGGCACTGTCTACAGGGGGATAAGAAATAGTGTGGGGGGGAATGAGCTTCATAAAGGAATAAACAATAATTAGAACACCAAATTAAACCTGATCATCTCACAGTTGAAATGGATAGCAACATCACAGAATTATTCCTTACATTTGTCCAAACAGGAACCTGCTTCTTCACCAATTCTGTGAAGAACTGTGAAGTAAGATTCATGAAGAAGGTCATAATAATGGAGGCCATATTTCTTTGGCTTTGTTGTTGAGACTGGAAGCACCTGGCTTAGTTAAACATATTGTTCATATCGTGGTTTGCTATTTTCATCTTTTCAGACAAAGATCTTGTACCAAATATTTAACATACTGATACTGGATTTTGTTTCTCTTTATTCCCTTTTCCTTCTCACCTCATAGGTGATCATACCAATATAAATATTGATATCTAATGTTAGTTTGTGATCTTGTGAAAATGTGTATTCCTTTGTTTGAATATATAGTTAGTATACTTCAGTGGTATTATCCTAGACATCATTCTATTTAGTAACATTCATCATTATTATTGTTTTATGAAAAACTGTATTTTTTGATCTATATATAGTTATGTGTTTATCAGGCCTATCTTCCTTTGTCTGTGGCATGGCGTGCCTCTGCCACTTATTGTCCAGCCATCTTTCCGGGGATGGACACCCAATTGTCTCTGTCTCTGGATCATCATGTACAACATTGCAATGAATATAAACTTGTCCCTTATAGACTGTGGGGTGATTTCTTTGGGACATTAAACCAGAGCAGAATTGCTGCCTGATGGGGTCTTTGTCTCTTTACTTAGGGTATACCAATCCCACCAACAGGGTGTGAAGATACTTCAACCCATGTTTCCAGCCACATTTGACATTATCCAGCTTTCAAATTATAGCCAATCTAGAAGGCTTAATCTGTCCTTATCCTTATCTTCATTTGCATTTTCTGAACAAATTTCAATATTTGTGTGCTTGTTTGCCTTTTAAATTTTATTTTTAAAAATTTAGCTTTAAAAAATTAGCTAAATTAACTAATTTTTAGCTAAAAACTAGCTAAATTAACTAATTTTAATTTTTAGCTAAAAATTAGCTTTTGCAACTTAAAAAAATCTTATTGATTTTGCAAACACTATGTCTTCACTAATCACTATTCTCTTGCTGGTTTTAGATATTTCAAATATCGTTCCTAATAAATTATTTTTTAAAATTTGGTCATTATGTACTTAATCCCCTAATATATCAATTCATATATGATGGCTACCTTTTTTAGAAAGAAATTGGGATAGTTTAGATATGAACCAGAGATCAATTGCCAACATCCGCTGGATCATGGAAAAAGCAAGAGAGTTCCAGAAAAACATCTATTTCTGCTTTATTGACTATGCCAAAGCCTTTGACTGTGTGGATCACAATCAACTGTGGAAAATTATGAAAGAGATGGGAATACCAGACCACCTGATCTGCCTCTTGAGAAATCTGTATGCAGGTCAGGAAGCAACAGTTAGAACTGGACATGGAACAACAGACTGGTTCCAAATAGGAGAAGGAGTACGTCAAGGCTGTACATTGTCACCCTGTTTATTTAACTTACATGCAGAGTTCATCATGAGAAACGCTGGACTGGAAGAAACACAAGCTGGAATCAAGATTGCTGGGAGAAATATCAATAACCTCAGATATGCAGATGACACCACCCTTATGGCAGAAAATGAAGAGGAACTCAAAAGCCTCTTGATGAAGGTGAAAGTGGAGAGTGAAAAAGTTTTCTGAATGTTGAAACTCATTTCAACATTCAGAAAACGAAGATCATGGCATCCGGTCCCACCACTTCATGGGAAATAGATGGGGAAACAGTGGAAATAGTGTCAGACTTTATTTTTCTGGGCTCCAAAATCACTGCAGATGGTGACTGCAGCCATGAAATTAAAAGACGCTTACTTCTTGGAAGGAAGGTTATGACCAACCTAGATAGCATATTCAAAAGCAGAGACATTACTTTGCCAACAAAGGTCCGTCTAGTCAAGGCTATGGTTTTTCCAGTGGTCATGTATGGATGTGAGAGTTGGACTGTGAAGAAGGCTGAGCGCCGAAGAATTGATGCTTTTGAACTGTGGTGTTGGAGAAGACTCTTGAGAGTCCTTTGGACTGCAAGGAGATTCAACCAGTCCATTCTGAAGGAGATTAGCCCTGGGTGTTCTTTGGAAGGAATGATGCTAAAGCTGAAACTCCAGTACTTTGGCCACCTCATGCGAAGAGTTGACTCATTGGAAAAGACTCTGATGCTGGGAGGGATTGGGGGCAAGAGGAGAAGGGGATGACAGAGGATGAGATGGCTGGATGGCATCACTGACTCAATGGACAGAGTCTGGGTGAACTCCAGGAGTTGATGATGGACAGGGAGGCCTGGCGTGCTGTGATTCATTGGGTCGCAAAGAGTCGGACACGACTGAGGGACTGATCTGATCTGATCTGATCTGATATACGAACGATATTTCTTTCTAGTGGGAATTCAACAGAGAAGCTGACCAGTTGTGTTAGACCCAAAGCTACTAAAATATGTCAGGTAGACAGAGGAGTCCAAATGACCCCTGCTGCCAAGAAAAGCTAGTGATCATAAGTCCTTAATTTTGAGTATAATTAATTTGAATAAGTTTATACTTGTGACTAATTTTAAGATACTTTCCTATAATTTTTATGTTATATATAAAATTTTTGTCTTTTATGCATTTTGTATTGTAACTTTATAGTTACATATGTAAATAAATGGATATCTTATGTAATATATTGTCTGTAATCCATGTAAAATCAAATATTAAATAGGAATCAACTTTCATTTTTCTCTAAATAGTAAACCCATCTTCACAATACCACCCATGATTTTCCTTTGACTTGTGTTACCCCCTCTAGTATATTTGAAACTCCTGTAAGGCCATGGAAATGAACTTTTTATTTTCTTTTCAAAAATAAGATTTTTCTTTTCTTTCTGTTTTCAAAAATGAAAAATGAATGTTCTGGTTTCTTCCAGTGAAATTCTGTATCTTTGTCTTCTTCAGGATTAATCAGTATGCTCCAAATATGTTCCTGAAAAATATACTTAATTTGCTAATAAAAATTCAGGGCACTTGAACAAAAACACCTTTGAGTAGTTACATGCTATAAATTCTCAATTTGTCTAATTGGGTCTTAGAAACTCCTAAGCGTGGTATCATTCACATAAATTTAAAATTACATGTTGTCAGAGGATACTGTGTTCACTCTTGGCACCTTAAAAACATTGTCTCCATTACATAAGAGTCACTCAAGGAACTTCATTGATGAGTTTTTTTTGTTTTTTTTTTTTTAGTCACTTATGTTCATATATAAATGAGGTGAATTTATTGAATTATTCAAGAGAACAACAGAGAAAGAATATAATTTAGGCATATGTCACTATCCTTTGTTTGGAAATAAGTAGTGAAGATCATCTCAGTGACAAAGGTATTAAGAGGACAGAAAACAGGGGGTAAGGATTATCTCATTCTCTTTTCTAACTGGGCTGGCTTCACCTTATCAACCCAGAGTCAGTGGCAGCAGTTTTATAGGCTGTTTCTCTTCACTATTTATAGAGGTGTGGTGCCTGGAGCATTTCATGATCATTTTTATTTGCACCAGTCAACCCTCATTACCCTACTTTCCTAGGACAATAGAATTATAAAATTGCTATGTCAGTCTGCCCTATCCTTTTCCACTAATAACTTTTGATCCCAGAGGCTAATTTCAGCCAGAACTGGCAGAGTGGCAAAGGGCTTATCAGTTCTGTAAAAAACAAAGTCACTTACAGGGAAGTATGGCAGCCTACACACCTCACCCCATGAATGGACCTAATAGAGTTAGGCTTAGCTAAAAGACCTCAAGTGTGCAAATCGATTACACACAAATTTGCTGGGTGAGCTTGAAAATAACCTAATTTCAGCAAAGTGTGTTCAGTTGAAATAGTCTCTTTGAAATATATTTAATAAAACTCAGATTCTTGAGCCTGCTCACATAATAACTTAGCAAAAGTAATATTAACTAATAAATATAAAAATCTTTTTTAGCATATTTTGTAACTTATTTCAGGTTTCTCAATAACCCTAAACATACACTGCACTATTTTGAAAATGATTACTAAAATTTAAAAAAGAGAAGATATATCATTTATTATTATTTTTATCTATTTCAGAAACTATTAATTTTAAAAATCAATGCCAAATATTAATTCCCTTCCAATTACTATTTTCACCACATGTATTGACTTACTTTTCTATCGCATTTTCTTAAAAAGGATTTTCCTTTTATGAGTCTATAACTGTATGACAAGCTTTTTCCACGTTTTCTTATTTTTCTGAAAATTTATTGTGATGAGTCATTTTCAACTACCCCTGACTTCTTTTTTAATATATAGTTCCAAATTTCTGATATTTCTGTGTCCTTTCTGGTTTGCTTTTGTCATTGGATTATTTGAAATTTTATATTTTCACACCCAATAAGTTAGTATAATCAAACAATAATTTTCTATGTAAAACATGGAATTTTAACTAAGTCCTCTCTCTCTCACAGACACACACAGACACACACACACACAACAGTACTTTTAAGAACTTACAGTGTTAAAGACACTTAAGTATTGTCTTTTTATTTGGCTTATACTTGAGTTTATGAATATATTTGTTCTTAATTGTACTTTTTGTTTATAAAATCAGAGACTTTGAATCAGGGCCTATAAAGAATCACCTCTCCATTTGCCTAATATATGCATGTTAAATTGTTATGAAGATCGACATATTACTAGGAAGGAGAATTAATGTACATTTACACACATAAGCAAAGGTTCTCATAGTGGGAATCAATGAAAATTTTGGCCAGTTAAGAGTTTCAAAGTTATTTATTAAAGCATGTCAGATGGCTGGAATAGCCTCTAACAGAGCCAGGGGCTGAGAAAAGGTCAAGAAACTGCTGAAACAGAATTCAAGAGAACAGGAGGGGAATGCCTTTTCCACAAAAATGTGGGTCAGAGTGGAACTGGAGTTCTTGGTCTTCAGTACCCTTGAGACTCAAACTCTTCATGACTCAAGCTTTCTGACCTTGCAGAAGTAGGCCTTTGGGTAATAATTGTGTTGTAACACTGACATCAGTTTTATAAATAAGTCACGGAGAGAAGTGCCATTCCTTGTTCAGGAAGAGCTTCTATATATCCATTAAGGCATCAGTCCCAGTAGTGATGGTGGTAGCAAAAAAGAGATGCACAGAGTCACAGAAGTTTGATCATTAAGTGTCCACCAGTAGTATGACTGAGCTATGATCCACCTGGTAGCCAGGGACCAGACCACCTCTTAGAAAAGATCAAAGTTTTTCACTTGTGTTTATTTTGATTTTGTGACTCTAGTCTTCTAGTATAAAAGTGGTAATATAGCCTCTTCTCTGCTAGTAGAAGAAGTATTATAACCTCAGCTTTAGAAACAGTTTGCAGCTGGGTCAGAGGTGATAGGCTTCTCCAACTTTCACTGGCTAGGCTAGAATAAACAAGAATGCCCTTTGGATATGTGTATAAAGCTCAACATTCAGAAAACTAAGATCATGGCATTCAGTCCCATCACTTCATGGGAAATAGATGGGGAAACAGTGGAATCAGTGGCTGACTTTATTTTTCTGGGCTCCAAAATCACTGCAGATGGTGACAGCAGCCATGAAATTAAAAGAGGCTTATTCCTTGGAAGGAAAATTATGACCAAACTAGACAGCATATTAAAAAGCAGAGACATTATTTTGCCAACAAAGGTCCATCTAATCAAGGCTATGGTTTTTCCAGTGGTCATGTATGTGAGAGTTGGACTATAAAGAAAGCTGAGTGCTGAAGAATTGATGCTTTTGAACTGTGGTGTTTAAGACTCTTGAGAGTCCCTTGGACTGCAAGGATATAGAACCAGTCCATCCTAAAGGACATCAGTGTTGGGTGTTCATTGGAAGGTCTGATGTTGAAGCTGAAACTCCAATACTTTGGCCACCTGATGTGAAGAGCTGACTCATTTGAAAAGACCCTGATGCTGGGAAAAATTGAGGGAGGAGGAGAAGGGGACGACAGAGGACGAGACGGTTGGATGGCATCACTGACTCAATGGACATGGGTTTGAGTGGACTCCGGGAGTTGGTGATGGACAGGGAGGCCTGGCGTGCTGCAGTTCATGGGGTCGCAAAGAGTCGGACACGACTGAGTGACTGAACTGAACTGAACTGAAGCATTCTTTGAAGCTTCTCAGCTGGCTCAGTGATAAAGAATCCACCTGCCAAGGCAGGAGATGCGGGATAAGTGAGTTTGATCTCTGGGTCATGAAGATCCCTTAGAGCAGGAAATGGCAACCCACTCCAGCAGTTTTGCCTGGAAAATTCCGTGGACAGAGGAGCCTAGAGGTCTACAGTTTACACCGTCTCAAATAGTCAGACAAGCTTGAGCGACTGAGAACATCATGAAGCATTCTTTACAGTGCAATTTTCCTTTCTTTTCCTCCTATCCACACTCCCTTTCTTCCTTCCTTACTTCTGGTTTGAGACTTTTCCTTGTCCTTTTTTTTTTTTTTTTTAATCTTCTTGGAGGCAGTCTAGATTAGTTTGCAATATTTTCATAATTTTTGAACTTTTTTGATACATGTTTGATTCTTCAACTATACAGCATTATTTTGTGTTTGCAAGTTTAAATCATGTGCTAACAATTTACTAAACCATTATCAACTACCTTGTTTTAGTAAATACTGTTTTTCAAACATTCCTTAATGTTTATATATATATATATATGTAGCTTGCTC
This sequence comes from Bos indicus, assembly GCF_029378745.1. NCBI lineage: Eukaryota > Metazoa > Chordata > Mammalia > Artiodactyla > Bovidae > Bos > Bos indicus. The sequence goes on from NC_091761.1 coordinate 81,113,765, forward strand.
GTTTTAACTGCTATTTACATGATCTTAATAAGATATCATTATTTTTGTCAATTTCCCTATTAGAAAAGTTAAGTCATTTTTTTCACTACTAAAAGCAATGTTTTCATATACGCTGTACATATTTCTTTATACCCAGTGTCAGAGTTTCTTCAAGGTGGACACAGAGGGGTGGAACTGCTTCGCCAAGGATCTAGATGGGAGTTTCAAATTCCTTCGTATTGCTGAATTGTTTTTTTAAAGTTACCTTATGCCGGGGTCCAGCCCCGGCTGATCCAGGGTATTTGAAGGAGAGACGGCCTAGGCGACTATTTATATGCTAATTAGAGATATAAGAGTAATAGAATGAGGATAGCTCAGTAGGAAAATTCAGTGGAGAAAAGAGGCTGAGTAGCTTGGTTTACGCGGAAAATCAATATAACCCGTGACACCAGGTTAGCTCTGACCACGGAGGCCGCAGGCGCCCTCTCAAATAGCAGAAGGTGCCCCACCTTAGACACCTTCTCGAGTGGGTCTTAGAAGCCCAGGCAAATAAATGGTCACAGAGGATATCCGTGCTCCAGATGGAGACTTCAGCCAGAAGTTAAAGGGAAGAATGACATGGGGAGACCAAGCGTTGGTGAGCAAGGCCCGTAGCTTTATTTTCAACAGGGGCTTATATACCCTAAGTTACACATAGAGGATAATAGGGGATGCAAAGTCAGCAGTCTTTGACCCTTATCAAAAACCAGGGTTTCTTTCCTGCAAATTTATCGTATACAAATGGTTTAGGTGATTTACATCATCTGGCCAGAAGGCCTATTAACATTTTATGATTCTTGACAAGGACTTATCAACAAAGACTTATTTTCTCTGAGAGTAATTATTTTAAGGTTTGGTGCCATCTTCCGAAGATAAAATTGCATTCCTATAGGGCGGATGTGTAATGGGTTTACAACAAAGGAAAGAATTTATTACCTTAAGGGTCTAAAGTTACTAACACCAAGGCCACTACTTATTTTTTCTATATACCAACTATTAATTAATACATATTCAAGGATACAATTCAGGGGATGTGAAAACTTGGCAGCAAGCATTGGCTCATCAATGAAATCTTTTACTGGTTTTATTCTGACTGTTTCTAACTCTCTGAGAGGCTCTAAGCTATTTGAATATCTTAAGCTTCCCATGCCTCTCGAGGCTGGGAGACTGTAAACAATTGTATGCATAGCTGTAGGAGTCCGGGTAAACTTGTCAGGCGAATTAGAGAACCATCTGAGGGGTTTGGATTTAAACACTCCTAATTGCCCAGGAACTTTATTAATTGGAGCTGTAAGTTAACTCTTTGACAGAGAGAGCGAGATGGTGGTAGGGGACAGCCCCCAGTAAAGTCAGAGGTGAGAGCACAAAGCAATAAAGTAGGCAGACTCTGGTTTTTGGGGGGTAGATGCTCGAGAATATCCGGGGGGACTCCTGAGGCTCGATCCCGCCTTTGTGTATGCCGAGCCTCCTTCCTCATGACCTTTGTCACGAGTGGAATGCCTCACCGGCTCCCGGCAACCTTATAATTTAGACTACCATTTTTAAAAATGTTGTTAAACTATACACACTCTTCGAATTTCAAATATCTTATGTTTTAGTTAGTAGAGATAGCAAAGTACCCCAATATTCACTGGCCGTTCAGTTTTTTTTTCCCCAGGTTTTCTGTCCATATTCTTTGCTCTTTTATTAAATCAGGCTCTGGCCTTTTAAAATTGAAAAAAATATATATATATGTATATATGTATATATGTATATGTATATATGTATATATATGTATGGGATTCCCTGATGGCTCAGTTGGTAAAGAATCTGCCTGCAATTCAATAGCTGCAGGAGACATGGGTTTGGTTCCTGGGTTGAGAAGATCCCCTGGAGAGGGGCATGGCAACCCACTCCAGTCCTCTTGCCTGGAGAATCCTATGGGCAGAGAAGCCTGCGGTCTACAGTCCATAGGGCTGCCAAGAGTCAAACAGGACTGACGAAACTTAGCACATGTGTGTGCACTCGTGTACACACACACACACACACACACACACAGACCCAGAAGCATATGTAAATACAGGTTGGTTCTATTCTGAGGGTAGGTCACATGTTTTTTCAGCTTTCACTTTAGTCTCTTGAAGCATGCCTCTTGAAGCACAGATTTTTATATATCTTTTTCAAATTGTTTTGTTTTTTTCAAGGCTTGCTGCTGCTGCTGCTGCTGCTAAGTCGCTTCAGTCGTGTCCAACTCTGTGTGACCCCATAGACGGCAGCACACTAGGCTCCCCTGTCCCTGGGATTCTCCAGGCAAGAACACTGGAGTGGGTTGCCATTTCCTTCTCCAATGCATGAAAGGGAAGAGTGAAAGTGAAGTCGCTCAGGTGTCCAACTCTTAGCGACCCCGTGGACTGTAGCCCACCAGGCTCCTCCATCCATGGGATTTTCCAGGCAAGAGTACTGGAGTGGGGTGCCATTGCCTTCTCCGTTTCAAGGCTTACATGTTTTCATTTTAGACAAATCTGATATTATTTTTCTCTATGGGTTTCACCTTTATGTTTTTTTAGAACTAATTTTTTCTTATTCTATAAAATAGATATTTGCCTATATTCTCTCATAAAATTTGCAGTTTTATTATTTTACTTTTACTCATAGTAATTAAAATCTATGAAAGTTATTTTTGTGTATAATGTGATAGAGGGGTCTAACTTCATTTTTTCTCAGGTAGACAACTAATTTTCCCAGACTCTTCATTGATTAATCTACATTTCTTCTGTGAACTATTTCTGGGTTCCTTATTTTCTTTTATTGTTGTTTAGTAGGTAAGTGGTGTCCAACTCTTTTATGATCCTATGGACTGTAGCTCAACAGGCTCCTCTGTCCATGGGATTTCCTAGACAAGAATACTAGAGTGGGTTGACCTTTCCTTCCCCAGGGAGTCTTCCTGACCCAAGGATCGGACCTGCATCTCCTTCATTGGCAGGCTGGTTCTTTACCACTGAGCTACCAAGGAAGCCTTATTTTTATTTTATTGGTTGTCAAAACTAAATTATTATAAATATCTTTAGTATTCTGCTAATAGACTCTTTATATTTGGTAATTATTTTCTCAGTTCTTAGTTCTATTAGTGATTTTTCTATATATATACTTTTTCATGACTACTCAAGCTCTTTCTCTTGCACTATAAAATTGGACAGTTAGTCAAGATATGTGAAAAAAAAAACTTGTCCAAATTTTTATCATAATTTCACTATAATTATAATGATGGAGATGAATTACATGAAATTAATGGTGCCAAACCATTACATGAAATTAATGGCAAACCATAATGTGTTTTTTAATCAATGAAGATTTTTTGTTTATGTGGATATTCAGAACAGGGATATTTCAAAATCAAGGTTGGGAGAAGACTTTATTTCATTTAATTGGGGTTAAGGGTTTGATAAATCTGCATGAACATTAGTGATGGATATCATGAAAGGCAATCCAGCACTGGATGGAAAGTTGGACTGCATAACCTTCAAAATCCCATATAATTCTAAAGTTCTAGGTAGTAAAACAAGCTATGAAGACTAGTGTTTGAATATTACTTCTGCCTGTGAAACTAGGAAAATTGTTCCATATTCCTGAGTTCCTTTTATTATCTCTAAATTGGCATTGGTCATGTTGTTGTTCAGCTGCTAAGTCATGTACAACTCTTTGAGACGTCATGGACTGCATCATGCCAGGCTCCCCTGTCCTTTACTATGTCCCAGAGTTTGCTCACATTCATGCCCATTGAGTTGGTGATGCTATCTAACCATATCATCCTTTGTTTCTCCCTTCTCCTTTTGAGTTCAATCTTTTCAAAATAAGCTTGGAAGGCTTAACTAAACATCTAACACACTGCATGTTTTTCTGACACACAACACATTTAGTTGCTTTTTCTATCTCTGCAATAATTTGCAGAATCTTCGGGGCTTCCAAGGTGGCACTCGTGGTAAAGAGTCTGCCTGCCAATGCAAGATATGCAGAAGACACAGGTTCAATCCTTAGTTTAGGAAGATCCCCTGGTGTAGGAAATGGCAACCCACTTCAGTATTTTTGCCTGGGAAATCCCAGGTACTGAAAGCCTGGCAGGCTTCAGTCCATGGGGTCGCAAAGAGTCAGACACGACTGAGCATAGCACAGCAAGCACATCAGGAACTAAAGCACTCCTTATAAAGTAATAACTATCACAGAATCATTATTGATAACCTTAAGCTTATATGATAAACTACCCAAATCAAATCTCTAATTTTACACTAAAATATTTATGATTCTGAAAGCTCAAGACTAGATTAGTTCAAACTGTTGCATAGGCATGCTTTTTGAGGGTTCAGGAGACTTATTTCTAAGAGATCTATATCACACCATTCTTACAGTGCTCTTGCCAGAGTTCTATATTCAGAATCACTCTCTAGCAATATATTCACAAAAATAAAAAATAAACAAGAAGTTAAAAAAAAAAACACCATAATGAGTATTACAAACCTTTGGTAATTTATCTGCTTTAATTGCCTCATACTTTTCACTTTTGCTACATTCTTTACTCTTTTTCTCACACTTTCTATTTTTAAATCTTTTTTTTTTTTTGAGAAAAACAAGATTAGTATTACACCAAAATTGCAAACACATTTTCTAGTCACTCCCAGTCTGCAGGTTTTTTTATTACACTAAATATTTATTATTATTGAACTGGTTATTACTGGCATGCAAAATCCTAAATAAGACTAAAAACATGTTTGCCATCTACTGTTTATTCTTAAATTCTCTCCTTTCTTACACTCGTTCTCATTACCTATTTTTCTTTTTCCCTCTAAAATTTGCCTTTTATCCCCAAATTCCTTCTCTCCCTCTATGCAGATATGCACAGAGAAAACTATATAAGAATGACTTAAGTACTGATTGCAGTTATGTGAAATTTACAGGAAAAATGAATCAAACTTGTCCTTTCTACAGATGAGCTCACACTCTTCCTTTTTCCCATTGAAAATAAAAAGTCAGGGAAGAAATCCAAATCAGAACCTTTATCCCAATGCCAATAATTTATTTCCAACTTTTCTGCTTCACCAAAAAAGTCTCTTGCTCCAAATGTCTCACCGATGCACTTTACTCAGAAAACAAAACAAAATGCACAGAACTAGAAACTCAAGAAGAAAGGACAAAGCTACCTAATTCAAACTTCTGATAAATCACAATAGCAATATTGTATATTGTTCTGAGTTTATTGTTCTGATTTTTATGGCAAATAAAGATGGGGTAGGAATCATGACACTTGCTGATGTAAAAACTGTATATAAACTGTGTAAAAGTTCTCAATATATTATTAAATTTAGGATTCAAATCAAGCTCCTTTCTATGAACTGCAAGATGCCCCCACCCACATGTAATTGGATATTTCCTGTCACCTTTCCACTAACTTTCCCCAAGGCCAATATCTGTTTGTTTTCTTCTCAACAACTGGGTGTGTTCTACTGTATGGGTATTTGATAAATACTTTTACATGTATGATTTAATAGATACCTACAAAGATACTATTTTAAAAATACACTGTTTGTAAAGGACAGTTTTTAATAAATGAAATTTCTCATAAGTTACCTACTACCTACTATTCTCTCATATACATATGGGCTTACTTTAATAATCTGTTTCTTCCTGAAATTATTTGTCTACTGTATCAAAAATTTGATAAAAATTGAAGAAATTATATTATCTTATTTATACTCCATTTATTGAGTAGCATTATGTTGCCACCTTTTAATGTTCTGTTGTACATATATTAATACGATTTCTAAAAGAAAAATTTGATATTATAGCAATAATAGAAACATAATCTAAGAGAGAAGAGGAGGCTTCCCATGTGGCACTAGGGGGAAAGCAGCTGCCTGCCAGTACAGGAAATGTAAGAGATGTAGGTTCAGTCCCTGGGTTGGGAAGATGACCTGAAGAAGGACACGGCAACCCACTCCAGTATTCTTGCCTGGAGAATCCCATGGACAGAGGAGCCTGGTAGGCTACAATCCATGGGGTCACAAAGAGTCAAACACAACTGAAGTACCTTAGCACACAGCACACACACGGTAATAAGAAAGTTGTTCTGCATATCTTAGCCAATGGACTTTTATTTCAACTGCTGGTGTATTCCCCAAATGCCACTTTCACCCTCAATGTCACGTTTTCAAGTTGGTACTTTTCCAAGGCTTGACAAGTGGATCAGTAGGCCAGTGTTCCACCATGCCATTTCAGAATCAAAGGGCTTTCCTTCTTCCTCTTCCCAAAGGAAACTTAAGGCCTTTTAAGATAAAAATTGGTTAACTTGATGAACAAATCCATACTAATTTGCTAATAAAAGATACTGAAGGGAAAGCATTTTGATTTGGGATCCTTCCACTTGGGTTCACATTTCAAAAAGCGACATTCAGCAGGCCGTGCACTGCTTCAGATGATAAATAGATGAATGTCTCTAATGGTGGGAATACAAGGAAAGCCAGAGGGAAAATTGTCTGTTCTTTATTTTATCCTCATAGAACTAGTAATTAGGGTATACCGAATCCCATGGGACTTTACAGTTTTCCTTTATAGTGTTCTGCTGTAGGCTGTTCATTTATTCATTTATCCAATAATTTACTATCACTAATCTTCCTAGTCTATGTGCTGTGAAGAGAAGGATGAAGTCCCTAAACCTGAGCAAAATCACCCTTTACCTTAGGGACAAAACTATACAAACCTATAAACATTAGAAATGCTTAGAACATTTCTTAATTCTTTTCTCACTTATACTTGGCTTTCCATTAATCACAATTCAGTTGCCACTTAGTTATCTTAAGTCACTGTTACACATTTTCAAATGGGTGAGTCTGAACAGTAACATTAGCTCAATTATTACATGATTTTAGTAAAAATATCAAGTTCTTCAGGGCTTATCTGATAGCTCAGCTGGTAAAGAATCCACCTGCAAGGTGGGAGTCCTGGGTTCAATCCCTAGGTTGGGAAGATCCCCTGGATAAGGGATAGGCTAGCCAATCCAGAATTCTGTCCTGGAGAATTCCAAGGACAGGTGAACCTGGTAGGCTACAGTCCATTGGGTCACAGAGTTGGACCCAACTGAGCGATTTCACTTTCACTTTAGTCAAGTTCTTCCAGATTCTCAGAGTGTTGGCTACAATCTATTTCCCCTAACAGATCAATACCTTTGGTATGATCTGATTTCTCGAAAACACTGGTGTATACAGGGAATCTTGAACATACTGCACATGACCTGGTTTTGTGGTACTACACTAGGGAATTGGTGAGTCAATTAACATATATGGAGTTGAATGCTGACCGAAAGTTCTATTTAATCATTAAGAAAATTTCTAGATCATGTTTTAGAAATATGTACTGCACACTAATTGGTTGTGTATTGATTATACATACGTATAAGTAGAAACATAAAGGCCTAGTCAGAGTATTTCTGCTCCCTACAGTCTCTTAAATGTGAGAAGATTTTGATTACAGGACTGAAAACAATATTTGAGAGTCCTGAGGCAGCTTGGTAGGAAATCTAGCCAAAACAAAGGGCATATTGAGCATAGAAACGAACAAGCAAATTAGTCTGAAGTAGCAGAAAAGCAGGTAGATCAATGGCAAAGGATCTGACTAGGAGGAGTTGGGAGTGGGGGCAATAAATTATATTGATGTGGATCCTTGAAGACCAGTGTGTGAATAAAAATGCCTGTCATTTGTCCTGCCTAGGGGAGGAGAAGGCCCATAACCTGAAATAGGTCATTTGGCTAATAGGACTCTGGAGAAAGCCCAAGTCAACCTTCTCAGTACCAAGCAGACAAAGCTAATTAAAAATATATCATTTAGTAACAAGTGGGCTTACAAGAGCAAATACAAAAGAAACTGAGTTATACATAATTGAATATGTAGTTTTATCTACCAAACTGCTTTTTCCCCAAAAGACTGATACAGTTACATGCAAGATACAGTGAAAATACTGAACATAAATCAGAGTTAAAAATTGATGCCTCTGGTATATATAAAGGTTAACTTTTTCCCCTTATAACAAGAATGCCTGCACATATCAAATGCAGCCCGGCTTACTCTCCCAGACAACTGCAACCTGACTGTTCCAAGGTGCTTGATTTCCAGCTCATCGATCCTAATTATTTCTCTTCTCCACTCAGGGTTAAATATACCTTAATGGATCTTAAATCTGCCTGACAAAGAGGCTGACTTAAAGACTCATCTTACTCATGACATACAATTATTAATTAATGAGGGTCAGCTGCATAAAGGGATTGCAGCTGATACGAGTAATAAGGGAAAGCACTCCAGGCTGAATTATGCACTGGAGAACAGGAAAGAGTACATTTTATTAGAATCATCAAAATTTCCTGTTTCCAAACTAATTAATTTAACTCTTTCTGTTGTTTAAACAAATTGTATTTATGTCTTTCAGATTACTGCAATTTCCTTCTAGCAAATAAAATGCCTGTGTCTTTTCATTTGGAGCAATAAGCTTCCTTCCTACATAAGTTAAATTTTGTCTTGGTATCACAGCTTATCCTTTTTTACTGTTGGGTGGGGTCAAACAGAGTGTGCATTGTTAATCTTTGAAGCTTTAGTCAATGCTGGCAATCCATAGTAACTGAGAAACTAAAAGAGAAAGAGAGAGAAATCTCTATAGGCTCCCTCAATCCTCTTTCCAGCCAAAGGAAAATGCTTTGCGACAAAGTGACAATTAACTTAAACCTGCTTTTTCCCTTCTGGGACATTCCCTCCACCTGAATACACTCTGGTTATCTAATATTATCTGAGAATATATTTGAGAATGTTCCTCTCATGAGAGTATTCTTTTGAAGTTTGAGATCTTATTAAAGCAAAAGATGTCTGATGACCTTAGCTTCAACCAGCTGAACTATATCACAGACCAGATGTGCAGAATCTCTTGAGAAGATCTGTTTAAAAATCAAAACGGAGAAAAAAAAAAAAAACCCACAATGCTTCAAGCTAACTAATAACTTACTTCCATTAGGGATATCACAATTATTGGAATGCATTCTTCATAAGAATTTACAACATAGGCTGCCTTGGTCAACCACTTGGCTAGCCAGACATGACAATTTTTTCACCCTTGCTTTCTTTTTAGAGGTAACTGGAATGATATGGACTTATTTCAGCCTCTCCTGAATCCCATGTTTTGGTTCCAGCCAACATGGGACTTGGATCCACCTTGTTGTTTTTCAGTCACTAAGTCATGTCTGATTCTATGGACTACATGGACCCCACGGACTACAACATGCCAAGCTTTCCTGTCCTTCACTATCTCCCAGAGTTTGCTCAAAGTCATGTCCATTGAGTCAGTGATGCCATTCAACCATCTCATTCTCTGTCACCTCCTTCTCCTCTTGCCCTCAATCTTTACTAGCATCAGAATATTTTCCAATGACTTCACATCAGGTGGCCAAATTATTGGAGTTTAAGCTTCAGCATCAGTTTTTCCAATAAGTATTCAGGGTTGATTCCTTTTAGGATGGACTGCTTTGATCTCTTTGCTGTCCAAAGGACTCTGAAGAGTCTTCTCCAGCACCATAATTCAAAAGCATCAATTCTTTGGTGCTCAGCCTTCTTTGGCCATCTGATGTGCATTGAAAAAGACCCTGATGTTAGGAAAAATTGAGCGCAGGAGAAGGGGGCCACAGAGGATGAGATGGTTAGATAGCATCATCGACTCAATGGACGTGAGTTTGAGCAAACCTCAGGAGGTAGTGAAGGACAGGGAAGCATGGTGTGCTGTAGCCCATGGGGTCACAAAAAGTTGTACATGACTTAGCAACAGAACAACAAACAAGAACTGCCTTCTTTACGGTCCAACTCTCACATCTGTACATGGCTACTGGAAAAACCATATATTTGACTATATGGACCTTTATCAGCAAAGTGGTATCCCAGCTTTTTAATATGCTATCTAGGTTTGTCATAACTTTTCTTCTAAGGAGCAAGCATCTTTTAATTTTGTGATTGCAGTCACCATCCACAGTGATTTTGGAGCCCCCCAAAATAAAATCCGACGCTGTTTCCATTTTTCTCTCATCTATTTGTCATGAAGTAACACAAAGAGTCGGACACAACTGAATGACTGAACTGAACTGAATGAGACCAGATGCCATGATCTGAGTTTTTTGAATGTTGTGTTTCAAGCCAGCTTTTTCACTCTCCTCTTTCACACTCTTCAAGAGGCTTTTTAGTTCCTCTTTGCTTTCTGCCGTTGAAGTGGGATCCACCTTATAGATGCATATGCTTAGTGATTTTTACACTATGCTTCTTCATTAATTTATTGTTTGTTAAAATGTAAAATCCTGGAGGCCAAGATTGTCTACTTAGGTTGCTTTACATGGCAGCTTCTTTATATGCTGTGTATGTTAGATTCTGAAAATTACTTGTTGATAATTTTGAAGAGATAAAATCGAATAGGCTCTTTAAATTTCCTGCTCAAAGAACTGTGATCGTTGAATAAATTTTAGTGTGTTGTTAAACAACACAGTTCAGCAATTTTCTTTTAATAAGATAGTTATCTTTGTTGGCTTCTAGATTTATGCTTTCTTTAGTCTAATTACTTAAAACTCTCCTCTATGAAAGTTCCCTTCTATGACCTTTGGCTCCTTGCTTGTCTGTGTTTGTCTCTGAGGTTTGCTCTACTGTAATTGCTTCCACTTCTCCACTCCAACAAGCTGTAGGTCTTTGCTCTTTCCCTCAGGCAGAAACATCCCCAGGATGTAAAGTTCCCATATTGCTTCAGCCAATTACACATTTAGGTCTTCTTTAGCCCTGTTCATTCTCCCTTCTCCCGTCTTTCTATCTTCTTTCTCAACAAAGGAACCCAGATGATTTCTTAAGAATACAATAGAAATGGGTGGGTTTTGAAGTTGAGTGGGAGGATTGTTCTAATTTTGGAGTTTAAAATGTCATCTAACACCATAAAATCAGCTTGCATAAGTTTTTGACAATAGTTATGAATTTGCTTGTGGGATTTAAGTTGGATAATATGCATTTGTGAAGTACAATATTCATGTTTACTAAGCATACATTTTATTCATAGAGTATTAATAACTCAAACAGGATTATTTATACAAGTAAAGATCTTCATTAAAAATGTAGACTATGAAAACTATAAGGTCATTTTAGAAAAGTTTTGTCTAGTTAATCTTTAAGTTTGTGACTGTCAATTATCAGATATATAGGATTCTTCAAAATGTGTTTTTTCTCTCTCTCTTCTCCCAAATGACTCAAGTCAAGAACCAAAGTATACATACTTAGTTGATTCAGCCTGAAAGTTTTAGGATTCTTTGTCTAGCTTTCACACAAATTAACCTTATTGCAATTTAGCTGATTAGAGTAAATGTTAGATGCAAATTAATCTTTGGGCCACCCTTCAAAATGGAATATGAAATTGGTGTTATTTCTTTAGAAAACTGGATATAATTCTATCGGTTGGCAAAAAGGTTAGTTCAGGTTTTCCAGTAACATCTTATGGAAAACCTGAATGAATAGTTTGGCTCATCTAATTGAAGGTTGGCCCCAAGTCTTCCTGGTGAGTGAAATTCAATGTGGTTTTTACTTCTCTTTTCATTCCCTTTTCTGGTTTACTCTCATCATAACATCTAAGTCCAACCCATGAAACTCTTAAGCTGTTCTCTAAGTAGAAATGAACTTTTTCTTGACACAGAGTCTTGGCACAGCCAAGGCAGGTTGCACTGCCACTCTTAGAACACCCTTAGTTACATTCCCACATAGATCTATTTGAAGACCTATTTCCAGACACTAACATTTATGGTGCTAATATAAAATAAGAAGCCCTTAATCTCTCTACTCTTCTTTTACAAATCATAGGTAGAACATGAAACTTCTGGAGCAGAAATAAAAGAAGTCCCTATTTTAATATCAGTGTTTCAGTTTGAAACTTAAATTCCTAATATTCTTCCCTTTTCACATTTGGACATCATGAAATTTTATATATTTTCTCACCAAATAAATATTGCTGTGTATAAAGACTGGCTCTGTTTTAGGGTAACACTTGCTTCTGTGGTTTTCATGTAGTGAAAGTTGCTCAGTCGTGTCCAACTCTCTGCAACCCCATGGACTATACAGTCCATGGGATTCTTCAGGCCAGAATACTGGAGTGACTAGCCTCTGCCTTCTCCAGGGGATCTTCCCAACCCAGGGATCGAACCCAGGTCTCCCGCATTGCAGACAGATTCTTTACCAGCTCAGCCACATGGGGAAGGCTTTTGAAAAATTATTTTTTTGTTGTTATCCATGAATAGTAACAGTGGTGTATCAACTTTCTCAGAAAACATTTTTTTTTTTTTTAGTAGAGGCTTGTCCTATCTAACCAGAAATGAAGAGCTTTGGTGAATATTCCAGACATCTTATAGGTTTCATAAAGCAATAACTTTAGTCAAGGGAGTAATTTTGTACATTTCAGTTCACAGCATGGAGAGATAACTACTTTCAAAATTAAATACACTAATAGGACATGTTTAAATAAACTGGGATTTAACTTTAGGGTTATAAATTACTTGAAAAAAGTGAAGAATTACAAATATAACCCAATATTTGTATCAACACAGACAATATTTAAATAATTAATTATAAAAATTACTTAAGTCCTAGTATGAGGGGTGTATTACTGCTATTCTTCCCTTGACTTTGCTTTTTTACACACAAGGTCTTTAGTCAATAAGCCCTTCATTTAATTGAAATCTCTTGGAAAAAAATTCTCACTTACTGCTTAATTATTGTTGTCCTGATTGTGGTAGGTGTGAAGAAAGTACACGAGAAAGCAGGAGAAACGTATCACCTTAATGTTAAGGGACACCATAAATATGCTTTTATCTTTGCCCATGTTAATTAAATGTGTTGGTAGAATCAACTGAGGCAAAATGCTATAAATAACTTTTCTCGAAAGTTCTTTTGTTCTCTTTTCCTCTTTACACACAAATTACTAGAATTTAACTACTAGGCATACATAACTAAAGATTTGTAAACACATTGTCTGATGCATAAATATGTGTAGTTATGGGCCAATCAATGTAAGCAATAGGTTTATTATTCCTGAAAGTATTTAATACTGATAATATGTTGAGCGTGACTACTGTTACAATTGTTGGTAGCACAGTATCTTAAATTTACATAGCTGTTTGAGTTATTTTAGGTTATCTTGTTAATAAAGATTTCAATGGTTAACATCTGTTTGTTCACTCAAAAAAAATGTTCCTTGAATTCTTACTATATGTTTGGCATTCTTCTAGGTACTAGAAATACAGTAGTGATAAAGAATAACAAGACAAGCAAAAGGAAAGCAAGAAAAGAAAAGCACTCAGAAAGCAGGAATTACTGAACTAGAGTTTTTTTATTGGATTGCATTCTCATAATATTAAATAGTTTTGCATCAACTATATATTGACACTAACATGAAAATGATATACTTCACATTTTAAAAGAACAAGTGATACATAACTTATTTTAAATATTGGCGTAAAGCTCAACATTCAGAAAATAAAGTTCATGGCATTCGGTCCCATCACTTCATGGGAAATAGATGGGGAAACAGTGGAAACAGTGTCAGACTTTATTTTTGGGGACTCCAAAATCAGTGCAGATGGTGACTGCAGCCATGAAATTAAAAGACGCTTACTCCTTGGAAGGAAAGTTATAACCAACCTAGATAGCATATTCAAAAGCAGAGACATTACTTTGCCAACAAAGGTCTGTCTAGCAAGGCTATGGTTTTTCCTGTGGTCATGTATGGATGTGAGAGTTGGACTGTGAAGAAGGCTGAGCGCCGAAGAATTGATGCTTTTGAACTGTGGTGTTGGAGAAGACTCTTGAGAGTCCCTTGGACTGCAAGGAGATCCAACCAGTCCATTCTACAGGAGATCAGCCCTGGGATTTCTTTGGAAGGAATGATGCTAAAGCTGAAACTCCAGTACTTTGGCCACCTCATGTGAAGACTTGACTCATTGGAGAAGACTCTGATTCTGGGAGGGATTGGGGGCAAGAGGAGAAGGGGACGACAGAGGATGAGATGGCTGGATGGCATCACTGACTTGATGGATGTGAGTCTGAGTGAACTCCGGGAGTTGTGATCGACCGGGAGGGAGGCCTGGCCTGCTGCAATTCATGGGGTCGCGAAGAGTCGGACACGACTGAGCGACTGAACTGAACTGAACTGACTGAATTAACGAATTGTATAAAATGTGTTAGAAAGCAAACATAATCAGCATGGCACCTTGGTTAAACACACAGGAATAAACATATTACATTCTAATATAATATACATCAGTATAATTATGTTTTGAATTGGAAATGGAAACAAATATAAAATCCTACTATTATAAATTAAACAATGTAAGTTAAGCTGTTAGGAACTCATACAAGCTGTTCTTAGCTTCAGAAATCACTACTTCGGAATTTTGAACAGAATAACTAAATAGTGCATATTGATTTAAAATCAGGGTCTTTTTTTGCAAGTTGGGTTTTAACATATAAGCTTAGAGATAATGAGAGATAAAGAGTAGTTTGCCAAAAATAAGAAAATTTTCAAAGCAATATTTCTAAAGTAGGGAATATTCATGTTGCAGTAGCAGCATGGGATTTCTCTAGTGATTCCTGCCATATCACCCTCATAGCAGACCTCAAGGTGTGCTACCTTTCATGAAATCTCTGTTTGTTTGACTATAAATGGCTCATTAACTCTTGTTTTCCTCCTCTCAACAACACACGCATCTTTTCTTCTCAAGATACCTAACCTAGAGTTTCACTTAAATTGCTAATTAAAAGCAGCTTCAACTTTATTCCCTCAACATAACTTCTTTTTATAAGTATTTAAATTGTCATATATATAAAAGAGAGAGAGAGATGAGACAGATACAGAGACAGACGGAGAAATTTAAAATGAGAATTTTGAAGTGGATACTTATAAACTCATTCCAGTTTTATGTGTTACCTTGACATAAGGTGATATTGCCTGATGTAGGAAATGGCAACCCACTCCAGGATTCTTGCCTGGAAAATTCCATCAACAGAGGAGCCTGGCAGGCTACAGTCCATGGGATAGCAAAGAGTCAGACATGACTGAGCAACTGAGCACGCACAAGGTGGTATTGGCAGGGCCTCAAATAGCTGAACTTCAAGTTCTCCTCTCCACTCTGCTCCCATGGAAACAATCTCTACCCAAATTACCCCACTCGCTATCAAATGGATCAAGTGCAGTTCCCAGTTGATCTTACTATCTATGAGAAGCAAATTTCAGTTCCCTGACAACCAGCTTGCTCAGTCACTTCAGTCGTGTCCGACTCTCTGTGACCCTGTGGACCATGGCCTGCCAGGCTCCTCTGTCCATGGGATTCTCCAGGCAAGAATACTGGAGTTGGTTACCATTTTCCTTCTCCAAATCTGACTTGAGACAGCCAAAACAACCAACAGACAACCAGCAGAATTATGCAAACAAGCCAATCACAATCTCCCACAGGAACTGAGAACAATCCACACTTTTGATTTTACATATTCTCTGGCTTTTCACTCTGTTTCCCAGTGCAAACTCCATGTGGTTCTGTATGGCATGAGATGTCCTCCTTCCCTGGCATGTGAGTTTATGTGACTGAAAAACTGCTGTTGTTAATCTAATCTGTCCCATGCTGGGTGTCCTGTGTTCAGGGAATCCCATAACTCTAGAATGAGAATCCCTCCTTCATCCTTAGCAATAAACAGAAGACAATGAAACATGATTGCGCCCAGCATTAGTGTTTTCTTCCTTTTAAAGAAAAGGACAAAAGATGAGAATGAGTGAAATAGTGATACAATTATCATTGAAGAGTAAGGATAAACTGTGTAAAGGATGCCCTCTACCTCATCACGAAGCCTTGACATTATTATTTCAGGTTATCATCAGAGAGTGAGAAGGATGGAGTGGGATGAGTGTCAATGGAAGGTCTACAGTATGAACAGCTGCAATGAGGTCTTCCCCACTGGCTCATGAAAGGGTGACCATGCAATTCTGAAGGCAATTTTTCCTTCAACACTAATTTATTGTAAAGATGGCTAAAATGCTTGAAGATGGTGTTTTTAGGGTTGGAGAATTTTCAGTGATTGTATTAAAATTTTAAGGGAAGATAAATTTGGGGGAGTCAGTGAGAATGTACTTAAAATATACATTTGAGGTAAGTCTTGGTAAATAGGGAAGTACATCTAGAAGGAATTCAGTAGACTGGATATTGGAGAAGGTAGTCAAAGTTGGTGTGCCAAGAGACAAATGAAGAAAACTGTGAGTGTGAGAATGAGGTAGGAGGCAGTTCCTCCTTTGCCATTTGTTGCCTAAGGAAACAAAACCACTGTTTCTTTGACATCTGTACATATCCCTAAATCTGATATATATATATATATATATATATAATTATATATATATATATAAAATTTCTGAATAATGAGTTAAACACCCCTAGATATTTATATATTTAAGAATATATATAAGAATTTATAAATTATATATTTAAAATTTTTTGAAACTCTCCCCATTTTTACAATTTTTTTTCTCTATACTAGGGAAAACATTTGTGTTTTTTAATTGTTTAGATCTGGTTTTCAGTAATTATTTTTCTTAAGCAATGCAATTCTTTAAAATTATATAATTATTAGAAATTTTTAAAAATCTGCAATTATTAGAAAATGGGAGAATTACTTCTTTAGGAGAACAGACCCTATTTACAATGGTGTATATAATAACCACAGTGTCCCTTAATGACTCTGCATATTAAAGTATACGAAAGCATCTCCCAACTGAGAAGAATTATTAAATAGAAAACCAATTTATTGCATTTATTGATAAGCTATTTATTATAAAATCTTCTCTACTTCAATTCTCCTGAATCAGTGCAATCATTTTGGCACATGTAGCAATTTATTTTTAAAAAGTTAAATAAAATGGGAGTGAAATTTAAGAGACTAGATGAAGGGAGATGAGATTAATACACCAAGTTTTGCAGAACCAGTGATTTTTGAAAATCATGTATATTAATATATATTTTAAAGGTCAAAAGTCATGCAAAGATGGGAAGAATAAAGAACAGAACAGTATAGACTTAACAGAAGCAGAAGATATTAAGAAGAGGTGGCAAGAATACACAGAAGAACTACATGAAAAAATTCTTAATGACCTGGATAACCACAACCATGTGATAACTCACCTAGACACAGACATTTTGGAGTGTGAAGTTACATGGATCTAGGAAACATCACTACAAACAAAACTACTGGAGGTGATGGAATTCCACTTGAGCTATTTCAAATCCTAAAAGATGATGCTGTTAAAGTGCTACACTCAATATGCCAGCAAATATGGAAAACTCAGCAGTGGCCATAGGACTAGAAAAGGTCCATTTGTATGCCAATCCCAAAGAAGGGCAATGCCAAAGAATGTTCAAGCTATTGCACAATTTCACTCATTTCACATGCTAGGAAAGTAATGCTCAAAGTCCTCCAAGCTAGGCTTTAATAGTACGTGAACTGAGAATTTCCATATGTACAAGCTAGATTTAGAAAAGGCAGAGGAACAAGAGATCATATTGCCAACATTTGTTATCACGAAAAAAGCAAGAGAGTTCCAGAGAAGCATCAACTTCTGCTTCATTGACCACTCTAAAACCTTTCACTGTGTGGATCACAACAAACTGTGGAAAATTCAAGAGATGGGAATACCAGACCATCTTACCTGCCTCCTATGAAACCTGTATGCAGGTCAAGTAACAGTTAGAACCTACATGGAACAATGAACTGGTTCCATATCAGGAAAGGGGTACATCAAGGCTGTAATATTGTCATCTTGTTTATTTAACTTATATGCAGAGTACATCATGCAAAATGTCAGGCTGGATGAAGCACAAGCTGAAATCTTGCTGGGAGAAATATCAATAACCTCAGATATGCAGATGACACCACCCTCATGGCAGAAAGCAAAGAAGAGTTAAAAAGCCTCTTGATGAAAGTGAAAGAGGAAAGTGAAAAAAACTGACTTAAACTCAACATTCAAAAACAGAGTTCATGGCATCTGGTCCCATCATTTCATGGCAAATACAGGGGAAACAATGGAAACAGTGAAAGACTTTATTTGTTTGGGCTCCAAAATCACTGTAGATGGTGACTGCAGCCATGAAATTAAAAAACGCTTGCTCCTTGGAAGAAAAGCTAAGACCAACCTAGACACCCTACTAAAAAGCAGAGACATCATTTGCCAACAAAGTTTCATCTAGTCAAAACTATGGTTTTTCCAGTAGTCATGTACAGATGTGAGAGTTGAATTATACAGAAAGCTGAGCACCAAAGAATTGATGCTTTTAAACTGTGGTGTTGAAGACGCTTGAGAGTCCCTTGGGCTGAAACTAGATCCAACCAGTCATCCCTAAAGGAAATCAGTCCTGAATATTCATTGGGAGGACCGATGCTGAAGGTGAAGCTCCAGTACTTTGGCCACCTGATGCAAAGAGCTGACTCATTGGAAAAGACCGTGATGCTCAGAAGGATTGGAAGTGAGAGAAGGGGACAACAGAGGATGAGATGGTTTGATGTCATCACTGTCTCAGTGGACATGAATTTGAGCAAACTCCTGTAGATGGTGAATGATGGGGAAGCCTGGCATGCTGCAGTTCATGGGATTGCAAAGAGTGGGACATGGCTGAGCAACTGAACAAGAACAATGAAGGTCAAAAATCCATTCACAGATCTTTATAACTTCTTTAGTGTCTCTTTAATTAGGTAGTCTCTGGGTCTGTGAATGGTTTTTAAAAGACCTAATAAAAATGTAATTCATCATAACTAAGGCCATATTTAGATTTAGATGCCAAATTTAGATCTATGGGAAAGAGTATTCATCAATGTACTAATTAAGATACTGTTTGAGATTCTATTTCAACAATCAAGGAGTTATTAAAAAAAAAAAACTTCAGTCTTGCAGAATGCACTGAGAAAATATTTCCTAACATGGACCTTTGCTAAGTAATTTATACTTGGCAATTATGATACTAGTAAAATTCTAACATATTACTGTACTTCTTTCTAGTACTGATACTAGTGAATAATTTTAAAAAAAGAGAGAGAGATCTCAGTTCAGTTCAGTCACTCAGTCGTGTCCGACTCTTTGCGACCCCATGAATCACACCACTACAGGCCTCCCTGTCCATCACCATCTCCCAGAGTTCACTCAAACTTACATTCATTGAGTCTGTGATGCCATCCAGACATCTCATCCTGTCGTCCCCTTCTCGTCCTGCCCCCAATTCCTCCCAGCATCAGAATCTTTTCGAATGAGTCAACTCTTCGCATGAGGTGGCCAAAGTACTGGAGTTTCAGCTTTAACATCATTTCTTCCAAAGAAATCCCAGGGCCGATCTCCTTTAGAATGGACTGGCTGGATCTCCTTGCAGTCCAAGGGACTCTCAGGAGTCTTCTCCAACACCACAGTTCAAAAGCATCCATTCTTTGGCACTCAGCCTTCTTCACAGTCCAACTCTCGCATCCATACATGACTACTGGAAAAAACATAGCCTTAACTAGACAGACCTTTGTTGACAAAGTAATGTCTCTGCTTTTGTATATGCTGTCTGGTTGGTCATAACTTTCCTTCCAAGGAGTAAGCGTCTTTTAATTTCATGGCTGCAGTCACCATCTGCAGTGATTTTGGAGGCCCAAAAAATAAAGTCTGACACTGTTTCCACTGTTTCCCCATCTATTTCCCATGAGTGATGGGACCAGATGCCACGATCTTCGTTTTCTGAATGTTGAGCTTTAAGCCAACTTTTTCACTCTTCTCTTTCACTTTCGTCAAGAGGCTTTTTAGTTCCTCTTCAATTTCTGCGTAAGGGTGGAGTCATCTGAGTATCTGAGGTTATTGATATTTCTCCCGGCAATCTTGATTCCAACTTGTGCTTCTTCCAGCCTAGCGTGTCTCATGATGTACTTTGCATAGAAGTTAAATAAGCAGGGTGACAATATACAGCCTTGATGAACTCCTTTTCCTGTCTGGAACCAGTCTATTGTTCCATGTCCAGTTCTAACTGTTGCTTCCTGACCTGCATACAGGTTTCTCAAGAGGCAGGTCAGGTGGTCTGGTATTCCCATCTCTTTCAGAATTTCCCACAGTTTATTGTGATCCACACAGTCAAAGGCTTTGGCATAGTTAATAAGTAGGAAACATGTTTTTCTGAAACTCTCTTGATTTTTCCATGATCCAGCGGATGTTGGCAATTTAATCTCTGGTTCCTCTGCCTTTTCTAAAACCAGCTTGAACATCTGGAAGTTCACGGTTCACATATTGCTTAAGCCTGGCTTGGAGAATTTTGAGCATTACTTTACTAGAGTGTGAGATGAGTGCAATTGTGCGGTAGTTTGAGCATTCTTTGATATTGCCTTTCTTTGGGATTGGAATGAAAACTGACCTTTTCCAGTCCTGTGGCCACTGCTGAGTTTTCCAAATTTGTTGGCATATTGAGTGCAGCACTTTCACAGCATCATCTTTCAGGATTTGAAATAGTTAACTGGAATTCCATCACCTCTACTGTTTGTAGTGATGCTTTCTAAGGCCCACTTGACTTCACATTCCAGGATGTCTGGCTCTAGGTGAGTAATTATACCATCGTGATTATCTTGGTGTGAAGATCTTTTTTGTACAGTTCTTCTGTGTATTCTTGCCACCTCTTCTTAATATCTTCTGCTTCTGTTAGGTCCATATCATTTCTGCCCTTTATCGAGCCCATCTTTGCATGAAATGTTCCCTTGGTAGCTCTAATTTTCTTGAATAGATCTCTAGTCTTTCCCATTTTGTTGTTTTCCTCTATTTCTTTGCATTGATCACTGAGGAAGGCTTTCTTATGTCTTCTTGCTATTCTTTGGAACTCTGCATTCAGATGCTTATATCTTTCCTTTCCTCCTTTGCTTTTCACTTCTCTTCTTTTCACAGCTATTTGTAAGGCCTCCCCAGACAGCCATTTTGCTTTTTTGCATTTCTTTTCCATGGGGATGGTCTTGATCCTTGTCTCCTGTACAATGTCACGAACCTACGTCCATAGTTCATCAGATACTCTATCAATCAGATCTAGGCCCTTAAATCTATATTTACCTTCCACTGTATAATCATAAGGGATTTGATATAGGTCATACCTGAATGGTCTAGTGGTTTTCCTATTTTCTTCAATTTAGGTCTGAATTTGGCAATAAGGAACTCATGGTCTGAGCCACAGTCAGCTCCCAGTCTTGTTTTTGCTGACTGTATAGAGCTTCTCCATCTTTGGCTGCAAAGAATATAATCAGTCTGATTTTGGTGTTGACCATCTGGTGATGTCCATGTGTAGAGTCTTCGTTTGTTTTGTTGGAAGAGGGTGTTTGCTATGACCAGTGCGTTCTCTTGGCAAAATTCTGTTAGTTTTTGCCCTGCTTCATTCCATATTCCAAGGCCAAATTTGCCTGTTACTCCAGGTGTTTCTTAACTTCCTGCTTTTGCATTCCAGTCCCCTCTAATGAAAAGGACATCTTTTTTTGGTGTTAGTCCTAAAAGGTCTTGTAGGTCTTCATAGAACCGTTCAACTTCAGCTTCTTCAGCATTACTGGTTGGGGCATAGACTTGGATTACTGTGATATTGTGGTTTTCTTTGGAAACGAACAGAGATCATTCTGTCATTTTTGAGATTGCATCCAAGTACTGCATTATGGACTCTTTTGTTGACCATGATGGCTACTCCATTTCTTCTAACAGATTCCTGCCCGCAGTAGTAGATATAATGGTCATTGGAGTTAAAATCACCCATTCCAATCCATTTTAGTTCGCCAGTTCCTAGAATGTCATTCACTCTTGCCATTTCTTGTTTGACCACTTTCAATTTGCTTTGATTCATGGACCTAACATTCCAGGTTCCTACACAATATTGTTCTTTACAACATCAGACCTTGCTTCTATCACCAGTCACATCCACAACTGGGTATTGTTTTTGCTTTCGCTCCATCCCTTCATTCTTTCTGGAGTTATTTCTCCACTGATCTCCAGTAGCATATTGGGTACCTACTGACCTGGGGAGTTCCTCTTTCAGTATCCTATCATTTTGCCTTTTCATACGGTTCATGGGGTTCTCAAGGCAAGAATACTGAAGTGGTTTGCCATTCCCTTCTCAGTGGACCATATTCTGTCAGACCTCTCCACCATGACCCACCTGTCTTGGGTGGCCCACAGGGCATGGCTTAGTTTCATTGGGTTAGACAAGGCTGTGGTCCTGGTGTGAATAGATTGATTAGTTTTTTGTGATTATTGTTTCAGTGTGTCTGCCCTCTGATGCCCTCTCACAACACTTACTGTCTTACTTGGGTTTCTCTTACCTTGGACATGGGGTATCTCTTCACGGCTGCTCCAGCAAAGTGAAGCTGCAGCTCCTTACCTTGGATGAGGGGTGTCTCCTCACCGCCGCCCCTCCTGACCTTGAACGTGGAGTAGCTCCTCTAGGCCCTCCTGAGTCCGCACAGCCACTGCTCCTTGGACGTGGGGTTGCTTCTTTCGGCCGCCGCCCCTGTTGGCCGGGGGTTGGGGTGGGTAGTTTCTCTCTGCCGCTGCCCCTGACCTCGGTCGCGGGGTAGCTCCTCTCAGCTGCTCTTGCACTGTCGCAGCCTGGCACTCTTGGCTGTTGCCCCTGACCTCAGATGTGGGGTAGCTCCTCTGGCCTGCGCTTGTGCGCTGTTGCAGCCGCCCACGCTTGTTGCTTTCCTAGGTTAGAGTGAATATACATGTGTTTATGTAACTGTGCATTTCTTCTATGTACATTTCATTGATATTTATTTAAATATTATTTATTGTGATCTTCAAACCAATATTTCCTAAATATTATGGACTTTAACTGCTACTATGGTTATCCAATGGCTTCCCAGATGGTGCTAGTGGTGAAGAAACCATCTGCCAATGCAGGAAATGTAAGAGACATGGTTTCGATCCCTCGCTAGGGAAGATCCCTTGGAGAAAGAAAGAAAGTGAAGTTGCTCAGTCGTGTCCGACTCTTTGTGACCCCATAGACTGTAGCCTACCAGGTTCCTCCATCCATGGGATTTTCCAGGCAAGAGTACTGGAGTGGGTGATCCCTCGGTAGGGAAGATCCCTTGGAGAAGGGCATGGGAATCCACCTCAGTATACTTGGAGAATCCAATGCACAGAGGAGATTAGTGGGTTATATAACCCACAGGGTCGCAAAGAGTTGGACACGGCTCTTTCAACTTAGCACCTATGCATAGTAGTCAAAGCAAATTTCATTTCACTTTATTTTCTTAATCTAAGACTGCATATAGCTGAGCTATTGGATATAATAGGAATTGCATAAGATCTTTATAACTTAAAACAGCGTTTAATTCTTATGTGATAACTCTTGAAGAGACTTAAACCAAGTTAAAAACCTGGGAACTCCTATGGTCAACTCTACACAGAATCATATGTAATGATCACAGTGCAGAACTGAAAGTAATGTAAAGCTGTTTTAAAAGTTTTATTTTATCTCTAAAAACTTAGAAATTTAACTTCATAGCCATGATATAACTTAATAAAAATATTGCTTCTGTCTTATCTGTCATTCCTTTCCCACTTCTGGAGCCTCTGCTTTTATTTCCTATGCCTTATTGTGAAAGTTTGCTTCATTTAATCTTTGTCTCTTGTCCACTTGCTCTGTACTCAGTCTTTTGCTTTGCAGTCATAAGATATGCACTGGTGACTGGTGAAATTTCTTGCAGTTGGGTTAGTTCAGTTCAGTTCAGTCACTCAGTCATGTCCAACTCTTTGTGACCCCATAGACTGCAGCACACCAGGCTTCCCTATCCATCACCAACTACTGGAGCTTGCTCAAACTTGTATTCATCGAGTCAGATGAACAGAGTTTATTTCATCCTCTGTCATCCTCTTCTCCTCCCACCTTCAATCTTTCCCAGCATCAGGGTCTTTTCCAAAGAGTCAGTTCTTTGAATCATGTGGCCAAAGATTTGGAATTTCAGCTTCAGCATCATCCTTCCAATGAGTATTCAGGACTGGTTGGATTTCCTTTAGGATTGACTGGTTGGATCTCCTTGCAGTCCAAGGGACTCTCAAGAGTCTTCTCCAACACGACAGTTCAAAAGTGTCAATTCTTCGGCTCTCAGCTTTCTTTATAGTCTGACTCTCACATTCATACATAACTACGGGAAAAAACATAGCTTTCACTAGATGGACCTTTGTTTGTAAAGTAATGTCTCTCTCTGCTTTTTAATATGCTATCTAGGTTGGTCATAGTTTTCCTTCCAAGGAGCAAGCATCTTTTAATTTCGGGGCTGCAGTCATCATCTGCAGTAATTTTGAAGCCCCCCAAATAAATTCTTTCATTGTTTCCCCATCTATTTACTATGAAGTGATGGGATCAGATGTCATGATCTTAGTTTTCGAATGTTGAGTTTTAAGCCTACGCTTTCATTCTCCTCTTTCACTTTCATCAAGAGACTCTTTAGTTCTTCTTCACTTTCTGCCATAATGGTGGTGTCTTCTCTGTATTTGAGGTTATTAATATTTCTCCTGGCAATCTTGATTCCAGCTTGTGCTTCTTCCAGCCCAGCATTTCTCATTATGTACTCTGTATATAAGTTAAATAAGCAGGGTGACAATATACAGGCTTGACATACTCCTTTTCCTATTTGGAACCAGTCTGTTGTTCCATGTCCAGTTCTAACTGTTACTTCTTGACCTGCATACAGATTTCTCAGGAGGGAGACCAGGTGGTCTGGTATTCCCTTCACTTGAAGAATTTTCCACAGTTTGTTGTGATCCACACAGTCAAAGGCTTAGGTGTAGTCAATAAAGCAGATGTTTTTCTGGACCTCTCTTGCTTTTTCGATGATCCAGTTGATGTTGGCAATTTGATTTCTGGTTCTCTGCCTTTTCTAAATCCTGCTTGAACATCTGGAAGTTAATGATTCAAGTACTGTTAATGCCTGGCTTGGAGGATTTTGAGCATTACTTTGCTAGCGTGTGAGATGAGTGTAATTGCATGGTAGTTTGAGCATTCTTTGGCTTTGCCTTTCTTTCGGATTGCAACAAAAACCAACATTTTCCAGTCTTATGTCCACTGTTGTGTTTTCCATATTTACCGGCATACTGAGTATAGAACTTTCACAGCATCATCTTTTAGGATTTGAAATAGCTCAAGTGGAATTCCATCACACCCACTAGCTTTGTTCATAGTGGTGCTTCGTAAAGCCCACTTGACTGCATTCCAGGATGTCTGGCTCTAGGTGAGTGATCACACCATCGTGGTTACCTGCGTCATGAAGATGTTTTTTTGTATAGTTCTTCTGTGTATTCTTGCCACCTCTTCCTAATATCTTCTGCTTCTGTTAGGTCCATCTTTTTTCTGTCTTTTACTGTGCCGATCTTTACATGAAATGTTACCTTGGTATTTCTAATTTTTTTCAAGAAATCTCTCGTCTTTCCCTTTCTATTGCTTTCCTCTATTTCTTTGCAGTGAAAACTGAGGAATCCAGTTAGGTTAAGACAGGGGGGAAACAGAGAATTTGAGTTGGTGAAGAGAAATTTTATGAAGTATTGATAGAGTGAAAAATCAGGGCCACTCATCCTGTAGGAATGTTATTCTTATTTTTCAGATTTGGAACCTGGAGATCAGAGAAAGTGAATAACTAGCTAAGGTGAGATTAGAGGTGTGTGAGATTATTGCTATTCTGCACTTTTTATTTCAATCCTAGTACTTTTCTCTCTTTATCACATAGATTTTGGCCACTGTAAGTTACAAAAATATTTTTTAAATAAGGAGAAAATTATTTTAAATAATCATATCCTGAAATTCTCTTACCATCTTAGAACTTTTGTATACAAGTACAGTCATACATTTGAGCCAAACATGTGCATACATGTTCATATACACACAACTTTCCATCTCAATTGGCAAGTAACTCCTTTGCTGGCTACAACACTAATAACTAAAAAATGGAAAGCAAGCCATTCTTAAAAGTGTCTGTGTAAACTCTACCACTGAATTTAACCCCCAATTCCTGAATATTTCAGAAAGATAGATAAAATAGAATAGCCATAAAGAGAGACATTATAATAGATTTGTGTTAAAGACTACTGGTGAAAGTGAAAGTGTTAGTCGCTCAGTTGTATCCAACTCTTTGCAACTCCATGGAGTGTAGCCCACCAGGCTTCTCTGTCCATGGAATTCTCCAGGCAAGAATATTGGAGTGGGTTGCCATTGCCTCCTCCAGGGGATCTTCCTGACCTAGGGATTGAACCCAGGTCTCCTGCACTGTAGGCAGTTTCTGTCTGAGCCACCAGGGAAGCCCATATATCTGATTTATTCTCTTTCACATATATCTTATTGATTCTCTTTCCTGGTTGTACAACTAGGCTACAGGTTCTGGCATTCCTTGTAATCAGAAAATGACCTTGTGCTAAATTCTAATGAAAGAAGTATAACAGTAATGTATACATTCTACTACCAGGATTGGCCTTGTGTATCTCCCATGCTCCAAGTCAGACCTCTTGACCTCCTCCAAGCTGAATAGAAGGTGGCTTCAAAGATCTGAAAGAACATGAAGCTACAAGATAGAAGGATTCTGGGCTTGCACATAAGCCCACAGAAGGGTGTAGATAAAAAATAATCATTTATTTTGATAATCTACAGATATTTGAGAATTTGTATAAACTACTTGGAATAGCTAAATTAGGCATCTGAAGGACAGTGCTGATGTGAAAATACAAAATAATATTTAGATAGAATATTTAAGATGAGAGAAGGTGTGAAAGAAAGTGTTTCATTCTTTTTGACACTGTTTTATATCTCTCACTTCTTTGGTGGTATTTTCTTTAAGGTCACTAATTCATTCTTAATTTTCCTCTTCAAATCTCTTTGTGACAATTGCCACAATGTTCATGCAGTTTCTACCTTCTCTTCTTTATACTATCCTTTGGAATTTCTAACTTCTCAGACACACTGACTTAAAACAAAATAAAGCAAAACAAAAAGACTTGGTTCTTTCACTGACAGTCCAACATGTAATATCTGTAGGGTTATTAGGTTTGGCAATGGAAGTTAGTTAACTGTTAGAGATTAGAGGATGGATAAGAAATGTCTGGGGCTTCCCTGCTGGCTCAGAGGGTCAAGAATCTACCTGCAATGCAGGAGACAGAAAATGTGGGTTCAATCCCTGGGTCAGGAAGATCCCCTGGATGAGGGAATGGCAACCCACTCCAGTGTTCTTGCCTAGAAAATTCCATGGACAGGGAACCCTGGTGGGCCATAGTCCATGTGGTCACAAAGAGTAGGACATGACTGAGCACACAAGAAATGTTTGATTAAGGACAAGGGCCCCAGGATATGTCTCATAACACATGGAAGCCCAGGAGGACCTTGACAATGTGAAGTCATAGTAGGAGCCCAAGAGTCCACTGAATGTACTAAGATCATGGTATCTATCTACTTTAGGAAGAAGGCTACTGCATTTGGGGAACTGGCTTGAGGTGAACAGTGTGCTTCTATGTTCACCACACGTGAAAATATGAATCAGAAAATGCAATTTATTTTATATAAATACCATTTTGAATGCATACTCAGACAGCAGACTTAAAGTTGTATCTCATATTGCAAGACATATTCATAATTTGAGTCTTTATATTCTAAGGATCAGCTTAAGAGTTTGACTACAGGCTATGTACATTTGTGTCTAGAAAGAGATAGCAATTGAGATGATGAACACATCTTGAAAAAACGACTGAGGGGACATTATTATTCTGCCTTGAGTATGGCCTACACTCTTCTCCCACTTGCACTCTTTCATAATAGTAATAATACTAATTATTATTGAGTTTCTACCATGAACTACATATAGTAAACCATCCCAGGGTAGACTTATAGAATTAGAAAACAGATTAAAATATCTTGCTGGGTACAAATTAATAAGTATATACTCTGTCCAACAGAATGAGACAAGGTATTGGTAGATAAAACAAGCAAAAAAAAAAAAAAAAATCCTGTAATTATCTTTGGAAACCTGAGGGTTCCAACACCTGACTTGGCCAATAGACTGATGAGTTGAATAATGGGAGGAGATTCTGACTGGAGCAAACTGAAGCCTCATTCATGGTGTCACACCTGCTTAGGGACACAGCATTCCTTATGGTCTGAATTTAAAAAATCCCTAAATAGAGCAGTCAAGTAATCCACAGACAACTCCTCACAGTGTCTGGTGCCTGCCCAGGGGGGGATTCATGCAGAAACTGCTGGCATCACAAAATGTTGCCAGGCCAACATGAGGATTGGGCTTCCAGCCCAGTAACACTAAGTACCAGGAGGCAGGAAAGGGGAACAGCTGGCAGATGTTATGTCCACACGCATCAACCTTCCCCGCTTTACTCTTAAAGGATGAAAAAATCTTCTTACATCTGGGACTGGGATTGCCATTGCAGCTTATGTAGCCCTGTCAAGGGGCTACATCTGGAAGAATATACAGATCAACAAGAGATTTCATCCAGGGACAGCTCAAAGCTGTGAGGTAAAAAATGAAAGAGAGCATACAAGTCTTTAAGGTACTGAAGCAAGCATGTTTCTGGATTATATCCACTTTTGTTATCAGATGTGGTGAAGCTTGAGAAACTCCCCTTCCACAGTAAGACCTGATCATTGGCAATGTACTTCAGCAACTTCATTCTGATGCAAATTTGTTATTCTTTTACTTCTCCAGTCTTAATATGGCCCTTAATCTGAAAATGACTCATAAGAAATAAGTTTATTTGAACATTATAATGTATATATACATATACATACTAATATCATCAATGAATATGTCTGATTATTTGTTTAGAACAAATTAGGATATGTAAAAGGCAGGCACTTTTATGTCCATCTGAAAAATGGGGCTACTCCTAATTACATTAGAATGTGATGTATTAAAATAACACATTCCAGAGGCCTTTAGACTAGTCCTTGAAAATAAAAATTGCTAAGTAAATGTTATCTTTGAACTGCCCATCTTTTCAGTATTCTGACAGGTTTTTATCCACATTGCAATTGTTTTTCAGGTTCTTTGTTTCTAACTTTTCTATTTTTTTCTTTTAAATAAATTTTGATATATGAGATTTATTCACAAGATATTAAAACAGATTATCTTGGTGTAGGTATGGGCACTTTGTATTTTTACAAATGTTCATAGCCTTTCTCACACTTCTGAGTTAAAGATGCAGCGTTAATATTTTGGCATCTCTTAATCATCCATGTTTTCTTCTCTTTATTTCTATACTAATATAGAAAGTTTGCCTTCTGTTTTAAATAAAGGAATCACAAACCTCTTAATTGTTCAGGCATAAGATCTTGGGGTCATAATCATCATTTACTGCTGACTCATTGCTATCACTCCAAAGTAATGGCTAAGGCCAATAGATCCTATCCCAATAGTGCCTGTCAACAGTCTATGGATTTTAAGTTATGTGTTTCAGTCAGAATAATCAACTTCAAATAATAGAAAAGCTGCCCAATCTGGCTTAAAATTCAGTAAGGATGATTTATTGATATATGTATTTCCAGGTTCCAAAAGTAGAGAAAATACCAGGGTAGTTTGATCTAGGTTTCTGCTCCATCTCTATGATTCTCTTGGTTATTCCTTTTTTCTATTGCAGGTTCTATATTGTTTTTGCTTGTTTTTGATTTTGTTCTTTGTTTTTATTTAGGGTGGCTACTCCCATAGAAGGCAAATGGCTATAGCAATTCCAATGTCAATTGGACACAAACCACAATACCCAGGTGAGAGGATTTAAGTTTTCACTAAGATTATATCAGTGTATTGTTCTGTAGTCTGATTAGTCTGTCTAGTCATACACTCATCTTGTAACAAGTCTCCATGGCTAGGTAAATGTGATGCACTGAGTGACTAAAAATTGGGTTTTGTGTCCCTCTTGCTCAACTTTTAATCTGTCAATGCTTGACCTGTCTTAGAATCTTCTTCATCTGAATATGGTAAAGTTCCATCTCTACAGATGCTATATAAATAACTAGAGGTGTATTGATACCCACCAGACTTAACCTTGGGGGACAGTAGTCAAAGTTATGTGCATTTTTTGCTGCAACAACAAAAATTGCTTACCATGAAGACTTTGAGATATCTTGGTAAACAGAGTATTGGGAGGCTAAAGTTATAGGAGATGGGCTTGTGTTTAGTGAATTTGATGAAGTAGACAATTCTGGATTGAAAATTGTCATAAAACTGGAACATTTCAGTAACTGGCATCTTCAAATTTGATATCTAGTCATGGTAGTGCTTCCCTAGTGACTCAATCGGTAAAGAGTCTGCCTGCCATGTGGGTGACCTGGGTTTGATCTCTGGGTTGGGAAGAACCATTGGAGAAGGAAATGGCGATCCACTCCATAATTCTTGGGTGGAGAATTCCATGGACAAAGGAGCCTAGTAGGCTACAGTCCATGGGGTCACAAAGAGTCAGACACGACTGAGTGACTAACTTTCACTTTTTTCACTTTCATGGTAGTGCATGCAGCTGCCTTTATCTTTCTCAAGTGAAAGGGATTCTGAGTAGGCAATCACATAATTTACCATACTCTGTAAATTTTATACAGATGTGAATCACATTTTACTAATTCTCTAAATCACAGACACAATACGTTAAAATTGCTGCATTCCTTTCTGTGTGTGTACATGTGCTCTCAGTTATGTCTGACTCTTTGCTACGCCATGGACTGCAGCCTGCCAGGCTCCTCTGTCCACGGGATTTCCCAGGCAAGAATACTGGTATGGGTTGCCATTTCCTACTCCAGGAGATCTTCCCACCCCATATATTGAAACTGCATCTCTTATGTCTCCTGCATTGGCAGGAAGATTCTTAGCCACTGGCACCACCTGGAAAGCTGCGTTCATAGTATGTGTTAAATTCTTATTTACTGACTCACACTGAAAATTATTCTTCAGATGAAGCAAGTGACTCTATTGAATTTTATGTGATTTATTTAAGATTTCAGTTCAGTTCAGTTCAGTTCAGTCACTCATTCATCTCCGACTCCTTGTGACCCCATGAACTGCAGTACGCTAGGCTTCCCTGTCCATCATCAACTCCCAGAGTTCACTCAAATTCACGTTCATTGAGTCGGTGATGCCATCCTACCATCTCATCCTCTGTTGTCCCATTCTCCTCCCACCTTCAATCTTTCCCAGCATCAGGGTCTTTACAAATGAGTCAGCTTTTCACATCATGTGGCCAAGTATTGGAGTTTCAGCTTCAGCATCAGTCCTTCCAATGAACACTCAGGACTGATCTTTAGGATGGACTGGTTGGATCTCCTTGCAATCTGTTCAGCCTGATACAAAAATATCTATCATTTATAAATGTTAATTTTGTCATGAAGTATTTTAGGGAATTTACATTCACTAAAACACCTAGCCTCCAAACAAAACTGATATATCTGTCCTGTTATTCTCATTTTGTGAATGAGAAACCAAAACTGAATAAAGTAAACTCTTTAGTCAATGTCATGCACATAGCATATGGGCATATCTGTATTTCTCTGCTAGGTACCATTGTTTCTTTAGAGAAATATTGATTTTCTGGATTTTTAGGAATCAGGTTTTACAAAAGTTTTAGCAGCAGCAAGACACAAAGCACATGATTTTCTAAGCAACAATATTTGACTTCATACTATAATTTTGGAAACTATGCAATTCAGAGTGTTCTTGATATGATGGGAAATATTAATCTACTAATAAACACTCAGCTTTCTCTATCATTGATGGATCATAATAAAGATCAAATCTATTTCATTATAAATGGAACAATAAAGAAGCAGAACAAATGGGACATTTTCTTTGGTTACCCAACATCAGAAACTACTGCATTTTTCATGACTATAAGTTCAATATTAATCTCTGAAGGTATTTTATGTTGAGTTTATTGTACTTATTTCTTTGATTAAATCCATTTTCTTGCAATGCAAATGTCATATATCAGGATTGACCTTGCTCTAACTTATGATTTTTTTCATTGATTTTAATTTAGTCCTTGTGAATAAGTCCTCATAACAAGACTGCTGAAACTGAATCTGAGTTTCCCTGAATTAATGCACACAAATGCACCAAAATCTTGGGAAATGGAGGTGTCACAAAAATGTAGACATTTTAAATAGGAAAATTCTGTTCTCTATCAAGTAAAAAAAAAAATTGTTAGGATATCTTTGGTATTCCCAGAGACTGAGAAACAGAGGAAAGAGAAGACTGGAGAACTCAGAAAAAATGACTACCAAAGACATTTTTTTCTGGATGCACGGTATTTTCTCATTGGAATGAAGTATAGCATATTCTTTTATTCCTTTTAACTAAGAAATAGACTATGCTCAACATGGGAAAATATAGTTTAAAAGAACTTTATGGTATCTTCAAAATCATGGAATACATAACCTGCAACAGATGAATCTTACCTATTTTACCTCTTTTCTAGATTTCAAGGAAACTCCTTTCACAGTTCAAAATTCCTTTCCAAAGACTAGTTTCAAAAACTACACTTTAAACTTCAGCAGTTTTCCATGTTATATTAGAGAACAATAAATGTAAATGTAACATTTAGACCATCAATAATTCATTTTGTAAGAACAATTCAAAGGGAACACCACAATAAAGCTATTGATGGAGATATGAAATCAGAGAGGCATTACACACAACTAACTTTTTTTCTGCTTTAAGAAGAATTTATATGAGCAAAATCATTAAGCAGGGTAACCAGATAGGACCTGACTGGCTCCTTATATTTTAATTTTTATAATGCACTTGCAAGAAGGAAAGGATTCTGAAATTCTTTTAAATTACATCAGGATTAAAATTAAGATTTTCTTAGACTATTTAGTCAAAATAAGTAAGTATGCAAATATCTGAACAGTGGCCTATCATCTGATCTACTAAGAGAGAATTTCATTCACAAGCTTAGTTATGAAAATAATTTTGAGTTTCCTTCAATATATATGACAATCAGTTCAGTTCAGTCGCTCAGTCGTGCCCAACTCTTTGTGACCGCATGAATCACAGCACGCCAGGCCTCCCTGTCCATCACAAACTCCCGGAATTCACTCAGACCCACGTCCATGGAGTCAGTGATGCCATCCAGCCATCTCATCCTCTGTCGTCCCCTTCTCCTCCTGCCCCCAATCCCTCCCAGCATCAGAGTCTTTTCCAATGAGTCAACTCTTCGCATGAGGTGGCCAAAGTACTGGAGTTTCAGCTTTAGCATCATTCCTTCCAAACAAATCCCAGGGCTGATCTCCTTCAGAATGGACTGGTTGGATCTCCTTGCAGTCCAAGGGACTCTCAAGAGTCTTCTCCAACACCACATTTCAAAAGCATCAATTCTTCGGCGCTCAGCTTTCTTCACAGTCCAACTCTCACATACATACATGACCACTGGAAAAACCATAAGCCTTGAATAGACGAACCTTTGTTGGCAAAGTAATGTCTCTGCTTTTCAATATGCTATCTAGGTTGGTCATAACTTTTCTTTCAAGGAGTAAGCGTCTTTTAATTTCATGGCTGCAGTCACCATCTGCAGTGATTTTGGAGCCCCCCAAAATAAAATCTGACACTGTTTCCACTGTTTCCCCATCTATTTCCCATGAAGTGATGGGACCAGATTCCATGATCTTCATTTTCTGAATGTTGAGCTTTAAGCCAAATTTTTCACTCTCCACTTTCACTTAAGAGGCTTTTTAGTTCCTCTTCACTTTCTGCCATAAGGGTGGTGTCATCTGCATATCTGAGGTTATTGATATTTCTCCTGGCAATCTGGATTCCAGCTTGTGCTTCTTCCAGTTGAGCGTTTCTCATGATGTACTCTGCATATAAGTTAAATAAGCAGGGTGACAATATACAGCCTTGACATACTCCTTTTCTTGATGTACTCCTATTTGGAACCACTCTGTTGTTCCACGTCCAGTTCTAACTGTTGCTTCCTGACCTGCATACAGATTTTTCAAGAGGCAGGTCAGGTGGTCTGGTACTCCCATCTCTTTCAGAATTTTCCACAGTTTCTTGTGATTCACACAGTCAAAGGCTTTGGCATAGTCAATAAAGCAGAAATAGATGTTTTTCGGGAACTCTCTTGCTTTTTCCATGATACAGCGGATACTAGCAATTTGATTTCTGGTTCCTCTGCCTTTTCTAAAACCAGCTTGAACATCTGGAAGTTCACGGTTCACGTATTGCTGAAGCCTTGCTTGGAGAATTTTGAGCATTACTTTACTAGCGTGTGAGATGAGTGCAATTGTGCAGTAGTTTGAACATTCTATGGCATTGCCTTTCTTTGGGATTGGAATGAAAACTGACCTTTTCCAGTCCTGTGGCCACTGCTTAGTTTTCAAAATTTGCTGGCATATTGAATACAGCACTTTCACAGCATCATCTTTCAGAATTTGAAATAGCTCCACTGGGATTCCATCACGTCCACTAGCTTTGTTCATAGTGATGCTTTCTAAGGCCCACTTGACTTCATATTCCAGGGTGTCTGGCTCTAGGTGAGTGATCATACCATTGTGATTATCTTGGTTGTGAAGATCTTTTTTGTACAGTTCTGTGTATTCTTGCCACCTCTTCTAAATATCTTCTGCTTCTGTTAGGTCCATATCATTTCTGCCCTTTATCGAGCCCATCTTTGCATGAAATGTTCCCTTGGTATCCCTAATTTTCTTGAAGAGATCTCTAGTCTTTCCCATTTTGTTGTTTTCCTCTATTTCTTTGCATTGATCACCGAGGAAGGCTTTCTTATCTCTTCTTGCTATTCTTTGGAACTCTGCATTCTGATGCTTATATCTTTCCTTTTCTCCTTTGCTTTTCGCTTCTCTTCTTTTTACGGCTATTTGTAAAGGCCTCCTCAGACAGCTATTTTCCTTTTTGCCTTCCTTTTCCATGGGGATGGTCTTGATCCCTGTCTCCTGTATATAAGACAATAGGTAACAATATATGGTTTTAATTATAACACTGTAAAAATAAGTTTTCTTCATACCATTAACAGCTTTTCATAAGAAAATAAAACAATGAGGAGCAAGCATGTTTCATCTATACTGACAAGGAAAAGGATGTTTATAGAAACATTTTAATCATTTAAATTGTTGATGTAGCTTGATGGCAAACTGTCTCTCCAAAACATATGTTTTTCATTGTCTGAATCATATTTTTCCATCTCAGCAGGGAATTAACTTGAGCTGACATTACCATAATAACAGAAAGATTTACTGATATTCATTTCTCAATAAACAGATGCTGTCTTTTATAGAGGTCAATGTGGAAAGTACCTGAAAAGAAAATTTCAAGTAATTTCTTCTAATGAATATCAGATACTAAGCAAATGATGTAATTCATAGGTATTCATTAGAAAAATTTCTCCTTCCCTTTAGTATATGTGTAGAATAACTCAAACCAACTTCATTATAGGGCTGTAATTGTAAAGTTTGTCCAGTCTTCAATTCATTGCATTGCTTGAAAAATTATGATAAATATATACAATCTTATCAACAGAGGTTTATTCCCAGGAGCTTAAACGTGGCCTTTTGAAAACTACTGTAAAATGAGAAAATTCCCATTTGAACATTATTTCTAATGCTGAATGAAAAGCTTACTGTGAAAATGGCCACACATTTGGCATTGCCTGAAACAAAATTTAGGTCCATTTATCATCAAAAGCATTTGTGAAGAGTCTTCGGGTGTTTAACCCTTGGCAAATTATTGCACAAAATGATTCCACAGGAAAGCGGCTTCTAGCTAGAAGTAGGCTATCTGTGAATTAGTGTCACCTCTGAGCTATGCTGACAATCAAATAGAAACCAATTAGGAAAGTCTGGAGAGTGGCCATTAAAACAATGCTCACCACAAGTCATCTGCTCTCTAGTGAAGTGCCAACCGGAAGTACACAAGTATCACCCTAGTAACGTAAGAGGTAGCTATCTCAAAATATACAAAGCAGTATTTGATTGCTGGAAAGCATTAGTAAAGTTGAACCCTCAATGTGCAGCAGTCTGAAAACATACATCTTTTTGAGTCAAGGAATGTTTAACATGAGCTTCCCTGGTGGCTCAGTGGTAAAGAATCTGCCTGCAATGTAGGAGATGCAGGAGATGTGGGTTTGATCCCTGGGTCAGGAAGATCCCCTGGAGAAGGAAATGGTGATTCACTCCAGTATTCTTGCCTGAAGATATCCAAGGTCGTGTGGAGCCTGGCAGGCTACAGTCCATGGAGTTGCAAAAGTGTCAGACAAAACTGAGCACACAGTTCACAATGTTTAACACCTTATCAAATATTCATGTGAGGAACTGGATGAGGAAGAGGAGTATATGGAGTATTTCCAATCAATATGACAGAGAAGTAAAAACACTAAGAGGAGTATATATGCCTGACATTTATGAAGAACAGTTAAAAGAATGATTTGAGAGTATGTATGAAGACTAAAAGGAAGTAAGCTTATATATGTGAAGTAAGATATGATTATTGAAAGCTAAGAAGAAGTTGTTGTTCAGTCACTCTGTCATGTCCAACTGTTTGCAACCCATGGACTGCAGCACACCAGGCTTCCCTGTCTCTCACCATCTCTTAGAGTTGCTTCAAACTCATGTCCCTTGAGTTGATGAGGCCATCCAACCATCTCATCCTCTCCTCCTTCTCCTCCTGCCTTCAATCTTTCCCAGCATCAGGGTCTTTTTAAATGCATCGGCTCTTCACATCAGGTGACCAAAGTACTGGAGTTTCAGCCTCAGCATTGGTCCTTCCAATGAATATTCATGAATCACTTCCTTTAGGATTGACTGGTTTGATCTCCTTGCAGTCCAAGGGATTCTCAAGAGTCTTCTCCAACACCACAGTTCAAAAGCATCAATTCTTTAGCACTCAGCCTTTTATTGTTCAACTCTTACATCCATACATGACTACTGGAAAAACCATAGCTTTGACTAGGCAGACCTTTGTAGGCAAAGTAACATCTCTGCTTTTTAATATGCTGTCTAGGTTTGTCACTTCTGGCTTCCCTGGTGGCTCAGATGGTAAAGCATCTGCCTGCAATTTGGGAGACCCGGGTTCGATCCTTGGGTTGAGAAGATCCTCTGGAGAAGGAAATGGCAACCCACTCCAGTACTCTTGCCTGGAAAATTTCATAGATGGAGGAGCCTGGTAGGCTACAGTTCAAGGGGTCACAAAGAGTCAGACACGACTGAGCAACTTCGCTAGGTTAGTCACTACTTTTCTTCCAAGGGGCAAGCATCTTTTAATTTAAACTGAGGTGTTAAACTTTAATTACAGATCTTGGCGAGATATGCAGATATTTCAAATTTAACTTCCCTAAAACTGAACTTTTCAATCTTTTCCCCAGTTAGTAGGAAGAATCCTGGCTCAGAGACTTGGAAGTCATTCTTGAAACATACCTTGCCTTCACACCAACAAAATACTTATTCTAATAATCCTTTTAATGAAACTTCTAAACTATATCTTTCCATTTCTCTCCTTTGCTACTGCTAAGACTTCAGTCCAAGGCAGAATAATTTCTTCTGTGGTCACTACCTTAACCTCCCAATTAATCTCCCCATTTTATATCTTGCCAATTCTCCTATCCATTCTCTATGCAGAGCAGGAGAAATAAAATATATACGTATACATATGTGTATATATATGTATATAAACATATCAATCCTTACATTATTAATGTAAGGCCTTCAGTGGGCTCTCATCCTCTTAGAATAAAATCCTTAATCCTTACTGAGGTCTATAATGTCCTGAGTAACTTTGTCCTGCCATTGTCTCTGATATTACCAATGTTACTAGTCTTCTCACACTTCTTTCTGTTATTTGGAAAAATCAGGTTGATTTTTATCTCAGCTCCTTTAAACATGCAGTTTTCTCTGCTTGGCATCATCCATCTCATCTTAGCTTGATTGATTTCTTCTCATTCTTACATCTTAAAATTCACTTCTTCAGAAACAGTCACTGTACACATGATAAAAATTATTTCTATATATCTTTTAATTCTACTCCATATGCTTTATTTCAGTTTGAAGTTTAAATCACATACATTTTTGCATGCTTCATCTGATTAATTTCCTTTTTCCCAATGTATTTTAATCCTAGTGAGGGTAAAGGACATATCTGTTTTGTTCAAAGCTTTTTATATTGGGCTGAGCCCAGTATTGGAAGAGATCAGGCTTTCAAGACATTGTTAGACAATAAGATATAAGTGACCTTTGGGATTCTTTCTTTTCTCAATTAATAGTGATCAACTTTATAAAAAGCATACAGTGAGTCAGTACTAGAAACAGAACTCCTGGCTTCCAACCAAATACTAGTTTTGTTCACTTACTGAACTAATTTGTTGTATTATGTAATAGAAAGTTATTGTGGGTTTTTGCCAAGGTGGTGGCGGTGAAGAGGAGTAGCGGGTAGGGGGTACAGATAGCAGTAGGGAAGAATATATATGTCATGATACGTACTCTGAAAGGTGCCACATATTCAATGAAGATTTTTTTTTTTTTTTTTACAAAACCTACTGCATAAGCTTATTTGGCCTCTGAATACTTTTGGTGTAGGAACTTTCATTTATTTCATGAAGCAACTCACCCTTTTGCTGGAGAGTTTTACTTTTTTAAATTGAGAGCTGAAATCCAAATAACTTTATTTGAACCTAATCATGTCATCTGTAAAGTTATAAAATAAAAGGAATCTTGATAACATGGGGCATATTCAGTAAAAAGCATTCATTTCATATTGAAAACATAATTTTGAGTTTGATGAATTGATGCATGATAGATCCAATCAGATGGAAATTTATGTTTGAATAAATTTTTATCTATCTCTCATCTAGAAGGATGAAGAATTCCATAAAAACAATTTTATAAGAACATTTTTATTAGGAGTCATTGAAATTGATATATGTATTCTGCAAATAAATATTTTCAATATAAAATTTATGAGAAAGAGAAATGAAAATGATAATCCATTATCACAAATCATCAGTGCTAAAAGTCTTTTTTTGTATTGTATCATTTATAAAGTTAAACTGTGTATGAATAAATCTTATAATATATAATTGAGCAAAGGCACTATTGTTGCATCTAAATCCTGAAGTTGGGTAAAATATGTATATATTCAACTTCAGAAGCCTGATGGCTATATTTGAAAGAGAATGAAAATCAATAGTTGATAAGTCTTTCAAGTGTACTGTAAAGGAAGAAGATGGGAAAAGATGCCTGAAACTTCTTAGAACTGAAATTTAAAATACTAAGAAAACTTTAAACTTAGTAAAGCAGTTTGACTTTGAAGAATTAATTCTACAAAACTTATCTGGAGATTGAAAACTACTTGGTAGTCATTATTTATCATGACACTTTGATGTCACAGAAAATAATTATCTAGCAAATGTTTTATGTAATAAGCTATACCCAATATGTAGTAAAATCTTTCTTGTGAAAGATGAAAAGAAGAGGGGGAAAAAGTAATGCATCCTCAGCTGTTCCACAAAAGGATTCAAAAGGTGAGTTACATTTCATGCAGGGTGTTCCCCAAATTTTTTGTTATTGAAAATTTCTAGAATTCAAAAAAGTTGAAGAAATAGGAAAATAAGCACTATCTATCCACCACCTAGATTCAACTATTATTAACATTTGTCAAATTTGCTATATGTGTGTCTGTGTGTATATCATCTATGCATATACATACTCTTATTGTTTTGATGGGGCCATTTCAAAATAAACTGTAGACATCATGGAGGCATGCATGCATGCTCAGTTGCTCATTCATGTCCAACTCTTGGCAACCTCATGAACCAGGCTCCTCTGTCCATGGAATTCTCTAGGCAAGAATACTGGAGTGGGTAGCCATTCACTTTTCC
This sequence comes from Bos indicus, assembly GCF_029378745.1. Lineage (NCBI taxonomy): Eukaryota > Metazoa > Chordata > Mammalia > Artiodactyla > Bovidae > Bos > Bos indicus. Next base: position 81,153,717 of record NC_091761.1, read on the forward strand.
AGGAGATCTTCCCAACCCAGGAATTGAACCCAGATCTGTTGTGCCCCCTGCACTGCAGGCAGATTTTTTACCCTCTGAGCCAATAGGGAAGCCCTCTTTGGCTCTAGTTAAAAACACACCTTTTTAAAATTTTTCTGGTTGCTGGCTGCTAGTGGTAAAGAACTCACCTGCCAATGCAGGAGACCCAAGAGGTGCTGGTTTGATCCTTGGGGTCGGGAAGATTCCCTGGAGGAGGGCCTGGCAACCCACTCCCGTATTCATGCCTGGAGAATTCCATGGACAGAGGAACTTGGCAGGGAATAGCCCATAGCTTTACAAAGAGTCAGATGCAACTGAAGCAACTTGGTACACACACATGAACCACACAGTCCTCCTTTATCAGGATTTTCAGTTATCTGTGGCCAACCTCCATCTGAAAATATTAAATAAGATATTCTAGAAATAAACAATTTATAATTTTACATTGTGTGGTGTTCTGAATAGCATGATAAAATTTCGCCACCATTCTGCTCCATTCCACCTAGGATGTAAGTCATCTGTTATCTACCCCACCCATTAGTCACAAAGTAGCCATGGAGATTATCAAGTGAACTGTCTCATTACAGAGCTTGTACTCAGGTAAGACTTAATTTGCTTAATAATTTTGCCCCAAAGCACAAGAGTAGTAATTCTGGCAATTTGGATACCCCAAAGACAAGCTGTAAAGTGCTTCCTTTAAGTGAAAATGTGAAAGTTCTCAACTTAATAAGGAAAGAAAACAATTGTAGGCTGAGGTTGCTAAGGTCTACAGTAAAAAACAGATCTTCTATCCATGAAATTATAAAAAAGATTAAAAAAACTAATCTACTTTTGCTATCAAATCTCAGATTATAAAGTTATGGCCACTATGCATGGTAAGTTCTTAGTCAATATGGAAAAGGCATTAAATTTGTGCAAGTTATTTTGAGAGAGACCACATTCACATAACTTTTATCAAAATATATTGTTATCATTGTTATATTTTATTATTGCTGCTATTAATCTCTTCAGTTCAGTTCAGTTCAGTCATGTCTGACTCTTTGCGACCCCATGGACTGCTTCACGCCAGGCTTCCCTGTCCATCACCAACTCCCAGGGCTTACTTAAACTCATGTTCATCTAGTTGGTGATGCCATCCAACCATCTGATCCTCTGTCATTCCCTTCTCCTCCTGTTTTCAATCTCTCCTAGCATCAGGGTCTTTTCAAATGAGTCAGTTCTTCTTATCAGGTGGCCAAAGTATTGGAGTTTCAGCTTCAGCAACAGTCCTTCCAATGAATATTCAGGACTGATTTCCTTTAGGATGGACTGATTGGATCTCCTTGCAGTCCAAAGAACTCTCAAGAGTCTTCTCCAACATCATAGTTCAAAAACATCAATTCTTCGGTGCTCAGCTTTCCTTATAGTACTACGCCTAATTTTTAAATTAAAATTCATCATAGATATATATGTATAGGAAAAACATTATCTTAGGCATCCAGTCAGACTTTGAGAACATATCCCCAGATGATAAGGGGGGACAACTGTAATATATCTAGTTATGAATGGTTTTGTTAAGTTTTATGAATCTGAAGATTTGCATCTTTTTGTCAGTTTGGAAAAATATAAGTGGCTTTCTCTTCTAATATACTTGTGGGAAACACTAATTGTCATGTAAAACTTATTTTTTTAGGTTAGAGGTGAAAAATTGAAACAAGCAATATTTTAACTTCCAACTACATAGCTTCATCTTAGCCTTTGAACTATTCCTAGAAGATTGGATGTGTATTTTTGGAGAAACACTGAGGGGCAAATAATTTATTATCTTAAAGATGTTATTTAAACTACATAGCACATGTCTCTAGCTCTGGGCTTCTTCCTATATGTTCAAATTTACTTACTGGGAAAAAATAATTGCTTCTTGAGATTTCCAACTGAAACTATAAAATATTACCTGCATTTTTCTAATCCATTTGTCCATGTGCCCAGTTGATTTAATCACTTAGGATCTATTTTATACATGAATAAGCCAGAGAGCTAACTCCTAGTGTAAATGATGTATATAAACTATAGATACACTTGCAAAAAGACATATTTTTTGGTTTTACTCTATTTAATAGAAGATATCACCTTAGTTTTTCCATCCTCATCTTTAGCTCTCACTTCTCTTAAATGTGCTTTCATTTGCCCCCCTCACAATAATATTTAAAATTATTTTTGGTTCATTAGTTATTTCAATATGAAATAAACTTTGGCTCTATCTGCACTTCATATTTTCTATGACTTCACTTAAAGTAAAGGAGAAACATTTTATACTTTAAAACATCATACTTGATAATTCTGTCATGTTATTAAGTATACTTAAAATTATGTATATTTAAAAAATATATTTGTCACTCATATGAATCCAATAATTTCATAAATTTTGCATGAAGAAATAGTACAAACAATATTTCCAAGTTGTTTGGATCACAATAAACTGTGGATAATTTTGAAAGAGATGGGAATACCAGACCACCTGACCTGCCTCTTGAAAAATCTGTATGCAGGTCAGGAAGCAACAGTTAGAGCTGGACATGGAACAACAGACTGGTTCCAAATAGGAAAAGGAGTATGTCAAGGCTGTATATTGTCACCCTACTTATTTAACTTATATGCAGAGTACATCATGAGAAACGCTGGGCTGGAGGGAACACAAGCTGGAATCCAGATTGCCGGGAGAAATATCAATAGCCTCAGATATTAAGATGACACCACCCTATGGCAGAAAGTGAAGAGGAACTAAAAAGCCTCTTGATGAAAGTCAAAGAGGAGAGTGAAAAAGTTGGCTTAAAGCTCAGTATTCAGAAAACGAAGATCATGGCATCTGGTCCCATCACTTCATGGGAAATAGATGGGGAAACAGTGGAAACAGTGTCAGACTTTAATTTTTGGGCTCCACAATCACTGCAGATGGTGACTGCAGCCATGAAATTAAAAGACGCTTACTCCTCGGAAGGAAAGTTATGACCAACCTAGATAGCATATTGAAAAGCAGAGACATTATTTGCCAACAAAGGTCCACCTGGTCAAGGCTATGGTTTTTCCTGTGGTCATGTATGGATGTGAGAGTTGGACAGTTAAGAAAGCTGAATGCTGAAGAATTGATACTTTTGAACTGTGGTGTTGGAGAAGACTCTTGAGAGTCCCTTGGACTGCAAGGAGATCCAACCAGTCCATTGTGAAGGAGATCAGCCCTGGGATTTCTTTGGAAGGAATGATGCTGAAGCTGAAACTCCAGTACTTTGGCCACCTCATGAGACGAGTTGACTCATTGGAAAAGACTCTGATGCTGGGAGGGATTGGGGGCAGGAGGAGAAGGGGACGACAGAGGATGAGATGGCTGGATGGCATCACTGACTCGATGGACGTGAGTCTGAGTGTACTCCGGGAGTTGGTGATGGACAGGGAGGCCTGGCTTGCTGCAATTCATGGGGTCGCAAAGAGTCGGACACAACTGAACGAGTGAACTGAACTGAAGGTGAGAAAATAAGGTTTAATATTATAGTTTAGCTATATCCCCTAAGAATATTTCTTTCAATTTTATCATCTATTGAAGCATTCCATATAAACTGAAAAACAGTTTGGAATAATTAAAAACTAAATCTTCTTAATGTTTATAAAATAAATTATAGTCTCCTGAACATTCTATTGAGATTTCAAAACAGATATGTAAAACAATTTGATAATGATCATTTTTATGCTATATACATCTCATATTATTAAATCATTTAACTTTGTTTTTGGGAGATGTAGCGAAGAGTAATTGAATTTAGGGAATGATGATTTGAATCCTGACTGAATAGAGGCTGTTCTCTCTCCCTTGAGTTTCAGAAACTGAATATAAACTCAAAATCTTCAAGTATGTTGGGTTTATTAGGTTCTTTGGTACCTAACTTGAAGCGGAGATACATAGAACATGTGTGAAAAGAAATAGTTCAGGAATTAACTCTAAGCACTCAGAGAAATTCAAGATTTTGAACATGATGACTAGTCCTGGAAGTTGGATTTGTGCTTCTTTTAAGAAACTTGACCTAACCCTCAACATCTTATTATTTTAAAAATTTCTAGCTCTGTTAGAATGCATTTCTTCCTTGTGTCTTATTTTTATACTAGCACCTAAATATATTTCTTGTATTTATTTTCATGTCTGTTTCTAACATCAGCTGTGAATTCCTTGATGTCTGTAATGTATCTTCTTTCTTAGTTTGTTGGAATTTAGCAAAATCCTTTCAATTAACAAATTTACCAAAAAAGTCTGCCACTTAACCTAGGAAAAAGCTCTTAGATTTCCAATTCATTTGTATGAAAGAGCTAGAAAAATGTTATACAGCATGTATAAAACTCATGGAAAGTTTTATAAGTATTATAAAGCATTATATAAATATTATATATTATAAAAGTATATATTATATACTATACCAATGGATATTATAAAAGTATTATGTAAGTATTATAAAAGTACTATAAAATTCTACTCATGGAAAGTTGTTAACTTGCAGTTTAGATAGGTAGTCTGGGAATATCTTGGACAAGTACTTAGTCAGTCGCTCAGTCATATCCAACTCTTTGCAACCCCATGGACTGTAGCCTGCCAGACACCTCTGTCCATGGGGATTCTCCAGGCAGGAATACTACAGTGTGTTGCCATGTCCTCCTCCAGGGGATCCCCAACCCAGGGATTGAACCCAGATCTCCTACATTGCAGGTGGATTCTATACCATCTCAACCACCAGGGAAGCCCATCTTGTACAAAAGGAGATAGTAAATACATCTTGATGAATTACAAATCTGTTCACTCATTTCTACATGTCGATACATGTTTGCTTCTACCTTCTCCTTTCATATTGCTATTGTTACTTGTGCTTCCTGTCTAGTAAATAGTTAAAGGTGGAAATATTAATATTGCAGTGTGGGATACTGTTGCATTCTCTAGAAATGAGGGGGAAGGGAAGAAATGTTTGAACAATTGCCTAATATAATACTTATAGCATAAGATTTTTCTTTATAATTTAGTTAATCTTAGAAATTGATCATAATATAGTTGTATTTAAAAATTATTGTTTATAAATTAATGCCAAAAGAAAAGAATCCATTATGATAATAACTATCCATTTGCTATGTTACTAATTTAAGCATCTGCTGATAGTAGTAAAAAAATATTTTCCTTTAGCTAAGATGGTTTACTGTAGTTCTGAGAGGGCAGATGTCACTGTTCTTTTCATGAAGTTAAAATTGTCCATTCTGAATAATACATTACAGTGAAAATGCATTTTAGAAAAAAAAAATCATGTACAGAAAAATCTACATTAGCTGATTGTGAAGTTATTAATGTTGCAACTGGTATCATCAATCTAAGAATGAATTCTGTAATTGTATTCTAAATGAGATCACAGTGTAAGATTGCCTCCACCCTCTTCTTTTGAAAACTAATTCTAATTTTTCCCGCTTAGTACTTATCTCTCTACTGAGAAATTCTACTAATACAATCATAAACTGAAGTTAAAACTTGCTTTTTAAAATTATCAACATTGAAGACCTAGAAAATATATAATCAGCCCTTTGAAAAAATCATCACTCAATTGCAGAAAAATATGTCATCCATGTAAACACTGAAACTACATATGTTGTTTAAATTATACTAAAATAAGCATTCACTAGATATTGGGTTGGCCAAAAGTTTCATTCTAGTTTTTTTGTAAGATAGTATGGAAAAATCTGAATGAACCTTTTGAACAATCCAATATATATGTCAAAATCATGACTGTATATACATTGCTAGTTCAAATAATATTTTAAGACATTTTAATTTAAAAATCAAACAACAGAAGCATGTATTTTCAGCAAGATTTTCAGCAGAATCATGAAGATGACATTAAATGAAGAATGATGCCTGTCTTAGCTGATAAGAGAATGCTGATATTTAAGCCTGCAGGAAGAGAAGCTGATGAAAAGCAAATGGATTTACAGTGTGGAATCTCCAAAAAGACTCATGACTTGGAAAGAAATATCCAGAGGTGGGGGTTTACAGTAGGGCCCAAAATATGAAGAATAGCTCAAAATTGATTGAAAAATTTTGAAACTCTTAATCTCTAGAATGTAAGCACCTTTAGGGTGGGTGTCTTGTCTGTTATTCTCATTATTATTTCTCAGTTCCCTATAAAAATGTTTGACATATAATCAGAATTTTTTTAAAGTATTAAGTGAATAAATTTCATCCCAAATCTCACAACAGAAGACTACTGACCCCCTAATAGAAACTAGAAGAGGTTTGTATCCCTGAGAATGCTTGAGATGCCATTATAAGCACAGGTTCAGGATACTAAAGTTTACATATTCACCAGTAAGACTACCCTGCATCTTGATAGATCCCATAAGGCTGGCATGGAGATACATCCTCATCCCTCTCACTATGCAAGTGTTTATAGTTTCTCTGTGTGGGAAATTAGTCATTACTCAGTGAAAATTATGGTTCACCATCTTATCAATTTGCTTTGAAGCCTAGCCCTCAGTAAACTCCATCCAAGAACTGAAAAATTTCAAATAGCTTCTTAGTTCCTTCTTCTTAATTACAAATGCAAAAATGAGATTGAGATAAAAATACAGTAATCAAGGAGCAGGGTCAAGATGGCAGGGTTGGAAGACCCTGAATGCTCCTCCTTCCAAAAGCACATCAAAATTACAAGTACTTACAGACCAACTGTCCATGAGAGCAACCTGAAGACTAGCAGGAAAGATTTTCCATAACTAAATATATAAAGAAGGAACCACACAAGATAGGCAGAAAAGCAGAGAGGTAGTCTCGTAAGGACCCACATCCTCAAGGTGACAACCTACAAACTGAAGGGATACCACAATTGCAGATAGGCTGTGTGCATGCTAGATTGTCTTAGTTGAGTCCAACTCTTTGTGACCCTATGGACTGTAACCTCCCAGGCTCCTCTGTCCATGGGATTTACCAGGCAAGAATACTGCAGTGGGTTGTCATGCCCTCCTCCAGGGGATCTTCCTGACCCAGAGGTCAAACCCACATCTCTTATACCTCCTGCATTGGCAAGCAGGTGCTTTACCACTAGCACCACCTGGAAAGGACAACAATTGCAGAGGTCCTCCCCCAAGAAGCTAGAAGTCCAAGCCTCACATTGGGCTCCCCGGCCTGGGGATCCTTCACTGGAATGAAGTGTATTGAGAGGTTTAAAATTCCAGCTATAAAATAAATAAATCACAGAGATAAAATATATAGCATAAGAAATATGTCTGTAATATGGTAATGACTTTGTATTGGTACAGATGGTTACTAGACCTATTGGGGTGATGATTTTGTAATGTATTTAAATGTCAAACCACTATGTTGTGCACTGAAACTTATGTAATATTGTATGTTCACTCTATTTCAATTGAAAAAAATAGGATCAAAACACAATTAAGGAAAGCATTTATGAAATATAGAAATTATAACAATGAAATAAAAATTATTTCAGAGACAATAAAAATAAGGCCAAGATCAGGAGAAAAACCTCAAAGCAACTATAATCAATATCTCTTAGGAGATAGAAGGCAATGTATCATAGATTTATAGTACTATAAAAATAACACTCAGATATAACAATACTCTTGGAAATCTAAAACATGACAGTAGAAATAAAAAGTACTTTAACAGATCAAACGGTAAATTTGGGAAAAATTCTCAGAAAACACAAGGTTATAAAACGTCTAAAAGTAGAAGAAACAAAGGAATTAAAGATGGGTCATGGAGATAAATAAAAGGAGTTTACAAAAGGAATACTAGAAGAAGGAAAGCATTAATGAGCTAATTGTTTAAAAAGTGAAAGCATCTACTGCATGCTCTACATAATAAGTTAAAAAGGCCCATTCATACAAAAGTACATTATTGTGAAATTTCTTCAAAAAATAGAAAGATGCTTAAATCTTCCTGAAAGAAAAAACAAATTGGAATATGTACAGGATTATAGATCTGAATGGAATTCATTTATCAGCTGTCCCTCCAGGGGTTAGAAGAAAAGAAGAAATTCTTTCTAAGTTCTGAAATATGCAGTTTCCAACCTAACATTTTATACTCAAATTATTACCCAGACATAAGTATAGATCATATTTTAGAAAAATCATAATTATTTCTTTTATTTGAACATGTTTAAAATGGAAATGGATAATTATACTTTAGTGTCTGGACTGAATTAGTGGTTAGCACATAGGAAACTAAGCAGGTAAAATGAAGATAACACACACCTGATGCAGCTAAAAAAAAAGATGAATTTACCATCTTACATAGCTTAATGTTTATTTTCATGACTGATATTATGTAAGCAATAAATATTGAATTAATAAAATTATATAATTATGTTAGTAAACTAGTGGAGATAAATTTAAAAAATGAACCAAAATTACTGTCACAAGTTGAGTACATGGAAGCAAATGCCAAGATGGTTTTTGAGGTGTAAGATATGAAAGGAAGGAAGAGGAATTAGGACCGGGAAAACAGAGAAATTGAACCCTGGTGCATCTCGCAAATAATCCCTTCAGTGTGGATATCTGAAGTACATTTTGTCCATTAGACCTGTCCCCTATATGGTACACAAATAGCCATCCATTTACTCTCCTACTCCTCTCAGCTATTGATGGTGGCCTCCATGCAGAGAGTGTGTTCTCTAATGAGACAGCTCTCTGTAGCTGAGTCAGATCCTGAAGCCACTGACAAGTGGAAACTCTCTGGTAACAGTGCTCCCACAGCTGAGCAGCAGCTTAGAGAAAGGCCTGGACCTTGTCTACCAAAGACAGCAATAGATGTCTTAGTTCTATGAAAAGATCACTGACTAAAATGAAACCAAGAACGATTCCACACAAGTTGGAAATATAACTAAACACACAAAAACACATTTCACTGAGTTCTTTCACACTAAATTAAAAGAACAAGAATCCAGTTAAGGAGGCACTCAAAATGAGACTCCATGAGAGCTTTCAAACATGTTGAAACATATTGAGGACCGAAATCATTCCATTTTGGAATTAATAAATAAATTAAAAACAACGAGTTACAGAATAGAAGCAATTATTACAGAAAATGGATTTTTGATAAACAAAGATACCAGAGAAACTAAAATAATTGGAGAAACCTTAAAGATACAGGCAATAAAGTAAAAGGAAATTTGGTATTCTGACAGTTAGAATACAAAATAAAAGAAGCAGTACTACATTTAATAACATTAATTTTTAAAATCTTGGTGAAGAAAAATAAATGGTTCTAAGGGGGAAAATCCATCCCATCTCATTCTCAGATCTTTCCGAGGCCATGCTCAATAATAGAAGACAACTAAATATTAATTGTTCTCTATGGCAAATATACTATGACCTAGGGCTTCCCTGGTGGCTCAGTGATAAAGAATCTGCCTGCCAACCCTGACAAGGGTTCAATCCTTGTGTTAGGAAGATCCCCTGGAGAAGGAAATGACAATCCCCTCCAGGATTCTTGCCTGGGAAGTCCTATGGACAGAGGAGACTGGTGAACTACAAAAGAGTAAGACATGACTTGGTGACTAAACAAGAACAAAATATTATGCTTAGCCAAATTTGCTATCTGATATAAAGTAAGGTGAAAGACCTTTTCAAGCATGGAGAAACTTAAGAAAGCAAACATTTATGAATCCTTTCTTAGATAACTTGTCTAACTCAATGAAACTATGAGCCATGCCATGTGGGGCCACCCAAGACGGCCGGGTCAGAACTCTCCACCGTGACCCGTCTTGGGTGGCCCTACACGGCATGGCTCACAGTTTCATTGAATTAGACAATGCTGTGGTCCATGTGATTAGATTGGTTAGTTTTCTGTGGTTATGGTTTTCAGTCAGTTGGCCCTCTGATGGAGAAGGATAAGAGGCTTATGGAAGCTTCCTGATGGGAGAGACTGACTGAGGGGGAAAATGGGTCTTGTTCTGATGGATGGGGCCATGCTCAGTAAATCTTTAACCCAATTTTCTGTTGATGGGTGGAGCTGTATTCCCTCCCTGCTATTTACCTGAGGCCAAACTATGGTGGAGGTAATGAAGATAATGGTGACCTCCTTCAAAAGATCCCATGCACATACTGCTACACTCAGTGCCCCCAACCCTGCAGCAGGCCACCACCGTCCCACACCTCCACTGGAGACTCCTGGACACTCAAGGGCAAGTCTGGGTCAGTCTCTTGTGGGGTCACTGCTCCTTTCACCTGGGTCCTGGTGCACAAGGTTCTGTTTGTGCCCTCCAAGAGTCTATTTCCCAGTCCTGTGTAAGTTCCGACAGCTCTACAGTGGGGGCTTATGCCATACCCAAGCCTTCTGCATCCAGAGCCTCTTTCCCTGTGGTAACCCACTGCTGACCTATACCTCCACAGGAGATGCTCAAACACAGTTCTGTCTCAGTCTCTGTGGGGTCCTTGGGTCCTGGTGCATAAAAGCTTTGTTTGAGCCCTCTGAGCATCTCTGTTGGGAATGGGGTCTTACTGGGGTTTCTCTGACCTTGGATGTAGGATATCTCTTATTGGCTGCTCCAGCAAAGCACAGCCACTGCTCCTGACCTTGCACATGGGGTATTTCTTCTTGGCAGCTCCAGAGCTGCAGAGCCGCCGCTCACCACTGGAGAAGGGAATGGCAAACCACTTCAGTATTCTTGCCCTGAGAACACATGCACAGCATGAAAAGGAAAAAAGATAGGACACTGAAAGATGAACTCTCCAGGTCGGTAGGTGCCTAACATGCTACTGGAGATCAGTGGAGAAATAACTCCAGAAAGAATGAAGAGATGGGGCCAAAGCAAAAGCAACATCCAGTTGGTGATGTGATGGTGATGGAAGTAAGGTCCTATGCTGTAAAGAGCAATATTGCATAGGAACCTGGAATGTGAGGTCCATGAATCAAGGCAAATTGGAAGTGGTCAAACAGGAGACGGCAAGAGTAAACGTCAACATTTTAGGAATAATTGAACTAAAATGAACTGGAATCAGTGAATTTAAATCAGATGACCATTATATCCACTACTGTGGGCAAGATTCCATAGAAGAAATGGAGTAGACATTATAGTCAACAAAAGACTCTGGAATGCAGTACTTGGGTGCAATCACAAAAATTGCAGAAAGATCTCTGTTTCCAAAGCAAACTGTTCAATATCACTGTAATATAAGTGTATGCCCCAATCAGTAATGCTGAAGAGATGAACTAACTTGAACAGTTCTATGAGGACCTACAAGACCGTCTACAATGAACATCCAAAATAAAAGTCTTTTTCATCATAGGGGACTGGAATGCAAAAGGAGGAAGTCAAGAGATACCTGGAGTAACAAGCAAATTTGGCCTTGGAGTACAGAATGAAGCAGGGCAAAGGCTAATAGACTTCTGCCAAGAGAAAATATTGGGCATAGCAAACACCTTCTTCCAACAATGCAAGAGAAGACACTACACATAGACATCACCAGATGGTCAACACCAAAATCAGATTGATTATATTCTTTGCAGCCAAAGATGGAGAAGCTCTATACAGTCAGCAAAAACAAGACCAAGAGCTAACTATGGCTCAAATCATGAACTCCGTAATGCCAAATTCAGACTGAAATTGATGAAAGTAGGGGAAACCACTAGACCATTAGGTTCAGTTCAGTCACTCACATGTCCGACTCTTTGTGACCCCATGAATCGCAGCACGCCAGGCCTCCCTGTCCATCACCAACTCCCGGAGTACACTCAGACTCATGTCCATCGAGTCTGTGATGCCATCCATCCATCTCATCCTCTGTCGTCCCCTTCTCCTCCTATCCCCAATCCCTCCCAGCATCAGAGTCTTTTCCAATGAGTCAACTCTTTGCATGAGGTGGCCAAGTACTGGAGTTTCAGCTTTAGCATCATTCCCTCCAAAGAAATCCTAGGGCCGATCTCCTTCACAATGGACTGGTTGGATCTCCTTGCAATCCAAGGAACTCTCAAGAGTCTTCTCCAACACCACAGTTCAAAAGCATCAATTCTTCGGTGCTCAGCCTTCTTCACAGTCCAACTCTCACATCCATACATGACCACAGGAAAAACCATAGCCTTGACTAGATGGACCTTAGTTGGCAAAGTAATGTCTCTGCCTTTCAATATGCTATCTAGGTTGGTTACAACTTTTCTTCCAAGGAGTAAGCTTCTATTAATTTCATGGCTGCAGTCACCATCTGCATTGATTTTGGAGCCCCCCAAAATAAAGTCTGACACTGTTTCCACTGTTTCCCCATCTATTTCCCATGAAGTGATGGGACCAGGTGCCATGATCTTCGTTTTCTGAATGTTGAGCTTTAGGCCAACTTTTTCACTCTCCACTTTCACTTTCATCAAGAGGCTTTTTAGTTCCTCTTCACTTTCTGCCATTAGCGTGATGTCATCTGCATATCTGAGGTTATTGATATTTCTCCCGGCAATCTGGATTCCAGCTTGTGTTTCTTCCAGCCCAGCGTTTCTCATGATGTGCTCTGCATATAAGTTAAATAAGCAGGGTGACAATATACAGCCTTGACGTACTCCTTTTCCTATTTGGAACCATTCTGTTGTTCCATGTCCAGTTCTAACTGTTGCTTCCTGACCTGCATACAGATTTCTCAAGAGGCAGGTCAGCTGGTCTGGTATTCCATCTCTTTCAGAATTTTCCACAGTTTATTGTGAACCACACAGTCAAAGGCTTTGGCATAGTCAATAAAGCAGAAATAGAAGTTTTTATGGAACTCTTTTGCTTTTTCCATGATCTAATGGATGTTGGCAATTTGATCTCTGGTTCCTCTGCCTTTCCTAAAACCATCTTGAACATCCTGAAGTTCACAGTTCACGTATTGCTGAAGCCTGGCTTGGAGAATTTTGAGCATTACCTTACTCGCGTGTGAGATGAGTGCAATTGTGCAGTAGTTTGAGCATTCTTTGGCATTGCCTTTCTTTGGGATAGGAATGAAAACTGACCTTTTCCAGTCCTGTGGCCACTGCTGAGTTTTCCAAATTTGTTGGCATATTGAATACAGCACTTTCACAGCATCATCTTTCAGGATTTGAAATAGCTCACCTGGAATTCCATCACCTCCACTAGCTTTGTTCGTAGTGATGCTTTCTAAGGCCCACTTGACTTCACATTCCAAGATGTTGGGCTCTAGGAGAGTAATCACACCATCTTGATTATCTGGGTCGTGAAGGTCTTTTTTGTACAGTTCTTCTGTGTATTCTTGCCATCTCTTCTTAATATCTTCTGCTTCTGTTAGGTCCATACCATGTGTCCTTTATTGAGCTCATCTTTGCATGAAATGTTCCCTTGGTAGCTCTAATTTTCTTGAAGAATTCTCTAGGCTTTCCCATTCTGTTGTTTTCCTCTATTTCTTTGCATTGATCACTGAGGAAGGCTTTCTTATCTCTTCTTGCTATTCTTTGGAACTCTGCATTCAGATGCTTATATCTTTCCTTTTATCCTTTGCTTTTCGCTTCTCTTCTTTTCACAGCTATTTGTAAGGCCTCCCCAGACAGCCATTTTGCTTTTTTGCCTTCCTTTTCCATGTGGATGGTCTTGATCCCTGTCTCCTGTACAATGTCACAAACCTCCGTCCATAGTTCATCAGGCACTCTATCTATCAGATCTAGGTCCTTAAATCTATTTCTCACTTCCGCTGTTTAATCATAAGGGATTTGATTTAGGTGATACCTGAATGGTTTACTGGTTTTCCCTACTTTCTTCAATTTCAGTCTGAATTTGCCAATAAGGAGTTCATTGTCTGAGCCACAGTCAGCTCCTGGTCTTGTTTTTGTTGACTGTATAGAGCTTCTCCATCTTTGGCTGCAAAGAATATAATCAATCTGATTTTGGTGTTGACCATCTGGTGATCTCCATTTGTAGAGTCTTCTCTTGTATTGTTGGAAGAGAGTGTTTGCTATGACCAGTGCGTTTTCTTGGCAAAACTCTATTAGTTTTTGCCCTGCTTCATTCCATATTCCAAGGCCAAATTTGCCTGCTACTCTAGGTGTTTCTTGACTTCCTAGTTTTGCATTCCAGTCCCCTATAATGAAAAGGACATCTTTTTTGGGTGTTAGTTCTAAAAGGTATTGTAGGTCTTCATAGAACCGTTCAACTTCAGCTTCTTCAGTGTTACTGGTTGGGGCATAGACTTGGATTACTGTGATATTGAATGGTTTGCCTTGGAAATGAACAGAGATCATTCTTTCGTTTTTGAGATTGCATCCAAATACTGCATTATGGACTCTTTTGTTGACCATGATGGCTACTCCATTTCTCCTGAGGGATTCCTGTCCGCCGTAGTAGATATAATGGTCATCTGAGTTAAATTCACGCATTTCAGTCCAATTTAGTTCGCTGATTCCTAGAATGTTGACGTTCACTCTTGCCATCTCCTATTTGACCACTTCCAATTTGCTTTGATTCACGGACCTGACATTCCAGGTTCCTATTCAATATTGCTCTTTACAGCATCGGACCTTGTGTCTATCACCAGTCAAATCCACAGCTGGGTATTGTTTTTGTTTTGGCTCCATCCCTTCATTCTTTCTGGAGTTATTTCTCCACTGATCTCCAGTAGCATATTGGGCACTTACTGACCTGGGTAGTTCCTCTTTCAGTATCCTATCATTTTGCCTTTTCATACTATTCATGGGATTCTCAAGGCAAGAATACTAAAGTGGTTTGCCATTCCCTTCTGCAGTTGACCACATTCTGTCAGACCTCTCCACCATGACCCACCTGTCTTGGGTGGCCACATGGGCATGACTTAGTTTCATTGAGTTAGACAAGCCTGTGGTCCTAGTGTGATTAGCTTGACTAGTTTTCTGTGAGTATGGTTTCAGTGTGTCTGCCCTCTGATGCCCTCTTGCAACACCCACCTTCTTATTTGGGTTTCTCTTACCTTGCACATGGGGTATCTCTTCACAGCTGCTCCAGCAAAGCGCAGCTACTACTCCTTACCTTGGACGAGGGATATCTCCTCACCACCGCCCGTCCTGACCTTGAATGTGGAATAGCTCCTCTAGGCCCTCCGGTGCCCGTACAGCCCCACTCCTAGGACTTGAGGTTGCTCCTCTCTGCAGCTGCTCCTGGCCTCGGCCCTGGGATAGCTCCTCCTGGCCTCCATCCATGGCCTCGGGCGTGGTGTAGCTCCTTCCGGTCGCCACCCCTGGCCTTGGGCGTGGGGTAGCTCCTCCCTATCTCCACCCCTGACCTTGGACGCGGGGTAGATCCTCTCAGCTGCCGCCTCTGACCTCGGACTGGGGTAGCTCCTCTCTGCCGTTCCTGTGCCGTCACAGCCTGGCACTCTCAGCTGCTGCCCCTGATCTCGGACGTGGGTTAACTCCTCTTGGCCACCACCCCTCAGGCATGGGGTCCTCCTGGCTTCTGCCCCTGACCTCGGACGTGGGGTAGCTCCTCTCGGTCACTCTAAGTGCACCAGTTGCAGCCGCCCGCACTAAGTCCATTCAGGTATGACATAAATCAAATCCTTTCTGATTATACAGTGGAAGTGAGAAATAGATTTAAGGGACTAGATCTGATAGACAATGTGCCTGATGAACTATGGACAGAGGTTCATGACATGTACAGGAGACAGGGATCAAGACCATCCTGAAGAAAAAGAAATGCAAAAAAGCAAAATGGCTGTCTGGGGAGGCCTTACAAATAGCTGAGAAAAGAAAAGAAGCAAGAGGCAAAGGAGAAAAAGAAAAATATATCCATTTGAATGCAGAGTTCCAAAGAATAGCAAGGAGAGATAAGAAAGCCTTCCTCAATGATTAGTGCAAAAAATAGAGAAAGGCAATAGAATGGGAAAGACTAGTGATCTCTTCAAGGAAATTAAAGATACCAAGGGAATCTTTCATGCAAAGATGGGCTCAATAAAGGACAGAAATGGTATGGACTTAACAGAAGTAGAAGATATTAAGAAGAGGTGGCAAGACCTCACAGAAGAACTGTACGAAAAACATCTTCACAACCCGGATAATCACGATGGTGTGATCACTAACCTAGAGCCAGACATCCTGGAATGTGAAGTCAAGTGGGCCTTAGGAAGCATCACTGCGAACAAAGCTAGTGGAGGTGATGGAATTCCAGTTGAGTTATTTCAAATCCTAAAAGGTGGTGCTGTGAAAGTGCTGCTCTCAATATGCCAGCAAATTTGGAAAACTCAACAGTGGCCACAGGACTGGAAAAGGTTCAATTTGCATTCCAATCCAAAAGAAAGGCAATGCCAAAGAATGCTCAAACTACCACACAATTGCACCCATCTCACATGCTAGTAAAGTAATGCTCAAAATTCTCCAAGCCAGCCTTCAACAATACATGAATCATGAACTTCCAGATGTTTAAACTGGATTCAGAAAAGGCAGAGGAACCAGAGTAAAATTGCCAACATCCGCTGGATTATCAAAAAAGCAAGAGAGTTCCAGAGAAACATCTATTTTTGCTTTATTGACTTTTTCAAATTATTTGACTGTGTGGATCACAACAAACTGTGGAAAATTGTGAAAGAGATGGGAATATCAGACCACCTAACCTGCTTCTTCAGAATTTGTATGCATGTCAGGAAGCAATAGTTAGAACTGGACATGGGACAACAGATTGATTCCAAATAGGGAAAGGATTATGTCAAGGCTGTATATTGTCACCCTGCTTATTTAACTTATATGCAGAGTACATAAAGAGAAACACTGGGATGGATGAATCACATTCTGGAATCAAGATTGA
The DNA here is from genome assembly GCF_029378745.1 of Bos indicus. Taxonomy (NCBI): domain Eukaryota; kingdom Metazoa; phylum Chordata; class Mammalia; order Artiodactyla; family Bovidae; genus Bos; species Bos indicus. The sequence goes on from NC_091761.1 coordinate 81,170,489, forward strand.
TGGGAGAAATATCAATAACCTCAGATATGCAGATGACACCACCCTTATGGCAGAAAGCAAAGAAGAACTAAAGGCCTCTTGATGAAAGTGAAAGAGGAGAGTGAAAAAGTTGGCTTAAAGCTCAAATTGCAGAAAACTAAAATTGTGGCACTGGTCTCACCACTTCATGGCAAATAGATAGGGAAACAGTGGAAACAGTGAGAGACTTTATTTTTTGGGTATCCAAAATCACTGCAGATGGTGACTGCATCCATGAAACTAAAAGACGCTTTCTTCTTGGAAGAAAAGTCATGACCAACCTAGACAGCATATTAAAAAGCAGAGAGATTACTTTGCCAACAAAGGTCCATGTCATCAAGGCTATGGTTTTTCCAGTGGTCATTTATGGATGTGCAAGTTGGACTATAAAGAAAGCTGAGCACCGAAGAATTGATGCTTTTGAACTGTGGTGGTGGAGAAGACTCTTGAGAGTCCCTTGGACTGCAAGGATATCCAACCAGTCCATCATAAAGGAAATCAGCTTTGAATATTCATTGGAAGGACTGATGCTGAACCTGAAACTCTAGTACTCTGGCCACCTGATGTGAAAAGCTGACTCATTTTAAAAACGCTGATGCTAGAAATGATTGAAGGTGGGAGGAGAAGGTGATGGAAGAGGATGAGATGGTTGGATGGCATCACCGACTCAATGGACATGAATTTGAGTAAACTCCGAGAGTTAGTGATGGACAGGGAGGCCTGGCATGCTGCATCCATGGGGTCCCAAAGAGTCAGACATGACTGAGTGACTGAACTGCCTGACACTATAAATAGGGGACAAATTGAGAATGATAAATATCTAAACAATACAATAATATTTTTAAAAAACTTTTGATTTTTATATAATTGAAGACATAAGTAATGAGTTGAAGACATAGAAAGTACGGAAAATTCTAACCATCTAGCCTCCATTAATGAAAATATACAAAATCATCACTTATAATCAAAACCAGGAGATTGACAGTAGTACAATACTATGATATACTGACTTATTCAGATATCACTAGTTTACTACTAATCTTTCACAGCAGATACCTTTGAATTATTACAAAGTGGAACCATATTGTATGTAACTCATCAAGATTGGCCTCTCCTCTCATTCCCCTTAATCCAATATGATGTCTTTGAGATTTATACAAGATATCACATCAATAGCTGTACTAATTGTTGTTTCTTTTATTGCTGAGTAGTAATACATCATAAGTTGGACTGCAGGGAGATCCAACAAGTCCATCCTAAAGGAGATCAGTCCTGGGTGTTCATTGGAAGGACTGATGCTGAAGCTGAAACTCCAATACTTTGGCCACCTCATGTGAAGAGTTGACTCATTGGAAAAGACTCTGATGCTGGGAGGGATTGGGGGCAGGAGGAGAAGGGGAAGACAGAGGATGAGATGGCTGGATGGCATCACCGACTCGATGGACATGAGTTTGAGTGAACTCCGGGTGTTGGTGATGGACAGGGAGGTTGGCGTGCTGTGATTCATGGGGTGGCAAAGAGTCGGACATGACTGAGTAACTGAACTGAGCTGAATACATCATACAGAGTTATCACAGATAAACGACATTTAGCTTGTTTTCCTTTTTCAGCCACTGTGAATTAAACTGACATGAACATATGTGTTCAAAATTTTATGGGAACTAATTTTCTATTTCTCTAGGGTAAGTACCCTGGTGGGCTACAGTCCATGGGGTCACAAAAAGTCAGACAAACTGAGGACATATGCATGTGCGTGTTAGCCACTCAATCGTGTCCAACTCTATGGTCCCATGGACCATAGCCCGCCAGGCTCCTCTGTCCATGGAATTCTCTAGGGAAGAATGCTGGAGTTGGTTGCCATTTCCTCCTCCAGGGGATCTTCCCAATCCAGGGATGGAACTCCGGTCTCCCGCATTGCAGGAGGAGAAGTTGGACATATGTGCAGTGGGAAGAGGTGGATTCAGGTATGCCTTGATTGGAGGTTTTGGCATTCAGGAGCCAGAGGAAGGCTAACTACTAGTTGGAATTCTATGTGATTCATTACAGGAACAAGTGTGACTTTCTCTGCTCAGCCCTAAATTGAATGAAAAGGCAAAAATTGGGGAGTCTAGTAATTATTGATGAGTCTTGGCTGTTCTGGACTTGCAGCCACAAGGGTTTGGCTTCCTGGGCTGTTTTCTGCAGTTCATGGGTCAGATATATATGTGTGTGTGTGTATATATATATATATATATACACACAGACTATTGCCAGTTGGTATACTCTCTCTCTCAGTTGCTTGCCAAGAGATGGTAGTGAAAGAAGATGATTGACAACAAAGGAACAACAGGGAATTTTCCATATCTCGATTCTGGGGTAGTTGCCCACATACATATGTGCTTGTTAAAATCATAGAATAATACTCCTGAATTTTACTTTATGTAATTATATATTTTATATAAATCTAAGTCAGCTCAGCAAATGTGACTTAGAAAAATAAAATTAGACATAGTTATTCTATAATTTTCTTCAGGGAAGTTCAATTATGTTTATGTGAGTATAGAAGTATACAATGATATATGTTTAGTACAGTTAAAATGGAAGGAGAGAGAGTCAAGGAATTAAAAGAATTTGCAAAAGTAGGTATGATATAACACAAAATCAAGGCTATTTTAAGAGGAAAGTAAATCCAAGGAGAGACTAATGGGTGGTATACAAAAGTGGTAAGGTCAGGGACATGAATGGGAGAAGAAATTCATCAGTGGAACTAACTGAGTCAATGAACTAGAAAAGTTAGTCATAGTCAGGTGGGTTTTAAAACTATAATTTCATAGGTGGTATAGTTTTCACTAGTAACAAATTCTAGGTTTGGCTCTAGAGTAGTACATTTAAGAAAAGTAATTGAAAATAAACTGAAGCAACTTCTTACTCATGGAGAGGGATGGATCGTGTGTGGGGATGGTAGGCATAATGTGAATGACACAATAGATTCACAGGAGTGGAAAAACAAAATCCATTTTCTAAAGTTATTAATATATGAGGGATCTGTCTAAAAGTTTGGTAATCATCAAGAATAGATCAATAGAAATGGAATAGGAGAGGGTAATGGAGTCAGACTCCATAAGCCTCAAAATAAAATTAGTTTTTCATCTTATGTATAAAAATAAGAGAGGTGTAATTTTGGAATGTAAGTTACATTGATTAGTGTACAGGGACTATTATCAACTTACTGCCCAATCTTGATACATCATGAGTATTTGAGAATCTTTCTCTTGGAAAAGACTGAACCAGAAACCTAGTGTCCTCAGAGTGAAAGTGAAATCGCTCAGTCGTGTCTGACTTTTTGTAACCCCATGGATTGTAGCCAGCCAGGCTTCTCCATCCATGGGATTTTCCAGGCAAGTGTATTGGAGTGGGTTGCCATTTCCTTCTCCAGGTGATCTTCCCAACCCAGGGATGGAAACCAGGTTTCCTCCATTGTGGGCAGACTCTTTACCATCTGAGCCACAAAGGAACCTCAGGAAGAAGAGTCCTCAGGGGATGGTCAAATTTCACCTGAGTCAGTCTCTGGTCTGGGAAGACTGAGGATGAAAGGGAGTTATTGGAAAAAGCTAGAAGACTTCCTTAAGCTTCAACTGGCATGGAGCATTGTTACTGATGCTGGTTCTGTCATACCTCGCTATGCTGTGTCTTCTGACTGTCTAGGATTTATGCTCCTGATCTGTTATCTCTGGCTGTCTTGGATGTTTTCCAACTCAGCTTAACCTGATATACTTAACTGTGCCCTCTATTTCCATCACCAAAGACATGGACTTAATCATTTAGAGGGAAGAAGAAGGACCACAAGGAAGGAGGAGAGAAGTCGTGAGGAAAGCATGGAGCAAATATATTATTCCTCATTTTATATTGTCAAGATCCACCCCCCACACACACCTCTGCTTTGTGCATGCCTCTTGTTCTATGTTATTTCAACCAGGCAGTGAAACAATTGGTAGGTTCCTTTCTTATGCCATTCAGGAGTCTTGGCTGTATATGCTGTTGGTTATATAATACTTGACACAATATACCAATAACACAACATAAAATATTTAAATATATTGCTTAAATATTTATTACTGTTCTAAAAAGAAGATAAAAACGTTGACAATGGAGCTGCATCTTTTTCTTATAAAATCATGAATTACTCTTGAAGAAATGTTTTTGTCTCTAAATATTTAGGCTTCTCTGTGAAATGCTAGTGAACCATTATTTGTATTCTCTTCTCCTTCCCTCAAGTGCCAGAATGCTAATGCAAAAGTAAATTTTGAATAGTTAAAAGAAAGATTAGAAAAATGAACAGAAGTTGTATCTGTCTGCTTAGATGACTAAAGGATATGATAGCAATTTGAGGTATACTCATTGTACATACATGACCTTTGCAAAGCTACTGTAAAATTCTCAATATCATAGTATCTTATTAGTATACTAATAAACAGAGAGGGAGAAATCTTCTGATATGGATGAATGTGTATGTTTTCAATATTCAGGGTATTAGGAGAGCTTATATAGTCTCTGGAAACACAGTTTTCCATATCTTAAATTAATTGTATTTCTAGCTCCACTGAGAGCAATGATAATTTTTAGCAAACAAGCTAAGGTTGCTTTAACTTAACTCAGCTACCCTGACAAACAAAAGAGCAGTCAAACTTACTTTCTGTGTTACTTCTGTGTGTCTGAGTTCATAATTGATTTCCATAAAAATATTATAACAATGCCACACCACTTCAGGGTTTTATTACTGATTATTATAATCCAAACCAGTGTTCTTGCCTGGAGAATCCCAGGAATGGGGGAGCCTGGTGGGCTGCTGTCTGTGGTGTCACACAGAGTCAGACACAACTGAAGTGACTTAGCAGTAGCAGAAGCATACCAAAAATAAGGAGGAAAATCAAGAAAAATGGCACAATGAAAGAAGAGAGGAATAAAAACAGACAAAATGAAGGAAACCAGATGGTGACATGTAAGCAAAGATATGTCTTTCATAGTATTATTTTCATTCCTAAACTTATCTGTAATAGATTGCCAATAGGATATTATGGAATTGAGTGATTTTTGTTCATTTCAAACAATGTAATCTGTATTACAAAGAATGTATTAAATGTAATTGATCATTACTGGTCCATAAAGCTAAGGCAAAAATAAAACAACAGCTCTATTGATTTCTTTTTGGTTAAAATGAATAAAATCAAACTAACAAATTATGAGTATATATAAACAAAATCTCACACATAACCCTGAATGCAATTTATTTGATATTATTATATTTATTATCCTTAGATACATCTCAATTGTAATAATTAACCAGCCAACTCAAGTGTACTTTATTATTCAAACAAAATAACAATACATGGATAAAAAGTCTTTTAGGTATAACATTTGTTCTATAGCAATAGATATTCTGACAGTAAAGTATGCAGAAAAGTTAGCTGGTATAATAGAGTTTTGTTATCTATCACAACTTGAAGGTTTAAGGTAGTTCTTAACTTGATAATTAAATTCTCTCAGAAAAGACTAATAACTTTATTATTTCGTTTTGCTATTTTTCAGGTGACTGGAAAAAGAAAGGAAAAGAGAAGTGAAAGTGTTAGGTCACTCAGTAGTATCCAGCTCTTTGTGACCCAATGGACTGTAGCCCACCAGGCTTCTCTGTCCATGGAATTCTTCAGGCAAGAATATTGGAGAAGGTAGCCATTTCCTTCTCCAGGGAATCTTCCTGACATTGTAGTCAATTAGCAGCCAATGAATTGTCTAGTCTGGGAAGCAAAATCTCTAAAATAATAATTTTTGAAGTTATGCTTATACAATAAAACTGGCATGTTCATAATTACAAAGCTATATAATGTGGAGTAAATGCTATTATAGTCAAAATAAAATTTTTAAATGTATAATAAACCATTTTATTTTAGGCATACTCCCTTAATAAGCATCTAGATGCTTTTTAGTTGGTATCCTATAGTCACATCTAGTTAGTAAATTAAAGATGCTCAGTGTCAGCTCCTCAAAAATATTAATACCCCTTTAATTGAACTACTTTAGATATATTCAATTTCTAAATTAAGTTTGGATTTTCTCTGCCTGGATTAGTCTCTCATTTAGAGATGTTATACTTTCTCTACCAAAATGTAGTAGATTACACTTTCCATAATCTTGCTCAGATTAGTTACCCAATGCTCACAAAATTAAGTATATCTAATGTTAATAAATTCCTTAAAGAGAGCTAACAATGAACATATTATTTGAGGCTTGTGTCTCAAATTCTATTCATAGAGTTCTATTCGAAGTTGTTTCTCAATATCCTCTATCCTGCCTGTTTCTCAATCTCTATTCCACAAACTCCAGAATTATTAATCTCTCACCAAAGAAGCAGCCTTGTTTTCAGCTATTTTTTTCACTCTCTCATCTTTCTCATTTCAATCCAAGGCACATTTGTTTCTCACTGGTCCTTTGTCCATGTTTGCTAATCTCCATTCTAAACTCATTCCTTATGTTATGAGAACTCACAATGAATTACATAAGGAGAATGATTCCTAAATATTCTTACCTTGATTCTCAAAAACTTGCCTAAAATAACACATTTTCTTTTACACCTCATCTACTCCTGGGTAATGTTTTGCCAGAATTGGCATTCTTTTGGTTCTACTTTGTTACTTTTAAGTTTCTTTTCTGTTGAAACTGATAAATATAATTGTGATTATATTTCCATTCTCATTTTGTATTAACCTGTACTCATGGCTTACTTTAGCATCTGATCTCCACCTTCCATAAGTTAGAGTAGTATGTCCACTTGAATGTCATACTGAGAATTTACCTAACATACTAACCAAAAAAGCTTCCCTTGTGTCTCAGCTGGTAAAGAATCTGCCTGCAATATGGGAGACCTGGGTTTGATCCCTGAGTTGGGAAGATCCCCTGAAGAACAGAAAGGCTACCCACTTCAGTATTCTGGCCTGGAGAATAGGCAGGCTTCAATTGTCCATGAACTTCCAGATGTTCAAGATGGATTTAAAAAAGGCAAAGGAACCAGAAATCAAATTGCCAACATCTGCTGTATCATTGAAAAAGCAAGAGGGTTCAAGAAAAACACCTACTTCTGCTTTATTGATTATGCCAAAACCTTTGACTGTGTGGACCACAACAAACTCTGGAAAATTCTTAAAGAGTTGGGAATACCAGATCACCTGGCCTGCCTCTTGAGAAAACTGTATGCAGGTCAGGAAGCAATAGTTAGAACTGGACGTGGAACAACAGACTGATTCCAAATAGGGAAAGGAGTACGTCAAGGCTGTATATTGTCACCCTGCTTATTTAACTTATATGCAGAGTACATCCTGAGAAACGCTGGGGTAGATGAAGCACAAGCTGGAATCAAGATTGCCAGGAGAAATATCAATAACCTCAGATATGCAGATGGCACCAGCCTTATGGCAGAAAGTGAAGAAGAACTAAAGGCCTCTTGATGAAAGTGAAAGAGGAGAGTGAAAAAGTTGGCTTAAAGCTCAACATTCAGAAAACGAAGATCATGGCATCTGGTCCCATCACTTCATGGGAAATAGATGGGGAAACAGTGGAAACAGTGTCAGACTTTATTTTGGGGGGCTCCAAAATCACTACAGATGGTGACTGCATCCATGAAATTAAAAGATACTTGCTCCTTGGAAGAAAAGTTATGACCAACCTAGATAGCATATTAAAAAGCAGAGATATTACCTTGTCAACAAAGATCCATCTAGTGAAGGGTATGGTTTTTCCATTGGTCATGTGTGGATGTGAGAGTTGGACTATAAAGAAAGCTGAGCACTGAAGAATTGATGCTTTTGAACTGTGATGTTGGAGAAGACTCTTGAAAGTCCCTTGGACTGCAAGGAGATCCAACCAGTCCATCCTAAAGGAGATCAGTCCTGAATATTTATTAGAAGGACTGATGCTGAAGCTGAAACTCCAATACTTTGGGAACCTGATGCAAAGAACTGACTCATTTGAAAAGACTCTGATTCTGGGAAAGATTGAAGGCAGGAGAAGGGGATGACAGAGGATGAGATGGTTGGATGGCATCACCAACTCAATGAACATGAGTTTGAGTAAACCCCGGGAGTTGGTGATGGACAGGGAAGCCTGGCGTGCTGCAGTCCATGGGGTCACAAAAAGTCGGACAGGACTGAGCGACTGAACTGAACTGAATCTAAAAGATCTTTTAACCTTTTATTCCCTAGCATAAGGATATAAAACAACATCCCACAAGTCAGACTAGCTTCTTTCTTGGTTTTGTAAATAAACATTTAATGGATCTAACCATGCCTACTTGGTTAGCTTTCGTTCTAAGACTTTCCCTGAGGGCAAAGTGAGTGTTGCAACACAGACCATAAAGTTAAAAATATTTGCTATCTGCCTTTTAGAGAAAAAAAAATTAGCATCCTCCTTTGTTTTAGTGTTCCTCAAAATCACTATCATAACAATTATTTTTAGCAATCAGTATCTTCAGAGTGGAGGTCTGTGAACATCTTTTGGGTGAATTTTGAAATGTTTGTCCTACTTGAAAGATCTAAAGATATGAGGGGAGTAGCATAAGCTTTGATTGACCCATAGTCTAATCCAGTGGTTCCAAGTGTGGCAGAGAATAGGCTCACCTAGGAACATTTTAGAAATGAAAATTCCCATACTCTGCTCCAGACATACTGAAACAAAATTTCTGTGGGTGGGGTCTGGCGGTATATGTGTTTTAAAAGTCCTCCTAGAGATTCTGGAGCACACTCAAGTTTGAGAACCATCTCCCTAAGTAAAGCAATTGTTTACCTCAGTACCAAAATCTCTGAAGAAATCTCCCAGTTTCCTTTCTGTTTATCTCTGAATGTATATACATAATATTGTTTTGTATCTGACACTCCTTTTGGTGTCAGATGACATATTTGTGTGCTTTTCAAGGCTAACCCTTCCACTGGTCTCTTAATCCCATTTCTTTCCAGCTCCTCCAATACTTTCCTCCATCAATCCTTTCTCACAGCAGCCTACCTCCACCTTCTTCTATCTACAAACTTAATTTATACACCACTCTCTGTTTTTGCTTGCAGATATTCTCAAGACATGGCCCATGCATTCTGTTTTTTAGTTATCATCATCCAACTAGTTGTCTAAGCCAGTAAACAAGAAACAAGGAGTCAGTCACCCTTGACTTCTCTTTTTCAGAGGTTCCATTTCTGATTACTGATTAAGACTTGCTGATTTTATCTCAAAATTCTCAGATTCAACCTCTCTCCATTCCCACAGTTGCTGTCCTAATCTAGGTCAAAAGAAGGAGAGTGCATGGTCTTGAGTTTACAGCTGGTGACACTGATTGACTCTCTTTATCCAACAAAGCCCAGATTTAGCCTCACAATCTTTCTCAATTTATCAGCCTAGACCAAAATTGCTGTTTGATTACTTTGTTACTAGTTGACTGGTTCTCAGTTGCTGGGATAAAGACTGGTGTCTGGTTGGTTGCATTAGAACCATAAGGGCAGCTTTTACCACTGCAGACTGTGGAGTCTTATCATTGACTTAGTCTGTTTGTAGTAGGAACTAGACATATTTTAAAAAGCTTTTTAGGATATTTGATGAGCACACTGATTTAAGTACCATTGTTCTGGATTAGACCTATTGATGACTCTATTCTAATAATATTCCATTTTGACTATTTCAAATGCCTGAATGACATTCTTACCTCTTACATCTCTTTAAAATTTATTTTTTCTGTATTGTATAAGGGTAACCCTTAAAATTTTTTTCTAAACTGAATTATGTTTGTCTAACCCCACTGAGGATGAGATGGTTGGATGTCATCACCAACTGGATGGACATGAGTTTGAGTAAGCTCTGGAAGTTGGTGATGGACAGGGAAGCCTGGCATGCTGTAGTCCATGGGGTTGGAAAGAGTCAGACATGACTGAGCTACTTAACTGAACTGAATCCCATGTTTACAAGATTTTTGTGCTTTCCATTAAATATAAAATAAGCTCAAACTCCAAACTTTGATGTTTAAGTACACTTTTAAAATACTGCCTTATATTCCAAACACCTATTTAGAATAGTTTTTCTTCTGTCAATTATATGCAGCACTATAGTCATCCTGATGATTCCTGTTCTCTGGATATGTCATAGAAGCTCACGCCTCTGTGCCTTTGTTTACACGACTTTCTGTCTGGAATAACACTATCCATCTATCCAATTCAAATGTGACTTTCATTTTTTTTCTTACTTTCTTATCACTGCTCTTGAATCAGGCTTCCTTAAAGTGATGGGAGGTTTTTAGAGTAGCAGCAAAATTATTGTGTACTTTCAAGTTTCCAAATCAATGCCTAAAAATTAATAATACATTTGTCTTTTCAAATCTACATCTCCAGTTAAATTCCACCAAAAATCAAAATTTTGCTTCTGAGAATTTTAATTTCTTTGTATTAGTTGATGATCCTGTAAGTCTTTGTCAGAGTAAGAATTACACAAGTAAAGAAATAGGAAACAACTATGAAATACTGGTAAGTAATAGCAGTAATACTGTGGTATTCTGATCATTTTGTAGAAATTTTACAGAAAAAAATTATGACTAAGAGATAATAATGTCCATGATAATATTGCCTTAAAATGTGGAAGTTGTCTAAAAATGCATATGTGAGCAGAAGGATTTAATTATATAAATCCAGGAGTGATATACTGCTGGAATTTGTGATTGTAAATATAAGCATTATATGGGAAAATTTTTTTAATGTAGTAACTGTAGTATCAGTTTGTCAACCACAAATCCTTTCATATTTCCCCCTTTGTATTTCTCCTGTGGTATTGACAGTCTTCTATAAATCTATCATTTCTTGTGTTTTCCCTGTAATCTCCAATGACACATATGTGAGACAATTGACCAGACTTAAAAAGTTGCCCTAAACTCAATGAAAGGGAAAAAGTAATTGATGATGAACACTGTGAACCTAACCTAAAATCATTTCCAACATATTTTGACAATTCATCATATGTAATAGATATTTTCACACATAACTTGGAACATTTTGATGTGATAAGAATTTCTCTAAAATCATGGCTATTTAATGTCACTGTTAGAAGTAGTACTTAATTGTCACTATTCTTCTATTATCTTGTTCTGTTCAGTAGAATTGAATCACAACAAAAGCAACAATAAATTCTATTCCAAGCAAACTACCATAATATTTGTTTGTAAAAATTTCAAGAATTTCTGTATAATTATAACAACTTATATGTTGTATCTAAGAACAGTAATAAATTCAGTTGATTTATTTATTATAAAACTTAGCTGCCTAGGAAAAAATCCAAATTATCCCTTGGAAACATATTTTTCTCAATTATCAGTAAATTATTTTTCTGTTTTGCATTATTTTTTAATCTCAATTAAATTTTATTTCTTCAACCTGAACCTTAAAAAAGGGAAAGAAAACTTTTATTCTGCTCGTAAATGCCAGTTGACAAATCATTACGTATCAGTCTTCTAAATATGGTATTAAATGGATCATGATTACTGAAACTGAATTTTGCTTGTTACGTCTAAATGTCAAGGAAAATGATTTTCACCATCTCATTTGTCCAATGTCCTTTTGCCAGTGATTATTTAACCTTTGAATGAAATAGACTGTGATACCAAGGAAAACGTAATAATACTTAGAACGATAGATGTATTTGCTATCATAAGCCACTGAATGAAAAACCCAACTGTGGATTAAATGTTCAGCTGTAGATATCATTATTGGAAATGTGAACACAATCTTTTAGAAAGAATATTATGAATATTTCCAATCTTTCCAAAAATTTATATTTATTTCTATGAAAAATGGGAAAATATGCTACAACACTTGTAGTCATTTAAGATAAATTGAAGAGTAAATGTTAATTCAGTTCAAATGATTTTCTTTGTGAAGAAAGCAGGCTTCATCCTTGAGAATGGAGAGTTAACTGGATACTTTCTGGAGCTTCTGAATACAGATATTTCAAAAGCTTTAGAGTTTATGTCACTTGTTTTCAGTGTGCATGGTTTAATTTCCAGACATAACTCTTTGTTTTACTTCTTAAATATGTTTTATTTTTTATTTGAAAAATAATTAGCCATGAAAATACAAAAAATAAGTAAAAATAAAGGAAATAAATTAAGGGGACATAGGAAGAGTTAGTTGCTCAATTGTGTCTGACTCTTTGTGACTCCATGGACTGTAGCTCACCAGGCTCCTCTGTCCATGGAATTCTCCTGGAAAGAATACTGGAGTGGGTTGTCATTCTCTTCTCCAAGGGATCTTCCTGACTCAGGGATTGAATCTGGGTCTCCTGTATTGCAGACAGATTCTTTACCATCTGAGCCACCAGGGAAACCCTATAGGAAAGATAGCATTAAAAAAAAGATATAAAATGATATTACAGAGAAAAAATAGATTTACCTACAGCAAGAATTAGAACAGAGGAAATGGGGAAAGCTATTAATAAAATATCTTCAGACACATTTGTAAAAGTATTATCATTGGTAGAAGCTTAATGAGTGCAAGTCTGGCCTCTAGTTGTATGGAACTTGCTTATCTTCCTTATGGATAATATTTCTGTCATTGTCTCTATCCTGAGAGGTAGAAACAATGGGTCAGTTACATGTGTGATCATCCCTAGTACATTACATAAAGAAGATATACAATATACGCTGCTGGTTAGGAAATAATGGTCCAAATGGTTGCCACTCTTTCTTTTGAAAGGGAAATAAATATTGTAACAAACTCAATAAAGACTAAAAATTATCTGCATTTAAAAAATCATTTAAAAAAGGAAGATGGCAGAGGTTACTTGATGGCAGTCCAGTTGTCAAGACTTTGCCTCGCAGTACAGGAGGTGCAGGTTCAATTTCTTTTCGGGGGGCTTAGATTACACTTGCCTTGTGGCCAAAAACATAAAACAGAAACAATGTTGTAACAAATTCAATAAAGACTCTAAAAATGGTTTACGAAAATATCTTTTAAAAAGGGAAATATATTAACTGTAAAAATTTATCAAATTGTTTTCATTAAGAAGAATGCCCACTGTATGCATATCCACTGATCATGGTAATTGGAAAAAAGAGAAATGTTAAAAAAAATTTTTATCCTTCCCCTATGGCTCAGGGGATAAAGAATCCACCTACAGCATAGGAGACACAGGAGACATTGGTTCAATCCCTGGGTTGGGAAGATCCCCTGGAAAGGAAACGGGAACCTGCCCTATTATTCTTGGCTGGAAAACCCCATGGGCTGAGGAGCCTGGGGGGCTAAAGTCCAAAGAGTGGTAAAGAGTTGGACACCACTAAACACCCAGGAATGGTATAAGAATTAATTAGGATACTAAGATAAAATATAAACATGATTCATTGCTACTGGCAGAAAGCAAAAATGATACCCAGTTATCAATACTTATTCCAATGTTACTTTGCAGTTCCTCCCATGAAGAGGCAGAGTCTATTTCCTATCCCTCAAAGTTTGTCTGGGCTTGTGAATCGTCTATTCTCAGCCCATGTTAGATTGTTGTCGGTTGAGAAACTATGTTGAAAGTAGAGTCATCACATTTGCCTGGTGGAGGCTCCAGAGATGAGATAGAGCTCAGCCAAGATCATCAAATCTTTTCCCTCCTTCAGAGTAACAGCACATACAAGAGTAAGAAAAACTGTACCAGAAAAGAACTGCCCAGTTGACGCATAGCATCAGGAGCTAGTGATGCAGTTGGTCATTTAAATCATTATGTTTTTGGAGTAATTTTTAAAACAACAAATGTTAACTGACAAAAGTTTAGAGAGAGTGGATGGGGCCTACCATCTTCCTTTTCTCTGAAGTGGTTTTGCTTAACTGGTCACAATATTAAAGTAAGGCTTTCACAGTTAGAAATTATATTAATAGTAAGAATCCGATTCTTCCATTCTCAAAAAGCTAGCAGAAAAAAATATTCCACATATCTTATACTTACTTCAGACTTCAGTAAAATTAAATAGAATGGGATATCTCCTTATTTATATATTAAACTGGAGAATGATAGTAAGAAATTAGTCAACAAATAAACTGGGTTTTAGAAAACATTTCTTCTTACCATACAACTTTAAAATATTTCAGCCAATAGCTATGACAACCAATAGCTAGGAGAACCAACATATACAAAACAAAACTAATATTAAATTCTGCTCTCTGATACACACAGCATTCTTCCCTGATGCCTTAGCATAATCTTTCATGGACAAGGATACACATTTTAAAAATTAAATCTCCAGATCATACCAGAAGGCTTAGAAATAACAGGTGAGATCATTTCAGCAGATCCAGAAGCCAAAGTATAATTTTTTTAATCAATTTCTGGCTCTGGAGAATGCTCAATATTCTCTGAAATAAACGGTGCCATTAAAGGTGGGAGCACAGGCTTCCCTTACCTCACACTGGATCATTATGATAACAGCCCTGTGACCTTAACTTTATGCTCGATGGTTCATGCTGAAGACCTTAAAGAAGACTCTAGATAAAAAGTCAGAAAGTTTTAATGTTGACTGTTCACATACTGCTGTAAGATATTATTATTTCAATATTTTGAACTATAAAACAATTTTATTTTTTTAAAATAAATTTATCAAAATCTGTATATTCACATATAATAGAAAGCTATTAAAACTTTATTTTTAATAATATTTAATAAAATGAAATGAGATTTCATGTTGTAAGCTAAGAAGCTATTAAATAATGTATGCTATGCTGTGCTTAGTTGATCAGTTGTGTCTGACTCTTTGCGACCCTGTGGACTATAGCCTGCCAGGTTCTTCTATCCATGAGATTCTCCAGGCAAGTATACTGGAGTGGACTGCCATTTCCTCCTCCAGGGGATCTTCCTTACCCAGGGATCAAGCCCAGGTCTCCTCCATTGCAGGTACATTCTTTACCATCTGAGCCACCAGGGATGCCCAAATTACATAGAAGTGAGTGAGGTGGCTCAGTCGTGTCCGACTCTTTGTGACCCCAAGGACTGTAGCCCACCAGGCTCCTCTGTCCATGGGGTTATCCAGGCAAGAGTACTGGAGTGGGTTGCCACTTCCTTCTCCAGGAATCTTCTCGGCCCAGGAATCAAACCCAGATCTCCTGCATTGCAGGCAGATGCTTTAACCTCTGAGCTACCAGGGAAGCCACCAAATTATGTATAGTATGTTTCAACATAGGTTAAAAATAGGCATCTGTACTTTTATACATACATTCATATAATACAGAGATGTACATTATAAGGCACTGAATATGCTAAAATTAAATAAATATTATTTTATCACGTTATGATTATGGAATTAAAACCAGCTTTATCTATGTTCCTAATATTTTATAAGTTCCTTAAAATCACCAAAAATAGAAGGTGTCCCTTACTGTAGTCAGGAGAGTTGGGTAAACCTGACTCATTATATTCTCCCCAAAGTTTATCCACCTTCCTTCAGTTCAGTTCAGTCCCTCAGTCATGTCCGACTCTTTGCGATCCCATCAACTACAGCATGTCAGGCCTCCCTGTCCATCACCAACTACAGGAGTCCACCCAAAACCATGTCCATTGAGTCGGCGATGCCATCCAATCATCTCATCCTCTGTCATCCTCTTCCCCTCCCTCCATCAATCTTTCCCAGCATCAGGGTCTTTTCAAACGAGTCAGCTCTTCACATCAGGTGGCCAAAGTATTGGAGTTTCAGCTTCAGCATCAGTCCTTCCAATGAACACCCAGCACTGATCTCCATTAGGATGGACTGGGTGGATCTCCTTGCAGTCCAAGAGACTCTCAAGAGTCTTCTCCAACACCACAGTACAAAAACATAAGTTCTTCGATGCTCAGCTTTCTTTAAAGTCCAACTCTCACATACATACATGACCACTGGAAAAACCATAGCCTTGACTAGATGGACCTTTGTTGACAAAGTAATGTCTCTGCTTTTCAATATGCTATCTAGGTTGGTCATAACTTTCCTTCCAAGGAGTAAGTGTCTTTTAATTTCATGGCTGCAATCACCATCTGCAGTGATTTTGGAGCCCAGAAAAATAAAGTCAGCCACTGTTTCCACTGTTTATCCATCAATTTGACATGAAGAGATGGGACTAGATGCCACGATCTTCATTTTCTGAATGTTGAGTTTTAAGCCAACTTTTTGACTCTCCACTTTCACTTTCAACAAGAAGCTCTTTAGTTCTTCACTTTCTGCCATAAGGGTGGTGTCATCTCAATATCTGAGGTTATTGATATTTCTCCTGGCATTCTTGATTCCAGCTTGTGTTTCCTCCAACCCAGCGTTTCTCACGATGTACTCTGCATAGAAGTTAAATAAGCAGGGTGACAATATACAGCCTTGACTTACTCCTTTTCCTGTTTGGAACCAGTCTGTTGTTCCATGTCCAGTTCTAACTGTTGTTTCCTGACTTGCATACAGATTTCTCAAGAGGCAGGTCAGGTGTTCTGATATTCCCATCTCTTTCAGAATTTTCCATAGTTTCTTGTGATTCACACAGTCAAAGGCTTTGTCATAGTCAATAAAGCAGAAATAGATGCTTTTCTGGAACTCTCTTGCTTTTTGATAGTCCAGAGGATATTGGCAATTTGATCCCAATATTTGGTTCCTCTGCCTTTTCTAAATCCAGCTTGAACATCTGGAAGTTCACAGTTCACGTATTGCTGAAGCCTGGCTTGGAGAATTTTAAGCATCACTTTACTAGCGTGTGAGATGAGAGCCACCTTCCTTAAGCTCCCATATTACTAAGATGGCTGGTGCTTTCCAATAATGTGAATTGCTTACCTGAGTTTGTTCCTGCCTTTTCCTCTCTTAGGATCACGTTTCCTTTACTTCTCTATTATTCCAGTTACTTTTCAAGATTCAACTTAATGGTATTTTTCTGCTTTTCCAATATGTCCTCCCTGCTCAATCTTCTAAGCTGAGCTAGGAAGGCCCAGGGCCTCTATATTAACTTATTTATAATATTCATCAAATTGTTGCTTATGATTCTGCCCTCTTCAATAGTCTGCAAACATCTCAAAGGAAGGGCTCAGCTAAATCACATTTATATCATCAAAGCTTAGCACAATGTCATGGTCATAATATCTACTCAAAAAATTATTATTCAGTCATTTATGTATTCACTCAACAAATTTTAACTGAATCTCATAGTACTATGTACTAATAGCAGAGATATATTAAATAAATACTGAATGAAATCTTATGAAAATTTCACTTTTGTCTCAACTGATCATCAACTTTGAGTGGACACAGTTTCTGCCTTTTTCATCTTATAGCTCAAGTAAATGGTATTAACATTGAAGAAGTGCTCATCAAAACTGTCAACAAATAAATGCAGCTTTCAATGTAATAAAGCATTGTGGGTTTTTTTGGGAGTCATCCTATGTTTTAATTCCCATCATGAATCTATCTTTGAAATAAGGTACCACATGAGGACTTCTGGAAAATAGGAAGTTCTTGAGCCATTATTGTTTTCAAAGGGAGCAAGGAAATTCTTATTGAATTGAAGGATGGTAGCCCTTAAGTGTGTAAGCCAGCTGCAGTAGCATTAATAATCAACTGTAGCTAAACATGAATTACATTGACATACAACATTATATTAATTTCTGGTGTGCAGCATAATGATTTGATAGTATGACATGATCACCAGAATAAGTCTTGTTAACATCTGTCATCATTTATGGTTACAGAATGCTTTTTCCAGTTATGAGAACTTTTTAGATCTTTGTTAACAACTTTGAAATATGCAACACAGTATTAATAACTACAGTTGCATTGCTATAGATAAATGAATCTCCATGATTTATTTATTTTATAACTGGAAAATTGTTCCTTTTTATACCCTTCACCCGTTTTTCCCACTCCCAGCCCTTGTCTCTGGCAACTATCTATTCTCTATATCTTCAGCTTGATTTTACTTGTTTTTTATATTTCATACATAAGTGAGATTATATATTACTCATCTTTCTCTGTCTCATTTCACTTGGCATAATGCCCTTAAGGTCTATCTATGTAATTGCAAATGACAAGATTTCATTTTTTACACCTGAATATACAATATTTCATATGTATATGTCATATTTTCTTCATCCATGTATACTTACATTGTTTCCATATCTTGCCTATTGTAAATAATGCTGCAATGGGTGCATATATCTTTTTGAGTTAGTTTTTTTATTTTCTTCAGATAAAATACCCAGAAGTAGAATTGCTGGATCACATGATAGTTTTAACTTTTTGAAGAACTTCCATTCTGTCCCACCAACAGTGCACAAGGGTTCCCTTTTCTCCACATACTTGCTAACATTTTCTATTTCTGCTTTTTTAATAACAACCGTTCTAACAGTGTGAGATAATTTTCATAGCAGTTTTGATTTGCATGTCCCTGATGATAAGTGATGTTGAGCATGTTTTCTTGTACCTGTGGCCATCTGTACACCTCCCATGGAAAAAAGTATATTCAAATACTCTGCTCATTTCTTAAATTGGATTGTTTGTTTGCTTTTTGCTTTTGAATTGTATGAGTTCTTTATGTATTTTGGATATCAACCCCTTATCAGATATATGATTTACAAATATTTTCTCCCATTATGCAGGTTGCCTATTCATTTTGTTGATGTTTTTTTTCTGCTGGACAGAAGCTTTTTAGTCAGGATTTCTGTTTTAGTGACATAATGCATTTGCCATTATTAGGGTCTTACATTAGTACCATTTTAATAAAAGAATGATTGGTTATAAAATTAAATTAAGGATGAGTTATTGAATTAAATGTACATATTTCTTCCAGTTTTCCCTTTCACTCAGATTGTACATTTACACACTCAAATGTGAAATGGTTTAATGGGTGAATTCAGAGACAGTGACACTTTTAAACCACCAGAACTTTGAAAAATAAATTAATAGCTTCTGCTAGTTGAATGCATCTGATGTAATAGATGCTTTGAACATCAGTTGCTAACTCTGTTTATCCATTTCTTTCCCTGAAGCTTTTGCTCCACATTCATGAAATAATAAACACAATCTTATCTACAGAAAATCCATAATATGTATTTATAATCCTTATCCAGAAACTTCACATATATGATTCAGTTCAGTTTAGTCGCTCAGTCGTGTCCGAATCTGCGACCCCATGAATCACAGCACGCCAGGCCTCCCTGTCCATCACCAACTCCCGGAGTTCACTCAAACTCACATCCATCGAGTCAGTGAAGCCATCCAGCCATCTCATCCTCTGTCGTCCCCTTCTCCTCCTGCCCCCAATCCCTCCCAGCATTACAGTCTTTTCCAATGAGTCAACTCTTTGCATGAGGTGGCCAAAGTATTGGAGTTTCAGCTTTAGCATCATTCCTTCCAAAGAAATCCCAGGGCTGATCTCCTTTAGAATGGACTGGTTGGATCTCCTTGCAGTCCAAGGGACTCTCAAGAGTCTTCTCCAACACCACTTTTCAAAAGCATCAATTCTTCGGCACTCAGCTTTCTTCACAGTACAACTCCATACATGACTATGGGAAAAACCATAGCCTTGACTAGACAGACTTTTGTTGGCAAAATAATGTCTTTGCTTTTCAATATGCTATCTAGGTTGGTCATAACTTTCCTTCCAAAGAGTAAGCGTCTTTTAATTTCATGGCTGCAATCACCATCTGCAGTGATTTTGGAGCCCATAAAATTAAAGTCTGACACTGTTTCCCCATCTATTTCCCATGAAGTGATGGGACCAGATGCCATGATCTTCATTTTCTGAATGTTGAGCTTTAAGCCAACTTTTTCACTCTCCACTTTCACTTTCATCAAGAGGCTTTTGAGTTCCTCTTCACTTTCTGCCATAAGGGTGGTGTCATCTGCATATCTGAGGTTATTGATATTTCTCCTGGCAATCTTGATTCCAGCTTGTGCTTCTTCCAGCCCAGCGTTTCTCAGGATGTACTCTGCATAGAAGTTAAATAAGCAGGGTGAAAATATACAGCCTTGACGTACTCCTTTTCCTATTTGGAACTAGTCTGTTGTTCTGTGTCCAGTTCAAACTGTTGCTTCCTGACCTGCATATAGGTTTCTCAAGAGGCAGGTCAGGTGGTCTGGTATTCCCATTTCATGAAGAATTTTCCACAGTTTCTTATGATCCACACAGTCAAAGGCTTTGGCATAGTCAATAAATAAAAAATAGATGTTTTTCTGGAACTCTCTTGCTTTTTCCGTGATCCAGGGGATGTTGGCAATTTGATCTCTGGTTCCTCTGTCTTTTCTAAAACCAGCTTGAACATCTGGAAGTTCATGGTTCACGCACTGCTGATTATTATGTCACAAATATGCAGTTCTGAATTATCAAATATTCAAACTAAGCATTTGTTTATATGCTATTATAAGAAGATTATAATTATATACTTGAAAAGAAACATCAGGTGTAATATCAAAACTTTCTGGATATATTTAGATTTTTTAATCTTAATATTTTATTTTTAATAGAAGTGGGATGAAATTTAATGTGTTCAATGCTAAAAAAAGTGAATTTCCTTTTTGAGTCCTGCAAATCTATCAAGTGGCTTTTGCTCCCTTGTGATTTTCATATTGTTTATTCTTCATTTAAGGCCCTCCACTTCGTATTCTTTCATTGAGATTCTAAACGTCTTTGAATTCAGTTCAGTTCCATAGCTCAGCTGTATCTCACTCTTTGCGACCCCATGGACATCTTTGAAAATGTAGATAAGCCCCTTACTCCATGTACTCCTGAGTCAAAATTAATAGGTAAGGTGTTTTGTCTGCTAAAATCACTTTTACTTGAAATTTTTATTGTCAGAATTAAAACTTATATTTTGCTTCATGTAAAAGTGATTAGCACATGTGTCTCAATCAGATCATAAGCTTACAGAAATGAAAAGTATGTTTCCAAGTCAACAGTAAATTTTTTGAACTGACAGGGAGCTTAGGGCTCTGCCTTCTATAGCCAATTAACCCAAAGCTCAGAGGATTTGTTCCACCAAAGCCAGAAAGTCTGATCTGGCCAGAACAGAAGCTACTTTTCCTGACTTCTATTTCGGGACTCCTATGAAGCTGTCTTACATGGTAATTTCCACAAAATAAATATTCAGTAAATGACTGATGAATTTAACTACATTTAAATTCTGAATAACTCAAGAAAACTCAGTCTTAAAATATTTTGGAATGTAGTTTTACCTTCTATTGGCACACCCATGTACAGTGTTCATATTTATCTTGAAATCATGTGCATTTTAGGGCACATTAGAGTTATCAGTTGCTTTCTTCCCCTAACAATTGAAAGTAGGTTATGCCAAGAGTCACAAATGCATTACATATCATTGAAACAAGAAAAAAGAGCAAGAGCCAGGTAATGAATTAGAAAATAGAACAAGATTAGCTACTGGTCTGAATATAAATTAAACCTAAAGCACATGAGGGACTGTGATAGGCTGTGTCACCTCATTATTAATTTGTGAAAGTAGATCAGGGAAATACAATGCAATGTTTTCCAAAACAAGTCATAAGACATTTCTTTGATGAATCTTTATATATGGGGTATTAAACAATTTATCAGAAGGTAACTTCAACTGTTCATTTAGAAAAGATCAGGGATAAAATTTACATGGCTATTTTTAAGGTACCCCTTCATAAAGACAAAGACAAAATACACATTTTATTTCATGAAGAGAGTTCTAAGTGTAATGGACTGGTATATAATTTACGTAGCTTTCAGATGATCTCTTTTCAATTCAAGGTTAACAGGTTAAGGGTGGGTGTTGGAAAACCTATTGAGTGATTAATCAACAAAATTTTCTCTAACTGTTAATTTGTCATTATTTCTTTGGATAGAAACTAGAAGGCAAATAATTCAAAATGAAGCCATTATGGTTTGGTCTTGAAAGTGAAAGTGAAAGTGGAAGTTCAGTCGTGTCCAACTCTTTGCGACCCCATGGACTGTAGCCTACCAGGCTCCTCCGTTCATGGAATTTTCCAGGCAAGAGTCCTGGAGTGGGGTTGCCATTTCTTCTACCTTACTTGATCTTGAAACACAAATACAATTCTGTATTATTTATGGAAATATCTAAACATTAAGAATGTACATGGCAAATGACACTTTGTTTAAGAATTCAAAGGATATGACATAAATATGTGACCCATGTACATTATCATTGAGGTTGGCTACAGGAAATTCTATAGGCAGGATAAAATCTTTTTCAAGTAACACCATTTAAGCCCAAATGCTTAAACAAGTACTTTACTGAGGTGCCTAGCTTCTTCAGGATAATGCTTGAAAGGAAAAAGCTGGAGTTTTGGTGATTTTAAAAATTAGAATAACTATGTTATTCTAGGTCCTGATACCTAGGTATCTCCAGATACCTACAATTCACTTGATAACTGGTTTTGTTACTATTCATAGAGGGTGCCAGAAAGAATGTAGGACTTGCCTCTGTTGTATTCACCATAAATCTCTGTAGCGTTATTGATTTTTAAGTTAAAAAAAAGCTTTTATCCTACTTTAGGACATATAAAGATACAGTTTTCTCTGTTGTGATTCCATTCACACCATGCAGCTATTACATGATATTGTGACAAGGATGTGGAGGTATCATCAGAAGCACTTTTCTACATGCAGTTCTTTCCAGTTGACTCACAGTCTGGTGACCAGGTCCATAAATACAGCAAAATGTCATCTTGTTCCAGGTTTCTCAATACATGAGAATAAATTGTGGCAGCTATAATTAGGAACTAACAATGAGTCTATAGCCTTGTAAGGCTTTAGGAAAGGAGGTCTAGAATGGAAGTTACTGAAAAGGAAAAAAACTTACAAAAATAATAAAAAATCATCCCAATTTATGAGAACTTTTGTAAGAATAAAGCCCCAATTTAAAGGAAAGGATTTTGATAATTGGGTAAACAAAGTTCTTTAAACCACCATTCTAACATTTAGAGTTATTAGTTAAATGAGTGAAATTAGTGGGACTAGGGCCTTCCAGGGACTTCCCCAGGGGCTCAGCAGTAAAGAATCCACCTGCAATGCAGGAGAGGCAGGTTCAATCCATGGGTAGGGAAGATCCCCTGGAGTAGAGCATGCCAACCCTCTCCAGTATTATTCCCTGGAGAATCGCATGGACCAGAGGAGCCTAGAGAGCTCCAGTTCACAGGGGTGCAAAGAGTCAAACATGACTGAAGTGAGAGAGCATGAATGCACACTCGGGCCTTTCCAAGGACAGATCTGTTGGTATAAAAATCACAGGAGCAAAGGTTTGGTTGAAATTGTTTAACTAGTCTTTGGTAGAAAATTGTTCCTCTGTAATTCTTCTTTCCTAATTTATGTCAAAGATAGGTTTATCTCCAAATATCATTTTTGTAACTAATGACAAACATAATTTTTCCCACTAAATATGCTTGAAAATGGTATGGAGCTTTTAGTTGACATATAATATTCATGTTTGCAATATATTGTTAGCTTCTTATATATTTTTTGTCTTATTTTTATTGTTGTCACTCCTGTTTAATTTTTTTCTTTTGTTTCCCCCAAATACTCAGGTGGCCATGACCTAGCACCTAGAGGAGAGTTAGGGAGTTAGGGAGTTTCAGTCTGTCTCACCTATGGGCATATAGTTCCTTACTCATGTAGTTATCTTCCTATTATGGGCCTTCCAACTATAACTCAATTTCTGAGTTTCCCTGGCTGATGACAAAACAAAACAAACAAAAAACAACAAAAAAGAACAAACCAAAGTGCCTCTTCAAGGGAAATGTGAACTGTTATGACAGACAAAACCCAAACTACATTCAGAGCATTTTGTGCTGTATCATGATATCTTCCTGCAGAATCTCTAAACAGCATCAGGCTATAACACCTGGTAGTCTGATAAAGGACAGGGGTATCTGAAATGATTTAAAAATATTGAGCATTGGTATACCCTGTACTCTGCTGTCTTATTCCTTCCCTTGAGTTCATTCCTCTGTTCATTCTGCACGCATCTGAACACCACAACCTTGCAGCCACTGTTCTGGGTAGTCACTGATAGAATAAAGCATGAACAAAACATAATATGTTGGCAGGAGCTTTCTATCCCCTGGTAAGGGTAACACAAATGTTAAAAAGTGTTTCTTCAAATCCTGTTAAATACAGTAGTGCAATCTCATTAGTCAGTGCTATTAAGGATCCACTATAAATATCAATTTTATTTTCATTAAGAAGCAACACTGAGGTGTCATTACAGGGTGTCTGTAAGAAGACTTTGTAAGTCTGTCAGGACACAGGAACTAAAGCTTTACAAAAAAAGATCTCTTCTGAGATGGAGTTTCAGTTTCAGTGAATATCATCTACAACACACACTTACACTTTGTGCAAATATGTTCAGTTGAATATGGGCTTTACATATAGCAAACCCCTGAATAATAAGAGAGTGGGAATACAAATATATATGAGTTTCATAGACAAAAAAAAAACACAATGCCCTCTTGTTTAGGAAATTGTATATTGTTGTTTACAGACAAGCTTTTCTAGAGTATTAATTCCAAGAAACTAAAAGCATCATCAGCTTGTGCCTAGTTTCTTGTTTTAAGCACAATTATGCGTGTATATTGTCACCCTGCTTATTTAACTTATATGCAGAGTACATCCTGAGAAATGCTGGACGGGAAGAAGTACAAGCTGGAAACAAGATTGCCAGGAGAAATATCAATAACCTCAGATATGCAGATGACATCACGCTAATGGCAGAAAGTGAAGAACTACAGAGCCTCTAGATGAAAGTGAAAGAGGAGAGTGAAAAAGTTGGCTTAAAGCTCAACATTCAGAAAACAAAGATCATGGCAATTTGTCCCATCATTTCATGGCAAATAGATGGGGAAAGAGTGGAAACAGTGGCTGACTTTATTTTTGGGGGCTCCAGAACCATGGCAGATGGTGATTTCAGCCATGAAATTAAAAGACGCTTACTCCTTGGAAGGAAAGTTTCGACCAACTTAGACAGCATATTGAAAACAGAGACATTACTTTGTCAACAAAGGTTCGTCTAGTCAGTCAGTCAGTCAGTTCAGTTGCTCAGTCTTGTCCGACTCTTTGTGACCCCATGAATCGCAGCCAGCCACGCCTCCCTCTCCATCACCAACTCCCAGAGTTCACTCAGACTCACGTCCATCGAGTCGGTGATGCCATGCAGCCATCTCATGCTCTGTTGTCCCCTTCTCCTCCTGCCCCCAATCCCTCCCAGCATCAGAGTCTTTTCCAATGAGTCAACTCTTCACATGAGGTGGCCAAGTACTGAAGTTTCAGCTCTAGCATCTTCCTTTCCAAAGAAATCCCAGGGCTGATCTCCTTCAGAATGGACTGGTTGGATCTCCTTGCAGTCCAAGGGACTCTCAAGAGTGTTCTCCAACACCACAGTTCAAAAGCATCAATTCTTCGGTGCTCAGCCTTCTTCACAGTCCAACTCTCACATCCATATATGACCACTGGAAAAACCATAGCCTTGACTAGATGGACCTTTGTTGGCAAAGTAATGTCTCTGCTTTTCAATATGCTATCTAGGTTGGTCATAACTTTTCTTCCAAAGAGTAAGCGTTTTTAATTTCATGGCTGCAGTCACCATCTGCAGTGATTTTGGAGCCCCAAAAAATAAAGTCTGACACTGTTTCCACTGTTTCCCCATCTATTTCCCATGAAGTGATGGGACCAGATGCCATGAACTTCGTTTTCTGAATGTTGAGCTTTAAGCCAACTTTTTCACTCTCCTGTTTCACCTTCATCAGGAGGCTTTTTAGTTCCTCTTCACTTTCTGCCATTAGTGTGATGTCATCTGCATATCTGAGGTTATTGATATTTCTCCTGGCAATCTTGATTCCAGCATGTGCTTCTTCCAGCCCAGTGTTTCTCAGGATGTACTCTGCATAGAAGTTAAATAAGCAGGGTGACAATATACAGCCTTGACTTACTCCTTTTCCTGTTTGGAATCAGTCTGTTGTTCCATGTCCATTTCTAACTGTTGCTTCCTGATCTGCATATAGGTTTCTCAAGAGACATGTCAGGTGGTCTGGTATTCCCATCTCTTTCAGAATTTTCCACGGTTTCTTGTGATCCACACAGTCAAAGGCTTTGGCATAGTCAATAAAGCAGAAATAGATATTTTTCTGGAACTTTCTTGCTTTTTTGATGATCCAGCGGATGTTGGCAATTTGCTGATCATGTGTGCATGTGAGAGTTGGACTGTGAAGAATGCTGAGCCCCGAAGGATTGGTGCTTTTGAACTGTGGTGTTGGAGAAGACTCTTTGAGAGTCTCTTGGACTACAAGGAGATCCAACCAGTCCATCCTAAAGAAGATCAGTCCTGGGTGTTCATTGGAAGCATTGATGCTGAAGCTGAAACTCCAATACTTTGGCCACCTCATTCGAAGAGTTGACTCATTGGAAAAGACCCTGATGCTGGGAGGGCTGGGGGCAGGAGGAGAAGGGGACGACAGAGGATGAGATGGCTGGATGGCATCACCGATTTGATGGACATGAGTTTGAGTGAACTCTGGGAGTTGGTGATGGACAGGGAGGCGTGGCGTGCTGCGATTCATGGGGTCACAAAGAGTTGGACACAACTGAGTGACTAAACTGAACTGAACTGAAGTGATGCCCTATCATGACCACAGATAATAGTGTATTGCTTACTGATGTTTGCAAGGAATTGCAATTTTTTACCTGTTGTTGACTGCCTTGTAGGAAAAAACCCAGGCATAGGTTTTTACAATGTAAGAATGCCTATCATTTAGTAAGGGAGGGGGTGTTTTTCCAGTTTTTTATTTTCCCCACGAATCCTTGTTGTGCTGATTCTGAGTCAGCTGCCAAGTTCCATCTTATGTCTGACTGGATTCATTCATTCAACCCTTTTCTCTGGTTTCTTGGTATTCAAGGTGTAGCTTTCACTTCAGAAAGTCATAAGATGTCACCCAGGGTTTAAAAAGATAATAGAATATTTTATATTTGAATTTTTCCATATTCCAGTTTTTTTTTCTTCTTAGACCAAGTATAAATTTTTCTAGGTTTATTTACATTCTTTCCTTTTTATGTGAACTTACATTTTAATTATAAAGACAAGATTCAAATAGAATATTTAGATGTATCTTCCCAATGCTCTCTGATTTCAAATACAGCTTTTAACAATACCAGAGTCTTACATTCCTAAGCATCTCCTTTCACTGCCAAGTGTTCCATATTTCAAATATATTACTCTGACTTCATTCTTGTTTTCTTTAAAATGATGGATAAAACCATCTTTGTGAAGGTATCTAGTATTAGTTACTGTTTTGCCAAAGGGTTTTGATGATGAAAAAGATTATTTAGGTTGCATGTTAATGTAAAAGTCAGGGCAAGAACAAAATCTACTAAATAAATGTTTTCACTTTGTTTTGCCTCCAGGATTTTGTTGCACCACATATAATACGTTGATATACTATCTGATAAAACTGCTGTTTGCAATGATACAAATTGATAGATTTATCATTTTTATCAAGTAATAGAAACAAGTACCCTCCTGGGAAATAGGACTTATCTCTGAATTAAGGCAATTAAAATTATTCCACTGAACCACACAAACTTAGTCTTATGAGGTTATTTAATATTGTTTCTGGTCATACAAAATACATTTTTAATGAACAGCATAGAAGGATGAAAGTACTTAAGGATATAAAGACATCTTGGTAAACATCATTTTGAATCCCTGCTAAAGTATGCATCACATCAAATGTAATCGTTTTCACTTCTGATGGGAAAGTCATACTTCCACTATTGTCTAGGGCTTTCTAAAGTAGGAGCTTGTGGTAGTCCAAGAATAATGCATGAAACTCATTATGTTTCATGGTTTACTATTGATATTCATTTTAATCTTTTTTTTTTTTTTTGTTTTTGTCAACATCATTATACTTTGTTTTTTTTTTTTTTTTTTGTATACCTGTGGCGGATTCATTTTGATATTTGGCAAAACTAATACAATTATGTAAAGTTTAAAAATAAAATAAAATTGGAAGAATAAAAAAAAAAAAATAATCTTTTTATAATTATGTATCCACACATTTTAATTTATGAGTTATATGTGAGAGTTTTCTTTCTATACTTAATATGTCTTTTTATACAATTTTATTGAATAAGAGTGTATCTACTGATAAATATTAAGAAAAAAATATTTTGTACTTTGTCCAGCAACTAAGTATATTAGTGATTATTTCAATAATCCTGTCACCACTCTGGACTGTAAAATTATTTAGATCAGGAAATATATGTCATTTAAACATCCTGAAAATGGGTATATTTGATTGTATTTTTCATTAAGTAATAGAATCATACATTCACTAAATTATGGAGATAAACATGACTTTAAAGTTACTTTACAAAATTTTTACATAAATAATTCACATCTATCATAATGTAAATAATTTTATATCACAGGGGGAATAAGGAAATACAATACTACCTGTACCCTATTTTTGTGTTGTCATGATATTAATTATTTTGAAAAAAGTATTATGCAATCTGAGAAACAGTCTTCTGGAAGTCAGACAGGCATAGAACTGAAAAGCATGTTGACAGATGAATAATTGTACAATACATCTGCCCTCACTCTTTGAATTCTTGCCAAGAGAACTTTGGTAAAGTGAGGTGGGATGGTTAATTTTAGGGGTCAATTTGATTGGCTCTCAGGGTGTCCAGATATTTGACAAAACATTATTTCTGAGAGTGTCTGTGAGGATGTTTTCAGATGAAATTCACATTTTAATCCACAAATTCAGTAGAGCAGTTTACCCTCCCCAATGTGAATGGACACAGTCCAATTCACAAAGGGCCTGAAAAGGAACAAAGAGACAAAGGAAGGAAGAATTTGACTCTTCCTGTCTGATTGCCTGAGTAGGGACTTTAATCTTTGACTGTTCTCCAAGTTCCTGGTTCTCAGGATTTCTGATTCAGACTGTAATCTACACCATCACCTCCTATGGTTCTCAGGCCTTCAGACTCTATTGTACACCAATCAGCTTTCCTGGGGCTCCAGTTTACAGAGTGGAGATTATGGGGCTTCTCAGTTTCCATAATTGTATAAGTCTTTTTCTTACAATAAATTTCTTCTTACATGTATATCATATTGGTTCTGTTTCTCCACAGAACCCTGACTAGCACATGAGGTAAATAATGCCAAGATGTAAATATATTCTTTCTCTGCTTCCTGAGGTAATAGTAAATGACAGATAATTTAACTGGCGACAATAAAAGCATGTGAAAAATTTTCAAATGATTATCTCAATAGCTATTGTTATTATCTATTTATTGCACAGAGCCTATTTTGTATGTATATATTTACATACTTTAGAATACCTGTTGCATATTATTACAAGTCAATGACATGATTTTCATTAGAAAATAAAAGTCTTACAGACTAATAACAATGCTTTCAACATTTATTTATTTGTTATTTTTTATTGGAGTACAGTTGTTTTATAACATTGTTTTAGTTTCTGCTATACAGCAAACTGGACTGCCAGGGGATTTCCTAAACAAGTTTTTAAAAACATGATAAAATTATTCTACATGTTACTTCTTTAAGAAGAAATTACATTTTAGTTTAGCTTGAAAACCACATTATTTATTTGAGCCTCACTAAACTGGATGCCTGGTTTTCTCCAGACTTTTTGCTTCTGTGCCACACACCTTAACACCAGACCCTCAGATAATGTACCAGTATATAATTTAAACATTTGATAGAAACTTCCAAGATCTAGGAAAGAAAAAGGAAAAGGAAAACTATTCCTTTTTCTTCCCTTTGGATTTTAATCTCACAATTCAGGTCAGCTCTAGTTAATCAGACATATAAGAATAATACCATAATTGTGAGTCAATATTAAATTTAAATAATAAAAGCATTTTTAATTTTAGTCTCTTTGTGAATAAAATAGAAAGCAGTACCCTAACTTGGTGATCTTATTGGGATACTATAAATTAAATATTTAGAACACTTTCAGGGCCACAGTTACAAATGATCTTTGGATGTAGAGCAATTTTGGTGTATGCAAAGAATTTCTTAATTGATATACACTTAATTAAGGAATGCTCTTAACTTCTTGTAAATTTAGAAAATATTATATGTTTAGGGAGAAATCTCAGAAAGAATTCCATTAAATCACTAATGAAAGGCATCCCGTAAATGGATGGGGACAAATAAGAGGGGAAAAAGAGAAAGCTAGGAGCAAAGAAAGTTTAATAGACTATGGTTCACAGTTGACCATTGAACAGGAGGGGTGTTAATTTGCTAAACAAATTTTTTAAAATTTATAGTTGGCTCCCTGTAACTTTAGTTCCTCCCCATCTGTAGACTCAACCAACCACTGATCATATAGTACTGTAATATTATGGATATAGAGATCACCTTTTTCACTTTTTTATACTGTTCTTTAATACATATAATTATTAATTTAAACATACTTATATCTCATATTTATCAATATTTTATCAATATTTTATACCTTCTGTATATTATTTAGCAAATCCTGTTCTGAAGAATGCCCAGTTGAGCCCAGATCAGATTTCCTGTCTGCTGAATGATGATCTAATAAATGTTTATTGTTTTCAGCCACTAGCTTTGGGATTACTTTCTATGCAACAAAAGCTAAATGATACAGATGAAGTCTTTTATTTTTCTTTACTTCCTTGGTATTGAATTGAATTCAGTAACAGAGGACCAATGTAGTTCTCTGAAAGTCGTTCAGTATTTTGACTTGCCTTCAGTAGTCCCTTCACTCATAGCCATGCCTGGACAAATTTAAATCATATTTCTCAGCAATATTACTTAAAGAATCCTAGGAAAAAATGGCAATATGCTTTGAGAAAAAATATTTTCCAATTGACTGAAAAAGTAGCATGTATAGGATTTTCAAAATTGCTTTCCACTGTAAGAGCAGAGAGATGAGAGCAAATAATCAGGGTAAAAAATCTGCAACACTACTGAACTAAGAAATAGGCAGATAGCATGATAAAGTGAAGTTAAAATGATTAGACTTAGGGCAGAAATAAAATCACATTTTTGGAAATACAGATAGGTAGTAAATGGAAATAACTGATAAGTAAAAATACCAAAAAAGACAGGAAAACACAGTGAACAGTGTATTAGACTCTTCAAAAGCAATGGAAAACCAGTCCAACAAATGGAAAAGTTGACCTGGATTTTTGGTATGAGAAATTTTTCTGCTTGATTTTAATGTTGATTTCAAACAGATTTAGGAACAGGCAAATTTGGAGGGAGTTAGAAAATTTTCTTAAATATTATATGATTAAAGAAGTGAGGTACTCAGTTATGAAGTAGGATTAAAGGATATAAGTGTAGAGATCTTGGCTAAAGGTAAGTGGATGAAAATAGGAAAACAGTCTTCAAACCCATGAAAGGCATAGGAATAGTTTTTTAAGGATTTTCTTATTTATTTCAGTATTGAGAATTCTTTGAAAACTTCAACCCAGATTATATTGTATAAAAAATTAAGCAATTTTCTCTATATTCCAAATAATATATGACAAAAAAAGAAAATCTGTTAAACTATATATGTTCCAAAAACTGGAACAGAAAGATCATATATTTAAAATTATAACTTGGAGTGGCTAGTGATGGTAATAACAATTGCTTATTATTTTGATTAAATCAGAAAATAAGTTATGTAGATGGTGCTGTTGTCTGTATTTATTTTCACAGTTTGCTTCCTAAAAGATTTGTGATCAAATGTTAGAGCACTCATATAAATTAAAACCAGATAAATTATAAATACAATATCAAAGCAAGATACATATAATTGTTGTGATTAAGCATTAAATTTACCTCTGAGATTTGTTATCTAAAACAATATTTCAGAAATGCCAGGTTATAAACTTTGTACTTAGATGAAGCAAGTCTATTCATCAGAAGAGATATATAAAATAATGATGAAGTCAGAAGATTCAGAAAGTTCCTTGTGCCTTTCCTACATTTCTGTTTCTGATTTTATATTGGTGCTTTATTCTAACACCTTAAGAAAACTAGTTAACATTCTCAGCCTCATTTTACTGGCCTATACAATGACAGTTATTGGAGTTATTTTATCTCAGACAGATGTTTTGGGGTAGTTCTTTGATGCTGTAACTTGAATTCCAGTGAGAATTGTTTTAACCCCAGTTAATAAAATATCCTTATTTGCAATGTGCCATGCAATACTTTTTATTATATATTTTCCACAATAAGAGCAGAGGGAACTTTTAAGCTCAAATACCACTGTGATAAATATTAAACCATGTCAGTCTACTGGGGAAAAGGTAGAATTAGCAGAACTTAGGAGGGAGAAAGTAGTCATTTCAGTATAATTTAGAACAGAGATAATAAATTTATCTGAATAGGTACAAGAAAACATATTTAAGCAATTAGAATACACTGAAAATGTGACTTGAGAGTAAATATTAAGCCAAAAAAGATCAAAATCTTGGAACAATAAAAACGTTATTAATATTGCTCAATTTGCCATTGTTGGCCACTTGTTATGAGGATTTATGATTGGTTTGTGTTCTGACTTGACATTGGGAAATGTCATTTAGGTCAGTGACAAGTGCTTCCACAGTGTCTGTGCTGCCCAATGAAGGAAATGACATCATTCTTATACAATCAACTTACTCATAGTTGCTTGCCAGTTTCCATGCCACCTTTTCATCTTCATGATCATCATTATGAGTTATAAGCCTCTTACCAATAATTTGAATGACCTCAATTTCTCTCCACATTCTTCTTCGTTGCATGATATGTTCATTTTACTTTTTAACATCTTTCACATTTTAGCAAAGTAGTCATTTAAAATGCATGCAGAGCTAGAAAGTAAATTACTAGGGTAAAGGGCATTTCAAGATGATTGAAAATATGCCTCATGAGCTGTTGCCTTTTCTATTTCACAGTCAGAGTTACTGAAAAGGTGTTAGAAATGAGATTTCACAAGTAAATATATATGTATTATATAATTTTTCTGTTTCAATGTTCCATTCTTTAATGTCTTTACATCATCCTCATTATAGTAAACCCTGAAATAAATACCATCTATGACATAGTATTGCAGGTTTTGATACCATGACAGATTTAAAATACTCAGGCACTTAGTTGAAGTTTTATGTTTAATATTCCACCAAAAATTCATGGACATTTTCATGGCTTGCTGAGATCCCTTAATCGCTTATTTATGATGATAACTAACTTCACATGCATTTTCCCATATATTACATGAACATATATATCTCTTAGAGCTACTTAGAACAATCGGTATTTTTGTTGAGATAAAACAAGTAAGAACTTACATTTTGAAAAGCAAAGTTTATCCAGCTATGGCCAGTGAACATAGTTGTTGACCATTGTTGCAGTAGCTGAACTTTGTCAATGATAATATACTTTTACTACTTTCTATTAAGCTACCTCTCTCTTTCTTCTTTGAAAACTTTGTTTTGCAAGCCTAATGCAGTATGTTATATATGTTCCATTTTCTGGTGTTTGTTTTGTTTTTTGTTTTTTATTTTTGGCTGTGCCATGTGGCTTGTGGAATCTTAGCTCACTCTTAGTCCAGGGATTGAACCTGGACTCAGGTTCTCTGCCCCTTTCTCTGGCAGAGAAAGTGCTGAATCCTAACCATTGGACCACCAGGGAATTCCATTCTTGTGATGATTATAAGTTGAGTTTCTGGCAAAATATGATTTCCCTCAATTTCTCAAAGGATAAAATTTTGAATGTTGTCAACAAATAGGCAAAAAAAATAATTTGAACCTAAGAAAATTTTCAGAATTTAATATATTTTATTAAGGTATTTTTAATGAATATTTCATGTATTATTTAGTCAGACTCTTCTCTGGAAAAGGCCTTTAGAAAAGTGAATCACACAGATATAGCCTGAGATACACTGAAAAAGTCCCTTTCAGCAAACCTTGTAGACTGCAGTTTAGCTATATCTTTCTGAAACCTCATCCTTTTGGTCTTAAAAGCCTTCTGTTCAAACGTTAATTACCCAGGGACTTCCCTGGTGGCCCACTGATCCAGAAACTTAAGAACCTGCATGCCTGCACAGTGTGGCCAAAAAAAAAAAAAAAAATTAAAATAAGTACTTAATAAATATTCAGTGTTACAATTTTTTTTTAAGAAAAACAAGAAAACTCACAGAAATTAATAACCCAATATGAGGTTTAACTCACATGTTTTATTAACTGATAATTTCTTCCAACAGAAACATAGTCCTAACTCAACATGGGCAAGGCACTCTCTTCCAAATGTCTCATTCTATCTTAATAACAACTTGGCATTATTTTACCCTTTTTGCAATAGAACAGGATGAATATCAGAGTTGAAGTAATATATCCACACTCATCCAGGTAGAAATTGACAGCGTTTGATAAGTGGGCTCCTTGTCTACTGCATAGAAAGGGAGTAGCAAGAGGGATGAGGAAGGAATTGAGAAACAGAGAACAAGGTGTTACAAAAGATGCAAAAGATTATGAGGATTTTGAGGACAAACATTAAAAATTATACCATTTATCTCTGGCCCAACTTTGTGTCACAGGTATAATCTCTATTAACTTGTCAGGACACATAATAAAGAGTATTATATGGCTGGAACCCTGAGCCCAGAGGAGAAAGTATACATCAGACATTAAACTATCTGACTAGACTGCATGCAAAATTATCATAATTGATTTTAATCTTCAGTTTTTTTTTTATTATTATGACACAATAAAATTTCTGATGACTATAGAAAAACTTGTCCAGTTGCCCAGTCATATCTGACTCTTTGCAACCCCATGGACTGCAGACCTAGCAAATGTATTACTATTAGCACACATTTAGTTCTATTTATATAATTTCTAGGCAGCTAACCTTATAGTAGCAATAGCATTGCCTTTGAATGATATGCTAGATAGCATTATATACATGAATTAAAGTAAAAAACTATATATATATATATATATATATATCAGTCTGAAAGGAATTGGTCTCCTAAAAATCCGTCATAAAGATGTTTTTTCTAGATACCCACTAACCTGTGGCAAATTATAGCAACTGTTAACCACTGCAGTTCTATGATGAGTCTAAATATTTTCTCCCTCACAAAAAGGTCTTAGAAGCTTGACATATTAACTGCTGTATTATATTTTAACTGAAAATAACAAACTGCAGATTTCTGTGAATTTAACTTTATGTAGTCACAACATTCTCTCTCTGAAGAGATTGGGGCTCATTCACCTTCCCCTTTAAATGTGCAAACACACCTTCACCTCATTTTAACAGAACAAATATTTTCACCCTAGAGTTCATGGATGGATTGTTAATCCCTTGAAATTTTATGCAAGAATTTGAATTCATAAGCCCAAGTGAGTTTTTCTGGGGAGAGAATCAAAAGTGGGCCATAATTTTTAAAGGAATTAGAATGACTCTGTATATAAAAATTTCATGGGAATAGTTCCAATTTATTTGGCTTCTCATTTATTTAATTGGTAGATTTTCTTTCTATTGACTTTTCTTTTATATTGATAGATACTATCACTTTTATAACAAAGAGTAAATAGTATCCCATATACTAAGAGCTATTAACAAACTATTTTTAAAAATATGATTAAAAATAATCTGCATTTATTATATCTTCTTTTCTCTAGAGAGTAACTAAATGAATATAATCAGATTTTATTCATTATTAAGCGGATTTATTTTCCAGCGATGATATTGAGAGGGTAACAGGCAGGAAGGCCAGGGGTCTCCAAATGGAGGAAACAGGCTGCAAGTGTTGTTCCCTCTTTGGGAACTACAGATGTTATGCTATGAGTGGTTGCTTTGACTAATTTTACTCAACAGGCATTACAAGATTCTCAAAAAGCTTAATGGCTCAGAACCTACTTGACAAACCATTATGTTACACTCAGACATTGTCCCCCTAATCTATGTAAACGAAACTATTTGTATGGTAATCTGCCCTTCAAGATTCAAGTCAATCATTTTATGGCCCGGGATGAATCATCTGGTGCCAAAGAGTATCCCAAAATACATCTTATGGATGAGGGGTCTGGTGCCATTTGAGTTTTAAGACATTCCTTTCTTTAACAGACTGCTAGTGACTATGTAACATCCAGCTGAAGACTAGCAAGGGGGTACTCTTTCTGCCCCCTTCTGATGCCTATGTCAGAAGCTTTCTCTATCTCCTTTATACTTCAATAAAACTTTATTACACAAAAGCTCTGAGTGACCAAGCCTCGTCTCTGGCCCCAGATTGAATTCTTCTCCTCTGGAGGCCAAGAATCCCGGTGTCTTTTCATGGTTCAGCAGCAATCTTTCAAAACGCCTTTTATGATCCAAGATTCATTATTGCTTAAAAAGTTGGTTATCAGTTTCTTAAATATGTCCTAAAATTCTATGGATTAGATTAGACCTTAGTGCCAGAGAAAAGGATGTTGGAGAGAGTCCAGCAAAATTTTAGCAGAGTAAATTTTGCTCTTCTTTTCATTTTTTGCAGAACCCATTACTTTTAAAAAGTATTTCTGGAGTAACTAGTAACACCACTCTGAGCATTTTTATCTCTGATTTTAGTCCTGATTGGTGGCAATTACCCTTATATTTGAGAATAAATCTGAATTATAACTAAGTACAAAATTAATCTTTCTGTTGACAGGCAATGATTTACTTACACAACTACTTTGCAAGAAATAAATGAAATGATTCTTCTAGCTCTGCTCATCTTAGTTATCATCATATTTTCAAAGTTTAATTTTCCTAGTGCTTTTTTCTGTCCCTAACTCAGTTGACTCTTTTACAAATAATTCCACCTCCCAAAGACTAAGTTGGGAATATGAAAAGCAGAATAACATGTATTTCCCTCTTTATATTTTAAGGAATATTTCAGTCCAATTAGTTAACAGTTGAGCCTGAGTATTATTAGTAAAGTTAAATAACATAATTTACTACAACTTTTAATGTCCTAATTGCCATTTTAAATAACTAAAGTGAAAGTGTTAATCACTTAGTTGTGTCTTACTCTTTGCAACACTACAAACTGTAGCCCACCGGCTCCTCTGGTCCATGGGATTCTCCAGCCGAGAATACTGGAGTGGGTCAGTCAGTTCAGTCACTCAGTCGTGTCTCACTCTTTGTGACCCCATGAACTGTAGCAGACCAGGCCTCCCTGTCCATCACCAACTCCCAGAGTTTACCCAAACTCATGTGCACCTGGAATAGGTAGCCATTCCCTTCTCTAGGGGATCCTCTCAACCCGGGGATCAAGCCCAGTCTTCTGCACTGTGGGCAGATTTTTTTACCACTAACGAAGCCTCCTCAAATAGCTAAGTGAACATCAAAACATCATATTCTAAAAGCCACTAATTCAGAATACTCAAAATGTCAAGAAAAGAGGTAAGGAAAATTTTCCTCACTTTTATCTATCTCTTCTATTTGTTAGTATAAGAAGACTTTGAATATATTTTAAAAGGTAAGGCACCTGGGCTTTGAAATAAAGCAAACTATCTCACACAATACAAATAATAGTTATGTTTTAGTCTAGCACAGAAAGTGGCTGAACAAATCTTCCATAAGACTGATGTCATTCTTTTCCAGAACCAAAGTGACCAGACAAGATATGACTAATTATTCTTTGAATTTTCAAGGATCTGTTTTGTTAGAATTTTCTGTACTTAGTAAGGCAGAAAAAAAACAAACTGTTTAAGTAACATTTTTAGTGGTCTTAGGAAAGAAGAACCAAGAGGAGAAAGAGAAATATTAAAAACATATAGGTAAATTACGCTTTGGAATTGTTTGAAAGATTAGAAAAATCTAAAAATGTATAAAAGAAATGTATAACACCCCTGGGGCTTCCCTGGTGGCTCAAGTGGTAAAGAATCTGCCTACAATGCAGAAGACTCAGGTTCCATCCCTGGTTCGAGACAATCCCCTAGACAAGGGAATGGCAACACACCCAGTATTCTTGCCTGGAGAATTCCATGCACAGAGGAGCTTGGTGGACTATAGTCCATGGGGTTCCAGGAGTCAGACATGACTGAGCGACTAACACTTCCATTATGTACTAGGTATTTCAATTTTATTTTCTTCATATGTCACATTTTAAGAAGTGACAGTTTTGTTGTTTTTTAATTAGTTTTTGAGGGTTTTTTGGTTATTAATGTTGTTTGCATTACGAGTCCTCGGTGGAAAAGTATTTTGTATTTATAATAAATATAATAATAACTAATACTGGCATAAACTATGAGTCAAGAATGAATCTATGGCATATATATATATACATATATAAATATATATATATATATTAACTTGACTTGTTTAATCCATATATCATACAATGACCTAAGAGTTACATACTATTATTAATCTTGATTTTAAAGAAAGAAATCTGAGGCCTAGGGGCATCAGCTAGTAAACTTGGAAGGTGAGATTTGAATCCAGGTAATTTAGTTTTAGATATCAGGCCCTTAACCATTAGAACAAACAAGCTGTACTGCTTCTCAACATGTCAAAATGACAAATAATTATATGTATTTTATTTACAATTATTTCTACTAGAAGCATATTCATGAACTCATATTTACAAATTAATCTTTATTCTGTTTAATATCATGGCCCCATGCACAAAAAAAAAATCTTTATTTTTGCACTGATGACATGTTGAAATGAAACTCCTTTAGAAATATTAGGGTAATAAAATACATTATTAAATTAAATTTCACACATTTCTTTTAATTTTAATTAACTTTTAAAAATTATATTACTTGCATTAAATTTCTACTGAACAATGTCATTATAGACAGCTTTACAACAACACATCATCTCTTCAATTCTTTTAAAAATATGATTTCACTTCACAACATCTCAACTTGGTGATATAAGAATATGCTATGGCTATTCATTTTCAATATGTTTCATTCCCAATAAGTTAGATTGTGAAATATTAGAATTTAATGTGTTGAAGAAAAGGGATCATTTGTTCAATTATCAGTTCAGTTCAGTCACTCAGTCGTGTCTGACTCTTTATGACCCCATGGATTGCAGTGTAACAGGCCTCCCTGTCCATCACCAACTCCCAGAGTTTACTCAAATTCATGTCCATTGAGTCGGTGATGCCATCCAACCATCTCATCCTCTGTTGTCGTCTTCTCCTCCTGCTTTCACTCTTTTCCAGCATCAGGGTCTTTTCAAATGAGTCAGCTCTTCTCATCAGGTGTCCAAAGTATTGGAGTTTCAGCTTCAACATCAGTCCTTCCAATGAACACTCAGGACTGATTTCCTTGAGGATGGACTAGTTGGATCTCCTTGCAGTCCAAGGGACAATTATAAAAACTAACAAAAATTCATTAACATCTTAGAAAGTTTTTTTAAAGGTAATTATTTAATTTAAGTTCTAAGAAAACTAATGGAGTGCCCCTTAAAGTAAAGCCCACTCTGAAGAAAAAATTAAATGTGTCTCAAAATTAGAAGATACTAAGTTTTTCCAATGATCAAACTTTAAATTGTGCTGAAACTCCTATTGAATTATAAGTGTGCTTATGAACAGAATCTAGATTGTTGAATTCTATTTATTTGGAAAATTCAAACAGCATGAAAAAGTTACATTTTCTGAAATATTTGTAGCAGAGTGGGGTTTTGTTCATGAATAAAACTGGAGTGTGAAAGTGAAAGTGAAGTCGCTCAGTCGTGTCCAACTCTTTGCGACCCCATGGACTGTAGCCTATCAGGCTCCTCCATCCATGCGATTTTCCAGGCAAGAGTGCTAGACTGGATTGCCATTTCCTTCTCCACGGGATCTTCCGGACCCAGAAATTGAACCCAGGTCTCCCGCATTGCAGGCAGACGCTTTACCGTCTGAGCCAAAACTGGAGTGTAGTTTTCTTATTTTATAGTATCTTTGTCTGCTGTTAGTATCATGTTAATGCTGGCCTCATAGAATGAATTTGGAAGTAGTCACTAGCCTTCAATTTCCTAAAATAACTTGTGTAGCGCTGGTGTCATTTCACCCTTAAATATTTTGTAAAATTCACCACTGAGTTTTCTTTGTTGAAAGAACTTTGTAATTTAAATAATTATGCATTCAATTTGAGCTATTTAGGTAAGCTATTTCCTGAGTGAGCTTTGGTAGTTTGTGCTTTCCATCTAAATCGAAGAATCAATTGACAAAAGTTTTCATTATATTCCACTTTCATCCTCTTTAGCTTAGAATCTGCAGCGGTATTAAATTCCTCGTTCCCTCATTCTTGATATTGATAGTTTGTGTCTGCTTTCTTTTTAAGTGATTAGTCTGGCTAGATTTTAGATTAATTATTTACTTTTGATATGTGTGTGTGTTAGTCGCTCAGTTGGGTTGACTCTTTGCGGCCCCACAGACTTTTCAGGCAAGCATACTGGCATGGGCTGCCATTCCCTTCTCCAGGGGATCTTCCCAAAGCAGGATTGAACCTGGGTCTCTTTCATTGCAGGGAACCTTAGTGCTTCTCTGATGGCTCAGAAAGTGAAGAGTCTGCCTGCAAGCTAGGAGATCTGGGTTCAATCCCTGGTTGCGCAAGATCTGGAGAAGGGAATGTATACCCACTCCAGTATTCTTGCCTGGAGAATTCCATGGACAGAGAAGCCTGGGGGTCCCAAAAAGTTGAACATGACTGAGTGACTAACACTTTCATTTTGCTTTTCCAGTGGCTCAGCAGTAAAGAACTCACCTGCAATGCAGGAAATGGGGCAGGAGCCACAGGCTGGATTCCTGGTTTGGGAAGATCCCCTGAAGAAGGAAATGGCAAGCCACTTTAGTATTTTTACCTGGAACATCCCACAGACAGAGGAGCCTGGAGGGCTACAGTCCATGGATTTACAAAGAGTCAGACACGACCAAGTGACTGAGCACAGTAACTTGTACATAAACCTTCAACCATGACAGAGGAAAGACAGTGAACTAAGATTGTAAATTGTTGGTCACTGGTCTATACGTTGATTTTCACTACAAACAAATGTGTTTGGGGAAATGAATCCCTAATCAACTCACTCTTTGGATAGGATGCTGTTTCCAAAAATAAGAATAGTAGATGGAGAAGAAATAAAATGAATAAAGCAGATCTCCCCATT
This sequence comes from Bos indicus, assembly GCF_029378745.1. Lineage (NCBI taxonomy): Eukaryota > Metazoa > Chordata > Mammalia > Artiodactyla > Bovidae > Bos > Bos indicus. Next base: position 81,211,625 of record NC_091761.1, read on the forward strand.
TTATTCACCTGCTGTTTAACAAAAATTCCTGCATTTCTTTCCAGCTCTAGCCAGGTGAAAAATTATATTGTATAACTTGCTTGGCATATTTTTCTGTAAAAAAATAAACCCTCCAAATTCCATGAAGACAAAAGAAGTATATTTTTTTTGGGTTCCTAGACCCAATTCCAACTCATTGTGTATGTGTAGATCTTCCCATAAGACATCAGCAGGTTATCTCAGAATTCAACTCAATCTAACACTCTGTTGAAATTAGCATCAAATTTCATAGGTTAATAGTTCAGTCCTACAAGACTGCCACCTGGCCCCCAATGCTCCACTTTAGACACCAGTCACAATTCCAAGTTGTTACCTATACTTCTAACCAACTGGCTCTAAATCAGAAGTTCCCCCAACCACCTCCCCCACCACACCGCCTTCCTTGATATTTGATTAATTTGCTAGAGCAGTTCACAGAATTCAGGAAACATTTTACTTACTGGATCACTGGTTTATTATAAAAGGATAAAAAGCAGGATGGAAGAGATGCATGGGACAAGATATATGGAAAGGGAGAAGAACTTCCATGCCCTCTCTGAGCCTGCCACTTTCCCAGTACCTCCACATGTTTACCCACTTGGGAGCTCCCCAAACCCTACACTTTTCAGTTTTTATTAGGCTTCATTACACAGGTGCAATTGATTAAATCACTGGTCATTAGTGATTGAACTCAGTCTCAGGCCTCTCTTCCCTTCCGTGAGCTCAGGGCAATGGAAATGGAGGTTCTAATCCTCTGATCACACAGTTGGTTATCCTGTCAACTGGACCTCAGTCCTCAAGTGCTTCCCAAAAGTCATCTCATTCAACATAACAAAAGACACCTTCATTGCTCTTATCACTTAGGAAATTCCAAGGGTTTTAGAAGCTCAGTGTCACAAATGTGGACAAAGATGAAATATAACAATATATTTATTTTAAATTATAATAGCACATAGATAAAATGTATAAAAAATGTAATAAAAAACATTAAAGCTAAACCAATATGTAAGAAAAAAAAAGTAATAAGTCAATACAATACTCTCATTAAAGGAAACACCCTCCTTGGTCACTTGTGGATGGTTTGTACTTTTTTCCTATAAATTCTAGGCTATCTTTAATCAAGGTGTAAGTTTTCCATTTTTCATAGCATTTCTGAGAAGGAAATGTGGTTTAGTTGTACTATTTTCTCTTTAAAAGACCAGTTTTCTAGGAAGAAAAGAGATTCTTTTGTTAAATAAGAACATCTATCAAAGTTTAAACAAAATTCCAGAAATGACAGGTACCTTATTTAGATAAGGTGACACATTACAGCTTCCTTTCCCCCTCCTTTTTCTTATATAGTGAGATCTATATAGAGACAAAATTACTCTATCAGACCAAGTAAATATCAAAGTCAGGCCTCATCTTCTGGTTTTACATGTTGTATCCCCTTGAATTCATCTTTAGCTATTTGAAGGACATTTCAAGTGGATTTCTGGTTTTTCTTGGTTCCATTGACTGATAATGTTGACTGAAATTATTTTTTGGTGAAATGTTATTGGCAGAAATTGTAGTGCTTCTGAAATGCTGCTACAGGCTGTTAAGAATCTGGATTTTAAAAGAATGGAAATAGTTCAGAATATCAACATTCACTGTTTAAAAATACATTTTAAATCTTTCTAAATTTCTAATTCACAATGTTTTTCATGTCTGGCATGGAAATATCCCATTCCTGGGTTTTTATCCCTGTATAGTGCCTTTATTTGAAAAAAAAAAAAAAGTCAACAAATAATTAATGAAAGGATATTAATGAGAATTCTTCTCTTCACTCTGAATTCAATTGTTCAAATTGATGTAATTATAATAATTGAAAATATTGTAGTCAAATATTTAAACATTTTAAGGTATAAAGTGAAAACAAATTTGAATCCTGGGAAATTTATAAAGGGATCAAATATGTATTGTATATTTGCATAATAGGAGATTGTTTCCTTCATATTAAAAAAATGGTGCTGTATATAGGACTTGAGAGATAAAACTCATCTTTATGTTTGAATAGTCACCAATGAGGTTTGACTACTCTTTGACTCCATGGACTATAAAGTCCATGGAATTCTCCAGGCCAGAATACTGGAGTCCCTTTCTCTACGGGATCTTCCCAACCCAGAGATGGAACCCAGGTCTCCCTCATTGCAGGTGGATTCTTTACCAGGTGAGCCCCAAGGGAAGCCCAAGAATACTGGAGTGGGTAGCCTATCCCTTCTGCAGGGGATTTTCCCAATCCAGGAACTGAACCCAGGTCTCCTGCATTGCAGGCAGATTCTTTCCAACTGTGCTATCAGGGAAGCCTGGCTTAAGGATTACAAAAAGGTATATGTATGTATTAGTCACTCAATCATGTCTGACTCTTTTTGACCCCTGGACTCTAGCCTGCCAGGCTCCTCTGTCCATGGGATTCTACAGGCAAGAATACTGGAGCAGGTTGCAATTCCCTTTTTCAGGCTATCTGCTCAACCCAGGGACTGATCCTGGGTCTCCTGCATTGTAGGCAGATTCTTAAACTTCTGAGCCACCACGGCTGCTCTAAAAAGGTATGCTTGCTCCCAAACGACTGCTTCCCTAGACAGCCTCACTGCAACTGAAAAAAAAAAAAAATCATTTTCTATCTCCTGTTAAAATGTATGGGTCACACATGGGACACTGACAAATGATTTTAATGTACCTACCTGAGATTTGCAAAAAGCAGAGTTTTAAAAGAAGGTAGAACATACTACTCAGTTCAGTGACATTGTTCAGCTTTCCTCTTATAATATTTTATTATTTTTATTCATAGAGAAGCAAATTCAGGAAAATGAGAGAAGGAAATAATGATCCATCTCCTCCAGACAGACTTAGTCATTACCAATTTTTTTTTTAATATCTTTGCCTTCAGTCTTTATTTTTTATAACACTCTGTTTTTAAAAATTCATACAAGTAATGAAGTTTTCAAACAAGGCAGAGAAGCATAAAAAGAAACAATACAAATCCTGTCATTCACACTTGAGCATCATCAATATTGGGTAAGCATGTGAGCAGAAATCTTTATTTGCACATATAAGATGCATCTATTATAGAATGCATGGATGGAGAGAAAAGATGAAAATATGAATAAAAAACATATAGAGAATATTAAAATAGAGTAAATATTTTGAGGGAGAATCAAAACACTCTCTGCTATGAAATCTGAGTGCTTAAAGTCAGTTCTTTTTCTCCTATGACCTTATCCTCAATTATTTTCTTGCTAGTTAGGTTATTATTTATATACATTATCCAGACTTTTTTGATATTTGCATTCTGTCCTCTATAATTCTTTTAGATGGTTAATATTCATACCGTATTTTAAATTAATTAATAGTCACTATTGGGCTTGTTATCATAACTTCCATTCCTCATTTTTTAATTTTAAGTAATCAGATAATATATAGATTTTGAAATATATACTTGAAAACATTCCATTATGTCAAAAGGTTTTTTCTATACCATCTTTCTCAAGTTAGAGTGTCTGCATGTTGCCTTAATATTTGCTCCACTGTCTTCTGGCATTAATAATGATTTAGATAATTTTTAAGTTAACTTTTTCCCTATTGTCCCAACCTTTTCCCTATTAAGACACTGATTTTTTTCTGCAACTATTACTGAAGAATTATTTCTTTAAAGTTGAATAGATTAATGAAATAATATATCTCTTTCAGAATTTTCTAAATCAAAATTCCCTGAAGTATTTATTTTTTCCAGCAAGGGAAAGCTTCTAGAATTGCAACAGTGAATTTGTATATTTCCAATCTGCTGGATTCTAGTACTTCTCTTTATTCTAAAATGTAGAGATATCAAATATTCATGTTACATGACTTTTAATTTCACATCTTTTGTACCTTTCTCATTGCTCTAACCTTTTCATCTTTTCCTAGCATTTTGATTAGGAATACTTAAGTCTTTTTTTTTTTTTAATAACTTGATTTTTAGTGGTGCCTGTTCTGTTTGTTCCTGATTTTTTAATTAATGGTGGCACTAATGGTAAAGGGACTTCCCTTTACCATTTACAGATTCTGTAAAGAATCTGCCTGCAATGTGGGAGACACACAGAGGAGAATGAGAGAAATAGAGACAGAGGTTGGAGTTATGCTGTCATAGCCAAAGAATACCTGGGTTTGATCCCTCGGTTGGGAAGATTCCCTGGAGAAGGGAATAGCTACCCACACTTGCCTGCCGATATAGGAGACATAAGAGACACAGGTTCAATCCCTGGGTCAAAAAGATGGAGGACGGCATGGCAACGCACTTCAATACTCTTGCCTGGAGAATGCCATGAACAGAGGAGACTGGCAGGCTACAGTCCACAGTATCTCAGAGTCAGACATGACTGAAGTGACTTAGCATGCACACAAATGACTTTTTCAGTTTATATCATTTGGCCTTTAATTTCTCCTTTAAGTTTTTATGCTTCTTGCTATATTGAATTTAATATTCATTAATTTATTCTGCAACATGAACAAATTATGACAAATTTTCTATTATTCCAAGATACACAGATTTACAGATTTTGAACTTTGTCTTTTGCATACTAATTGTGAGTGTGCATTTAATCTAGTATGTGTTCAGAGTTGTATAAACAGGTCTTTGAATTTTTTTCATTCTCAATGGCTTCATCTTGACATTACATCTATCTAATATGTGTAGGAGTTGATTTTATTTTCACTGAGTAAGATTTCAGTTTTTCCTCTTCCCTTCAACCTAGCCATAAGGGCTACAAGCAGTCATTTTATTCACTTTGTTTCTAATCAGAGCTAATGGTGGATATGGAAGTAGAGGAAGAACAAGAGGAGGGGAAGGATCAAAATTCCGTAATCAGTCAGTTCAGTTCAGTCGTGTGTGACTCTCTGCGACCCCATGAACTGAAACACGCTAGGCCTCCCTGTCCATCACCAACTCCCTGAGTTCACCCAAACCCATGTCCATTGTGTCGGTGATGCCATCTAACCATCTCATCCTCTGTCATCCCCTTCTCCTCCTGCCCTCAATCTTTCCCAGCATCAGGGTCTTTTCAAATGACTCAGCTCTTCGCATCAGGTGGCCAAAGTATTGGGAGTTTCAGCTTCAACATCTGTCCTTCCAATGAACACCCAGAACTGATCTCCTTTAGGATGGACTGGTTGGATCTCCTTGCAGTCCAAGGGACTCTCAAGAGTCTTCTCCAACACCACAGTTCAAAAGCATCAATTCTTCAGTGCTCAGCTTTCTTTATAGGCCAACTCTCACATCCATACATGACCACAGGAAAAACCATAGCCTTGACTAGACGGACCTTTTTTGGCAAAGTAATATCTCTAATCTCTTCTGAAATGTTACATATATCATACTTAGGTTTTGTTCAGCTAGTGTGTGAATACTGTTCCCACAATGAGATGTCTCTGGATTTTGAATTACCTCTTCACTTCAGTGTTCAGAAACAGGGTCTTTAGACTATTTTTTCTACCAGGTTGTCAATTTTGTATTTTTTTCTTAAACTATGTCTTCTTCCACATGTCAATTTTTGCTACTGCTAGATTAGAAAGAAAAAAAAAATAGATGTAAGGATACCATATCACATTTTTAGGTGATGACAAATTGTTCTCCAAAGAGATTGTATAATTTCTACTCTCACTAAAAATATATGAGAATTTACCTTCTCCTTATTCTAAAAACATTCAGCATTTTCAGAATTTTTGTTTTGCAAATCTGTGTGTGTTCAGTGGTACCATATTGTGGAATTAATATGTACTTCGCTGGTTACTGGGGCTTCCCTGGTAGCTCAGCTAGTAAAGAATCCACCTGCAATGTAGGAGACCACAGTTCGATTCCTCAGTTGTAAAGGTCCATTGGAGAAGAGATAGGCTACCCACTCCAGTATTCTTGGGCTTACTTGGTGGCTTAGGCAGTAAAGAGTCTGTCTGCAACGTGGGAGATGCAGTTTTGATAATTGAGTTGGGAAGATCGCCTGGAGAAGGAAATGACTACCCACTCCATTTTTCCTCCTTGGAGAATTCCATGGAAAGAGGAGCCTGGCAGGCTACAGTCCATGAAGTCATAAATAGCTGGACATGACTGAGCCAGTATTACTTTTACTTTGCTTGCTGCAAACTAATAAATTTGAATACATCTAATATTTTTATGGTTTATTTGTATATCCTCCTCTGTCAGAAATCCTTTCACAAATTGTATGTATCAATGGTTTTAGTAGCTTAATTTTTTCTAATGGATGTGCTATATTTCTCAATATATTATGGATACGGAGATCTACTTTTTCACTTTTTTATACTGTTCTTTAATGAATATGATTATTAATTTAAGCATACTTATCTCATATTTATCAATATTTTATGTATAATTTATACTTTTTTATATTGTTTAGGAAATCCTATCTTGAAGTTTTAAATACAATCTTTTGTAATATCCCTTTTTAAGTTTATACTTTTTTTGCCTTTAAGCTATTAATTTGCCTGGAATTTTCTTTTTTATATAGGTAGAATAGTAAGTTGAATTATGGCCTCTTAAAAGTATATGTGAAAATTCTAATCCCTGAAACCTGTGAATCTGACCTTTTTTTGAGAAAGATTCTTTGCACATACAGTTAAGGATCTTGAGATCATTCTGGATTTCTTTGATCCCTAAATTCAATTATGTGTCTTTATAAGAGAAAAAAAAAGATAGAGAGAGAGTGGACACACAGAGGGGAATGCCAAGGGAAATAGAGACAGAGGTTGGAGTTATGCCCTCATGGCCAAAGAACACCTGGAACCAATAGGAGATGGCAGAAGAAAGGAAAAAATGTTCCCTTGAGCATGCAGATGAGAATGGCTCTGCAAATACTTCTGTGAGAGACAGTTCTCTTATTTTAAGCCACCAAATTTGTGGTAATTGGTTATGACAGCCATAGGAAACCCATGGATACCAAATACACCAACATCATTATTGAAAACTTCACCTTTTCTTATATTTATTGACAGCTATCAAACATCAGATTCCTTATATACCTGAATCTCTTCCTATTCTATCCAATACCCTCTAGCCTTCCCATCTTATTTAAGGGTGGTGAAGGGTAAGAAACACTTGTAAAAGTTAAATCCCAGGAATTCAGACCCACCTTAAGACTGAAATCATAATCATATAAGACTATAGAATTTTCTGCTCTACCATATCTTACCAGGGCTCCCCAGTGGCTCAGCTGGTAAAGAATCTGTCTGCAATGCAAGAGACCCTGGTTTGTTACCTGAGTCGAGAAGATCCCCTGGAAAAGGGATAGGCTACCCTTTCCAGTATTCTTGGGCTTCCCTGGCAGCTTAGAAGATAAAGAATCTGCGTGCAATGTAGGAGACTTGGGTTTGATCCCAGGGTTGGGAAGATCCCCTGGGGGAGGGCATGGCAACCAACTCCAGTATTCCTGCCTGGAGAATCCCCATGGATAGAGGTACCTGGTGGGCTACAGAGGTGCCTGGCAGGGCTACAGTCCATGGGGGTCACAAAAAGTTGGACACAACTGAGCAACTAAGCACAGCACAGCATACCTTACTTACCACTACATCAACATAATTGAAAAAACCCTCTGGTAGAGTCTGTTTCTGCCTTTTCCAGCATCCAGAAGTAGCCTATATTTCTTGGCTCAGAGCCACTTTCTTCATCTTCAAAGCCAGCATGGGAACATAGTTTTTTCTCCTCAGTAAATTTGTAACAACAGGCAACTTCTTTAACCTGACAAAGAATGTTTATAAGAAACCTACCATGAATATCACACATCAAGGATGTTTTCTCTCATTACTTTTATTCAATATTGTACTGTATTTGCCAGCTAGTACAGTAAGACAGGCAAAGAAAAAAATGGTATACAAATTGGGAAGGAAAAAATAAGATTGTCTTTTTGCATAGATGACATGATGTCTATGTACAAAATTCCATAGGACTGACCAAAAAAACCCCACAACTGTCTTATGACTAATAAGGTAATTATAGCAAGGTCACAAGAAACAATATTGGATATAGAATAGTGGTTGCCCAGTGGTGTCTATGTCTTATTCCTTGGAACCTGATTGTTACCTACATGTTACCTTCCATAACAAAAAGGACATTGAAAATATAACAAGTGAGCCACATTAGTGTAGTGTAAGATTTTAGTTACTGGGAAAACGAAGTGTGCTTTGCATGAGAACTCTTTGTACCACCTTTGCAATTTTTCTGTAAACCTAAAACTTATCTAAAAACAAAGTGCATTTAAAAACATAGATTCTTTAGAACACTTGAATTCTAGTTACATTATATTTCTTTATTTCATAAAAATTATTATTGGCTTTATTCTTGTTTAGTTATTACCACACATTTACTTTAACTATTATCTTTGTTTCTACATATGTTTCAAACTTTTGATCTGAAATCAACTTTCTTCTGTTGATATATATTATTTATATTAGAATTACCTTTAGGGACAGTCAGCCTACTTCAAACTTTCTCATGTCATCCTTCTGTGAAATGTTTTAATTTCATTTCATGAATGTGTCTTTGTTGCATATGGCATTTTATATTGCTTTGTATTTCTTTTAGTACATTCTACTTCTTTGTTCTACTGTTGCTTTTGTAAAGTCATCTATCAGTCTAATTGCCACTTATTTAAAGAAAATCTGACTGCCCTGGGAGATTTTAAAATCTTTTATTTGTTTTGGAGGTTTCAATTTGAATGGGAAACATCTATTATGGATTTCATCTCAGATATCCTGCATGGAAAATTTTTTATCTTGATGAATCTCTAGCTTATTTTCTTTCCATTAGTTCTGGAAATTTTCCTGCCATTATCTCTTCAAATATTGCCTTTGGCCTACCCTCTTTTTCCAATTAAATATGTTAGATTTTCTCACTTTACACTTCCTATTTCTTAACTCTTTTTTATATTTTTAATGCACATTAAGACTTTAAATACTAACAGCTGATAATCAATGTAGTAATGTAAACTTATAAACAGTATTGTCAATTAAATTAATCATTATTACCAAGAACTAAATACTAGTACCTTTGACTAATATTTAGAAATCAAATTTTCTACCTTGTACCTGGGATTCTGTCTTTTTGTCAATTAGCCAAATAATCTCTTTTTTATTTTATTGTTGTTTTGTTAAGGAGGGGGGCTGGAAACAAACTAGAAATACACAGAATGTACATTTTCTCCATAAAATGAGTCTCTTCCTTGAAGGATAGAGCTAGAGACAAATATTATTTTCTTATTTTTCTTCCTTCAAATTGTTTCACTACTAGAGTCCTTGGCATTTAGGCAAAGTAAATGTTAATTCAATTTTCCTTACATGTGCTCATTATGTAAAAACCTTCCAGCTCTGCCAACCCCTTGATTTGAGCTTCCTAAGACTCATTCTAGTCTTCTTGCCTCCACAACTGTGAAGTGAATGTCTCTCCGTCATGTCTGACTCTTTGTGACCCCATGGAATTCTCCAGGCCAGAATACTGGAGTGGGTAGCCTTTCCCTTCTCCAGGGGATCTTCCCAACCCAGGAATCAAACCCAGGTCTCCTGCATTGCAGGAGGATTCTTTACCAGAATTGTAACAATGTATTTTTGTTGTTTTAAGCTACTACACTGGTAGTAATTTGTTAGAGCAACAATAGAAAATGCACACATAGTCTCTTCAGGATCTTGGCTTCTCAAGTTTTTCCTGCCTCTGTATCTCTCTCTGTTTCTCTCTCTCCTTCTGAATTTTGTCCAGCTTTTCAGCTGTTCTCAGCAGAGAGTTAGTCAAATACCATTTACCCCTTCATTCTGAAAGTGGAAGTCTCAAATATACTCAATATTCACAAAATATTCATAATTTTCACAATATGTTCCCCCAATTTATTCAGCTATAAAATGAAGATGATAATAGACACTTCACTAGGTGACACTGTGGATTACAAGGATTACAGTATTAAACTAAAACAGCCATGCAGCACAGAGATATAAATGCTAGGTGATTAGTTTTACAGTTAGGCTCTTCACTGAAGTTATACTGACATTTCAAAATTTGTTAAATTAAAACACCGACCTCAATAAAATGAAACTTCTCATTGTTTTCAGACATATGTGAATAGATGGGGGAAAAAACTCAGAAACTTTAGAACACAATACTATAAAATCTTATGAAACCTTCAGGACATCAAGGACCAATATATGATTTTATTTTGCAAAAATGTAAGAAATGTTGTTGTGATATATCTCTTTGGAGAATAGATCTTTTACTACAAAGGGCATGTATAGTTTTTGTCTTTGAAATTTTTACTCTTTTAAATTATACAACATAAAACTAAAATTCAAAGGCAATAACTTTTAGCACACTAAATTATTGTCATGCACATTCTAAGCTTTTAATAAATGGTCAAATTAATAAAACTGTAAAACTCTATACATATGAAAAGTAATACATTTACTTAGTATCCTTTTTATGTTAGAAAGGGAAGTCGCTCAGTCGTGTCCAACTCTTTGCAACCCCATGGACTGTAGCCTACCAGGCTCCTCCGTCCATGGAATTTTCCAGGCAAGAATACTGGAGTGGGTTGCCATTTCCTCCTCCATGGGATCTTCCCCACCTGGGGATTGAACCTGGGTCTCCTGCATTGCAGGCAGACGCTTTATCATCTGAGCCACGAGGGAAGCCATAATGTTTATAGTACTATACTTTGAAAATTAGTAATCCATATGTGTTTTAGATTAGAACCAGAAAAAATTGGAAAAATGAGAGCATAACAGTTCCCTGATGAGCTAGATAATAGGAACTGATTATAATTTAGAGGTATGTTTATGGGTGGACATGGGGCAAAGATAGCAGTATTTGAAATTATGTGTGTATGAAAAGATGGAAAGCAGGATATGAATAAACCAGTATCTAAATTATATTGTGTGTAAAGTGCATAAAAATATCAGGAATCTTAAAACCTAAATACACAGTAACCATTAGCCATGGTAAATATTTTTTAAAGTTTTTCAGTATCTACAATCCTATTCAACACAGTTGCAAATGCAAATGATTCACAGTCTGACATTTTCCTATAACAGAAATGAACTACTCAAATTTTCTTATGAACAAATTGAATGCAAACAAAGTGCATACATACATATATATATACACAAATAGAAAAAAGAGAGGGAGAATAGGAAGTGTTTATATTTTAGTATTGCTAGAGATCAAGTTTTTAAAATGCTTAATCCATTAATAATATTTTGAAGAATATTCTCCAAATATATTGGTTAAGTATTCATGGGTACCATCATCCAAAAATATTGAAAAGCCATAAACCCTTTTTCTATATTTCAAGCTGTATTTCATTACAGTGTTCAGGTGACTGCAGTCTTTCCAAATGCAAAATTCTATGTGCCATCTGTTCTTTAGTATCAGTCACTCCAATTTTAACTGTAAGTCTGATAATTCTTCACAAAAGCCACTACATCAATTTGGGTCTGATTAACTTCCTACTCAGGCTTCCCAGGTGGCACTAGTAAAGAATCTGCTGGCTAATGCAAGAGATATATGAGATGAGGGTTCTATCCCTAGATTGGGAAGATCTCCTGGAGGATGGCATGGCAACCCATTCCAGTATTCTTGCCTGGAACATCCCACAGAGGAGCCTGGCAGGCCACAGTTCATAGGGTCAGGATTGCAAAGAATCAGACATGACTGAAGTGACTTAGCATGTTTGCAATTTTCTATTCATATAATATATTATTTATTTAATTTGAAAATCTCTTCCTGAAATTTCCCATTTTGTTCCTTGATATAGACAACATGCATATGATTAATGTGAGGATTAACATTTTGATTATATATTTCTTTACTAAGGTCACCATCATAATTTTAAGAAAAATTATGCATTGATTTAGAAAATGATGATTTAAAAAAATTATGCATTCTTTTCTTTGGGATTATAACTGAAGTCATTTTACTTGTAATTCCACCTGTAATATGGTAAAAATCTGAGTTTCATTGTATTAGCACTGAAGTTTATTTTATGAACCAAAAAAATCTCTTTATATGAGCTGATGTTTCCTGGAAACATCTGGAAAAAGCTATCTGTGCAGCTAGTGAAAACACCAAGTACAGTATTATCTGGTTAGGCCCACTACATTCTACATTGTCTGATTCAGTTTGCAATACAGTTGGCTTTCATAGCATACTTTCAAAATTTGGGCAATGCAATTTGGATTATTAAATTGCAATAAGGTTTACTTCTCCATAATAAGATAGGGAGACTACACTCTTCAGTATTCTTTAGTTAGCTTTAATTCAGTTAAATAATGTGGACATTGGTCAAAAACATCTACTGTATGGAAATACCATTTGCACTGTCATTTGGAAAGCTTAAAAACCTGATACAAGTTGTATACATTGTCACAATAGAATGACACCTGTTAATACCTTTTAAAAAGCATTTATTTATGTCTTTAGTTTTGGCTGTGCCATGTGACAGGGACAGGGGAGCCTGATGGGCTGCCGTCTATGGGGTCGCACAGAGTCGGACACGACTGACGCGACTTAGCAGCAGCAGCAGCAGCAGCAGCAGCAGCATGTGACAGATGGGACCTTAGTTCCTGGTTCCCGCACCAGAGATAGAACCTGTGCTCCCTGCACCGGGAGTACAGAGTCATAACCACTGAACAGCCAGGGAAGTCTCTAATCATTAGAAGTAGAGGGTCAAAAGAGACCATAAAAGATAGAGTAACTCATCTTTTTGCCATTCAATATGAATATTATTCTATACAGATGAATATATGTTTTATTCCATACAGATTCTGTAAAGAGGATGCATTAACTCATTTCACAATTTACTTTAATAACAATTTTAACAAGATTTTTACTACTAACATCTTGTAATAACTAAAGTTAAATTTAGAAATGTAAATGCATTGCTGTGCTCCTATGTATGTATCATGAATTGTACATGACATCTTCCTGGACGGTATAAGAAGTTCACAGGAAAGAGAATATTTGAAATGTACCCAGAATGTAGTGTGGCAGACAGTATTTACTAAGATCTGTTTCTTCTTTCTGGGCACACAACCAGGTTGAAGTGTAACCACATGACTCAGTTGTTGACAATGGAATGAGTTTAAAAATGATATGGGCCAGGTGTGGCCCATAAAACCATTCACATTCCTTTTCTCTCCACTGATCTGATACAGATGAGCACAGTAACCTTGGAAGTAATGAATTAAAAATGGCAGAAGCATGTGATTGAAGGAGACTAGATTCCTGAATTACCTTGTATAAGAAAGCAACCTTCCAAGCAGGGGTATCTACTGGGGGCTTTCCATGAACAAGAAGTAAATTACTGTCTATCAAATTACTGACATTTGGGGGTTTATCTTGTACAATAGTTGCTTTAATGTCACCTTATTTAATACCTGTGAGAATGATTTGGACAGAAGAAACTTCTAAGTAGAAAGAGGAGTCAAGATGAAAGAGTGGCTTAACACATCATGAGAACAGGGCATAAGTGTGAGACATATGTGTAGAGTATCAGGTGTTCTGACTAGGGGAGATAATGATAGTATAAAATAGATTGGGGCAGTATTTTAGAAGGCTTCAAATGCCAAGCTGAGACCCTTGAACAATTTGGGAGGCAATGGGGAAATAATAGGAGCTCATCAGCAAAAGAAAACACACAATTTGAATTGTACTATAAGTTCATTAATCTAGAAGCTATAAATATTATGGTTTGGAGGCAGGGAGTAATAAAAATCTTTGTAATAATACAGAGTAAAACCATACAATGTGGATAGACTGAAGAAAGGAATAATGGTATTGCAGACATAGGATTCACAAATGTATGAACTGATTAGAAGGTACAGGGGAAAAGAACAGTCTTAATAACTGTATAAACTGATGCTTATGTTCTTATTATAAACTAACCATTTTATATGGGTTATCACCCTTAATCTTCACAATAATCCTATAGAACAAGTACCAGTATCGCTTTTATTTTACAGAAATGATACAGTTTAGGGAGGTTTAGTACATAGACAAAAGTCATATTGTAAATGCAACAACCAGGATTTGAAGCAAGCAATCTAATGTTAGATGCCTGGCTTACAATGAGTACAAGATGTGTGAGAGAAAGAAGCACAAATTCAACTGATTTTTTTTTTGTTTTGGTAAAATTTTAAATTGATATAATTTGAAACTCACAGACAAATTGCAAGAACATTACAAAGAACTTTAACATACCCTTTACCTAAATTCAGCAGCTATTTATACAACACACACACACACACATACACACATACATTATGCACAGAATTATTTTTGCCTTTTTTTTAATTTATTAAGGGTGAAATGATGCTAACACATTTACATATTGACACCAGAAGCCAGTTGAAATTTGCAGTTTGTGACTGACCTTTTGGAGATAATCTAGGTCTGGAGATAATGGTATGGAATAAATTAGTATAGACAAAGATTGGTAAAATTCATAAAAATAAGTCAGGTTTCTGAGTGAAAGAATAGAGAAAGAAAAGGACAATTCATTAGGAGCAGGATAATCCTATGCAACAAATGTCCAGAGAGGAAAAATTACAGAGGTATAGTTGTAAAGTTAAAAGCCTCAGAAAGATCTAGAGATCTAGGGAAAGGTTAATATTCAGAAGGTCTTCGGTGACCTTTGGTACAACATTTTGGGTAGCATACTGATAGAGGAAACTAAATTACAAAGGCTAAGGAGAATAATCAGTGAAAAAAATTAAAATGAATGTAAGAAAAATGTTCTTCATGTGTGAACAATTAAAGCTATTTATTTTCCTTTCTGTTATTTTGCTACTCATATTCTTTCTTTTTTTATTCATTTAGTTATGCATCAGAATTTCTACATCAAAACTAATAAATACTTTAAAGTGGTTGGATGGGGAGCTTGGGGTTGCACAGTACACAGTGGTAACCTTCCCCGTGTTCATTCTTTCAGTCTGAAAGAGTCCATCTTGAGGCAAAGGGAGGATTCACTTTTCTGGGAACACACACAAATCTCTGGATGTCCCAATGACATCTGTGCACAGGTTGTTGTTGTTGTTTAGTCACTGAGTTGTGTCTGCTCTTTTGTGACCCCATGGATTGTAGCCTGACAGCCTCCTCTATCCATGGAATTTCCTGGGCAAGAATACTGGAGAGGGTTGCCAGGTTAAAAGTTGGGCAAACTTTATCAGGAGTATATTTATCCTTGCCTAAATGAGCAGGATAGGATTTAGCTCAATAAATTTACTACTTAGAAACTGAAATAAAGAGTGGTACTTGGAATGAGGTATTTAGGGTAGAGTGGGGGTATTTGGAACATATATATAAACGAATATATCCACATAAACATTGATTGATATACATATTTTACCTGGTATTGTGGCTCTGGTTTAGAGAAAACTTCTTTACAATTAGTCAGTGAATTCACTTTACAACTTAGGTGAATAAATTCAATTTTGTCAAAAGATATTTTCAGTAAACAAGTTCAATTGCCCTTATCAGTTCAGTTCAGTTCAGTTGCTCAGTCGTGTCTGACTCTTTGCAACCCCATGAATCGCAGCACACCAGGCCTCCCTGTCCATCACCAGCTCCCAGAGTTCACCCAGACTCATGTCCATTGAGTCAGTGATGCCATCCAGCCATCTCATCCTCTGTCGTCCCCTTCTCCTCTTGTCCCCAATCCCTCCCAGCATCAGAGTCTTTTCCAATGAGTCAACTCTTTGCATGAGGTGGCCAAAGGACTGGAGTTTCAGCTTTAGCATCATTCCTTCCAAAGAAATCCCAGGGCTGATCTCCTTCACAATGGACTGGTTGGATCTCCTTGCAGTCCAAGGGACTCTCAAGAGTGTTCTCCAACACCACAGTTCAAAAGCATCAATTCTTCGGCGCTCAGCCTTCTTCACAGTCCAACTCTCACATCCATACATGACCACTGGAAAAACCATAGCCTTGACTAGATGAACCTTTGTTGGCAAAGTAATGTCTCTGCTTTTGAAAATGTTATCTAGGTTGGTTATAACTTTCCTTCCAAGGAGTAAGCGTCTTTTAGTTTCATGGCTGCAGTCACCATCTGCAGTGATTTTGGAGCCCCCCAAAAATAAAGTCTGACATTGTTTCCCCTGTTTCCCCATCTATTTCCCATGAAGTGATGGGACCAGATGCCATGATCTTCGTTTTCTGAATGTTGAGCTTTAAGCCAACTTTTTCACTCTCCACTTTCACTTTCATCAAGAGGCTTTTGAGTTCCTCTTCACTTTCTGCCATAAGGGTGGTGTCATCTATATATCTGAGGTTATTGATATTTCTCCTGGCAATCTTGATTCCAGCTTGTGCTTCTTCCAGTTGAGCGTTTCTCATGATGTGCTCTGCATATAAGTTAAATAAGCAGGGTGACAATATACAGCCTTGACGTACTCCTTTTCCTATTTGGAACCAGTCTGTTGTTCCATGTCCAGTTCTATCTGTTGCTTCCTGACCTGCATACAGATTTCTCAAGAGGCACATCAGGTGGTCTGGTATTCCCATCTCTTGAAGAATTTTACACAGTTTCTTGTGATCCACACAGTCAAAGGCTTTGGCATTGTCAATAAAGCAGAAATAGATGTTTTTCTGGAACTCTCTTGTTTTTTCCATGACTGAGCGGATGTTGGCAATTTGATCTCTGGATCCTCTGCCTTTTCTAAAACCAGGTTGAACATCAGGAAGTTCACGGTTCACGTATTGCTGAAGCCTGGCTTAGAGAATTTTGAGCATTACTTTACTAGCATGTGAGATGAGTGCAATTGTGCAGTAGTTTGAGCATTCTTTGACATTGCCTTTCTTTGGGATTGGAATGAAAACTGACCTTTTCCAGTCCTGTGGCCACTGCTGAGTTTTCTAAATTTGCTGGCATATTGAGTGCAGCACTTTCACAGCATCATCTTTCAGTATTTGAAATAGCTCAACTGGAATTCCATCACCTCCACTGACTTTGTTCATAGTGATGCTTTCTAAGGCCCACTTGACTTCACATTCCAGGATGTCTGGCTCTAGGTGAGTGATCACACCATCGTGATTATCTGCGTCATGAAAATCTTTTTTGTACAGTCCTTCTGTGTATTCTTGCCATCTCTTCTTAATATCTTCTGCTTCTGTTAGGTCCATACCATATCTGTCCTTTATCGAGCCCATCTTTGCATGAAATGTTCCCTTGGTAGCTCTAATTTTCTTGAAGAGATCTCTAGTCTTTCCCATTCTGTTGTTTTCCTCTATTTCTTTGCATTGATCATTGAGGAAGGCTTTTTTATGTCTTCTTGCTATTCTTTGGAACTCTGCATTCAGATGCTTATATCTTTCCTTTTCTCCTTTGCTTTTCGCTTCTCTTCTTTTCACAGCTATTTGTAAGGCCTCCCCAGACAGCCATTTTGCCTTTTTGCATTTGTTTTCCATGAGGATGGTCTTGATCCCTGTCTCCTGTACAATGTCACGAACTTCATTCCATAGCTCATCAAGCACTCTGTCTATCAAATCTAGTCCCTTAAATCTATTTTTCACTTCCACTGTATAATCATAAGGTATTTGATTTAGGTCATACTTGAATGATCTAGTGGTTTTCCCTACTTCCTTCAACTTAAGTTAAATTGCCTTTATAGATACAGTTTATCTGCACTGTATTTGTCACAAGGGCTATTTTTTTGTATATAAAGGAAATAATCTAGAGGGTCTATTTCTCCTACTTATAAAAATATCAGAGCAAGAATCTGTAAGTCATCACCATCGTCATAATATACAATTAAACTTCAGATGTTTTTCTTTTTCTGGTTATGTGTTTCAAAAGAATTCTTTATCCCTGAGTGCTGGCATGCCCACATGTGTGTTCAGCCAGGGCCAACTCCTTGCAACCTCATGAACTGTAGCTCACCAGACTACTCTGTTCATGAGATTTCCCAGGCAAGAATATTGGAGTGGGTTGCCATTTCCTTCTCCAGGGGATCTTCCTGAAAAAGGGATCAAACCCACATCTCCTGCATTGGCAGGAAGATTCTTTACCACTGAACCACCTGGGAAGCCCTTTTTATGCATGGTGTTCACACAATCATTAGAATAAAATTACTCTCTAAAAGTTTTATGCTTCAGTATCCTTGTTTTTAAGTGAAATTATATATATATATATATATATATATATATATACACACACACACACCAGTCCAGCATTTCTCATGATGTACTCTGCATATAAGTTAAATAAACAGGGTGGCAATATACAGCCTTGATGAACTCCTTTTCTTATTTAGATCCAGTCTGTTGTTCCATGTCCAGTTCTAACTGTTGCTTCCTGACCTGCATACAGATTTCTCAAGAGGCAGATCAGGTGGTCTGGTATTCCCATCTCTTGAAGAATTTTCCACAGTTTATTGTGATCCACACAGTCAAAGGCTTTGGCATAGTCGATAAAGCAGAAATAGATGTTTTTCTGGAACTCTCTTGCTTTTTCCATGATCCAGCTGTATATTGTCACCCTGTTTATTTAACTTATATGCAGAGTACATCATGAGAAACGCTGGAGTGTAAGAAACACAAGCTGAAATCAAGATTGCCAGGAGAAATGTCAATTACCTCAGATATGCAGATGACACCACCCTTATGGCAGAAAGTGAAGAGGAACTCAAAAGCCTCTTGATGAAAGTGAAAGTGGAGAGTGAAAAAGTTGGCTGAAAGCTCAACATTCAGAAAACGAAGATCATGGCATCCGGTCCCACCACTTCATGGGAAATAGATGGGGAAACAGTGGAAACAGTGTCAGACTTTATTTTTCTGGGCTCCAAAATCACTACAGATGGTGACTGCAGCCATGAAATTAAAAGACGCTTACTCCTTGGAAGGAAAGTTATGACCAACCTAGATAGCATGTTCAAAAGCAGAGACATTACTTTGTCAACAAAGGTTCATCTAGTCAAGGCTATGGTTTTTCCTGTGGTCATGTATGGATGTGAGAGTTGGACTGTGAAGAAGGCTGAGCGCTGAAGAATTGATGCTTTTGAACTGTGGTGTTGGAGAACACTCTTGAGAGTCCCTTGGACTGCAAGGAGATCCAACCAGTCCATTGTGAAGGAGATCAGCCCTGGGATTTCTTTGGAAGGAATGATGCTAAAGCTGAAACTCCAGTCCTTTGGCCACCTCATGCGAAGAGTTGACTCATTGGAAAAGACTCTGATGCTGGGAGGGATTGGGGGCAAGAGGAGAAGGGGACGACAGAGGATGAGATGGCTGGATGGCATCACTGACTCGATGGACGTGAGTCTGGGTGAACTCCGGGAGTTGTTGATAGACAGGGACGCCTGGCGTGCTGCGATTCATGGGGTCGCAAAGAGTCAGACACGACTGAGCAACTGAACTGGAACTGGAACTCCATATTGGTAACAGTAGTGATGCCTGTCTCCATATCCTGCGAAGGGTACTCCACTTTAGTAAGAGGAACTTGTTAAAACTTATAGTTATTTAAATGAACACATACGTCCTTATTTCTCTCCTGTGTATGTTAATACCTCACACTTTTGATAACATGAAACCACACAAGTTATAAAACTTGTTTTTGCTATTTTTTATTTTTAGAGAAGTTATAATAGTAATATTGAAGCGATCTCAAGATATCATTTGAACTAACACCATTGGTCTGATTGAAACTATTCCTATAATGCAGTGGCATGACTCTGTGATGCCCGTGAGAGAGGGAGGAGGTACCTACATACGCTCAATAGCCAATTCTTCATGAAGACTTAAATCAGGGGCTTTCCTATTAAGGAAGGAAAAATAGCAGTAGTATCAAACATAGCATCTTGAGTATGACTGGTCATCTTTAATTTTCAATAGACCAATGTTTGAAATTATGTCTCTTCCCTTGTTTAAAACTGTGGCTAGGCAAAGGGAATGCTTTCCAAGTAGCTGACCAGGGTTTTTCTCAATGTTTGTCTTCCTTCCCTTTCTTCCAATTTCTATTTCTTTCAATTTCTCACTCCCTTTCTTTGTTCTTGCTTTTCTCTCCCTACTTCTTTTTCTCTCCTTTTTTTTTTTATGAAACGGGAACCATGATTTGAAGACTAAAGCACTGAGCCTAAGCCATCTCTTTGCTACACATCGATACAGGGACAGTTTTTAGACTTTCTTGTTGATTCTGTTTCTGTACATTAAAGTATCGGTATGCCTATTAAATAGTGAAATCCTAACAAACTTTTGTTGGAAAAAAAATTCTCTATATCATTCTCTATATTTGAAATGTATTTAACAAATATAAAAATTAATTGCAAAAACTTGATCAGATCAGATCAGATCAGGTCGCTCAGTCGTGTCCAACTCTTTGCAACCCCATGAATCGCACCACGCCAGGCCTCCCTGTCCATCACCAGCTCCCAGAGTTCGCCCAGACTCACGTCCATCGAGTCAGTGATGCCATCCAGCCATCTCATCCTCTGTCATCCCCTTCTCCTCTTGCCCCCAATGCCTCCCAGCATCAGAGTCTTTTCCAATGAGTCAACTCTTTGCATGAGGTGGCCAAAGGACTGGAGTTTCAGCTTTAGCATCATTCCTTCCAAAGAAATCCCAGGGCTGATCTCCTTCAGAATGGACTGGTTGGATCTCCTTGCAGTCCAAGGGACTCTCAAGAGTCTTCTCCAACACCACAGTTCAAAAGCATCAATTCTTCGGCGCTCAGCTTTCTTCACAGTCCAACTCTCACATCCATACATGACCACAGGAAAAACCATAGCCTTGACTAGATGAACCTTTGTTGACAAAGTAATGTCTGTGCTTTTGAACATGCTATCTAGGTTGGTCATAACTTTCCTTCCAAGGAGTAAGCGTCTTTTAGTTTCATGGCTGCAGTCACCATCTGTAGTGATTTTGGAGCCCAGAAAAATAAAGTCTGACACTGTTTCCACTGTTTCCCCATCTATTTCCCATGAAGTGGTGGGACCGGATGCCATGATCTTCGTTTTCTGAATGTTGAGCTTTCAGCCAACTTATTCACTCTCCACTTTCACTTTCATCAAGAGGCTTTTGAGTTCCTCTTCACTTTCTGCCGTAAGGGTGGTGTCATCTGCATATCTGAGGTAATTGATATTTCTCCTGGCAATCTTGATTCCAGCTTGTGTTTCTTTCAGTCCAGCGTTTCTCATGATGTACTCTGCATATAAGTTAAATAAGCAGGGTGACAATATACAGCCTTGACGTACTCCTTTTCCTATTTGGAACCAGTCTGTTGTTCCATGTCCAGTTCTAACTGTTGCTTCCTCATCTGTATACAAATATCTCAAGAGGCAGATCAGGTGGTCTGGTATTCCAATCTCTTGAAGAATTTTACACAGTTTATTGTGATCCACACAGTCTTAGGCTTTGGCATTGTCAATAAAGCAGAAATAGATGTTTTTCTGGAACTCTCTTGTTTTTTCCATGATGCAGTGGATGTTGGCAATTTGATCTCTGGTTCTTGATAGGGATATAGAAAACTTTAATCTACTTACTGGTCATTAGTGGAAATGTTAATTTCAAATACATCTTAGACCACATTAACTTGTGAATTAATTTTTCTATTTGACACCATTTTCAAGTAAAACTTATAGTAAATTAAAATATTTTAATATAAAATTTTATTGTATAATAATATATAATGTTATATTTTGAAGATGAATTATAAAAATATTAAGGGTATTACTTAAAGATATATTAAGGGTATTATTGACCCTTCAATGAATAATTGTTGGTCTCAGGTCATCAAGGGCTTCCCAGATGGCACAACTGATAAAGAATCTGCCTGCCAATGCAGGAGACACAAAGGATCCGTGCATTGGGAAGGTACCCCAGAGAAGGAAATGGCAACCCACTCCAGTATTCTTGGTTGGAAAATTCCCTGGACAGAGGAGCCTGGTTGGGCTACAATCCATGGGGTCTCAAAGAACTGGACATGACTGAATGTGTACACACATACACATGCACACACACACAGGTCATCAAACTATGGTTTATTGAATTCTTTTTTATAGGTGTAAGCTCCCCAAAGTCAGTATATTTATAGCATATTTACTGTAAAGTGGCAAGTTATCCTGATAATACCATGTTAAAATTGTGCTAACATTGTTTTTATGCAGAAACTCACAGTGGGCTTAACATATGTCACAATTCAGAAGTCTAAACAGAATTCTACTTAAATGTACTGATTCTGAAGGAGAAAGTGTTCAGGTATTTATCTGTAGCACTTCTGGGAGAACTGCCAAAACCCTAGAGCATTAGTATTCCTGAAACTTTACATTCTCATCCTAGAAATTGTTCTTCTGGAAAATGTACAATAATGTTAAAATGTTAGGTAATTATACCATATGTGGTAATATATGTAGTGATTTACAGATAGATAAGAAAAGAGGATGAACAGGTATACAGGAAACATTTAAATTTAAGGGTAATCTTGGCCTTACTTTGCTTTCTCCTTAGTACGTGTATTTCAAGATGGTTGCGCTGCCACTATGACTGAAATACTTAGATTAGCATTAATAATAACAAGAATAATAAAAATATCACATCTGATTGTATGTAGGTGTTTTACATCTATTCCCTGATTTAATCTGCATGGAAGCCAAGGAATGTAAGTATTAATAGTTCCATTTTAAGATTGACAAAACTTAACTGTTGACAGGTTAAATGATAAGTACAGAGTAGCCAGTACAACAACCTGCATTGTTTACTTCACATCCCCAATATATGTAGTAAGTTCTACATATAGTAAATGTCAAGTAAATACTTATTTTTGAGTGGCCATTCGATGCCTGTGAAGTAAATTAAATCTATCCATGGCATTCATAGATATTACCTTTTTGAACTTCAAGTCTTATTCAGAAGGATGAAGGGATTGAATGTTCTAATCAGAGTACCACTAATATGAATGCCTGTAAGGAATACACAAATAGGGGGCAAATTTCATGACTAGAAAAATGAAGAGAGGTGAGGATACAAAATGGTTCAATGAGACTGAAGAATGGATGTTTTGGAAGGAAGGACCTGAAAGATTTGAGGTTCTAGAAAATTAGTGTGTGTATTACCAGTTGTATCTGTGGGTATAAAAGTGGGGAAATTAAAATTAACAATATTTTTATATTATATTCTCTTTATAAAGTATTTAATTTGCTTATGTTTAAATGAACTCTGATCTCAAATAATTAAGGCACTGATTTCTTTTAATTTTCTTATATTTCTGCCAACACCTGCCCAGTGCATGATACTAATTGATGTTTAATATTGTTATTCAAAGTATGATTAAAAAACACAATCAGTGGCAACAAAACATACAGAAAGGACAGAATTTTGTGTTCACAAAGGGATATTACAGCCTTTGGGAATTATAGTAGAGATATTTTGTTTGATAATGGGTTAATGGCCTTATTTGCGAGTAATTGAATCAAATAACAACAACAACATATCTTGTCATTAACTCTTTAAATTCCTAAAAGGAGTAGGGGAAGGAATGATATTTAATGAGTATCTATTTTTTTGATAGATGCTAAGTCTCTGCACTTACTTTATTTACACATCATATCAACTGGACCAGCTAAACAATAATAATCCCATTTTACATATGTGAGAATAGGCTGACAGGATTGAACAAGTTTCTAAATACAATTTAGTTAGTTTTTGTTGAAGACCGAAAATTTGAAGTGATTGTTTTGTGGAAACACAGTTATGAGTGAATGTGTTTTCTCTCTGTTTCTCTCTCAATATATATCAGATTTTGACTTTGAACATGAATATCAAGTTCCTCAATTCAAAATTAGGCCTTCAAGTGTTGTGCTCCTAAAAATAGTGTTCTTTTGTTTTAATATGTAATCAGAAAATTTCTAGGCCTTGTAATAGATTGAGCATTGGTAGATTAGTCTCATACATACTCATGGTGGAAAAAAAATCCTTTCAAACCCACATTATACTAAATTTTACTTGTCACTTTATCTTCTTTCCTTGCACTTGAGTAAAGCCCTAATAAATGCATTTTGGAAATGGATTTCCCTCAAGAGCTATCTCACTCATTTGTCACAGGAAAAAAAAAGGGGGGGGGGCAGAAAATATTCAACTTAAACCTCTGCTTTATGCTGAAGATAAAATTCAATCAAATAAGTTTTGCTTATTTTTCTTTTTTACACATTTGATAGTATTTCTTAATGCACCCCAAAGAGTGATCTAATCTGATATTTTTCTTTTTGTATCTCTAAACTATTGTGTGTATGTATGTGCCAGTGTGAGCGTGTGTACATAAATCTTTCACCAATGCGTTATGGGAACTTTGTATATTGCAGGTGGCCTAATTTGCTGATTGCTATGTCTTTGATTCAATTAGTAATCATTAAAAAGCCCTCAAACCATCACAATGAAAAAATAATTTATTTCCTGACCTGCAAGTGTTCTTTTAATGCTTTCAGTCAATAGCAGCTCAAGTTTTGTTCCTATTATACTGCTCCTATTTTCAACTTGCTTTCAAAGCAGTTTGATTCATTTTCTTTTCTTCCTACATTTTTTTTTTTAATTCTTCAAATACAGCTTTAAATGCAATCAAATAATTTTTAAAGCATCTTATAAAAGTGCTCTAGAGACAGGCAAGTTTACCAGGTTTCATAAACTTTATTCAATGAAGTATCTAGAGCAATAATTCTTTGGGGGTTCCAGATGGTTTATGAACCATTGTGAAGGCTGCTGCTGCCGCTGCTAAGTTGCGTCAGTTGTGTCCGACTCTGTTCGACCCCATAGACGGCAGCCTTCCAGGCTCCGCTGTCCCTGGGATTCTCCGGGCATTACCGCCTATTTCACACTTTACATAAAGTTTCCGTGCATTTGTGCTGCATTGCCAAAAGCAAGAACGGTTACATGCTCCAGCAAGAAAAATATCCTTAGGAATAGCATCAAAAATGAGTTCAGCACTAAGTCATAGTTTGGTTTTCTATTGAAGAAAACAACCTATGGATATGTTATAACAGAATGTCATTTAAGTTATTTTTTTAACATATAGAAAACATAGCTTTCAACACAGAGCTTTATTAGCCCAGGACAAAATACTTTTCCCAGGACGTATAAAGATTGTGAGTCAGATCCCATACGGCCTCCCTGTTGTAAGGAACTTGGGGAGACTCTTCGACAATCAAGGTTCCCAGGATTCTCTCTTCTGACCAGGCCGTGTGCCAGGGCTGGTAAGTTATGAGATCTCGCGAGATCTGGCTTCAGTAGATGCTGTTCCTTTGTGCGGGAATTTGACCGAGGCGCTGAAATTCCCGCGACCCCAGGTAGTGAACTGGTAGGTATCTACACAGCCCAGACACCAGGACCGGTTAAAGCACCCTGGAACATGCAAATGGCGTGGCGCCTGTGGCTCACCTGCGCCAAACTGGTCCCCTACCAGTCCGTGCCTTTTAGGCTTGGCCTTCTCTTGGGGCTAGTGGGACCCAGCGCTGCTCCTCTGAGGACACGAGGCTATGGGAAAACTCCGAAGAGCCATATCCATGTGGCCCTGGTGCCGTGGACCTGTGGCCTGTCGTCTGAGGAGGAGCCCCGGCTTTCGGGATCCCACAAGGTGGGGTTTTGTCTGGTAAGAAGGGTCAGCTGAGACGGGGGCCTGTTTCTTCTTTTCTCTGTGGTCCATACATAGCTCATACAGACCTGTCCTCTTGCTACCCTTGCAGCGGTTCCTCTAATACTTCTCACTCAACACTTGAGGCAGGCAGTGGAATTAACTAGGAGGGCTCCAGCTGTCGTCTTTCCTCAGTAGGCCCAGTATCAACTCAGCCAGCCCAAAGCTGAGCCCATGGGTTACCCTCATGGTGTTCAACACTGGAAAAGAAACACGATGAATCTTAGAGTAATAACACAGCTGGAACAGTAGTGGGAAAATAAACCCCAACAAACCAAAAGAAGTCCAAAGGTATAGGCATATCATATTCAAATTGCAAAACCAAAGAAAAAGAGACATTGAGTGGAGTCTATAAAACTAAAAGCATAACAACACCTGCACATAAGCTGTGTACTTAAATTGACAAAGTTGTTTTCCATGGGGTACTGGTTATTTCTGATACTGCTATCTATATATACTGGAACTGAACAATTAACTGCATAGATGACAGGTGCTGTGGAGCCATGTTTCTCATTGTTGAAGTGGGGATTTACAGAGAAGCATGAGAGGGAAGTTAGAATTATCTATGTGGTAATGGATTTGAATTAGAGATATCATTATGAACTCATGTTTAAAGTAAAATAAATACAGGTAATACCATAAAGAAATGATTCTAGATGTGTTTATATTGCATGGGTTACTGTTTGCACATATATTTACTTGTTCTTTTCACAAAGGATCCAGAAGCAACAAAACTTTAGTGGTAAATATGCCAACTCTCAGATTTTGGTTTCTTTTGCTATTCTCCAGTAAAAGAAACCAGGCTGTTAGAGAAATGACAGATTCTAGGAAAGGGATAGGAAATATATACAATGAGGCCAGAGCACCTTAGTGAAAACATGTGAGGAAGTGTTCAGAAAACAAAAATACAGTGATTGAAGTATGTAAGTGGGACACTGGAGCTGACTGAAATGGCCAAAAATGGACACATTTTAACAACAAAATAGATAAAACAGTATTAGATTATAAATTGGAGTCTAATATATATATATATATATATATATATATATATATATATATATATAGTCTAAAATACATTTCCAGACATTCTGGAATGGAAAGTCAAGAGGGCTTTAGGAAGTGTCACTATGAACAAAGCGAGTGGAGGTGATGGAATTCCAGTTGAGCTATTTCAAATCCTAAAAGATGATGCTGGGAAAGTGCTGGCCTCAATATGCTACCAAATCTAGAAAACTCAGCAGTGGCCACAGGACTGGAAAAGGTCAGTTTGCATTCCAATCCCAAAGAACGTCAATGCCAAAGAATGTTCAAACTACCACACAATTGCACTCTTCTCACACACTAGTAAAGTAATGCTCAAAATTCTCCAAGCCAGGCTTCAGTAATATGTGAACCGTGAATTCCAGATGTTCAAGCTGGTTTTAGAAAAGGCAGAGGATCCAGAGATCAAATTGTCAACATCCGCTGGATCATGGAAAAAGCAAGAGAGTTCCAGAAAAACATCTATCTCTGCTTTATTGACTATGCCAAACCCTTTGACTGTGTGGATCACAAAAAATCATGGAAAATTCTGAAAGAGATGGGAATACAGGACCACCTGACTGGCCTCTTGAGAAACCTGTATTCAGGTCAGGAAGCAACAGTTAGAACTGGACATGGAACAACAGACTGGTTCCAAATAGGAAAAGGAGTACATCAAGGCTGTATATTGTCACCCTGCTTATTTAACTTATATGCAGAGTACATCATGAGAAAAGCTGGGCTGGAAGAAGCACAAGCTGGAATCCAGATTGCCGGGAGAAATATCAATAACCTCAGATATGCAGATAACACCACCCTTATGGCAGAAAGTGAAGAGGAACTAAAAAGCCTCTTGATGGGGTGAAAGTGGAGAGTGAAAAAGTTGGCTTAAAGCTCAACATTCAACAAACCAAGATCATGGCATCTGGTCCCATCACTTCGTGGGAAATAGATGGTGAAACAGTGGAAATAGTGTCAGACTATTTTTTTAGGCTCCAAAATCACTGCAGATGGTGATGCAGCCATGAAATTAAAAGACGCTTACTCCTGGAAGGAAAGTTATGACGAACCTATGTGAATTAGGTGTGACCTATAGCATATTCAAAGGCAGAGACATTACTTTGCCAACAAAGGTTCATCTAGTCAAGGCTATGGTTTTTCCAGTAGTCATGTATGGATGTGAGAGTTGGACTGTGAAGAAAGCTGAGCACTGAAGAACTGATGTTTTGAACTGTGGTGTTGGAGAAGACTCTTGAGAGTCCCTTGGACGGCAAGGAGATCCAACCAGTCCATTCTGAAGGAGATCAGCCCTGGGATTTCTTTGGAAGGAATGATGCTAAAGCTGAAACTCCAGTCCTTTGGCCACCTCATGCGAAGAGTTGACTCATTGGAAAAGACTCTGATGCTGGGAGGAATTGGGGGCAGGAGGAGAAGGGGATGACAAAGGATGAGATGGCTGGATGGATCACCGACACTATGGACGGGAGTTGGTGATGGACAGGGAGGCCTGGCAATCTGCGATTCATAGGTTCGCAAAGAGTCGGACACAACTGAGCAACTGAACTTAACTGTAAAGCTTTTTGACATCCATACCAAAGAATATTGGAAAATATGGATAATTTGGTTGTTTTACTAATATTCTTTGTTGGTTCATGATAGAAAGTTTTAAGTGGGAGGAAGAAATCATATTTGTTGCACATCTTAGAATCAGAGCATCAGAAAAAAAAAAAAAAAAAAAACACACAAAGTAAAAGTTTAAATTGCAACAATATTCTAGACATACATGTGTAGAATAGTTTTGGAATTCCCCTGGGCAATGCCAAAATTCTCCCAAAACAAAAGGGAATTTACCAAGAGTTGGGATACTATGAATTTTCTGGAACAATGATGCCTAGTGAGGCAAAGTGAGGCTGTGTCAAGTTAATGTTTTTAGACCTAGTCCCTCGGCAACTTACACTAATTGGTTGTATAGCAACTGCATAAAGGGAGATTATTTCTTTTTTATCTTGGTCTGCAGTAGTAAAGTAGCAATGACTCATTGGCTCTTAGAGCTGAATGAAGGAAGTCTGACCAGAAATATTGAAGGCACTACTGAGTGAAAGCAGACAGACTGGAGTTTCACACACAGGTTACTAACTAACTGCTGCTTAAACAGCCTTATCCAACGAGAACTCACACAGCTAGTGTTCTGTAACTTGGATTTTCATAACCTCAGATATGCAGATGACACCACCCTTATGGCAGAAAGTGAAGAACTACAGAGCTTCATGATGAAAGTGAAAGCAGAGAGTGAAATAGTTGGCTTAAAGCTCAACATTCAGAAAACTAAGATCACAGCATCTGGTCCCATCACTTCATGGCAAATAGATGCGGAAACAGTGACAGACTTTATTTTGGGGGACTCCAAAATCACTGCAGATGATGACTGCAGCCGTGAAATTAAAAGATGCTCACTCCTTGGAAGAAAAGTTATGACCAACCGACACAGCCTATCAAAAAGCAGAGACATTACTTTGCCAACAAAGGTCTGTGTAGTCAAAGCTATGGTTTTTCCAGTAGTCATGTATGAATGTGAGAGTTGCACTATAAAGAAAACTGAGCACTGAAGAATTTATGCTTTTGAACTATGGTGTTCATGAAGACTCTTGAGAGTCCCTTGGACTTCAAGAAGATCCAACCAGTCCATCCTAAAGGAAATCAGTCCTGAATATTCATTGGAAGGACTGATGCTGAAGCTGAAACTCCAATACTTTGGCCAACTGATGTGAAGAACTGACTCATTGGAAAAAACCCTGATGCTTGGAAAGATTGAAGGCAGGAGGACAAGGGGACAACAGAGGATGAGATGGTTGGATGGCATCACCAACTCAATGGACATGAGTTTTGTGAACTCTGGGAGTTGGTGATGGACCAGCAGGCCTGTTATGCTGCAGTCCATGGGGTCACAAAGAGTTGGACAGGACTGAGCGACTGAAATGACTGACTGGATTTTCAGTGCCATCATGAGTCTAGGATCTGGAGTAAAAGTACTTCAAATTGTTTCTCAGCCTTAATTACCTCACAGATCTATCTCACAAGGATATAATCATATCCACTTAATTAAGCAAGATGAGTAGGGTTCAGTTCAGTTCAGTTCAGTCGCTCTTTGTGACTCTTTGCAAACCCATGAATCGCAGATTGCCAGGCCTCCCTGTCCATCACCAACTCCCAGACTCCACCCAAACCCATGAGCATCGAGTCAGTGATGCCATCCGGCCATCTCATCCTGTCATCCCGTTCTCTTCCTGCCCCCAATCCCTCCCAGCATCAGGGTCTTTTCCAATGAGTCAACTCTTTGCATGAGGTGGTTAAAGTATTGGAGTTTCAGCCTCAGCATCAGTCCTTCCAATGAACACCCAGGACTGGTCTCCTTTAGGATGAACTGATTGAATCTCCTTGCAGTCCAAGGGACTCTCAAGAGTCTTCTCCAGCACCACAGTTCACATGCATCAATTCTTCGGCGCTTAGCTTTCTTCACAGTCCAACTCTCACATCCATACATGACCACTGGAAAAACCATAGCCTTAACTAGATGGACCTTTGTTGGCAAAGTAATATCTCTGCTTTTTAATATGCTGTCTAGGTTGGTCATAAATCTACTTTATTTGTAAGTGCTTAAATTGCTGATATATGCCAGCCTATACAAATAGTTATAAATGAGTTTTCAAATAGTTTTGTTTATAAGAAGTTGTCAAAAAAACACAAAAACAAGAAGACAAAAAGAATATCCTTAACCCTATCAGCCTCAGTCCATAAGCCAAGTTAACATCCTGTAACCTTTTTCTCACCTCTTCTTTCACAAAAATGTCACAGCAGTAAAACAGATGTCAATAGGATTAATGCTATATGACATTCAGATATATAAAAATAGACAGTTGAAACCAACTCTCTTTCCTTTATCATTACTATTTATTTGTTTGGTATTCTAACCACTTCAAAATAATATTAAGAAGATTTTTTAAACTGTCCATTAGATAAAACTGAATATCAAAAATAAATTAGGAATATCAATATGAAGGCAAAGGAGAGTATTTATGTGGTATGTTACTTGAGATGAATTAACAACTTTAATATAGCACCAATTTTAAGATTTCTCAAAACTGAAGTGCATATAAAATATGGAGAATATTCAATACACACTAAAATATATAGAATATAGAAAAATATATATTCTATATATACCCTAATTTTTTAAAATGCCAACTCCTCAATTTTAAGAATGTTACAACCACTCATTTATACAGGTTCAAAATCTGACATCAACTCTTTTTTAAAAACATTTTTATTTTAGAACAGTTTTAGATTTACAGAAAATATTGCAAAGACAGTATGGACATTATCTCCTTATACACCTGGCACCTAGAATCCCAAGTACCATATCTTACGTTTATTACCACTAATGAACCAACATTTATGTACACTTAATATATTAGGGTTCTCTAGAAAAAAATATAAAGAGATTTATTAGAAGAAATCAACTCACGCAATTATGGACCCTGAGAAGTCCAAG
This sequence comes from Bos indicus, assembly GCF_029378745.1. Taxonomy (NCBI): domain Eukaryota; kingdom Metazoa; phylum Chordata; class Mammalia; order Artiodactyla; family Bovidae; genus Bos; species Bos indicus. The sequence goes on from NC_091761.1 coordinate 81,242,861, forward strand.
ATCTATAGTAGGAAAGCTGAAGACTCAGGAAAGCAAATGTGTATTTCTGGTCCAAGTCTGAAGACCTAAAAACAGAGGAGACAATGGTATAATTTCAAGTCTCAAAGCCAGCAGTCCCTAGAATGAAGACAAATAGAAGTTTCAGTCTGAGTCTAAAAGCTGGCAAAAGACCTAGATCTCAGATCAATCAGTCAGGAGAAGTTCCCTCTTAATCACTGAGTTTCTCTGTTCTATTCAGGTTTCAACTGGTTGAGAACCATCCACTTGAGGGAAGACAATCTGTTTTACTCAGTCTACAGATGCAAATGTTAACTTCATTCAGAAACAACTTCATAGACAATCAGAATAATGTTTGACCAAATGGGCACCCTGTGGCCTAGTCAAATAAACATACAAAATCAACCATTATATTTATTAAACAAAGTCCATAGGTTATTCAGATTTCCTTAGTTTTCACCTAATGTTCTATGATCCAGGATCCCACTCTAGGTGCCACATTTAGTTTTCATATCTCCTCTTGGCTTTTCGAGTTTCATACACTTTCTATATTCAGATGATAATTTTGAGTAAATCTGGTCAGGTATTTTTCTGTCTATCCCTTAATTGGAATTTGATGTTTTTCATATGATTTTATACTGTAGTTACAGATTTGGAGAAGAAAAACCACAGAGCCTTATTGTATCATATCAAGTACATATTTTCAACATGACGTATAAAGGTTGATGACCTTAATCACCTGGCTAAGGTAGCCTTTGTCAAATTTCTTCACTGTGATGTTACAACTACCTTCTTTTTAAAATTATTTGGAAAGAAGTCTAGGAATTGCTTAGACTTAAAGGGCATCTACAAAAATTATTTGGAACTCTTCCACAAGGAAGATTTTTCTGTCCTTCTTTCCTTCTCATTTATTTATTTAATCATTTATTTGAATATGGACCTATACATATTTTTAGTTCAGTCGCTGAGTCCTGTCCAACTCTTTGCGACCCCATGGACTACATAACAGTCCTGAGACTCTGAGATACTAACAGTCCTGAGTCCCTCTCTTTGTGACACCATGGACAGCATAACAGGTGTCCCTGTCCATCACCAACTCTTGGAGCTTACTCAAACTCATGTCCATCGAGGCGGTGATGCCATCCAATCATCTCATCCTCTGTCTTCCCCTTCTCCTCCCGCCTTCAATCTTTCCAAGTATCAGGGTCTTTTCAAATGAGCCAGCTCTTCACATCAGGTGGCCAAAGTACTGGAGTTTCAGCTTCAGCATCACTCCTTCAAGTAAATATTCAGGACTGATCTCCTTTAGAATGGACTGGTTGGATCTCCTTGCAGTCCAAGGGACTCTCAAGAGTCTTCTCCAACACCACAGTTCAAAAGCATCAATTCTTCAGCACTCAAGTTTTCTTTATAGTCCAACTCTCACATCCATACATGACTACTGGAAAAACCATGGCTTTGACTAGACAGACCTTTGTTGGCAAAGTAATGTCTCTGCTTTTTAATAGGCTGTGTAGGTTGGTCAAAACTTTTCTTCCAGGGAGCAAGTATCTTTTAAGTTCATGGCTACAGTCACAATCTGCAGTGATTTTGAAGCCCCCCCCCCCCCAATAAAATCTGTCACTCTTTCCGTTATTTCCCCATCTATTTGCCATGAAGTGATGGGACCAGATGCCATGATCTTAGTTTTCTGAATGTTGAGTTTTAAGCAATCTAATCACACTAGGACCATAGCCTTGTCTAAGTCAATGAAACTAAGCCATGTCCATGGGGCAACCCAAGATGGGCGGGTCATGGTGGAGAGAACTGACAGAATGTGGTCCACTGGAGAAGGGAATGGCAAACCACTTCAGTATTCTTGCCTTGAGAACCCCATGAACAGTATGAAAAGGCAAAATGATAGAATACTGAAAGAGAAACTCCCCAGGTCAGTAGGTGCCCAATATGCTACTGGAGATCAGTGGAGAAATAACTCCAGAAAGAATGAAGGGATGGAGCCAAAGCAAAAAGAATACCCAGCTGTGGATGTGACCTGTGATAGAAGCAAGGTCCGGTGCTGTAAAGAGCAATATTGCATAGGAACCTGGAATGTCAGGTCCATGAATCAAGGCAAATTGGAAGTGGTCAAGCAAGAAATGGCAAGAGTGAATGTCAACATTCTAGGAATCAGCGAACTAAAATGGACTGGAATAGGTGAATTTAACTTAAATGACCATTATATCTACTACTGCAGGCAGGAATCCCTCAGAAGAAATGGAGTAGCCATCATGGGCAACAAAAGAGTACAAAATGCAGTACTTGGATGCAATCTCAAAAATGACAGAATGATCTCTGTTTGTTTCCAAAGAAAACCATTCAATATCACAGTAATCCAAGTCTATGCCCCAACCAGTAATGCTGAAGAAGCTGAAGTTGAATGGTTCTATGAAGACTTACAAGACCTTTAGATCTAACACCCCAAAAAGATGTCCTTTTCATTATAGGGGACTGGAATGCAAAAGTAGGAAGTCAAGAAACACCTGGAGTAACAGGCAAATTTGGCCTTGGAATACGGAATGAAGCAGGGCAAAGGCTAATAGAGTTTTGCCAAGAGAATGCACTGGTCATAGCAAACACCCTCTTCCAACAACACAAGAGAAGACATCATCAGATGGTCAACACCAAAATCAGATTGATTATATTCTTTGCAGCCAAAGATGGACTAGCTCTATGCAGTCAGCAAAAACAAGACCAGGAGCTGACTGTGGCTCAGTCTAGTGGTTTTCCCTACTTTCTTCCATTTAAGTCTGAATTTGGCAGTAAGGAATTCATGATCTGTGCCACAGTCAGCTCCCATTCCAGTTTTTTGCTGACTGCATAGAGCTAGTCCATCTTTGGCTGCAAAGAATATAATCAATCTGATTTCACTGTTGACCATCTGGTGATGTCCATATGTAGAGTCTTCTCTTGTGTTGTTGGAAGAGGGTGTTTGCTATGACCAGTGCATTCTCTTGGCAAAACTCTATTAGCCTTTGCCCTTCTTCATTCCGTATTCCAAGGCCAAATTTGCCTGTTAATCCAGGTGTTTCTTGACTTCCTACTTTTGCATTCCAGTCCCCTATAATGAAAAGGACATCTTTTTGGGGTGTTAGATCTAAAGGTCTTGTAAGTCTTCATAGAACCATTCAACTTCAGCTTCTTCAGCATTACTGGTTGGGGCATAGACTTGGATTACTGTGATATTGAATGGTTTTCCTTGGAAACAAACAGAGATCATTCTGTCATTTTTGAGATTGCATCCAAGTACTGCATTTCAGATTCTTTTGTTGACCATGATGGCTACTCCGTTTCTTCTAAGGGATTCCTGCCTGCAGTAGTAGATATAATGGTCATTTGAGTTAAATTCACCCATTCCAGTCTGTTTTAGTTCGCTGATTCCTAGAATGTTGACGTTCACTCTTGCCATCTCCTGTTTGACCACTTCCAATTTGCCTTGATTCATGGACCTGACATTCCAGGTTCCTATGCAATATTGCTCCAAGGAGCAGTGGCTGCGTGGATGCAGGAGGGCTGAGAGGAGCCACTCCATGTTCAAGGTCAGGAGGGGCGGCGGTGAAGAGATACCCCACATCCAAGGTAAGAGAAGCCCAAGTAAGACAGTAAGTGTTGCGAGAGGATATCAGAGCTCAGACACACTGAAATCATAATCACAGAAAACTAGTCAATCTAATCACAAAGACCACAGCCTGGTCTAACTCAATGAAACTAAGCCATGTTGTGTGGGCCACCCAAGATGGGTGGGTCATGGTGGAGAGGTCTGACAGAATGTGGTCCACTGGAGAAGGGAATGGCAAGCCATTTCAGTATTCTTGCCTTGAGATCCCCATGAACAGTATGAAAAGGCAAAATGATAGGATACTGAAAGAGGAACTCCCCAGGTCAGTAGGTGCCCAATATGCTACTGGAGATCAGTGGAGAAATAACTCCAGAAAGAATGAAGGGATGGAGCCAAAGCAAAGACAATACCCAGTTGTAGATGTGACTGGTGATAGAAGCAAGGTCCAATACTATAAAGAGCAAAAAGCTTTTAGTTTCTTTTATTTGAAGTTGTCATAGCAGCAAGAAGGAAGTAGCCTATATCACCATTCAAAAGAGATGATGTTCATTTACTGGACTTTGCATGGAAGAAAAATATATTTTTCTGGGGGAAAACTTCTCTATGATATTTCAACATGTCTTGTGACAAGTTTTTGCTCTGTTCTCTCTTGTCAAGGAAGTTTGTTTAGCAAACAACCTTGGAAACTGGATGTCCCCCTGGGCAAAGGGCAGATGAGTTTACTGATAAGAAAGGTAACGATAATATCTGCCTTTGAGGGGAGAGTCAGCTATGGTCATTAGTCTTCTTTAAAAGATGTTCAGTTCAGTTGAGTTCAGTCGCTCAGGCGTGTCCAACTCTTTGCGACCCCATGAACCACAGCACACCAGGCCTCCCTGTCCATCACCAACTCCCAGAGTCCACTCAAACCCATGTCCATTGAGTCAGTGATGCCATCCAACCATCTCATCCTCTGTCGTCCCCTTCTCCTCCTGTCCTTAATCTTTCCCAGCATCAGGGTCTTTTCAAATGAGTCAGCTTTTCGCATCAGGTGGCCAAAATACTGGAGTTTCAGCTTCAACATCAGTCCTTCCAATGAACACCCAGGAGTGATCTCCTTTAGGATGGACTGGTTGAATCTCCTTGCAGTCCAAGGGACTCTCAAGAGTCTTCTCCAACACCACAGTTCAAAAGCATAGAATCTTCTGCACTCAGTTTTCTTTATAGTCCAATTCTCACATCCATACATGACCACTGGAAAAACCATAGCCTTGACTAGATGGAGATTTGTATTGACAAAGTAATGTCTCTGCTTTTTAATATGCTATTGAGGTTGGTCATAATTTTCCTTTCAAGGAGTAAGCATCTTTTAATTTCATGGCTGCAGTCACCATGTGCAGTGATTTTGGAGCCCCTCAAAATTAAAGTCAGCCACGGTTTCCATTGTTTCCCCATCTTTTGCCATGAAGTGATGGGACTGGATGCCATGATCTTAGTTTTCTGAATGATGAGTTTTAAGCCAACTTTTTCACTCTCATCTTTCACTTTCATCAAGAAAGACGAGGACTTTCCTAAACTTGGGGTTCCTAAGCTTTGATGTGAATCCACTGTGTGCACTGCATCCATCCATGCACCCATGGAGTGAAGAGAACCCATGTCAATCTAAAGCTCCTGAGGCCTGCTGTGCCATAAGTACTAATTTCCCTTGTGTCTAACGCAGAAATCCTTGTCCATCTATCTTACGATAGTATCCTAACTGGTTAGTTTGAAAATAAGGAAAAATCTCAGACCCTTTACTGTTGTTGACTTTGTGTATGGGTTAAGCTACTGATACTTCAGATTGTGCTTATTTCTTCAACATATATTAACCCGTCTTCAAAAACACTCACAGGGATCTTAAGTTCAGTGTGTCTGAAATTGAACTCACTTTTGTTTCCCTAAACCATCTCTCCAAGTGATCCCTGTTATGGTAAATTTTACTGTGAATTACCAAAAGCAGAAACTTGAAAATAACCAGCCTCCACTTCCAATCATTTACTGTCTTATTCCTGATGCTGTACACCCAAACCAGACCATTTTCATTCTTCACTTCTATTCTTAAACCAGAGAAAAATCTCGGAAGGGAGATCTAATTATTTTAATTCCTAATTTAAAATCTTTCAGTGACTTCTGTAAAATCAAAATCGTTCAACTTGGCTTCTGATGTTGCTGTTTCTACACCTGGCCTTTATGTCCAGCCTCACTGCTCATTCTTCTTTTTCCTGAACTCTTAGCTCTAGTTGTAAGAAATTTCTTCAGATGACTCCTGTGTGTTTTATTATACCCCACATCACCTGGCCATACTGTTCCTTTGGCCTGGGACATTGTCTTTTCTGTTTTTCATCTGCCTGAAATGGGTGCAGACACTACATAAAACATTGAAGAAACCTCCTTCCTGTCCAAGGAATACAAATAGAGATTGTCAATATTACCTAATTAACAGTGGTAATTCTAGAATTAATACATTCAGAAATTTGCTTCACAAATTTGTAGAATTAATTTCCTCAAAAGAAGCATCAACTTACACAGAAACTAAAAAAATAAACCACATTTTACTAAATTGATGAAGCATTCATGGGCATGGATGAGTGTGTATTTTATAAATTCTTAGCAGTGAGGGTACAATTAATTTTTAAGGATAAATAAAATTGATTTAAAAATATGTCTTCAATAATAGTCAATGCTAAATTAAAGTATAATTAACTGAAAAAATTAACTAATTCTAATTGGCTATATTAAACATAAGGTATTGTTACTAAAATTAATGACCACTACATTTTGACACATTTTAAATCATTTGCTAGACAGTGTTATTTACATATGTTATTTAATCCTGATAGTATTCACATGGATGGATGCTCCTGTTAACTCATTTTACAGATGATGTAACTCAAGTTTAGAGAGGTTAACTTGACTGTGTCTTTGAGCCAGACTGACATAGAATATAAGCTCTGGTCCTCAAATTCCATAGTAAACTTCTTTACTTGACAGGCTCGACTGCATGCTATTAGCAGAGTGTCAATGGAAGATACAGTGCCCTCTCTAAAGTAATGGTAAATGTGATGAATGAAAATAGCCTGGCTGTTCCTCAGGAATTATAATACCACTATTTTCTTGAACACCTGTCTTTCACACAAGTAAAATTATTTGCTAATGAACTTTGAAATTTGATGAAAATAAAAATCCTACTATGGTAAATTATTTTACCATTATTACTGCAGGAAAACTGAAGTAGGATATGGATTTCACATGGTGTTTCATCTAACTTTCTTCAGTTCAAAACCCTGGGTTACTCATAGTGTGGGGCTTTTTCATCACCACACTGCATATTGCCCTATGGTGAGTCCTTCCCAGACTATACTGAAGACTCTTGAAGACTAAAATTTTAGCTGATAACACGTTTCTTAAAACTTATGTTTACTTTGGAACCAATGCCAAATTATGAAATGAAATACTTGGTCCCATTCAGATTATTTAAAGAATCAAGCTTTGTGATGTTACTGAAATGCTGGAAGATAAAGATACTGTCTTGCTGCTAAGAATATTGCAGCTAAACAATTAGAATTAATTCTTTACTTTGTGAAACTCACAAGGAGGCTTTTTCTTCCAAAACTACTGTGTCTTAAAAATTCTCTTTTAAGTACTTTCAACACAAGATTATTTCAAATTATGTTTGTAGCTTGCTAAAATTTGAAATATGAATTAATCAAATTAATACTCATATGATTAAATTCATGTGACAAGTATCATAAAATTTCAGTTTTCAAAATTCATATTTGTTACAGAGGGTATATGTTAGTTGATTACTACAAGATGTAGTAAAGAATAGAGATTTTCAATCAAAACTCTAAAATTAGACCTGCTAGTCCCCTTAGGCAATACTGTTTCCTTGTTGTGTGATATCACAAATTAATCTCCTTTCTTTGGCTTTCTCATCTATAAAATGTGGATGATCATAGTACCCATTCCAAAATATTTGTGTGTGGGTGTAGGTGTGAGAATCAAGGAGCTAGTTCATGTAGAGAGTTACAAAAATGCATGAGATATAATTTAATAAATATTAGCTAATTTCATGTGCCAGACACTTGCTAAAGATATGTATACATTATTTCATTCACTTAATGTACTAATTATATGAAATATGCTATTATTTTCATTGCATGGTGTGAGGAAACCAAGGTCTAGTGAAGTTAGGTTAACGAGTTCATGGGTGTATTATTTTTTATTATCCATTATGTTTAGACATTTGTGAAATAAAATTTAAACAAAATTGCCCTGAAGCTCCCTAAATGGTTCATCATTGATTCTAGATACTTGATGTCCTTATGCTTGTTGATCACAAAGAAATTTTATATTTAGCAATAAGATACCAGTATTATCAATATGTGATGTTGGTATGAAAATACCTTTAACTAAAGCTAAATTCTAACAACATTGCTCTATAATTATAATATGAAGTCTAATTCTCATTTCTGTTTCCAAAATATTTTTTTTAACTTTTATTGTATTTCATGTTTAATGTTGGTTTTCCCTTTCATAAAATTTTAGCATGGTGTTAGTGTTATGTACTTGACTCATTGTAGTTATATCTAAGTTGCATCATTAATTTTTATATTGTACCTAGTAACTTAACAGGAGAAGGCAATGGCACCCCATTCCAGTACTCTTGCCTGGAAAATCCCGTGGACAGAGGAGCCTGGTAGGCTGCAGTCCATGGGGTCGCTAAGAGTCAGAGACGACTGAGTGACTTCACTTTCAGTTTTCACTTTCATGCATCGGAGGAGGAAATGGCAACCCACTCCAGTGTTCTTGCCTGGAGAATCCCATGGACGGGGGAGCCTTTTGGGCTGCCGTCTATGGGGTCGCACAGAGTCGGACACAACTGAAGCGACTTAGCAGTAGCAGCAGTGACTTAACAGCTTTTCTTTCTGACTACATCATTCCATGGGTGTAAGGAAATAGGTATCCTTGCTCACTGTTGATGAGGATATAGAATGGTGTAATATTTCTGGAGAATAACTTGAAAATACCTACTAAAAGCCTTTTTAGTTCATTTACCCTTTAGCTATAGGTTTACTTACAGCAACCATAAGATTATTCAGTGGTATGTTGGTTTACACAGGTTAAAAGGAAAAAAAAGTTCTATTTTGCATATGGTACTATAAATTTTTGGGAATTTGCTATATGACTCAGGGAACTCAAACAGGATTTCTGTGACAATCTACAAAGGTGGGGTGGGGAGGGAGATGGAAGGGAGGTTCTGGAGGGAGGGAACATGGGTATACCTATGGCTGATTATTGATGATGTATGACAGAAAACCACAAAATTTTGTAAAGCAAATATCCTTCAATTAAAAAAAATAAAGTGGAAAAAAAAAAAAAACCCAACAGAATGAGAGAAAAGCAAGTTCTTAGTTTTTTTCTATGAAGGGAAATCAAGTAGATTAAAATGTACTAGATGATTGAATAATCTGGAATATTAAAAATGATATGAGAGAATTAGCTATAATAGTATGTGAAGTGTACACATACATATATATGTATATATCTTCATATATATATATATTTTTTTCCCCATAAATTCATAAATGGTAGACCCTCAGAGAAGGAAATGGCAACTCACTCCAATATTCTTTCTTGGGAAATCCCATGGACAGAGGAGCCTGACAGGCTACAGTCCATGGGGTCACAAAGTCAGACACAACGACTAAACAACAACAATAATAATAGTTGTTCAGTTAAAAAAAAAAAAAAAAACATAACATTTATACATTTACACATTTAGTTTTATAGACATGGAACAGGAAAGGGTCCTTTCTAAGGAATCCAGCCTTCCCTCAGTAATTCAGTATGGGAAAACGTGCTTTCCAGTGTTGATCCTGAGTACTTCTAATTAGACCAGCAGATTCCCTTGAGGAAAATAATATCAAGATGAATCACTGGGAACAAATGACAAGGCATTCCTTCCTCACTGCAACAGGATTGCACTGAAACTGAAGTAGCCCTGGTATAGCCTTTCCTAGCTTCTCTGGATACTAGGTGCAATGTCAGGTGGAAGGAATTCAAAGACTTTTCATGCCTTTGTCAGATTTTCTGTTGGCTGTGTTTTCTTTAATGAAAGAATCTATGTATATGAAACATTTTTCTTCTGAGAGTTTATGTTTGTGAATTTTTGAATTACTGTTTATGGTTGTATTATTTCTCTGGTGAATTTCTTCTTGGATTTAGTCCATGAAAATATAAGCAGGGGACATTCATAAATACCATGAAAGTCACTAAGTTCATTTTCACAAATAAAATTCTCTGTTTTACTGAGGACCTCATTCTTCTCTGACATAAATTACCCCTTGTAATATTCTCCTGGTTCACCAAGCCAAGTAAATATAGCTTCCCCGACCCCCCACCCCACCTCCCCCACTGCCTTAGATGTGTCTGATTCATCTAATCCCTTATATTCTTTCTGTTTAAGCTTGGCCAGAAGGAAGAAAATATATTTTACTCTAAAGAAATATTTTTATATTGTATTTGAAATGTTCTGACTGGTTGAATGTGTTGTGTTTATGGGTATATACAATCTCTGAAATGACATATGACTTCTAGATCAGGAACCTGAAAACTTTCTCTTAATGGGTAAATATTTCATACTTGTGTGACATAACATCTCTCTTGCAACTATCAGTTCTGTTCTTCTAGTTTGACAAAACCCATAAAGAAGGCATAAACAAATGGACGTGGCTGTATTCCAATAAGACTGTTGCCAGCCTGTGGACTGTAGTTTGCCCACATATATTCTAGATTAATGGGAAAAGTAGTATTTTCTATTTTTTATTGATTTTTCATGGTTTATAACTTTTGATAACAGATATATTCATGTAGTGTCCAGAAATCACATCTCAAAAATTTAAAAATATTTATTCTAATGTTTAGTAAAGAAGGTACAAATATATACCTGCACTTATATTTACATTAAACACAGTCATCAGTTTTTGCTCTGTTCATACATATTGCAATGAAGTATTTATACTATTGTTTTGGTCCCTTACATCATATTTATATTTAATTTCAGGATTTATAAATTTTTAAGATAGCAAAGACTTGAAATGTTTATTAGTCATTTTGTTGGGATCCACATTTGATTTCATAGAACTATTACCTTCATTTCCCCCCATCCTATAAGTTTATTCATGTAAAAGCCAATTTACTTCTTTGACTTACATTATATACTATCTTAGTCTATTTGGGTTGCTACCAAAAAATACCACAGACTAGCTAGCTTAGGAACAATAAAAATTTATTTCTCACAGCTCTGGAGGCTGGGAAAAGGCACCACCATGGTTGTGTTTGGGTGAGGCGCCTCTTGATTTATAGCAGACCACTTCTTGTTGTGTTCTTTTGAAGAAGCCAGAGTTTCTCAAGAACCTCTTTTATAAGACACTGATGCCCTTCATGAGGGCTCCATTTTTATGATGTAAGCATGTTCCAGTGGTTCCACTCACCAACATGACCACCTTGGGCATTTGATTTTCAGCATGAGAATTTTGCAGGGACACAAACATTCAGACAGTAACATGTACCTCCTTGAAATATGGTAACAGAATGAAACCACCAATCCCTATGCAATGTGCTTTACCTAGATTGATCAAAGGAGACAGTAGAAGAAATGAACTAAAGAAGAAAAATTAACTGCATTGTCATGTAGCATTGTAATGCCATCTTTGGCTAAAGTCTCTTAAGTATTAGCTTTTTAACCACATAAATCAATTTCCTTGACAATCATCATTAAAGACAACTGGTTGACAGAAATCATCACAGAACTGCACCATATCTTCAGTAAATTAATACTATTAAGGTTGAAAATAATTCAGTGTGTTGTTAGTCTTTATGTTTGGCCACACATTTTTAGATGAGATAGTTTCTGTTTAAAGTTACATGCTTATATATTTATATACTTATAAATAAATTAAGGGAGCATGTTGTAATACATAAGCTAACTGCTAAAAAGATTATAACAGAAGATAGAGTTAAGTAGTTGATACTGCGAAGACAAAAATAAATTATTAACAATTTTTTATCCAGAAAAAAATGAAAGGAAAAATAGAAAAGATACAGTGTAGAAATTATAAAGCAATTATATTTGTGATCATACAAAACTTAGATGTCATAAACACTTCATTAATAGAGTATAAAACTGAACTTTAAAAACTCCAACTATTCTCTAGTCTCTGAAAATTTGAATACCGAAAAGATATACTTCTAAATAATCTAGAAGTTAATGTTGAATCACAGTGGCACCAGGCTCCTCCGTCCATGGGATTTTCCAGGCAAGAGTACTGGAGTGGGGTGCCATTGCCTTCTCTGTAGAAAATATATAAAGCCTAATAAAAATAAATAAATAAATATATATATCTCTGTCAGTGTGTTCAGGCTGCTATAACAAAAATGCCATAAATTCAGTGACTTATAAATTATTTATCATACATCTGGAGACTGCAAATCCTGGATTATGGAACCAGAAGATTTGGTTTGTGGTGAGGACACTCTTCCTGGTTCATAGATGGTCATCTCATTGTTAACTCATATGGCTGAAAGGACAAAGGATCTTTCTGAAGATTCTTTTATAATAGTAATAGTCTCATTCACGAGGGCTCCACTCTCATGGCCTAATCATCAGCCAAATGTCCCACCTTCTAATACCATCATCTTGGGGATTAGGATTTTAATATACAAATTTTAGGAAGACACAAACATTCATATCAAAGCAATAATATAATTTGTAGTATATAGGTAACAATACTTAAAGGGAAAGGCTTTCCTGGTGGCTCAGTGGTAAAGAATCTGCCTGTAGTATGGTTTGATCCCTGGATCTGGAAGATCCCCTGGATAAGGAAATGGCAACCCACTCCAGTATTCTTGCCTGGGAAATCCCATAAACAGAGGAGCCTGGTGGGTTACAGTCCATGGGATCGCAAAACAGTTGGACACATCTTAGTCAGTAAAACAACAGCAACATTTAAAGAAAAATTTGGAGCTCTAATAACTGCATCAAAAAAATAAAAAGAAGGGCTGCAATTTAACTGTTTAAGCTTTCAACTCATGAAGCTGGAAAAAAGGCAGATTGAATATAACAATATTATCCTTTTAGTTCCTCCACAGTATTTCACTCCACAAATTTCACTAAAAATGTCAAGATAAACCTTACATTTTTTAAAAAATTGGCTTTTTGGTCATGATGTTAGATGTGTGGTTATTGTATAGCTCCAAATCTGTTATTTTGAAAGATAGAGTTTATGAAAGGAAGAGCATAAAATGATACATTTATTAACAAATTAAAAAGTGGTAGGAAAGCAAATAAAGACTAAATAAAATGCAATTTTAAAAGATAATGATATAAAATAATTAAACATATTTCTAATCTCATAAGAATCCTGAACAGTAATATTATTTGTACCTCTTTTGACAGATAAACAATAGTAGGGAGATAAATGTGATGAGTCAGAAATAAAAAGCTGATGTACTTTTTCCTCAAATTTTAGATAGTGAAATAGTAAGGGTTTGGAAATGGATATGATTTTTTAATAGTATTACAAAGAAAATATTGAAAATTTCCTCAGTCAATGGTGCATCTAAGTGAAATGGAAACAAATGTATTTGCTTAGAAATCTACTTGTTGAGAAATGTGTGATTTAAATATATATATATTTTAAAGTGATTTTAATTATGGTGGTGGTATTAGTCACTCAGTGATGTCTCACTTTAGAACCTATAGACTGTAGCCCACCAGTCTCCTCTGTCCTTAGAATTCTCCAGGCAAGAATATTAGAGTGGGTTGCCATTTCCTTCTCCAGGAGAAGTTCCTTACCCAGGGATTGAACCAGAGTCTCCTGCATTGTAGGCAGATTCTTGTACCATGGACTATATGACGGATGCTTGTAAAACATTTTTAAAAATATGTATACAAAACTTCTAAAATAAATTTACTCCTTCAATTGTCCATCCTACATTTGACAGAATATAGTTTTATGTACATTCTTCTTTATATAATGGCATTTCATGTCCGGTTTTACAGAACAAAAAATGAAAGATAAATTGAACAGCATAACATTGAGCATTATTGCAGTGAAGAATTACAGTTTTTTTTTTTCAGCTTCAAAATTGTGCTGCAAACATATGAACAATTTGAAAAGCCTTGTGACCATTGTATCTTTTCTATGTGATTCATGTTAAAAATACTTGTTAATTAATCTGGATCCAAGCGCCTATAATCACACAGTGCAAATTAAGACTTCTATTATCATTGATAGAAGTAAACACAAATCAGAAGAAAATGGTTCCTTATATTCTAAACTGTGAAGTTTATATGAAAAATAAATTAACCATAAAATTAGAGTGCAGGCAGCTTTCTGAAGAAAAAGTCTTAAAGGTATTCTAAAATACTTAAAATACAATATTTCCTTAGCAGATTTAAATAGAGACACAAGTTGAACAAGGAAATTTGAAAACTGGGCAAAATTTAGATTCCCTTTAAATTAACCTTTGCTTAAGATTCTTATAAAATGAATTGGGCTCACTGTAAGCTTCTATGCTATAATTAAAAGAACAGATGAAATGTTCCATTTATTCCCTGGTCACCATAAACCTAGATATTCATAGCACTCTTTCCAAAATGGCTACCACCAACATTACTTTCCCAGAGAGGGAAAAACAAATTATTTCGAAGAACAAAGGAGTAATATAAAAGAAAGTAGATTAAAAATACAGAGAAATGTGTATGTTTGAGGTTTAAAATTTTTAATCAGGAAGGATTTGTACTTTCTTAAAAATCATACAGTCTTTTTAAACTTTTAATTTAGAGATAACTATATAGAGGAATGTGTAAAATTCAGATAATTTGTTTCATAAAATAATTAGAAAAGAAAGATTATTGAGAAGGATAAGATCTTAAGAATATATGAACACTAAACTCTTCTGGGGTGACAAGGAAAAGTAAAAATCTTATAACTATGAACCATGAAAAGTCTTTAGATTTGATTACAGACTATGAGACCATGTTTAAAAAGACTGATAATGGCAAGGATCTAGATATATATTGTAAATACTGGCTAAGCTATACTCATATCACTATTAAAAATATAGAAAATAGTTTAAGATATTTTAAGACCTTATTACAGTTTAAATTTGTTCCATATATAATTTTAATTTAATCTAAAATCTAAGATATACTTTAATTTCAAAACAGATAAATCTGGGGTTTGCTAGATCAAGTTTGAACCACCCAATTTAGCAATTACCTTTCTTTAGGTTTTGCTTTTATCATTGACATTTTCAAAAAATTATTTTAAATTTTAAAATAATTTTAGAAAAATTGAGAGGAAAGTACAGAGATTTAACATCCCTTATCTCCCACATGTGTAGCCATCTTCATTATTAGCATCCTTCGGTAGGGTGGTACATTTGTTATCATTGGTAATCCTCCTTTATACATCATACCCACCGAATGCCATAGTATATATTACGATGCACTGGTGGTGGTATATATTTCATGGGTTTGGACAAATGTATAGTGATTTATGCACATTATAGTATCATATAGAATATTTTTGCTGCCCTAAAAATTCTGTGTTCCACCTATTTATTGTTCCTCTCACCCCTAACCTTTGGCAACCACTAATTTCTTTGCTGACTTTGTAGTTTTACCTTTTTCCAGATGTCATATAGTTGGACTCATACAGTATGTTGCCTTTTCACATTGCTTCTTTCACTTGGTAATATGAAGTTATGATTTCTCTGTGTCTTATCATGGCCTATTTCTGTTTGGTTTTGTTTGTTTTTCTTGTTCATTTCTTTTTAGGGCCAAATAATGTTACGTTGTCTGGACGTATTACAGTTTATTTATTCATCCACCTGTTGAAGGGCATGTTCATTGCTTCCAAGTTTTAGCATTTGTGTGTGTGTGTGTGTGTGTTTGTGTGAAAGTTTTAGCAATTTTAAATTAAATTGCATAGAAAACTGCACACAGATTTTTGTGTGGACATAAATTTTTAACAACTTGGGGAAAATACCAAGGAGCACAATTACTGGATCATATGGTAATATCTTTATTTTTGTAAGAAACCACCAAACTGTTTCTCTAAGTGGTTGTATCTTGTTACATTCTTACTAGCAATGAAAGAGTTTCTCTTACTTCGCCTCATTGTCACATTTCTTACTGTCAAAGTTCTGAATTTAGCCTATTCTAATAGATGTGTTTCATTGAGTTAGACAAGGCTGTGGTCTGTGGGATCAGTTTGTTTAGTTTTCTGTGATAGTGGTTTTCATTCTGGCTGCCCTCTGATGGACAAGGATAACAGGCTTGTCGAAGGCTTCCTGATGGGGGAGACTGACTATGGAGAAATCTGGGTCTTGTTCTGATGGACGGGGCCTTGCTCAGAAAATCTTTAATCCAATTTTCTGTGAATGGGCGGGGGTGTGTTCCCTCCTTGTTGTTTGGCCTGAGTCCAAACTATGGTAGGGGTAATGGCAGTAATGGCAACCTCCTTCAAAAGGACTTATGCCTGCTATGTTGTATTGAGTGCCGCTGGCCCAGAAGCAGGGCACTGTTGACCCACTCCTTTGGAGACTCCTGGACTCTCATAGGCAAGTCTGGCTCAGTCTCTTGTGGTGACACTGCTCTTTTCTCCTGGGTCTGGGTACACACAAGGTTTGATTTTGCCCTCCAAGAGTCTGTTTCCTCAGTCCTATGGAAGTT
This sequence comes from Bos indicus, assembly GCF_029378745.1. Classification (NCBI taxonomy): domain Eukaryota; kingdom Metazoa; phylum Chordata; class Mammalia; order Artiodactyla; family Bovidae; genus Bos; species Bos indicus. Next base: position 81,259,216 of record NC_091761.1, read on the forward strand.
CTCTAATCAAATCCCACTGGCCTCCAAAGTCAAATTCCCTGGGGGTTCTCATTCCCTTTGCCGGATACCCAGGTTGGGAAATCTTTTGTGGGTCCAAAGAAAGGCGGTGCCAAAGAATGTTCAAACTACCGCACAACTGCACTCATCTCGCATGCTAGCAAAGTAATGCTCAAAATTCTCTGAGTGAGGGTTCAACAGTACATGAACTTGGAACTTCCAGATGTACAAGGTAGATTTAAAAAAGACAGAGGAGCTAGAGATCAAATTGCCAAAATTCGTTGGATTATCAAAAGAGCAAGAGAGTTCCAGAAAAACATCTACTTCTGCTTTATTGACTACACCAAAGCCTTAGACTGTGTGGATCACAACAAACTGTGGAAAATTATTCAAGAGTTGAGAATACCAGCCTACCTCACATGCCTCCTGAGAAATCTGTATGCAGGTCAAGAAGCAACAGTTAGAACTGGACACAGAGCAATGGACTGGTTCCAAATCTGGAATGGAGTATGTCAAGGCTGTATATCGTCACCCTGCTTATTTAACTTCTATGCAGAGTACATCATGTGAAATGTCAGGATAGATGAAGCACAAGCTGGAACCAGGATTGGTGGGAGAAATAACAATAACCGTAGATATGCAGACGACACCACCCTTATGGCAGAAAACAAAGAGGAAATAAACAGCCTCTTGATAAAAGCGAAAGAGGAGAGTGAAAAATGTCTTAACACGCAACATTCAAAAAACTGAAATAATGGCACCTGGTCCCATCACTTCATAGCAAATAAATGGGGAAACAATGGAAACAGTGACAGACTTTATTTTCTTCAGCTCCAAAATTACTGCCAGTGGTGACTGCAGCCAGAAAATTAAAAGATACTTGCTTCTTGGAAGAAAAGCTATGACTGACCTAGACAGCATATTAAAAGAACAGAGACATTACTTTGCCAACAAAGGTCTGTCTAGTCAAAGCAATGGTTTTTCCAGTAGTCGTATATGAATGTGAGAGTTGGACTATAAAGAAAGCTGAGCACCAGGAATTGATGCTTTTGAACTGTGGTGTTTGAGAAGACTCATGATAATTCCTTGAATTGCGAGGAGATCCAATCAGTCCATCCTAAAGGAAATCAATCCTGAATATCCATTGGAAGGACTGATGCTGAAGTTGAAGCTCCAATATTTTTGCCACCTGATACAAAGAGCTGACTTATTAGAGAAGGCCCTGATGCTGGGGAAGATTGAAGACAATAGGAGAAAGGGACGACAGAGCATGAGATTGTTGGATGGTATCATTGACTCAATGAACATGAATTTGAACAAGCTCCAGGAGTTGGTGATGTTGGGAAGCCTGGGGTGCTGCAGTCCATGGAGTTGCAGAGTAGGACATGACTGAGGGACTGAGCTGAACTGAACTGAATAGATGTGTAGTACAATTCATTGCTATTTAATTATCCTGTTCTTAGTGATAAATGATATGTAGCATCTTTTCATGCTTATTTGCCATTTATGTATCTTTTTTGTTTAGACTTCTGTTAAAGACTTTGGCCCATTTTTAACTGGGTTGCTTTTTTGTTGAATTTTAAAAGTTCTTTTGTACTTTGGATAATGATCTTCTATCAGATGTGTCTTTTTTTCTTTTTCTATTTTAATTAATTAATTAATTTTAATTGGAGGCTATTATTTTAGAATATTGTAGTAGTTTTTGCCATATATTGACATGAATCAGCCATGGATGTATATGTGTCCCCCAACCTGAACCCACCTCCCTCCTCCCTCCCCATCCCATCTCTCAGGGTCATCCCAGTGCACTGGCCCTGAGCACCCTGTCTCATGCATTGAACCTGGACTGGTGATCTGTCTCACATATGGTAATATGGTAATATACATGTTTCAGTACTATTCTCTCAAATCATCCCACCCTCTCCTTCTCCTACAGAGTCCAAAAGTCTGTTCTTTACATCTGTGTCTCTTTTGCTGTCTTGCATGTAGGGTCATCGTTACCATCTTTCTAAATTCCATATATATATATGCATTAATATACTGTATTGGTGTTTTTCTTTCTGACTTACTTCACACTGTATAATAGACTCCAGTTTCATCCATCTCATTAGAACTAATTCAAATGTATTCTTTTTAATAGCTGAGTAATATTCCATTGTGTGTGTGTACCACAGCTTTATTATTCATTCGTCTGCCAATGGGCATCTAGGTTGCTTCCATGTCCTAGCTATTGTAAACAGTGCTGCAATGAACACTGGGGTACATGTGTCTCTTTCAATTCTGGTTTCCTCAGTGTGTATGCCCAGAAGTGGACTTGTTGGGTCATAAGGCAGTTCTGTTTCCAGTTTTTTAAGGAATCTCCACACTGTTCTCCATAGGGGCTGTACTAGTTTGCATTCCCATCAACAGTGTAAGAGGGTTCCCTTTTCTCTGTACCCTCTCCAGCATTTATTGTTTGTAGACTTTTGGATAGCAGCCATTCGGACAGGCATGAGATGGTACCTCATTGGGGTTGTGATTTGCATTTTTCTGATAATGAGTGATGTGAGCATCTTTTCATGTGTTTGTTAGCCATCAGTGTGTCTTCGTTGGAGAAATGTCTGTTTAGTTCTTTGGCCAATTTTTTTTTGATTGGGTAGTTTGTTTTTCTGGAATTGGGCTGTAGGAACTGCTTGTATATTTTTGAGATTAACTCTTTGTCATTTGCTTCATTTGCTATAATTTTCTCCCATTCTGAAGGCTGTCTTTCACCTTGCTTATAGTTTCCTTTGTTGTGCAAAAGCTTTAAGTTTAATTAGTCTCATGTGTTTATTTTTGCTTTTATTTCCATTACTCTGGGAGGTGGGTTATAGAGGATCCTGCTGTGATTTATTTCAGAGAGTGTTTTGCTTATGTTTTCTTCTAGGAGTTTTATAATTTCTGGTCTTACATTTAGATCTTTAATCTATTTTGAGTTTATTTTTGTGTATGGTGTTAGAAAGTGTTCTAGTTTCATTCTTCTACAAGTGGTTGACCAGTATTTCCAGCGCCACTTGTTAAAGAGATTGTCTTTTCTCCATTGTATATTCTTGCCTCCTTTGTCAAAGATAATGTGTCCATAGGTGTGTGGGTTTATCTCTGGGCTTTCTATTTTGTTCCATTGATCTGTATTTCTGTCTTTGTGCAAGTGCTATACTGTCTTAATGACTGTAGCTTTGTAGTATAGCCTGAAGTCAGGTAGGTTGATTTCTTCAGTGCCATTCTTCTATCAAGATTGCTTTGGCTATTTTAGGTTTTTTGTATTTCCATACAAATTGTGAAATTATTTGTTACAGTTCTCTGAAAAATACCATTGGTAGCTTGATAGGAATTGCATTGAATCTATACATTGCTTTGGGTAGTGTACTCATTTTCACTATATTGATTCTTCCAATCCATGAACATGGTATATTTCTCCTCTATTTGTGTCATCTTTCATTTCTTCCTCAGTGTTTTATAGTTTTTTTTTATGTATAGATCTTTTGTGTATTTTTAAGGTAGATTTATTCTTAAATATTTTATTCTTTTTGTCACAATGGTGAATGGAATTGTTTCCTTAATTTCTCTTTCTGTTTTCTCATTGTTAGTGTATAGAAATGCAAGGGATTTCTGTGTGTTAATTTTATAACCTGCAACTTTACTATATTCATTGATTAGCTCTAGTAATTTTCTGGTGGTGTCTTTAGGGTTTTCTATGTAGAGGATCATGTCATCTGCAAACAGTGGAATTTTACTTCTTCTTTTCCAATCTGTATTTCTTTTATTTCTTTTTTCTTTTCTGATTCTTTTCTGATTGCTGTGGCTAAAACTTCCAAAACTGTGTTGAATAGTAGTGGTGAGAGTGGGGACCCTTGTCTTGTTCCTGACTTTACGGGAAATGCTTTCAATTTTTCACCATTGAGGATAATGTTTGCTGTGGGTTTATCAAATATGGCTTTTATTATGTTGAGGCATGTTCCTTCTATGCCTGCTGTTTTGAGTTTTTTTTTTTTTTTTTATCATAAATGGGTGTTGAATTTTTTCAAAGGCTTTCTCTGTGTCTATTGAGATAATCATATGGTTTTTACCTTTCAATTTGTTAATGTGGTGTATCACATTGATTGATTTGAGGATATTGAAGAATCCTTGCATTCCTGCCTGGGATAAAGCCCAATTGGTCATGGTTTTTTTTTTTTTTTTTTTTAAATATGTTGTTGGATTCTGTTTGCTAGAATTTTGTTGAGAATTTTGCATCCATGTTCATCAGTGATAATGGCCTGTAGGTTTTTGTGTGTGTGTGTGTGTGGCATCTTTGTCTGGTTTTGGTATTAGGGAAATTGTGGCCTCATAGAATGAGTTTGGGAGTTTACCTTCCTCTTCAATTTTCTGGAAGAGTTTGAGTAGGATAGGTGTTAGCTCTTCTCTAAAATTTTAGTATAATTCACCCGTGAAGCCGTCTAGTCCTGAGCTTCTGTTTGTTGGAAGATTTTTTATTACAGTTCAATTTCCATGCTTGTGATGGGTCTGTTAAGATTTTCTCTCTCTTCCTGGTTCAGTTTTGGAAGGTTATACTTATCTAAGAATTTGTCTCTTTCTTCCAAGTTGTCCATTTTATTGGCATATAGTTTCTGATAGTAGTCTCTTATGAGCCTTTGTATTTCTGTGTTGTCTGTTGTGATTTCTCCATTTTCATTTCTCATTTTGTTAATTTGATTATTCTCCCTTTTATTCTTGATGAGTCTGGCTAATGGTTTGCCCATTTTATTTATCTTCTCAAATAATCAGCTTTAGCTTTGTTGATTTTTGCTATGGTCTCCCTGGTTTTTTTCATTTAATTCTGCCCTAATTTTTATGATTTCTTTCCTTCTACTAACCCTGGGGTTCTTAATTTCTTCTTTTTCTAGTTGCTTTAGGTGTAAAGTTAGGTTATTTATTTGATTTTTCTCTTGTTTCTTGAGGTAAGTTGTATAGCTATGAACCTTCCTATTTGCACTGCTTTTATGAATCCCATAGGTTTTGAGTTGTTGTGTTTTCATTTTCATTTATTTCTATGTATATTTTGATTTCTCCTGTGATTTGTGGTTGTTCAGAAGTGTGTTGTTTAGCCTCCATATGTTTGTATTTTTAATTTTTTTTTTCCTTTCAGCTCAGTTCAGTTCAGTTCAGTCACTCAGTTGTGTCCGACTCTTTGCAACGCCATGAATTGCAGCACACCAGGCCTCCCTGTCCATCACCAACTCCAGGAGTTCACCCAAACTCATGTCCATCGAGTTGATGATGCCATCCAGCCATGTCATCCTCCTCGTCCCCTTCTCCTCCTGCCCCAATCCCTCCCAGCATCAGAGTCTTTTCCAATGAGTCAACTCTTTGCATGAGGTGGCCAAAGTACTGGAGTTTCAGCTTTAGCATGAGTCCTTCCAAAGAACACCCAGGACTGATCTCCTTTAGACATCTAATCTTACCATATTGTGATCAGAAAAGATGCTTGAAATGATTTCAATTTCTTTTAATTTACCAAGGCTAGATTTATGACCCAGGATGTGATCTATCCTAGAGAATGTTCTCTGTGCACTTGAGTAAAAGGTGCATTTAAGAAATTCATTATTTTGGGGTGAAATGTACTATAGACATCAATTAGATCTAACTGATCCATTGTATCATTTAGAGCTTGTGCTTCCTTGATAATTTTCTGTTTAGATGATCTATCCATAGGTGTGAGTGGGGTATTAAAGTCTCCCACTATTATTGTGTTACTGTTAATTTCCCCTTTCATCCTTGTTAGCATTTGCCTTACATAATGAGGTGCTCCTATGTTGGGTGCATATATATTTGTAATTGTTATGTCTTCTTGGACTGATCCTTTGATCATTATGTAGTGTCCTTCTTTGTCTCCTTTCATGGCTTTTATTTCAAAGTCTGTTTTATCTGATATGAGTATTGCTGCTTTCTTTTGGTCTCTATTTGTGTGAAATATCTTTTTCAGTCCTTCACTTTCAGTATGTATTTGTTCCTTGTTTTGAGATGGGTCTCTTGTAGGCAGCATGTATGGGGGTCTTGTTTTTGCATCCATTCACCTGGTCTTTTGTTTTTGGTTGGGGCATTTTACCCATTTACATTTAGGGTAATTACTGATAAGTATGGTCCCATTGCCATTTACTTTGTTGTTTTGGGTTCGAGTTTATAAACCTTTTCTGTGTTTCCTGTCTAGAGAAGGCCCTTTAGCATTTGTTGAAGAGTTAGTTTGGTGGTTCTGAATTCTCTCAGCTTTTGCTTCTCTGTAAAGCTTTTGATTTCTCCTTCATATTTAAATGAAATCCTTGCTGGGTATAGTAATCTGGGTTGTAGGTTTTTCTCTTTCATCACTTTAAGTATGTCCTACCATTCCCTTCTGGCCTGAAGAGTTTCTATTGAAAGATCAGCTATTATTTTTCTGGGGATCCCCTTGTGTGTTATTTGTTGCTTTTCCGTTGCCACCTTTAATGTTTGCTCTTAGTGTTTGATCTTCATTAATTTGATTAATATGTATGTTGGGGTGTTTCACCATGGGTTTATCCTGTTTGAGACCCTCTGGGTTTCTTGGACTTGGGTGGCTATTTCCTTCCCCATTTTATGGAATTTTCAACTATTATCTCCTGAAGTATTTACTCATGGTCTTTCTTTTTGTCTTCTTCTGGGATTCCTATGAATCAAATGTTGGGGGTTTATCATTGTCCCAGAGGTCTCTAAGGTTGTCCTCATTCCTTTTAACTTTTTTTTCCCTCTCAGCTTCATTTATTTCCACTATTCTATTTTCCACCTAACTTATCCTATCTTCTGCCTCAGTTATTCAACTGTTGGTTTCTCCAGAGTGCTTTTGATCTCCTTTATTGCATTATTCATGATTGATTGACTCTTTTTTATTTCTTCCACGTCCTTGTTAAACATTTATTGCATCTTCTCAATCCTTGTCTCTAGTCTATTTATCTGTAACTCCATTTTGTTTTCAAGAATTTGGATCATCTTTACTATTATTATTCTGAATTCTTTTTCAGGTAGACTCCCTAGCTACCCCTCTTTTGTTTGGTTTGGTGGGCATTTTTTGTGTTCCTTTACATGATTAATATTTCTCTGCTTTTTCATTTTGTTGAGATTGCTGTTTGGGGTGACCTTTCTGTATGCTGGAAGTTTGTGGTTCCTCTTTATTTTTGAGGTTTCTCCCTGTGGGTGGGATTGGACTAGTGGCTTGTCAACATTTCCTGGTTAGGGAAGCTTGTATCAGTGTTCTGGTCCGTGAAGCAGGGTCTCTTCTCTCTGGAGTGCAATGAAGTGTCCAGCAGTGAATTTTGAAGTTCTATCAGTTTGGTGTAACTTTGGACAACCTATATTTTAATGCTCAAGCCTATGTTCCTGCATTGCTGGAGAATTAGCGAGGTATGTCTTGTCTGGAACTTGTTGGCTCTTGGGTGGAGCTTGCTTTCAGTGTAGGTAAGGAGGCTTTTGGATGATCTCTTGTCAATTAATGTTCCCTGGTGTCAGGAGTTCTCTGGTGGTCTCAAGTTTTGGATTTAAGCCTCCTGCCTCTGGCTTTCAGTCTTATTCTTACAGTAGCCTCAAAACATCTCCATCCATACAGCACTGATGATAAAACATCTAGGTTAATGGTGAAAAGATTGTCCACAGTGAGGGACACCCAGAGAGGTTCAAAGAGTTATATGGAGAAGAAAGGTGAGAGCAGGGAGATAGTGGTGGCAAGGAGGAGAAGAGGGGAAATAAAAAGGGGAGAGAGCAATCTAGCCAGTAATCAGTTCCCTAAGTCTTCTACAAAGTCTGGAACACCCAGAGAGATTCACAGAGTTAAGTAGAGAAGAGAAGGTGGAGGGAGGACATAGAGGTGACCTGGGGTAGAAAAGGGAGAGTCAAAAGGGGAGAGAGCAATCAAGCCAGTAATCACACCCCTAAGTAAAAATGGATACTGAAGATTAGATTCTTAAAGGTACAAAATTGATAACAAGTACCAAAAAGCAAAGATTAAAAATTGAGTAGAGGTTAGACTCTCAAAAATGCAATATTAAAAATGTAAAACAAAATCAATCACAAAAGTTATAAAAATATATATGTGAAATTTGTTTTAAAAATATGGTCTTTTTTTGCAGGGTCTGGAGAAGGGAATGGCAAACCACTTCAGTATTCTTGCCTCAAAACCACATGAACAATATGAAAAGGCAAAGAGATAGGACAGTGAAAGATGAACTCCACAGGTCAGTAGTTGCTCGATATGTTACTGGAGATCAGCGGAGAAACAACTTCAGAAAAAATGAAGGGATGGAGCCAAAGCAAAAAACAACACCCAGTTGTGGATGTGACTGGTGATAGAAGGAAGGTCCGATGGTGTAAAGAGCAATATTGCATAGGAACCTGGAGTGTTAGGTCCCTGAATCAACACAAATTGGAAGTGGTCAAACAGGAGATGTCAAGAGTGAACATCAACATTCTAGGAATCAGCAAACTAAGATGGACTGGAATGGGTGAATTTAATTCAGATGACCATTATATCTACTACTGCGGGCAGGAATCCCTTAGAAGAAATGGAGTAGCCATCATGGTCAACAAAAGAGTCCAAAATGCAGTACTTGGATGCAATCTCAAAAATGACAGAATGATCTCTGTTCATTTCCAAGGCAAACCATTCAATATCACAGTAATCCAATTCTATGCCCCAACCAATAAAGCTGAAAAAGCTGAAGTTGAATGGTTCTATGAAGACCTATAAGACCTTCTAGAACTAACAGCCAAAAAAGATGTCCTTTTCATTATAGGGGACTGGAATGCAAAAGTAGGAAGTCAAGAAACACCTGGAGTAACAGGCAAATCTGGCCTTGGAGTACAGAATGAATCAGGGCAACGGCTAACAGAGTTCTGTCATGAGAACGCAGTGGTCATAACAAACACCCTCTTCTCAAAACACAAGAAAAGATTCTATACATGGACATCACCAGATGGTCAACACTGAATTAAACTGATTATGCTCTTTTGCAGCCAAAGATGAAGAAGCTCTGTACAGTCAGCAAAAACAAGACTGGGAGTGGACTATGGCTCAGATCATGAACTCCTTATTGCCAAATTCAGACTTAAATTGAAGAAAGTGGGGATAACCACTAGACCATTCAGGTATGACCTAAATCAAATCCCTTATGACTATACAGTGGAAGTGAGAAATATATTTAAGGGACTATATCTGATAGACAGAGTACATGACACACTATGGATGGGGGTTCATGACATTGTACAGGAGACAGGAATCAAAACCATCCCCCCAAAAAAGAAATGCAAAAAAGCAAAATGCCTGTCTGAGGAGGCCTTACAAATAGCTGTGAAAAGAAGGGAAGCAAAAAGCAAAGAAAAAAAAAAAAAAAAGAAAGATATACCAATTTTAATGAAGAGTTCCAAAGAATAGCAAGGAGAATAAGAAAGCCTTCCCCAGCAATCAATGCAAAGAAATAGAGGAAAACAATAGAATGGGAAAGACTAGAGATCTCTTCAAGAAAATTAGAGATACCAAGGGAACATTTCATGCAAAGATGGGCTCAATAAAGGGCAGAAATTGTATGGATCTAACTGAGGCAGAAGATATTAAGAAGAGATGGCAAGAATACACAGAAGAATAGTACACAAAGATCATCATGACCAAGATAATCATGAAGGTGTGATCACTCACAGTCACCTAGAGCTGGACATCCTGGAATGTGAAGTCAGGTGGGCCTTAGGAAGCATCACTATGAACAAAGCTAGTGGGGGTGATGAAATTCCAGTTGAGCTACTTCAAATCCTGAAACATGATGCTGTGAATGTGCTGCACTCCATATGTCAGCAAATTTGGAAATCTCAGCAGTGGCCAAAAGACTGGAAAAGGTCAGTTTTCATTCCAATCCCAAAGAAAGGTAATGCCAAAGAATGCGCAAACTACCACACAATTGAACTCATTTAACGCTAGTAAATGGTCAAAATTCTCCAAGCCAGGCTTCAGCAATACGTGAACCATGAACTTCCTGATGTTCAAGCTGGTTTTAGAACAGGCAGAGGAACCAGAGATCAAATTGCCAACATCCACTGGATCATGGAAAAAGCAAGAGAGTTCCAGAAAAACATCTATTTCTGCTTTATTGACTATGCCAAAGCCTTTGACTGTGTGGATCACAATAAACTGTGGAAAATTCTGAAAGAGATGGGAATACCAGACCATCTGACCTGCCTCTTAAGACACCTATATGCAGGTCAGGAAGCAACAGTTAGAACTGGATATGGAACAGCAGACTGGTTCCAAATAGGAAAAGGAGTACTTCAAGGCTGTATATTGTCACCCTGCTTACTTAACTTCTATGCAGAGTACATCATGAGAAACGCTGGACTGCGAGAAACACAAGCTGGAATCAAGATTGCTAGGAGAAATATCAATAACTTCGGATATGCAGATGACACCACCCTATGGCAGAAAGCAAAGAACTAAAGAGCCTCTTGTTGAAAGTGAAAGAGGAGAGTGAAAAAGTTGGCTTAAAGCTCAACATTCAGAAAACAAAGATCATAGCATCCAGTCCCACCACTTCATGGCAAATAGATTGGGAAACAGTGGAAACAGTGGCTGACTTAATTTTTTGGGGCTCCAAAATCACTGCAGTTGGTGATTGCCACCATGAAATTAAAAGACGCTTACTCCTTGGAAGGAAAGTTATGACCAACCTAGACAGCATATTAAAAAGCAGAGATGTTACTTTGTCAACAAAGGTCCATCTAGTCAAGGCTATGGTTTTTCTAGGTCATGTATGGATGTGAGAATTGGACTATAAAGAAAGCTGAGCACCAAAAAGTTGAGGTTTTTTAACTGAAGAGTTGGAGAAGACTCTTGAGAGTCCCTTGGACTGCAAGGCGATCCTACCAGTCCATCCTAAAGGAGATCAGTCCTGCGTGTTCATTGGTAGGACTGATGTTGAAGCTGATACTCCATTACTTTGCCCACCTGATGCGAAGAACTGACTCATTTGAAAAGACCCTGTTGGTGGGAATGCAAACTAGCACAGCCACTATGGAGAACAGTGTGGAGATTCCTTAAAAAACTGGAAATAGAACTGCCTTATGACCAAGCAATCCCACTGCTGGGCATACACACTGAGGAAACCAGAATTGAAAGAGACACGTGTACCCCAATGTTCATCGCAGCATTGTTAATAATAGCCAGGATATGGAAGCAACCTATATGTCCATCAGCAGATGAGTGGCTAAGAAAGCTGTGGTACATATACACAATGGAGTATTACTCAGCCATTAAAAAGAACACATTTGAATCAGTTCTAATGAGGTGGATGAAACTGGAGCCTATTATACAAAGTGAAATAAGCCAGAAAGAAAAACACCAATATAGTATACTAACGCATATATATGGAATTTGGAAAGATGGCAACAATAACCCTGTATACGAGACAGCAAAGAGAAACGGATGTATAGAACAGTCTTTTGGACTCTGTGGGAGAGGGAGAGGGTGGGATGATTTGGGAGAATGGCATTGAAACATGTATAATATCATGTATGAAATGAGTCGCCAGTCCAGGTTCGATGCACGATACTGGACGCTTGGGGCTGGTGCACTGGGATGACCCAGAGGATGGTACGGGGAGGGAGGAGGGTTCAGGATGGGGAACACGTGTATACCTGTGGTGGATTCATGTTGATATATGGCAAAACCAATACAAAAATGTAAAGTTAAAAAATTTTTTTTCTAACAAGAAAAAAAAATAAAATGAATTCAAAACCATTAAAAAAAAAAAAAAAAGACCCTGATGCTGGGAAAGATTGAGAGCAGGAGGAGAAGGTGATGACAGAGAATGAGATGGTTGAATGGCATTACCGACTCAATGGATATGGGTTTGGATAAACTCCGTGAGTTGGTGATGGACAGAGAGGCCTGGCTTGCTGTGGTTCATGGGGCCGCAAAGAGTCGGACACGACTGAGTGACTGAACTGAACTGAACTGAATGTAAATAGTGTTTTTTTTTTTTTTTAATTACAAATTCCATTTGTTCTGTTTCTGTATATTGTAAAGCAATTGACTATTATATTAAACCTTGTATCCTGCAGTCTTGACATAAGTGCTTACTAGTTTCAGGATTTTATATTATTTTTGACTCTTTTCGATTTTCTACATAGATGATCATGTCATATATAAAGGACAGATTTATATCTTCCATGCCAATCTGAGTACTTTTGTTTATTTTTACTGACTTCTGCATTAGCTACAATTTCTTGTTGAATAGTAATAATGAGAAGGATATCCTTCAGTTCAGTTCAGTCGCTCAGTTGTGTCCAACTCTTTGCGACCCCATGAATCACAGCACGCCAGGCCTCCCTGTCCATCACCAACTCCTGGAGTTCATTCAAACTCATGTCCATCGAGTTGGTGACGCCATCCAGCCATCTCATCCTCTGTCGTCCCCTTCTCCTCCTGCCCCCAATCCCTCCCAGCATCAGAGTCTTTTCCAATGACTCAACTCTTCGCATGAGGTGGCCAAAGTACTGGAGTTTCAGCTTTAGCATCATTCCTTCCAAAGAAATCCCAGGGCTGATCTTCAGAACAGACTGGTTGGATCTCCTTGCAGTCCAAGGGACTCTCAAGAGTCTTCTCCAACGCCACACTTCAAAAGCATCAATTCTTCAGTGCTCAGCCTTCTTCACAGTCCAACTCTCACATCCGTACATGACTACAGGAAAAACCATAGCCTTGACTAGACGAACCTTTTTTGGCAAAGTAATGTCTCTGCTTTTGAATATGCTATCTAGATTGGTCATAACTTTCCTTCCAAGGAGTAAGCGTCTTTTAATTTCATGGCTGCCGTCACCGTCTGCAATGATTTTGGAGTCCAGAAAAATAAAGTCTGACACTGTTTCCACTGTTTCCCCTATCTATTTCCCATGAAGTGATGGGACCGGATGCCATGATCTTCGTTTTCTGAATGTTGAGTTTTAAGCCAACTTTTTCACTCTCCACTTTCACTTTCATCAAGAGGCTTTTTAGTTCCTCTTCACTTTCTGGCGTAAGGGTGGTGTCATCTGTATATCTGAGGTTATTGACATTTCTCCCATCAATCTTGATTCCAGCTTGTGTTTCTTCCAGCCCAGCGTTTCTAAATGATGTACTCTGCATAGAAGTTAAACAAACAGGGTGACAATGTACAGCCTTGACATACTCCTTTTCCTATTCGGAACCAGTCTGTTGTTCCATGTCCAGTTCTAACTGTTGCTTCCTGACCTGATACAAATTTCTCAAGAGGCATATCAGGTCTGGTATTCCCATCTCTTTCAGAATTTTCCACAATTCCTTGTGATCCACACAGTCAAAGGCTTTGGTATAGTCAATAAAGCAGAGATAGATGTTTTTCTGGAACTCTCTTGCTTTTTCCATGATCCAGTGGATGTTGACAATTTGATCTCTGGTTCCTCTGCCTTTTCTAAAAGCAGCGTGAACATCAGGAAGTTCACGGTTCACGTATTGCTAAAGCCTGGCTTGGAGAATTTTGAGCATTACTTTACTAGCATGTGAGATGAGTGCAATTGTGTGGTAGTTTGAGCATTCTTTGGCATTGCCTTTCTTTGGGATTGGAATGAAAACTGACCTTTTCCAGTCCTGTGGCCACTGCTGAGTTTTCCACATTTGCTGGCATATTGAGTGCAGCACTTTCACAGCATCATCTTTCAGGATTAGAAATAGCTCCACTGGAATTCCATCATCTCCACTAGCTTTGTTCGTAGTGATGCTTTCTAAGGCCCACTTGACTTCACATTCCAGGATGTCTGGCTCTAGGTCAGTGATCACACCATCGTGATTATCTGAAGATCTTTTTTGTACAGTTCTGTGTATTCTTGCCACCTCTTCTTAATATCTTCTGCTCCTTTTAGGTCCGGACCATTTCTATCCTTTATAGAGCCCATCTGTGCATGAAATGTTCCCTTGGTATCTCTAATTTTCTTGAAGAGATCTCTAGTCTTTCCCATTCTGTTGTTTTCCTCTATTTCTTTGCATTGATATCCTAATATTAGAGGGAAAGCTTTGAGTTTCTCACCATTATGTATGATGTCTGTGATAGTACTTTGTTGTAGGCAGTTTATCAGGTTAAGGTGTATTTTAATTTTCATTTAGCTCAAAATATCTGTTAATTTCATTTGAGGTTTCTTTCATCCATGTATAATTTAATACCATTTTAAAAAGTCTCTAAGTACTAGGGGATTTTCTGTTATTGATTTCTATTTTAATTCCTTGTTTTCTGAGTGCAGACACTGTATTATTTCCATGCTTTTAAATTTGTGGAAGTGTGGCTTATAGCCCTGACTGTGGTCTGTTTTGGTGAATGTTACATGTGAGCTTGAGAAGGACATTCATTCTGTTGCTGGATAAAGTGCTATTGGAAGGACTGGTGGTGATGCTCAAAGTGCCAGTACTTTGGCCACCTAATGCAAAAAGCCAACTCATTGGAAAAAAAACCCTGATGCTGGGGAAGATTGAAGGCAAAATAAGAGGGTGGCAGATAATGAGACTCACTGGAAAAGACCCTGATGCTGAGAAAGATTGAAGGCAAGAGTAGAAGAGGATGGCAGAAAACGAGATGGTTAGATAGTATCACTGCCCCAATGGACATGAATTTGAGGAAACTCTGGGAGAGAATTTAGGACAGAGGAGCCTGTAATGCTACGTTCCATGAGGTTGCAGAGGGTCAGACACAACTTAGCAACTGAACAACAGCAACAACAGTATGGAGTGGCAACTTCCAAGTCTGTAAATGTAGAATTAGAAACCTAACATTTGTCATTGCAATTTCAAATAGAAAAATCTCAGGCAAAATTTTGAGGGATTGAAGACAGTGTGTTGTTTTAATAGATAAAATCAAACATGGATAATTTGATTAAAACTTTAAAAAAAGTTCTAGAAGCTTGTTACCATGGAAATATTTATTTTTAAATTAAAGCAATTAGGAGGATTCAAAATTCAGTTTAGAATAATTTTAAGTAAACTTTGTTGATCTCTTGCTTCCATTTCCTAATATATTATATTTGCAATCTTCACTGAAATAATACATACATATATATAAGTAAGGAGAAGGCCATGGCACCCCATTCCAGTACTCTTGCCTGGAAAATCCCATGGACGGAGGAGCCTGGTAGGCTGCAGTCCATGGGGTTGCTAGGAGTCAGACACGACTGAGCGACTTCACTTTTACTTTTCACTTTCATGCATTGGAAAAGGAAATGGCAACCTACTACAGTGTTCTTGCCTGGAGAATCCCAGGGATGGGGGAGCCTGGTGGGCTGCCGTCTATGGGGTCGCACAGAGTCGGACACGACTAAAACGACTAGTGGCAGCAGCGCATATAAGGAAGGAGTAGCAATTTTTTAATTTCACTTTTCCACATTATTTTTTTTTAGTTTGAATGTTTTCATTATTGAATAGAGTGGCTCTCTGGCATATAGTATTCGTTTTTCATTAGTGAATTTTAAAAAGATGTTATTTATCAATATTTCAGGTGCATTTAAATAGATGAAACTGAAATATAATATAACCAAAGTCCTTTAACTCAGCATCCATCTCTCCTCCCTTTAGTATTTCTTCTTCTATATTTATGTATTTCTTCTATATGTATTTTTCTTCTATATTTACATATAATTCGTAAATTCTTTCACATCTTAAAATTTGAAATAAGTATTTTCATCTTGTTTATATTCTTTTACAAATATAGTTTTGGCTTAAACTTGTGTTTGAGATTCTCCCTAATTCTTTACATTTTCACACATTTATCTGAAGATGTGTTATCTTTATTTTTGCATAGTTTTATTGTTTGAGTATATCCCTTCAGATTTATCATTTCTTCTCTCTATTTTTTTTTTTTAATTCCACTCAATCTTTAAGCATGTAGGGGCAATTCCTCACTTAATAAGAAAATCTGCAGTTTGAAGGGCAAAGGGAACACATAAAAAAAGAGGAAACCTTACACCCACCTCTCCCCCAAAGAGGTTTTTCAAGCCTGTTGTTAGGTTGATTAAAATGTTCAGTGAAATTAAGTTTAATTTAAATCTCACTTGTGAAGAATATAACCTTTAAGAATTCAAACACAAGATAAAAGCAAGGTGAAGCAAATCATTAAATTTAGGTAACTCACATATAAATATTCAGCAGTCAGCACAGTCTAGCAATGTATTAGTTGAATTGTGTTCCCCAAAATTATTCGGGAGTTGGTGATGGACAGGGAGGCCTGGCATGCTACAGTCCATGGGATTGCAAAGAGTTGGACACGACTGAGAGACTGAACTGAACTGAACTGAAAATTATTCAAGAAATACTAGAAACAAAGGGAGAAAAATTAAATCAATAAAATTAGAAATGAAAATGGAGAGATCACAACAGACAACACAGAAATACAAAGGATCATAAGAGACTACTATCAACAATTATATGCCATTAAAATGGACAACGTGGAAGAAATGGACAAATTCTTAGAAAAGTACAACTTTCCAAAACTGGACCAGGAAGAAATAGAAAATCTTAACAGACCCATCACAAGCACGGAAATTGAAACTGTAATCAAAAATCTTCCAGCAAACAAAAGCCCAGGTCCAGATGGCTTCACAGCTGAATTCTACCAAAAATTTAGAGAAGAGCTAACACCTATCCTACTCAAACTCTTCCAGAAAATTGCAGAGGAAGGTAAACTTCCAAACTCATTCTATGAGGCCACCATCACCCTAATACCAAAACCTGACAAAGATGCCACAAAAAAAGAAAACTACAGGCCAATATCACTGATGAACATAGATGCAAAAATCCTTAACAAAATTCTAGCAATCAGAATCCAACAACACATTAAAAAGATCATACACCATGACCAAGTGGGCTTTATCCCAGGGATGCAAGGATTCTTCAATATCCGCAAATCAATCAATGTAATACACCACATTAACAAATTGAAAAATAAAAACCATATGATTATCTCAATAGATGCAGAGAAAGCCTTTGACAAAATTCAACATCTATTTATGATAAGAACTCTCCAGAAAGCAGGAATAGAAGGAACATACCTCAACATAATAAAAGCTATATATGACAAACCCACAGCAAACATTATCCTCGATGGTGAAAAATTGAAAGCATCTCCTCTAAAGTCAGGAACAAGACAAGGGTGCCCACTTTCACCATTACTGTTCAACATAGTTTTGGAAGTTTTGGCCACAGCAATCAGAGCAGAAAAAGAAATAAAAGGAATCCAAATTGGAAAAGAAGAAGTAAAACTCTCACTGTTTGCAGATGACATGATCCTTTACATAGAAAACCCTAAAGACTCCACCAGAAAATTACTAGAACTAATCAATGATTATAGCAAAGTTGCAGGATATAAAATCAACACACAGAAATACCTTGCATTCCCATACACTAATAATGAGAAAACAGAAAGAGAAATTAAGGAAACAATTCCATTCACCATTGCAACGGAAAGAATAAAATACTTAGGAATATATCTACCTAAAGAAACTAAAAACCTATATATAGAAAACTATAAAACACTTGTGAAAGAAATCAAAGAGGACACTAATAGATGGAGAAATATACCATGTTCATGGATTGGAAGAATCAATATAGTGAAAATGAGTATACTACCCAAAGCAATCTATAGATTCAATGCAATCCCTATCAAGCTACCAACGGTATTCTTCACAGAGCTAGAACAAATAATTTCACAATTTGTATGGAAATACAAAAAACCTCGAATAGCCAAAGCGATCTTGAGAAAGAAGAATGGAACTGGAGGAATCAACCTACCTGACTTCAGGCTCTACTACAAAGCCACAGTTGTCAAGACAGTATGGTACTGGCACAAAGATAGAAATATAGATCAATGAAACAAAATAGAAAGCCCAGAGATAAATCCACGCACATATGGACACCTTATCTTTGACAAAGAAGGCAAGAATATAAAATGTATTAAAGACAATCTCTTTAACAAGTGGTGCTGGGAAAACTGGTCAACCACTTGTAAAAGAATGAAACTAGAACACTTTCTAACAGCATACACAAAAATAAACTCAAAATGGATTAAAGATCTAAACGTAAGACCAGAAACTATAAAACTCCTAGAGGAGAACATAGGCAAAACACTCTCCGACATACATCACAGCAGGATCCTCTACAACCCACCTCCCAGAATATTGGAAATAAAAGCAAAAATAAACAAATGGGACCTAATTAAACTTAAAAGCTTCTGCACATCAAAGGAAACTACTAGCAAGGTGAAAAGACAACCTTCAGAATGGGAGAAAATGATAGCAAATGAAGCAACAGTCAAACAACTAATCTCAAAAATACACAAGCAACTCCTACAGCTCAACTCCAGAAAAATAAATGACCCAATCAAAAAATGGGCCAAAGAACTAAATAGACATTTCTCCAAAGAAGACATACAGATGGCTAACAAACACATGCAAAGATGCTCAACATCACTCATTATCAGAGAAATGCAAATCAAAACCACTATGAGGTACCATTTCACGCCAGTCAGAATGGCTGCGATCCAAAAGTCTAGAAGTAATAAATGCTGGAGAGGGTGTGGAGAAAAGGGAACCCTCTTACGCTGTTGGTGGGAATGCAAACTAGTACAGCCACTATGGAGAACAGTGTGGAGAGTCCTTAAAAAACTGGAAATAGAACTGCCTTATGACCAAAGCAATCCCACTGCTGGGCATACACACTGAGGAAACCAGAATTGAAAGAGACACGTGTACCCCAATGTTCATTGCAGCATTGTTAATAATAGCCAGGATATGGAAGCAACCTATATGTCCATCAGCAGATGAATGGCTAAGAAAGCTGTGGTACATATACACAATGGAGTATTACTCAGCCATTAAAAAGAACACATTTGAATCAGTTCTAATGAGATGGATGAAACTGGAGCCTATTATACAGAGTGAAGTCAGCCAGAAAGAAAAACACCAATACAGTATACTAACGCATATATATGGAATTTAGAAAGATGGTAACAATAACCCTATGTATGAGACAGCAAAAGAGACACTGATGTATAGAACATTCTTATGGACTCTATGTGAGAGGGAGAGGGTGGGATGATTTGGGAGAATGGCATTGAAACATGTATAATATCATGTATGTAATGAGTTGCCAGTCCAGGTTCGATGCACAATACTGGATGCTTGGGCTTGGTGCACTGGGACGACCCAAAGGGATGGTATGTGGAGGGAGGAGGGAGGAGGGTTCAGGATGGGGAACACATGTATACCTGTGGAGGATTCATTTCGATATTTGTCAAAACTAATACAATATTGTAAAGTTTAAAAATAAAATAAAATTTAAAAAAAAAGAAAGAAAAAAAAAAAAAAAGAAATACTAGAATGGTAGTTTCTTAACACAAAATTTGAAAATCCTACAGATTATTTCTTGTAGATCTGAGTACTGGTCCTTTCCCTTAGTACCATGTGTCCTTCAACAAACTATTTAATGTCACTAATCCTTTCCCCAGTGTTAGTTAAATTTGTTTTCAGTAATTATAGCAACAATAATTAATACCTAACCCAGACTTCATATATTTACTTTTTTGTGAAATGATATGTTTTATAAAGTGCTTAGCATATATTTGTACAAAATGAAGCATTCATCAGTTTTATAATTTTTAACTATTGTATAGATAACATTCTTTTATATTTTAAAAGTATAAATACCAAATGAGTAAATCAAGATAAGTAAAGGTTAGTTGCTCAGTTGTGTCCGACTCTTTGTGACCCCGTGGACTGTGGTCCACCAGGCTTCTCTGTCCATGGAATTTTCTAGGCAGAAGTACTGGAGTGGGTTGCTTTTTCCTTCTCCAGGGCATCTTCCTGACCAGGGATCCAACCAGGTTCTCCTGTATCACAGGCAGATTCTTTACCATTTGAGCCACCAGGGAAGCCCTTCTGAGCAAGTCATGGACCCCCCACTTATTGGACCAGGGAGGGACGAGTGTAAATATTGACCCAAATAGAACATAAAACTATTATCAATTTCTGGTTATGTTTAAAGATGTTTTCTGCAGTAAATATTAAGCAATGTTTTAGGCCACATTAATAGTGTGAAACTAACCCACCTCCAAGGAAAAAGGAAAACAAAGCAATAAGGTCAATGGAATAAAATGAATATAATCTAATAACGGGCCCCCAAATTAGAGAAATCTTATGGGTGTTTTTTATAAATAATGTTCAGTACGGTGGCTGGCCACTAAGATTCAAATATGTATGAATAGTTATCTGTTAGTAGCAAGTCCTTGATTAATTTTGTTTTCTTTAATTACCTGACTTTTGTAAATGTTACTTAAAGCATATAGTATCTTATACAACAAAAATAATATATTTTCATAACAGGTAGTGGACTATAAGTTGTCTCTTTGTTGTCAAAGTTTTGAGTAGATCCTGAAACTGAAAACATAAGATATTGAGTGCGTTATTTTCTATGGTGAATCATTTAACAACTAGGAGTTTTCTCTCAGTGACAGTTAAGAGCTCACAGAGTGAAAGTACAATCAACCAAAAATTTTACCATATTGTAAATGAGAGAGTATTGATAAATAAATAGGAAGAGAGGCAAGCCTATGAAGACAGTAAAAATATTAGAGGTTTCCTGGGGTTAAGGAGGAGGCAGGGATGAATAGAGATGAAATGATGAGTAGGGAGGAAGGTGGAGCATAGACAATTTTTGCTGCCTTGAAGCTATTCTGTATACAGTGGTAGATACATGCCATTATACATTTGTCAAAACTCATAGAATGAACAGTACCAAAGGTGATCTCTAATGTAATCAATGGATTCTGAATGATAATTGAGTTATCAATATGGGTTCACCAGTTGTAACAAATGTACTACTCTGGTGTAGAATGTCCATAGTGGGGGTGATTGTACATGTATGGGTACAGAAGGTATATGCAAACTCTGTATACTTCCCACACAGTTTTGCTTGAACCTAAAACTTCTCTAAGAATAAAGTTTATTAATTTAAAACAAGAAAGACATTTTTTTAATTTCTTGGTTTTATAGGAATAATGTATCTTATTAGATGCTTCCCCAGTCTTCCTGATGAAAGTGAAATGATGGCAGGAACGAATTGACTTGTACCCATTACAAGCAGAGGGAAGCAGTGTGCTAAGGAGAATCACTTTCAGATATTGAGTTTATCTTCAAGAGGGGAAATATGACTTATGCTACCCTGCTAGATGATTGCTGTTGCTGTGAAAAGGGGCTGACATGGTGAATAATGTTGGGTTTGATAGTTATTTTATGTCTTCTCATTTTAATTCCCTGATTGTTTCTTTTATTATACATTTTAAATTTATTTTATTAATGGTTTCCCTTGTGTTTCTTAACTTAAAGCAACCTAGTGCTAATTAAAACAACATTTAATGCTGATATAAATTGTTTATTAAAACTTTTCTCCAATAGCCATTCCCTACTCTCTACTTTGGGCTATTTTTTGTGCTATTATTTTAATATAAATTATATCTTTCTACAAAAATTCATCAAAATAGTTTATAATATTTTAGTTGTCATTTAAATCAAATAGAAGAACAAATGAGAAAATACATGTGTGTTTTTATATTTACCTATGTAGTTACCTTTACTAGTGTTTTTATTTCCTCAGAAAACTTGAGGTACTATCTAGTGTCCTTCCCTTTTATCTCAAAGAACTTCTTGTTAATTTCTTTGTGTGGTTGATTTGCTAGTGACAAATCATCTCCATTTTTGTTTATTTGGGACTATTTTAAATTCTCCATGTTTGAAGGATGTTTTTTCTAATAGAATTCATAGTTAATAGTATTTTTCTTTCTAGTAGTATATCATCATGCTAGTTTCTGGCCTCCATTATTTCTGATAAGAAGTCAGCTATTAATCTTATTGAGGATATTTTGTACTATGATAATAGTTCCTCTTTTGCTGCCTTTGAAATTTTCTTGTCATTGTCTTTTAGCGGTTTGATCATGAAGTGTCTTGGTAAAGATCTCATTGACCTTCTTAGATGTTAATACTGCAGTGAATACAGGGGTGCATATATCTTTTCTAATTAGTATTTTTCTTTCCTTCATGTAAATAGTCTTAAATGAAATTGCTGAATTATATGGTGATTCTATTTTTTTGTGAAACCACTGTATTGTTTTCCATAGTGGATGAACCAATTTATAATCCCACCAACAACATACAAGGGTTCCTTTTTCTCCATATCTTCCCTGACATATTTGTTTGTTGTGTTTTTGACAGTAGACATTCTGACAGATTTAAGCTGCTTTTGTGGCTTTAATTTACATTTTCCTGATGATTAGTGATATTGAACTTTTTTCATGTGTCTTTTGGCCCTCTATATGTCTTCTTTGGAAACACATCTATTCAGATTCTCTGCTCATTTTTTAATTGGATTCGTTGTTTTGATATTAAATTGTATGGATTTGTTATATATTTTGGATATTAGCCCTTTATCTAATATATTGTTTGCAAATATCTTCTCCCATTCAGTGGAGTGCCTTTTTTGTTTTTGTTGTTGATGATTTCCTTCATGAATCAAAGCATTTTGGAACTTTGGAACTAACAAGTTCCCTGTTAGTAGGTTCTTATTAGTTATTTTATAGGTGTATATATATTATATATGTATAACATTATACATATATTATATGTGTGTGTGTATGAGTCCCAGTCTTCCAGTTTATCCCTCCCGCCTGTACCTCCTGTTAACCACAAGTTTGTTTCCTACATCTGTAACTCTATTTCTGTTTTGTAAGTAAGTTTATTTATACTTTTTTTTGGTTCCACATATAAACAATATCATATGCTATTTGTCTTTCTCTGACTTACTTCACTCAATGTGACAATCTCTAGGTCCATTCATGTTGCTGCAGTGGTATTATTTTGTTCTTTTATAGCTAAGTAGTATTCCATTGTTTATGTGTATCATGTGTTCTTTGTTTATTCCTCTGTTGTTGGACATCAAATTGCTCTCATGTCCTGGCTATTGTAAATAGTGCTTCAGTGAACATTGGGACTGCATGTGTCTTTTCAAATTATGGTTTTCTCCAGATATATACCCAGGAGTGAGATTGCTAGATCATATGGTTGCTCTATTTTTTAGTTTTTTAAGAAACCTCTGTACTGTTCTCCATAGTGGCTGTACCAGTTTACATTCCCACCATCTGTTTAGGAAGGTTCTCTTTTTTCCCATACCCTCACCAGCATTGAATGATTGTAGATTTTTTGTTGATGGCCTTTCTGACTAGTATGAACATTTCTCTAGTAATTGATGATCTTGCATGGATTTTATGTGCTGTTTAGCCATCTGTAAGTCTTCTTCAAGAACTGTCTGCTTAAGTCTTCTGCCCATTTTTTTTATTGGGTTGCTTGTCTTTGGATAACTGAATTACATGAGCTGATTTTATATTTTCGAGATTAATCCCTTCTTGGTTGCTTCACTTGGAAATAATTGTGTAGATTAAGAAATGCTAGACTGGGAACTGCTCTGGTTCTACCTAACAGATTTTAAAATCAAGATTCAAAGTTATCAAATTTTAAAGGATAAAGGTCAAGGATTAAAAAAAAATCCACCAAAAAGATAAGAAACAGTGTCTGACATTCAGTCAAAAAATTACTAAGAATGTAGAGAAGGAGGAAATATGACTCTTAAGCAAAAGAAAAAGAAGTATTTCCAAAATAACCTAGAGGTATTTCAAAAAGAGCCCAGAGTTGATATGGATGTTAAAGTTAGTAAACAAGGATATTAAATACATTATAATGTACTTTCTTTTCAAAAAGATAAGTAGAGACATGGAAGGGATATGTATGTATATAGGGGGAGAGAGAGAGAGAGAAAAATAAAACTAGTAGATTACAGTGACTGAAATGAAAATACGCTGAATGTGATAATAGCAGATTAGACACAGCAGATGAAAAAATTAGTGAACTTGAACCAATAATCTTACTCTTAGATTTAAACCCCCTGGATATACATATGTACACAAAAGACATGTATAAACATGCTCATAGTGGCAATATCCTTAATACCCCCCAAATGGACAAAACCTGAGGATCCATATTCATTAAAGTACATCAATAAATTATGGTACATTTATAAAATGGAATAACAGAGAGTAACAAAAGTGAACAAAAATTTTTATCTCTAAGAACAAGAATTGATCTCGCAGTGCCTCCAAAATATCCAGATCCAAAATAATGCATTCAATATGGTACTATTCATATGAAGTTTGAAATAGGCAAATTGCTTAATAGTAGTAGAAATCAGAGTAGCGAGCACATTTTCTAGGGTAGTTGCTTTGAGAGGGCATAAATAGGAATTTGGTGGGCTGAAAAATTTGTTTTTTCATATAATTGTTGGTTGCATGAGTGTGATTGCTGTAATGAAGCTGGATTCTTGGGTATATCTGTAGATGAGAGTGGTAGGAACGTATTAGATGAAAAAGTGAGGTAAAAGAATATACTAGCACAGGAATTGAAAGGCCTTTTAAAAATTATTTATTTTAATTGGAGGCTAATTACTTTATAATATTATAGTGGTTTTTGCCATACAATATTGTAAAGTAATTAGTTGATTTCTCATAGATCTTTGTAATGTAGAAGACACCCAGTAGGTACTCCTTGACTTTTTTACCTGTCTTAAAAATTTCGTCATCCTGCAGAAATCTAAAATTTACTCCTGTCCTAAGTGTATTGAGAGACTCTATTAAAATAAAGCTAGTGACATTTCTCTAATGTTTTATTTCCCCAACAGTATTTTTATTTTTTGTCATCTTCCCATATTATGCATCATTCATGTCTTTGGGTACCTTCATATTTTACATAAAAAATCAAATGTCATGCTTCATATCATTTCTGTGGAAGAGTCAGTATCATTAAAAATTGTTGAGTGTCATATTTAGTTTGCTAGATTAAGAAAGATGGCTGTTAACTTTTAACAGGCCAGAATTTGGCGGGGAGAAATAGTCAGACTTTAGTTAGCATCAGTTAGCATCTGATCATTCTGCATATATTTTAGGTGTTTATTAGCAATTCTATTTGCACTGCATTAGCCCACTTTATTACATTTTCCAGTGTAATGTGAATTTCAGCTTTGTGATTGACAATTCTATTCTAATTCTCTTGTGAAAAATGTTCACAATACTTGACCATAAATTCTCAACACTTTTTTCTCTATATGAGCAGAATCTTCTTTTACTAAGTTTTTCTCTGAAAAAGGACATTTTATTATTTTCCTTGTACAAGCATAAGAAGTACACTTTTATTTTCCCCCAAATGGAATGAATATTAACCATATCAATGACATTCAATTAATCTAGTTAATTTATGCAAAATGTTGGTTTTCTTTATTTTTCAATACACTGTTATTGAGAAATTCTGACCATAAATTGTTAATGAATTTATATACAACGTATAATTATACTCTTATCCCAACCACCACACTGACATACACAGTCATACACATAAACATACATGTACACATACAAACACACACACACACACATACTTTACGATAGTGCCAGCTTCAATCTGTATGAAAATACTGCAGATTTTTCCATCGGCATAACATACATTTATATTTTGTTCCATTGGATATTTTTAGAGAGTGTAATTTGCATCTTCTGATTCTGTTTATATAAAATTCTGAATGCCAAAGTAATACATTAGCATTTTTGTATATAATAAATTATTAAAACATGAAAGAAAACAAATTGAACTTTCATGTATTACTCATGATTAGCATTTACTGAATTCCTTTTTATACATTCTTTTCTTAAAGACGTGCTTCCAGGAATTTTGATGCCAAGAACAGGCTCAAAGATGATCAAGTTGTTGCTGGAGTAGTACTATGCACTGCGAAATTATCTCAGTTGGTATTACCATCAAAGCTGTATTTTTTTCCTAGTGATATCTCTCTTCTTAAAAAAAAAAAAATGGGATTCCCTAGGAACATATTTTTCAGTGACAGGCTAAACATTCACTTGATCTGAAAAGTGTGAGACCCATACTATTTTCTGGCCTGTCCTTGCTTTGTTTTCATTAAATGTCATTGATAGTTAAGCTAACATCCCTGAGCACCTCATCGTCAGAATTTATCTATAAAATGAGAACTGAGTTTTCCCTCCTGGTTTTGTGAATTGTGTTTTACTGCTTATTTCTCTAACGTTAAAGGAAGATAATTAATATGAAAGTATATAAACGTTATGAGTAATACACAGATAAATGTTAATTAACTAACATTCCAGATATCAAATAATCAAATTATCTTCAAGCACTCTTTATATGATTATGTTATCTCATTCATGAAAGTGGGACATAAACATTGTTAGGTGTAAGTTTTCTGTTTTGTACAGATATCTAGAGGTTTGACAATACTGTACTTGAAAAGGAAAAACATCTTTTCAGAAACCTTTCAGAAGTACTTACCAAATATTTCTGTACTCTTCCTACTGAGTATCTTTTATCATCTACAGGCTGAGGTAGATATTTGACTTTCCTGTTTTTTATCTCCCACACTGCTTCACTCCTTTCCATTCTCAGAGTCCTCATTTGAGGGAGGCCAAGCCCTCAGAGACCATATTACCTGGTTCTCTATAAAGTAGGTTGGTGACTCTGCACTTTTTTTAAAGTAGATTTAACACTCAAAGTCTTCAGAATGGAACATCTACAAGAAAAACAAAACCTTGCTCCTACTTATGCTGAGTAGCTCATCAGAATAAAATCTACGTGTTAACTAAACCAAGAGATCTTTCTCCACCTAAACCAGGAAAAAAGTAACAAAGAAGGGGTGAAAGAGAAGGTGTTCAGACCATGCTACTCAGCTGTCCAGTTTATTTAAGGTTCCTCATGAATCTGAGAAAACTCTGGGAGATAGTGAAGGACAGGGAAGCCTGGTGTGCTGTAGTCAATGGGGTCTCTAAAATTCAGACAGGACTTATCGACTGAACAACAACAACCTGGTAACCTCGAAGTCTGGACAGGATATAATAGGAGACCTGCTCATCAGGTAACACTTTTCTACACTCTGTCTCCTCTATTTATCAGGTATGCATCAGCCACTTTCCCTGAATTATTAATATTCAGATCAGATCAGTTGCTCAGTCGTGTCCGACTCTTTGCGACCCCATGAATTGCAGGATGCCAGGCTTCCTGTCCATCACCAACCCCTGGAGTTCACTCAGACTCATGTCCATCGAGTCAGTGATACCATCCAGCCATCTTATCCTCTGTTGTCCCCTTCCCCTCCTGCCCCTGATCCCTCCCAGCATCAGAGTCTTTTCCAATGAGTCAACTCTTCGCATGAGGTGGCCAAAGGACTGGAGTTTCAGCTTTAGTATCATTCCTTCCAAAGAAATCCCAGGGCTGATCTCCTTCAGAATGGACTGGTTGGATCTCCTTGCAGTCCAAGGGACTCTCAAGTCTTCTCCAACACCACAGTTCAAAAGCATCAATTCTTCAGAGCTTAGCTTTCTTCACAGTCCAACTCTCACATCCATACATGACCACAGGAAAAACCATAGCCTTGACTAGACGAACCTTTGTTGGCAAAGTAATGTCTCTGCTTTTGAATATGCTATCTAGTTTGGTCATGGATCATGGAAAAAGCAAGAGAGTTCCAGAAAAACATCTATTTCTGCTTTATTGACTATGCCAAAGCCTTTGACTGTGTGGATCACAAGAAACTGTGGAAAATTCTGAAAGAGATGGGAATACCAAACCACCTGATCTGCCTCTTGAGAAATCTGTATGCAGATCAGGAAGCAACAGTTAGAATTGGACATGGAACAGCAGACTGGTTCCAAATAGGAAAAGGAGTTCATCAAGGCTGTATATTGTCACCCTGTTTATTTAACTTATATGCAGAGTACATCATGAGAAACGCTGGACTGGAAGAAAAACAAACTAGAATCAAGATTGCCAGGAGAAATATCAATAACCTCAGATATGTAGATGACACCACCCTTATGGCAGAAAGTGAAGAGGAACTCAAAAGCCTCTTGATGAAAGTGAAAGTGGAGAGTGAAAAAGTTGGCTTAAAGTTCAACATTCAGAAAATGAAGATCATGGCATCCGGTCCCACCACTTCATGGGAGATAGATGGGGAAACAGTGGAAACAGTGTCAGACTTTATTTTTCTGGGCTCCAAAATCACTGCAGATGGTGACTGCAGCCATGAACTTAAAAGATGCTTACTCCTTGGAAGGAAAGTTATGACCACCTAGATAGCATATTCAAAAGCAGAGACATTACTTTGCCAACAAAGGTTCATCTAGTCAAGGCTATGGTTTTTCCAGTGGCCATGTATGGATGCAAGAGTTGGACTGTGAAGAAGGCTGAGCACCGAAGAATTGATGGTTTTGAACTGTGGTGTTGGAGAAGACTTGAGAGTCCCTTGGACTGCAAGGAGATCCAACCAGTCCATTCTGAAGGAGATCAGCCCTGGGATTTCTTTGGAAGGAATGATACTAAAGCTGAAACTCCAGTCCTTTGGCCACCTCCTGTGAAGAGTTGACTCATTGGAAAAGACTCCAATGCTGGGAGGGATTGAGGGCAGGAGGAGAAGGGGACGACAGAGGATGAGATGGCTGGATGGCATCACTTACTCGATGGACGTGAGTCTGAGTGAACTCTGGGAGTTGGTGATGGACAGGGAGGCCTGGCTTGCTGCAATTCATGGGGTCACAAAGAGTCGGACACGACTGAATGACTGATCTGATCTAGGTTGGTCATAACTTTCCTTCCAAGGAGTAAGTGTCTTTTAATTTCATGGCTGCAGTCACTATCTGCAGTGATTTTGGAGCCCAGAAAAATAAAGTCTGACACTGTTTCCACTGTTTCCTGATCTATTTCTCATGAAGTGATGGGACTGGTTGCCATGATCTTCATTTTCTGAATGTTGAGCTTTAAGCCAACTTTTTCACTCTCCACTTTCACCTTCATCAATCAATTTTTAGTTCCTCTTCACTTTCTGCCATAAGGGTAGTATCATCTGCATATCTGAGGTTATTGATATTTCTCCCAGCAATCTTGATTCCAGCTTGTGTTTCTTCCAGTCCAGTGTTTCTCATGATGTACTCTGCATATAAGTTAAATAAACAGGGTGAAAATATACAGCCTTGATGTACTCCTTTTCCTATTTGGAACCAGTCTGTTGTTCCATGTCCAGTTCTAACTGTTGCTTCCTGACCTGCATACAAATTTCTCAAGAGGCAGATCAGGTGGTCTGGTATTCCCATCTCTTTCAGAATTTTCCACAGTTTATTGTGATAAGCCAACATTTTAGATTTAATCATTTGTCTTTATACTGTTATAAGCAGAGTAAGCAAAGAACAAAATAACTTTGACAGCTTTAAGTGGCAGTCATTTTGTTTTGGGATTATAATTGTAGTCTCTAAGGCATAAATTTCTATGTATTTATATTTGTCTCTTAAATTGCCTACATGGCCATCAGAACTTTCACTTATGGAGGGCATGATATAAGAAAGAATTCTGAGGCAGATAAGTCCAAAATGAATACCATATCTAGAGAGGTAGAATTCCCACATAATGTTTTAAAATACACATCTTATTTGCTATCATTTCTACCCTAAAGAGTCTTTTGTAGTGTGTTAATATTTGCACGTTAAGTTCATGTTTTCTGGGCATTAGCCAAAATTTTCAATGACCATTGGCAACATAGCTGCTTTTGTTTTAGAAAATAGTGTTTTTCTGAAGAATCTTCTCACCTTTTGGCTTTTTATAAAATCTTGGCAACAAGGAGTGGAGCAGATTAAGGATTAGAGAAGTTTAAAAGTTAAATTAAATACTTAGAAATGCAGCTGAAAGTTGTGGTTTTGACACAGAACTTTGATTACTCTAGTTACTAGCTTTAGTAACTTGAGCAAGTTATTTATCTTTTCTTTGTCTTTATATCCCCTATCTATAAAATGGTAACTCTAAAAATGCTCAGAGGATATTATAAAATTATATAAATTATTATTTATAAGATGCTTAGAACATCTTTAAAGGTTTTCTATATGTGTTTGTTAAATAAATCTTTTATTATACAAATCACTGTTATTCTAAATCATATGGTTTAGGATGATTATCTCATATAGAGTAGTTTTGCTCAAAATGCATCATTCACATTTGAGTTTATTAATTTTCAGAATAAATAATAACCCAGATTCATATTTGAATTTATTTTAAAAATTTGAAATTTAGATATGATAAAGGCATAGCAAATATTTCAATGTGAAAATATGTTTAAAAGTAATTCCACATAATATGGAGAAGGGCTGCCTTTTTAGGAGGAAATAATTCTCTATTGAAGTGATATAATCTCTTTCTAAATGCTAAGTAAGCTGTTAGAAATTAGTAAATCATTTATTGTTTCTGGGCTTCCAGTACATCTTATGTGAAATAAGGACTAAATTAGATGATCTTTAAAGTTACCCTTCCTTCAAAAATTCTCTGAATCCCTAATGTAAATGCATTAAGTTTGATAACTCTAAAATATTATGACCTCACTATAGATAATATTTTTATAACTTAAAAATATTTAAACCAATGTTTTTTATTCTAAGATATGTTTGACTTTCTTGTAGAAGACTGTTTATATAATTCCTGACTCTTCCTTAATAGTTGAAAAACATAAAAAAGCAGATGTTCACATCTTAATCAGTTATTTTATTTTGTTAATAATGTAGCTCTCTGATTAAAAATATGAAGAAAATATAAAGAAAATTTGGATAGAAAATAGGAAACAGAGAAAAGCAAGAATCCTATATGTTACAGTCTGAGATAAAATTGTATATAAATGAATTTTTTTTTCAACTTTTGTAAGCAAACAAATAAAGTAAAAAGTTTTCATGAAGCTTAGTTGCCTGGGCCTGTTTACATTACATATACATTCAATGAATTAAGTAGAGAAGTAGAAACAATCCACCACTGTATACAACTACAATAGAAAAAGTGTTCACAGACTTTCAAATACTTTTCCTCCTTTCTTAGTTTTATATCTTCACATAGTCTGTTCCTTTAAAGTATCCAACACAGTTTATTGAAGCTCTTTTATATGCCAAGCAATGTACTTTCCTGAATACATTTTGCCACTGAGTACCACCAAAGAAATATATAATGTTGCCTGTTTTTGAAAATGCTGTGAAGTTATTAAATATACATAAAAATGATACTGTTATTACATTGCAAATATTTTACTCATTATTCTCATTTCATTGATATTAACTATTATATCTTTCATTTTGAAGTTAATGCAACTGTACAAAGTAATTTATAATATAGTATATAGTCTTATATATGCTATATACAGAATATATATATCACACAATAAATAAAAGAATATATCCAGAACTAGAAACATTTTAATAAAGTTGCTAAAATCGAAGACAAGTAGATATTTTTAAAAGCAGTAGGATGAAAAAGACAGATTATATTAAATAAAGAATTTGTTGCTAGAGAACTTATATACACTACAAATTGGTTAAGCTAGAATTTTAATATTTGAAAAAAATGTTCAAGAATGACAGTGGGAATTCTGGCGAGATGGTGGTAGTGTTGTCATAGGTTACCTGAATTTTCTGTAAAACAGAATAAAGCATGTTAAAAAAAAATATCAAAATTGACAAGATCTTTCTATGAATCTAAATATATGAACATGGAGATAAAACACCAACAGTTATGTTTTACATATGTTTTTATTGAAAAGCATTATAATTCATCAATTTCTGAATAATTATGTTTGGAAATTTCTGATGGGCTAGTGAGGCTATCAGCAAAAACTGGGAAAGTATTTGCTTTCTTGAATTTGAAGGTGAGTATGGAGATAACTGGGAAATTCTGAATGAACTAGAGTGACCAGAGTGTCTTGGACCTGATATTTTAAATTCTATATACACACACACTCATGTGGCTCATATCATGAGCTCCTCATTGCAAAATTTCAGTCTTAAATTGAAGAAAGTAGGGAAAACCACTAGGCCATTCAGGTATGACCTAAATTATACTACTTATGATTATACAGTGGAGGTAATTAATAGATTCAAGGGATTAGATATGCTAGACAGAGTGCCTGAAGAACTATGGATGGAGGTTCATAACATTGTACAGAGGTAGTAACCAAAATCATCTCCAAGAAAAAGAAATACAAGAAGACAGAGTGGTTGTCTGAGGGGGCCATACAAATAGCTGAGAAAAGAGAAGCAAAAGGCAAAGGAGAAAAGGGAAAGATACAGCCAAGTGAATGCAGAGTTCCAGAGAATAGAAAGGAGAGATAAGAAAGTCTACTTAAGTGAACAGTGCAGAGAAATAGAGGAAAACAATAAAATGGGAAAGACTAGACATTTCTTCAAAGAAATTAGAGATATGAAGGAAATATTTCATGCAAAGATGGGCAAATAAAGGGCAAAAACAGCGAAGACCTAACAGAAGCAGAAGAGAATAAGAAAAGGCGGCCAGAATACACAGAAGTATACAGAAAAGGTATTAATGACCTGAATAACCATGATGGTTATTACCTTGAGCCAGACATCCTGGAATGCAAAGTCAAGTAGGTCTTAGGAAGCATTACTATGAGCAAAGCTAGTGGAGAGTGGAGGTGATGAATTCCAGCTGAGCCATTTTAGATCCTAAAAGATGATGCTGTTAAAGTGCTGCACTCAATATACCAACAAATTTGAAAAACTCAGAAGTGGCCAAAGAACTGGAAAAGGTCAGTTTTCATTCAAATCTCAAAGAAAAGCAATGCCAAAGAATGTTCAAACTACTGTACAATTGGGCTCATGTCACATGGTAGCAAGGGTAATGCTCAAAATCTTCAAGCTAGGCTTCAATAGTATGTGAACCAAGAACTTCCAGCTGTACAACCTGGATTTACAAAAGGCAGAGGGATCAGAGATCAAATTGCCAACAACTGCAGATCATAGAAAAAGGAAGGGAATTAAAAAAAAAATTCTACTTCTGCTTCGTTTGACAGTGTGGTTCACTTAAAAACTGGAAAATTCATAAAGAAACAGGAATACTAGGCCACCTTACCTCTCTCCTTGAAAAACCTGTATGCAGGATAAGAAGCAACAGTTAGAACTGGCCATGGATCAATGGAATGGTGCAAAATTGGGAAAGGAGCATGTCAAGGCTGTAAATTGTCACCCAACTTATTGAACTTCTATGAGGAGTACATCCTGGGGCTTCCCAGGTGGCATTAATGTTGAAGAATGCCATTGCAAGAGACATAAAAGACACGGGTTTGATCCCTGGGTCAAGAAGATCCCCTGGAGGAGGGCATGGCATCCCACTCCAGTATTCTTGCCTGGAAAAGTCCATGGGCAGAAGAACCTGGTGGGCTATAGTCCATGGGATTGCAGATTTAGACATGACTGTAGTGTCTTAGCACACAGAGTACATCATAGGAAATGCTGGGTTGGATGACCTACAAGCTGGAATCAAGATTGCTGGGGGAAATATCAACAACCTCACATATGAAAATGATACAATTCTAATTTCAGAAAGCAAAGAGGAATAAAGAGTGTCTTGATGAAGGCGAGAGAAAGCTGGTTTTATTCAACATTCAAAAAACTAAGATCCTGGCATCTGGTCCCATCACTTCATGTCAAATAGATGGGGAAAAAGTGGAAACAGAGACATATTTTATTTTCTTTGACTTCAAAATCACTGCAGACGGTGACTGCAGCCACAAAATTAAGACACTTGCTCCTTGGAAGAAAAGCTATGACAAACCTAGACTGCATATTAAAAAGCAGAGACAGCACTTTGCTGACAAAGGTCTGTATAGTCAAAGCTATGATTTTTCCAGTAGTAGTGTATGGATGTGAGAGTTGGACCATACAGAAGGCTGATTGCCAAAGAATTGATGCTCTTGAATTGTGGTGTTGGAGAAGAATCTTGAGAGTCTCTTGGACTGCAGGGAGATCAAACCAGTTATTCCTAAAGGAAATCAACTGCAAATATTCAGTGGGAGGATTGATGCTAAAGCTGAAGCTCCAGTACTTTGGCCACCTAATGCAAAGAGCCGTCTCATTGGAAAAGACCGTGATGCTGGAAAAGATTGAAGGCAGGAGAAGAAAGGGATGACAGAGGCTGAAATGGTTGGATGGCATCACCAACTCAGTGGACATGAATTTGAGCAAACTCCAGTAGATAATGAAGGACAGGAAAGCCTAGCATGCTGCACTTCATTGGGTTGGAAAGAGTCAGACACATCTTAGCAACTGAACAACAGTACTCACACAGAGATGTGTACACACACACACACATAAACTATATATATATACAAACATATAAACTATATATATGCATATAAACTATATATGTGAATATATATATATACATGAATATATATATATATACACATACACAGATATATATACATACACCCAAATATATATAAAAGAAAACAGAAAAATAGTCCTTTCCAAATGGAGCATAAAGGAGAAAGTCAGCATTAAGGAAAGAGGGAATTTACATAAAAACAGGAGAGGTGATGAAGTCATGAGGGCAGGAAAGCCAGAGAGGATATTAATTAGGATGATGTGGTGAATGGCAGAAATGGATAGTTTTTTAAAAAGAGAGAAAAGAACACAGAAGAGAGAAAGAGAGAAAGGAAGACTTTACTTTTTATTTATAAATATATGTGTGTGAAAGTGTTAGTCACTCATTAGTGTCCGACTCATTGCCATCTCATGGATTGTAGCCCACCAGGATCCTCTGTCCACTGAAATTTTCCAGGCAAGAATACTGGAGTGGGTTGCCATTTCCTTCATTAGGAAATCTTTCCAACCCAAGGATTGAACTTGGGTCTCATGCATTGCAAACAGATACTTTACCATCTGAGCTACCAGGGACCCATGAACACACTCTCTTTTTATATTGATATGTGTATCTGTTTGATTTCTGAAAATATATTT
The DNA here is from genome assembly GCF_029378745.1 of Bos indicus. Classification (NCBI taxonomy): domain Eukaryota; kingdom Metazoa; phylum Chordata; class Mammalia; order Artiodactyla; family Bovidae; genus Bos; species Bos indicus. Next base: position 81,294,189 of record NC_091761.1, read on the forward strand.
CATACATTCAGAATCCTGCTGCTACTGCTAAGTCACTTCAGTCGTGTCCGACTCTGTGCGACCCCATAGACGGCAGCCCACCAGGCTCCCCTATCCCTGGGATTCTCCAGGCAAGAACACTGCAGTGGCTTGCCATTTCCTTCTCCAATACATGAAAGTGAAAAGTGAAAGTGAAGTCGCTCAGTCGTGTCTGACTCTTTATTTCCGTAACAAGAAATAAACTAGAAGGAAACAAGTGCTTATAATGTTCACGTGAAAAAAATTTACAGAAAGGTTTAAAAGGAAGAATTTGAAAATCAAAAATTAATATATTTAAAGTTTTAAGAGGATTCTTCTGGTATATATATGCATACATGTAATAGTTCAGTCATTCAGTCCTGTCCGACTCTTTGCGACCCCATGAACTGCAGCACGCCAGGCCTCCCTGTCCATTACCAAATTCCAGAGTTCACCCAAACTCATGTCCATCGAGTCAGTGATGCCATCCAGCCATCTCATCCTCTGTCGTCCCCTTCTCCTCCTGCCCCCAATCCCTCCCAGCATCAGAGTCTTTTCCAATGAGTCAACTCTTCACATGAGGTGGCCAAAGTACTGCAGTTTCAGCTTTAGCATCAGTCCTTCCAAAGAACACCAAGGACTGATCTCCTTTAGAATGGACTGGTTGGATCTCCTTGCAGTCCAAGGGACTCTCAAAAGTCTTCTCCAACACCATAGTTCAAAAGCATCAGTTCTTCGGTACTCAGCTTTCTTCACAGACCAACTTTCACATCCATACATGACCACTGGAAAAACCATAGCCTTGACTAGATGGACATTTGTTGGCAAAGTAATGTCTCTGCTTTTGAATATGCTATCTAGGTTGGTCATAACTTTCCTTCCAAGAAGTAAGCATCTTTTAATTTCATGGCTGCAATCACCATCTTCAGTGATTTTGGAACCCCCAAAAATAAAGTCTGACACTGTTTCCACTGTTTCACCGATCTATTTCCCATGAAGTGATGGGACCAAATGCCATGATCTTAGTTTTCTGAATGTTGAGCTTTAAGCCAACATTTTCACTCTCCTCTTTCACTTTCATCAAGAGGCTTTTTAGTTCCTCTTCACTTTCTGCCATATCTGATAGACAGAGTTCCTGATGAACTACGGACAGAGGTTTGTGACATTGTACAGGAGACAGGGATCAAGATCATCTCCATGGAAAAGAAATGCAAAAGAGCAAAATGGCTGTCTGGGGAGGCCTCACAAATAGCTATGAAAAGAAGAGAAGTGAAAACCAAAGGAGAAAAGGAAAGATATAAGCATCTGAATGCAGAATTCCAAAGAATAGCAAGGAGATATAAGAAAGCCTTCTTCAGCGATCAATGCAAAGAAATAGAGGAAAACAGCAGAATGGGAAAGACCAGAGATCTCTTCAAGAAATTTAGAGATACCAAGGGAACATTTCATGTAAAGATGGGCTCAATAAAGGGTAGAAATGGTATGGACCTAACAGAAGGAGAAGATATAAGAGGTGGCAAGAATACACAGAAGAACTGTACAAAAAAGATCTTCACGATCAAGATAATCATGATGGTGTGATCACTCACCTAGAGCCAGACATCCTGGAATGTGAAGTCAAGTGGTCCTTAGAAAGCATCACTACGAACAAAGCTAGTGGAGATGATGGAATTCCAGTGGAGCTATTTCAAATCCTGAAAGATGATGCTGTGAAAGTGCTGCACTCAATACACCAGCAAATCTGCAAAACTCAGCAGTGGCCACAGGACTGGAAAAGGTCAGTTTGCATTCCAATCCCAAAGAAAGACAATGCCAAAGAATGCTCAGACTACCACACAATTGCACTCATCTCACATGCTAGTAAAGTAATGCTCAAAATTCTCCAAGCCAGGCTTCAGCAATACGTGAAGTGTGAACTTCCAGGTGTTTACACTGGTTTTAGAAAAGGCAGAGGAACCAGAGATCAAATTGCCAACATCCACTGGATCATGGAAAAAGCAAGAGAGTTCCAGAAAAACATCTATCTCTGCTTTATTGACTATGCCAAAGCCTTTGACTGTGTGGATCACAATAAACTGTGGAAAATTCTGAAAGAGATGGGAATACCAGACCACCTGACCTGCCTCTGAGAAACCTATATGCAGGTCAGGAAGCAACAGTTAGAACTGGACATGGAACAACAGACTGGTTACAAATAGGAAAAGTCAAGGCTATTTATTGTCACCCTGCTTATTTAACTTCTGTGCAGAGTATATCATGAGAAACGCTGGGCTGGAAGAAGCACAAGCTGGAATCAAGACTGCCGGGAGAAATATCAATAACCTCGGATATGCAGATGACGTGTAATAGTAGACCATGAATAATGAAATTACAACAATAGAACAAAATAACTGCTAAACAGTATCATTCAAGAAAAGTCTTCTGCCATTAAAATTTTAAAATAATTATAAAAATAGAGACAGAAATTTTAACCACAAATTAAAAAGTAATTCCCAAATCCTAGAACAATATAAAATGGCTAACATTTTGTACTTTAAAAAAAGTTAGATCCTTTTAGTATCATGAAAGGGAAGAAGAGATCAATTCATAAGTTTTTATTTTCTTGTAATAGAAAACAAAATTAGATTATTAGCAGAACTTTTGACAGCAGTTCTTTATACAAGAAGTCAAGGGAGTAACATAATTAAAGTATACAAAGAGAGAAAATGTGAGCCAAGGATTTTATCCATTAAGATGACCTTCCAGTGTAAATGTTTCAATCAGACTTTTAGGAACATGCAAGGTCTTTAAAATATTGATTCATTGCCCTTCACAAGAATACACTGGTTATGATCAAAATGGCTAGAATGACAAAAACCTAAGAACTAATGGTGAGCATTGAATGTAGATTTATATAGATGATTAAGGCTAGATAACAGTTATGAGTAAGAAATACAGTGTATAATGGCTGTATGCCCCAGTAGATGCATTTAAACTGCCAAAAATTGTGAAAGTATCTATAAGTTTAAATTAAATTAAAAAGTGAGAAAAGAATTTGAAGACTATAAAATATAGTCATCTTGCTCTTAACCTTATGTGTATTAATAACACAAGTATTATTTCAAATTAGAAGCTAGCAAAAAGAGACAGGAAGGAAAAAGTGGTCACTAGCAAATCTTATACTGTTTTTAGTTCAGTTCAGTCGCTCAGTCGTGTCCGACTCTTTGCGACCCTATGAATTGTAACATGCCAGGCCTCCCTGTCCACCACCAACTCCCGGAGTTTACTCAGACTCACGTCCATCAAGTCCGTGATGCCATCCAGCCATCTCATCCTCTGTCGTCCCCTTCTCCTCCTGCCCCCAACCCCTTCCAGCATTGGAGTCTTTTCCAGTGAATAAACTCTTCGCATGAGGTGGCCAAAATACTGGAGTTTCAGCTTTAGCATCATTCCTTCCAAAGAAATCCCAGGGCTGATCTCCTTCAGAATGGACTGGTTGGATCTCCTTGCAGTCCAAGGGACTCTCAAGAGTCTTCTCCAACACCACAGTTCAAAAGCATCAATTCTTTGGTGCTCAGCCTTCTTCACAGTCCAACTCTTGCATCCATACATGGCCACTGGAAAAACCATAGCCTTGACTAGACGAACCTTTGTTGGCAAACTAATGTCTCTGCTTTTGAATATGCTATCTAAGTTGGTCATAACTTTCCTTCCAAGGAGTAAGCATCTTTTAATTTCATGGCTGCAATCACCATCTGCAGTGATTTTGGAGACCAAAAAAAAGAAGTCTGACACTGTTTTCACTGTTTCCCCATCTATTTCCTATGAAGTGATGGGACCAGATGCCATGATCTTAGTTTTCTGAATGTTGAGCTTTAAGCCAACTTTTTCACTCTCCACTTTCACTGTTTGTAGAAACAAATCCAAACATAAGTTCAAGTAAAGAGGAAATAGATATATAATAATAACATAAATATCTACATCAGAGCAAATATTAGCCGTTCTAAATAATAAAAAGTACAAGACAAAGAAAGAAAATGAATATATATTATTATGTAGTAAAATATCTGTACAGCTAACAAACTGTGGACAAATATGGACTAAAAAAATGTAAGGTTATTAAAATAAATTGCTACCTTTTGGAGAAGAGAAAATAAAGGACTCAGAAATGGAGGCAAGATTTCTATCAATCGATCATGCTTGGTGGATTTGACTTTCAAACTGAAAAATAGTTTTTATAATTATACAGTAAGATCTAATAAAATATCCAAAACTCACAAGTGAAGTAAGTCACGTGAGCCTCTGTGCTTAGTGGCATTCACACATAAGGAACTATTCAATATAGCTTTAAAACACAGTAATTGGACTTAAAATACCTGGTAGGAACATTAAGAACATAAAGAATTATTTAAAAAAAAAACTTTAAAAACTCTTTTCCGTAGTGATAAGTGATAATTTAGGATCTTGAGACCACTGTGGTGGTAATTTGGAACAAATTAATAAATAAACATACTGGTCATTGAAATAAATGAAAATTATATCAGGATAAAATGGTTATCTATGTCTGCCTGCATGTCTTATCTTATCTATCCAGCTAGCTAATCAGAGTCAAATTAACAGCCCTGTGGTTACATAAAATATTTTGTTTTTCCCAATTGAAAATGGTTAGAAGCAAAGAGCAACACAATAGCAGCAAACATTAATGATCCAATGTAGTCTCTAATACCATATAATTTCCTCCTAAATGAATGCAGTGTGTGTTGGAGAAATGGTTGATTCCAGGGCTGGGTCAGGAAATGTAAAAGGTGAGTGTTATACTAGAAAGCAAGACACTCTCAATTACTACTAGAGTCCTGTCAAATGGAGGGAACTTTATAGCATTAAGGACATACATTAAAATAGAAGAATTTACTTAAATTAGTAATCTAAGCTTCCACTTTAGGAAATTAAAAAAAAAAATATATATATATATCTAGAGCAAACAGAAGAAAGAAAATATTAAGGATAAGAGCATAATCTGATAAAACATAAACAAAGAAAATAATTAAAAACAGTAATTCTTAGGAAATATCAGTAAAAATGACAAACTTCTAATAAGACTGACTTAGAAAAAAAAGTAAAGGTAAAAATTACCAGTAACTGGATTAACTGGATTATTCTGTATGGAAGTGTGACTGTGAATACATGACTTAATGCATTTGTCAAAATCCATACAACTACAAACCACTGGGAATATTTTCCTGTATGTAAATATTCTATGTATGTACATAAATAAAAGACAGAATATGAGGAAGGTGAGAAACTCAAATGTGCATGTGAGAAAAAGAATCCAATTGTACTGCAAATGAAATATATTACTTGACTTAAGGGAAAGGAAATGACAGAAGTTGAATGAAGATGTTTGGAAAACAATACTTTGAGTTGATATGGTAAGGCTAAGGGGCACAAATAACTGTCCACATACATTTTACCCTAGTTGGCAAATTTGTTTCACACTGGATTATAGATGATGAATTTTTGGATTATAGAAGCCATTGTCTCCATGAATTAATATACATTCATATCTGCTGGCTCTGTACCTGAGATTGTATAGAAACAGTAAGATGAGACCCCACTCACACTTTATTATTATACTTTTGCACTTAAAAAGTGGAATAAAGAAATGTTCCGACAGAAGTAAAAAAAAGAATTCTTAGAGAATTTCTTAACAAAATTCGTATTAAAGACATTTAAGCATCTCATTACATGGGGAATGTGGACCCCAATGGAAGGTCAGAAATGCAGGAAGCACTAATGAGTTATGAAAATGATAAATATATATTATATACATATATATATATATATCTCATTTGAGTGAGATACATGCATTATATGATAAGTATAGTATATGATAGGGTGATCAATGATAGGGTACTAAAGAAAATTAAAGAAATTAAGGTCCTTGTGTCTTCCAGGCATACAAGGAAAGGTGAAAGGTACCTGCTAATAATCAAGTTTGTTAAATCAAGGATTCATGTTATAATCTGAAGGATAATCACTAAAAGAATATCAAACCAGGTGACAAGCAAGTAAGGAATATAAGTGAAAATATCCAATTCACAGTTCAAATAAAGTAAGAAAAAAGAGGAGAATTTTAAAATAACATTGAACAAGAAAGACAAATATAGAATCATTATAAATGTACATTTAGAAACAAGTATTTCAGAAATTCATAAAATAAGTGAACTGAGTATTGAAATTAAAATGTAAGGGAAAAAATACTGAATAACTGCCAATATTGTAAGCAGTACAAAGGGACACATTGAGAGCAAAGCTATATGTATGTGTATGAACATATATATATGTTAATACAAGTTCAAAGAAACAGTAAATTATGTAACATTTAAATATAACTAAAAGAAATATGGAATAATGCATCAATATTTGACAAAGCAAGTGTAAAAGCAAATATTATGTATTTGTAAAAACAAAAATTTCTAATATTATTAGAAATAAGGTAGTATATTCTAAATAATTGAAACTTTGATTAATCAGAAAGGTAAAGTAAGTGTACATTTTTATGCAATGAATAACATAGAGTCAAATGCATAAAGCAAAGATTGAAAAAAACTCATAAATTCCCCAATGATTTCAGAACATTTAAAATAATATTTTAAATAAATAAGGAAGTAAAAATGTTGATAATCTTCTTACAAAGCTAACTATAATGGATATACACAGAGTATTCAAATAAAAGGAATATAATTAATTTCAATGAGAGAGCAGTGTTGGTGAGGATATGAAAAGACGGGAATGTATATACATTGTTGGTGGGAGTTTATATTGGTACAGTCACTATGGAAAACAGTATGGAGATTTCTTTAAAAATTAAGAATAGAACTACCATAAGATATAAGTATGTCATGTCTGAGTACTTATGCAAAGAATATAAAAACACTAAAAAGATATATGCATCCCCTATGTTCAAGTGAATGGATAAAGAAGATGTCATATATATATATGTGTGTGTGTATACATATATATATATATATATATATTGCATATATATATATATGCAATGGATAACTGCTCAGCCATGAAAAAGAAAAGTTGAAATCTTGCAATTTGCTACAGCATGGATGGACCTTGCAGGTATTCTCCTAAGTGAAATGAATCATATGAAGAAAGGAAAGGCAAATGGAGTATGATTTCATGCAGGTGTGGAATATAAACAGCAAAAAAAAAGCAAAACAAAACTAAAACAAACCAAATCAAACACATGGGTAGATGCAGAGAATTAAGTAGTGGCTACTTGAAGCCAAGGGGCAGGAAGAGGGCAAAATGGGCAGATGAGCACGCTCTAGATACAGAAGTAGAAGTAGAATGTTGTACATAGGAAATTTATATAATGTTATAAACCAATGTTGCTTCAATAAAAATAGATTAAGAAAAAAATATAAAATTTCCAAGTTTACATAAAATATTTACAAAGATTGACCATGTGTGGGACGTGAGGAAAGTCTCAACAGAATTCAGTGAATCAAAATCATACAGGTTTTTCACCATTGGAAATGCATATTGCCTACAAATTTAAAAAAAATTTTAAATGTATATGATTTTAAATTAAGAAATCTTCCTAAATAGTCTATGAGTCAAAGACTAACAATCTGAAAGGGAAATTAAGAAGGAAATAATATCCAAAACAATAAAATACTTACAAATAAATTTAAGTAGGTGAATCCTTGTATACTGAAAACTGTAAGACACTGATGAAACAAATTGATGGAATTGACACAAGTAAATGGAAATATATTATGTGTTCTTGGATTTAGATAATATTGTGAAAATGTCATGCTGCACAAAGTGATCTACAGATTCAATGTAATCCCTATGGAATTTTTGATAGAAATAGAAAAAAAAAATTTAAATTTGTATGGAACCACAAAGACCACAGTAGCCAAAGAAGTCTTGGGAAAGAACAGAGCTAGAAGCATCACGCTGCCTGATTTTAAGCTACAGTACAAAGATATGCCTATAGTCATCAAAGTATGGTGGTGGTAGTTTAGTCACTAAGTCACGTCCGATTCTTAACGACCCCATGGACTGTACCTTGCCAGGCTCCTCTGCCCAGGGGATTCTCCAGGCAAGAATGCTGGAGTGAGTTGCTGTTGCCTCCTCCAAGGGATCTTCTCAACTCAGGAATCGAATCCGGGTCTCCTGCATTGCAGGCAGGTTTCTTTACCGACTGAGCGCAAAGCAGTATGGTACTAGCTTAAAAACAGTCACACAGACCAGTGAGTCAGAATAGAGAGGCAGATATAAAACGTTTGACTGAAAGTAGATGCACAACTTGAGAGTTGCTAGTTAAGTTTTGTCTGGGGCGAAATGAGGACTGCAGCCTGAGAGACAGCACCTCAGTTAGCTATGACAGACTGCTATATGATTTTGGTGAAGGCGGAATTCAGTGCAATCAAGGGCTTATTTTACAAAAGGTTTTTTATTAGTCATGAGGAGCTGATGTCATCCTGAAGGGATTTAGTGCTTTTATAGATATAAGGAGATGCCTCCATATTTTACATGTGGGCTTTTACATTGGGCTTCCCTGGTGGCTCAGACGGTAAAGTGTCTGCTTGCAATGTGGGAGATCTGGGTTCAACCCCTGGGTCGTGAAGATCCCCTGGATAAGGAAATGGCAACCCACTCCAATACTCTGGAAAATTTCATGGTCTGAGGAGCCTAGTAGGCTACAGTCTATGGGATCACAGAGTTGGACACGACTGAGCGACTTCATGTCCAATTCTTTGTGACTGCAGCATGCCAGGCTTCCCTGTCCTTCACCATCTCCTGGGGTTTGTTCAAATGTGTGTCCATTGAGTCAGTGATACCATCCAACCATCTCATCCTCTGTCATCCCCTTCTCCTCCTGCCTTCATTCTCTCCAGTATCAGGTCTATTTTAGTGAGTCAGCTGTTCACATCAGATGACTAATGTATTGGAGCTTCAGCTTCAGTGTCCTTCCTTCCAATGAATATTCAGGATTGACTTCCTTTAGGATTGATTGATTTGATCATCTTGCAGTCCAAGAGACTCTCAAGAGTCTTCACCAACACCACAGTTCCAAAGCATCAGTTCTTTGCCACTCAGCCTTCTTTATGGTCCAGCTCTCACATCCATACATGACTACTGGAAAAACCATAGTTTTGACTATATGGACTTTTGTTGACAAAGTAATGTCTCTGCTTTTTAATATGGTGTCTAGGTTTTTATAGCTTTTCTTCCAAGGAACAAGCATCTTTTAATTTCATGGCTGCAGGCACCATCTGCAGTGATTTTGTAGACGAAAAAATAAAGTCTGTCATTATTTCTATTGTTTCCCCTTCTGTTTGACATGAAGTGATGGGACTGGGTGCCATGATGTCAGTTTTTTGAATGTTGAGTTTCAAGCCAGCTTTTTTACTCTGCTCTCTCACTTTCATCAAGAGGCTCTCTAGTTCCTCTTCAATTTCCACCATAAGGTGGAAATCTGCATATCTGAGGTTATTGATATTTCTCCTGCCGTTCTTGTGTTTCATCCAGCTGAGCATTTCCCTTGATGTACTCTGCATATAAGTTAAATAAGCAGGATGACAATATACAGCATTGTCATACTCCTTTCCCAGTTTTGAACCAGTCAGTTGTTCCATGTCCAAAAGTCAGTTGACCATATATGCATAGGTTTGTCAACTACAATTTGGCACTTGCCAAGGGCATTTGCCAGTGACTGAACAACAGCAACAAGGGCGTTTGCCATCTGCCTCTTAGGAGATTGAATCTTGTGCTGCTGCAGCTGTTGTCTTTAGATATGCCCTGAAGGGAGTTCAGGGTGGAGAATGAAGCACTTTGTGCTGCAGGGAAATTGGTGCAACAGGTCTTTAGATAGTTGGATATTTTCAAGAACTAATTTCAGGATCCCAATCCTTGCATGCATGCATGTTTAGTCACTCAGTCATGTCCAACTCTTTTGATTCTTTGGACTGTAGCCTACCAGGCTCCTCTTTCCATGGGAGTTTTCAAGCAAGAATACTGGAGTGGGTTTTCATTTTTTTTTTTTTTTTAATTTTATTTTATTTTTAAACTTAACAATGGAGTGGGTTTTCATTTCCTTTCTCCAGGGTTTCTTCCTGACCTGGGATTCGAACCCACAAGTCCTGTGTCTCCTGGAAACCCCACACATTTCTTATCCATCCTCTAATCTCTTATGGTTAACTAACTTCTATTGCCAAACCTAATAACCCTACAGATATTACATGTTGGACTGTTAGTGAAAGAACCAAGTCTTTTTTGTTTTATTTTGTTGTAAGTCAGTGTCCCCAAGGATCGAACCCATGTCTCCTGTATCTCCTGCACTGAGGGGTAGATTCTTCACTGTGCTACCTGGGAAGCTTGTATAAACTTATGAATGAGTACTAAAGCAAACTGTATAAGATTTAGATAAATAAAAGAGTGTACAATATTCACGATTTGACAGGCTTTATATTGTTTATAGATGCCTTTATCCAAAATTATTTAGTTCAATTCAAAATATGTTTGTGATGTATCATGTTTGATTCTGAAAAGTATAGAGACTCAACATGGCAAGAATTGTCAAGACACTCTTAAAGAACAGGATGAGAACCATAGGTCTACTATATAGTACAGTTTATTGTAAGTTGACAGCTATTATGGCAGAATGATTCGTCTAAGGTAAAAACACAAACATTAGGAACTGGTAGTTCTCAGCTAGGTGCAATTTTGACCCTCTAGGAAACACTTTGCCATGTGTGAGGACATTTTGAATGTTGAGGTTGGAGGTGGGGAGAATGAAGAGTGGGCAGATTGGCTGGGGTCTAGTGGGTAAAGGCCAGAGATGCTACTAAATATCCTAAAATTCACACACGATTCCTTGTGGATACAAATAAACCAGTCTAAAATGGTAATAGTGCAGCTTTTGAGAATTGTGTAGTATTCAAAAAGAGAACTATGCATGTTGGATTATTAACTAATGTCAAAGGTGGAAATGAAGAATACTAGAAAATTGTTATTTCTAGTCAATGATACTGGGACAATTAGAAATCCAAGTTAATGAAAACTTGACCCTGACTCATACCTTATGCTACAGTTAAATCAAGGTGGCTTGTAAAACTAAATGTGAAATAATAAAGATTTTAGAAGATAAAATATGAGGGAATTTTTATAATCTTGGGGTGGAGAAAGACTTTATATGCAGGAAACAAAAATCCTAATTGTAGGTGAAAGGACTGCAAATATGCCTACATGAAAAGTAAGTAATTCTGATCATCAATGACATGGCTTATTGAAAAGTAAATTGGCACAACTTCTCAGGGGAAGAGGATAAGAGGAAAAATTCTGAGGGCAGAAGGACATCAAGTGCAATATTCTAGTATGGGAACATGCTTCATAATTTGAAGAACAAGAGAAAGGATAGCTGAAGCAGGGTTAGAAGTGTAGCAGAAAATTAGATTATAAAATTTATAATGAACCAGATCATGGTAGCCAAATTTTAGGTTATTTTGTGAAAATTTTATTTGACTAAAGGAGAACTGAGACTTTACTGTTGGATTTAACACCCAGGTGGTAAAAAACCTACCTGGCAGTGCAGGAGACATAAGAGACATGGGTTTGATCCTTGAGTTGGGAAGATCCCCTGGAGAAGGAAATGGCAACCCACTCCAACATTGTTGCCTGGAAAATTCCATGGACAGAGAAGTCTGGTGGCATACAGTCCATGGGATGGCAAAGAATCAGATATGACTGAAGCACCTTAGACTAAGACTGAGGTCATTGACACATTAGAGGTATTTATAGTGGTGCTGGTAGGGGTAGTGTTGTGTGGGGGAGAGGAGGGGATTGCAAAAACCTGATTGGAGATTCAAGAAAGAATGTGAAAAACTAAACAGTGATGATTAATGACTCTTCTAAGAATTTGTTATATAGTGAGTAGATAGAGAGGATCCTAGCTTAAGAGGTGGTAATTTGTTTTTATTTTTTTTTTAGTGGGGAAGTAATGGGCCAATCAGCATGGTTTTGGTTGTCCATATTCAGCTGCAAAGGTAAATAAACTGGGAAAATAAACAGAATTAATAATGATTTTTAGTCAAGTACTTAACATGAAACAAGGAAGATGAAAGATATTTTAGGATATATGAAAAAGAAGTGAACTTAAGTCTTTAAGAGACATTGAAAAAGTGGTCAATAGATTATGCATCCCAGTAGGGTTGAAATATTCCTGATATGGAGGTATTGGATGATAGTCAGCTGAAAAGAAAAGAAGTGGTGATTTGAGATGCTTGAAACTGAGATTTTAGTGGTGTCACTGCTGCTGCTGCTGCTGAATCGCTTCAGTCGTGTCCGACTCTGTGTGACCCCATAGACTGCAGCCCACCAGGCTCCCCCATCCCTTGGATTCTCCAGGCAAGAACACTGGAATGGGTTGCCATTTCCTTCTCCAATGCATAAAAGTGAAAAGTGAAAGTGACGTCGCTCAGTCATGTCCGACTCTTAGCAACCCCATGGACTGCAGCCCACCAGGCTCCTCCATCCATGGGATTTTCCAGGCAAGAGTACTGGAGTGGGGTGCCATTGCCTTCTCCGAGTGGTGTCACAGTTATTAGCAATAACAAAATACCTTGTATAACAATAGAAAATGGACATGTAAGGTAAGTGTGAAGATAAAATCATTATGAGAGGAACAATTATATTGTATCATTTTAAGTTAGTGTCATTTATAAGTATATGGAAAAGACTAAAATGATGATTGGTATAGCATTGAGTTAGTAACAATGAATCAGTAACTAAGTTCTTTTGACAACTAAAATGGATCACAGACAAAACTGTAACATTCCTAGAAAATAATAAAGAAGCTAGATAACATTGGGTGTGTCAATGAGTTTCAAAATACAATACTAAACACGTGGTCCTTGAAAAAATAATTGATGAGCTGGATTTTCTTAAAATTAAAAACTTTTCCACAAAGGACAATGTAAAGAAAATGAGGAGACAGGCACAGATTGGAAAAGAACAGATTGCAAAAGACACATCTGATAAAGGACTGTATTCTAATTCATAGAAAGAATTTTTAAAGTTCAGTAAAGTTGGAATAAAGGAAAATCTTTCAACATGAAAAAGACTCATAGACATTCTAGCTTTCACAATATTCAACACTATTCTTTTTCAGAAGTACAAATTCACTGGTAAAATTAAAATGCTAAAAGGCTACTATTTACTGTCTCCATCTGATATCAGTTAAACCATGAAGGAATCATAAGACAAATGACAGTTTTACATAGAATAAATCTTGAAGCTAAAGAAAACAATAAGATATATGGAATTTACTTAGGTAGTTATAGTGATTAAAAGTTAAGGCTCTCTTTTATGCTTTACACACTCTGTCTAGTGACCTATGTTTGAGGACACAGTAATATAATGAATCAATCAGATCCTACATTTCAGCTCAGCTGGTGGAAAAATAATAATAAAATTTGTGAAACAGGATTGTTCTATTGATCTCTTCTAAATCTAATCTCACTTGTTGTATTAACCAATCACTAGGTTTCTACCCTAACAGGACTCTTGCCCTAAAGCAGTGACAGCTGGGGTTGCTGTTATGGAGAATGTTTTCATTAAGTCCTGTCATCCATTATTTGAATATAGTCATCAAAATCATGACAGCAAGTGCTTCTGTGAGTTTGACCATTCTATGAGAATAAAATAAATGAATACCAACACACACGCACACACATACAAACACATATATTTCATAGTCTAGACTTATTAATATGTGATTGGGGCTAAATCAGATATGAAAAAAAAAAAAATGTCCCCTCTATCAGTTAAATTAGAACAGTAGTCAGAACTTGGAAATGTAGGTGCTTTCTTATTTTCTAGTAAAAAAATTAGTTATATGCAAGACACTGTTGTTTTAAAAGGAAGGGCTTCCCAGTGGCTCAGAGGTTAAAGCGTCTGCTTCCAATGCAGGAGACCTGGGTTTGATCCCTGGGTTAAGAAGATCCTCTGGAGAAGGAAATGGTAACCCACTCCAGTATTCTTGCCTGGAGAATCCCATGGATGGAGAAGCCTGGTAGGCTACAGTCCATGGGGTTGCAAAGAGTCGGACATGACTGAGTGACTTCTTAAATGTTAAAAAATAAAAATTGGAAGTATAACCTCATTTTGGGCTTCCCTGGTGGCTCAGCAGTAAAGTACCTGCCTGCAATTCAAGAGTTGCAGAAGATGACAGTTCGATCCCTGGGTCAGTAGATCCCCTGGAGGAGAGCATGACAACCCACTCCAATATTCTTCCCTGGAAAATCCCATGGACAGAGGAGCCTGATGGGCTACAATCCATAGGGTCACAAAGAGTTGGACATGACTGAAGAGATTTAGCTAGCACACACACACATAAGTTCATTCCAGTGACAGTATGACCTTCAATAATGTCCAATATCCTGCTGCCTCTAAAATGGCTTTTATATTTCAAAGGCATCTTTTCTTTTTCAGCCAAGATTTGAAATTCAGAGGTGAGGTTAGGTGTCTCTTAGAAAGATAGACTCAAGGAAGACAGATTCAAGGAAGAATAATAATTCCAGCTAGTAATTTTGATATATAAAAACTAAGAAAATTATTTGCATGTTAAGTCAGTGTGGAGATATAATTTCTGCATTCTTTTTAAATGTAAAGAACTAGTAATTTGAATTAGTGAAAGGTAAAATTGTTATTTAATATATATATTGTTTATAATAAATATAGATATGAATTTATAATGTAATATATACCCCATTCCGCTGGATCATGGAAAAAGCAAGAGATATCCAGAAAAGCATCTATTTCTGCTTTATTGACTATGCCAAAGCCTTTGACTGTGTGGATCACAATAAACTGCGGAAAATTCTGAAAGAGATGGGAATACCAGACCACCTGATCTGCCTCATGAGAAATTTGTATGCAGGTCAGGAAGCAACAGTTAGAACTGGACATGGAACAACAGACTGGTTCCAAATAGAAAAAGGAGTTCATCAAGGCTGTATATTGTCACCCTGCTTGTTTAACTTATATGCAGAGTACATCATGAGAAACGCTGGACTGGAAGAAACACAAGCTGGAATCAAGATTGCTGGGAGAAATATCAATAACCTCAGATATGCAGATGACACCACACTTATGGCAGAAAGTGAAGAGAAACTAAAAAGCCTCTTGATGAAAGTGAAAGTGGAGAGTGAAAAAGTTGGCTTAAAGCTCAACATTCAGAAAACAAAGATCATGGCATCCGGTCCCATCACTTCATGGGAAATAGATGGGGAAACAGTGGAAACAGTGTCAGACTTTATTTTTCTGGGCTCCAAAATCACTGCAGATAGTGACTGCAGCCATGAACTTAAAAGACGCTTACTCTTTGGAAGAAAAGTTATGACCAACCTAGATAGCATATTAAAAAGCAGAGACATTACTTTGCCAAAAAACGTTCATCTAGTCAAGGCTATGGTTTTTCCTGTGGTCATGTATGGATGTGAGAGTTGGACTGTGAAGAAGGCTGAGCACCAAAGGATTGATGCTTTTGAACTGTGGTGTTTGCGAAGACTCTTGAGAGTCCCTTGGACTGCAAGGAGATCCAACCAGTCCATTCTGAAGGAGATCAGCCCTGGGATTTCTTTGCAAGGAATGATGCTAAAGCTGAAACTCCAGTACTTTGGCCACCTCATGTGAAGAGTTGACTCATTGGAAAAGACTGATGCTGGGAGGGATTGAGGGCAGGAGGAGAAGGGGACGACAGAGGATGAGATGGCTGGATGGTATCACTGACTCGATGGACGTGAGTCTGAGTGAACTCCGGGAGTTGGTGATGGACAGGGAGGCCTGGCGTGCTGCGATTCATGGGGTTGCAAAGAGTCGGACACGACTGAGCGACTAATCTCTGATCTCTCTCTGATATACCCCACTGAAAATCACCTAACATTTTAATGAGGCTTTGGAAAAATCCAATATTTTGACAGAATGTAATAGGAAGAATTTTGGTTAAAGATAATATTAATATATTGAAATCTTTGATAATTTAAAAACTAAAAAACATTTCCTTACTCTTCTCATGTCTAGCTATAAAAGGTGCAGTAAATATATTGAAAAGGGGCTAATGACATCCCAGCAACTAGCATTATCATTTTTAAGACTTTTGAATGAATAAACTATAATTAGATAATTACTGCAAATTAGTAAGTTAGGATAGCATAATTATGTAAGAGAATTATGTAAAAGTGTGTAAGAGAGTCAACGGTATTTTGAATGTATGGCATTTATCCAGGAATCAGTGGGGCTGACATTTTCTTTGCTTTTTTTCTTAACATTGAATAAGAACTGGTTTTGGTCTTTATTAACAACAAATGTGATTTTACTTAAAATTTTCACTAGTTTATATTTTATGCTATTCATATTTGTGTCTTTGATATATTGTTTTTTCTTATAGCTCAAAGGGCTATATTTTTTGTTGAGAACTGAAATCCAAAACCAAAACTTCAAACTGAACTGTGAAGAATTTTTACATTTTGAAAGTTCTTTTTTACTCTTAAATATTAAATCTATTTCTGAAAAACTTCTTATAAGAGAATAATGCTTAAAATAACAAATCCTTTCTAAGAATATGACCATTATATTGATTGTCATTATCTCAAATGTAAAGGTAGCCTCAGTTCAGTTCAGTCCCTCAGTTGTGTCCAACTCTTTGCAACCCCCATGGACTGCAGCATGCCAGGCTTCCCTGTCCACACCAATTCCCGGAGCATCCACAAACTCATATCCATCGAGTCGGTGATGCCATCCAACCATCTCATCCTCTGCAGTGCCCTTCTCCTTCCTAGCATCAGGGTCTTTTCCAATGAGTATTGATTCTTCGCATCAGGTAGCCAAAGTATTGGAGTTTCAGTTTCAGCATCAGTCCTTCCAGTGAATATTCAGGACTGATTTCCTTTAAGATTGACTGATTTTATCTCCTTGCAGTCCAAGGGACTCTCAAGAATCTTCACCAACACCACTGTTCAAAAACATCAATTCTTCAGTGCTCAGCTTTCTTTATAATCCAACTCTCACATCCATATATGATTACTGGAAAAACCAGAAAAAACAAGTCTAGTCATGTTTGAAGGGAGACTAGTTTATGTGTAAAAAGTAGAGTGAAGATCAAAATTAGGTCTGTCTAGATATAGCAGTGGGAAAAAAGATGAAGAAAGATCTACGCTAGTGACATTAAACTCTTAAACAGGAAATTAGTAGTCTCAAGTAGTCTGACTGTTACATATTCTTTTAAAAATATAAGGCTGGTTAAATCCTTTTTTTAAAAGGACCTAAATGATCAAATGAATAGATTCTCATGGGGTCCTGAATTATAAAACATTAACATTACTATTTTGTGGTTTAAAATGTCAGGCATGTCCTGCTTTAGAGTTATCCTAATAGATCCTTCTTCCTTACTATTTATCCATGCTACTTCTTTGCTACTGCTGCTGTTGCTGCTGCTAAGTCGCTTCAGTCATGTCCGACTCTGTGCGACCCTATAGCCGGCAGCCCACCAGGCTCCCCAGTCCCTGAGATTCTCCAGGCAAGAACTGGAGTGGGTTACCATTTCCTTCTCCAATGCATGAAAGTGAAAAGTTAAATTGACATCGCTCAGTTGTGTCCAACTCTTAGCAACCCCATGCACTGCAGCCCACAAGGCTCCTCCATCCATGGGATTTTCCAGGCAAGAGTACTGGAGTGGGATGCCATTGCCTTCTCTGTCCTTGCTATTAACCCCATGTTTTTAACTGTGGTGCTGGAGAAGAGTCTTAATAGTCCCTTGGAATGCAAGGAGATCAAACCAGTCAGGCCTAAAGGAAATCAACCCTGAATATTCACTGAAGAGCTGATGCTAAAGCTGAAGCTCTAATACTTTGGCCACCTGATGTGAAGAGCCAGCTCCGTTGGAAAAGACCCTGATACTGGGAAAGATTGAAGGCAAAAGGGAAGAGGTCAGCAGAGGATGAGATTGTTAGATGGCATCATCCAGTCAATGGATATGAACATGAGCAAATCTTGGGAGATAGTGGAGGACAAGGAAGGCTTACGTGCTGCAGTCCACGAAGTTGCAAACAGTCAGACATGACTTAGTGACTGAACAACAATAACCAGTACCAAATGAAATGTGACGCCTAAACGCATGGTGATAATAAGCATTAAGAAATTAGTAATTGTAGCATCTTCATTTCATTTATGTATTCATTCATTCATTCAATGAATGATGAACAGCTTCATTTCACCATAGGTCATTAAGAAAATTATAGTCATAAAAAAACTGATTTAACTCCATAAATTCCAACGTGCCACATAGTTATTGCATTGACATGATTCCTTCTTTCTGGATCAATGTCCAGTTGTCTAGATGAGCAGGAGTTCTTTGTCTTTCCCTGGCCATACATTCCCATGGAGCATTATATTTTTTTCTTTAACAGGTGTTAGGAACCCACTTCATCAAATGAGGAGCTCCCTGGACTAATGTCTAGATTTCTTTATGTTTTCAAAATTCCAAAGGTGTTTGTCCTCTTTTCTTAATCCTGAAACAGTTCTTATTCTTGCTAAACTTTTAGTTTGTTTTTATGAAAATGATAAGAAACAAGGAAAAAAGGAAGAATTTATAAACATCCCATCAGAATTTCCTCTAGCTCCATAGATTACAAATCTTCAGTTTGTTATGCATCCTTCTGGACTATTTCTTTGCAATAACAAAACAAAACATGGAACTATGTATGAGATCAAACCAGTCAATCGTAGGGGAAATCAACCCTGAGTATTCATTGGAAGGACTGATGCTGAAGCTGAAGCTCCAGTATTTTGGTCACCTGATGCAAACAACCGACTCACTGGAAAAGTCCTTAATGCTGGGAAGGATTGAGGGAAGAAGGAGAAGAGGGCATCTGAGGATGAGATAGCTGGATGTCATCACCAACGCAATGGACATGAACTTGGGCATAGTTTGGGAGATGGTGATGGACAGGGAGGCCTGATGTGCTGCAGTCCGTGGGGTCACAAAGAGTTGAACACGACTAGGCGACTGAACAACAGTTTATCAGAACATACAGCTGTCTAAATGTACACCCATAAAATCTGAACAGTATGGGAAAGCAAAAAGATACACTAGAAAATGAGGCCCTCAGGTCAGAAGGTGTCTAGTATGCTACTGGGGAAGAGTGGAGGACAATTACTGATAGCTTCAGAAAGAATGATATGGCTGGGCTAAAGTGGAAATGATGTTCAGTTGTGGATGTGTCTGGTTGTGAAAGTAAAGTCCGATGCCCTAAAGAACAATATTGCACAGGGAATCTGGAATGTTAGGTCCATGAATCGAGGTAAATTGGACATGGTCATGCAGGAGATGGCAAGATTGAACATCAATATCTTAGAAATCAGTGAACTAAAATGGACAGAAATGGGCAAATCTAGTTCAGATGACCATTGAATCTACTACTGTGGGCAAGAATCCCTGAGAAGTAGTCCTCATAGTCAGTAAAAGCATTTGAAATGCAGTACTTGGTTGCAGCCTCAAAAATGACAGGATGATCTTAGTTTATTTCCAAGGAAAGCCATTCAACAACACAGTAATCCAAGTCTATGCCCCAACCACTGATGCTGAAGAAGCTCAAGTTGACTGGTTCTGTGAAGACCTATAAGACCTGTAGAACTAACACCAAAAAATATGTCCTTTTCATCATAGGGGATTGGAATGCAAAACTAGGAAGTCAGTAGATACCCAGAATAACAGGCAAGTTTGGCCTTGGAGTACAAAATGAAGCAGGACAAAAGCTAACAGTTTTGACAAGAGATCACGCTGGTCATAGCAAACACCTTTCCAACAGCCTAAGAGATGACTCTACACAGGGAAATCACCAGATGGTTAATCCCGAAACTGGATTGATTATGTTCTTTGCAGCTGAAAATGGAGAAGCTCTATCCAGTCAGCAAAAACAAGACTTAGAGATGACAGTGGCTCAGCTCGTGAGCTCCTTATTGCAAAATTCAGGCTTAAATTGAAGAAAGTAGAGAAAATCACTAGGCAATTCAGATATGACCTAAACCAAATCCATTATGATTAAACAGTGAAGGTGAAAAATAGATTCAAGGGATTGGATCTAGTAGACAGAATACCTGGATGGAGGTTCATAACACAGTACAGAAGGCAGTGACCAAAACCATCACAAAGAAAGAGAAATGCAAGAAGGCAAAGTGGTTGCCTGAGGAGGCTTTACAAATAGCTGAGGAAAGAAGAGAAGTGAAAGGCAAGGGAGAAAGGGAAAGACATACCCAATGGAATGTAGAGTTCCAGAGAAGAGGAAAGAGATAAAGAAAGCCTTAGCAAAGAAATAGAGGAAAACAATAGAATGGGAAAGACTAGAGATTACTTCAGGAAAACTGGAGGTACCAAGGGAACATTTCATTCAAGGTTGGGCAGGGTAAAGGAAAGAAATGATGAGTCTAATAGAAGCAGAAGAGATTAAGAAGAGGCGGCAAAATACACAGAACTATTAAAAAAAGTCTTAATGACTTGGATAACCTCATCTAGAGCCAGACATCCTGGAGTAGAAGTCAAGTGGGCCTTAGGAAGCATAACTAAAAACAAAGCTAGTTGAGGTGATAGAATTCCAGCTGAGCTACTTCAAATCCTAAAAAAGATGATGTTGTTAAAGTGCCATAGTCAATATGACAGCAAATTTGGAAAACTCAGCAGCCAAAGGACTTGAGTCAGTTTTCATTTTAATCCCAAAGAAGGGCAATGCCAAAGAATGTGAAACTACCATACAGTTGTGCTCAGTTCACGTGCTAGTATGGTTATGCTAAAAATCCTTCAAACTAGGCTTCAGTAGTGCATGAACAGAGAACATTCAGATGTACAAGCTGGGTATAGAAAAGGCCAAGGAACCAGAGATCAAATTGCCAACATTCATTGGATCATGGAGAAAGCAAGAGAGTTTCAGAAAAAACATCTATTTCTGCTTCATTGTCTATGCTAAAGCCTTTGACTGTGTGAATCACAACCAACTATGGAAAATTCTTAAAGGGATGGAAGTATCAGATCACCTTACCTGTCTCCTGAAAAACCTGTACGTTGGTCAATAAGCAGAAGTTAGAACCATACATGGAACAGCTGGGTGGTTCAAAATTGGGAAAGAAGCACGACAAGGCTGTATATCGTTACCCTGCTTATTTATTTATTTTTTTAATTTTTTTTATTTTTTTAATTTTATTTTATTTTTAAACTTTACATAATTGTATTAGTTTTGCCAAATATCAAAATGAATCCGCCACAGGTATACATGTGTTCCCCATCCTGAACCCTCCTCCCTCCTCCCTCCCCATATCATCCCTCTTGGTCGTCCCAGTGCACTAGCCCCAAGCATCCAGTATCGTGTATCGAACCTGGACTGGCAACTCGTTTCTTACATGATATTTTACATGTTTCAATGTCATTCTCCCAAATCTTCCCACCCTCTCCCTCTCCCACAGAGTCCATAAGACTGTTCTATACATCAGTGTCTCTTTCGCTGTCTCGTACACTGGGTTATTGTTACCATCTTCCTAAATTCCATATATATGCGTTAGTATACTGTATTTATGTTTTTCCTTCTGGCTTACTTCACTCTGTATAATAGGCTCCAGTTTCATCCACCTCATTAGAACTGATTCAAATGTATTCTTTTTAATGGCTGAGTAATACTCCAGCTACCAACAGTATTCTTCACAGAGCTAGAACAAATAATTTCACAATTTGTATGGAAAAACAAAAAACCTAGAATAGCCAAAGCGATCTTGAGAAAGAAGAATGGAACTGGAGGAATCAACCTACCTGACTTCAGGCTCTACTACAAAGCCACAGTTATCAAGACAGTATGGTACTGGCACAAAGACAGAAATATAGATCAATGGAATAAAATAGAAAGCCCAGAGATAAATCCACACACATATGGACACTTTATCTTTGACAAAGGAGGCAAGAATATACAATGGATTAAAGACAATCTCTTTAACAAGTGGTGCTGGGAAAACTGGTCAACCACTTGTAAAAGAATGAAACTAGACCACTTTCTAACACCATACACAAAAATAAACTCAAAATGGATTAAAGACCTAAACGTAAGACCAGAAACTATAAAACTCCTAGAGGAGAACATAGGCAAAACACTCTCTGACATACATCACAGCAGGATCCTCTATGACCCACGTCCCAGAATATTGGAAATAAAAGCAAAAATAAACAAATGGGACCTAATTAACCTTAAAAGCTTCTGCACATCAAAGGAAACTATTAGCAAGGTGAAAAGACAGCCTTCAGAATGGGAGAAAATAATAGCAAATGAAGCAACTGACAAACAACTGATCTCAAAAATATACAAGCAACTCCTACAGCTCAACTCCAGAAAAATAAACGACCCAATCAAAAAATGGGCCAAAGAACTAAATAGACATTTCTCCAAAGAAGACATACAGATGGCTAACAAACACATGCAAAGATGCTCAACATCACTCATTATCAGAGAAATGCAAATCAAAACCACTATGAGGTACCATTTCACGCCAGTCAGAATGGCTGCGATCCAAAAGTCTACAAATAATAAATGCTGGAGAGGGTGTGGAGAAAAGGGAACCCTCTTACACTGTTTGTGGGAATGCAAACTAGTACAGCCACTATGGAGAACAGTGTGGAGATTCCTTAAAAAACTGGAAATAGAACTGCCTTATGATCCAGCAATCCCACTGCTGGGCATACACACTGCTTATTTAATTTATATGCAGAGTACGTCATGCAAAATGCTGGATTGGATGAATCACAAGTTGGAAATAAGATTGCTGGGAGAAATATCAACAATCTCAGATATGCAGATGATACTACTAAATGGCAGAAAGTGAAAAGGAACTAAAGAGCCTCTTGATGAGGGTGAAAGATGAGAATGAATAAAGTAGTTAAAACTCAACATTTAAAAAACTAAGATCATGGAATCTGGTCCTATCACTACATGGCAAATAGATGGGGAAACAATGGAAACAGTGAGTGACTTTATTTTCTTGGGCTTTAAAATCACTTCAGATGGTGACTGCAGCCTTGAAATTAAAAGACACTTGCTCCTTGGAAGAAAAACTAAGACAAGCCTAGACAGAATATTAAAAAGCAGAGACATTACTCTGTTGACAAGGGTCCATATAGTCAAAGCTATGGTTTTCCCAGTGTCATGTATGGATGTGCGAGATGGACCATAAAGGCTGAGTGCTAAATAATTGATGCTTTTGAACTGTGGTGTTGGAGAAGACTCTTGAGAGTCTGTTGGATTGCAAGGAGATCCAACCAGTCCATCCTAAAGGAAATCAGTCCTGAATATTCACTGGAAGGACTGATGCTGAAGCAGAAGCTCCAATATTTTGGCCACCTGATGCAAAGAGCCGATTCATTAGAAAAGACCCTGATGCTGGGAAAGATTGAAGGTGAGAGGAGAAGGGGACAACAGAGGGCAGGAAGGTTGTATGTCATCACTGACTCAACAGACATGAATTTTAGCAAGCTCTAGGAGATGGGAGATGGTGAAGGATGGAAAAGACTGGCATGCTGCAGTCCATGGGGCTGCAAAGAGTTGGACATGACTGAGTGACTGAACAACAACGAGAAGACTCTTGAGAGTCTCATGGATAGCAATGAGATCAAACCAGTGAATCCTAAAGTATAACAATCCTGAATATTTGTTGGAAGGACTTGCTGAAGCTGAAACTCTGATACTTTGGCCACGTGATGCTGAGCCTCTTCATTAGAAAAGACCCTGATGCTGAAAAAGATTGAAGGTAAAAGGAGAAGGGGATGGCAGAGGATGAAATGGCTAGATAACATCACTGACTCAATAGACATGAATCTGAGAAAACTCTGGAATATACTGGAGTACAGGGGAGCCTGGTGTGATGAATTCCATGGGAATGCAAAGAGTTGGACATGACTTAGCAACTGAACAGCAACAAAATATGCACATGTATGTATATATATGTATGTATACATGCAAACATACACTTTTAAAAACAAATACAGGCTTATGTTAGATATATGTTGTTTCTCTTTCTCTCCATTATCTTCATATCTTTATCTCTTCCTTTTTTCTTTCCCAAAGACTATAAATATGTCTAAGTCCACTATAACACAATATAGCAATATATAACAATCTCCCTTTCCCCTTTTTTAACATTCTATATCCTTTCCTTCTTAACTGAACTCCTTGAAAGAATAGTGCAAACCCCTCTTCTTTACTTCCTGGGTACCAATCACTTCTCTTCTAGTGGCCACATGCCTTGATAATATCACTCCACAGAAGCTTCTCTTAAAAAAGACACTGTAGTCTGTTCATGGACACATATAATAAATACTTTTTGGTTTTATATCTTGGTATAAATATAAATTGGAGAAGGCAGTGGCAGCCCACTCCGGTACTCTTGCCTGGAAAATCCCATGGACGGAGGAGCCTGGTGGGCTGCAGTTCATGGGGTTGCTAAGAGTTGGCATGACTGAGTAACTTCACTTTCACTTTTCACTTTTATGCATTGGAGAAGGAAATGGCAACCCACTCCAGTGTTCTTGCCTGAATAATCCCAGGGATGGGGGAGCCTGGTGGGCTGCCGTCTATGGGGTCGCACAGAGTTGGACACGACTGAAGTGACTTAGCAGCAGCATAAATATAAATATAAGCTATATTGCCTAATGAATGACTTATTATTCTTTAGCTTTTTTGGTGTTTCACGTCTTTATCTTCCTTGGCATTCTTTTATTACTACTATTTATTCTTAGTCTCTTTCTTGAGTTTCTCATTTTGCTTTTATAACCTTTATGGTCTTCCATAGTCTTTCCTCTCTATATGTACTTCTTTGATTGATCTCATTCCCTTTTAGTGTTAAACCTACATTTATGCTAAATGATCTAACTGTAATTTCTAAGTCTGGCCTATTCTGGAGCTAAAAATGATGCATCCAAATGTTCACTCCTCCTATGTCCTGTAATTCTTCAAATCTGTTCTCCCTCATACTGAGCTCAGCATCTCTGTTAGCCAACTCTACCCTCTTCCATCTTGTGGTTTTCTTTGTATTCTATATGTTGCCAGTTACTAGTATTACTAAACTAAATTAGTTAGAAACTTATATGTTATCCCAAATACTTACCTGTTCTAATCAGTTGCTAGTTCCTGACAATTTTACTTTCTAATTGTTTGTTTCAAATATTTCACTTTTTTATTACCATCAGACCAACTTTGAGTTTTGAGGAAAGAAATAAGAGGTCACTTCTAACTATATATAAGGTGTCTTTAATATTTAAATCTAATTGTAAATTAAGGCATTGTGGGAGAAATAAATATTAAAATAGTCTTGAAAGATTGAGAGGTCTACTCAGACAGGGGGATCAGGCACAGAGATGGAGGGAAGTAGAAGTTATTACTGATAGAGCAGTTTGAGGCCAAACAGAGGCCTATGAAGCCAAGTTGTGGAAGTTGAATTTTATCTTAGGGTATAACTATCACTGAAGAATTATTAATAGAAGAGTGACATTTAAAGCAACGTGTTATGGTTATTATCTGCCTACATGAACTGTTTTGAACTGAAAGGCCAAAACAATCTGGAGGTGGGGAAACCAGGTCTGAGATTTTGAATAAAAATGTAAGTAAACAAAGTTGTGAATTTGATTCTAAATGGAATCAAAAGAAAGGTAAAACATTGAAGAACTGTGTTATACTTCTAATTTAAGCTGAAGGAGACTATCACGAATAAAGTGCAAATTCCTTTGGTTAGATATGTATTTTTCTCATTATGTAGAATTGTTTTAAAATGGGAGATTAATTAAACAATAAAGTTTACATCATCTAAAATTAATTCAGTAATTCTACCTAATCCTTTAGTTATTTGACAAAAGTATGTGAAAGAAAATATCGAAGTTTCAGATGACTTAGGAAAACAAATGGAAGTATTTGTACTCCGCATGTCCCATTACATGCTCAACTAGAGTGGACACTGAACAAACTGATGTCAGTCACCTTTGTTTGCATTGTAAGATATACTCGAAGTGTCCAAACACATTGGTTTCACTGCTGTAAAGTGAAAGTGAAGGTCGCTCAGTCATGTCCAACTCTTTGCAACTCCATGGACTGTCCATGGAATTCTCCAGGCCAGAATACTGGAGTGGGTAGCCTATCCCTTCTCCAGAGGTCTTCCCAACCCAGGGATTGAACCCAGGTCTCCCACATTGCAGGCAGATTCTTTACCAGCTGAGCCACAAGGGAAGACCAAGAACACTGGAGTGGGTAGCCTATCCCTTCTCCAGGGGATCTTACAGACTGGGGTCTGTACTGGGGTCTGAACTGGGGTCTGTACTGGGGTCTGAACTGGGGTCTCCTGCATTGCAGGCAGATTCTTTACCAACTGAGCTATCAGGGAAGCCCTTCATTGCTGTAAGCCCTGTATAATAAAATTGTTACTTCTCTTACCGCATCTGCTATGTTCTGACAGTAAAAACATTTTACCTACTTAGTAAAATGAGTGATATTGTAAGACTTGGCCAAGTGTGTCAGGGCATGGACACAAACCTCATATGAGTGAATTCAGGAATGGATTTTAACATCAGTTTGTCATTTTGCTCATTTAATTTTAGTGCAATGGTTTGAATATGGAGAGGCTTCTAAAATATGGCATGTGGAAAAGGGCATTTTGTAGAGTGTCTGATTCACAATCACCCTTTCTTGTATTTCAGCTTCAGAAAATTTGTAATTCAGAAAGCCTCAGGAAAGAGTTAGAATTTGGGGGCTGATATATTTCGAAGCAGATTATCCTCATAAAAGTGTCTGCACATTAGATTTTGGAGTGTCCAGAGCAATAATTAACCCTAGCATCTTATGTTTCCGCAACTGTTTTTAGATCCTTTCATCATTCCTTAGAGGGAAAAGCCTAGAATTTATTGTTTCTCTGAGACAGAAAAAAGTCCTTAAAGTGTGATAGTTTTCTATTATATCTTTAATCATTACTATATGACCACTATGCACATGCAGAATTAGTCATTTCACTTACATCCAGAAATGGAAAAATAAAAGCCAGCTGATGCTCTTAATTATTACATGAGATATCTACCAAAAGAGCCTGGAATTCCAAATTAGATAAGCCAAATTCAATCCAGGTTCTGCCGTTTACTGGTTATGTTAACTCAGCTGGTGGCCTAATATCTCTGAATCTCATTTTTTTCATGTGTGAAAAGTTCACAGAATGCTGTGGGAATTAAATAATTAGTGCATAGCACATAGCCTGGTCTATTTCTAAACATGTGGTTCAAGAAATTAGTGTTTAATAAATGATCACATTCACTTAGTGTTTTTTAAGTCATTAATAATTTTGAGGAACTTAGTAAAAATTATGTATTTTTTTGATTTTTCAAAAATCTGTAGTTTCTACTCCATGTCATGTTCTTTTCTAGGCACTATGGATAAAAGAGTGAATAAAATAAATTTCCATTTCTTGTAGAGTTTCTGTTTCAGTAAATATAAGCCAACAGTCAGGTGATAAAGTAACATATTAATATTTCAGGTGCTAAGATGTTTGATGAAGAAGGATTATGTAGTCTAAGAGAGAGGAAGATGTAAATTGAGAGGAAGGTATTAGTTTAAATAGAATGTTAAGGAATGAAACTCAGATTAGTGAAAGTTCAAGCAGAGACCTGAATGAAGCAAGCAGTAGGATTATTGGAGTTCATTCCCAAACAAAAGAAAAGCATTTAAAAATAGCCCAGAGGTGGGAAAAGCCTTGGAGTGTTAATCCTCACAGAAATTCTACTAGATAATACATTATTTCCCCAAACAAGTCTTAAAAATGTTAATTAAGAAGCAAGGTATATGTGATATTGAGATCAGAAAACATGTTAAAAATGTAACCACATAGAAATTTTCAATATAAGGTGCTGAAGCTCAGGATGAAAATGTCCATATACATCTCACACAACATATTTAAATTCAATGTTTTTTTTAAGGATTTAAATGATGAAGTACTAAAGAATCTCAGAAGTGATATTGAGATCTGCTTTGAATTTCTTCCAGTTTTTCATACATAATCTTCCTAAATGATATCTGATATGTTTAGCTTTTGTGTTTTTTTTTCTTAATGTGTTTTGTTTTTGTTTTAAGTGGTGGTGGCTTCCCAGGTGACTCAGTGGTAAAGAATCCACATGCCAATGGAGGAGACACGGGTTCGATCCCTGTCGGGAAAATCCCCTGCAGTAGAAAGTAGCAACCCACTCTAATACTCTTGCCTGGAAAATTCCATGGACAGAGGAGCCTGGCAGGCTGCAGTCTAAAGGGTTTTAAAGAATTGGGCACGACTGAAGTGACTGAGCATGGCACAGCATGTCTCAGTGGTTATATAATGACCTACAAGATGAAACTGTGGAAAATTCTGAAAGAGTTGGGAATACTGGACCATCTGACCTGCCTCTTGAGAAACCTGCATGCAGGTCAGGAAGCAACAGTTAGAACTGGACATGGAACAACAGACTGGTTCCAAATAGGAAAAGGAGTACGTCAAGGCTGTATATTGTCACCCTGCTTTGCCGGGGACCAGCCCCGGCTGATCCAGGGTATTCGAAGAAGACGGCGTAGGCGAAGATCAGGAAACAATTGCTTAATTAAATGTTAATTAAGGATATAAAGAGTAATAGAATGAGGATAGCTCAGTGAGGAAATTCAGTGGAGAAAAGAGGCTGAAATAAGGATAGCTCAGTGAGGAAATTCAGTGTAGAAAAGAGGCTAAATAATTCAGCCAGAAGGTAAGAGAAAGAACGACATGGTGAGACCAAGTTTCGGTGAACAAGGCCCGCACTTTATTTTCCAAAGTAGTTTTTATACCTTAAGTTATGCATAGAGGATAATGGGGGAAGGGGTAGAGTCATGCAGCAAGCCAGGCTTTCTTCCTGCAAACTTATCATATGCAAAAGCTTAGGTGATTTGCATCATCTTCTGGCCCTGAGGCCTGTTAACATTTTAAGACCCTTTCTTCAGAAAACTTATTTTTCTCTAAAGGTGATAAGTCAAGCGCCACCCTCCAAAAGCATTAGATAAAGTTGCATTCCTACAGAGCAAAGGTGTGGTGGGCTATAACAAGAAAAAGAATTAACTCAAGGGTCCCAGGTCACAAACATTAAAGCTATTACTTACACCAATTATATTAATCAATACACTGCCAGGGACACAGCAGGTAAGGGATATGGAAACTTAGCAGCAAACATTGGCCCAATAAGTGAAAATCCCTTCACCAATACAATTTCTAATCAATCTTTTAACTGCTCAAAGAATCTGTGTTTAGACAGTTTAGAACATCTCCTGCCTCTCACAGTTGGGAGGCTCTGAACAATCACATGTGGCCGGAAAAACCTATTCAGGCAGGCTAGAGGATTTCCAAAGGGGTTTGTAGGTTAAACACTGTCACACCCAGGAATTATTAACTGGAGCTGTAAGCTAACTCTTTTTTCAGAGAGGTAGTGGGGGACAGCCCCCCGTAAAGTCAGAGGTGTAGGTGAAAGCACAAAGCAGAAAGTAGGCAGACTCTGGTTTTGGGGGTAGATTGCTCGAGAATTTCCAGGGAGACTCCTGAGGCTTGATCCCACTTTTGCGTATGACAAGCCTCCTTTCTCATGACCTTTGCCAGGGGTGGAGCTCGCTCCCCGCACTGCTTATTTAACTTATATGCAGAGTACATCATGAGAAACGCTGGGCTGGATGAAGCACAAGCTGGAATCAAGATTGCTGGGAGATATATCAATAACCTCAGATATGCAGATGACATCACCCTTATGGCAGAAAGCAAAGAAGAACTAAAGAGCCTCTTGATGAATGTGAAAGAGGAGAGTGAAAAAGTTGGCTTAAAGCTCAATATTAAGAAAACTAAGATCATGGCATCTGGTCCCACCACTTCATGGCAAATAGATGGGGAAACAGTGGAAACAGTGGCAGACTTTATTTTGGCGGGGGCTCCAAAATCACTGCAGATGGTGACTACAGCCATGAAATTAAAAGACGCTTACTCTTTGGAAGGAAAGTTATGTCGAACCTAGACAGCATATTAAAAAGCAGAGACATTACTTTGTCAACAAAGGTCCATCTAGTCAAGGCTATGGTTTTTCCAGTGGTCATGTATGGATGTAAGAGTTGGACTATAAACAAAGCTGAGCACCAAAGAATTGATGTTTTTGAAGTGTGGTGTTGGAAAAGACTCTTGAGAGTCCCTTGGACTGCAAAGAGATCCAACCAGTCCATCCTAAAGGAGATTAGTCCTGGGTTTTCATTGGAAGGACTGATGTTGAAGATGAAACTCCAATACTTTGGCCACCTCATGCGAAGAGCTGACTCGTTTGAAAAGACCCTGATGCTGGGAAAGATTGAGGGCAGGAGGAGAAGGGGACAACAGAGGATGAGATGGTTGGATGGCATTACCGACTCAATGGAAATGGATTTGGGTGAACTCTGAGAGTTGGTGATGGACAGGGAGGCCTGGCGTGCTGCAATTCATGGGGTTGCAAAGAGTCAGACACTACTGAGTGACTGAACTCAACTGAAGGTTAAATCTGAAACAAAACAAAACATATACATGTACATATTTGTTAGAGTTAAGCAACAGATTCTTGGACTTTCAAATTTTTAAAATGCTTTTGTTCTAGTCCTCTTTGTGTGTGTTTTCAAACCTCATTTATAGAAGATATTACATCAAATCACATTTTGCCTTAATTTGTGAATTTTTATGTGATATAGGCTCATTCAGATAATAAACAGGTAGCTACTAGATAAAGAATCCACCTGGCAATGCAGAAGACACAGGTGGTGTGAGTTCAGTCTCTGGGCTGGGAAGGAAATGGCAACCCACTCCAGTATTCTTCCTTGTGAAATTCCATGGACGGAGGAGCCTGGCAGGCTACAGTCCATTGGGTCACAGAGTTGGATATGACTTTGCAACTGAGTATGTCTGCCAGATAATACACATCTATGTGCCTGATATCTTTTTTCTTCTATTTTTTTCTTTCAAATATAAGATCTCCATCTGGTTTTAAAAACAAATAAATCACTTTTTTTTTTTACTCTGTAGGAAGTGGGCTGATAGAAATAGTGCTTACATTTTTGTTTCCCAAAGCTCTACAGTATCCTGAGTACCTTCTGAATTTAAGGTTTTATGGCAGACATCATAATCTATTCTACAGAGATATAGAATAGTAAGTTCCTGGTCTTAAAATCAGGAATTTAATTTGTATTCTTATATTTGTTGCTAACTAACTTGATCACCTTGGGCAAGTGAAAGCTTTTTGAGCTTCACTTTTTGTGGAGTATGAAGTGATAGAATTGATTTATGAAGTGTTCTATAGCCTTATCATCTCAATTGTATAATATTTTTAAATATTCATTATTATTAAACAGTATGTAAAACTCCATTGTTGTGAATGTTACTTGTTTCAAATACTTTCAGAAACCCAAACATCGTGTTAAACATCATTTATACCGTGACATTCTCAGTTGTATATTGAGTGAACTATTAAAAGTGTAACTATTTTAAACTTCTCCAAAATCACCTACTCACAAGCTGATAGATTTCCTGCCTCCATATTTTATTATCTATTTTATTAGTTTGAACATTTTAAAATCTATAGTTGTGTTTTTTCTATACAGCTATTTTGTCTTCTTCACTAGATTGTAAACTCTGTGAAGATCAAGTATATATCTATTGGTTACAAATTTTAATATTTTGCACAATGTGCAAAACAGTCATGTATAAATAAATACATAGATGCTTTCTTAATCAAAGGCTTCCCTGGTGGCTCAGACGGTAATGTGTCCTCCTGCAATGCCGGAGACCCGGGTTCGATCCCTGGGTCAGGAAGATCCCCTGGAGAAGGAAATGGCAACCCACTCCAGTACTCTTGCCTGGAAAATTCCATGGACAGAGGAGCCTTGTAAGCTACAGTCCATGGGGTCATAAAGATTCGGACAAGACTGAGCAACTTCACTTCACTTAACTTCTTCATAATCAAGGACAATGGATAGTAGGAATGATTCGTAGACTAGTCTTACTATGACATGAATTTATTACTGTTGTCAAGTAAAAGGGGCATATACAGAAATTCAACCACAAAAACCAGTGATTGATTTCCTTAAGCATCTTGCATGTAAATTCAATTTATGTCCTATTAAATTAAGGGGGAATAAATCAGGTAATGTCATGTCATGTAGATGCCTGATCTCTTATTTCCATAGCAACCTGATTTAATGTAAATATCATTGTGCAATAAAACTAGATTAAATCAAATAAAAATATTGGAGAGAAAAAAGTACTTACTGCTATTCTGTCAATCTCCTCTTTCATGTTTTCTCCAAAGTAAAAATACCATCTCAAAGGATATATGGCATAAGAATACCTGCTCTTTGTTAAGAATAAGGTTGAATTAATTCATTTAATTATTTGTTTTCCTGCCACATTTCATTTAGACTCTAAGGTAAGAATAAAAATAAGTTCTTTGTTTTTTTATTAAGCACTTTAATATACATTTTTGCTTTTGAAATTCTGTACTAGAAGGAGAAGCTGAATTCATATTAATCTTGACATTTATAGGTTAAAATCATTCATGAATAAATTTGTAAGAGTTATTAAAACAAAAATAATTCTGTTTTATAGATAGATATAAAGGTAGATAGACATCTTAATAATAATTTGGCAGTTGAAACCAATTATGAATATAATTGTGTTCTGAATTGCCATTGAGCTAAATGTTTCAGTTCAGTTCATTTACTCAGTCATGTCCGACTCTTTGCAAACCCATGGACTGCAGCACGCCAGGCCTCCCTATCACCAACTCCCGGAGTTTACTCAAACTCATGTCCATTGAGCCAGTTATCTCATCCTCTGTCGTTCCCTTCTCCTCCTGACCTCAATCTTTCCCAGTATCAAGGTCTTTTCAAATGAGTCAGTTCTTCGCATCAGGTGGCCAAAATATTAGAGTTTCAGCTTCAACATCAGTCCTTCCAATGAAAACCCAGGACTGATCTCCTTTAGGATGGACTGGTCAGATCTCCTTGCAGTCGAAAAGACTCTGAAGAGTCTTCACCAACACCACAGTTCAAAAGCATCAATTCTTCGGTGCTCAGCTTTCTTTATAGTCCACTTCTCACATGCATACATGATTACAGGAAAAACCACAGCCCTAACTAGACAGACCTTTGTTGGCAAAGTAATGACTCTGCTTTTGAATATGCTCTCTAGGTTGGTCATAAGTTTTCTCCCAAGGAGAAAGTGTCTTTTAATTTCATGGCTGCAGTCACCGTCTGCAGTGATTTTCGAGCCCCCCAAAATAAAATCTCTCACTGTTTTCACTGTTTCCCCATCTATTTGCCATGAAGTGATGGGACAGGATGCCATGATCTTAGTTTTCTGAATGTTGAGCTTTAAGCCAACTTTTTTTTTTTTTTTTTTCACTCTCCTCTTTCACTTTCATGAAGAGGCTTTTTAGTTTCTCTTCACTTTCTGCCATATAGGTGGTGTCATCTGTATATCTGAAATTATTGATATTTCTCCTGGGAATCTTGATTCCAGCTTGTGCTTCATCCAGCCCAGCATTTCTCATGATGTGCTCTGCATATAAGTTAAATAAGCAGAGTGACAATATATTGCCTTGATGTATTCCTTTCCCAATTTGAAACCAGCCTATTCTATGTCCAGTTCTGTTGCATCCTGACCTGCATACAGATTTCTCAAGAGACAGGTCAGGTGGTCTGGTACTCCATCTCTCTCAGAATTTTCCACAATTTATTGTGATCCACAAAGTCAAAGGCTTTGAGATAGTCAATAAAGCAGAAATAGATGGTTTTCAGGAACTCTCTTGCTTTTTTATGATCCAGCGGATGTTGGTAATTTGATATCTGGTTTCTCTGTCTTTTCTAAAACCAGCTTGAACATCTGGATGTTCGCAGTTCACATATCACTGAAGCTTGGCTTGGAAAATTTTGAGCATTACTTTAGTAGGGTGTGACACGAGTGCAATTGTGTGGTAGTTTGAGCATTTTTTTGCATTGCCGTTCTTTGGGACTGGAATGAAAACCGACCTTTTCCAGTCCTGTGGCCACTCTTAAGTTTTCCAGATTTGCTGGCATATTGAGTGTAGCACTTTCACAGCATCATCTTTCAGGATTTGAAATAGTTTCACTGGAATTCCATCACCTCCACTAGCTTTGTTTGTAGTGATGCTTCCTAAGGCTCCTTTGACTTCACATTCCAGGATGTCTGGCTCTACGTGAGTGATCACAGCATTGTGATTATCTGGGTCATGAAGATCTTTTTTGTGCAGTTCTTCTGTGTATTCTTGCCACCTCTTCTTAATATCTTCTGTTTCTCTCAGATCCTTTTGACTACTTTCTCTTTATGAAAAACAGAAAAGTGCTAGTGTATGCTCACACTACCAGAGATCACTCAACCTTAGCAATAATAGAAAAGTAGTTTCAATTTAATCATTCTTTTTAATCAAATTGGATGGAAGATTCTTGTAGATTATTGCTATTGGACTATTAACTGGATATCTTCACATGGTATAAAATAGGTGTCTTAAATTGGGTTCAAATTCTTTTCCTTGTACTTACAATGGATTTAGTCTGTGGCCTAGAGTTTAAGTGTATGTGAGTTACTCATCTTTTGAACTGGTTGAATGCCTATTATATCTCTCTAGAAAATTATCTTTATTTTTAATTATAGTCAGTAACTGTTATAAATACTAAAACATTGTCTTGAAAGGATATATAAGTAAAAAACAAAGATTGATTTAGCACCCACTAGAGTCGGGCATGACTGAAGCAACTTAGCAGCAGCAGTAGCAGCAGTTAGATTTTTATTTTGGACATTATTCTGTTTAATTATTAATTCAGTCTATCAACTTATATATTAGTAATACCATGATAAAGAAAAAGCACTCAAAAATGATTAAAGTTAAACTTAAGCTTAAAATAATATTTATTTTTGAACTAGTAATGTGACAGTCTAGGTGTTCATTGGAAGGACTGATGCTGAGGCTAAAACTCTAATACTTTGGCCACTTCATGAGAAGACTTGACTCATTGGAAAAGACCCTGATGCTGGGAAGGATTGGGGGCAGGAGGAGAAGGGGACGACAGAGGATGAGATGGCTGGATGGCATCACCGACTTGATGGACATGGGTGAACTCCGGGAGTTGGTGATGGACAGAGAAACCTGACTGCTGCAATTCATGGGGTCGAAAAGAGTCGGACACAACTGAGTGACTGAACTGAACTGAACTGAATGTGACAGTCCATTTCTTTAATATCATTTTGCAATTCTTATTATATTTCAGAAAAAGGATAGTTTGAAAATTTCGTTAGTGAACTTTCTAAATCTATAGATTTTGCTTTCATGTATATTTGGCTCCTTTTATGGCTGTGCCACCCTCCTACTTTTGTCTACCATAGTTTATTAAAAGTATGGGATGATGAACTAAAGATAGAG
This sequence comes from Bos indicus, assembly GCF_029378745.1. Classification (NCBI taxonomy): domain Eukaryota; kingdom Metazoa; phylum Chordata; class Mammalia; order Artiodactyla; family Bovidae; genus Bos; species Bos indicus. The sequence continues at coordinate 81,329,731 of NC_091761.1, forward strand.
TGAAAAAATTGAGAAATATAAAATATGTTATTACATGGAAAAATAATTAGATTAGGGGTGCATTTGGAGAAAGGAAAGGAAAGTGAAGTCGCTTAGTCAGGTCTGACTCTTTTCGACCCCATGGACTACAGCCCTCCAGGCTCCTCTGTCCATGGGATTTTCCAGGCAAGGGTACTGGAGTGGGTTGCCGTTTCCTTCTCCGGAGGATCTTCCTGACCCAGGGATCGAAACCGGGTCTCCGGTATTGCAGACAGACGCTTGACCGTCTGAGCCAGCAGGGAAGCCGGCAATGGCCACCCACTCCAGTACTCTTGCCTGGAAAATCCCACGGACAGAGCAGCCTGGTAGACTGCAGTCCATGGGGTCGCTAGGAGTCAGAGACGAGTGAGCAACTTCACTTTCACTTTTCACTTTCATGTATTGGAGAAGGAAATGGCAACCCACTCCAGTATTCTTGCCTGGAGAATCCCAGGGGAGGGGGAGCCTGGTGGGCTGCAGTCTATGGGGTCGCACAGAGTCGGACACAACTGAGGTGTCTTAGCAGCAGCAGCAGGGGTACATTAACTTATTTCATTAAGGTTTTATTCTCAAAGTCATCCTCAGAATATTGGTTCTCTGTGTCTTATATTCTTCATAAAAATGGTGATATGAATATTTTCTCACTGGGTAATTGTAAAGATTAGATAATTCAAGAGAAGTTCAAAAATATTCTTTATTATTTAACCTTTTATTAATCCTTCTTATTAAGACTTTTTTGTTACTCTGCTCTCAAATCTAATATTTTGGACATTGATATTTTGACTTCTGATACATAAGTGTCAGTGTAGATAACCCCACTGACAAGTATTTCCAAAGAAGCAAAATACTGAATTCTTGTGACTTAAAGACTATCTTCCTGTATTTGCTGACATTAATTGCAAGAAATAACTATGTACTAATTTTTTAAGAAGTAAACTTGTCAAAAAGACACATTTCTGATATGGATGGGAAGAAACTGAAATATCCAGTAACATTTATAAACAAAGTTGAGTGAAAAGAGTTATAAGCCAACTTAAACTTAAGTTTGTTTCATAAACTGACTTTTGGAGTCATTGTTTTGTATGTCAAAAGCATTGTGTTTAGAATACAGCTTTTTGTTAATGGCTTTGTACATTTGTCTTCTTATATATAATTGATACTTTAATTTTTCTTCGGTGTCAAAAATAATAAGTACTGTTAGACATTGGCTATATTATTATTAATAGTATTATCATTGTCATTAATATTATTACTATGGCTATTACTGAATGATGACTGTTATTACATAAGACTAATAACTTCAAGGATTTTGGAATAATGATTTAGGTAAATTTCTGGTTGGAAAAAGATGACTATCAAGTGGTGTGATTTTCTATGGGTAATAACATATACATACTGGTATTAGGCTGGGCTTTCCCCTCCCATTTTAACATATGCATTTTAGCTTTTTATGTTTTCTGTAATAATTTCCCACTGAAGATTATTCTTGATATACCTTTTAATATTTTTTCTTTATACTAAAATTATGTGAAAATGCATTCTGTGTACCTTTCCTTTGTTCATTCCTATAGATATGACCATAGATTCCCCATACCACGTGTGGAACTATTCTTGTAAGCTCAAGTTTCTATTCAGTTATATGACCACATTATATATTCCTTGTCTATCCTGATACTTTGTAAATTGAAGCTTGCTTCTCCCTGATATATTTCTAACATCATTGTCAGCAACTTAATATCCCCATCATTTCCTCATGAGTTAACTATAATGCTTCCCTAGGAAAATCCTCTTCAGTCTTTCCTGAAAAAAGCTGTCATTGCAATTTACACTTTTTATTCCTGTTTTGTCAGTTTTAATAGTAATGATGATTGGAATATTTATTTGGTGCTTATAAGTTCTAAGCGTTTTATGCATATTAGCATATATATGTTTACAATAAGTCCATGAAATGGGTGCTATTTTGTAGATAGGGAAACTGAGTCATAAAGTGTCTAAGAAACTTGCCCATGGTGAAGAAGAAGCAAAATTGGAAAAAAAAAAAAAAACAAAACCTGAGTTAATTCAGTAAAAGCCTATAAGTATATAATTTCTGAAAGATTGACAAAGGTCTGGATTAGTCTTTTCACGTCATGAACTTATTATTGCCACTCTGTATAGCATAGATTTTTGTCGTACTACTTTCACTATCTTGAAATATTATGTCCTTCACTCTCTCCCCGAATTTGCTCAAACTCATGTCCATTGAGTCAGTGATGCTATCCAACCATCTCATTTTCTATCGCCTCCTTCTTTTGCCCTCAATCTTTCCCAGCATCTGGGTCTTTTCCAATGAGTTGGCTCTCCACATCAGGTGGTCAAAGTTTTGGAGCTTCAGCTTTAGCATCAGTCCTTAAATGAATATTCAGGGTTGATTTCCACTAGAATTGACTGGTTATATTTCCTTGCAGTCCAAGGGACTCTCAAGAGTCTTCTCCAGTACCATAGTGCAGAAGCATCAATTCTTTGGTCCTCAACCTTCTTTATGGTCCATCTCTCACATCCATACATGACTACTGGAAAACCCATAGCTATGACTGTATGGACCTTTGTTGGCAAGGTGATGTCTCTGATTTTTGATACAGTGGCTTGATTGTCATAGCTTTTCTTCAAAGAAGCAGGTGTTTTTTAATTTCACGGTTTCAGTCACCATCCACAGTTATTTTGGAGCCCAACAAAATAAAATCTGTCACTGTTTTCACTTTTTTCCCATCTGTTTGCCATGAAGTGATGGGATCAGATGTCACAGTCTTCATTTCTTTTAATGTTGAGTTACTTTTAAGCCAGCTTTTTCACTCATCTCTTTCAACTTAGGGGTTTCCCTGGTGGCTCAGACAGTAAAGAATCTGCCTGCAATGCAGGACACCTGGTTCAGTCCCTGGGTGAGGAAGATCCCCTGGAGAAGGGAATGGCTACCCACTTCAATATGTACTCTAGAACAGTGCTTCTCAAATTTACTATGCATTCTGTGCAAAAAAAAGCCTTTGTGTTTATGTTAAATGGTTAGGTTAGGTTCTGTGCTTGGATATTTATATGCATGTTTTTTATTTCATGAATGCTACAGTTGAATATTCGAAGATTAAGGAAGAACATAGTATAAATCTTTTCTTTAAGATTTATAGGTAGTAGAGATCTATAGATTTTAGGTAATCTAGCATCTTTGACTCCATTCATAAAATGTCAGCTTCAATCCTCCTAATTACTTCCAGAGATTTACAGTGCACTAGGTCTAGGGCATGGTATCACATCTGATAAGAACATGAATTAGGTAATTTCTGAAAATTCAGCAATTTGATGCAGAAGAATTTCATGTTTTCTTTCAGAATTACAAAAAAAAAATACTAAGCACACAAACTCTTATGACAAAAGTATATCCCTTTTATATAAATGTGACTTATTAGAATATGAATTCTTTTTTGTATCTTTAAAAGCTAATAGTTAGTGAAGAAAGGAGTGGTCAAGAATTTATTGTGCATTTATTTGAAGCCAGGCTTCCAAATGCCAAAGTTGAACACTGTTGATTTGAAATGGCCTTTGATCATTTTACTTCCTGTCTTCATCTTTACCTATAAAGTAAAAGATAAGAGAGAAGAAATGTAACTAGTTTCGCTCTGAGTTTGGAAGCAGTAAGGTAATAGTGTATAGTATGCCCAGGTGGTGCTAGTGGTAAAGAACCAGCCTGCTGATGCAGGAGAAGTAAGAGACAGGGGTTGGATCTCTGAGTTGGGAAGATCCTTGGAGAAGGAAATGACAACCCTCTCCAGTATTCTTGCCTAGATAATCTCATGGACAGAGGAGCCTGGTAGACTGCAGTCCATGAGGTTACAAAGAGTCAGACACAACTGAAGCAACTTAGCATGCACTCTTAGTGACCCTATGGATGTTAGGCAGGCTCCTCTGTCCATGGGATTCTCCAGGCAAGAATATTGAAGTGGTTTTGCATGCCCTTCTTCAGGGGAATCTTCCTAACCCACATCTAGAGATCAAACTGGTGTCTCTTATGTCTCTTGCATTGGCAAGCGCCACCTGGGAAGTCCCAAAAAACAAAGTAATTAACAGCTAGCACTAGAATTCCTCTTGTGGGACATTTTCTTTGTTTGGAAAATAACATTTTTGTGTCATTTTCTGAAAGAAGAGGAGTCATCAAAAGACAATGATATGAAAGTGTTGTACACAATAATTATCTAGGATTTCAATGGATTACTGGGGACAGGAATGATGAGGGAGCAGTAGAAAATGTGCTGGAGCTGAGAGCAAGTGGTTCAGTGAGCAGCTTCTAAAGATCAGGAATCTGAAAGAAGGTTAAAGTCAAGGTAGAGGCTGAACTGTAAAATCCCACACTTGACCAGATTATTTTAGTGCACAAACAAGAATTGTGTATAGTTAAATGTATAAGTAAATATAGAGGGAAACTAAAAAAACAGAACAAAACAAAGCTTCACTGAGTAGAATTGAAAATAGGAAAAACAGTTAAGTTAGAAACATGAAAAAAAGTTTAAAATGTGACTGTTAGAAACTGGAAACCATGGAAATAGGAAACAGATACTTGTTATATATCTTCTATCAGCCTTCCTTCCTTCCTTTCTTTTTTTTTTTTTTTATTCCTTCTTCCTTCCCTCCCTCCTTCCCTCTCTACCTCACTCTCGCTCTTTCTCTTTCTTTCTGTATGTTGAGGAAAGATTTGCTTTAGAGAAGATGAATCAACCTGATTATAACTAATTTCAAATAACTAAATGACTTCAGTGATAGTTCTCTGTATTTTTGGATGAAATTTATAACTTTGTATCCTTTTATAATTTAGTAATGTTGGACCTTGAAATCAGTGGAAAAAACAAGATCTATGGATCTATTTACTGAATTTTATGTTATCTGTCAGTCTTTTTAAATATAATTGAAATCTGTATTTTAACATGCATGTATATGTGAATATTTATATTTTTGTATAATTAGACATAGAAATCATGATTCTATATTTGTGGATTTATAATTTATAAGATAATATCAAAGTAAGTAGTAATAATTTCACTGACGTATAGGTCTCTAAATTTATAATTCATAATGGAAAGACTAACAGGCAGGGCTTCAACATATTGATGTGAAGAATGCTATTGTAATAGCCAGTCAATGTGTCACAGTTTGAACATATGGTTCCTGTTGTATTTAGATCAGTAAAAGTGGAAAGTATCCTGTGCCCTACTGAACTTAACTGAATAAACATCACAGCTCTTCAGTATCCATCTATGATAAAGAAAGACAATGCATTCTTATTCATTAGTAAATGGTATTAATAGAATTATGGTACTATACTATTGTTTTAACACTTCCTTTGGTATGATTTAGACATTATTTTCAGTACACAGCCACAAAACAACCTTAAGTTGTATTTGCATTGTTATTTTTAAAGTTAGTAATAGATACATTTTTCAGTAATAAAATAATTTTCTGAAACAAGTATATACTAATTATGTTTAAATCTAAAATTTTTTAATATTTTCATTTTGAGGATTAGTTGAAATGAAGGGCTTTAAAATAATTTTCTTCGTATTTTAGAAATTTATATGAAATATTAAATACAAGATAATCCTATTCAACATAGTTTTTCTTTTGTCAGAAAAATGAATTATATTCCATTTATTAATCATCATATAGAGTTCTGTACTCTATTTAAGTGGTTCTCAATCTTTTTTTCTCCACAGTACACTCAAGGATATATCATATCCTACCCTGTTACAATGACCGTGTCATTGGATCTGGGGAGTACGTGTAAGAAACTGATTCTCTGGCTTGGGGAAGTGGAAGTATGATTTTTGGTTTTGAAGCTATCTTCTCACTTCTACCAGTGCATTCTTTCTTAAACTGGAATGAGTCATCAGTTGTATTATTGATCCACATCTAAAATGTTCAAAATATTTCTGTCTTATGTTTTAAAAAGTGTTCTGGTGTTTGTGTCCTAGTGTATTTGTATCAAATAAATTCTTACTTGATAATGTTTCCTTTTAAGAATTCTAAAAATTTAATGTCAGTCAGTTATTCATCCTTATTCTAATTTTAATTATACTCAGTGTTTGAGGCCATTCCCTTTATACTGTGACTTCTCCATTCACTTCCCTTTAAGTTAATTAATACACATTTCAAGAAGTTAAAAGACTAGTATAATAAAGACTGTCCTTTCTCATGAGATCCTACTGATTCTTTAAGTTAGGCACCAAATCAGATAGTACATAGACCTTGTTTTTTCTGACATTTTCCTAGAACTAAGAAAGATGCTTACAAAGAAAATTATGTATTATACCCTCAGAGACACACATATTCCCTTAACAGAGTTAGGACTACTGTTTTGACGTTTTAGTAAATATATATTGACTACAATTTTACATGTTTAGAAAAGTAAAAGTAAATCCTTGGGATGTCATCCTTTATCCTTACCCATGGAAAGATATGCAGTGTGTCACTAACTGCAAGTAGATCAACTGTTATACGCTGACTTGATCAGTTTTAAGTTGGAAGTTTTATATATAAACATCATATATATATATATATATATATATATATATATATATATATATATATGTCAGATCAGATCAGTCGCTCAGTCATGTCCGACTCTTTGCGACCCCATGAATCGCAGCACACCAGGCCTCCCTGTCCATCACCAACTCCCGGAGTTCACTGAGACTCACGTCCATCGAGTCAGTGATGCCATCCAGCCATTTCATCCTCTGTTGTCCCCTTCTCCTCCTGCCCCCAATCCTTCCCAGAATCAGGGTCTTTTCCAATGAATCAACTCTTCGCATGAGGTGGCCAAAGTACTGGAGTTTCAGCTTCAGCATCATTCCTTCCAAAGAAATCCCAGGGCTGATTTCCTTCAGAATGGACTGGTTGAATCTCCCTGCAGTCCAAGGGACTCTCAAGAATCTTCTCCAACACCACAGTTCAAAAGCATCAATTCTTCGGCACTCAGCCTTCTTCACAGTCCAACTCTCACATCCATACATGACCACGGGAAAAACCATAGCCTTGACTAGATGGACCTTTGTTGGCAAAGTATATATATATAAAGCATAGCCACTGTAGTGTCTACAGTCCTATTGTATCCTGAATTGCCCATATGGATTTGTGCTCTAAATTAACATAAGATGAGGGGCATCTTCTAAATGTGCACCAACTGTTTAGAGAAGAGGAGGAATTACTCAACTAATGAATATATTGGGCTGGCCAAAAGGTTCATTCAGATTTTTCTATATGCTGTTAACAGAAAAACCCAAACAAACTTTTTGGCCAAACCCAATATTAAGCAAGCAAGGGCTGTAATGGGGGGAAAGAGGACATGTTGTTCAGCTAAATGATTGTCTTTCATTGTACTCCTAACAAAGTAAATTTAATAATTTACTTCTGCTTGTAATATTGAGTTGACAACCTATAATTTATTCAGTCATTTGGTTTAATTTAATTTTTATTCTATTAAATGCTAGCCCCTGTTCTAGGTATTTAAGATAAAGAAAATAGTGTTCTGAAAGCAGCCTGTCAAAGGACATGGACAAGTTAACATTTTTTTTTTTATAAAATGCTATATGTTAAGATAGAAATTATTTTTTTTCAGATAGCATTGATTTTAAATGAATTACAAAAGATGTGCTAATTTCTCTTTGACGAGCAGGTGGTTTAACTTTGAAAGGAAACACTAATTTAAGTAAATTAATCTAGTTAAATGCTTATTTTGATATGCTAAAATAGGCTGATTTCTTATTCAAGGTTTTTTAAAAATCAAAATTTTAATTAAGCTATTTTTGCCTAAATATGGATACAGAGTCAGTTTTAAGAAATCATACAGAGGGATTCCTTGTATTTCTTACCCAGTTTCTCTCTTGATAACATATTATGAAATTATATTACCATAAAGTTACAACCAAGATGTTGACACTGATTTTGTCCACTTCCTGGACAATCTGTCATCATAAGGATACTTCCTGTTGCCCTTTTAAAGCCATACCCATTATTCCTCAGTTTCTCTGACTCTGACCTCTGGCAACCATTAATCTGTTCTCTATTTCTATAACTGTATAATTTTAGGACATTATGTAAATGGAATCATATAGTATGTGAACACTGAGGACTGACTTTTTTCACTCTACATTATTCCCTAAAAATTTATTCAGTTTATTGTGTTTTTCAATAACATTTTTATTGCAGAGAAGTATTCCATGGTAAAGAATGCACCTGCCAATGCAGAAGGCTCAAGAGACATGGGTTCAACTCCTCGGTTGGGGAAATGCCTTGGAGTAGGAAATGACAACCTGCTTCAGTATTCTTGCCTCGAAAATTCCATGGACAGAGAAGCTTGGTGAGCCGTAGTCCATGGGGTTGCAAAGAGTCAGACACGACTGAGCGACTGAGCACTGAGCATTCCGTGATATGGATGTGTACCATATCTTACCAGTGTGTTTAATCATTCACCTTTTGAAGGGTGAATGTGTTGCTTCTGGTTTGGGGCCATTGTGAATAAAGTTCCTGATCATTCCTACCTGCATTCACTTGCAGATTTTTGCATGAAAACCTATTTTTATGTCTCTGGATAATGTGTGAGATTGTGTTTTGCTGGATTATTCAGTAGTAGTATATTAAATTTTACAAGAACTAAATATAAACTGTTTACATTTAAAACGGTTTATAAACTAAACTGTTTCCAGAGTGGCCTTGCCATTTTATATTTCTACCAGCAGTATGTGAGTGATTTAATGTTTCCATATACTTGTAACATTTGGAGCTGTTACTATTTTTTTTTTTTTATATTACCCATTTTCAAAGGAGTGAAATGATACCATGATTTTAATCTGCATTTCCTTAATAGCTAATGATGTGAACCATCTTTTCATGAACTTATTTGCTATCTGTATGTCTTCTTTTGTGAAATATTTTTTCGTTTCTTTTGTCCATTGGATTTTTTTCTTTTTATGGTAGAGATTTCAGAGTTATTTATGTATTCTTAATATGAGTCTTTTTCCATTAGTGCTTTGCCAATATTATTTTCCAGTGTGTAGGTTGTCATTTTATCCTTTGGCAAGAGAAAAAATTTTAAATTCTGTATTATTTAATGTACATATTATAAGTACTGCAGATATGGAATAAATTAGAGTCTGAAGAGATATACACAAATATTAGGGCAATGCTGTAAACCTTCTGATGGCAGCTATAAGAAAACTTAAAAGAACTGGCAAACCAGTGCTTTAAATGCTCTCCCCAATAGCAGCTGTGTACAAAATCAGGAAGCAGGCTAGAACTTGGTGTCTCCATTCCATTTCCTCATTCACTTCCCTTTTTCCCAAGCTTTACAGAAACTCTTAAAGAAAATCTTGATAAAACTTTCATGCATAAGGCTGAGAAGTGCTAGTTGCAGTATGTTAATAATCTCACTTTAGAGGAGACTGTGGTTTAAACCAAAAGAATATTGGATAGAGGTAGGATTTTTTTTTTCCTTTCTTTCTAGGACAGGAGTGTCATCTGATCCACCATAACTTAAGATTAATTATAATGGATATGAATCAGCTACACCAACTTTGCTTCCATGTTTTATGACTTAGTTTTGGCATTGATCTTATTTTATATCTAACCATATCTATAATTATATCTAACCACTTATGTAATTTATTATATATTAGATATAATTTATATATTGAATTATATTTAATTCATAATAAGTTATAATATATAAATAATATATATACTAAATACATATTAGATACAATTTATATAATATACAAATTATAATTTATATATTATTATTATTTATATAATATAAATTATATCTAATCACTTTATCCCATAATCTGTCATGTATATCAGTTATTCAACTATTTTACTCTTATGGTCTGATGTTATGTTCTTTATCCTAATGATTTGTCTTGTAATTATAAAACCGGGTCCTTTAATAAGGCTAATTTAACTACTCATGTTATTAGGTATGAAGTGACAAGTTTGAAAGTGTGTTCATGTGTATGTGTCCATGCATGCAGCACACCTATGTGTGAATTCCATATTCAGGGAAATTTTGGAATTAATTGACCTCCCTCTACATCATAAACTTAGATATTTGAAAAATTTCAGCCAGTTACTACTACTACTACTAAGTCGCTTCAGTCGTGTCCGACTCTGTGCGACCACATGGACTGCAGCCTACCAGGCTTCTCCGTCCATGGGATTCTCCAGGCAAGAACACTGGAGTGGGTTGCCATTTCCTTCTCCAATGCATGCAAGTGGAAAGTGAAAATGAAGTCGCTCAGACTCTTAACGACCCCATGGACTGCAGCCTACCAGGCTCCTCCATCCATGTGATTTTCCGGGCAACAGTACTGGAGTGGGGTGCCATTGCCCTCTCCCAATGTTAATAACATGAGTTCTGTTCCGAAAACAATGCTTTAGTTACAGTTACAGCCTCACTCCATACAAATCTATACACCAGAACAAATCATTTAATGTTCAAAACTTAATTTCCCACCTCAACTTCTTTGGTTAAGATTCTGATAGTTAATGTATTAGTTTCCTAACAAAAACCTTTCTTCTAGATTGTGGTAATTGCTGCCAATTTTGCTATTTCTTGATCTGTGGTAGGGCTTCTCTGGTAGCACAGACAGTAAAGAAGCTGCCGGCAATGCAGGAGACCTGGGTTCATCCCTGGGTTGGGAAGATCCCCTGGAGGAGGGCATGGTGACTCACTCCAGTATTCTTGTCTAGAGAATCCCCATGGACAGAGGAGCCTGGTGAGCTATAATCCATGAGGTTGCAAAGAGTTGCCCATGACTAAGCACACACAACACCAGTTTATGCCTCTGTGTTCATCTGGCATTCTCCTGTGTGCCTATATTTCTGTATTCAGATTTCCTTCTTCCTAGAATGGCACCGGCCATCTTGGATTTATGACCTTTAAGTGGACCAGTTTTCCTGAGTATATACATGCCTTATATTTTAAGATAGCTGACCCATGGACTCAGATTTGGTTGATTGTTTTTATACTGTGTGCTACATATGCAAAAAAAAAAAAAAAAATGCAGTAGATTGGCAATACATTGCTCAAAGTTTGGGCTGTGTAATTAAAAAAAATATATAGTGTCACTAATAGGTTGGCTATTGGATCTGTGCCAAGCTTGGTCCTATTTTTTTTAAGCTTTTCTCATCAACATTTTAAAAATTATGGAGTGTAGGGTCTGTTTGGAAAAGTAAATTACAGTTGTTTCAAAAAGAAAAAATATAAATAAATAAAATAAAATGAGCTCTACAAAAATCTGAAAAGTCAAGATTTACAGTATTAGTAGAAGGTGACTGAATGGCCATGAATACATTAAAAAGATTGCTTGAGCAAAGCAGGTAAGGTGGTTGGCAATAAATTGATGAAAATAGAGAGTGACATTGATGCAAATACAAATGAGGAGAAAATGAAAATTCATGTTGATTGTTGTTTAGTTGCTAAGTCGTGTCTGACTCTTTAGTGATCCCATGGACCGTAGCATGCCAGGCTCCTCTGTCCATGCGTTTTCCAGGCAAGAATACTGGAGTGGGTTACCGTGTCCTTCTCTGGGGATCTTCCTGACTCAGTGTTCAAACCCAAGTCTTTTGCATTGGCAGGTAGATTCTTTATCACTGAGGCACCAAAGAAGCCCTAATATTGACTAAGCAACTATTACTTACATGTTGCTTTCATATACAATATTTTTATAAATATTGCAATGATTCTATAGATTGACAAATGTAATTTTTTACTATAGAAATAAAGAAATAGAAAAGTTATGCATACCACATATCTACTGAAAGAGAAATTGTGATTTAAGCACAGGTCTCAGTAACAATAAACATGTACTGGAAATTAAAGTGGGAAAAAATGTGTAAATGAACAAATAAAGTGGCTCAATGGCTAAGGTGTCCAGAAAATCAAAAGTTTTTTTCAGAGTAGGCGGAATTGGAGGTTTCAGAACATGAACCATAATTATTGCACCATAATTATTTAAGATTCTCATTAATAACTTTGAGGAATCTGTCAGAAAAAGGTAAAGACGTTTAAAAGTGGCATTTATTGGGAGGATTATTCTTACTTTAAAAGGTAAGGCTTATGCAAATAGTTAATATTTATTGGAAGTGTTTTATTTTTTAACATCATTTGGATTAGATTTATAAAGAAGACTTTTCACTAGAAATTACATTTGGAAAAGTTTTAACTGAAGAGCAGGGTCACCAGTTAGGAGGTATAAGAAATTATGCAGTGATAAGAGAATTCACTGGCCTGTTATCTAGGTGTTTGTTTGTTTTTGTTCTACTTATGGTGTATGGGATGTTCAGTCTAAACCAGAGATCTCTTTGAGGCCTAGGATTTTATTTATCACCTAAAGGCATATGTGCCAGAGAGTAAATATCAGTATATTTATTTATTTTTTACTTTACATAGCCATTCACTCTTTCTTCAGAAAAGCATAGTCCAGATTACCTGCAGGTGTTAATGTATTTCTCTCAAGTGTTTCTGATGGATTTGGCTCTTTCCCTAATCTTGAGGATATATAGGAGAAAGGATGGGTACACAGGCTTGGAAAATCAGGATATAACTATAATAAATGGTTTATAATCAGAGCCAGTGGGATGCATTAGAATGTTTCTGTGACTTCTGAGAAAAAAACATTTCACTTTTTTCTCTCTAGAATTAAAATAGAATGAGAGTAGAAAGCATTAAGCTGTTGATGCTACCTTTTACCTTGAAGAGAGTTGTGTAAAAGTGGAGTTCTACAGAGAGAAAAGGAGTTAGGGTATAGAGAGAAAAACTCCTGTAACGTTAGAGGTCTTACATCTGATTATGGCTAAAGTCTGCCCTTGAAATTTTCAGAGACTGAGTTGGATTTTCTGCCATGAGAGTCCTAACTGATATGAAGACAGGCAATATGTTTTTACTGAGTGCATGTTGAATCAATGAAAGAAAAATTTACAGTGGGAACAGAATGGCTATATCCTTAAATACAAAGTTCTGGGGCAGGAATAATTAATCTAGTGTATATTGATCTGCATAATGGTCTACAACATGACCCTAATCAATTACAGGCAAAATTTTGAGAAGGCATACTTATTTGCATTTTTTCTGTGGTGAGGGAAAAACAATTTTATCCCAGTCTCAAAAAAGTCTATGACCAGTAACTTTGAAAAGAAAACTAAATGCAGAAAGCATAAATTTAGAATAGATCAGCGTTTGCTTCTTATCTATAGCTACAGGATTGTTTCAGAGAAATTTTAAAAAATTATAAAGTTAAATGGTAGAAGGTATATTAATACCACCTAACCCCCACCCCCACCCCATTTTAGGACTTCCCTGATAGCTCAGTTGGTAAAGAATCCGCCTGCAATGCAGGAGACCCCAGTTTGATTTCTGGGGCAGGAAGACCCGCCGGAAAAGGGATAGGCTACCCAATCTGGTATTCTTTGGCTTCCCTTGTGACTCAGTTGGTAAAGAATCCACCTGCAATGTGGGAGACCTGGGTTCGATCCCTGGCTTGGGAAGATCCTCTGGAGAAGGGAAAAGCTACCCACTCCAGGATTCTGGCCTGGAGAATTCCATGGACTTTATAGACCTTTGGGTCACAAAGAATCAGACACGACTGAGCGACTTTCACTTTCCCCCCATTTTAGCCTGAATTCAAAATAAGTTATCTTTGTTTTGAGATATAATATCTTCAGACTTAATTCATTTCAGATCATTACTAAATCAATTATCCCCTTAATTTAAGACAGCACTGCCATTGTAGTGACATATTTACAACCAACTTTTGACAGAGACATAACACACCTTTTGAAATAGCAACACGTTCAGTACAGTTCAGTAGCTCAGGTGTGTCGAACTCTTTGTGACCCCATGGACTGCAGCATGGCAGGGTTCCCTGTCCAACACAAACTCCTTGAGCTTGCTCAAATTCATGTCCATCAGGTTGGTGATGCCACGTAACCATCTCATCCTCTGTTGTCCCTTTTCTCCTCCTGCCTTCAGTCTTTCCCAGCATCAGGGTCTTCTCCAATGAGTCAGCTCTTCCCATCAGGTGGGCACAGTTTTGGAGATTCAGCTTCAGCATCAGTCTTCAGGACTGGTTTCCTGTAGAATTGACTAGTTTGACCTCCTTGGAGTCCAAGGGATTCTCAAGAGTCTTCTCCAACACCACAGTTCAAAAGCATCAATTCTTCCATGCTCAGCTTTTCTTTATGGTCCAACTTTCACATCCATATATGACTACTGGAAAAACCATAGCTTTGACTAGATAGACATTTGTAAGTGAAGTAATGTCTCTTCTTTCTGATATGTTGGTCATAGTTTTTCTTCCAAGGAGCAAGTGTTTTTAAATTTCATGGCTGAAGTCACCATTGGCAATGATTTTGGAGCCCAAGAAAATAAAGTCCATCACTGTTTCCATTGTTTCTGCATCTATTTGCATCATGAAGTGATGGTGTTGAATGCCATGATCTTAGTTTTTTGAATGTTAAGTTTTAAGCCAACTTTTTCACTCTTCTCTTTCACTTTCATCAAGAGGCTGTTTAGTTCCTCTTCACTTTTTTCCATAAGGGTGATGTCATCTGCATATCTGAGGTTATTGATATTTCTTCCACCAATCTTGATTCCAGCTTGGCATTTCACATGATGTACTATACATGTGCTAAATAGCAGGGTGACAATATATAACCTTGATGTACTCCTTTCCTAATTTGGATCCAGTCTGTTGTTCCATGTCCACTTCTAACTGTTGTTTCTTGACCTGCATACAGATTTCTCAGGAGGCAGGTAAGGTGATCTGATATTCCCATCTCTTGAAGAATTTTCCACAGTTTGTTGTGATCCACACGGTTAAAGGCTTTGCATAGTCAATAAAGCAGATGTTTTACTGAAATTCTCTTGCTATTTCTGTGATCCAACAGACACTGGCAATTTGATCTCTGGTTCCTCTCATCTCATCTGTGATCTCATCACACCATAATGGTGTGATCACTCCCCTAGAGCCAGACATCCTGGAATGCAAAGTCAAGTGGGCCTTAGGAAGCATCACTGCAAACAAAGTTAGTGGAGGTGATGGAATTTCTGCTGAGCTAATTCAAATCCTAAAACATAGTGCTGTGAAAATGCTGTACTTGATATTCCAGCAAATTTGGAAAACTCAGCAGTGGCCACAAAACTGAAAAGGTCAGTTTTCATTCCAGTCCCAAAGAAAGGCAATTCTAAAGAATGTTCCAACTACCACACTACTGCATTCATCTTACATGCTAGCAAAGTAATGCTCAAAATTCTCCAAGTGAGGCTTCAATAGTTTGTCAACCTAGAACTTCCAGATGTTCAAGCTGCATTTATAAAATTGGAGGAAATAGCAGCAAATTTGATATCAAATGCAGAAGTTTGATATATGATAATTTTTGAGGAAAAATTGAAGCTTGTTTTAAAATTACTTTGTAAAGGTATAAAATATAGTCTTTATATTTATTGTGACTCTTATTTTTACCTCAATAGTTTATGTCCTAACAGTTTCCATATTACAAATATGCCAGTTATTCATCTTAAAATTTTATTTTTGTGGGACTTATTTGGATAGAATTTTATTCCTGCTTAAGTGATTAACTTTATGATTTTGTATAATGCAGACAGCTGTTGGAATGCTCACATTAGGATTTTTTTCTTCACTTTTATTCACAGTATCTATTTTCACCACAGTACAAAGGATTTTTGACCAAATAATTCTGTCTTATATATAACATTGGAGAAATGCAGTTGAAGAGAAAAAAATGGAAGTAACTCTAGTAACCAGTTTGTCATTCAGTTCAGAACAAGTTGTCTCACAAATTCTGCCAAAAACCAAATAACAAATCATTAAACAATTACTTTTTGTTAAAATATAGCTTTTCATAGTAAACTTTTTTTTGGAAGATATAGCTGTACCAGTTACCTGGTAGTTTTACTGCAATCAAAGAAGAAATAAGAGGCAGCTATCCAAGGCTGATTATATAGTGTGAGTAATGTATAGTATAGGTGTATTTTCCTATTTTCCCCATATATAATAGTCCATGACTTACTTAAGGCTAGTTGGAGCTAATAAATGAAAATGACCAGGAAACCTTTATAATTTATTGATTAAAACTTGACTGTTGAAATGAACACTTTCCAAGAGCATGGTAATAGATTTTAGGGGGTCATGCAAAACAAGTAAATAAATTTATGCTTATATTGGAGGAGAATGGACAAAAATCTCAATAGTAATTAGTCAAAGAGTATTACATAGGTATATTTGGCTTTTGGAAAATACAGGACTGGCCGTGAATTTGTAAGCATGAAATCTCCTACAGTGCCCTGGATAAGCTGAGGCAATGAATTCTTCACAAGTTAATATGATTCAAAGGAATTTCCTGAAAATAAATCCTTAAATCACAAGTGTATGCACAAGAAGAATGTTATTCATTTACTGGATTCTCCCTCTCAGGAGTTTGGACTAGATTAACATAGAACTGGCTAACTGGTTATAAATGGAGTATGAGGCAGAGAAAGAGGGAAAAGTTATGGGCATCTGAATCGTGCTGAAAGTAAGATTACTAGAATAGGGATCTAAATTTAGGTGTTAGAGCTGAGATTCCACTTTCTCAATTATATTCCAGCTTTCACAGACACTATTTGTTCCAGGTTTTCATGAGATTTAACCTTCTATTTAAGGAATAGGCAACATACCACTGATTTAGTAGGTATTCTGATTGTCCTCATCACTTGAAGTTAATTGAACACAAATAACATTCATGGAAACATTCAACCACCTTTTATATTGGAGGAATGAAACAATGGTGTAGCTCTTTAGTTAAAGCACTATACTTTATTCAGGTTCAGAACTTGGTATATGGTGCTCCACACATGTTTATTAAGTTAATGTAGGAAGCATTTATGTTTAGAATATGATATTGAACAAAATAAAAAATGAAGAGGACAAAGGCATAAAAATTTTGTATTCACAGTATTAAATGGAATAAGTGTCAGATCAAGTTTGGATAATAAACTGGTATTAAGGATTTGTTTTAACAAGCGTTAGTAGATCTGTGGTTGCATTAAATAATAAAAGAAGAATCCAGTTTGAAAGAAAACATTGTTTAGAACTTCCTTAAGAATTGCACATTGAGGGTCCTAGAATTAAGGAAAAGGGTGGCAAAGTTTGTGTTTTCCCTGTCCTTCCATGGATGTGTTTTCCCTTCAGTTGCTTTATTGGTATGCCGGGAGAAATATCAAAAACCTCAGATATGCAGATGACACCACCCTTATGGCAGAAAGTGAAGAGAAACTAAAAATCTTCTTGATGAAAGTGAAAGAGGAGAGTGAAAAAGTGGCATAAAGCTCAACATTCAGAAAACTAAGATCATGGCATCTGGTCCTATCACTTCGTGGCAAATAGATGGGAAAACAGTGGAAACAGTGTCAGACTTTATTTTTTGGGGGGCTCCAAAATCACTGCAGATGGTGACTGCAGCCATGAAATTAAAAGATGCTTACTCCTTGGAAGGAAAGTTATGACCAAACTAGATAGCATATTCAAAAGCAGAGACATTACTTTGCCAACAAAGGTTCGTCTAGTCAAGGCTATGGCTTTTCCAGTGCTCATGTATGGATGTGAGAGTTGGACTGTGAAGAAAGTTGAGCACAAAGAATTGATGTTTTTGAAGTGTGGTGTTGGAGAAGACTCTTGAGAGTCCCTTGGACTGCAAGGACATCCAACCAGTCCATTCTAAAGGAGATCAGTCCTGCGTGTTCTTTGGAAGAAATGATGCTAAAGCTGAAACTCCAGTACTTTGGCCACTTCATGCGAAGAGTTGACTCTTTGGAAAGACTCTGATGCTGGGAGGGGTTGGGGGCAGGAGGAGAAGGGGACGACAGAGGATGAGATGGCTGGATGGCATCACCAACTCGATGGACATGAATTTGAGTGAACTCCGGGAGTTGGTGATGGACACGGAGGCCTGGCGTGCTGCAATTCATGGGGTTGCAAAGAGTCAGACACGACTGAGTGACTGAACTGAACTGAAATGAACTGAATGAATAATAAAAAATATATTTAAAGAACCTGTTATGGTGCCTGTGAGAACTCCATTCAATTCATGAGTGTAACTTATTTTAACAAATAAAATATTATGGTATCTTTGACTTTTGAAATTATTAAATATGGAGACTGTTCAGAAAGTCTGGGGAAAAAAAAAAACATACTTTTATTTTTGGTTAAAGGGATTAATATTCAGAAAGTGAAGTTGCTCAGTTGTGCCTGACTCTTTGTGACCCCATGGATAGTAGCCTGCACCAAGCTCCTCTGTCCATGGGATTTCAAGGCAAGAGTACTGGAGTGCATTGCCATTTCCTTCTCCAGGGAATCTTCCCAACCCAGGGATCGAACCCAGGTCTCTCACATTGTAGACAGACACTTTACCATCTGAGCCACCAGGTAAGTCCAGATACTCTTAATATGTCACATATGTAAAGAAGATATTTATTCTTGAATTCTGAGTATCATTTTAATCCAAAAATCTATTTCTTGCTATCAAGTCTGGATATGCACTGCACTTTGAAAGCTATTTATTTTTATGAGTATTTTTGATAAAATATAATTGGTTTAAAGATTTACTGAGAATGGCCTTGCCCATCAGAACAAGACCCAGTTTTCCCCTCAGTCAGTCTCTCCCATTAGGAAGCTTCCATAAGCCTCTTATCCTTCTCCATAAGCCGGCAGACAGACAGAAAACCACACTTGCAGAAAACTAACCAATCTGATCACATGGACCACAGCCTTATCTAACTTAGTGAAACTATGAGCCATGCTGTGTAGGGCCACCCAAGAAGGATGGGTCATGGTGGAGAGTTCTGGCAAAACATGGTCCACAGGAAAAGGGAATGGCAAACCACTTCAGTATTCTTGCCTTGGGAACCCAATGAACAGTATGAAAAGGCAAAAAGATAGGACACTGAAAGATGAACTCTCCAGATCAGTAGGTGCCCAATATGCTACTGGAGATCAGTGGAGAAATAACTCTAGAAAAAATGAAGAGACAGAGCCAAAGCAAAACCAAAACCCAGTTGTGGTTGTGACTGGTGATATAAGCAAGGTCCTATGCTGTAAAGAGCAATATTGCATAGGAACCTGGCATATTAGGTCCATGAATCAAGGCAAATTGGAAGCGGTCAAACAGGAGATGGCAAGAGTGAACATCAGCATTTTAGGAATCAGTGAACTAAAATGGACTGACATGGGGGCTTTTACCTCAGATGACCATTATATCTACTACTGTGGGCAAGAATCCCTTAGAAGAAATGGATTAGCCAACATAGTCAACAAAAGAGTCCAGACTGCAGTACTTGGTTGCAATCTCAAGAACAACAGAATGATCTCTGTTTGTTTCCAAGGCAAACCATTCAATATCACTGTAATCCAAATCTATGCCTTGACCAGTAACGCTGAATAAGTTGAACAGTTTTATGAAGACCTACAAAACCTTCTAGAACTAACACCCAAAGAAGATGTCTTTTTCATTATTGGAATGCAAAAGGAGGAAGTCAAGAAATACCTGGAGTAACAGGGAAATTATGGCCTTTTGAGTAAAGAATGAAGCAGGGCAAAAGCTAATAGAGTTTTGTCAAAAGAACGCACTGGTGATAGCAAACACCCTCTTCCAACCACACAAGAGAAGACTCTACACATGGACATCACCAGATGGTCAATATTGAAATCAGATTGATTATATTCTTTGCAGCCAAAGACGGAGAAGCTCTATACAATCAGCAAAAATGAGACCAGAGGCTGACTGTGGCTCAGATCATGAACTCCTTATTGCCAAATTCAGACTTAAATTGAAGAAAGTAGGGAAAACCACTAGACCATTCAGGTATGTCCTAATCAAATCCCTTACGATTATACAGTGGAAGTGACAAATAGATTCAAGGGATTAGATCTGATGGACATAGAGTGCTCAGCATTCTTTGACATTGCCTTTCTTTGGGATGGTAATGAAAACTGACCTTTTCCAGTCCTGTGGCTATTGCTGAGCTTTCTAAATTTGCTGGCATATTGAGTGTAGCACTTTCACAGCAACATCTTTTAGGATTTGAAATAATTCACCTGGAATTCCATCACCTCCACTAGCTTTATTTGTAGTGATGCTCCCTAAGAGCCACTTGACTTCACATTCCAGGATGTCTGGCTCTAGGTGAGTGATCACACCATAGTGGTTATCTGGGTTGTGAAGATTTTTTTTTTTTTTTTGGATAGTTCTTCTGTGTATTCTTGACACCACTTTTTAATATCTTATGCTTCTGTTGGGTCCATACCATTTCTGTTCTTTATTGAGTCCATCTTTGCATAAACTATTCCCTTGGTATCTCTAATTTTCTTGAAGAGATCTCTAGTCTTTCCCATTCTATTATTTTCCTCTATTTCTTTGCATTGATCACTGAGGAAGGCCTTCTTATCTCTCTTGCTATTCTTTGGAACTATGCATTCAAATGGGTATATCTTATTTTAATTTCATGGTTGCAGTCACCATCTGCTGAGCACCGAAAAATTAATGCTTTTGAACTGTTGTGTGGTAAAGACTCTTGAGAGTCCCTTGGACTTCAAGGAGTTCCAACCAGTCCATCCTAAAGAAAATCAGTCTTGAATATTCATTGGAAGGACTAATGCTGAAGGTGAAACTCCAAAACTTTGGACACCTGATGGGAAGAATTGACTCATTTGAAAAGACCCTGATGTTGAGAAAGATTGATAGTGGGAGGAGAAGGGGATGACAGAGGATGAGATAGTTGGATGGCATCTGTGATTCAATGGATATGAATTTGAGTAAACTCTGGAACTGGTGATGGACAGGGAGGCCTGGCATGCTGCAGTCCATGGGGTCACAGAGTCAGACACAACTGAGCGACTGAACTGAACTGAATTTTTGGTAATATTAGACAACCTTTTTTTTCTCCCACCCACAACACTGGTATTTTAAACTACCAATAAGATTGATAGGATTTGTTCTGTGAGTAGGGTGAGAATTAATCTTCAGCCAAAAAAAATGATATTCCTAGAATCTTTATTATTATTATTTCTTTTTTCTTTTTATTTAAGACTTCAGGCTTGAAAATCTGTTTTGGAATTAATTCTTCTCTATGTATTTGGTTTATAATTGTTATATGTATGCAAATTACTTGCCATTAACATCCATTATTTTATTTCCTTTAATTTGTGAAACTAAATTAAATGTTCTTCTTTATTGAATGCATAGATCATAGACTCAGATAGTGCAAATGACCTCTAAGTTTAAAAGTGAATTGCATGGCTTCAAGCCACTATTACATCTTTATATTCCTTTACCTCTTTAATCTTTGAAAATAATTGTTATAGTGTATACATAATAAAGACATCATTCGTCCTTTATTTCATATAATGGATTAGAAACATGTGACTGGCTTTTTATACAGGTTATTAAAGTTATTGCATAACTTCTAGGTATGACAACTCAGGTTTCAAGTCAACATCTCAAAATCTAATTGTCTTCCAAACAGTCTATGAAAGTATTGAAACGGGGGGAAGTTCTGAAATACATAGAGAACTGTACACATACTGTTACCTTGATATAAGTGAGATATGCTATTGAATTCTGATTTAAGATGCGAGTTTGAGAATACTTTTTGTTTGTAACCTCATGCCAGCCTGCCTCTAATGTCCTGTTGAAATAATTTAAATTATATTTAAATTAGATCAAAGATTTCTAGAAAGCAACAAAGAATGCCAAATATGGGGGAGCTTTTATCTCCATTTTGATTTTACAGTTGATTAATCTGTTTCTCAGTTTCTTCCTTTGGAAAAGAGTAACAGTGGCACCTAGTTTCTTAAATAAGTTATGAGGATTGAATTAGTCAATGCATATGAAGCATTTAGAAGAGCTTTTGTTAGATAGCAGGGGTTATAAAAGTGCAAACTATTATTCTTATTAGATTCTAGCAGAAAAAACATAAAATTATACAAATCTATAGAATAAATTGAGATAAGCTTATTAGTTTGACATACTGTGTATAATTGCAGAAGGGAATGGCAAACCACTTCAATATTCTTGCCTCAAGAACCCCATGAACAGTGTGAAAAGGCACAAAGATACGACACTGAGAGATGAGCCGCCCAGGTTGGTAGGTGTCCATATGTTGCTTTGGAAAAGCAAAGATATAGCTCCAGAAAGAATGAAGATTTCTGGAGACTCTTGAGAGTCCCTTGGACAGCAAGGGGATCAAACTAGTTAATCCTAAAGGAAATCCACCCTTAATATACATTGGAAAGACTGATGCTGAATCTCCAATACTTTGGTCATCTGATGCAAAGAGCTGACTCATTAGGAAAGACCCTGATGCTGGGAAAGATTGAGAGCAAGAGGAGAAGGAGACAACAAGGGATTAGATGGTTGGATGGCATGATTCAATGCACATGAGTTTGAACAAACTTAGGGAGATAGTGAAAGACAGGGAAACCTAATGTGCTGAAGTCCATGGGTCACATGAGTCAGACATGCATTAGCGACTGGACAATTATGTAAAATAGGAATATATATGCATCTATTGGAAACATCCCTTTATTTTTAACATATTATTTCTAAGGGAGAAGTAATAGCTGCTCTTTTAAAAACTAAACACTTAGGTGATAAAGAGTGGTTTACAACTACACTTATTTGGAAAGCTCAGAAACTTAGATTCCAGGTACCATGTATATTCTGTGCAATCGTTTGCATGAGCCATCTGGATTCTTGCATCTGTATTCCAGATTTGTGATTTACAGCCTTTTTAAAATCATTTTTAAAAAGCTCTAAACCTTCATTTTTTTCAGTAAAGTAAATTTATTTTAGGGTGTTATGTTCTGCAATATAATTATATATCCTCATTTTCAGATATTTTTCCCTGAGTGAATAAATGCTTTCTTTTTATGACATAATTATTTTTTATGATTTACTTTTGTTCTATATCTCCTCAGAAATATTAAGAATTATAGTGAATGTTTCATAATTCATATTTGAATACTCAATAATATATAGGCCCTTTTAAAAATGATCTCTGTACTAACTTGGCTCCTGGAAATTGACGTCTTTTTTTTTTTTTCAAATCCCTCAATTTGAACATTTCCATATGTTCGGGAAACATGAGTTTTTCTTGAAATGGTGGCAGTAGGACAGTGGGATTCCTATTCTAGTCAAAGTGAGTAGAAGAAAAGCATTATTAAAGAAAGGAACCAGAAATATCAAGAAGAGCCAAGTTCACAGTTTTAAGTAGGGCATCAAGTCTCCATTATGAGATGCAGATAAAACTGAGATAATGAACAATAAGACCAGTTAATGAGAATAAGAAGGTAGATAAAAATAGATAAAAGAAAAGTTCCAAAGAGAGTAATTTGGTTTTAAAACTGAATTTCAAATATGTAGCAAAATGAGTATTGAAATGATAGAATCTGAGATACCATAAAGAATTAGGGTTTTTTTTTTTTTTATCCACACATTCTTACTTTGCTCTTGCATATCATGAGAGTTGTTCAAAACCATCAGTTCTTCAGTGCCCATCCTTTATGGTCCAAATCTCACATCCGTACATGACAACAGGAAGAACCATAGCTTTAACTATACAGGTATCTGTATTCAAGTTAAGAAGCAATGTTTAGAACCGGACATGGAACAATGGATTGGTTCAAAATTGGGAAAGGAGTACGTCAAGGCTGTGTATTGTCACCCTGCTATTTAACTTACATGCAGAGTACATCATGTGAAATGCCACCTGGATGAAGCACAAACTGGAAACAAGATTGCTGAGAGAAATATCAATAACCTCAGAACACAGATGACACCACCTTTATGGCAGAAAGTGAAGAGGAACTAAAGAGCTTCTTGATAAAAGTGAAAGAGGAGAGTGAAAAAGTTGGCTTAAAACTCAGCAGTCAAAACACTAATCATACAGATTATAGCATCTGGTGCCATCACTTCATGGCAAATAGGTGGGGAAACAGTGGAAACAGTGAGAGACTTTATTTTTGGGGGGCTCCAAAATCACTGCAGATGGTGATTGCAGCCATGAAATTAAAAGATGCTTACTCCTTGGAATAAAAGCTGTGACCAACCTAGACAGCATATTAAAAAGCAGAGACATTACTTTGCCAGCAAAGGTCTGTCAGTCAAAGCTATGGTTTTTCCAGTAGTCATATATGGATGTGAGATTTGGACCATAAAGAAGGCTGAGCACCAAAGAATTCATGCTTTTGAACAGTGGTGTTGGAGAAGACTCTTGAGAGTCCCTTGGCTGCAAGGAGATCAAACCAGTCAATCCTAAAGGAAATCAGTCCTGAATATTCATTGGAAGGACTGATGCTGAAGCTGAAGCTCCAGTACATTGGCCGTTTGATGGAGCCAACTCACTGGAAAAGACCCTGATGCTGGAAAAGATTGAAGGCAGGAGGAGAAAGGGATGATAGAAGATAAGTTGTTTGGATGGCATCACTAACTTGATGTACATGAGTTTGAGCATGCTCTGGGGGTTTGTGATGGGCAGGGAAGACTGCCGTTCTGCTGTCTATGAGTCACAAAGAGTTGGACACTATTGAGTGACTGAACTGAACTGACTATATTGACCTTTCTTGGCAAAGAGATATCTTGGCTTTTTCACATATTGTCTAGGTTTGTCATAGCTTTCCTTCCAAGGAGCAGGCATCTTTTAATTTCACGGCTGCAGTCACTACCCATAGTGGTTTTCACAGCTACAGTCACTGTCCACAGGAATACAGTAACCAGCAGACTGGCTTTTCTGACTCACCTTCCCTTTGTCCTATGGATCCCCATGCTCTGCCTCCCAACCCTGGACTCCTGGCTTCAGCCCAGCTTCCAGTACAGATGCAACCAGCAGGAAAGTTGGGCTTGGCAATCTCCAGCCTGGTCCTCGCTCCTCTTCATGCAGGACAGCCAGAATCCTTGATTCTACCACAAGTGATCATTAGATTTTATTTGCAGCTTCACCCCAGCCCCTGTCCCAGGGGAGAATCCCCAGTGTTTCCCAGTACCACCAATAAAATCTACATGCCGCTGAAAAAAAGCATGTCTGTGGTGTTTATATTTCAAACTTTCTGAGAACTGAATGTGTAGCAGTCTTTTGTGGGTGACATTGCTTATTAATCTTTTAAGTGTAGATATAATGGCTTACCACAGGTGGCTTTCCTCTCATTTGCATTTGTGGAAGGTGGAGAACTACTTTAGTAAAAATATAAAACATGGGATCTGTAACCTAGGGCAAGCCAAGTACCATTGAATACAGGAAAGTATACTAAAATCAGAGGAATTAAACGAGAGTGTTCTTTCCAAGTGTTAATGTTGCTGTCCTTTGGGCTTACAGAATATTGGCTGCTTAATTTATACACTTCAGCAGGAGAATAGAAGAGATTTCTCTGGGAAATCTGAGAAGTCCAAGAAGAAATACCTAAAAATACATAAAATGGTGTTTCTCCAGTGACAAAGCTCTGCCAGATCATTTATTTAGGTAAATGAAATCTTTACTATCTATCTTTGAGAGATAAGAAAATTTACTGGATTCCTGAATTAGTTTATATGGAAAAAGAATATCTAAAACATACAAATGTGCTCTTCAAAATTAGAATTAAAGTGTATAAATTAAAAACAAAAAAAAATTAGAGAATAAAATGAGGAAATCTCACAAGGAGAAGAATATGGAATATAGGAAATAAAAGATAAAACACTTAGTTCTATGTTAGTTTCAAAATAATACCAGATGTAGAAGGAACAAAGAAAATGGAAAGGAAGAAACTATTAATGACAAATCAAGATAATTTCCTAAACTTGAAGAATAGGTCTCAATATTGAAAGAGCTCTTTGAGTAGAGAGGTCCTTTGGGGAAAAATGAAATTAAAATTACAAAAATGCACTGATCATAACAAACACCCTCTTTCAACAACACAAGAGAAGAATCTATACATGGGCATCACCAGATGGTCAACACTAAAATCAGATTGATTATATTCTTTGCAGCCAAAGATGGAGAAGCTCTATACAGTCAGCAAAAACAAGACCAGGAGCTGACTGTGGCTCAGATCATGAACTCCTTATTGCTAAATTCAGACTTAAATTGAAGAAAGTAGGGAAAACCACTAGATCATTCAGGTATGACCTAAATCAAATCCCTTATGATTATACAGTGGAAGTGAGAAATAGATTTAAGGGCCTAGATCTGATAGATAGAGTGCCTGATGAACTATGGAATGAGGTCCCTGACATTGTACAGGAGACAGGGATCAAGACCATTCCCATAGGAAAGAAATGCAAAAAAGCAAAATCGCTGTCTGGGGAGGCCTTACAAATAGCTGTGAAACGAAGAGAAGTGAAAAGCAAAGGAGAAAAGGAAAGATATAAACATCTGAATGCAGAGTTCCAAAGAATAGCAAGAAGAGATAAGAAAGCCTTCTTCAGCGATCAACGCAAACAAATAGAGGAAAACAACAGAATGGGAAAGACTAGGGATCACTTCAAGAAAATCAGAGATACCAAAGTAACATTTCATGCAAAGATGAGCTTGATAAAGGGCAGAAATGGTATGGACCTAACAGAAGCAGAAGATAGTAAGAAGAGATGGCAAGAATACACAGAAGAACTGTACAAAAAAGATCTTCACGACCCAGATAATCACGATGGTGTGATCACTGACCTAGAACCAGACATCCTGGAACGTGAAGTCAAGTGGGCCTTAGAAAGCATCACTACAAACAAAGCTAGTGGAGGTGATGGAATTCCAGTTGAGCTATTCCAAATCCTGAAAGATGATGCTGTGAAAGTGCTGCACTCATTATGCCAGCAAATGTGG
Source organism: Bos indicus (assembly GCF_029378745.1). Lineage (NCBI taxonomy): Eukaryota > Metazoa > Chordata > Mammalia > Artiodactyla > Bovidae > Bos > Bos indicus. The sequence goes on from NC_091761.1 coordinate 81,356,666, forward strand.
AAAACTCAGCAGTGGCCACAGGACTGGAAAAGGTCAGTTTTCATTCCAATCCCAAAGAAAGGCAATGCCAAAGAATGCTCAAACTACCGCACAATTCCACTCATCTCACACGCTAGTAAAGTAATGCTCAAAATTCTCCAAGCCAGGCTTCAGCAATACGTGAACCGTGAACTTCCTGATGTTCAAGCTGGTTTTAGAAAAGGCAGAGGACCAAAGATCAAATTTCCAACATCTGCTGGATCATGGAGAAAGCAAGAGAGTTCCAGAAAAGCATCTATTTCTGCTTTATTGACTATGCCAAAGCCTTTGACTGTGTGGATCACAATCAACTGTGGAAAATTCTAAGAGAGATGGGAATACCAGACCACCTGATCTGTCTCTTGAGAAATTTGTATGCAGGTCAGGAAGCAGCAGTTAGAACTGGACATGGAACAACAGACTGGTTCTAAATAGGCAAAGGAATTCGTCAAGGCTGTATATTGTCACCCTGTTTATTTAACTTACATGCATAGTTCATCATGAGAAACGCTGGACTGGAAGAAACACAAGCTGGAATCAAGATTGCCGGGAGAAATATCAATAATCTCAGATATGCAGATGACACCACCCTTATGGCAGAAAGTGAAGAGGAACTCAAAAGCCTCTTGATGAAAGTGAAAGAGAAGAGTGAAAAAGTTGACTTAAAGCTCAACATTCAGAAAACAAAGATCATGGCATCCGGTCCCACCACTTCATGGGAAATAGATGGGGAAACAGTGGAAACAGTGTCAGACTTTATTTTTCTGGGCTCCAAAATCACTGCAGATGGTGACTGCAGCCATGAAATTAAAAGACGCTTACTCCTTGGAAGGAAAGTTATGACCAACCTAGATAGCATATTCAAAAGCAGAGACATTACTTTGCCAACAAAGGTTCGTCTAGTCACTGCTATGGTTTTTCCTGTGGTCATGTATGGATGTGAGAGTTGCACTGTGAAGAAGGCTGAGCACCAAAGAATTGATGCTTTTGAAGTGTGGTGTTGGAGAAGACTCTTGAGAGTCCCTTGGACTGCAAGGAGATCCAACCAGTCCATTCTGAAGGAGATCAGCCCTGGGATTTCTTTGGAAGGAATGATGCTAAAGCTGAAACACCAGAACTTTGGCCACCTCATGCGAAGAGTTGATTCATTGGAAAAGACCCTGATGCTGGGAGCGATTGGGGCAGGAGAAGAAGGGGATGACAGAGGATGAGATGGCTGGATGGCATCACTCACTCAATGGAGGTGAGTCTGAGTGAACTCCGGGAGTTGGTGATGGATAGGGAGGCCTGGCGTGCTACATGGGGTCACAAAAAGTCGGACACGACTGAGTGACTGATCTGATCTGATCTGATGTTAATGAGTGTGTGCAGATGTAGCATTCTTCTTTACTCTTCCATTTCTGCAAAGAAAATTTCATCATCGTAAAACGCATTTGTATGTTATTTGGTTCTGCGTAATATGTCCACAGACATTGAGTTCAAAACAAAAAGTCCTTTATTCATATTTGATTCTGTCTAAAACCATGTGGCATGGGTCACATATGCTCGTGATGTTTTGGATGGCATCAGATTTAAAGAGCTTTTAGGTATGGGCCAAATGTCTTACAGATATCTTCAGTTCAGTTCAGCTGCTCAGTCATGTCTGACTCTTTACGACCCCATGAGCTGAAGCACGTCAGGCCTCCCTGTCCAACACCAACTCCTGGAGCCTACCCAAACTCATGTCCATTGAATCGGTGATGCCAACCAATAATCTCATCCTCTGTCGTCTTCTTCTCCTCCTGCCCTCAATCTTTCCCAGCATCAGGGTCTTTTCAGATGAATCAGTTCTTCACATCAGCTGGCCAAAGTATTGGAGTTTCATCTTTGGCATCAGACCTTCCAATGAACATCCAGGACTGATCTCCTTTAGGATGGACTGATTGGATCTCCTTGCAGCCCAAGGGATGCTCAAGAGTCTTCTCCAACACCACACTTCAAATGCATCAATTCTTCGGTGCTCAACTTTCTTTATAGTCCAACTCTCACATCCATAGATGACTACTGGAAATACCATAGCTTTGACTGACAGACCTTTGCTGACAAAGTAATGTCTCTGCTTTTTAATATGCTGTATAGGTTGGACATAACTTTGCTTCCAAGGAGTAAGCGTCTTTTAATTTCATGGCTGCAATCACCATCTGCAGTGATTTTGGAGCCCAGAAAAATAAAGTCTCACTGTTTCCACATCTATTTGTCATGAAGTGACCTGCATCTTGAGAAACTTATATGCAGGTCAGGAAGCAATAGTTAGAACTGGACATGGGACAACAGACTGCTTAAAATTGGAAAAGGAGGACATCAAGGCTATATATTGTCACCCTGCTTATTTAACTTATATGCAGAGTACATCATGAGAAACGCTGAACTGGAAGAAGCACAAGCTGGAGTCAAGGTTGCCGGGAGAAATATCAATAACCTCAGATATGCAGATGACACCACCTATATGGCAGAAAGTGAAGAGGAACTAAAAAGCCTCTTGATGAAGTGAAAGTGAGAGTGAAAAAGTTGGCTTAAAGCTCAACATTCAGAAAACAAAGATCATGGCATCTATTTCCCATCACTTCATGGGAAATAGATGGGGAAACAGTGGAAACAGTGTCAGACTTTATTTTTTGGGGCTCCAAAATCACTGGAGATGGTGACTGCAGCCATGAAATTAAAAGATGCTTACTCCTTGGAAGAAAAGTTATGTCCAACCTAGATAGCATATTCAAAAGCAGAGACATTACTTTACCAACAGAGGTCCGTCTAGTCACTGCTATGGTTTTTCCTGTGGTCATGTATGGATGTGAGAGTTGGACTGTGAAGAAAGCTGAGCTCCGAAGAATTGATGCTTTTGAAGTGTGGTGTTGGAGAAGACTCTTGAGAGTCCCTTGCACTGCAAGAGATCCAACCAGTCCATTCTGAAGGAGATCAGCCCTGGGATTTCTTTGGAAGGAATGATGCTGAAACTGAAACTCCAGTACTTTGGCCACCTCATGCTAAGAGTTGACTCATTGGAAAAGACTCTGATGATGGGAGGGATTGGGGGCAGGAGGAGAAGGTGACGACAAAGGATGAGATGGCTGGATGGCATCACTCACTCGATGGACGTGAGTCTGAATGAACTCCGGGTGTTGGTGATGGACAGGGAGGCCTGGCGTGCTGCGATTCATGGGGTCACAAAGAGTCGGACATGACTGTGTGACTGAACTGAACTGAACTGAACTGATAGAAACAGGTTCCATGATCTTAGCTTTCTGAATGTTGAGCTTTAAGCCACCTTTTTGGTCTCCTCTTTCACTTTCATCAAGAGGCCCTTTAGTTCTTCTTCACTTTCTGCCATACAGGTGAGAGAGTCAGTTCCTAGGCAGGTTGATAGGGAGTCTAGGGGTCCCCAAAGAGAGAAGGGTCTGGAATTCTCAAGGAGGAAGAAAGGACAAACTTTTTTTCTTTCTCCACATTCCTTAGGATTATATAACAATAATGTATCCTGCCTAAGGACAGTCTTTGGATTAAACCTTCTGTTATCTTAAAATGTTAATTATGGGAGTAGACCTGGTCTTTACAAGGATGTATCTTGCCTGAGGACAGTGTTACCTTAAAATGTAAATTATGGGAGTAGGTCTGATGAGGTCTTTACAACCTCCAGACATTCTTTGGTTTCATTAGACAGTATATAACTTCATTGTTAACACTAGCAAGCGGGTACTCTTTCTGCCCCCTTCTGATGCCTATGTCAGAAGCTTTCTCTATCTCCTTTATACTTTAATAAAACTTTATTATACAAAAGCTCTGAGCGATCAAGCCTCGTCTCTGGCCCCGGATTGAATTCTTCTCCTCCGGGGGCCAAGAATCCTGGTGTATTCACGTGATTCAACAACAACCTTTCACAGGTGGTGTCATCTTCATATCTGAGGTTATTGATATTTCTCCTGGCAATCTTGATTCCAGCTTGTCTTTCATCCAGCCCATTATTTCTCATGATTTACTCTGCATATAAGTTAAATAATCAGGGTGACAATATACAGCCTTGATGTCCTTCTTTTCCTATTTGGAACCAGTCTGTTGTTCCATGTCCAGTTCTAACTGTTGCTTCCTGACCTGCATACAGGTTTTTCAAGAGGCAGGTCAAGTGGTCTTTTATTCCCATCTCTTCAGAATTTTCCACAGTTTATTGTGATCCACACAGTCAAAGGCTTTGATATAGTCAGTAAATGAGAAATAGATGTTTTTCTGGAACTGTCTTGCTTTTTGATGATCCATCAATGTTGTCAATGTGATCTATGGTTCCTCTGCATTTTCTAAAACCAACTTGAACATCTGTAAGTTCGAAGTTCACATATTGCTGAAACCTGCCTTAGAGAATTTTGAGCTTTACTTTACTAGTGTGTGAGATCAGTGCAATTGTGTGGTAGTTTGAGCATTCTTTGGCATTTCCTTTTCCAATCCTGTGGCCACTGCTGAGTTTTTCAAATATGCTGGCATATTGAGTGTAGCACTTTCACAGCATCATCTTTCAGGATTTGAAATAGCTCCACTGGAATTCCATCACCTCCACTAGCTTTGTTCATAGTGATGCTTCCTAAAGCCCACTTGACTTCACATTCCAGGATGTCTGGCTCTAGATAAGTGATCACACCATCATAATTAACTGGGTGGTGAAGATCTTTTTTGTATACTTCTTTGTGTATTCTGCCACGTCTTGTTAATATCTTTTGCTTCTGTCAGGTCCATACCATTTGTGTCCTTTATTGAACCCATCTTTGCATGAAATGTTCCCTTGGCATCTGTAATTTTCTTGAAGAGATCTCTAGTCTTTACCATTCTATTGTTCTCCTCTATTTCTTTGCATTGATCGTTGAGGAAGGCTTTCTTATGTCTTCTGGCTATTCTTTGGAACTCTGCATTCAAATGGGTATATCTTTCCTTTTCTTCTTTGTTTTTCACTTCCCTTCTTTTCACAGCTATTTGTAAGGCCTCCCCAGACAGCCATTTTGCTTTTTTGCATTTCTTTTTCCTGGGGATGGTCTTTATTCCTATCTCCTATACAATGTCATGAACCTCTGTCCAACCTGACATCTTGAACAGGACCAAATGTCTGCTTCTTGTGAAAAATATTACAAATACAGTTTCTGTCTCAAATAGAAAAGTAATGGGTTAATCAAGAGAAAAAGTTTTCCAAAGGGGAAAAACTACATTTTTTTTTTTTCAAAAAAATGAAATGTGTTAAAATAGTCAATGACTTACTGAGTTTTGATGATATGTAAAAATATACCATGGACTGGGGAGCCTAGTGCGCTGCAGTCCATGGGGTCGCTGAGTCAGGCACGACTGAGTGACTTCACTTTCACTTTTCACTCTCATGCACTGGAGAAGGAAATGGCAACCCACTCCAGTGTTCTTGCCTGGAGAATCCCAGGACGGTGGAGCCTGGTGGTCTGCCGTCTATGGGGTCGCACAGAGTCGGACACGACTGAAGCGACTTAGCAGCAGCAGCAGCAAGAATATACCTCCTGTTCTCCTTTCCCAAAATTATAATTTTTGCTGAAGTAAATGTAATTCTTTAGAGAGATAAAATATACATATAACTTTAATTTTGACTGACCACTCCAAATTAGTGGGGAATGGCACCCCACTCCAGTACTCTTGCCTGGAAAATCCCATGGACGGAGGAGCCTGGTAGGCTGCAGTCCATGGGGTTGCTAAGAGTCGGAGATGACTGAGCGACTTCATTTTCACTTTTCACTTTCATGCATTGGAGAAGGAAATGGCAAACCACTCCAGTGTTCTTGCCTGGAGAATCCCAGGGATGGGGGAGCCTGGTGCGCTGCTGTCTGGGATCGCACAGAGTCGGACACAACTGAAGCAACTAGTAGCAGCAGCAGCAGCAGCAATGTCCATAATATTACTTTTCATTTATGGAATCTTGACTTATGCTTATTAGGTTAAATGAGAATTTTATACAAAGTGAATAACCACTAAAAGTCCAATTTGTATTTCTAAATAGATGCTAGTTAGTATTCGTGCACTTGCACTTATAAAAAATTGTTTCCCATAGTCATATATCTGTTTTCTCTCTTTATCCGTAAATATTTCTATATCCACCCAGAATCCTGAAATTCTTTGAATAATATTTGTTTCATTAAACAGAAAATACTTTTGTTTCACTTTTGGATATTTGGAGAATTAGATTAAATATTGTTTATTTACTTTTTGTTAATTTTTCAGAGCTGTGGTTAATGTGAGAACATTTCTTCCCAAGGATTTGGTTCTAGATAACTTCTATCTGTTTCTTATAAATTCAATTACCCACATGTCAACTCCTGAAGAATAAAGGATTTATTCTTTTCTTAAGCTTTATGCAAAAGCCAAGTCCAAAGTATGATTATTTTTCAACAAATTATTTCATATATCCTTCTTAAGATGCCTGATTAAAGGAAAGTTGACTAGATTATTCTCTTTCCAAAGAGCATTAGAAAATGATACATGTTCTGCATTCACATTTTAACTTTCCTCAATTCTGAAGTCTCAGAGTTTTTAATCTTGTATTTCACATGTGTATAACTATTCTTGTATCTTGTACAAATTCCACTCTACTTGACTCCTTCGTGTTTCCCCAGGTAAAAAGAATGACAAATTTGAATAATTAAATAATGATAAGTATATAAATGTCTTTATTTTTCTGCCATATAATAACAATTCACATATCATTCTGGAGTAATATATAGTTAGTTCAGTCGCTCAATCGTGTCCGACTATTTGCGACCCCATGAACTGCAGCATGCCAGGCCTCCCTGTCCATCACCAACTCCTGGAGTCCACCCAAACCCATGTCCATTGAGTTGGTGGTGCCATCCAACCATCTCATCCTTTCTCGTCCCCTTCTCCTCCTGCCCTTAGTCTTTCCCAGTATCAGGTCTTTTCCAGTGATTCAGCTCTTTGCATCAGGTGGCCAAAGGTCTGGAGTTTCAGCTTCAACATCAGACCTTCCAGTGAACACCCAGGACTGATCTCCTTTAGGATGGACTGTTTGAATCACCTTGCATTCCAAGGGACTCTCAAGAGTCTTCTTCAACACCACAGTTCAAAAGCATCAATTCTTCTGTGCTCAGCTTTCTTTATAGTCCAACTCTCACATCCATACATGAGCACTGGAAAAACCATAGCCTTGACTAGATGAACCTTTGTTGGCAAAGTAATGTCTCTGCTTTTTAATATGCTATCTAGGTTGGTCATAACTTTCCTTCCAAGGAGTAAGCGTCTTTTAATTTCATGGCTGCAGTCACTGCAGTGATTTTGGAGCCCAGAAAAATAAAGTCAGCCACTGTTTCCACTGTTTCCCCATCTATTTCTCATGAAGTGATGGGACCAGATGCCATGATCTTTGTTTTCTGAATGTTGAACTTTAAGCCAACTTTTTCACTCTCCTCTTTCACTTTCATTAAGAGGCTTTTTAGTTCCTCTTCACTTTCAGCCATACAGATGGTGTCATCTGCATATCTGACATTATTGATATTTCTCCCGGCAATCTTGATTCCAGCTTGTGCTTCTTCCAGTCCAGCGTTTCTCATGATGTATTCTGCATATAAGTTAAATAAGCAGGGTGACAATATACAGCCTTGATGTACTCCTTTTTGTAAAAATTCACACAATTAGTAACAGATCCAGAATAGTACCAAAAAGATCAATTTGCCATCCTAAAATTCAATCCCGTGTTGAAAAAGTATATCCTCTTCTTATTCCCATTGTATGAGTCATTAACTTGTCAATGATAAAACCTGTATCTATAGGTACATGGAGGAAAATGGAAAAGTAGACATAAATATGCATGTATTATAACTAACAATTAATATGAACTCAATGAATGCTTTAAATTTAGAGAAAAGCCTACAAAGAGAATAGTTATTTAATGACAGCAAATTTTAACATGAATAGAAATTGTATTTCACTTTTCATCTTATTTTGCAGTTCAATCTGTTTCCTGCATTCCTTATCTTAAATAAATTTATCATGCTATTTAAAGTTTAGAAAAATTTGTTCTTGAAATCTAAAAGCTCATAGTTCTGATGGAAAGAAAGAGAAATAGCCCAAATATTTCCTCAAATACAGTTGAACAACCTACTTATATAGGGATAATTTTCAATAGTAAATACTACAATACTGCATGGTTTGTGGTTGGTTGAATCATCAAATGCAGAGTAACCATGCATATAGAGGACAAAGTATTGTACAAATTATATTAAAGTTAACTACCAAGTAGTTCAAGGGTCAATGACATATCCTTTCTACTCTCTCACTGCCTTGAACATTCATGCATTTCTTCCCTATTTTATCTCTCATACTTTTGCTTTCCTTTAAAATAAACAAGGAACCTAAATTGTTCATTCTTTTTTATTACTTTAATATAGAAAAACTATATTAATAGAATGTTAATAGAATGACTTCCAGATGGTGCAGTGGTAAAGAATCCATCTGCCAATGCAGAAGACACATGAGGCACACGTTTGATCCTCTGGTAGGGAAGATTCCCTGGAGAAGGAAATGGCAACTCACTCCAATATTCTTGCCCATGGACAGAAGAGCCTGGTGGACAACAGTCCATGGAGTCACACAAATCTGACATGACTGAGCACACACACACACACACACACACACAGGAGACTTATTACATTTATTATCCTGGATTATACAGGAATGAAATCCCTTAAAAAAAAATCAAACAACATCGCTGGTCCTTGACTTATAAAACTTAGTGGTAAAAAAATAAACAGATGAGTGGTGCGAGAGGTTTAGTTCTTGAAAATTCACAGGTAAAACAAAGTTGGGTCCTATCAAAGCACCTTCATAAAATTCAACATCTTTCATTGATGTTCATGAGCATTTTGAATGTCAGCGATTAATTAAGAAAATCAATGTCATTTTTATTAGTGCAATGTGAAGTTAGAATAAATTTCTAGGCAAGCAAATTCATTACATTATCAAAGGCTAGCAAATATTTATGCCTAAGTAAGCTTACAGTGAAGGCAATGGCACCCCACTCCAGTACTCTTGCCTGGAAAATCCCATGGACAGAGGAGCCTGATAGGCTGCAATCCATGGGGTTGCTAAGAGTTGGACACGACTGAACAACTTCACTTTCACTTTTCACTTTCATACACTGGAGAAGGAAATGGCAATCCACTCCAGTGTTCCTGAGGAGAATCCCCGGGATGGGGGAGCCTGGTGGGCTGCTGTCTATGGGGTTGCACAGAGTCGGACACGACTGAAGCGACTTAGCAGCAGTAGCAGCAGCAAGTAAGCTTAATTGAAGTCAATCAACACATAAAATAAAAACACAAGATACATAGAAAAATGTTGTTGAAAAATTCTGGTGAATATTATAAAACTGGCTATAGGGATGTTCAGGGCCTAATGCTAAATACTGTTCATTAAAATAATAACAATCGCTAACAAAATAATTTTCATGGTAATATATTTTCTAACACAGACTATCTATCCATCTTTATATTCATCTGTTTATATATCCATCTGCCTATTATCTACCATCTATGTATCCATCTATCTACCTATAATTTTATGTAAGTGAAAGTGTTAATTACTCAGTCGTGCCCACCAGGTTCCTCTGTCCATGGAATGCTCCAGGCCAGAATACTGAAGTGGATAGCCATGCCCTTCTCCAGGGGATCTTCCCAACCTAAGGATCAAACACTAGTCTCCTGCATTGCAGACAGATTATTTACTGTCTGAACCACCAAGGAAACCCCATAATCTATATATTGAACTACAAATAAACTGAAAATGATAGAGGAAGTGTAACTGTAAGTTTTATAAAAAGGAAAACTCCATATCATACATTTTTATATATTGTCTTATAATTCTTTAAGCATTAAATTGTGCATAGGTAGAATTTGATATCTAGCAGCTGCAATCACCAGGCAAACACCTGTAGTAGAATAGTATTGGGGTCTTGACACCTTCCAAGAAAGAAAAATGCTCAACATGATGTGTTTCAGTAAGAGAATATTATAGGGTTTGTAATTGTGTTATCTGATTTTGAGCAAGACTCAAGGAATCAGGTTTGGCTTTGCTTAGGTAGTGTTAAGACGCAAGGATACTTCTATTATTTGAAATCTTAATTGTCTAGAAAGTGGTGGGAACTGAACATGACTGAAGTAGAAATTTGTAAAGAAGCAACAGATGCTCATTTAGCGAAGATAAGCAGTTGTTTGAATATTCCCATGATTCATATAATGTTGTTTGTATCTTTGTTCAGACTTGGTTACAGAATGGTCTTATTTTTCTTTTGCCTCATAGTGGTCAAAGAATAACGTTGTCAGATGGTGTTTTGTGAAGTTGTTTCTACGTAACAGCTGAACATCTTAATTTAGTTGAGAGTGCCAGGCCAACTCACAGCAGAAATGGAGTTGTAGCTGTTTGTCAGCTTGTGACTGTCAGAGACTGCTCTTCTTTTTCTCATGCATTTTCTCAAATTTTATTTAGACCTCTTGTATCACTCCTTCATGGTCCTGTTAAACATTTCACACAATGAATGGCTCAAATCACTGATACAAAATGTATACACCTATGGATTCATAATATCTCTCAGAAATAGTACTGTTCTGGGAAGAATATAACAATTCAACATTAGAAAAGTAAAATAAGATTAAAGTACAATGATAAACCTATCTTATTTTTAAACCACTAAGTTTGTGGAAAGTTGTTATGACAGCAGTAGAGAGCTAATGCAATGGGATTTGTCCAGTCATGTGAAATTGATTAATGCTTTAATGTGATATGAAGGGCTATTATTTGTTTTCCATTAAGGAGGAATATTGCTATGCAATTTTTAATGATTATCTCTTTTAAAGTAGTTTATACATTTTTTTGAGGATAAAGCCATATACTTCATAAAACCTAATGCAATATATTCAACTTGGAAGAATCTCAAATTATGTTAATTGTGTAAATGAAAACAGATGCATGATTATTTTTTATGGTGTATGTCTATTATTTTTAAGACAACATAAAGTGAAAAGTTTTTAAACCTTATTTAGGAAACAATGACTCGTTGGAAAAGACCCTGATGCTGGGAGGGATTGGGGGCAGGAGGAGAAGGGGATGACAGAGAATGAGATGGCTGGATGGCATCACTGACTTGATGGACATGAATTTGGGTGAACTCCAGGAGTTGGTAATGGACAGGGAGGCCTGGCGTGCTGCGATTCATGAGGTCACAAAGAGTCTGACATGACCAAATGACTGAACTGAACTGAACTGAAAATCTGTTTAAAGCATATCTCATCTCCTGACTTCATCAGTGTAGCAAACCAAAGTTCATGTCATAATGTTGGTAATACTTATGAGTTGTTAGAATATGTTGTTGAAAAGATGTTTCTCTGTTAATTTCAGTGTAACTACTTCACTCAAAATACAAATATTGAATAAGCTTGTATATTTAGATATATGTAGTGAAAGAAGTTGAATAACATTTCTGATTCATAGTGAATAACTTTTTTAATGTTTAAGAAAAAGTATCCAGTTTTACTGATGGAAAATCTTTATTTTAAGATGAGAAGAAAATTCAAGTGTATTAGAGATAAAGAGTGACTGTGTGGTCAATGCTCTTTGATTTGCATTAAAAAAAAAAAAAATTGGACCAAACACAAGAGAATGAAAAACAAGATTCATTGTTGCAAAAATCCAGATTGTCAGACAATTTAAAAAAAATATATATATATACTCATTTCAAGACCCCTTTGTCTTTCTTTTGCATTCATCTGAATGTGGAGAGGGCTACTTTTTGCTCAGGGTAGCACCTATTATTTTATTCTAACAATACATAGTTGACTAATAAAATGCACATTCAATTTAAAGACTTAAATTTTGAAATTTTGTCTTTGCTTTTTGTTAGCACTACAAAATCAGGTTTAAAATATTATTAGTTCATAAAATATATTGATTCATTTCATTGAAGTTCATTTCACTGTTCATTCTAACTGAAGGAAGCTGACTAATCACTCTGTAGATTAATTTACATTGTGAGCCTTCAAGCTGGTGTAATTATCTCATTCTTCAAATTTGTCTAAGGGCAAAGCTGACTTCTCAAAAGGTCATGAAGTTCTGCAATGTAGGTGTTGCCTCAATACTTTTTTCTCAGTAACACTTCCTCTAGCACACAGAAATGTACAAGTTGAAGTAATAACCTTCTTATGCCCACTTCTCAAAGGGAAGAGCTCAAAAATGTTGGCGTTTGAAGTAATATCAATTACTGGGTAAAAATTCTTGTGTAATTTTACCTTTTTCTATAATGATCAAATCAAAACTGGAAATAGTGATCATGAAAGAATTAAAATTAATTGAATTTTAGCTAAATTATTTTTTTCTTACAAATAAAAAGGCATGTTATTATTTCAGCTCTCATCTTAAAAGACACCAGCAAAATTAATTGTAAATAAATTGTTTTCTGCAGATTATATGGAAAATACAAATATTCCATGAAAGTGACTTTACATGATGCTACTCTAGACCAGGGGCTTAAATTTAACTTCAATAGGCTGTAAAAGATACTACTGGATTCCTAATGAAACTGATCAATGGAGAGTTATCTCTTGGCACTTTCTGACTCAGTTTGTATATAGTTTTCACAGTATCTAATATAAATAGTTATTTACTTTTCTGTCCTCTGTTGAACCTATTTTTTTCCCCCTCTCATGAAAGTTTAATACACAGAACACAAGGAATTTTTCCATCGGACAGATTTGGGCTTGAAACATAGCTCTGTCTTTACTAACTAACTTGCTGAGTGTCTAAGTTTCATTGGTACTAGTTAATAAACTGGAGAGAATCTCTAAGTCCGACTATTAAATATAAAATGAGAAAAATATGCTAATGCTTAGCAAAATGTGTTCTTCCATAAGCATTTAATAGATGAAGGGGTCCATGGTTATTACAACTTTCCCAGATTGATTCCTAATTCCTAAAACCATCCTAGTCAAAGATGGTTTGGAATTCTCACATCAGTCCTTCTGTGGTGACATTATCCTGAATTTCAGCACTTGATTAGTTTTCTGAGAATTTATTCGTGTTCATGCCTGCCATTCTTTGACAGTTTATTGAATGTCTGATATACGCCAGTTTATATAGGAGAATAAATAAAATCCTTTTCTATGTAAAAATGGAAAAGACAGGTGAATTTTGCAATATATTGCATTCAGTAATCAATATTGTAAGATAAAGATGTAAACTTAAAGCTTTGCAATCAGTAACTAGTGACAGCCTCCATGATACCATCTTCCCTTTTTCCTATAACTTCCTGTATTGTCTGTCTAGTGCCTACACACCTCTGGCTGCCTTATCCCTGTGGTTCCTTATTTCTGGGGACAAACATAAAAAAGCTATCAGTGTCTGAAAAAAAGGAGGGAAAAAAAGTGATAATAATAGTCACTCAGTTATGTGCAATTCTGTAGCATTCGAGGCTCCACTGTCCATGGAATTCTCCAGCCAAAAACACTGGAATGGGTTTCCATTTCCTACTCCAGGGGATCTTCTGACCCAGGGATCAAACCCAGGTCTCCTGTAGTGCAGGCAGGTTCTTTACCATCTGAACCACCAGGGAAGCCCTACTGTCAGCTAATTCCTAGTTGACAGTAGTTTTTAAAACTTCTCATATGATAGTACTTTTAAGTTTATCCTATTAGGTCTGAGGAAATTTCTTCCTTGTACTTTTTATTGTTGTTAAAAACTTTATTGAGACACATGTAAAATGAACTTATTTCAAGTGTTCAATTAGATGCATTTTAAAATATTCAGAGAAATGTGCTTCCATCATCAGAATCAGTTTTAGAATATTTTCATTATCCTCCAAATAAATCATTTACTACTTAGACATCATCCCCCAATTCTCCCATTCCCCCTAGCTTTAGGAAACCACTCATATACTTTCCAACTTTATAGATTAGCCTATTATAGCCTACTATTAGCAATTAATAACTATATGAGGGTTGTTAAAAATAATATTTAAGTGGCAGAGGTATGCCTTTAAATTATTTGGATTTTCAGAAAAAAAAATCTGACAAAAACTCTTCCCTATTTTAAAAAAAAAAGGGAAAAATTTGAGGTGTTCTTTGATTTATAAGGCAAATCTGTATACTGTAAGGTTCTTCAAGGTCAAAGAAGACACTTGTGTGACATTTCTTAAGAATTAAACAAGAAGACATTCAGACCTAAGAGGAGAATGTAATGAAGAATTAGTAAAGTTGTTCAGTCGTGTCCGACTCTTTATGACCCAGTGAACTGTAGCCCACCAGGCTCCTCTGTCCATGGGACTCTCCAGGCAAGAATACTAGAGTGGGTTGCCATTTCCTTCCCCAGGGGTTCTTCTGACCCAGGGATCAAACCCAGGTCTCCCGCATTGCAAGTAGACGCTTTAACCTCTGAGCCACCAAAGGTTGCCATTTCCTAATGGAGAATTAGGCACATTTTATTCCAAATTGTAACCATGAAGACTTAATAAATTAAACACAGTGAAGAATTTTAAATTCAAATTACATTTTTGAATGGGACAGGGAAAACCATGAGCACCCTTTCAGTTTTGTCCACATTGTATATATAAATAAAACCATTCAATATATGTTCCTCTGTGAGTAGATTTTTTCACTTGGCAGGGTGATTTCACGGTTTACTATCTTATAGTATACATCATTTCTTCATTTTATTGCTGAATGACATTGCAGTATGTGGCTATACTGAGGAGGACATGGGAACCACTCCAGTATTGTTGCTTGGAGAATCCCATGGACAGAGGAGCCTGATGGGCTATAGTCCATAGCATCACAAAGATCCAGAAATAACTGAAGTGACTTAGCACACATGCCTATGGCTATACCACATTTTATTTATCCATTTATCAGTTGCTAGGTTGAAGCTTGTTTCTACTTTTTAAGAATTCTATTAAGAGTAATGCTTCTATAAACTGTGATAACATTTTTTGTGTGTGAATGTACGTTTTCAGTCTTTTGTATAATAACTATGTGTTTGTTATCAATGATAACTATGGTTAACTCTTTAAGGAACTGCCAGATGGTTTTCCAAAGCAGCTATGCAATTTTCCTTTACCAAGGTTGTATGAGGGTTCTAATTTCTCTACATCTTTACCAACAGTTAATAAGTCTCTTTTTCAATTATTGTCCTAGAGTGTGAATTGGTATTTCATTTTGTTATTTATCATATTTCCCTGATGTCTAATGATTCTGAGTATTTTTCTCTGATGCTTAATCATACATATTCTTTGGATAAATGTCTATTCATATTATTTTGTTTATAACTATTTGTAGCTATAACTGTTCTTCATATACTATAGATGCAAATCCCTTATCAGATATATGATTTTCAAAAATGTTCTCCAATTCTGTGGGTTGTCAGCAGTTGTTATTTTTGATGATATTCAGCTTAACTATTTTTTCTTTTATCACTCAATTGTGTTTCAGTATAATTGTTTACTATTTAATGTAAAAATAATGGTGGTGCTAATGGTAAAGAATCCTCCTGCCAATGCAGGAGACACAACAGACTCGGATTTGATCCTGGTCAGGAAGATCCCCTGGAGGAGGAAATGGCACCCTCCTCTAGTATTCTTGCCTGGAAAATTCCATGGACAGAGAAGCCTGGTGGACCTCTGTCCAAGAATTGTACATGACTGAGCACATACACACACCTGTTTAAAAGATTTCAGTTCAGTTCAGTCACTGAGTTATGTCCGACTCTTGCGACCCCGTGGACTATAGCACGCCAGTCTTCCCTATCCATCAACAACTCCGGGAGCCTACTCAAGCTCATGTCTATCGCGTCGGTAATGCCATCCAACTTTCCCAGCATCAGGGTCTTTTCAAATGAGTCAGTTCTTCGTATCAGGAGGCAAAGTATTAGAGTTTCAGCCCCAGCATCAGTCCTTCCAATGAATATTTGGACTGATTTCCTTTAGGATTGACTGGTCGGATCTCCTTGCAGTCCAAGGGACTCTCAAGAGGCTTCTCCAGCACCACAATTCAAAAGCAACAATTCCTCAGTGCTCAGCTTTCTTCACAGTCCAACTCTAACATCCATACATCAGTTCAGTTCAGTTTAGTTCAGTCGCTCAGTCGTGTCCGACTCTTTTCAACCCCATGAATCACAGCACACCAGGCCTCCCTGTCCATCACCAACTCCCAGAGTTCACCCAGACTAACGTCCATTGAGTCAGTGATGTCATCCAGTCATCTCATCCTCTGTCGTCCCCTTCTCCTCCTGCCCCCAGTCCCTCCCAGCATCAGAGTCTTTTCCAATGAGTCAACTCTTTGCATGAGGTGGCCAAAGTTCTGGAGTTTCAGCCTTAGCATCATTCCTTCCAAAGAAATCCCATGGTTGATCTCCTTCAGAATGGATTGGTTGGATCTTCTTGCAGTCCAAGGGACTCTCAAGAGTCTTGTCCAACACCACAGTTCAAAAGCATCGTTCTTCGGCACTCAGTCTTTTTCACAGTCCAACTCTCACATCCATACATGGCCACTGGAAAAACCATAGCCTTGACTAGACGGACCTTTGTTGGCAAAGTAATGTCTCTGCTTTTCAGTATGCTATCTAGGTTGGTCATAACTTTCCTTCCAAGGAGTAAGCATCTTTTAATTTCATGGCTGCAGTCACCATCTGCAGTGATTTTGGAGCTCCCAAAAAATAAAGTCTGACACTGTTTCCACTGTTCCCCCATCTATTTCCTGTTAAAAGATTTAAACAGGAAGGTCCCATGAAGTGATGGGACCGGATGCCATAATCTTCATTTTCTGAATGTTGAGCTTTAAGCCAACTTTTTCACTCTCCACTTTCACTTTCATCAAGAGGCTTTTGAGTTCCTCTTCACTTTCTGCCATAAGGGTGGTGTCATCTGCATATCTGAGTTTATTGATATTTCTCCCGGCAATCTTGATTCCAGCTTGTGTTTCTTCCAGTCCAGCGTTTCTCATGATGTACTCTGTATATAAGTTAAATAAGCAGGGTGACAATATACAGCCTTGACATACTCCTTTTCCTATTTGGAACTAGTCTGTTTCTTGTCCAGTTCTAACTGCTGCTTCCAACCTGCATATAGGTTTCTCAAGAGGGCAGTCAGGTGGTCTGGTATTCCCATCTCTTTCAGAATTTTCCACAGTTTATTGTGATCTGCACAGTCAAAGGCTTTGGTATAGTCAATAAAGCAGAAATAGATGTTTTTCTGGAACTCCCTTGCTTTTTCCATGATCCAGCGGATGTTGGCAATTTGATCTCTGATTCCTTTGCCTTTTCTAAAAACCATAGCTTTGACTAGATGTACCTTTGTTGGTAAAGTAATGTCTCTGCTTTTGAATATGCTGTCTAGGTTGGTCATAGTGCAGTTGTGTGGTAGTTTGAACATTCTTGGCATTGCCTTTCTTTGGGATTTACCTCTCTAAAATATGAGTGAAAAATAGCTTATAATTCTACTTCATAGTAATAGGTTATGATGTTATAAAGATGTTGTTTCCTCATCTCCTAAGTTTCCCTCTCATAGATCACAGCCTTGTCATGGAGAAGAAGCTTGTGTAACTCAATGAAGCTATGACTCATGCCATGCAGGGGCACCAAGGCATACAAATCATAGAGAAGAGTTCTGACCAAACATGGTCCACTGGAGAAGGGAATGGCAAACCACTCCAGTATTCTTGCTTTGAGAATCCCATGAACAGTATGAAAAGGCCAAAAGATATGACACTGAAAGATGACTAGGTTGGTAGGTGTCCAGTATGCTACTGGGGAAGAGGGGAGAAATATCTTCAGAAAGAATGAAGAGGCTGGGCCAAAGCAGAAATGACTCTCAGTTGTGGATGTATCTGGTTGGGAAAGTAAAGTCCAATGCTGTAAATAACAATATTGCATAGGAACCTGGAATGTCTGGTCCATGAATCAAGGTAAATTGGACATCGTCACGCTGGAGATGGCAAGAGTGAACATCAACATATTAGGAATTATTGAACTAAATTGTACAGGTTTGGGTGAAGTTAATTCAGATGCCCGTCATATCAAGTATTATGAGAAAAAATCCCTTAGAAAAAATGGAGCAGCCCTCTTAGTCAATGAGAGTCCAAAGCGTGGTACTTGGGCGCAATCTCAAAAATGACGGAATAATCTCAGTTTGTTTCCAAGGCAAATCATTCAATATCACGGTAATCCAAGTCTATGCCCCAGCCACGAATGCTAAAGTTGAATGGTTCTATGAAGACCTATAAAATATCCTAGAACTAATACCAAAAAAGATGTTCTTTACCTCATAGGGGATTTGAATGCAAAACTGGGAAGTCAAGAGATACCTGGAGTAACAGGCAAATTTAGCCTTAAAGTACAAAATGAAGCAGGGAAATGGTTAACAGAGTTTATCAAGAAAACACACCTGTCATTACAAATCAATTTCTTGCAATAACATGAGTCAGTTTTCATTAAAATCCCAAAAAAGGCCAAAGAATGTTCAAAGTACCATATATTTGTGCCCATTTCACATTTAGCAAGATGATACTCAAAACCCTTCAAGCTAAGCTTCAGCAGTACATGAACTGAGACCTTCCAGATGTACCAGCTGGGTTGAGAAAAGGCAGAGGAACTAGAGGCCGTGTTGTCAACATCCATTGGATCATAGAAAAATAAATGAAATTCCAGGAAAACATCTGCTTCATTGACTATGCTAAAGCTTTTGACTGTGGATCACAACAAACTGGAAAATTCTTAAAGGAAGTAGCAGACCACCTAACCTGTCTCCTGGGAAACCTATATGCAGACAAGAAACAACAGTTAGAACTGGACATAGGATTGCAGACTGAGAAATTGGGAAAGGAGTATGTAAAGGCTGTATATTGTCACCCTGCCTATTGAACTTCTATGCACAGTACATCATGTGAAATGCCTGAATAGATGAATCACAAGTTGGAATCAAGATTGCTGGGAGAATTATCAACAACCTCATGTATGCAGATGATACTACTCTAATGGCAGAAAGTGAAGAGGAACTAAAAAGCCTATTGATGAGGATGAAGGAGTGAAAAAGCTGGGTTATACCTCAAACTTCAAAAAATTAAGATCATGGCATCAAGTGTTAGTTAGTTGTGTCTGACTCTTTGCAACATAATGAACTATAGCCAGTCAGGCTCCTCTGTCCATAGAATTCTCCAGGCTAGTATACTGGAATGAGTAGCCATTTCCTTCTCCAGGGGATCTTCCTGACCCAGGGGTGGAACCTGGGTCTTCTGCATTGCAGGCAGATTCTTTACTGTCTAAGCCACCAGGGAAACCCATCCAGTCCCACTGCTCCTTAGTAAATAGAAGGGGAAAATGTGAAAACAGTGACAAATTTTATTTTCTTGGGCTCCAAAATCCCTGCAGACTGTGACTACAGCCATGTAATTAAAAACCTCTTCCTCCTTGGAAAGAAAACTATGACAGACCTAGACAGTATATCAAAAAAACAGATATCACTTTGCTGACAAAGGTCCCTATAGTCAAAGCTATAATTTTTCCAGTAGTCATAGAATGTGAAAATTGGACCATAAAGAAAGCTGAGTACCTTCTTTATGAAAATTGATGCTTTCAAAATATGGTGCTGGAGAAGACCATTGAGAGTCCCTTGGACTGCAAGGAGATCAAACCAGTCAATCCTAAAGGAAATCAGCCCTGATTATTCATTGGAAGGACTCATGCTGAAGCCAAAGCTCTAGTACTTTGGCCACCTAATGCAAATAGCTGAGTAGCTGACTCATTGGAAAATACCCTGATGCTGGGAAAGACTGAAGGCAGGAGGAAAAGGGGGTGACAGAGCATATGTTTGTTGGATAGCATCATTGACTCAAAAGACATGAATTTGAGCAAACTCTGAGTGATAATAAAGGACAGAGCTGGCATACTGCATTCTGTGGGACTGCAAGGTTTGGAAATGACTTAGTGACTGAACAACAACAATATGTGATCAGTGTGAAATTTTTGGAATTCATAGAAAATGTAAAATTAAAAAAAAAAACACTCTATTCTTAACTTCACCAATTGAACGGAAATCACTATTAAGGTTTTCTTCTTTAGTTTTTTCAGGTGATATTGATGTATATACAGTTTTTATTATATTCGTGTTTTCCACTAATGATATGTCCAAGGTATTTTTGACTCTTTAATTATTTTTTAATCCATGCCTCTTAACAATTTTCAATTGCATTCATTGGCCACAGTTTAACTTAAACATTCCCCTTAGTGATATTGCAGATTTAGAAATTTTTCATTGTTTTATTATTCAGTTTATTCAGTTCAGTCCCTCAGTCGTGTCCAACTATTCGTGACCCCATCAACCGTAGCATGCCAGGCCTCCCTGTCCATCATCAACTCCCAGAGTTTACCCAAACTTATGTCCATTGAGTCAGTGATGCCATCTAACCAATTCATCCTCTGTCGTCCCCTTCTCATCCTGCCTTCAATCTTTCCCAACATCAGGGTCTTTTCAAATGAGTCAGCTCTTCACATCAGATGGCCAAAATATTGCAGTTTCAGATTCAATATCACTGCTTCCAAAGACCACCCAGAGCTGATCTCCTTCAGAATGGACTGGTTGGATCTCCTTGTAGTCCAAGGGACTCTCAAGAGTCTTCTCCAACACCACAGTTCAAAACCATCAGTTATTGGATGCTCAGCTTTCTTCACAGTCCAACTCTTGCATCCATACATGGCCACTGGAAAAACCATAGCCTTGACTAGATGGACTTTTGTTGGTAAAGTAATGTCTCTGCTTTTCAATGTGCTATCTAGGTTGGTCATAACTTTCCTTCCAAAGTTTAATTTCATGGCTACAGTCACCATCTGCAGTGATTTTGGAGCCCAGAAAAATAAAGTCTGACACAGTTTCCACTGTTTCCCCATCTATTTCCCATGAAGTGATGAGACCAGATACCATGATCATAGTTTTCTGAATGTTGAGTTTTAAGCCAACTTTTTCACTCTCCTCTTTCACTCTCATCAATAGGCTTTTTAGTTCCTCTTCACTTTCTGCCATAAGGGTGTGCCATCTGTATATCTGAGGTTATTGATATTTCTCCCGGCAATCTTGATTCCAGCTTGTGCTTCTTCCAGCCCAGCGTTTCTCATGATCTACTCTGCATGGAAGTTAAATAAGCAGGGTGACAATATACAGCCTTGACGTACTTCTTTTCCTATTTGGAACCAGTCTGTTGTTCCATGTCCAGTTCTAACTGTTGCTTCCTGACCTGCATATAGGTTTCTCAAGAGGCAGGTCAGGTGGTCTGATATTCCCATCTCTTTCAGAATTTTCCACAGTTTATTGTGATCCACACAGTCAAAGGCTTTGGCATAGTCAATAAAGCAGAAATATAGCTTTTTCTGGAACTCTCTTGCTTTTTCCATGATCCAGCGGATGTTGGCAATTTGATCTCTGGATCCTCTGCCTTTTCTAAAACCAGCTTTAACATCAGGAAGTTCACAGTTCATGTATTGCTGAAGCCTTGCTTGGAGAATTTTGAGCATTACTTTACCAGTGTGTGAGATGAGTGCAATTGTGCAGTAGTTTGAGCATTCTTTGACATTGCCTTTCTTTGGGATTGGAATGAAAACTGACCTTTTCCAGTCCTGTGGCCACTGCTGAGTTTTCCAAATTTGCTGGCATGTTGAGTGCAGCACTTTCACAGCATTATCTTTCAGGATTTAATTCCTTAATTTTTTTATCAATCAAAATTTTTCAAAGTGGAAATATATATAATATATATAATATATTATAATATATATAATTTATATATAATAATATATATAATATATAATATATATAATGGAATTGTAAACATGTATAACACTCAATATAAATTGCCAAATTACTTTTCAGTGAAAGTATACCAGTTATACTAGCATGGATAGCAATTGTGCCCTGTCAGCACTTTCTCTTTACAATATATGTACTTGCTTTAAGTCTTAGTAGATGAAAGGGTTTTATATTTAACATGTATATTTAGACTTTTCAACTTTTGTTCCCTATCTGTGTTTTATAAAAATAAATATATTTTTCATAAATATAAATAATTGTGCTTTCAAAAGTTGAACTTGG
This sequence comes from Bos indicus, assembly GCF_029378745.1. Lineage (NCBI taxonomy): Eukaryota > Metazoa > Chordata > Mammalia > Artiodactyla > Bovidae > Bos > Bos indicus. The sequence continues at coordinate 81,378,831 of NC_091761.1, forward strand.
GCCATTTGGAAATCTGTATATCTTTCCTCTGTATTTGTAATATTAGATTTTGATTTTTAACTTCTTGAAAGTAATTTTTTCATTCATCTACTAATTTTTGCTTTTCATGCCTGTGTTTCATAGTAAAAGGAATTTATTTCTTTGACAGAAGGAAAAACTGTATTTTATCTTCTACAGTAGTTTTAATGCCCTCATTAACACTGTATACAAAACAATAATGACTTAGTAAATTAAATGGAGAAAAGTCCAGTGAAATGTATTATTTTTTATTGGTTTTAGTTTATTTTATAAATATTTACAATTCAGTGGTTATGTTATTCACTAAGTTGTGCAGCCATTATCAGTAGTATATATCATTATAGTACATTCTAAAAGACGTTGAATGAGTGACCTGAAATCCTGAAATGTGAGATCTACATTAAAAGACTAAATGGCAAGTGTGAAAGGCGAGATGCTCTAGATAATATACTATCAAAAATTGCTCTCAGAATTTGCTTCATTTCTTTATAATCTACTGTCAAAAATGATGTATTACTTATTATTTTAAAAGATTCCTCAATTAACCCAAAAAGTGATGAACAGCTTTTTTGACCTTAGATTCAGAAATAATTATGACAATATGCAGTGTGTAGCTTGAAAAGAATCAGACAGTGTTCATGGTCAGTTACTTCTACTGTGATATTTGATAATCTATGCATACAAGTCAGTGAAGGTCACTCAACCTTAGAGTGCTTCAAATGGACTTAGTCTTAAGTGAATAGTCAAGTGTGCATGCTGCTCTTATCCACCTGTCTTATACCCACCTAAAGTATTCATTCTTAAAAGATAAACATGTTGATTTTATCTGCCACTGACAAAGTTTAAAAGTATACAGTTATTTTGGACTTATAAATATATTTTATTGAGTAGAATATTAGAATAGAAAATATGTAGATACTTTACACTATAGATTTTTGCTATCAAATTGAAACTATCATATTTCATAATAACTGTCATTTGTTCTGTTATCTTGTTTGGGGCAAGCAATATGTTATGGTTTTAAAAATAATAGAACATTTTCTATTATTCAAATAGCATTAATGTGGATGTTAAAAATGTGAAAACAAACCATGTTGAAATATAGATGCATGTGCTATCACATGAACTTGCAAATGCTGTATTATATAATAGATACATTAAGAAAGTCCTTAAATAATAATTTTACATATTCAATGCACAGTTATCTTTATTCCTATGAAATCTGTTTCTCTCTGTCACTTTCTGTAATTTATCCATTTTCTCACTGAAAACATAAAGGTTTAAAACTGTGTCTCCAGATTCTGAGGTTACCATAAGATTTTACATTATATTTATTATACTTTAGTTTATTACACTAAATGTTACACTTTAGTATATTACTAGTGTGTTACACTTTATTTAATTTCTAATAAAGGCAGAAATCATGGTAAATTTTATATTGTGTATACTTTTAATTCATACTGGTGAAAAGAGGTGGCAATAAGGATGGTAAACCCTTCTTTTAAATGTCAGAAACAAATGAAGCAGCCATATCCATAACTATCATCCACATGTCTGGGCTAAAGCAATTGTGTTTTATTCTCCAAATTAACAGAATGAAGAAAAAAGAAGGCTACATATCAGGATATTTAGATTGAAGCATTAAAATTCTCTCCTGTTGATCTAGGTTAATTTCATGTAGTAATACATCAATAATCAGTTGGCTCATTTCCCAATCCTTAGTTAACAAATAGGGGAATAATTTAGTCAAAACATTGTGGATGGGAAAAGTAGGCTTAAGATAAAAGAGAAAATGCACTATGACCACCATTTGGAAGCAATTAATGGTCAATATTAATATTAATATTAATATTTCACCACCACTGTGATCAGTGTGCACTCTTTAAAGCCATATAAAGGAACAGTGTGACAGATTAACCAGATAAATTGCTCTTGTTCTATATATGCTTCCCATGCTCTGACAGAATACTAGTTATGATCAGGGATTGAGTTGATAAGGAGCAGTGGTTTGGAAGTCATATTTCCTAATTTGAATTCTTACTTTAGTCAAAACTATGTTTTTTCCAGTAGTCATGTACAGATGTGAGAGTTAGAACACAAAGAAGCCTGTGAGAGTGAAAGTGAAAGTTGCTCAGCCGTGTCCTACTCTTTGTGCCCCCATGGACTATATAGTCCATGGCTGAGCACCTAAGAATTCATGATTTTGAACTGTGGTGCTGGAGAAAACTCTTGAGAGTACCTTGGACTGCAAGGAGATCAAACAAGTCAATCCTAAAGTAAATCAATCCTGAATATTCTTTGGAAGGACTGATGCTGAAGCTCCAATACTTAGGCCACCTGATGCGAATAGCCAACTCATTGGGAAAGAACGTGGTGCTGGGAAAGATTGAGGGAAGGAGGAGAATATGGCAACAGAGGATGAGATGGTTGGAATGCATCACTGACTCAATGGAGATGGATTTGGCAAGCTCCAGGAGATGGTGAACATGGAAGCTTAGTGTGCTGCGTACAGTTCATGGAGTCTCAAAGTCAGACCCGACTGAAGGACTGAACAACAAAAACTACTTCCCAAGTGAGTTATTTGACCTGTCAGTATTCCAGCTTTTTTATTTTTAAAATTGAGAAAAAACATCATATTATTTTACAGGTAGAATGTGAGGATTAGGTTAGCTATACATGTAAGATCCATGTGCCTGGCACATAATAAACTCTCATGTATGTTAGTCATTTTTGATATATGAGTTGTTTGTGGCTTTGCTATTTCATTGCAACCACATCAAATTACCATATAATTACTCAGTTGTGCCTGACTCTTTGTGATCTCATAGACTGTAGTGCATCAGGCTCCTTTGTCCATACAGTTGGCCAGGCAAGAATATTGGAGCACTTAGTCATTGCCTTCTTCAGGGGATCTTCCCAAAACAGGGATCAAACCCAGGTCTCGTGCATTTCAGGCAGATTTTTTACCTTCGAGCCACCAGGAAAGCCCGTCAGATATAAAGTTAAAGACAAAGTTATTAGTTGTCTTGTTCAGTTCAGTTCAGTTCAGTTTAGTTGCTCAGTCGTGTCCGACTATTTGCAAACCCGTGAACCACAGCACGCCAGGCCTCCCTGTCCATCACCAACTCCTGGAGTCCACTCAAACTTATGTCCATTGAGTAGGAGATACCATCCAACCATCTCATCCTCTGTCGTCCGCTTCTCCTCTTGCCCTCAATCTTTCCCAATGACAGGGTCTTTTCAGATGAGTCAGCTTTTCACATCAGGTTGGCCAAGTATTGGAGTTTCAGCTTCAACATCAGTCCTTCCAATGAACACCCAGGACTGATCTCCTTTAGGATGGACTGGTTGGATCTCCTTGCAGTCCAAGGGACTCTCAAGAGTCTTCTCCAACATAACAGTTCAAAAGCATCAATTCTTCAATGCTCAGTGTTCTTTATAGTCCAACTCTCACATCCATACATGACCACTGGAAAAACCGTAGCCTTGACTAGACAGACCTTTGTTGGCAAAGTAATGTCTCTGCTTTTTAACATGCTGTCTAGGTTGGTCATAACTTTCTTTCCAAGGAGTAAGCGTCTTTAATCTTCATGGCTGGAATCACCATCTGCAGTGATTTAGGAGCCCCAAAAAATAGTCAGCCACTATTTCTGCTGTTTCTACTATTCCACTGTTTCTGCATCTATTTGCCATGAAGTGATGGGACCTGATGCCATGATCTTCGTTTTCTGAATGTTGAGCTTTAAGCCAACTTTTTCACTCTCCTCTTTCACTTTCATCAAGAGGCTCTTTAGTTCTTCACTTTCTGCCATAAGGGTGGTGTCTCTGCATATCTAAAGTTATTGGTATTTCTCCCAGCAATCTTGATTCCAGCTTGTGCTTCATCCAGCCCAGCATTTCTCATGATGTACTCTGCATGGAAGTTAAATAAGCAGGGTGACAATATACAGCCTTGATGTCCTGCTTTCCCGATTTGGAACCATTCTGTTTTTCCATGTCCAGTTCTAACTGTTGCTTCCTGACTTGGATACAGGTTTCTCAAGAGGCAGATCAGGTGGTCTTATATTTCCATCTCTTTCAGAATTTTCCACAGTTTATTGCAATCCACACAGTCAAAGGCTTTGGAATAGTTAATAAAGCAGAATTAGTTGTACTTCTGGAAATCTCTTGCTTTTTCCATAATCCAGCGAATCATTACAATTTGATGTCTAATTCTTCTGCCTTTCCTAAAACCGGCTTGAATATCTGGAACTTCATGGTTCTGTAGTGCTGAATCCTGGCTTGGAGAATTTTAAGCATCACTTTACTAGTGTGTGAGATGAGTGCAATCGTGTGGTATTTTGAGCATTTTTTGGCATTGCCTTTCTTTGGGATTGGAATTAAAACAGACCTTTTCCAGTCCCATGGCCACTGCTGAGTTTTCCAAATTTGCTGGCATATTGAGTGCAGCACTTTCACAGCATCATATTTCAGGATTTGAAATAGCTCAACTGGAATTCTATCACCTCTACTAGCTTTTTTTTTTTTTTAATTGAAATTTATTTAATTAGAAAAACACCAATACAGTATACTAACGCATATATATGGAATTTAGAAAGATAGTAACGATAATCCACTAGTTTTGTTCATAGTGATGCTTCCTAAGGCCCACTTGACTTCACATTCCAGGATGTCTGACTGTAGGTGAGTGATCACACTATTATGATTATCTGGGTCATGAAGATCTCTTTTTGTACAGTTCTGTGTATTGTTGCCACCTCTTCTTAATATCTCCTGCTTCTGTTAGGTCCCTACAATTTCTGTCCTTTATTGAGCCCATCTTTCCATGAAATGTTCCCTTGGTATCTCTAATTTTCTTGAAGAGATCTCTAGTCTTTCCCATTCTATTGTTTTCCTCTATTTCTCTTCATTGATCTCTGAGGAAGGCTTTCTTATCTCTCCTTGCTATTCTTTGGAACTCTGCATTCAGATGCTTATATCTTTCCTTTTCTCCTTTGCTTTTCACTTCCCTTTTCCCAGCTATTTGTTTGTTTGTTTTTTTAAATTTTATTTTATTTTTAAACTTTACAAAATTGTATTAGTTTTGCCAAATATCAAAATGAATCCACTACAGGTATACATGTGTTCCTCATCCTGAACCCTCCTTCCTCCTCCCTCCCCATACCATCCCTCTGGGTTGTCCCAGTGCACCAGCTCCAAGCATCCAGTATCGTGCATCGAACCTGGACTGACAACTCATTTCATACATGATATACATGTTTCAATGCCATTCTCCCAAATCTTCCCATCCTCTCCCTCTCCCACAGAGTCCATAAGACTGTTCTATACATCAGTGTCTCTTTTGCTGTCTCGTACACAGGGTTATTGTTACCATCTTTCTAAATTCCATATATATGCATTAGTATATTGTTTGTAAGGCCTCCTCAGACAGCTGTTTTTCTTCTTTGCATTTCTTTTTCTTGGGGATGGTCTTGATTTCTGTCTCTGTACAGTGTCATGAACCTCTGTTCATAGTTCATCAGGCACTCTGTCTATCAGATCTAGTCCCTTAAATCTATTTATCACTTCCACTGTATAGTCATAAGGGATTTGATTTAGGTCATACCTGAATGGTCTAGTGGTTTTCTCCACTTTCTTCAATTTCAGTCTGAATTTGGCAATAAGGAGTTCTGAGCCACAGTCAGCCTCTGGTCTTGTTTTCGCTGACTGTACAGAGCTTCTCCATCTTTGGCTGCAAAGAACATCATCAATCTGATTTCGGTGTCGACCATCTGGTGATGTACATGTGTAGACTCTTCTCTTGTGTTGTTGGATGAGGGTGTTTGCTATGACCAGTGCCTTCTCTTGGAAGAACTCTATTAGCCTTTGCTGTGCTTCATTCTGTACTCCAAGGCCAAATTTACTCCAGATGTTTCTTGACTTTCTAATTTTGCATGCCAGTCCCCTATAATGAAAAGGACATGTTTTTTGGGTGTTGTTTAAAGTTAGTTGTCCTGTTACTAACTTTATTAATAAAACTGATGATTTTCTTAACAAGAGGCAAGCCTGGTGAGAAAAAAATATTGAATTGATTAGAGCCTTTAAAACTGAGAATTCTGATGTGTACATGAAACAGCTTTTCAGTGTTAGGTAGGTAGAATAGGGAAAAGGAGTCCAAAATGGCAATGGTTAAAAGACAAGGAAGGTCAAAGGAAGGTCCGAGGACCAGAATGAAGACTTCAGGCAGAACAAACAGCACTCCTGGCTAACCCCAATTTGCATAGGGCAGGCTCAGGTGGAGGAAAAAACACATAAAAGGAGGAGCCAAAGCGCTTTCTGATGGACTCTCTCTCCCGGAAGGACTCTCTCTCACACGTGCGTGTGCTCTTTTCTTTCTCTCTCTCTCTCTCTCTCTCTCACTCTCCTGCTATCTTCTAAATAAAATAGAGCTGTAACACTGATTTGCCTAAGAGCTGTAGCATGGTTTATCCAAGACCCTAGAGCTGTGACGCACTGAGGACTTTAACGTCCGTTGCTGCAAATCTTTGTTGTGATGAGACAAAGAACCGAGGAACATACACTCACGTGACATCTATGGTGCTGTGACTTGGATTTAACCTGGCTGAAACAACCTCCGCGTGGAAGAGGCCAAGCACAGCAGGAGCCAAACTCAGCAAAGCTCCCACGCTAGAAGCAGAAGGCCAAGAAACCCAGCTCAGGGGGAAGGCCCATCATGCTGGAAACCGGGACAGCGATAAACAAACCCAGCAGAAAGCTCACGTGGCCCAGTCTCAGATTCCAGAAGACTTCCTGTTAAGGTAAGAGGTCCTTGCTCCTACGGCTGGAGGGACCTTTACAATCTTTCGTTTCTTGTTTCCTCGAACCTCCCGTGAACAGGCGGGTGGCAGGGGCACAATTGAGGGACTCTGGAGAGGCTACTCCTCAGCGTGTCCCAAAGGGGCTATCTGCTGAGCCCCAGCAGCTGTTACCCAAGCCGGTGGGGGTTCTTCTGTCCTTTCTCTTCTCTGTGCCAAAGATCAGACCAATGAAACTGTGAGCACTGGTCAGATATTTAGCAAATTTTCCAGCGGGCTATGAAGGAGATTCCTTGGCACGTTTTCCCCACTGCTTTTTCCTCCTGTCCTTCAGCTCTCTCCCGGGACTCAAGCCCGGCCAAAACTAAAGAACTCAGGCTCTGATGTCTCATTGCAAAAATTCATTGAGAGACAAAGCCATAAGAGGTAGATTTGTAAGGATCCAGAGAGAAGCCACTCTTCAGGGTGTGAACCATTGCTGAGGGCAAGGGCTGCGGCCATGGAATTAGGCCTGGCTAGGTTTTGTGAGGGGATGGAATTCACATGTTAATGAGTGAGAGGATCATCCCAGCCATTGGGGAACCACCCACTCCTCCCTCTTTTGCCTTGGAGCTGCCCTGCCTCCTCTGGGTGTGTCTGTTGGAATTATAGATTGGGGATTAAGGTTTACTTGAATTTGACTTGTCATCCTGGACCCAATTGATTTTAATTGGTTTACATTATACCCTTGTGCTATGTTATTCTTTCAAAGGTTGTGCTCTGCCCCCTTCCCTCCTGTTTCATGCTCTTTTCCTGAGCCCCATCCAGACCCACAAGGTTGCCTCTACAGTCTTCTGGAGAGACAACCAGAAAATAGCTGACCTTGGGAGGGTAATACTCTATAATATTCAACCCCCTAATCCTACCCAATACTGGTCATGCTGGAGATCTTGGGGACGCCCAAACTCCAGTCCAGAGGGTCCCAGGAGGTCATCACGCCTTGACCTGCCCAGGGATTGGTCTTCGAAGGGTTGTCATGCCTCAACCTGTTTGGGGATCCTCTAGTCCCAGGGGTCCCAGGAGGTCGTCACGCCTCAACCTGCCCAGGGATCCAATCTCTAGGAGGCTGTCATGCCTCAGCCTGCCTGGGGATCTGCACCCTGGCCCGGGGATGCCTGGCTCTCAGGTTGCAACAGTTCTGGGTAGGATAAGCTTCAGAAAGACTCACCCCTAAGGAAGTCGAAAGAAGTCTTTTTCTTTTCTCCCTGTCATGATAACCAATCCACTTCCTGGCAGACGCCCTTGAGATGCATCCTTGATAACTGGAAGCTGTTCGACCCTCTATCTATAAGAAGTCGTTTGAAATTCTTTTGTGCCACTGCGTGGCCACAGTATCCACTGGGGGACGAGGAACACTGGCCTGAGGATGGAACTTTAAATTACAATACCATCCTGCAATTAGAGTTATTCTGCAAAAGACAAGGGAAATGGACAGAGATCCCCTATGTCCAAATTTTCTTCCAACTAAGAGATATGAAGGAACTCTGTCTTAAGTATGGGATTGTAGTACGCCCTAAAAGTGAGCCCACTAGACAAATGGTGTTAGGCACAGGCAACCAAGAGAAGGAACCCCCTCATGAAAGCTTACCTTCCACAGCTCCCGTGTTGCCTGGTGCTCCTTCCTCATACCCAAACGTGCCCCCATATCTGGGAGCACCTCCTCCACAAAAACCAGCTCGAGTATGTCCCTTAGTTGAAACTGGAGGAGAATTTGGACCAACCCGTGTCCATAAGCCCTTCTCCCTCTTAGAACTAAGGCAGATCAAACAAGACCTGGGAAGCTATGCAGATAACCTTGGCAAATATATAGATACATTCCCACATATTACCTTGGCCTTTCACTTGACATGGAAAGACATCATGGTCATATTTAGTCAAACTTTATCTGATCCTGAACATACCAGGGTCTTAAAGGAAGCCCGGAGGTATGCAACAGGGCTCCACATGTCCAGTGATAAATACCCAGTAGGGGAAACTGCAGTCCCCTCCTCTGGTTCTAATTGGAATTATAATGACCCTGAGCACATCTGGGAAAGAGATCATTTTCTAATCTGTTTGAAGGCAGGACTGAAAGCAGCCCAACAAAAAGTAATTAGCTATGCCCGGGTCTCAGCAATAACTCAGGAGCCCAACGAGAACCCCATTGCCTTTCTGGAGAGGCTAAAAGAGGCACTTCAAAAATTTACCAACCTGGACTTAGACTCTTATGAGGGACGGGTGATTTTAAAGGACAAATTCCTGTCCCAAGTTACAGCAGCTACAACAGCAGGACCCTGCTGCCTCTTTAGATGAGATGGTCCAGACAGCCACCAATACCTTTTATAACAGAGAACAGGACAAGAAGGCCAAGGCCCAGGAGAAGGAGAGAAAGAGACAAGGCATGCCCAGATGCTGGCTGCCCTCCAGAGAAGCCCTATGGCAAATCCCGAGTCCTTGAGGGACAAGGCAAGAGACAAATGCCTGATCTGTAGACAGGCGGGGCATTAGGCCAAAGAGTGTCCAAACTGTGACAAGTCTCCCAGAATGGCTTGCCACAAATGCCATCAACTGGGACACTGGGCGGCACTCTGCCCTTGAGACCCAAAAGCCTCAAGGTCAAGCACAAAGCCTACCCTCACGATGGTTCAAGAGGACTGAAGCGGACTGCTCCAGCCAGCCCACCTGTCACAGATAACCATCACGGGGCTGGAGCCAAGGGTGCAACTGGATGTGGCAGGTCAGTCCGAGAATTTCTTAATTGACACAGGGGCTACCTACTCTTTCTTGATTTCCTACTCTGGAGCCTTCTCCTCCCAAACCTGTACCATTTTGGGTGCTACAGGAAAAGCAACTACTAAAAGATTCACCCAAGCACTTCATTGTTGCTGGGATGAACATATGTTTTCCCAACAGTTTCTGGTGGTCCCTGAGTGCCCTACCCCCTTACTGGGAAGAGATATACTCACTAAACTGGGGACCACCCTTGTGATGGGAAGTTTTTCAGCCCCTAGAGCTCTACAGCTCCTGGTTACTACTGAAGAACCCATTACACCTTCAATAGAGAGGGACCAAAAACTATGGGAAGACAAAATTAACCCCCAGGTGTAGGACCAGGGGATTCCTGGACGAGCCCACCAAGCTGAACCAGTCATCATTGTCCTCCGAGATCCCACTCGGTTTCCTAACTGGAAACAATATCCTCTCAAAAGAGAGGCTCGGGAGGGACTACAGCCTTTAATAAATAAGTTCCTTGCTTATGGGCTATTGGTCCCCACCAGTTCGCCATGTAACACCCCAATCCTCTCAGTAAAGAAAAAAGACAGAACCTGGTGACTGGCTCAAGATCTCCAGATCATATATGAAGCTGTAGTCCCCCTCCATCCAACAGTACCCAATCCCTATGTAATCTTAGGAAAATCCCACCCAGTGCCAAGTGGTTTACAGTCTTGGATCTCAAAGATGCATTATTTTTGCATACCACTGGCTAAAGAATCCCAATACCTTTTTGCCTTTGAGTGGGAGGCCCTAGGAGAAAAACACCAACAGATGACTTGGACACCAGGTACTTCAGCCCAATTAGCTGAGCTCATAGCCCTGACTCGAGCTTTAGAGCTGGGAAAATGAAAAAGAATAGCCATTTACACTGACTCCAAATATGCCTTTCTGGTGCTACATGCACATGCAGCTATTTGGAAAGAAAGGGGCCACTTGACCACTCGAGGGTCCCCAGTCAAATATGGTGATCAGATTCTTCAACTCTTGGAGGCAGTCCATCTTCCCACTGAGGTTTCAGTCTCCCACTGTAAATGACACAAAAAAGGGAACACAGAAGTGGCACGAGGGAACCAAGCAGCTGATCAGGCAGCTAGGAGAGCAGCATTACAGAACCATGACCTAATAGGGATTGCCACCTTAGTTCCACAGACTAATTTGCCAGAAACTCCTTCATATACTGAAGGTGAGATTCTTAAAGCTAAGAGCAAGGGCTTTCAAGAAGATCATATGGGGTGGTTCTAAAAGGAGAGACTCCTTTTTCTGCCTGGAAACCTCCAATGGAAGTTGGTTAACTCCTTACATGCCACTACTCATTTAGGAGAAAAGGCCCTCCAAAGATTACTGCTGCTGCTGCTAAGGCGCTTCAGTCGTGTCTGACTCTGTGTGACCCCATAGATGGCGGCCCACCAAGCTCCCCTGTCCCTGGGATTCTCCAGGCAAGAACACTGGATTGGGTTGCCATTTCCTTCTCCAATGCATGAAAGGGAAAAGTGAAAGTGAAGTCGCTCAGTCCTGTCCGACTCTTCAAGATCCCATGGTCTGCAGCCTACCAGGCTCCTCTGTCCATGGGATTTTCCAGGCTAGAGTACTGGAGTGGGGTGCCATTGCCTTCTCCACCAAAGATTCCTAGAAATGTCTTTCAGAGGAACAGGCCTCCAAACAACTCTAAGACAGATGGTCTCCTCTTGTCCCACTTGCCAATTAAATAACCCCCAAGGAGCTCGAAGACCCCAGCTGGCCCAGCCCATCCAACGATGTGGGGCCTACCTGGGAGAGGACTGGCAGATAGACTTCACCCAGATGCCAGTTTCTCAAGGGTATAAATACCTATTAGTTATGATAGATACATTCACAGGATGGATTAAAGGCTTTCCCACCCGGACTGAGAAGGCTGAGGAGGTGGTAAAAAAACTGCTCCATGAAATCATTCCAAGATTTGGTCTGCCCAGGTCATTACAAAGTGACAATGGGACATCATTTACTTCTAAGGTCACCCAAGGAGTCTCGAAAGCATTGGGCATTACTTATTATCTCCATTGTGCCTGGAGGCCTCAATCTTCAGGAAAAGTAGAAAGAGCCAATCAATTCTTAAAATCAGCAATAAAAAAGATAACCCAGGAGACCTCCCTGGGATGGAAAGGGGCTTTACCAATAGCTCTCCTCCGCACCCACATTGCCCCTAAAGAACAGGTTGGTCTTAGTCCTTATAAGATGCTATATGGGAGGCCTTTTGTTTATGTCAATGACCTCTTCCTAGATCCAGAGGTTCAGACCCTCCAGTCTTATACCATGGCCATTGGGCAGTTCCAACAGGATATATGCTTGTGGGGTATGAACCAGGACCCAAAAGATTCTAAAGAGTCACCACTATATGCTCCAGGAACTCAAGTCCTAATTAAAGTTTGGAAAGATGGGTCCCCAAAGGCTCAACTCCAGCCCACATGGAAGGGCCCCTACCCTGTAATACTTTCTACCCCCAAAGCAGTCAAGGTACCAGGACATGACTCCTGAATTCATTACTCATGAGTCAAGCTGTGGAAGAAAACAGAAGAGGACACTCAAAACACCTGTGAGGCCCTGGGAGATCTCAGATAACTATTCAGGGCTACCAATGAGTGTCATTCTAATGAACACCCCCAAAATCTGGTTTCTGGGCATAAGATTTCTCAGGAGAACTCTAAAGAGCCAACACAACTTGACAGAGACTGTACTCCAAAACAGACAGGAGATAGATCTTCTGATCCCTGAACAAGGAGGGACTTGAGCCATCCTGGCGGTGTGAATTTAAAATTGACCAATGTCCTTACTAGTCCTTGTTATGCTATATTGATGATGCTTATGATTATTCCATGTACTGTCAATTGTCTACCCTGTTTTGTCTCTGCCCAGGTCAACCAGCTACAACATGCAGTGCCAGTTCAACAAAGATATAAAACTACAACTGACCACAGAAAATATCGCACACCCTTGGACACTCCTATAAGGACCCTGAGGATTGAGACTAGCAAGAGGGGGAGGCCCAATACCCCTCACCATCCCAGTTCAGCAGGAAGTAGCCAGAAAGACCTCGATGCCCCTATTCCCAAAGAATTGGGCCTCCCATCTCTTGAGGGGGGAATATTAGGTAGGTAGAAGAGGGAAAAGGAGTCCAAAATGGCGATGGTTAAAAGACAAGGAAGGTCAAAGGAAGGTCAGAGGACCAGGGTGAAGACTTCAGGCAGAACAAACAGCACTCCTGGCTAAGCCCAATTTGCATAGGGCAGGCCCAGGTGGAGGAAAAAACATATAAAGGGAGGAGCCAAAGCGTTTTCTGACGGACTCTCTCTCCCGCGTGTGTGTGCTCTTTTCTTTCTCTCTCTCTCACTCTCCTGCTATCTTCTAAATCTGTAACACTGATTTGCCTAAAGAGCTGTAGCACGGTTTATCCAAGACCCTAGAGCTGTGATGCACTGAGGGCTTTAATGTCCGTTGCTCCAAATATTTGTTGTGACGAGACAAAGAACTGAGGAACATACACTTGTGTGACATCAGGGTAAGACTTTGTAAGTAATAATGCTTGTATTAATGAATTCTCAAGGTATAAATACTATTTGTGCAGCTTTTGCAAGAAACATTAAATAAGATATTATATCCCTATTTTGAGATTGGATCATAAATGGAAAGGTAGAAAATGTGATATTTGTGACATTTCACTTGGGCTTCCCTGGTGGCTAAGATGGTAAAGAATCTTCCTGCAATGCAGGAGACCTAGGTTCTATCCCTGGGTTGGGAGAAGGAATGGCTACCCACTGCAGTATTCTTGCCTGGAGAATTCCACTGACAGAGGAGGCTCGAAGGCTACAGTTCATAAAGTCTCAAAGAGTCAGACACAACTGAAAGACCAACATACAAACTGCTAAGTCGCTTCAGTCATGTTTGACTCTGTGTGACCCCACAGAGGGGTGCCTACCAGGCTCCCCCATCCCTGGGATTCTCCAGGCAAGAACACTGGAATGGGTTGCCATGTCCTTCTCCAATGCATGCAAGTGATAAGTGAAAGTGAAGTCGCTCAGTGGTGTCTGACTCTTAGCGACATCACGGACTACAGCCCACCAGGCCCTCCATCCATAGGATTTTCCAGGCAAGAGTGCTGGAGTGGGGTGCAATTGCCTTCTCCAACATACATACTAAAGAATTGCAATCAGCAGATTTGTTTTTGTCTATGGCAAAAAAAAAAAAAAAAAGACAAATAAAGTAAAGATGTATGAATGTCAACTCTCAAACTAAAGATTAAGACTACTTTACATATGTAGCACTTAAAGTATAGCATGAATTTGGGAATTAACCAAAAGTTTTCTCTTTATATCAGAAAATAAAATAACAAGTGGAATTGAAAATCAGTCAATCTGTGACATATTTAAAAAGAAGAAAATGTTGTTCTTTATGCCTCTTTTAGTTTCTTTCTTTTTAACCTCGAAGTATGTTACAAATTCCACATACTCCAGAAAAAATATATTCATTTGAACTAAAGATTTAAGGTGGTTATTTTATGTAGTTAAATCAAAATAAATCAATAAACAATTATTTTTATAAAACCTCATCCTCCTTTGAATACCACTATTAATCTTGAATTAATTTTCTCATACAATTGTTATAAGAAGTAGCAACATTATTGGTTTTTATACCCCAAATCCTATTTAAAAAATATATAATAGGCAGGGAAAATATATTGTTTACAAATCAATATTAAAGAAACAGATTAAAGCTATATTTCATTTATACAACCAGATAACAAGATTGACTATTCCTTGTTAGAGTACAAAAAATCTTCTATAAAGAGTAACACAAAAATAGTAAATTTTGCTTCTTTGCATTCTTTCACCCATGACTCCTTTTCTTATATGTTTAATCACTAACTTTCATCTGTAAAAACTGTGTATGTGTACTATGGCGTCTCAAAGCAAGGGAACTATCATTCCATATTGGCTTCTAGTCAATACATATATTTTCCTCAGACTTTGCTACTGCATAATATTCATCCTTCTGTCAGCCCTTAAAAATACAATAGGTCCCAGCCTCTCTAAACTCATTTCTTTTTATGACTTTGTATTAACTTATTTCACCTATTAGTTTTCTGCTACTAGGTCTCAACAGGAAGCTCTAAGTCTATCTTCAGTCTAGTGAGAGAGCTACATCTCATTAGAAGGCCTTACTGCATATGTTCAAAATGAATCTCATATTCTTTTTGTGTAACATTGACCATTACTGAGATAACATGCAAGTCAAACTCCTTACCCATCTATACATTACATTTCACAGTAATTTCCAATTTCTGTAGACATATTTGAGAAATTTGCTTTTAAAAATAGAAGTTTCTTTTTTTTAACTTCAGGATTTCTCCTTTTCCTTTTTTTTTTTCTTTTTTCTTTGTCAGAGTTTTATTTCTTACTTCTAGTCATTTGCAACTTCCCTTTCATTGGCCTTCATTTTCATTAGAACTGAGTAAACTTCAGTCAGTAGATGGGGAAAATAGAATAAGGAAGACTAAATACTGTAGTCCAAGTAGTTAATGCATAGACTGAATTTTTTAACTACAGGGGTAGGAATAAACCATGGTTATTCTGAGGGTGGAAATAGAGATTCACAATGTAGATACACATTCCTGGAAGAAAGAACATGGAAGAGAATAAGAACTATCATGGAAATTTCCAAATCAAACCTAAGCTATCTGAAGTATAGGCTCAAGAGATAGGATTGACAGGATTGATGTTCATTTATTAGACAATTGCCAAAGATCTAAAAAGACTAAAAAATGGAATTGAAATGCTTTCATCAGGTGCAGGGGCAAAACCATTTGGAGATTAAAATGCATGAACAAAAACCTGGTCTCTCTTATGAAAGGAATCTTATCTGGTCATTGTTGAAAGCCCTGGGAGAAGTAAGTGGAAGGATATATGACATAAACCCTACTAGTAAATTAAGACTAAGATCCAATTATTGGGGAATTTTAGCTTAAAGCTGAAGTTGAATGTTATAAATCAGAGCAAAAAAGCAGTTATTAAAAAAGAGCTAAACAAATTTAGAGCAAGCATAATAATTATTATAGTTCTCATTTATTGAGTAGCTTTTGAGTCAGGAACTGTACATACAATATTTCTCATCTGTGTTAGTTGCTTGGTTGTGTCCTACTCTGTGACCCCATGGACTGTAACCCATCAGGCTCTTCTGTCCATGGGAAGTCTACTGGAGTGGGTAGCCATTCAGTTTGCCATGGGATCTTCCCAACCCAGGTCTCCTGCACTGCAGGCAGATTCTTTACCAAATTAGTCACCAGGGAAGCCCCATATCTAAAAATAGATATTATTGATCCTGTTTTGCTGAGGCAAAAGAAAAACGAAAAATTACTTGTAATATAAGCACTGGGCCTGAAATTCAATCCTAGGCTTTCTTAAGTTCTAAATCCACACCACTTTTATTTTTAAATATTACATATCATCAAGCAGTTGAGTACAGGAGAGTGTGCCCAACAAATCCAGTACCATGTTTCCACAAATTCAAATTTAAAATTAGAATTCTGATAGTTGTTACATATAGCTTAAGCTTGTTTTATATAGCACCTTGATGATGTATTAATAGAACATTCCTGTCCATCCTCTATTCACACTATAACTAAAATTAGATATTCCAAAGTATAAAATTCCATACAAGCAACCATGTGTTAAATGTTACCATATTTTCTTTTAGTTAAATCACTTGAACTTCTCACAAGTTCTAGTACCAATTTTATTTAAGTTATTGTAACTCATTTATTATTTGTTGAAAAAGCTGCTTTTTACAAACTAAGGATGGTAAGTTAGTTCTTATGGTAAAGATTCTGAATCATCAAGTTTTGTTGTATTGACAGATTGACATGAGGATCACAGGGGATATATTCTTTAGTACTAGGTAATCTCTAGTTCTAAACTGACCTGTTATTTTCTCCCTGTAAAGAGGACTGGACCAATTCATCTTTCCATCTCAAGATAAATTTCATGACCCTTTCTATATAAATGAAAAAAGCAAGGTCAAGTTACTATTTTGGAATCTTTATTATAGGTTTATATGTTTATTTTAGTTATTAAAATCTTGCTACTTTACTTGTCTAAAGGATGTGAAGTGTGAAAGTCGCTCAGTCCTGTCTGACTGTTTGCAACCCCATGGACTGTAGCCTCCCAGGCTTCTCTGTCCATGGAATTCTCTAGGCCAGAATACTGGAGTGGGTAGCCTTTCTCTCCAGGGGATCTTTCGAACCTAGTGATTGAACCCAGGTCTCTGGCACTGCAGCGGATTCTTTACTGTCTGAGGTATGAGGGAAGCCCAAAGATCAAAATATATCCCTCCCTGACAAAGGCATGGGGCAACATTTCATTAAGGAAGAATGAGCACTATTTTTTATTTAGATCACTTTTTAATCCTATTAAATTATGCAAGTCTGTAAGGGATGAGTTGGGCCTAAGGGAGAGCCTCCGGGCCCATCTTATGGATAAATTTCCATGAAATAACAAAAAGATCAGTGTGTACCATGAGGGAGAAAGTTCAAAGTGAGCCAAGATAATTGAGCTGCTTTATTTAGAATCCCCTTAAATTTGCAACTGAAAGCTACCTCTTCTAACATGGAAACCCACTTATGTACTTAACATTGACATTTATCCGCATTCCTGAAGCTTGTGAGTCCTATAACAATATGAATTTGAATGAAAGAAATTAATCTTGAGCTCCCCACAGAGGTTAGACCAATATATTGCTGATGTCATAATTGTTGAAGAAATACTTCTGGATGACTGAATGTTATTTACCTCTCATATATTTATTCTTGTGATTATATGGAAACCATTTTACATGGTTTAGTAATATTGCTGTTGCTGTTTTTCATACTGTTTTCATGAAGGTTTATTATTTGTAGTCAACCAGAAATAAAATTTGAGCTATTTTAGATCCCTTCTATTTAAATTAATTGATAAATGTTTTTTTTTTTCTCAGTAATTTGAATTTCTTTTATGCTTTAATTTTTCTTTAAAGTGTTTTACTTTGAACATTAATAGACATTATCCAATGTTATTTGTATCAAACTAAGAATTGGTACTTACCAGTGGAACCTCACTAAATCCATACTCCCCAGTTTTCTAACTCTAATCCACATTATTGATGTCAAAATATTCGGGCATTTCTCTAAATTCTTAATAATCACCTTACATTTAATATACTCTATTGAGATTGGAGGCTTTGTATAATTTACTTTCCTAGAAAGAGGCATGGCAAATGAGAAATGAGACAAGACACTAATTAAGGCAGGCTTTCATTTTACTGTCATTGGCAGTTAAATGTGACAGTTACAGTGAATACTTCATAACAAGCCATTCCCTAGACGGTGAGATTGACATTTGTAAATAGTTTAAAGATAGGGAGTAGAGATTTCATGATTGGATGACTGATAAAATAGCAGTAAAACTTACCCTAATGATACCTTATGCCCTCAACAATATCCACTGTGGCATCACTCTTAATTCCCAGTGAAATTCATCTCATACTGTAAATGACTCAGTAATACACTACCTGCCTATAGCCTACAGAACTTCTTTATTTGTTCTTACCATCTCATAATTATCTAAGAATTAAAGCAGATTCAGCCACTATATATAGTTTCTAATATTCAGAGATTAGAAAGATATTATGGATAATTCCTTACCCATGAGGGTTTTTTTTTTTTTTTTCCTCTTCTTATACCCCTGTAACATCAGCATGATTTAGTCTGAAAGAAACAAAATACATATAGAAAAAGTAAAAAGCCCCAAACCTACTCTTTCTGAGCTTGGATATTATGGGAAGGAGAGGAAGGCAGGGATAGAAGAGAAAGTGCTAGAATTCTTAATAAAGAGTATCGAGGAGAGGGAACAAAAACTCTGAAGAATTTACCATAGGATACAGTGCTACTTTAAGCGACTATTTAAGTTATGAAATTGAAATTTGTTAGCATATTTTAAAAATTACTTGTTTATATTTGGATCTGCTGGGTCATCATTACCGCATGGACTTTTCTCTATTTGTGGCGAGCGGGGACTACTCTCTAGTTGCAGTGGGTGGCCTTCCCATTGTGGTAGCTTCTCTTGTGGATCACAGACTCTAGGATGAAGGGGCTTCAGTAGTTGTGGCTCCCAGGCTTAGTTGCTCCACAGCACATGGGATCTTTCCAGATCAGGGATTGAATCTGTATCTCCTGCACTGGCAGGTGGATTCTTTACCACTGAGCCACCAAGGATGCCTGAAATTTGTTAGAATGTCGATTCATTCAACAAATATATATTGAGAGCCAACTCTGTGTCAGATACTGTTTAGATGGTAAAGACACAGCACTTACTAAACAGATCATCTTCTGCCAAGTGATCATAGGGAATTCTCTTTGAGCCCATAGCTATATGTTTAAGTAAGATCAGCAATTTGGCAAGGGCAGGGACATTGCTAGTGGATCAAATTGTTCATACAATGCATCTATGTCTTTAGGACTTAGGGTGAGAACAAAATTCAATGATCACACTAGAGGTTGAGCCATTGAGAAAATGCATTGATGTGATTTAAATGGATGAGATAGACTGATTATGAAGCTGAAACAGGTTGCAGGGGTACTTAGTAGCTCACTCTTCATCATTTTATCCTCACTAGAGCCTGGTAACCCACTGGGAGAATAGTTGCTTGCTGGGTTGAGATGTCAAAACTCTATGTCAAAAACTCAGAGAGCTCTTATCCTAATGAATTTGCTTCCATAGAGTACTCCTATAATCTGAAAAAAAAATCAAATTCCACTGGCTTCTGCTCACAGTGGTCACTGTCAGAGGGATTTGTGCTGTAAATTAGCTGGGGGCTCATCTATTATTTCATGCCTCACTAAAGTATTGCAGCTTTGCTTTTACCTGGTAAGTAGAAGAAAAATTCACATGTAGAAAGTGTGCTTTCCCAATTAAAAATCACTCCTCTGATAGTTTTCCTTCTTAATAGCAGTATATGCTATGCTATGCTATGCCAAGTCACTTTAGTTGTGTCCAACTCTGTGTGACCCCAGAGATGGCAGCACACCAGGCTCCCCCGTCCCTGGGATTCTCCAGGCAAGAACACTGGAGTGGGTTGCCATTTCCTTCTCCAATGCATGAAAGTGAAAAGAGAAAGTGAAATCGCTCAGTCGTGTCTGACTCCTAGCGACCCCATGGACTGCAGCCCACCAGGCTCCTCCATCCATGGGATTTTCCAGGCAAGTGTACTGGAGTGGGGTGTAATTGCCTTCTCCGAGAAGTATATGCAGTATGCAGCAAAAAGTATATTATTTTTAGGTCATATTTGGGATCCTAGAATATTACATGTTCACTTGCTATGTGCAATCCCCAGTCATGTCCAACTTTTTGTGACCCATGACTGTAGCCCACCAGGCTCCTCTGTCCATGGACTTTTCCAGGCAAGGATATTGGAGTGGGTTGCCATTTCCTACATACCTCAGTGAATTTTATTTTGTTTCATTCTATAACAGACATACAGACATATAGAAGTAATTACTACTGTCTTCCTTTTAGGTGTTTTGAGGTAAATAAAGGTGATGAATTTGGTAGACTACTATGATATATTTTATTAACAGTGAGGCATCAAGGACCATGTGGCCTGGAGACAGAGAGTGAGATATCCTTAAAATAGAATGGCAAGGGTACTGGTATTTTCACCTGGCAAAATAAACTGCTTTTGGTATGTATCAGATAGGAGGAGAATGCCTTTGGAAGGTAAAGTACATTACAGGTATTAAGACTCCAGCAAGAAAACTACAAGTGGAACAGAAAATCACTATCAGATTCTTCACTTGATTAAAGTAGAAAGAAAGTGAAGTTGCTCAATCGTGTCTGACTCTTTGCGACCCTATGGACTGTAGCCTACCAGGCTCCTCCTTCCATGGGATTCTCCAGGCAAGAGTACTAAAGTGGGTTGCCATTTCCTTCTCCAGGGGATCTTCCTGACCCAGGGATCAAACCCTGGTCTCCCGCATGCCAGGCATATGCTTTAACCTCTGAGCCACCAGGGAAGCCTAATTAAAGTAAGAATGTCTCATATCTAAAGCTCTTTGTTATTTGTTAAGATGGAAAATTGAACATAATGAAAGATATCATACTTGCATGTGTTGTGTTTGATGCTGGCCTTAATCTCTGTAGTTTCTCTAAAAAAGTAATGCATTTTATTTTCTACTTTGAAATTGAGGTTTAGAGCTTCTTCTTACTTATTGTAATAGTCCTAATTCCTTAAATGTGGAACGAAATAGTATTAAGGAAAGAGTACTCAGGCAAACTCGAGGGAGCTGATGAACATTCTAGGTTTCTCTTGTGAAATAATTCACCTGCAAAAAATGCTTCTCTCTCTGTACATCTCCTATTCACTTTTCAAATTCCAAAATCTAACCCCATTGATCCCGGTTTGGTCAGTTTCTTCTACATAAATCAATTAGTCATGGCCAAGAGGGAAGAAGAATAAGAGTGAGAAATGCTCAGATAAGAGTCCTTGTTACATATATATGGAATTTAGAAAGATGCTAACAATAACCCTGTGTACGAGACAGCAAAAGAGACACTGATGTATAGAACAGTCTTATGGACTCTGTGGGAGAGGGAGAGGGTGGGAAGATTTGGGAGAATAGCATTGAAACATGTAAAATATCATGTATGAAACGAGATGCCAGTCCAGGTTTGATGCACGATACTGGATGCTTGAGGCTAGTGCACTGGGACGACCCAGAGGGATGGTATGGGGAGGGAGGAGGGAGGAGGGTTCAGGATGGGGAACACATGTATACCTGTGGTGGATTCATTTTGATATTTGGCAAAACTAATACAATTATGTAAAGTTTAAAAAAAAAAAAAAAAGAGTCCTTGTTAGTCTGGCAGCCAAATGAATTTAAATCCAAATTTATAGCTTACTCACTACACGAAAATAAAAGGGAAAAAAAATATGGTTTGAGACTCTAGGTGCATTTAACTAAGCAAGTTAAAGTTATTTCTGAAACAGAGCATCACTTTGTATATGAAGAGGAAAGTGGTAAATTCAAATAGTACATTTATCTTCTTTATTAAAATTTGTAAAATTTAGGTAGCATTGCAGAATCTTTAGGAATTTGAACTCAGGCCTAGATACCCCTTTTGAATTCTGCCCTCGTTCCATACCAATTAACCTTTTGTGCCTCAAGTTCCTCATCTAAAAATGAAAATAATAGTTCTACTTAATAGGGTTGTTTTGAGGGAGAAATGAGTTAACGTTGGAGTGTATTTACACATTATATCTGACATATAGTAATGCACTCTATAAGCTTTGTTAAATAAATACATGAATAAAACTTATAAGAAAAGTGAAAAATTCAGCTGAACAATTTGAAGAAACCATGTTTAGTCCTGAAATCAGCAGGATCATGTGTGTTAACTGAAGACATTCTTTAATAGTAATATAATGCCAAATACAAGTGGAAAAGTTCAAAAGAAGTTATGAAAAATGGCTAAATCACTAGGTAGATTCTACTAAGAAAGGAATATTGGATGTTTAATAACATGCAGAAACTTTAACTGAGAAAAGATATAGGAGGTATAAAATAAATGATTGGTGTTTTACTAAGCATAATACATAATTTAACCCCTTCCTCTATCTCCCTTCAAGAATTTTTTACTTTCAAAGAGCACACTTTTTTCCACTCTCTGACACATGGTAACAGCTCGCTCTGATCTTTCATAGGTGGGCAAATATGTCTATTTCTAGAGTGAAGCATTTAAAAGCCTGTTGGTGCCACACAATGAAATCATGATTACCAACATTTAATCTCCATCTGTTTGAAAACTTTGTCTATATTCATATTGGTTCTGAAATCAAGCTGAGAAAGAAGGTGCTCTTTAGCCCCAACATATTAAAACAAGAAGAGGAAATGTCTCCCCTTTTACTATAATACTAGATATTAAGATAGAGCAACAAGTGGCAGCTGCGTGGCACTGGAGGGGCTGGTGACCAGCCCTGAGGAGATCCCCCACATTCAAGGTCAGGAGCGTCAGCTACGTTTTGTTGGACTGGCCATGAGGAGATTCCCCACGTCCAAGGTCAGAGAAACCCCAGCAAGGCGGTAGGCACTGGGGCAGCTGTGAGGAGATACCCCACATCCAAGGGCAAAGGAGAAGCCCTGGCAAGACGGTAGAAGGGGCGAATTGTCTTATAGAATCAAACCCCATTCCCGCCAGAGACGCTCAGAGGGCTCAAACAAACCTTGTACATACTAGGACCCAGGGGCCCCACAGAAACTGAGACAGAACTGTGTTTGAGTGTCTCCTGTGGAGGTACAAGTCAGCAGTGGACTGCCACAGGGACTGGGGATCTGAGTGCAGCAGACTTGGGTGTGGCATAAGCTCTCTTGGAGGAGGTCACCATTAATCCCACCACAGAACTACCAGAACTTACATAGGACCGGGAAATAGATTATTGGAGGGCACAAACAGAACCTTGTGCACCAGAACCCAGGAGAAAGGAGCAGTGACCCACAGGAGACTGACACAGACTTGCCTGTGAGTGTCCAGGAGTATCCAGTGAAGGTGTGAGTGGGTGGTGGCCGGCTGCAGGGTTGGGGGCACTGAGTGTAGCAGTGTGTGCACAGGACCTTTTGAAGGAGGTCGCCCTTATCTTCATTACCTCCATCATAGTCTGGCTCCAGGTAAATAGCAGAGGTCAGGGGCGGCGGCTGGGAGGAGCTACCCCACGCCCGAGGTCAGGGGTGGAAGCTGAGAGGAGCAACCCCATGTCCAACGAGCGGTGGCTGTGTGGGCGCAGGAGGGCCAAGAGGAGCTACTCCATGTTCAATGTCAGGAGGGGTGGCGGTGAGGAGATACCCCTCGTCCAAGGTAAGGAGCAGCAGCTGTGCTTTGCTGGAGCAGCCGTGAAGACATACCCCACTTCCAAGGTAAGAGAAACCCAAGTAAGACGGTAGGTGTTGCGAGAGGCATCAGAGGGCAGACACACTGAAACCATAATCACAGAAAAGCAGTCAATCTAATCACATGGACCACAGCCTTGTCTAACTCAATGAAACTAAGCCATGCTGTGTGGGGCCACCCAAGACAAGCGGGTCATGTTGGAGAGGTCTGACAGAATGTGGTCCACTGGAGAAGGGAATGACAAACCACTTCAGTATTCTTACCTTGAGAACCCCATGAACAGTATGAAAAGGCAAAATGATAGGACACTGAAAGAGGAACTCCCCAGGTCGGTAGAGGCCCAATATGCTACTGGAGATCAGTGGAGAAATAACTCCAGAAAGAATGAATGGATGGAGCCAAAGCAAAAACAAGACCCAGCTGTGGATGTGAGTTGTGATAGAAGCAAGGTCCAATGTTGTAAAGAGCAATATTGCATAGGAACCTGGAATATTAGGTCCATGAATCAAGGCAAATTGGAAGTGGTCAAACAGGAGATGGTAAGAGTGAATGTCAACATTCTAGGAATCAGTGAACTAAAATGGACTGGAATGGGTGAATTTACCTCAAATGACCATTATATGTACTATTGTGGGCAGGAATCCCTCAGAAGAAATGGAATAGCCATCATGGTCAACAAAAGAGTCCAAAATGCAGTACTTGGATGCAATCTCAAAAACGACAGAATGATCTCTGTTCGTTTCCAAGGCAAACCATTCAATATCACAGTAATCAAGTCTATGCCCCAAACAGTAATGCTGAAAGAGCTGAAGTTGAATGATTCTATGAAGACCTAAAAGACCTTCTAGAACTAACACCCGAAAAGGTGTCCTTTTCATTATAGGGGACTGGAATGCAAAAGTAGGAAGTCAAGAAACACCTCGAATAACAAACAAATTTTGGCCTTGGATTACAGAATGAAGCAGGACAAAGGCTAATAGAGTTTTGTCAAGAGAATGCACTGGTCATAGCAAACACCCTCTTCATACAACACAAGAGAAGACATCATCAGATGGTCAACACCAAAATCAGATTGATTATATTCTTTGCAGCCAAACATGGAGAAGCTCTATACAGTCAGCAAAAATGAGACTTGGAGCTGACTGTGGCTCAGATCATAAACGCTTTATTGGTAAATTTAGACTTAAATTGACGGAAGTAGGGAAAGCCATTAGAACATTCAGGTATGACCTAAATCAAACCCCTTAGGATTATACAGTGGAAGTCAGAAATAGATTTAAGGGATTAGATCTGATAGAGTGCCTAATGAACTATGGACAGAGGTTTGTGCCATTGAACGGGAGACAGGTAGCAAGACTATCCCCAAGGCAAAAAAATGCAAAAAAACCAAAACGGTTATCTGAGGAGGCCCTACAAATAGCTGTGAAAAGAAGAGAAGTGAAAAGCAAAGGAGAAAAGGAAAGATATACCCATTTGAATGCAGAGTTCCAAAGAACAGCAAGGAGAGCTAAGAAAGCCTTCTTCAGTGATCAGTGCAAAGAAATAGGGGAAAACAATAGAATGGGAAAGACTAGAGATCTCTTCAAGAAAATTAGAGATACCAAGGGAACATTTCATGCAAAGATGGGCTCAATAAAGGACAGAAATGGTAGGGACCTAACAGAAGCAGAAGATATTTAGAAAAGGTGGAAAGAATACACAGAAAAACTGTACAAAAACAGTGTCAGCCCCCAGAAAATCACAATGGTTTTATCACTCAGCTAGAGCCAGACATCCTGGAATGTGAAGTCAAGTGCACCTTAGGAAGCATCACTATGAACAAAACTAGTGGAAGTGATGAAATTCCAGTTGAGCCATTTCACATCCTAAAAGATGATACTGTGAAAGTGCTGCACTCAATATGCCAGCAAATTTGGAAAACTCAGCCGTGGCCACAGGACTGGAAAACATCAGTTTTATTTCCAATCCCAAAGAAAGTCAGTGCAAAGAATGCTCAAACTACTGCAATTTGTTCATCTCACACACTAGTAAAGTAATGCTCAAAATTCTCCAAGGCAAGCTTCAACAATATGTGAACCATGAACTTCCAGACGTCTAAGCTGGTTTTAGAAAAGGCAGAGGAACCAGAGATCAAAATGCCAACATTTGCTGTATCATCGAAAAAGCAAGAAAGTTCCAGAAAAATATCTCTTTCTGCTTTATTCACTACGCCAAAGCCTTTGACTGTGTGGATCATGACAAACTGTGGAAACTCCTGAAAGAGATGGGAATACGAGACCACCTGACCTGTCTCTTGAGAAATCTGTATGCAGGTCAGGAAGCAACAGTTAGAACTGGACACGGAACAACAGACTGGTTCCCAATAGGGAAAGGATTACGTCAAGGCTGTATATTGTCACGCTGCTTATTTAACTTTTTTGCAGCATACCTTATGAGAAACACTGGTTTGGATGAAGCACAAGCTGGTATCAAGATTAGTGGGAGAAATATCAATAACCTCAGATATGTAGATAACACCACCCTTATGACAGAAAGTAAGAAGAACTAAAGAGCCTCTAGATGAAAGTGAAAGAGGAAAGTGAAAAGTTGGCTTGAGGCACAACATTCAGTAAACTAAGATCATGGCATCCGGTCCCATCACTTCATGGCAAATAGATGGGGAAACAGTGGAAACAGTGGCTCACTTTATTTTGGGGGCTCCAAATTCCCTGTAGATGGTGACTGCAGCCATTAAATTAAAAGATGCTTGCTCCTTGGAAGGAAAGTTATGACCAACCTAGACCACTTAATAAGAAGCAGAGATGTTACATTGCCAACAAATATCCATCTTGTCAAGGCTATAGTTTTTTCTAGTATCCATGTATGAGTGTGAGAGTTGGAATGTAAAGAAAGCTGAGTGTCAAAGAGTTGATGCTTTTGAAATGTGATGTTGGAGAAGACTCTTGAGAATCCCTTGAACTGCAAGAAAATCCAACCAGTCCATCCTAAAGGAGATCAGTCCTGGTTGTTCATTGGAAAGAGTGATGTTGAAGCTGAAACTCCAGTACTTTGGCCACCTGATGCCAACATCTGACTCATTTGAAAAGACCCTGATGGTAGGAAAAATTGCAGGCGGAAGGAGAAGGGAACCACAGAAGATGAGATGGTTGGATGGCATCACTGATTCAATGGACATGAGTTTGAGTAAACTCCGGGAATTGGTTACGTACAAGGAGGCCTCCCATGCTACTGTCCATGAGGTCACAAAGAGTCAGACAATGCTGAGCGACTGAACTGAACTGAATTAAGATATTAAAACAAAATCACTCTGCCTATAGTCGGGCATTCACATGTTCACACGTGAGACTTTTTCTCTTGATCAAGTGAAAAATAGAAACAATAGAGGGTAATGACATGGTAGTGGTGATGACCTTCTAGTGTGTTGGTCTGTCTGATGTCTCTGAAGGTCCAGTGGTTGCAGTGATGTACAATTTTGAGACGCTTTTGCTACCTAGCCCATCTGTGTTTCTGCCTTTTTCCTGGGTTTATCTCTTGAGCTTTCCATATTCTGATTCTTCGTTTACAGTTCCTTCTTGTTGAGCTTTAAACGATTCCATGCTATCATAATAGGGTGAAAAGACAAGTGATTCATGAAGAAAATATAATCTTTAAACATACAAATATAGTGTATGTTAGACAGTACAATAGAAAATATTCACATGGTAATTATTTGTGAAATTTCAATTAAAGCAGTTAATCACAAAGAAGAAAAGAAAATTAACAATTAGTGGAAATTTTGAGCTAAATATCTCTGTTCTGAAATTATTCTCATGAAAGCAATACAATGAAATATGTAAATTTAATAAATCCACTCTTAAATGAAATTTATTCTATATGTTTTAATGAATTTAGTGATAGAAATTACTCACTTGCTGACAATTGTTACATTTGTATGTAGAGCCTTTTTATTTATAGCAATTTAACTAGGATAAAACATACATGGAAATACATCAGGAAAGTATCATTTCACATTGTTTGACTGAATACGTGGACTTTGAAAATTGAAAAGGGTATGATCTAATGTCAGGATTGTATGGTTTTGTTCAATGTCACCTTCAATATGTATAAACAAATACCCTAAAGTATATCTGTAACTTATTTTTTTCACTTATGTTCCACATTTGTACCTTATCATGTTTCTATCACCATCAAAGAATGTAACAAAATATTATAGATATTTCCAAACTCACAATAAATTTTTCAAAAGAAATTCTTATTTAATTCTTAACTATGGAATATAAGGTGAATTATCAAAGGCACTGGGAAACTTAATGCAGGGAACATATGAAGAACACTCCAAGTTTGTTTTTGAAAATTTTTAGGTAAGTTAAAATCTAAAATAATTCACAAACAGTACCTTAACTTTACTGTACCACACATCATGTAGTACATGCTATATTTATCAAAGCATATTTAATTTTAAACTTAAGTTAAGCATTTATTTCGTTATTTTTCTACAAAGCAAATAATACTGAATTCAAATACTCACACCTATACATAGAATTTTTAAAACATTAAGTAATAAATTGAAATGTTATAATATAGATAAAGCAAATAATTTTTCTATATATGAAACATTCATACATGAAATGTGTCACACATTTCATTTCAGTTCAGTTCAGTTCAGTCGATCAGTCGTGTCCGACTCTTTGCAACCCCATGAATCGCAGCACGCCAGGCCTCTCTGTCCATCACCAACTCCCGGAGTTCATTCAAACTCACGTCCATCGAGTCGGTGATGCCATCCAGCCATCTCATCCTCTGTTGTCCCCTTCTCCTCCTGCCCCCAATCCCTCCCAGCATCAGAATCTTTTCCAATGAGTCAACTCTTCTCATGAGGTGGCCAAAGTACTGGAGTTTCAGCTTCAGCATCATTCCTTCCAAAGAACACCCAGGACTGATCTCCTTTAGAATGGACTGGTTGGATCTCCTTGCAGTCCAAGGGACTCTCAAAAGTCTTCTCCAACATCACAGTTGTAGCTGTTGCTAAGTCGCTTCAGTCGTGTCTGACTCTGTGTGACCCCAGAGACAGCAGCCCACCAGGCTCCCTTGTCCCTGGGATTCTCCAGGCAAGAACACTGGAGTGGATTGCCATTTCCTTCTCCAATGCATGAAAGTGAAAAGTGAAAGTGAAGTCTCTCAGTCGTGTCCGATTCCTCGAGACCCCATGGACTGCAGCCTACCAGGTTCCTCTGTCCATGGGATTTTCCATGCAAGAGTACTGGAGTGGGGTGCCATTGCCTTCTCCGAACATCACAGTTAAAAAGCATCAATTCATTGGCGCTCAGCTTTCTTCACAGTCCAACTGTCACATCCATACATGACTACTGGAAAAACCATTATCAGAGATAAAAGCAAATGGAAGAAGCAGAACCCCCTTTCCAGAAAGGAAAACTGAGGAAGGAAGCAAGCAACTTTAAGCAGTTTATGATTATATTAACTTTAGGAGAACAAATAAGGTCCTTTTAGTAATTTACCCATTTGGAGATGTGAAAGGCAAATAACACTCTAGGTACTGTCCTCCTGATTATCCTTCCTAGGTAATCAATCTGATCAGTGCTGATGAATGCATTGGGGCAGGCTATTCTGTACACAAAGGCACCTAGCCAAGGGATTGAAGTTGAGGCCCTGTTTCAATCACCAAGTCATAGACTTTGGCACAGGGCTGTGTCAGTCTGGAGAGACTGCCTTTCTAGAATCACAGTCACCATTGGGGCCATGCTGATATACATTATCACAGTCTATCTGACCAACAGCTTTGATACTGGCCATTGGATCATTATAAAGGAAAGAATGGATGTCTGTCCAATGCAGTGATTTCTCTTAGGTTAATTCATCAGTCAAGGGTGCACATACATGCAAATGAGTAACATACATGTGGAAGTTCTACTGTGCATAAACAAGGAGAAAACATTGGTATACTGATGGGTTCAAGTACACCAAATATCTATCTCTTATGTTAGAAATTACTCTTGTGATGTATTGATAGAATGGAGTTAAGTTTCACCAGGACTCTTTTGCATCATCCTTACATCTCCAGAAGCCGTATACCATAAGGTATATGGCTTGGGGTAATATAAAATAAGACACTACACTTGCTGGCACAATTTTGTGCCATGGGAATCAAACCTGACTCAGGCACATTGAAACAATAACTTCCAAGCCTCATTATTCCAGTTGTGTGTGTATACATACGTATATAATATGATTATACTTTTCTTAAGAAAAAGCAATGTGTGCATATGTGAGTATAACCATCTATATGTAAACTTTTATACTATACCTATATCTATAGAGATAGATATCTGTAATTTTTTATATTAACATAGAGAAACAGATGGAAAGATACAACCCATTGGCTGCTTTAATAATTAGAAGAGAAGAAGGCATGATTAATAATTTTATATAACTCAAAATTGCTTGACTTATTACTAACAGGATTATCTGTGTTAAAAAACAACATAAACAATATCTTGAGTTGGGAGACTAGACTTTTTTTAACTGAGTGCTACTTAGATAAATTTAAAGGAGTATTTTTGTGTTTTTTTGTTTTGCAGTGGAGAGAAAGCAGCTCTATATTAATCTTTTCATAGTACAGAAACCTTTGAAGATTCAGCCAATGTTTGACCACTAACATGCCAAAACTTATCTGATGTATAGAAACTTGGTGTTGATTTTTAGCAGGAGGCCATTACATCTATATCTTGTACTGGTCATTATTTGTATATCTATAGCTTTACATCTATTACTCTGTATATGTTTGTGTCTATATATCACCAAAATATTATTGTTGATGGTGGCTCAGACAGTAGAGTGCCTGCAATGCAGGAGATCTGGGTTTGATCCCTGGGTCAGGAAGATCCTCCAAGGAATGAAAAGGCAATCCACTCCAGTATTCTCATGACTGTCATGAGGTCGCAAAGTCAGACACGACTGAACGACTAACACTCAAAGATTTACATCTATTACTCTGTATATGTCTAAAGGTAGAAAATAGCCAGAATATATTCTACCATTAGACATATTAAGAATCATCAACAATAGCATTTTGGTGATATATAGACATAAACATATACAGAGTTATAGATGTAAATCTTTGAAAGTGTTAGTTGTATTATGCAAGTAGGGGTATGACCATGAACTCCCACTATGGCACTGATTTTATGAATGTCTGCTAAAATGTATTTATGCCTCTCATTTGAGTCTACCAGTATTTGGGGTCTGCTGTTATTTTTTCCTAGTGGTGTGTAGCCTATCATATCTCACTTAGATGTTAGATGTTTTTCAATGCATATATTCATTTCTAACTATATAAACTTAAAGTTTGAAGAGGGAGCTGGCAACCCCTTTCTTCTAATTTTGCCTATATAAGAATGAAGATCTAAGAAGTTTAACAGAATTGAAACTCATCCATGTTCTTCTTGGGACAATTGCAGTTCACACATATAATTATGGAAGGTAGGCAATAGGACCTAGCTATTAAGGATTGAGGCACTGTTTTGTGATTTCTTGAGTTGAAATTATATGATCTTTAACAATGGGCAATCTTGAAAAAAATGGCCCATATATTCCTGGTGAAATTAATCAATACCTAATTATTTGGAAGCTATAAATGCTATCTTTGGCTGACATGCTCACAAAATGTGTTTTCTTCTGTCAATAAAGGACCAACAAATCAGAAATCTAGCATAAGGGAGGTTATTACAGAGGACAAAAGACTCACCCTCATTTTTTCACTTAGCTGTTTCATCAATTTAATGGTATTTATGCCACTTAAATAAGAAAAAGAGCGAGCTTGGGCCTTGCAAATGTAATTGGAAAATAGTAACAAACTGATAATACCTGAAACCACAGAAAATGTAATACTCTGAAAATACCTGTAGAATTCAGAACACAGCTAGCAAAGCAACTCCTGAGATACAGAAAATGAGTGTCACTGTGTTGACCTTAAAAATATATTTAAAATGTCATGCATTAGTCTGCTTTGTTTATTTAAGTGCTAATTTTTGAGTCTGAAATCAGATTTCATTAATCATAGTGGATGCTACAAGGCTCCTCTCAGATCAAAGGCATATTCCCTCAGTTCCTGGGAAGTTTGGCT
Organism: Bos indicus; assembly: GCF_029378745.1. NCBI lineage: Eukaryota > Metazoa > Chordata > Mammalia > Artiodactyla > Bovidae > Bos > Bos indicus. The sequence continues at coordinate 81,410,516 of NC_091761.1, forward strand.
GTAGACGGCTTAGTGCTAAATCCCTCAGACTGAGAGAACCATCTTAATGTCAAATCATCTTCCCAAGAGCAGCCCCTTCAGTGACTGTTATAATGCTGTTTTTTTTTTTTTTTTAATGATGAAATACATGACAGAATAGTGCCCTCTCTGTTCTTGCATACTCCACCATTTCTTTCTGCCATGACTTAAATCACACACTTTTATTCTTTACTGTAAACTCAGAGACTCTGTCATAGATTTTCTTCATATCAGTAAGAACAATCTGTTAGTAATTAGCCTGTCCTCAATTATTTGCCTTTAAGATCATTGACTTTAGGACTCACTCTTTAGAGATTCTTGCTGCTGCTGCTGCTAAGTCGCTTCAGTCGTGTCTGACTCTGTGTGACCCCATAGACGGCAGCCCAGTAGGCTCCTCTGTCCCTGGGATTCTCCAGGCAAGAATACTGGAGTGGGTTGCCATTTCCTTCTCCAATGCATGAAAGTGAAAAGTGAAAGTGAAGTCGCTCAGTTGGGCCTGACTCTTAGCGACCCCATGGACTGCAGCCTACCAGGCTCCTCCATCCATGGGAATTTCCAGGCAAGAGTACTGGAGTGGGGTGCCATTGCCTTCTCCATTAGAGTCTAGAAAATACTATGATGGATATAAAAGAAAAACTCAATATATTATATTATTGTATTGACTAATAGGCTTAATGGAAAAGCAATCCAATAAAATATTATTCAATGCCCAGATATGTAAAGATGATTACAGGTAGGTAGGTAGGTTGATAGATAAGATAGATAAAAATAAGCTTTTTTGGTGATTCTTCTCAAATGTAGTTGAATTCATCAGGGTCTCCAAAGATTAAGTCCCAGTTTTTGGAGACCCTGTTGAATTCAACTACATTTGAGAAGAATCACCAAAAAAGCTTATTTTTTATCTATCATCTATCTTATCTATCAACCTACCTACCTACCTGTAATCATCTTTACATATCTGGGCATTGAATAATATTTTATTGGATTGCTTTTCCATTAAGCCTATTAGTCAGTACAATAATATAATATATTGATATTTTGTTTTATATCCATCATAGTATTTTCTAGACTTCAAGTGTTTATACTGAACAAATAACCAACATCTTATTTATACCATTAGAAATTTTATATTAAAAGCTTACATCTGTGAATGAACATCAATATATAAATTTACATGTCTAAGGATGAAAATAGTTTATTAAACTTCTGAAATATAAAGACCATCAACCTATGCTGCTGCTGCTAAACAGTATAATTCTAACTTTATCTTTAAAACTTTTCTTCCACAATAAGGTACCATTTCATGCCAGTCAGAATGGCTGTGATCCAAAAGTCTACAAGCAATAAATGCTGGAGAGGATGTGGAGAAAAGGGAACCCTCTTACGCTGTTGGTGGGAATGCAAACTAGTACAACCACTATGGAGAACACTGTGGAGATTCCTTAAAAAACTGGAAATAGAACTACCATACGACCCAGCAATCCCACTGCTGGGCATACACACCAAGGAAACCAGAATTGAAAGAGACACGTGTACCCCAATATTCATCGCAGCACTGTTTATAATATCCAGGACATGGAAGCAACCTAGATGTCCATCAGCAGACGAATGGATAAGGAAGCTGTGGTACATATACACAATGGAGTATTACTCAGCCATTAAAAAGGATACATTTGAATCAGTTCTAATGAGGTGGATGAAACTGGAGCCTATTATACAGAGTGAAGTAAGCCAGAAAGAAAAACACCAATACAGTATACTAACACATATATATGGAATTTAGAAAGATGGTAATGACAACCCTGTATGCAAGACAGCAAAAGAGACACAGATGTCTAGAACAGTCTTTTGGACTCTGTGGGAGAGGGAGGGGGTATGATTTGGGAGAATGGCATTAAAATATGTATAATATCATATAAGAAATGAATCGCCAGTCCAGGTTCAATACAGGATACAGGAAGCTTGGGGCTGGTGCATTGGGATGACCCAGAGGGAGGGTATGGGGAGGGAGGTGGGAGGGAGGGTTCAGGATGGGGAACACGTGTACACTCGTGGTGGATGCATGTTATTGTATGGCAAAACCAACACAATATTGTAAAGTAAAAATAATAATAATAAAAAATTAAAAAAATAAAATAAAAAGATGAAAAATAAAAAAAACTTTTCTTCATAACATAATATACAAACTGAAAAATGCATAAGCATAATTATATAGTACCACAAACATCTATAAAGAAAACATTTGTGTAATCTATAATGTGAGCCAAGAAATAGAACAATGTCAGAGACTCAGAAGCACACTTTGGTGTCCTTTCCTGATATTGCACCCCTCCCTTTATCCTAGAAATAACAACTATCTTAGTTTTATAATTTTACCTCTTCTCTTTTTCTTTTCTAATGGGAAAAAAGAGTAAACCCCCTCATTTTTCTATATACTGAAGGAAAAGGAAGTGACATATATTTGTGTTTTGGCACCAGATTGCTCTAACATGGAGATATTCTCTTTCCTAGATGAATATTTTTCTAACTTAAGAACTATTATGTGTGCTGTTGCTGTCTCCTTAAGTCCTTTCATTAAATTTGATTGTATAAGACTGCTACTTTATTGTGAAAATTATGACCAACCCTTGCTCATTTTGGAGAAGGAAATGGCAACCCACTCCAGTGTTCTTGCCTGGAGAATCCCAGGGATGAGGGAGCTTGGTGGGCTGCTGTCTATGAGGTGGCACAGAGTCAGACATGACTGAAGCGACTTAGCAGCAGCAGCAGCTTGCTAATTTATAAATTGCTTTTACTAGTTTGGTGTAATTATGCAAATAGTAAAACTCTTAGAAACTAAAATAGTCTTTCAAAATCATCCCTTAGTATCTTTTACTTCGTATAAGATGCAATAATAACGTTTTATGGAAGTAATTGTGATAGTCTGGTCTTGACTTACTGCCGCAGAACCGGTAAATACCTGAGAAATATCTTCAATAGTGTTAAAAGATTGAAATTTGTAATGGTTTACATTTAATGATACTTTGTGTTGTAAAGGGAATATATAGAGAGCAATAGAGTTTTTACCACAGTTTGTGATTTCAGTGAATTCATGGTCACCTAAGGGGACACTTCAGGCAAATGTAAAAGACAAACAGCAATACTTTTGCTAGAGTTGAAACCAATCATGAGGGCTATAGGAACTGGTGTTGTGGGAGAAGATGGAAACTTTCCTTTCACTTTAAAAAAATGTTTCTTTATAGCACTTTTATATATTTTAGCCTGCAGAGTCAAAATAGATTCAGCTGTTTTTTCTGGTGATAATTCTGTATCATTGGTTTTCCTTCCTTTCTTCCTTCCCTATTCTCCCTTACTCTCTCCCTCCCCCCCTCTGTCTCTGTTGGCAAACATTTGGGTTGTTTCCACATTTCCCAGAGATTCAGCAGAACTTCCTTTTCCAGGCATCATGTGGTCTATTGTATGTCTCTACTTGGAGTCTCTTGTCCAGAAGGGTTTATAGCCCCCTTATAGCATTTACAAGCAATCCCCATCGCTTTTCCTACCTGCATTTAAGTTTTGTGAGTTAGAGATGAGTGAGTCCATCTTCCAGGTATCCTCCAGACAAGTTAGAACAGATGTACACAATAATTTACAAATAAAGTCTGCTTTGTTCCCTCCTTTTGGAGGGAGAAAATGGGATCTTGGGCTGCCACCATTTGGGATCAAGACCAAGACTGCCACTGAGGTTGGTCAGGGGTTGTGGGCAGATGAATAAAATTTCTGAAAACTTTCTATCATTCTGAAGATGGCATTTTTTTTCTTTTTTAAACTTCTTATTTTGTATTGGGGTATAGCCACTTAACAAATGTTAATGTTGTGACAATTTCAGGTGAACAGGGGAGGGACTCAATCATACACATCCATATATCCATTCTCCCCCAGCACTCACCTCCCATCCTGGAAGCCTCATAACAATGAACAGAGTTCCATGTGCTATACAATAGGACCTTGTTGGTTATTCATTTTAAATGTAGCAATGTGGACATGTCCATCCCAAACTCCGTAACTATCCCTTTACCCCTTATCTACCCCAGCAATCATAAGCTCCTTCTCTAAGTCTGTGAGTCTGTTTTGTAACTAAGCTGATTTGTATCATTTCTTTTTAGATTCCACATATAACGAATGCCATTGGATAATTGTTCTTCTCTGTCTGACTTACTTCACTCAATATAACACTCTCTAGGTCCATCCATGTCACTGAAAATGGCATTAGTTTGTTATTTTTAATGATATTCCATCTGTATTATTATCTTCTTTATCTATTCCTCTGTTGATGGACATTTAGGTTGCTTCCGTGTCTTGGTTATTGTAAACAGTGCTGGAATGAAAATTGGGGTGCATGTATCCTTTTGGTCTTGTTTATCTCTGGATATATGCCCAGGAGAGGTATTGCAATATCATATGGTATCTCTATCTTTAGTTTTTTAAGGAACCTCCATAGTGTTCTCCATAATAGCTGTACTGACTTACATTCCCACCAACAGTGTAGGAGGGTTTGCTTCTCTCTACATCTTCTACAGAATTTATTGTTTGTGATTTTTTTTTTTTTTTTAATGATAGCCATTCTGGCTGGTGTGAGGTGATTTATTGTAGTTTTGATTTGCATTTCTCTAATAATTAGTGATGTTGAACATCTTTTCATGTTCCTATTGGCCATCTGTATGTCTTGTCTGGAGCATGGATGGCTTTTTCTTAATTGGAATTCTCTTACTTTCTATAAACCTTTGATTGTTAGGACTCCAACAAAGTTGGTTCAAATAGGCTCTATTTTGTTTGATGTTTCTTCCTGTGGGTGAACAAGAGTTTGGCGCTTCCTAGATTGCCATCTTACTCTAGGCTTCATATTTTTTTCATCACTGTAATTTACCTCAAGTTCTCCAACCTATAAACTCCAAAGCTTCACATAAAAATTAGGCCATTTCTTCTCAAACATAACATATTCTATTTTTCATTGATTATCTCCCCCCAATCCCTTCAATTAGAAGTGATCTTGTACCTCCCAAAATATTTTTCAAGCTTGAATTATGCATTTTTAAAGACAAATAAATCCTCAGTGATTTTCAGTTTTTTACCTTCATAAATTATTGTTCTCATTTTAAATATATTCAATATGTATAAACTAAAATATATTCCTTTGGTAGAACACTCATACAATTGCTATATTTGAGATATAAATAAAATAAAACAAAACAATAAAAATCACTATTGCCATTCAGTCAGTTCAGTTCAGTCACTCAGTCGTGTCCGACTCTTTGTGACCCCGTGAATCGCAGCACACCAAGCCTCCCTGTCCATCACCAACTCCCGGAGTTCACTCAGACTCACATCCATAGAGTCAGTGATGCCATCCAGCCATCTCATCCTCTGTCATCCCCTTCTCCTCCTGCCCCCAATCCCTCCCAGCATCAGTCTTTTCCAATGAGTCAACTCTTCACATGCTGCTATGTTAAAAAGGATAGGATTGTTTTGCTCAAAATTCTGGGATTATTAAAAGAAAAAATTTGTATATTCATTCATTTATAGATTCAACTTAATTTCTATCAAAAGTCCAACTTATTATTATTTATCTTGCAGATATTGACAAGCACATCCTAAAATTTATGTGGAAAGGAAAAGGACCAGAATATTTTAAATAGGCTTAAAAAAAACAAGTTTGGAGCACTGAATATCTCCAATTTCAAAACTTACTACACAGCTACACTGATAAAGATAGTGTGGTGTGGCACAAGAATAGATATATTGATCAATGGAGTAGATTCTAAATTCTAAAAATACACTCATATATCTATGTGAAATGTAGTTTTATAAGATTTTATAAGATTGCTGAGACAATTTGATGAAACAGATTTTTTAACAAATGGTGTTAGGACATCCAGATATCTATGTGTAAAATAATGAAACTGGAACTCTTCTTTATGCCATCTATAAACTTTCTTTCAAAATGGAGTATACACCCAAATTTAAGAGCAAAACTGGATGTGGTCCCAAGATGGAGGAGGAATAAGACAGGGAGACCACTTTCTCCCCCACAAATTCATCAAAAGATCATTTGAATGCTGAGCAACTTCCACAAAACAGCTTCTTAACCCTGGGGGAGAACAACAGGCACCCAGAAAGGTAGCTCATTCTCTTCGAAAGAAGATAAGACAAAATACAAAAGATCATTAGAGACTATGATCAGCAACTATATGACAATAAAATAGACAACTTGGAAGAAATGGACACATTCTTAGAAAAGTATAATCTTCCAAAACTGAACCGGGAAGAAATAGAAAATCTTAACAGATCCATCACAAGCACAGAAATTGAAACTGTAATCAAACATCTTCCAACAAACAAAAGCTCAAGACCAGATGGCTTCACAGGTGAATTCTACCAAAAATCTAGAAAAGAGCTAACACCTATCCTAGTCAAACTCTTCCAGAAAATTGCAGAGGAAGGTAAACTCCCAAACTCATTCAATGAGGCCACCATCACCCTAATACCAAACCTGAAAAAGATGCCACAAAAGAAGAAAACTACAGGCCAGTATCAGTGATGAAAGTGAAAGTGAAGTAGCTCAGTCATGTCCGACTCTTTGCAACCTCATGGACTGTAGTCTACCAGGGTCCTCCCTCCATGGGATTCTCCAAGCAAAAATACTGGAGTGGGTTGCCATTTCCTTCTCCAGGGGATCTTCCCGACCCAGGGATCGAACCTGAGTGTCCCACATTGCAGGTAGATGCTTTAACCTCTGAGCCACCAGGAAAGCCCTATCAGTGATGAATATAGATGCAAAAATCCTCAACAAAATTCTAGCAAATATAATCCAACAACATATTAAAAAGATTATACACCATGACCAAGTAGGCTTTATTCCAAGGATGCAAGGATTTGTTAATATTTGCAAATTAATCAATGTGACACACCACATTAACAAACTGAAAGATAAAAGCCTTATGATTATCTCATAGATGCAGAGAAAGTCTTTGACAAAATTCAGCATCCATTTATGATAAAAAATCCTCCAGAAAGCAGGCATAGAAGGAACATACCTCAACATAATAAAAGTCATATATGATAAATCCACAGCAATCATTGTTCTCAATGGCAAAAATATTATAGCATTTCCCCAAAAGTCAGGAACAAAACAAGGGTGCCCACTCTCACCACTGCTATTAAACTTAGTTTTGGAAGTTTTAGCCATAGCAATCAGAGAAGAAAAAGAAATAAAAGAATCCAGATTAGAAAAGAAGAAGTAAAGCTCTCACTGTTTGCAGTTGAAATGATCCTCTACATAGAAAACCCTAAAAACCACAAGATAATTACTAGCCCTAATCAATAAATATAGTAAATTTGCAGAAGATAAAATTAATACACAGAAATACCTTGGATTCCTATATAGTAACAGTGAGAAAGCAAAAAAGAGCATTAAGGAAACAATCCCATTCACCATTTGGGATGAAAATAATAAAATAATTAGGTATAAACCTATCTAAAGAAACAAAAGAGCTATATATAGAAAACTATAAAACACTAATGAAAGAAATCAAAGATGACACAAATAAATGAAGAAATACACCACATTCAAGTATTGGAAGTATCAAGATAGTGAAAATGAGTATACTACTCAAAGCAACCTACAAATTCAGTGCCATCCCTATCAAGCTTCCAATGGTATTTTTCAAAGAATTAGAACAAATAACTTCACAATTTGTATGGAATTACAAAGAACCTCAAATAGCCAAAGTAATCTTGATAAATAAGAATGGAACTAGAGGAATCAAACTGCCTGACTTCAGACTATACTACAGACTACACTTCAGACTAATGCTATAGTCATCAAGACAGTATGGCACTTGCACAAAGACAGAAATATATATCAATGGAACAAAATATAAAGCCCAGAGATAAATCCATGCACCTATGGACACCTTATCTTTGATCAAGTAGGCAAGAATATACAATGGAGAAAAGACAATCTCTTGTACAAGCTGTGCTGGAAAAACTGGTGAGCCACCTGTTAAAAGAATGAAACTAGAATACTTTCTAACACCATGCACAAAAATAAACTCAAAATGGATTAAAGATCTAAATATAAAACCAGAAACTATAAAACTACTAGAGGAAAACATAGGCAAAACACTCTCTGACATAAATCACAGCAGGGTCTTCTATGATCCACCTCCCAGAGAAATGGAAATAAAAGCAAAAATAAACAAATGGGACCTAATTAAACTTAAAAGCTTTTGCACAACTAAGGAAACTATGAGCAAGGTGAAAAGACAGCCTTTAAAATGGGAGAAAACAAATTTAACAGAAATATATGGCAAAAGGAAATTTGCAGTATGATTTAGTTAAGGATCTTGAGATAGGGAGATTATATCAGGTAGGCCAGATAATTTATAAGGCTTCCTTTAAAAGGGAAACAGTAGGTCAGAGAGGAGAAAATATGCTACCCTGCTGGCTTTGAAGACTGAGGAAGCGACAAGAACCAAGGTATGTAGGTAGTCTTTAGAAGCTAAAAAAGGCAGGAAAATGGATATCCCATAAAAGCCTTTTGAAAGTACACATCCCTAGGGACCCATTTCAGACTTGTGACTTGCAAAACTAAAAATTAATAAATATTTGCTGATCTGAGTCATCAATAGGTGGAAATTTTATAACAGTAATAGGAAACTAATAAAATTCTCCTAAATAGAGGTCAGCATGTTTGCCAATATATTTACATTGAGTTTAAAAAATTATGCTATGTAGTTAGGAAAACCGGTGGACTTGGTTTTCAAAGTGAGTGAATACATGCTACAAATAAGATGTATAAGTATTTTATATACCTGTTTTACTCTGAAAGAATTAACCAGCAACATAGGAGATATTCACCTGGGAGTTTATTTAACTTGCCTATAAACAGGATTCTGGAAATTATAGTTCCCAGTATCTTGCAATAAGTATAAAAAAGATTTCAGTATAGTAAAGTTAGGCAGGAGAAATCCTGAATTCTGTACTCATTTATCAGTAGGAAAACAAATAATATCCTTTATATGTACATCTTAATTTTATTTAATATCACATTTACAACTATACCTATACATGTTCCTATACAGACTCTTAGAATGTCAGTTTTTATTTTTATTTTTTTGATTAGAAAACAATGCCACCCAAGCTAATTTATACAGTAGAACAACATGGTTTGCAAAGTATAGCTTGTCAGCAATTATTTCTAGATGAAGCTGATAGAGATGAATAAATGAATCATAAAAAATCTTTAAGTGATTTAAATTAATATACATGGTTTACAATATAATGATGGAAATATACTTTAAAAATTAGATATCTAGGATCAATGTGATTAAGTTTAGATAGAATCATAGCCATGCTCCTTTAGTTATAACATTTTTCAAAATTGTAATAGTGCTTTTATATATATATATATATATATATATATATATATATATATAGGGAAAACCATTAGACGATTCAGATATGACCTAAATCAGACCCTTATGATTATAGAGTGGAAGTGAGAAATAGATTTAAGGGACTAGATCTGATAGACAGAGTGCCTGAAGAACTATGGACGCAGGTTTGTGACACTGTACAGGAGACAGGGATCAAGACCATCTCCAAGAAAAAGAAATACAAAAAAGAAAAATGGCTGTCTGAGGAGGTCTTACAAATACCTGTGAAAAGAAGAGAAGTGAAAAGCAAAGGAGAAAAGGAAAGATATACCCATCTGAATGCAGAGTTCCAAAGAATAGCAAGGAGAGATAAGAACGCCTTCCTCAGTGATCAGTGCAAAGAAATAGAGGAAAACAGAAGAATGGGAAAGACTAGAGATCTCTTCAAGAAAATTAGCGATACCAAAGGAACATTTCATGCAAAGATGGGCTCAATGAAGGACAGAAGTGGTAGGGACCTAACAGAAGCAGAAGATATTAAGAAAAGGTGGCAAGAATACACAGAACTGTGCAAAAAAGATCTTCATGATACAGATAATCTATATGGTTTGATCACTCATCTGGAGCCAGACATCCTGGAATGTGAAGTCAAGTAGGCCTTAGGAAGCATCACTATGAACAAAACTATAAGGTGATGGAATTCCAGTTAAGCAATTTCATATCCTAAAATAAGATGCTGTGAAAGTGCTGCACTCAATATCCCAGCAAATTTGTAAAATTCAGCAGTCACCACAGGACTGGAAAAGGTCAGTTTTCATTCCAATCCCAAAGAAAGGCAATGGCAAAGAATGCTCACACTACCGCACATTGCATTAATTTCACATGCTAGTAAAGTAATGCTCAAAATTCTACAAGGCAGGCTTCACCAATATATGAACTGTGAACTTCCAGATGTTTAAACTGGTATTAGAAAAGGCAGAGGAACAGAGATCAAGTTGCCAACATCCTCTGAATCATTGAAAAGGCAAGAGAATTCCGGAAAATCATCTACTTCTGCTTTATTGACTATGCTGAATCCTTTGACTGTGTGGATCACAACAAACTCTGAAAAATTCTGAAAGAGATGGGAATACCAGACCACCTGACCTGCCTTTTAAGAAATCTGTATGCAGGTCAGGAAGCAACAATTAGAACTGGACATGGAACATCAGACTGGTTCCAAATCAAGAAAGGACTACGTCAAGGCTGTATATTGTCACCCTGCTTATTTAACCTCCATGCAGAATACATCATGAGAAACGCTGGGCTGGATGAAGCACAAGCTGGAATCAGGATTGCCGAGTAAAATATCATAACATCAGATATTCCGATGACACCACCCTTACAGCAGAAGGTGAAGAAGAACTAAAGAGCCTTTTGATGAAAGTAAAAGAGGAGAATGAAAAAGTTGGCTTAAAGCTCAACATTCAGAAAGCAAAGATCACGGCATCCAGCACCATCACTTCATGGCAAATAGATGGGGAAACAGTGGAAACAGTGGCAGGCTTTATCTTTTTTGACTCCAAAATTACTGTAGACAGTGAGTACAGCCATGAAATTAAACAATGCTTTCTCCTTGGAAGAAAAGTTATGGCCAACCTAGACAGCATATTAAAAAGCAGAGACATTACTTTGCCAACAAAAGTACGTCTAGTCAAGACTATGGTTTTCCAGTACTTTGGTCGAGCCCCAGCAAATAAAGTGTGTCACTGTTTCCCATCTATTTGCCATGAAGTGATGGAACCAGATGCCATGATCTTTGTTTTTGGAATGTTGAGTTTTAAGCCAATTTCTCACTCTTCTCTTTCACTTTCATCAAGGGGCTCTTTAGTTCTTCTTCACTTTCTGCCATAAGGGTGATGTCATCTGCATAACTGAGGTTATAGATATTTCTCCTGGCAATTCCAGCTTGTGCTTCATTCAGCCCAGCGTTTTGCATGATAAACTCTGCATGGAAGTTAAATAAGCAGGGTGACAATATACAGCTTTAATGTAGTCCTTTTCCTATTTAGAACCAGTCTGTTGTTTCATGTCCAGTTTTAGCTGTTGTTTCCTTACTTGTATACAGATTTCTCAAGAGGCAGATCAGGTGGTTTGTACTCCCATCTCTTTCAAAATTATCCACAGTTTATTGTGGTCCACACAGTCAAAGGCTTTGACATAGTCAATAAAGCAGAAATAGATGTTCTTTCTGGAACTCTCTTGCTTTTTCAATGATCCAGCAGATGTTGACAATTTGATCTGTGGGTTCCTCTGCCTTTTCTAAATCCATCTTGAACATCTGAAAGTTCACAGTTCATATACTGTTAAACCCTGGCTTGGAGAATTTTAAGCATTTCTTTACTAGCATGTGAGATGAGTGCAGTTGTGTGGTAGTTTGAGCATTCTTTGGCATTGCCTTTCTTTGGGATTGGAATGAAAACTGACCTTCTCTAGTCCTGTGGCCACTGTTGAGTTTTCCAAATTTGATGGCATATTGAGTACAGCTCTTTCATATCAAATCTTTTAGGATTTGAAATAGCTCAACTGGAATTCCATCACCTCCTCTAGCTTTGTTCATAGTGATGCTTCCTAAAGCCCACTTGCCTTCACATTCCAGGATGTCTGGCTCTCGGTGACTAATCACGCCAACGTGATTATCTTGGTCATGAAGATCTTTTCTGTACAGTCTTCTGTGTATTCTTGCCACCTCTTCTTAAAAATCTCCTACTTCTGTTACGTCCATACCATTTCTGTCATTTATTGAGCCCATTATTGCATGAAATGTTCCCTTGGTATCTCTAATTTTCTTGAACAGATCTCTAGTCTTTCCCTTTCTATTGTTTTCCTCTATTTCTTTGCAGTGATCATTGAGAAAGACGGTCTTATCTCTGCTGCTATTATTTTGGGACTCTGCATTCAGATGGGTGTATCTTTCCTTTTTTCCTTTGCCTTTTACTTCTCTTCTCTTCTCAGCTATTTCTAAGGTCTCCCTAGACAACCATTTTTCCTTTTGGATTTCTTTTTTGGGGATGCTCTTGATCACTGCTTCCTATACAATGTCATGAACTTCTGTCCATGGTTCTTCAGGCACTCTGTTTATCATATGGAATCCCTTGAATCTAACTATGTAAAGACTAGCTTTTTCCCAGAGGATAGAGTGCTTCATTCCTAATCTCTACCCTCATCTCCTTTCAGGGGGTGTTGAAGGTCAGCTTTGCAGTTGCTCTTTATTTAGTCCTTTTAGGGATAGATGCCAAAGTGCTGATTTGTAGTTTGCAAGAAATTTATTTTTTTAAGCTTTTAAAATAAAATAGTAGATTTTAGTTTTACTATTCTGTTCTCTGTTTTTCTCAATTAACACCATTATTCTAATATTTAAACATCTATAATTTGCTTATTTTCTTTCTGTATGTTATTCCATTTTATACTTTTTAAATTATTCATTGATTCTCTTGTCTGTAGGTATTTTATTATTTCTAGATTTTGCTATTATAGAATAAAGCGTCTATAAATTTTATTTTACATGTCATTTGAAACACATGTACAAGAATTTTTCTAAGGAATGAACTAAGGCAAATTTTTAGGTCATAGGATCATCATCAAATTTACAAGATAATGCATTTTCCAAAGTAATTGTCTTTATTTAGGCTATCACAATCAGTGTATTGTAGCCCATATAACTCCTCATCCTATCTACATTTGGTATAATCAGACTAATTTTTGCCAAGATAATGGGTATAAAGTGTAGTCTCTTATTGTTTGCAAATTTCTTATATTTAACCTTTCATATCTCTGCTTTTGTTGAAATACTTATTATTTTGCCCAGTTCTTCCTTTTGGGTTGTTTTTTCTTTTTCTTCTAATTAGTAAGAATTTTTTATGTTTTTGTTATTAATTTTCATATTATTGCATAGGTTTTCTGCAGTTTGTGGCTTTCCACTTTATGTCTTTACCTTTATATTTCTATACTTTACCTTCCTACTTTATGTCTTAGGGTGAAGTATAATTTTATAATTTTACTGTGTGAATTTATCATTATATTTTACTTTGTATCTCTTGTGATCTTTTAATGAAATTCTTCTTTACATAGATATTGTAAAGGCATTTCCCTAATATTCTTCTAATTGTTGAATACTCATCTTAATTCATTTGATCAGTATATTGTTATAGAATATTTCCTCTATATTCATGGTTTATATTGCCCAGTAGTCTTATTTCTTGCACAGTTCTTCTTGGGCTTAAGTGTCCATGTCAATCCAGAGTTATTGAATTACTTGGAAAATGTTCTTTTCTATTTTTCTAGTAAAAATTGAATAACACTGAATTGTTTAATATTTAAATTTGATGTCTGAGCTAGACTTTGGTGTGTTCTTTGTGCAACAAAAGTTTTAACTTTATTAATGTATAACTGGTACTCAACTGCAAATTTTGAAAGAGTACAATTTGATGTTTTAATATACATAGACAACCATGAAATCACTATCATGGTGAAGAATTTTTTAAAAATCACCATTAAAGCCTCCTTGATATTCATACCCCACCCCTGCCTCTAGATAATCACTCATCTGTTTTCTATCAAAATAGAAAAGTTAGCGTTTTTTAGAATTTTACAGTAATGGAATAATACAGTATAACCAACCATATGTACTTTTTTGGTCTGACTTATTTTAGTCAATGGGCTTCCTTTATAGCTCAGTTGGTAAAGAATCTGCCTGCAATGCAGGAGACCTCGATTTGATTCCTGGGTCAGGATGATTTCCTGAAGAAGGGATAGGCTAGCCACTCCAGTATTCTTGGGCTTCCCTGTGGCCCAGCTGGTAAAGAATCTGCCTGCAGTGCAAGAGACCTGAATTTGATCCCTGGGTTGGGAAGATCCCCTGGAGAAGAGAAAGGCTACCCATTCCAGTATTCTGGCCTAGAGAATTGCATAGACTGTATAGTCCATGGATTGCAAAGAGTTGGACACGACTGAGCAACTTTCCACAGGATTTTAGTTAATAAAATTATTTTGAGATACAACCATATTACTGAGTATATTGTTTGTTATATTTTCTTGCTGAGCAACATTTCATTGTGTATGTTTATCACAATTCGATGTGTCATTTGAACTTTTTCCAGATTGTGGACAATGTAAATAAAGCTGCCACAGACATTTATATACAAATCCTTTATGTACAGGTGGTTTCATGTTTAATTTAGATAAATACCTAGGAATGGAATTTCTGGGATATATTCAGGTGAATTTTTAATGGTTTAAGTGAATGATGAACTGATTTTCAAAGTAACTGTAAGATTGTATATTTCTACTAAGAGTGTAGAACCTACTTTCATGGATTTCATGCTGACCACAGTTATTTATATCATATTTTTCATACACCATCATTGCTTCATTTTGCTTCTATGTTATAAACTCTACAGTAGTTTTCTTTATTTTCTCTTTAGACAGTCATTTCTCTTATCTGTTCAGTTCAGACACTCAGTCATGATACATTCTTTACCACCCCATGGACTGCAGCACGCCAGGCCTCCCTGTCCATCACCAACTCCAAGAGTTACTCAAATTCATGTCCATTGAGTCAGTGATGCCATCCAACCATCTCATCCTCTGTAGTGCCCTACTCCTCCCGCCTTCAATCTTTCCCAACATCAGGGTTTTTTCCAATGAGTCAGTTCTTCGCATCAGGAGGCTGAAGTATTGGAGTTTCAGCTTCAGCATCAGTCCTTCCAAAGAATATTAAGGACTGATTTCCTTTAGAATGGACTAGTTGGATCTCCTTGCAGTCCAAGGGACTCTCAAGAGTCTTCTCCAACACCACAGTTCAAAGGCATCAATTCTTCAGTGCTCAGCTTTCTATATAGTCCAACTCTCACATCTATACACGACTACTGGAAAACCATACTTTGACTACAGGGACCTTTGTTGACAAAGTAGTGTGTCTACTTTTTAATATGCTGTCTAGGTTGGTCATAACTTTTCTTCCAAGGATCAAGCATCTTTTAATTTCACTGCAATCACCATCTGCAGTGATTTTGGAGCACCCCAAATTAAAGTCTGTCACTATTTCCACTGTTTCCCATCTATTTGCCATGAAGTGATGGAACCAGATGCCATGATCTTAGTTTTCTGAATGTTGAGTTTTATGCCGACTTTTTCACTCTCCTCTTTCACTTTTATCAAGAGGCTTTTTAGATCTTCTTCGCTTTCTGCCATAAGGGTGATGTCATCTGCATATCTGAGGTATTGATATTCCTTCCAACAATCTGGATTCCAGCTTGTGCTTCCTCCAGCCCAGCGTTTCTCATGATGTACTCTGCATCAAAATTAAATAAGCAGGTGACAATATATAGCCTTGAGGTATTCCTTTCCCAATTTGGAACCAATTTGTTGTTCCATGTCTGGTTCTAACTGTTGCTTCAGTTAGAAATCTGCACACAGATTTCTCAACAGGCAGGTCAGGTGGTCTGGTATATCCATCACTTGAAGAATTTTGCAGAGTTTGTTGTGATCTACACAGTCAGAGGCTTTTGCATAGTCCATAAAGAAGAAGTAGATGATTTTCTGGAGCTCTCTTGCTGTTTTGATGATCCAACAGATGTTGGCAATTTGATCACTCGTTCCTCTGCCATTTCTAAATCCAACTTGAACATCTGGAAGTTCACGGTTCATATATGTTGAAGCCCGGCTTGGAGAACTTTGAGTATTACTTTACTAGTGTGTGAGATGGAGAAGGCAATGGCAACCCACTCCACTACTCTGGCCTGGGAAATCCCATGGGCAGAGGAGCCTGGTGGGCTGCAGTACACAGGGTCACGAAGAGTCGGACATGACTGAAGTGACTTAGCAGCAGCAGCAGCAGCAGCATTGAGATGAGTGCAGTTGTGCCGTAGCTTGAGAATTCTTTGACATTGCCTTTCTTTGGGATTAGAATGAAAACTGATGTTTTCCAGTCATGTGGCCACTGCTGAGTTTTCCAAATTTGCTGACGTTTTGAATGCAACACTTTCACAGCATCATCTTTTAAGATTTGAAATAGTTCAGCTGGAATTCCATCACTTCCACTAACTTTGTTAATAGTGATGCTTCCTAAGGCCCACTTGACTTCACATTCCAGGATGTCTGGCTCTAGGTGAGTGATCACACCATTGTGATTATCTGGGTCATGAAGACCTTTTTTGTTTAGTTCTTCTGTGTATTCTTTCCACCTCTTCTTAGTATCTTCTGCTTCTGTTAGGTCCCTACCATTTCTGTCCTTATTGAGCCCATCTTTGCATGAAATGTTCCTTTGGTATCTTTTATTTTCTTGAAGAGATCTCTAGTCTTTCCCATTCTATTGTTTTCCTCTATTTAATTGCATTGATCACTGAGGAAGGCATTCTTATCACTCCTTGCTATTCTTTGGAACTCTGCATTCAGATGCGTATATCTTTCTGTTTCTCCTTTGCCTTTCGCTTCTTTTCTATTCATAGCTATTTGTAAGGCCTCTTCAGACAGCCATTTTGCCTTTTTGAATTTCTTTTTCTTGGGAATGGTCTTGATCCCTGCCACCTGTACAATGCCACAAACCTCCGTCCATAGTTCTTCAGACACTCTGTCTATCAGATCTAATCCCTTGAATATTTGCCACTTCCACTATATAATCATAAGGGATTTGGTTTAGGTCATGCCTGAATGTTCTAGTGGCTTTCCCTGCTTTCTTCAATTTGTCTGAATTTGGCAATAAGGGGTTCATGATCTGAGCCACAGTCAGCTCCCAGTCTCATTTTTCCTGACTGTATAGAGTTTCTCCATCTTTGGCTGCAAAGAATATAATCAATCTGATTTTGGTATTGAATATCTGGTGTTGTCCATGTGTAGAGTCTTCTCTTGTGTTGTCAGAAGAGGGTGTTTACTATGACCAATGCGTTCACTTGGTAAAACTCTATTAGCCTTTGCCCTGCTTCATTCTGTACTTCAAGGCCAAATTTTCCTCTAACTACAGGTATATCTTGACTTCCTACTTTTGCATTCTAGTCCTGTATAAGGAAAATACATTCTTTTATGTGTTAGTTCTAGAAATTCTTATAGGTCTTCATGGAACGTTCACCTTCAGCATTTTCAGCATTACTGGTCAGGGCATAGACTTGGAATACTGTGATACTGAATGGTTTGCCTTGGAAATGAACAGATTATAGAGCTCCTATAATAAGAAAACAGTCTCTAATTTCATGTTTTTCTATTTTTTTCAGGCTTTTTTTTTCTTTTCTTAGATAACAGATATCCATCTGATATCCTCCTTTTTCTACTTAAATATACTTTTTGTAATAAAATACACATAACATAAAATTTTCCATTTTAATAATTTTAAGTGTATAATTCTATGGCATTAACATTCAGATTGTTATGCTACCATCACCACCGTCCATCTCCGAAATTTATCCTATGCTTCCAAATTGACTGCTGGACCCAATAAACATTTGTTCAACATTCTCCCTTTTCTCATCTCTGAAAATCACCATTCTGTTTTCATTTTAAACTTTTATTTATTTGTTTGTTTGTTTTTGGTTATACTGAGTCTTCAGTACTCTGCATGGGCTTTCTCAGGTTGTGGCGATTGGGAATTCCTCCTCATTGCAGTGAATGGACTTCTCATTGTTGCTGAGCAGAAGCTCTAGGCTTATGGCTTAATTAGTTGCAGCACTCGGGCTCAGAAGTTGTGGTTCACAGAATGTGGTTCTCAGAATATGTGGTTCACATATTCCACGGAATATGGAATCTTCCTGGATCACAGATCAAATCCCTGTTGCCTGCATTGGCAGGCAGGTTCTCATCCAGTCTACCATTCTGCTTTTGTGTCTTTAAGCATTTGTCTAGGAGAAGGTGATGGCACCCTACTCCACTATTTTGCCTGGAAAATCCCATGGATGGAGGAGCCTGGTGAGGTGCAGTCCATGGGGTCATGAAGAGTCGGATATGACTGAGCGACTTCAATTTCACTTCCCACTTTCATGCACTGGAGAAGGAAATGGCAACCCACTCCAGTGTTCTTGCCTGGAGAATCCCAGGGGCGGGGGAGCCTGGTGGGCTGCCGTCTATGGGGTTGCACACAGTCGGACACGAATGAAGCGACTTAGCAGCAGCAGCAGCATTTGTCTACTGTAGGTACCACTTATAAGTGAAATTATGTTGTATTTGAACTTTTGTGCTTTTCTCACTTCACCCTGTGTACTGTCTTCAAGCATTTATCCATATGTAGGTCAGGAAGCAACAATTAGAACTGGACATGGAACAACAAACTGTTTCCAAATAGGAAAAGGAGTACGTCCAGGCTGTATATTGTCACCTTGCTTATTTAACTTATATGTAGAGTACATAATGAGAAACGCTGGGCTGAAAGAAGCACAAGCTGAAATCAAGATTGTCAGAAGAAATATCAATAACCTTAGATATGCAGATGACACCACACTTATGGCAGAAAGTGAAGAAGAACTAAAAGCCTCTTGATGAAAGTGAGAGAGGAGCCTGAAAAAGTTGGCTTAAAGCTCAACATTCAGAAAACGAAGATCATGGCATTTGGTCCCATCACTTCATGGCAAATAGATGGGGAAACAGTGGAAACAATGTCAGACTTTATTTTTCTGGGCTGCAAAATCACTGTAGATGGTGATTGCAGCCATGAAATTAAAAGACGCTTACTCCTTGGAAGGAAAGTTATGACCGACCTAGATCAGATCAGATCAGATCAGTCGCTCAGTCGTGTCCGACTCCTTGTGACCCCATGAATCACAGCACGCCAGGCCTCCCTGTCCATCACCAACTCCCGGAATTCACTCAGACTCACCTCCATCGATTCAGTGATGCCATCCAGCCATCTCATCCTCTGTCATCCCCTTCTCCTCTTGCCCCCAAACCCTCACAGCATCAGGGTCTTTTCCAATGAGTCAACTCTTCGAATGAGGTGGCCAAAGTACTGGAATTTCAGCTTTAGCATCATTCCTTCCAAAGAAATCCCAGGGCTGATCTCCTTCGCAATGGACTGGTTGGATCTCCTTGCAGTCCAAGGGACTCTCAAGAGTCTTCTCCAACACCACACTTCAAAAGCATCAATTCTTCGGCACTCAGCCTTCTTCACAGTCCAACTCTCACATCCATACATGACCACAGGAAAAACCATAGCCTTGACTAGATGAACCTTTGTTGGCAAAGTAACGTCTCTGCTTTTGAATATGCTATCTAGGTTGGTCATAACTTTCCTTCCAAGGAGTAAGCGTCTTTTAATTTCATGGCTGCAGTCACCATCTGCAGAGATTTTGGAGCCCAGAAAAAAAAAGTCTGACACTGTTTCCACTGTTTCCCCATCTATTTCCCATGAAGTGATGGGACCGGATGCCATGATCTTCATTTTCTGAATGTTGAGCATTAAGCCAACTTTTTCACTCTCCACTTTCACTTTGATCAAGAGGCTTTTTAGTTCCTCTTCACTTTCTGCCATAAGGGTGGTGTCATCTGCATATCTGAGGTTATTGATATTTCTCTCCGCAATCTTGATTCCAGCTTTTGCTTCTTCCAGTCCAGCATTTAGTACTCTGCACAGAAGCTAAATAAACAGGCTGACAATATAAAGCCTTGACGTCCTCCTTTTCCTATTTGAAAGCAGGCTGTTGTTCCATGTCCAGTTTTAACTGTTGCTTCCTGACCTGATACAAATTTCTCAAGAGGCAGATCAGGCGGTCTGGTATTTCCATCACTTTCAGAATTTTCCACTGTTTATTGTGATCCACACAGTCAAAGGCTTTGGCATAGTCAATAAAGCAGAAATAGATGTTTTTCTGGAACTCTCTTGCTTTTCCATGATCCAGCGGATATTGGCAATTTAATTTCTGGTTCCTCTGCATTTTCAAAAACCAGCTTGAACATCAGGAAGTTCACGGCTCACATATTGCTGAAGCCTGGCTTGGAGAATTTTGAGCATTACTTTACTAGAGTGTGAGATGAGTGCAATTGTGTGGTAGTTTGAGCATTCTTTGTCATTGCCTTTCTTTGGGATTGGAATGAAAACTGGCCTTTTCCAGTCCTGTGGCCACTGCTGAGTTTTCCACATTTGTTGGCATATTGAGTGCAGCACTTTCACAGCATCATTTTTCAGGATTTCAAATAGCTCAACTGGAATTCTATCACCTCTGCTAGCTTTGTTCATAGTGATGCTTTCTAAGGCCCACTTGACTTCACATTCCAGGATATCTGGCTCTAGGTCAGTGATCACACCATCTTGATTATCTGGGTCGTGAAGATCTTTTTTGTACAGTTCTTCTGTGTATTCTTGCCATCTCTTCTTAATATCTTCTGATTCTGTTAGGTCCATACCATTTCTCTCCTTTATCGAGCCCATCTTTGCATGAAATGTTCCTTTGGTATCTCTGATTTTCTTGAAGAGATCTCTAGTCTTTCCGATTCTGTTGTTTTCCTCTATTTCTTTGCATTGATCGCTGAGGAAGGCTTTCTTGTCTCTTCTTGCTATTCTTTGGAACTCTGCATTCAGATGTGTATATCTTTCCTTTTCTCCTTTGCTTTTCACTTCTCTTCTTTTCACAGCTATTTGTAAGGCCTCCCCAGACAGCCATTTTGCTTTTTTTGCATTTCTTTTCCATGGGGATTGTCTTGATACCTGTCTCCTGTACAATGTCATGAACCTCATTCCATAGTTCATCAGGCACTCTATCTATCAGATCTAGGCCCTTAAATCTATTTCTCACTTCCACTGTATAATCATAAGGGATTTGACTTAGGTCATACCTGAATAGTCTAGTGGTTTTCCCTACTTTCTTCAATTTAAGTCTGAATTTGGTAATAAGGAGTTCATGGTCTGAGCCACAGTCAGCTCCTGGTCTTGTTTTTGTTGACTGTATAGAGCTCTCCATCTTTGGCTGCCAAGAATGTAATCAATCTGATTTCAGTGTTGACCATCTGGTGATGTCCATGTATAGAGTCTTCTCTTGTGACCGACCTAGATAGCATATTCAAAAGCAGAGACATTACTTAGCCAACAAAGGTCCGTCTAGTCAAGGCTATGGTTTTTCAGTGGTCATGTATGGATGTGAGAGTTGGACTGTGAAGAAAGCTGAGCACTGAAGAATTGGTGCTTTTGAACTGGTGTTGGAGAAGCCTCTTGAGAGTCCCTTGGACTGCAAGGAGATCCAGCCAGTCCATTCTAAAGGAGATCAGTCCTGGGTGTTCATTGGAAGGACTGATGCTAAAGCTGAAACCCCAGTACTTTGGCCACCTCATGCAAAGAGTTGACTCATTAGAAAAGACCCTGATGCTTGGAGGGATTGGGGGCAGGAGGAGAAGGGGACGACAGAGGATGAGATGGCTAGATGGTATCACCGACTTGAAGGACATGAGTTTGGGTGAACTCCTTGATTGGTGATGGACAGGGAGGCCTGGTGTGCTACAATTCATGGGGTTGCAAAGAGTCAGATACGACTTAGTGACTGAACTGAGTGTGTGTTAAAATTTCCTTCAAATTAAGGCTAAATAATATTATATTTTATGTGTATCATACATTTTTTAATCCATGCATGCATTAATGGACATTAGGCTAGCTTCAAGCTGTTGACTATTAGAAATAGTGTTGCTATGAACTTGGGCATAAACATATCTGTTTGAGTCCTTGGTTTCAGTAATTTTGGGTTTATGTCCAGAAGTGGAATTCTCTTCAAAAAGGCATATCCAAAAGTATAATACTAATGCCAAAGAACTTATTGTCTGTGTTTTCTTCAAGAAGTTTTGTGGTTTTAGATCTAACATTTAAATATTTAATCAATTTTGACTTTACTTTTGTGCATATTGTGAGAGAGTCATCCAGTTTGATTATTTTACAGGAGCTGTCCAGGTTTGCCAACACCATTTACTGAAGAGACTGTCTTTTCCCCATTGTATATTCTTGCTTTCTTTGTCATAGACTAATTGCCCATTTAAGTGTAGGTTCACTTCTGGGCTCTCTATTCTGTTGCATTGATCATTGTGTCTATTTTTGTGCCAGTAGCATACTGTTTTGATGCCTAGAGCTTTATGGTATACTTTGAGCTCAGGCAGCATATCACTTCTAGATTTGTTTTTTTCTCAAGATTATTTTGGCTGTTCAGGGTCTTTGTGTTTCCATTTAATTTTAGAATTACTTGTTCCAGTCCTGTAAAGAATGCCATTGGTATTTTCATAGGGATTGCACTAAGTCTGTAGTTTACCTTAGCGGGTATGATCATTTTAACAATAGTAATTCCTCCTATCCATAAATGCAGCATATATTTATATCTATTTGTATGGTATTCAGTTTCTTTCATCAGTGTCTTATGATTTTCTGAATATAGCTAGCTTACTTCCTTAGTGACATTTATTCCTAGTTATTTTATTATTTTTTATGTGATAGTAAATGTGATTTTAAAAATTTTCTTTTTCTGAAAGTTAGTATTAGTTGTGTTCTTTCTTTCTTTTTCTGTTATTAGTGTATAGGAATGAAACAGATTTCTCTATATTAATCTTTCATCCTGCAACTTTAACAAATTCATTGATGAGATAATAGTTTTTTGGTGAGGTCTTTGGGATTTTCTAAGTATAATATTATGTCATCTGCATACAGTGATAGTTTTAAATTTTCCTTTCCAATTTGGATTTTTTAAAATATTCTTTTCTTGTATGATTGCTAGAGCTAGGACTTGCAATATTGTGTTGAATAAAAATAGCAAGTGTTGGCATACTTTTCTTGTTACTGAGGAAGTGCTTTCATGTTTTTGTTAGTGTGTCTGATGTTAGCTAAGGGCATGCCATATATGACCTTTATTAGGTTATATTTCCTCTATACACATTTTGTTGAGTTTTTATTTTAGATTATTGTTGAATTTTGTCAAAGGTGTTTTTGTGCATCTATTGAGATGATCGTATGATTTTCAGTCTTCAGTTTGTTAATGTGATGTATCAATTGATTTTTGGTTATTGAACTATCCTTGTATCTTGGATAAATCCAAATTTATTACAGTGTATGATCCTTTTAGTATCCTGTCGAATTCAGTTTGCCAATATTTCATTGAGAGGTTTTGCATCTCTGTTGACCAGTGATTTTGGCCTGTCATTTTCTTTTTTTGTATGATGCTTTTGTCTGATTTTTTCATCTGGGTGATCCTGGCCTCATAGAATGAATTTAGAGGTTGTCTCTCTTTAGAATATTTCAGAATATTTTTAGATGGATAGATGTTAACTTTTCTTTAAATACTTGCTAAAATTCATTCATGAAGCCATGTGGTCCTAGAGTTTTTTTTGGTCAGGAGTCTTTTTTGTTTGTTTTTGTGGTTTATTTTTGTTTGGTTTTTGTTTTTGTTTTCACGCTGCACTTCCTCCTTGTGGTTTCTGGTGCCCTACACATCTATATGTTATTCAGAGAAACTTCTCTAGTAAGGAAATATAGAAATGATCCCTGAAAGTACAGCCTTAAGAGTTTGTTTTCTAGCTGATTAAATTTTATTACCAGTAATAGATCTGTTAATATTTTCTATTTCTTTCTGTTTCACTCTTGAGACATTGCATATTTCTAGGAATTTACCCATTTCTTCTAGCTTGTGCTTTTTTTGGTATATAATTTTTTTTATTAATAGTAGTCCTTTATGATTTGTCATATTTCTGCAGTGACAATTGTAACTTCTCTTTCATTTCTGACTATATTAACATGGACTTCCTCTCTTTTTCATTCATGAGTATGCATAAAGAGTAACCAATTTTTAAAAAATCCCTTCAAAGAATCAGCAGTTGATCTCTTCTGTCATTTTATTTAGTCTTTATTTCATTTATTTCTGCATTGATCTTTATGATTTCTTTCCTTCTGCTTACTTTGGGTTTTGTTTATTATTATTTCTGTTCCTTTTGGTGTAAGACTAGGTGAGATTTTTATTATTTCCTGAAGCAGGCTATACATTTCCCTCTTACAACTGCTTTTATTGTGTCCCATGGATTTTAGATAATTTTGTTTTCATTTTTATTTGTCTCAAGAGATTTTTAAATTTAGTTTTAAATTTCTTCAGTGATCTCATGGTTGCTTAGTTGCATATAGTTTAGCCTCCATCTGTTTGTGTTTTGGGCATTTTTTCCATTTTAGTTGATTTCTAATCTTGTAATATGTGGTCAGAAGAGATTCTTCATATGATTTCAGTTTCATTGAGTTTATTTAGAATTGTTTTGTGGCCTAGCATGTGCTTATCCTGGAGACTGTCCCATGGGCATTTGAAAAATGTGTATTGGGTCATTGTGTAATTATTATTTCTTAGTAGTAATGAAATGTTCATTTGGTTCTGAAATAATGTTTGGTTGACAGTAAACTTTAGGCTTATGTCACTTTTTGAAGTAAGAATCTACTTTTCTACTTTAAATTCTAGTAGTCATTTTTTGTATATATACTCTAATGTTTAAAATAAATATAGTTTAAATTACCTCAGATTAAGAAAGATCCTGCCTTAAAATTTGGCAATGCAGAGGCTGTTCTAATCCTCCTTTAACAGATATATCCATAATCAAATGAACATTTATTAATCTCCATTTTCTTCTGTGGTCTTTTCCTTATTTGCGAAACCTGAGTGTTTAAATATCTGAATGGATAATTTAGACAATACCAGCTACTACACAATAAATTTAAGATTCCAAGAAGCAGAAAGAACTTAATCATCCATATTTGGCTACCTAGATTGTGTCTGCTTTTTCCTTTGTTGATA
The DNA here is from genome assembly GCF_029378745.1 of Bos indicus. Classification (NCBI taxonomy): domain Eukaryota; kingdom Metazoa; phylum Chordata; class Mammalia; order Artiodactyla; family Bovidae; genus Bos; species Bos indicus. The sequence continues at coordinate 81,435,699 of NC_091761.1, forward strand.
CTTGCTAGTAATCCTAGTCTGTTATTTCATTTTGGTATTACCCATATTAAGAGTTCAGTAAGAGACATTGGTACATCTAATAGAAGGGATATGTGTTTTAAAATGTACTGTAGCTCTGTTTTGTAATTGATCATGGCATGCTACTGGCATCTTTGGAGGTTCCATCATACACTTTCCTGAAATTGGTATAAAACTGTGGTTCCCAAAATCTCTCATGTCTTGGCACCTTTAGTGTCTTAATATTTCTTTTCTATTGACAAAAATCAAATACAAACAAAGCCAAAAGCCAGTAATTCTATTTATTAAGTATGCATGTTAGCTGCTAAGTTGTGTCTGACTCTTTGTGACCCCATAGACTACAGCCTTCCAGACTCCTCTGTCCAAGGAATTCTCCAGGCTAAAATACTAGAGTGGGTGGCCATTCCCTTCTCCAGGGGGTCTTCCTGACCCAGGAATTGAACCCTGGTTTCCTGCATTGCAGGCAGATTTTTTACCATCCGAGCTACCTGTATTCAAAGTTAATGGTTGTAATTTGCATGATGTCCAATAGGTGTCACTCTGTTTTCTTCAAAATTTTAAAATATTCCACAGTGATCCCGTTAGTTCATTGTGATGCCCCAGTGTACTTTGGCATTCAGTTTGGGAATTACAGTTTTTAAAAGCCATATACTATATGACAATTCTTTTAGAACTATTTATTTGGACCCTTGAGAGCACTTTTTTTTTTTTTTTTCCCCATTAGGCAGCTCCTTCTTTGCCCTATGCCATAACCTGTGTCTGCAATTTCCTCTAGTTGGGGTGAATAAAAGATTTGTTATGTACATAATAGCTAAGAATTTGGTAATAATGATTTCAATGATGGTTGCTTTTAACTACTTATGTTTAGTAGAAAAATAAAAATACTTCAAAAAGTTTAATAGTTTTAAAGTAATTAGCAGAGAATAATAAAGTAAATTGATAGGTCAACACAATTTTGTGTAGCTATAAGCAGTGCTTCAAATCTAGCTGCAGAACATGGCTTTTGCTGTCTAGCCCTTATGTAGCTTCCCTGCTGAAGGTTTAATTTATTTGGCCTCTTGAGAAACACATTTGGCATTGTAATATGTTTTGCTTCCAGGGTCTATCTCCAAGAATGATTTGAAGAAATTGCACATAAATTTATTTTCAAGGCAAGCTATTTTCCTTTTAAGGAACTATCTATATTCATCTCACATAGGTAGAGAGTAATATATTAAGCAAATGTATATACTCAGCAAGTTAGGACCTCATAGATCTTATACATGTGGTCATTTCATATTTAATTTTATTAATCACTATCTCTATGAAACAAGAAATTTGAGTAACCTTAACTGGAGAATAAAATGTGTGGATTTATATCACTGAAACATTTAAATATCTTATCCACTGTTAAATACATATATGATGAATCACTGGAAAACATTTTTAAAAATGAAATTTAGAATATACTAAATCTGCAGGTGTTTTTCTTCTTGATTTCTGATTCCCACTAAAAACATGCCTTGAGTTATTTGCAATTTTCATTTCTTGTTAAAATATACAGAATTAATTATTAATGAATTAATTCATAGAACTCTATGATACAATTGGACTGAGATACATTGGGACTCAATGTGACCTTATCAAGTGAGGTGAGTCATTCATTAATTCAGATAATGTAACTTATTATAATAGTCTTTTGCTTATGTATTGTTGAATATAACCACTTTTATTCATATCTGTATATGCATATTGAGATAATATCATTTCAATAATTTTTGAACTGAGTCTTCATCCTTGTAAGAGTATTTTTGAAATTTTTGGTAGTGCCTATTTTTAACTGTGTATTTGTGCACTAACTTCATATATGCTTGACTAATTTATATACATTTGAAACTTTAAATGTATTCAATTTATTTAAATATCAAGCACAATGTTTAGTATGTAGAGAACATTCTAACTTGCTAAGTTGTTTTCCTGTCTTAATTTTTAATAGTTTTATGTTCACCACTTTTTGTGTAATTGTTCTCCCCACTTCTTTTTAATCTCTGCACTTTCTTTTCCATATAGCAACTAGAAGAAAATTTCTCAACATAAACTTGATCATGTTACTCTGCCCCTCAAAATCTTTCCATACTTTCTGTCACAGAATGAAACAAACAAAAACTTATTCAAGAGCTGACTAGGCTCTTGTCAATTTTCTTTTCCTTTCCTTTGAAAGGACTTACCATCACTTGATAGTTTTTCTTATATTTATATGTATATTTTTACATGATTATTTTTTCTGCTTTAGAATTCTGGTGACCATACAATTCAAGGTTCAAATATATATACTTTAAGAATGACAAGGGGTATTAAAATAACTAGAAGTGTATATTTTTTGAAATATTTGTTAATTGGCAAAAATCAATTTTGCCATATTGTTGAATCTAAAACTAACCCTATTCAGAAATTATTTTCTAAACTATAATTCTTTCTAAAAATAAAAGTATCATATATATATATAAAAATTAACAACAAAAACTTCTTTATGTTTGTTATTCAGAGATTAATAAAAGCATGAGGAGCAAGTTAATTTAGTACATATTTTAATACTTTAAATCAATTCTAGTAGTGTTATCTGACTCTGATATAATGTCAATGGATTTTTCCCATAGATGGAGATAGTCCAAAGTAAACTTTACAAAATTTCAGGCATAAATTTTGTTCTCCATTTACACTCATTTCATTTGTTTGATTTTTCATTTACCTTTATAGGGATTTTAATGTCTTCCTATTTGTAAACTATGTTTTCAATATTTTTCATTTGATAAATTTATAAACTTCAAAAGATAAATATTTTGAAAGTTTATTTGTATGTTTTAATTGAAGACATTCAATTAACTTTGAGAAGTGAATAAAAATTAGAAGCCTTTATTATAAATTCAGTATCAGTAAACTACACTTAAGTATATTTAAAGTTGGTTCTTCAAAAATTTGTATGGTAAAAAAAATCCAACTGTTAATGAACAGCAAGGAGAAAAGGCATATACTGTCATTTCAAACTTTTTTTTTTTCTTTCTGAGAAGAGAAAGAAGAATCAGGATTGTCATAAAAATTATTTTGTTTTATTGTGTTTACTGTGAGTAAAATATACAGAGTAAAATATAGAATAAAATATTTGTGTATTTTCACAACTACAGCTGTTTAAGGATGCAATTTTGAACTATGGTGTCTTAATTTAGGAACTTAGTGAAAATAGTTCTATTACCATGAGTGCTACACCAAAATGTGCTTTTGTATTATTAACACAGAAAGAAATAATGTTATGCTTAGGTTTTTACCTGTGTTTGCAATAACATTCACAGTGATGACAAATATTTTACTTTTTATGAAATACATTCCTAAGAGCTCCTTAAATTAACATGTGATACACATAAATAATGATGCATGTAAAACATGAAGTAGAACCATTTAACTAGTTGAGAAATTTTTTTTTTTGTAAGAGTCAACATTAACAACATGATATTCAGTTTTAGAAATAAATAAGAAAACTTGGAAGCAAATATTAGTAGATTTAAGTTTGAATAGCAATCACCTTTTTATATTAAAATTCATGCTGCACAGAAAAATTGACATTATGCTTTCTTTAGATTTGTGCATTCTAGTGTTCTTGTAATTAGTAACATAATTATGGCTTCCATATATGATGGTAACCTGACCTCAATGTAGGAGATTCAGGTTCAATCTATGAGTTGGGAAGATCCTCTGGAGAAGGGAATGTCTACTCACTCCAGTATTCTGGCCTAGAGCATTCCATGGACAGAGGAGCCTGGTGGGCTCTAGTGCATGGGATTGTAGAGTTGGATATGACTGAGAACCTAACAAATGGTGGTAAATATGGACAAATATATTGTTATATGTTATCTTGATCAGTGTCCCCTAAATAGCTGACCTGACACATAATTCATGAGGTAAAAACTTTATTGGTAATGCAAATTTTGTAGATGCACAAGGCAGGTGGCATGAGAGTGAGGCAGTGAAGGAAGCAAATAAAATATAATGAATTGCATTTTTGAGCAGGTTATGATTTCAGGGCAAACAGTTTCTCTGTTTTGTCAGACGTCTTCAGGGAGGTTCATTCTCTAGCTTGTTTGTCCTGGGTAGTGCAGGGAGAAAAATTTTATTATCTGTATAACATGTTTCCCTCCTTAACCCCAGTAAGTATTAACCTACTTGAATGTATAGTGGTTGCTGAGGAACCTGAGTCTTATACTTCAACAACAACAAGAAACCCAGTGGGAGAAAAAGAAGATTAGGTTCGGTTAATCTAGGTTTCAGTGTAGGTTAGAAGTGAGGCACTGATAGTGCATATCCAATGAGCTCCTCAGCCTTTTGGAGGTGAACACAGAATGGTAACATTACCAGGCATGAGCTGTCACTCCACTAAGAAAACAAGGCCAGGGAGAAGAGAGAGCCTAATGCATAGTCTGAATTTGGTACAGTTTATCCTTTGTGCAACTCAGATCTGCTTATACTCTGCTAAGATATTCAATACTCATTTTTAATTCTTCCCTGAGAATAATGATGAAAGCCTAATCTCAAAATTTTTATTGCTAGTTGCTATATCCTTAAACAAACAGACCAACCAATACACAAACTTTAAAAGGTGTTATTATAAGAAACTCCACCTGTTCACCTTCAGCTATATTGTGGGTTCTTTCTGAATAAGGTGACCCAGACCTTGATCTTTAAAGGTTGTGCTTTCTAAATTGCTTTGGTCTTATGGGATTGTGTTTTATATAATTGACATTTTCAGTTTTCATTATCATTGGTTAAAAAAATGTCAAGAGATATTCCAATAAATCACTGAGTTCCAGACATAACAAGGGAGGTAATGTTAGAGTCATCTTGATCTTATTGTATAATATCAGCTATATCTATTAATAATTATCAAGATAGACTATGCCCACCATTATATTCCAGTTTCACCAGAATTAGAAGCTCAACGTAGTCAAGCTCACTTTCTCCTCTTGGGAAGTAGAACTTCTAAGTTGACAAAGTCTAAGATGGGATGGGAAGCACAAATTTTAAAAATGAGTAACTTTTAAAGTGAGAATAATAGTGAAAAGGCAATCCTACTTTTCCTTCTTGCTTTCTGGACCCAATAATCCATTGTTGATTCAGTACACATACTGTATACTGGGGGAATTAACTTTGGATCTTGTATCTGAGCTGGCTCCTAAGTGAAGCCTTCATCCCATCATTTAATATAATGTACTTAGTAAGACCTGTTAATCTTATGGTACTTAGTTCATCATCATGCCTGTTTTGTGATAAATTTGGTACTTTGATCTGAGGCAATGACATTTTCTAAGTCCTTAGATGGTTGTGTTGATAGGTGCACTGTGGATATCAAATGTGCAATATTTCTTTTTCTGCACCTGAAAAGGTATAATCACTGTTTTCTCCATGGTAGAAGGGGTCATATTTAACTGACCTGTTACCAAGTGACTGGTTAAACTTTCCAAGAAATGGTGCTAGGTGGAAGATTCTGCAATAATCTTGGCATACAGCAGTAGTAGATCAGTCTCAGTGAGGACAAACTCATCTTGTTAGAGCCATACATAGCCTTATTCACTTCCACTATGCCACTCAGGTCTTGGGCCCATTGTGTAAGCACTTGAATAATCCTGTCTACCTTGTTTAAGAGATCATCCATGGTTCTCTTTGATGGAAATTAACATTATACATATTTACTTTCTTAGTGCCCATTCCCATGGGATCATCCACATACTTCTTCCCAGAACTTCTTACCCCTGATTTATCAGCCTTTTTTTTATATGAGACCCATGACCAATGGGCTAGATCACTAGTACAATTGAGGACTCAATATATATCTTAACCTCTTGCTACCTTTCCTTTCATGAGAAATGAATGATTTGGTTCATTTCTCACAACTCGGACCATTGAGAGGAATTGATACTGACTCTAGGGCCAAAATTGAGTGAAGCTGAAATATGGCAGAGGTCTATTTTCAGCTTGCACCAGGATGTTTTTGGGCTGTCTCATTTGTTAATCTTCTGGAGAAGGAAATGGCAACCCACTCCAGTATTCTTGCCTTGGAAGAATCCTAAGGATTCCTGAGGATTCTTGGAGGAGCCTGGCAGGCTGCAGTCCATGGGGGTCGAAAGAGTTGGACACAACTTAGAGACTAAACCACCACCATTTGTTAACCAGGTCAACTTCTTTCCTCCTTTTGTGTTGCATCTGAGGAACCTACCATAATACATTTCACCTTTTGATGTCATGTATTATCTGATCTGATTATTTGCTTATCTATCATTATTGATTTTGGTCTTTACAACATAATTTAATGAGGGATTTTGCATTTTGCTCTTTTTATTTTTAACTGATGGGCGTCACTTGCCTAAAAAGTAACCTGGTTTATAGCACATGTTTCAGTTCAGTTCAGTTCAGTCACTTAGTCGTATCCAACTCTTTAAGATCCCATGAATCGCAGCACACCAGGCCTCCCTGTCCATCACCAACTCCCAGAGCTTACCCAAACTCATGTCCATTGAGTTGGTGATGCCATCCAGCCATCTCATCCTCTGTCATCCCCTTCTCCTCCTGTCCCCAATCCCTCACAGCATCAGGGTCTTTTCCAATGAGTCAACTCTTCACATGAGGTGGCCAAAGTATTGGAGTTTCAGCTTTAGCATCATTCCTTCCAATGAACACCCAGGACTGATCTCCTTTAGAATGGACTGGTTGGATCTCCTTGTACTCCAAGGGACTCTCAAGAGTCTTCTCCAACACCACACTTCAAAAGCATCAATTCTTCGGCCCTCAGCTTTCTTCACAGTCCAACTCTCACATCCATACACGACCACTGGAAAAACCAAAGCCTTGATTAGACAGATCTTTGTTGACAAAGTAATGTCTCTGCTTTTTAATATGCTATCTAGGTTGGTCATAACTTTCCTTCCAAGGAATAAGCGTCTTTTAATTCCATGGCTGCAATCACCATCTGCAGTGATTTTGGAGCCCCCAAAAATCAAGTCTGATAGTATTTCCACTGTTTCCCCATCTATTTACCATGAAGTGATGGGACCGGATGCCATGATCTTCATTTTCTGAATGTTGAGCTTTAAGCCAACTTTGTCCCTCTCCACTTTCACTTTCATCAAGAGGCTTTTTAGTTCCTCTTCACTTTCTGCCATAAGGGTGGTGTCATCTGCATATCTGAGGTTATTGATATTTCTCCAAGAAATCTTGATTCCAGCTTGTGCTTCTTCCAGCCCAGCTGGTTTCTCATGATGTACTCTGCATATAAATTAAATAAGTTTAATAACTGTTAAAATAGTGAAGAAACAAAGGAACTCAGATTCATTACTTTGCTTCAATTTTCTTCATAGTGTTTATCATTCCATAACATGTAGTTTTTCTCTATCTTACCCTCCTCCACTAAAATTTAAAATACACAAAGTTTTGTTTACTTTGTTCTGCCAAAAAGTGCCTGGTTAAATAAATTTTTGTTGAATTAATTAGCATTTGTGCTGGGCCCAGTCACTCAGTCAGTGTGTCTGACTCTTTGTGATCCTGTGGACTATAGTCCTCTAGGCTCCTGTCCATGGGGATTCTGCAGGCAAGAATACTGGAGTGGGTTGCCATGCCCTCCTCCTGGGGATCTTCCCAACCCAGGGGTTTTTCCCAGGTCTCCTGCATTGCAGGCAGATTTTTTATTTTCTGAACCACCAGGGAAGTCCAATTAATCGTTAGACCATGCATTTTTTATTCCTTGGCTGTATCATGAAGCAATGCTTAGCACAGCACATGGAATATGTAATAGGCATTCAGTGAATTGTGGTATAGAATGAATGCATCAATTCTAAGTAGCACTTAGACTTAAGGTGGCTTTTCTCAGCACTATTTTTGTCTTACAGCAAGTAGAATTGTATTCAACCTAGAATGATGATGTTGACTCCTTAAATTTATTTCTCAAGAAATTGCAAAGGAAAATTTCAATCATTTATCAGTCTGAAAGACTGGAAAGGGTCATTTATTTGTACACAATTTTTATTTGTAATCTTATCAACTTATGCTTTGGGTTTTAAATAATTCTTATTATTTTATTTCTTTGAAAAAATAAAATCTTATGAAATCATATAAAAGGGTAGGAGGTTCCTTTCTTTGCTTTACTTTACCTCACAGTAGGAAAGAATTAAGTTCTAAAACAGGAAAGTTGTTTTATGATTATTATTATGTGCATGTCTGGAAGAGAAAATTGGGCAAGAGGATGGCTATAGACCATTTTTCCTATCATTATTTGAAGGAGGAAAAAGATGTTAATTTTCATTTTTGACAGATTGTATTGAGATTTTGAATCCATTCTTTGCAATTTCAGTTTGAAGGAATCTAATCTCATTATATCATTTGAGGACAGCTCTATGAACATTTGTGACAAATGAATCTTTTATTTGCCTTGAAAATTTTTATTCAATTTGATGAAATGAAAAAAATGTATGGATAATGTTTAATCACTACTATCATATAAGAACTAAACTGTCAGCAGGATGCCATGACACCCAGAGTTAGTCACTTCCAGTTGAGAGGGGAACCACACAGTTTGTAAGAGCTTAAGAAACTTTGACTTTATATTCTGGCTCATTTAATAGATTTTTGTCTTTCATGTTCTATATGGGATTCTATACTTGAAACTAGCTTAGTATTTTGAATATCATAAGCTATTATATACTTTATCCTTTCTAAAGATGAATGCAGAAACACATTGCCAAAAATCTTAAAAAGTTTTAATTATTGATTGAAATGAATATAATTTTAATTATAAATTTTAATGAGATATTGTGTTAAATCTATCAGCATGTGATTATTTGCAGAGACTATATGCCAAAATTTTTCTGAGTACTGCTTTGCTATCAATAACAAGTATGTGGAGCTGTAACAGGGAGCTTATATATAACAAATGGGATAAGTTTAGCTAGATGTTGAGGACTCCCTGTGGATTGGCTAATTTGAATAATTTCCTGGGCTCTGGAGTATAAGGGCTGTCCTTAATTTTGTGATAACTGGGCCGAGGATGACAAGGGCAGACATATAGTTGCCCCCAGTGTCAGAGCATAAAAAGAAAGTAGTTAATTAGCTGTTTAAGAAGGGGAACTGATTGGTACCTAGTCAAAAACCACAAAACTAGGTCAAGACAACATGAAAAGTACTATATTATACAGGAGTAGGAGTGTTAAAAACAGGTGACATTACATCTAAAGTTATTTATATCTAATTATGATCTAGGCTGAAATGTGTGTGTGTGTGAGTGAAATTGATATTACTAACTATGTAACAAACACATTTGATCTAAAAATGATGACTGCATCACATTGAGATGTACATTGAGATCTCTTGTTTTGAATAGATTTTATTTTGAAAATATTTTATTATTACCTTTTGTATATTCCATCAAATGGATAACAGACTTTAAATATGCACAATTATAGCCATGTTGAAATGACAACTGACAATAATAGTATGCTTTCAAGACTACTTTGGCCATTTTTAAGTTTTTTGCTTGTTTTCAGCTAGTCCATTCAGTTTTTCACCCCATGTACTATCATCCTTGCAATCAGATCTTTTTAATCTTATAATTTAATAAAGTTCTAAATTTTGGCAATTATTTGAACAAACATCATCTGTTTTATTAGTTTACACTGAGCTACTTAACATAAATTTATTTATTGCAATATTCAAAATGACTTTGTTATCCCTTTCCATTAATAATCTTTACTTTATTGTTGTTGGTGTTCAGTCACTCTTATGTCCAAATGTTTGTGACCCCATGGACTACAGCACCGAGGCTTCCCTGTCCTTCACCATCCCTGGAGCTTGCTCAAGTTCATTTCCATTGAATCAGTGAAACCATCCAACTATCTTGTCCTCTGTCATCCCCTCTTCCTCCTGCCTTCAGTCTTTCCCTACATCAGGGTCTTTTCTTAAAAAAAAAATTAATTAATTGATTTTAATTGGAGGCTAATTATTTACAATATCATAGTAGTCTGCCTATGGACTTCTAGGTTGCTTCCATATCCTAGCTACTGTAAACAATGCTGAGATGAACATTGGAGCACACCTGTCTCTTCCAATTCTGATTTCCTTGGTGTGTATGCCCAGCAGTGGGATTGCTGACTCGTATGGCAGTTCTGTTTCCAGTTTTTTAAAGTATATTCACGGAGGAGCTAAGATGGCGGAGGAATAGGACGGGGAGAACACTTTCTCCCCCACAAATTCATCAAAAGAACATTTAAACTCTGAGTAAATTCCACAAAACAACTTCTGAATGCCAGCAGAGGACATCAGTCACCCAGAAAAGCAACCCATTGTCTTCGAAAGGAGGTAGGAAAAAATATAAAAGACAAAAAAGAGACAAAAGACGGAGGGACGGAGCTCCATCCTGGGAAGGGAATCTTAAAAAGAGAGAAGTTTCCAAACACCAGGAAACCTTCTCACTGCGGAATCTGTGCCGAGCCTTGGAAGCACAGAGGGCAACATAACAGGGAGGAAAAATAAATAAACAATTAAAACCCTCAGATTACAAGCCCTACGGTAACTCCCCCAGCGGAGAAGCAGTGCAGATGCCTGCACACGCCACTAGCAAGCGGGGCTGGGCAGGGAGGTGCGGCGCGGGCTGCATCGCTTAGAGTAAGGATCTGGCCTGAATATCCCGAGCGCTATCTGAGTGAAATAATTTGGGCTAGCAAACCAGACTGTGGGATATCTACCACGCGAAAAGCCAGCCCTAACCTAGGACACCGCCAGGCCCGTGCATGGAACAAAGGACTGAACAGAGACAGCCGGCTGCCGACGGTCCCCTCCAGTGACCTGCAGCCAGAGCTGGAAGGGGGCAATCGCAGCCCCAGAGAGACATTATCTACAAAACTGTAAGCAGGCTTCTTTGCTAACTAAAACTTCTTGGGGGTCTGGATGGTCAAAATTCGCCTGAGAAGGTGCGCCAGTTGTACACCTAGATAACTGAGTGGCGGGGAGGTGATAAATCGCAGCAACCACGCTTGCCAAACACATCATCACCTGAGCTGCTCGGACCTGGGAAGGGCACAAAACCCAGGCCCAACCGAGTCTGCGCCTCTGAGGACTACCCGAGTGCCTGAACCTGAGAGGCTTAGACCTGGGAGGTGCAAGCAGCCCAGGGCCCGCCATGGATGGTTCCTGGCGGAGCAACCTAGAGCCTGAGCAGTGTGGGCAGGGAGGCTACACACGCCGTGAGCAGGGGCAGGCCCAGTGTGGCTGAGGCACTGTGAGCACACGCCAGTGTTATTTGTTTGCAGCGTCCCTCCCTCCCCACAGCACGACTGAACAAGTGAGCCTAAAAAAAAAAAAAAAGTGTCCACCATCGTTCCCTTTGTGTCAGGATGGAAATCAGACACTGAAGAGACCAGCAAACAGAAGAAGCTATAACAGAGGGAACCGCCTTGGAAGCTACAGGCAATAGATTAAAACCCTGTGGTTAGTACGAACTACATTGGAAGGGGCCTATGGAACTAGCCGAAAATGAACTGACCCCACAATACCCACAACAAAACCACAGAAAGTCCTAGATATATTTTTACTACTTTTATGATCATTCTTTCTTTTTTATTTTAATTTTAAGTCGTCTATTACTCCTTTAATTTTCACTTTTATAACCTACTATTACTTTGCAAAAAAAAAAAGACCCTATTTTTGTTTTAAAAAGCAAACTTCATATATACATTTTTTATAATTTTTGTGACCTGTTTTTTTTTTCTTCTTCTTTTCTTTAACATTGTATTTTTGGAATTCCAAACTCTACCCTAGATTTTTAATTTTAGCTTTTTGGTATTTGTTATCAATTTTGTAACTATATATATATTTATAATTTTTGTGACTTTTTTTACCCTCTCTTTCTTTCTCTTCTTCTTTTATATAACATTGTATATCTGAAATTCCAAACTCTACTCTGGATTTTTAATTTATGCTTTTTGATATTTGTTATCAATTTTGTACCTATATTTTCTTTATAATTTTTGCGACTTTGTTTTTGTTTGTTTGTTTTTCTCTCTTTCTTTTTCTTCTTCTTTTCTTTAACATTGTATTTTTGAAATTCCAAACTCTACTCTAGATTTTTAACTTTTGCTTTTTGGTATTTGTTATCAATTATGTACCTATATTTTCTTTATAATTTTTGTGACTTTTTTTTTTCTTTTTCTCTCTTTCTTTTCCTCCTTCTTTTCTATAACATTGTATTTTTGAAATTCCAAACTCTACTCTAGATTTTTAATTTTTGCTTTTATGTATTTGTTACCAATTTTGTACCTTTAAGAACCCAATCTTCAGTACCCATTTTTTACTAGGGAGCAGGATTACTGGCTTGACTGCTGTCTCCCACTTTGGACTCTCCTTTTTCTCCACCAGGTCGCCTGTGTCTCCTCCCTAACCCCTCTCTACTCTACCCAACTCTGAATTTCTGTGTGTTCCAGACGGTGGAGAACACTTAGGGAACTGATTACTGGCTGGATCCGTCTCCCTCCTTTTCATTCCCCCCTTTTATCCTCCTGGCCACCTCTGTCTCCTTCCTCCTTCTTCTCTCTTCTGTATAACTCCGTGAACATCTCTGAGCAGTCCAGTTGTGGAGTGCACATAAGGAAGTGAATACTGGCTAGCCCGCTCTCTCCTCTATTGATTCCACCTCATCTCATTCGGGTCACCTCTAACTCCTTCCTCCCTCTTCTCTTCTCCATGTAACGCTGTGAACCTCTCTGGGTGACCCTCACAGTGGAGAAACTTTTCATCTTTAACCTAGGTGTTTTATCAGTGGTGCTGTATAGAAGGAGAAGTTTTGAAACTACTGTAAAAATAAGACCGATAACTGGAAGCAGGAGGCTTAAGTCCAAACCCTGACTCCAGGGAACTCCTGACTCCAAGGAACATTAATTGACAGGAGCTCATCAAACGTCTCCATACCTACACTGAAACCAAGCACCACACAAGGGCCAACAAGTTCCAGGGCAAGACATACCAAGCAAATTCTCCAGCAACACAGGAACATAGCCCTGAGCTCCAAGATACAGGCTGCCCAGTCACCCCAAAACCATAGACATCTCATAACTCATTACTGGACACTTCATTGCACTCCAGAGAGAAGAAATGCAGCTCCACCCACCAGAACACCGACACAGCTTCCCTAACCAAGAAACCTTGACAAGCCACTTGTACAAACCCACACACAGTGAGGAAACACCACAATAAAGTCCACAAACTGCCAGAATACAGAAAGGATACCCCAAACTCAGCAATTTAAACAAGATGAAGAGACAGAGGAATACCCAGCAGGTAAAGGAACAGGATAAATGTCCACCAAACCAAACAAAAGAGGAAGAGATAGGGAATCTCCCTGATAAAGAATTCTGAATAATGATAGTGAAATTGATCCAAAATCTTGAAATCAAAATGGAATCACAGATAAATAGCCTGGAGACAAGGATTGAGAAGATGCAAGAAAGGTTTAACAAGGACCTAGAAGAAATAAAAAAGAGTCAATATATAATGAATAATGCAATAAATGAGATCAGAAACACTCTGGAGGCAACAAATAGTAGAATAACAGAGGCAGAAGATAGGATTAGTGAATTAGAAGATAGAATGGTAGAAATAAATGAATCAGAGAGGAAAAAATAAAAATGAATTAAAAGAAATAAGGACAATCTCAGAGACCTCCAGGACAATATTAAACGCTACAACATTCGAATCATAGGGGTCCCAGAAGAAGACAAAAAGAAAGAGCATGAGAAAATACTTGAGGAGATAATAGTTGAAAACTTCCCTAAAATGGGGAAGGAAATAATCACTCAAGTCCAAGAAACCCAGAGAGTCCCAAACAGGATAAACCCAAGGCAAAACACCCCCAAGACACATATTAATCAAATTAACAAAGACCAAACACAAAAAACAAATATTAAAAGCAGCAAGGGAAAAACAACAAATAACACACAAGGGAATTCCCATAAGGATAACAGCTGATCTTTCAATAGAAACTCTTCAAGCCAGGAGGGAATGGCAAGACATACTTAAAGTGATGAAAGAAAATAACCTACAGCCCAGATTATTGTACCCAGCAAGGATCTCATTCAAATATGATAGAGAAATCAAAAGCTTTTCAGACAAGCAAAAGCTGAGAGAATTCAGCACCACCAAACCAGTTTTTCATCAAATGCTAAAGGATATTCTCTAGACAGGAAATGCAAAAGTGGTGTATAAATTCGAACCCAAAACAATAAAGTAAATGGCAATGGGATCATACTTATCAATAATTACCTTAAACGTAAATGGGTTGAATGCCGCAACCAAAAGACAAAGACTGGCTGAATGGATACAAAAACAAGACCCCTACATATGCTGCCTACAAGAGACCCACCTCAAAATGGGGGACACATACAGACTGAAAGTGAAGGGCTGGAAAAAGATTTTCCATGCAAATAGGGACCAAAAGAAAGCAGGAGTAGCAATACTCAGATCAAATAAAATAGACTTTAAAACAAAGGCTGTGAAAAGAGACAAAGATGGTCACTACATAATGATCAAAGGATCAATCCAAGAAGAACATATAACAATTATAAATATATATGCACCCAACATGGGAGCACTGCAATGTGTAAGGCAAATGCTATCAAGTACGAAAGGAGAAATTAACAATAAAACAATAATAGTGGGAGACCTTAATACCCCACTCACACCTATGGATAGATCAACTAAACAGAAAATTAACAAGGAAACACAAACTTTAAATGATACAATAGAACAGTTAGACCTAATTGATACCTATAGGACATTTCATCCCAAAACAATGAATTTCACCTTTTTCTCAAGCACACATGGAACCTTCTCCAGGATAGATCACATCCTGGGCCATAAATTTAGCCTTGGTAAATTCAAAAAAATTGAAATCATTCCAAGCATCTTTTCTGACCACAATGCAGTAAGATTAGATCTCAATTACAGGAGGAAAACTATTAAAAATTCCAACATATGGAAGCTGAACAACACGCTGCTGAATAACAAACAAATCACAGAAGAAATCAAAAAAGAAATCAAAATTTGCATAGAAACGATGAAAATGAAAACACAATAACCCCAAACCTGTGGGACACTGTAAAAGCAGTCCTAAGGGGAAAGTTCATAGCAATACAGGCATACCTCAAGAAACAAGAAAAAAGTCAAATAAATAACCTAACTCTACACCTAAAGCAACTAGAAAAGGAAGAAATGAAGAACTCCAGGGTTAGTAGAAGGAAAGAAATCTTAAAAATTAGGGCAGAAATAAATGCAAAAGAAACAAAAGAGACCATAGCAAAAGTCAACAAAGCCAAAAGCTGATTCTTTGAAAGGATAAATAAAATTGACAAACCATTAGCCAGACTCATCAAGAAACAAAGGGAGAAAAATCAAATCAATAAAAATAGAAATGAAAATGGAGAGATCACAAGAGAAAACACAGAAATACAAAGGATAATAAGAGACTATTATCAGCAATTATGTGCCAATAAAATGGACAACGTGGAAGAAATGGACAAATTCTTAGAAAAGTACAACTGTCCAAAACTGGACCAGGAAGAAATAGAAAATCTTAACAGACCCATCACAAGCACAGAAATTGAAACTATAATGAAAAATCTTTCAGCAAACAAAAGCCCAGGTCCAGACGGCTTCACAGCTGAATTCTACCAAAAATTTAGAGAAGAGCTAGCACCTATCCTACTCAAACTCTTCCAGAAAATTGCAGAGGAAGGTAAACTTCCAAACTCGTTCTATGAGGCCACCATCACCCTAATACCAAAACCTGACAAAGATGCCACAAAAAAAGAAAACTACAGGTCAATATCACTGGTGAACATAGATGCAAGAATCCTTAACAAAATTCTAGCAATCAAAATCCAACAACATATTACAAAGATCATACACCATGACCAAGTGGGCTTTATCCTAGGGATGCAAGGATTCTTCAATATCCACAAATCAATCAATGTATTACACCACATTAACAAATTGAAAAAGAAAAACCATATGATTATCTCAATAGATGCAGAGAAAGCCTTTGACAAAATTCAACATCCATTTATGATAAAAACTCTCCAGAAAGCAGGAAGAGAAGGAACATACCTCAACATAATAAAAGCTATATATGACAAACCCACAGCAAATATTATCCTCAATGGTGAAAAATTGAAAGTATTTCCTCTAAAGTCAGGAACAAGACAAGGGTGCCCACTTTCACCATTACTATTCAACATAGTTTTGGAAGTTTTGGCCACAGCAATCAGAGCAGAAAAAGAAATAAAAGGAATCCAGATTGGAGAAGAAGTGAAACTCTCACTGTTTGCAGATGACATGATCCTCTACATAGAAAACTCTAAAGACTCCACCAGAAAATTACTAGAACTAATCAATGATTATAGTAAAGTTGCAGGATATAAAATCAACACACAGAAATCCCTTACATTCCCACACACTAATAATGAGAAAACAGAAAGAGAAATTAAGGAAACAATTCCATTCACCATTGCAACGGAAAGAATAAAATACTTACGAATATATCTACCTAAAGAAACTAAAGACCTATATATAGAAAACTATAAAACACTGGTGAAAGAAATCAAAGAGGACACTAATAGATGGAGAAATATACCATGTTCATGGATTGGAAGAATCAATATAGTGAAAATGAGGATACTATCCAAAGCAATGTATAGATTCAATGCAATCCCTATCAAACTACCAACAGTATTCTTCACAGAGCTAGAACAAATAATTTCACAATTTGTATGGAAATACAAAAAACCTCGAATAGCCAAAGCTATCTTGAGAAAGAAGAATGGAACTGGAGGAATCAACCTGCCTGACTTCAGGCTCTACTACAAAGCCACAGTCATCAAGACAGTATGGTACTGGCACAAAGACAGAAATAGAGATCAATGGAACAAAATAGAAAGCCCAAAAATAAATCCACACACGTATGGACACCTTATCTTTGACAAAGGAGGCAATAATATACAATGGATTAAAGACAATCTCTTTAACAAGTGGTGCTGGGAAATCTGGTCAACCACTTGTAAAAGAATGAAACTAGAGGACTTTCTAACACCATACACAAAAATAAACTCAAAATGGATTAAAGATCTAAATGTAAGACCAGAAACTATAAAACTCCCAGAGGAGAACATAGGCAAAACACTCTCTGACATACATCACAGCAGGATCCTCTATGATCCACCTCCCAGAATATTGGGAATAAAAGCAAAAATAAACAAATGGGACCTAATTAAACTTAAAAGCTTCTGCACAACAAAGGAAACTATAAGCAAGGTGAAAAGACAGCCTTCAGAATGGGAGAAAATAATAGCAAATGAAGCAACTGACAAACAACTAATCTCAAAAATATACAAGCAACTCCTACAGCTCAATTCCAGAAAAATAAATGACCCAATCAAAAAATGGGCCAAAGAACTAAATAGACATTTCTCCAAAGAAGATACAGATGGCTAACAAACACATGCAAAGATGCTCAACATCACTCATTATCAGAGAAATGCAAATCAAAACCACTATGAGGTACCATTTCACACCAGTCAGAATGGCTGGGATCCAAAAGCCTACAAGCAATAAATGCTGGAGAGGGTGTGGAGAAAAGGGAACCCTCTTACGCTGTTGGTGGGAATGCAAACTACTACAGCCACTATGGAGAACAGTGTGGAGATTCCTTAAAAAACTGGAAATAGAACTGCCATACGACTCAGCAATCCCACTGCTGGGCATACACACCAAGGAAACCAGAATTGAAAGAGACACGTGTACCCCAGTGTTCATAGCAGCATTTATAATATCCAGGACATGGAAGCAACCTAGATGTCCATTAGCAGATGAATGGATAATAAGGCTGTGGTACATACACACAATGGAGTATTACTCAGCCATTAAAAATACATTTGAATCAGTTCTAATGATGTGGATGAAACTGGAGCCTATTATACAGAGTGAAGTAAGCCAGAAAGAAAAACACCAATACAGTATACTAACGCATATACATGGAATTTAGAAAGATGGTAACAATAACCCTGTATATGAGACAGCAAAAGAAACACTGATGTATAGAACAGTCTTTTGGACTCTGTGGGAGAGGGAGAGGGTGCGATGATTTGGGAGAATGACATTGAAATATATAAAATATCATATATGAAACGAGTTGCTAGTCCAGGTTCAATGCACGATACTGGATGCTTGGGACTGGTGCACTGGGACGACCCAGAGTGATGGTATGGGGAGGGAGGAGGGAGGAGTGTTCAGGGTGGGTAACACATGTAAACCTGTGGCAGATTCATTTTTATATATGGCAAAACCAATACAATATTGTAAAATTAAAAAATAAAATTAAGTTAAAAAAAAGATTAAATTGAGCATTTGGATGGGAAAAAAAAAAAACACAGAGCTGAAAAAAATAAATAAATAAAGTATATTCACACTGTTCTCCATAGTGGCTGTACTAGTTTGCATTCCCACCAACAGTGTAAGAGGGTCCCCTTTTCTCCACACGCTCTCCAGCATTTATTGTTTGTAAACTTTTTGATAGCAGCCATTCTTACCAGCTTGAGGTGGTACCTCATTGTGGTCAAGATTGCCAGGAGAAATATCAATAACCTCAGATATGCAGATGACACCACCCTTATGGCAGAAAGTGAAGAGGAACTAAAAAGCCTCTTGATCAAAGTGAAAGTGGAGAGTGAAAAAGTTGGCTGAAAGCTCAACATTCAGAAAACGAAGATCATGGCATCTGGTCCCATCACTTCATGGCAAATAGATGGGGAAACAGTGGAAACAGTTGCAGACTTTATTTTTTTGGGCTCCAAAATCACTGCAGATGGTGACTGCAGCCATGAAATTAAAAGACGCTTACTCCTTGGAAGGAAAGTTATGACCAACCTAGATAGCACATTCAAAAGCAGAGACATTACTTTGCTAACAAAGGTTCGTCTGGTAAAGGCTATGGTTTTTCCTGTGGTTATGTATGGATGTGAGAGTTGGACTGTGAAGAAGGCTGAGCACTGAAGAATTGATCCTTTTGAAGTGTGGTGTTGGAGAAGACTCTTGAGAGTCCCTTGGACTGCAAGGAGATCCAACCAGTCCATTCTGAAGGAGATCAGCCCTGGGATTTCTTTGGAAGGAATGATGCTAAAGCTGAAACTCCAGTACTTTGGCCACCTCATGCGAAGATTTGACTCATTGGAAAAGACTCTGATGCTGGGAGGGATTGCGGGCAGGACAAGAAGGGGATGACAGAGGATGAGATGGCTGGATGGCATCACTGACTCAATGGACATGAGTCTCAGTGAACTCCGGAAGTTGGTGATGGACAGGGAGGCCTGGCGTGCTGCCATTCATGGGGTCGCAAAGAGTCAGACACGACTGAGCGACTGATCTGATAATAAGTGATACTGAACATCTTTTCATGTGTTTGTTAGCCATCTGTATGTCTTATTTTGAGAAACGTCTGTTTAGTTCTTTGGCCATTTTTTGATTGAGTCATTTATTTTTCTGGAATTGAGTTGCATGTGCTGTTTGTACATTTTTGAGATTGATTATTTTTCAGTTGCTTCATTTGCTATTGTTTTCCCCCATTCTTTAGGCTGTCTTTACACTTTGCTTATAGTTTCCTTCATTGTGCAGAAGCTTTTAAGCTTAGTTAGGTCCCATTTGTTAATTTTTGCTTTTAGTTCCATTGTTCTGGGAGGTGGGTTATAGAGGATCTTGCTGTGATTTATTTCAGAGGGTGTTTTGCCTATGTTTTCCTCTATGAGTTCTATAGTTTCTGGTCTTACATTTATATCTTTAATCCCTTTTGTTTTTATTTTTGTGTATCTTGTTAGAAAGTGTTCTAGTTTCATTCTTTTACAGGTGGCTCACCAGTTTTCCCAGCATGGCTTGTTAAAGAGATTGTCTTTTCTCCATTGTATATTCTTGCCTCCTTTGTCAAAGATAAGCTGTCCATAGGTGTGTGGATTTATCTCTGGGCTTTCTATTTTGTTCCATTGATCTATATTTCTTTCTTTGTGCCAGTACCATTCTCTTTTGATGACTGTAGCTTTGTAGTATATTCTGAAGTCAGGCAGGTTGATTCCTCCAATTCCATTTTTCTTTCTTAAGATTGCTTTGGCTAGTTCTAGGTCTAGCTGGTCTATTGTATCATTTAAAGTTTGTGTTTCCTTGCTAATAATCTGTTTAGTTGACCTATCCATAGGTGTGAATGGGGTATTAAAGTCTCCCACCATTATTGTGTTACTGTTCATTTCCTCTTTCATACTTGTTAGCATTTGCCCTACGTATTGAGGTGCTCCTATGTTGGGTGTATCTATATTTATAATTGTTATATCTTCTTCTTGGACTGATCCTTTGATCATTATGTACTGTCCTTCTTTGTTTCCTTTCATGGCCTTTATTTCAAAGTCTATTTTATCTGATATCAGTATTGCTTCTCCTGCTTTCTTTTGGTCTCCATTTGCATGAAATATCTTTTTCTAGCCATCAGTGTCTTTTCTAATGAGTCAACTCTTTGTATCAGGGGACCAAAGTATTGTAGCTTCAGTTTCAGCATCGGTCCTTCTAATGAATATTCAGGACTGATTTCCTTTAGGATGGACTGGTTTGATCTTTTCCTGGCCAAGGGACTCTCAAGAGTCTCGAATACCACAGTTCAAAAGCATTACTAGCATTACTTGATTCAGTTCAGTTCAGTTTAATTGCTCAGTCGTGTCCGACTCTTTGGGATCCCATGAACCACAGTACGCCAGGCCTCCCTGTCCATCACAAACTCCTGGAGGCCACACAAACACATGTCCATTGAGTCGGTGATGCCATCCAGCCATCTCATCCTCTATTGTCCCATTCTCCTCCTGCCCTCAATCTTTCCTAGCATCAGGGTCTTTTCAAATGAGTCAGCTCTTTGCTTCAGGTGGCCAAAGTATTGGAGTTTCATCTTCAGCATCAGTCCTTCCAATGAACACCCAGGATTGATCTCCTTTAGGATGGACTGGTTGGATCTCCTTGCATTCCAAGGGACTCTCAAGAGTTTTCTGCAACACCAAAGTTCAAAAGCATCAATTCTTCGGTGCTCAACTTCCTTGTAGTCCAACTCTCACATCCACACATGACCACTGGAAAAACCATAGCTTTGACTAGACGGACCTTTGTCCTTAGATGGACCTTTGTTGACAAAGTAACATCTCTGCTTTTTAATATGCTTTCTAGGTTGGTCATAACTTTACTTCCAAGGAATAAGTGTCTTTTAATTTCATGGCTGGAATCACCATATGCAGTGATTTTGGAGCCCAGAAAAAATAAAGTCAGCCACTGTTTCAACTATTTTCCCATGTATTTGCCATGAAGTGATGGGACAGGTTGGTATGATCTTAGTTTTCTGAATATTGAACTTTAAGCCAACTTTTTCACTCTTCTCTTTCACTTTCATCAAGAGGCTCTTTAGTTCTTCTTCACTTTCTGCCATAAGGGTGGTGTCATCTGCATATCTGAAGTTATTGGTATTTCTCCCAGCAATCTTGATTCCAGCTTGTGCTTCCAGCCCAGCATTTCTCATGATTGCACTCTTTATATAAGTTAAATAAGCAGGGTGACAATATACAGCCTTGACATACTCCTTTTCCTATTTGGAACCAGTCTATTGTTCCGTGTCCAGTTCTAACTGTTTGCTTCCTGACCTGCATATAGTTTTCTCAAGAGGCAGGTCAGGTGGTCTGGTATTCCCATCTCTTTCAGAATTTACTTGATTACTTTTTCTTTATTAAGGCTACATAAAATTCTAGGCATTTACTAGAGGCAATTTGAAGACTATTTTATTATATGTATCTATGTTTACTTGTTTCTTATTAAAAAGCACATGAAAGTTGTACTTTCTTTATCATAGTCTATTTTACCATGTGCCAGGAGCCATGTATCCCTTCAGTTCTACCAAAGACAAAGTGAAAGTGAAAATTAAGTCATTTAGTCGTGTCCAACTGTTTGCCCCCTATGGACTGTAGCCTACCAGGCTCTCCATCCATGGGATTTTCCAGGCATGAGTACCAGAGTGGGTTGCTGTTTCCTTCTCCAGGGGGTCTTTCCAACCCAGGGATCGAACCCAGGTCTCCTGCTTTACTGTCTAAGTTGCCAGGGAAACCCAAAGCCAAAGTACTATAAGTCTATTGATGTATCAAAATTACTCATAATTCTAGTAAGTTCCCCAACACATCCACCAATTTTCAATATCTTATCTATTTTTCTATTTTTAAATAAAATATTGAGTATTTTTCAACCCAAATGAAGCACTTATGTATGCACTGTGAATAAAGAAAATAATGACATACTGGGGACTATGGAAACTTGCAATATATGTATACAGTTGTAGAAATTAGGATGTGATGTTAACATTCCAATTAAAGGCAGAAACTCCATCAACAGAGGAGCCTGGTGGGTCCATGGGGTTGCAAAGAATCGAACATGACTGAACAGTTTAACTTTTCACTGTGCTACCAGCTGATGCCCTTGAACCTCCTTCGGTGTCTTCCTCAATCACAGAAAATTAAGTTGCTCCAGGTCATGCACTTCCATGAGAAGCTCCATTTTGTAAATTAATGAGATAGGATACATACTTTGCCATTTTGGTCTTATATAAAACACTCCCATAGACAATGCACTCTAATTTTCCTGAGGTTTTGTTAGGACTATATCTCAATGTGACTTCTTTCTTAGACTTATACCTCTTTCTGATATCTCTCTTCAGATGTGGGCATCCCTAATATGCCTCATGTATCACAAACTTGGCTTCTGCTTCTGGAGAGTACAATCTATGACAAATATCAAGTAGGAAAATTCCAGAGACAGTGATTATAGTCCTAATTCATATTTTACATCAAATATTAACAATCTTAGGAAACTCAAGTTGGTCATAAAATTTTCACTACAAGTTAAACATGTAGAAATCATGTAGAACCATTGGCTTTATCGAATTAATTTGAAAGTCCAAAGTCTCCTTAAACCAGAGAATTTATCTGTGGTTCTTTATTCATAATATTAAATCATTCATTTATTTAAAAACACGTCACTCACTATAATATGCTAGCTGTCACATTAAGTGTAGGGCTTATATACATGAATGTTTTCATGAAGACATTTAATTTTCTGCTGATGGTTGGAGTTGTGTTCCCTCCTTCTATTGTGCCTGAAGTCAAACTGTGGTAAGGGTAATGGCAGTAATGGCGACCTCCTTCAAAGGGCTTATGTCAGCATTGTTATATGCAATGACCCTAACTATGGACCCATGCCTCAACTCGAGACTCCTGGACACTCACAGGCAAGTCTGTCTCAGTTTTCTTGGGGTCACTGTTCCTTTCTCCTGGGTCCTGGTGTACACAAGGTTTTGGTTGTGCCCTCAAGAGTTTTTTTCCCCAGCCCTGTGGAAGTTCTGTAATCAAATCCCCCTGCCCTACAAAGTCAAATTCCCTGGAGTTCTCAGTCCCTTTGGTGAATCTCCTGGTTGGGAAATTTGTTGTGGGCTCTAGAAACTTTGGAGAAGGCAATGGCACCCCACTCCAGTACCCTTGCCTGGAAAATCCCATGGCGGAGGAGCCTGGTGGGCTACAGTCCATGGGGTCGTGAAGGAAATGGCAATCCACTCCAGTGTTCTTGCCTGGAGAATCCCAGGGATGGGGGAGCCTGGTGGGCTGCCATCTATGGGGTCGCACAGAGTCGGACACGACTTGAGCAGCAGTAGCAGCTAGAACCTTTGCAACATGTGAGAACTTCTTTTGTATAATTGTTCTCCAGTTTGTGGGTCATCTGTTCAGCGGCTCTATGGGGGTGCTGCTAATAATGCCACAATTACCCTCATTTCTCATGCTCAAAGTGATGCTCAAAATTCTCCAAGCTAGACTTCAACAGTATGTGAACTGATAACTTCCAGATATCATGCTGTATTTGGAAAAGGCAGAGAAATCAGAAATCAAATTGCCAACATCTGTTGAATCATCAAAAAAGCAAGAGAGTTTCAGAAAAAAATCTACTTCTGCTTCAATGACTACGCCAAAGCCTTTGACTCTGTGGATCACAACAAACTGTGGAAAATTCTTCAGGAGATGGGATTACCAAACCACCTTACCTGTGTCCTGAGAAATCTATATTCAGGCCAAGATGAAACAGTTAGAACCAGACATGGTTCCAAATTGGGAAAGGAGTATTTTAAGGCAGTATAATGTCACCCTGGTTATTTAACTTATATACAGAATACACCATGCAAAATGCCGGGTTGGATGAATCACAAACTGGAATCAAGATTGCTAGTTAGAAATATCAATAACCTTAGATATGCAGATGACACAACCTTTATGGCAAAAAGCAAAGAGAAACCAAAAGAACCTCTTGATGAAAGTTAAAGAGGAGAGTGACAAAGCTTTCTTAAAGCTCAATATTACAAAAAAAACAAAACAAAACAAAACAAAACAAAACAACCTAAGATCATGGCATCTGGTCCAAACACTTCATGGCAAATAGATGGGGAAACAATGAGAAACTTTATTTTCTTGGGCTGCAAAATCACTGCAGATGGTGCCTACAGCCATGAAATTAAAGTCATTTGCTCCTTGGAAGAAAAACCATGACAAACCTAGACAGCATATTAGAAAGCAAAGACAATACTTTGTCAAAAAGGTCCACATAGTCAAAACTATGGTTTTTCTTGTAGTCATGTATAGATGTGAGAGTTGGACCATAAAAAAGACTGAGCACCAAAGAATTGATATTTTTGAACTGTGGTGTTAGAGAAGACTCTTGAGAGTCCCTTGGAACTCAAAGAAATCAAACCAGTCAATCCTAAAGGAAATCAATCCTGAATATTCATTGGAAGGACTGATGCTGAAGCTCCAATACTTTGGACACCTGATGAGAAGAGCTGACTCATTAGAAAAGACCCTGATAGTGGGAAAGATTGAAGGCAGGGGGAGAAAGGGACTATAGAGGATGAGTTGGTTGGATGGCATCACCGATTCAATGGACATGAGTTTGAGCAAGCTTCAGGAGATGGTGAAGGACAAGAATGCCTGGCATGCTGCAGTCCATGAGGTCATGAAGAGTCGAACATGACTGAGCGACTAAACAAAGCATTTAACAGTAAGAGAGATTTCAAACTAATTTACCAATGTAAATTAGTTTTATAATAGTTAATGTAACAAATTACAACAAACTTAGTGGCTTAAAATAGCAGTATGTCTTTCAGTTCTGGAGGTAAAAACTCAAAAGTCAGTGACAATGGTCTAAAATTAAGGATTTTGAAAGAGCTTTTTTTTTTTTTTTTCCTGAGATCGCCAAGGGAAGAATCTATCTCTTTGTCTTTTCTTTTGTCTTTGGTTTATGTCCCCTTCCTCACTTTCCTTTAGTGTCCTTTTTTTCTTATCACATCTCCTACTATTTTGATACTCTTAGTTTTTGCTCAGCAGATCTCTTGTGGTTATGTTGGGCCTATCTTGGTAAACAGGATAATCTCCTCATCTCAAATTCCTTAATTTAATCATATTGTCAATGTCCTTTTTCCAGATAAGGTAAAATTGTAGGCTTTGGGTGTTAAGGCACTGACATCTTAGAGGTCATTAGTCGACTAACACAGCATATAATTATGTAGGTAGAGGCATCAGTAGGTACTAAATTAGGATATTATATTTTTATAGAGAGTATACCAAGGTACTGAGGAGGCTGCTAGATTGCAGGTCAATAAAAGACATCAGGAAAACATAACTTTAAGTAGAGTTTTGAAAGATGACTAAAAGTTGGCTGGAGAAGGGTGGAGCAATGGTGATTTGACACTTTATATGACAGAGTAGCACATACCAAGACATGGAAGCTACAGGAAGTATAGGTTTTCTGGAGTTCCAGATATTTAAAATTTTTGGATACAAGGCACAAGTCTGTCTAGTCAAGGCTTTGGTTTTTCCAGTGGTCATGTATGGATTTGAGAGTTGGACTGTGAAGAAAAATGAGCGCCAAAGAATTGATGCTTTTGAACTGTGGTGTTGGAGAAGACTCTTGAGAGTCCCTTGGACTGCAGAGATCCAACCAGTCCATTCTAAAGGAGATCAGTCCTGGGTGTTCATTGGAAGGACTGATGCTAAAACTGAAACTCCAATACTTTGGCCACCTCATGTGAAGAGTTGACTCATTTGAAAAGACCCTGATGCTGTGAGGGATTGGGGGCAGGAGGATACGGGGACGACAGAGGATGAGATGGCTGGATGGCATCACCGACTCAATGGACATGAGTTTGGATAAAATCCAGGAGTTGGTGATGGACAGGGAGGCCTGGCATGCTGCGATTCATGCGGTCGCAAAGAGCGGACACAACTGAGTGACTGAACTGAACTGAACTAAACTGATAACAGATTTTCAAAAATACAGATGCAATGTGATTTTATAAATTTAGTTTATAGGATGCTAAGAAAATAGTGAGTGGTGAGCCTGAAAGACAAAGCATGTGACAATCACTGCAGGCTGTAACTACTATAAAAACGAGTTTGTAAGCCATAATGAAAGTCACAGGAAATATTTGAAACCCTATAAGAAGATATTTCACATAGTCTGATTTCAGTTTTAGAAACATGAAGTCTGATTTTAGTTTTAGAAAGTTCATGTTGATTTTGTGGGGAGGAGGCAACGGAAACAGGCGTTTTCCATAATTGAATTGGCCAGTGTTGAAGGCCTGAATGAATGAAGTAGTGGCAACTAATTGATAATTTGGTGTAGAAATTGCCAATTTTGGTAAATGATTGATTTCATACAGTGAAATATAAGAGAGGGAACAGTTCGTAGGATAACTCCCTGTTTTTGGCAATTAGAAGAAATTTTGAATTATTTCCTGAGTGAAGAAATGAGCAGTCTTTTTATAGGGGATAAATGAGACAGGTGATCAATGAAGATTGATTGTATTCATCATATTTAGTTTTTCAATTGTATATGAAATATATAAGCATAAATATCCATCAGCATTTGTCTATAAGAATCTGAAGCCCAGAAATGTGTTTTTATTTATTTATTTTCTTCTTTTTAAAAAATGAATTAACTTATTTTAATTGGAGATAATTACTTAAAATATTGTGATGGTTTTTAGGAATGGGTTTTTAGATGGATACACAATTCAGTATTTATTCATTAATAGTTGAAATCTTAAGCAAAGATGAGACAGTATGGAAGAAGGCCATGAACCTTTCAGTTTGTTTATTTTGATTGCTTTTAGTTAAGCTTTCTTTGTTTTGGAATGCTCTTCAATTTGTGTGTTATTATGTGATATCCTGCTTTTCATCATAGTAGTGAAAGTAAGACTAACTTTGATTTTTCTGCCCCTGATGACCAAAGATTTGGGCATGTGATGTGGGTTCAGGGAGATAGTGGCTCCCACAAAAAAACTTTGAATATGGAATTGGAGGCATGAATGGTTAGGGTTTGTTTATGGCAAATGAAAGGGTCTTCCTAAATTTGGCACCAAGGCCCGGTACGAGACTTCCACAGTGTTAAGGTCAAAGTCCTAACCTACTGTTTCTATTAAGCATAGTTAGTAATGCTTCCTGACTAGTTTATGCTTTTTTTGCCTGTTTTCAAAGCCCGGTCTTTTGGTTTGCCATCAGTTCTTGATTTCCTAACATTATTCCATAAAAACCTTTGCTTAGCTAGAGTTGACTGTCTTTATCATTATGGTTGATGCAGAAGATACGTACATTGAGAAAAGAAATGGGAGGAAAAATAGGAACATTTGATGGTTATTATCAGTCTAAATTTTTATGGTTCATGGTAAGAATTCTTCATTTTTAATGTAAAAGTTTTGTATTGCCGTACTCCCTTTAAACAATACAGCCCCAGAATTCAAGGGAAAAAACACTGATAGTTTTGAAAAATTTTAAGCTGATTTTATGAAAAAAATGTTACAATACTGATTCTGTTGTTTAGGAATGAATTAATCTCTTCATAAATTTGCTTTCATTACCCATGCATTGATTGACAGAAGTGTGTGTTTGACTCATTTTAATTAAACAAAAATAAAAGTCTATATGATTTTGTGCGTGTGTATACATATACAAATGCTAAACATATTAATATTTTTCCAATTCTGAAAGATCTTTCCACCCTACACATATGGATTAAAATGATTTTGATTTTTGTTTTCACTCAGAAAAGAATTAAGACACCATAAAATGGTGTCCTGATGGAATAAATAGAGCTTATACATCTGTTGCTATCTAGAATACATTTAAAATAGAAAATAATCTAGCTCATATATCATTAAATCTTTTCTTTCAATAGTACAGCGGTCACATTTCAATATTACAAAAGCCAAACCATAATTTTCGCATTAAAAAATGGAGACAAAATGCTCTTCTTGAGTAAATGTGAAGAATCTGAAATTGAAATACACCTTATTTTATTTACATGTAAGGGTGAAATTATAGTATGGATTTAAAATGTAGTAGATTTTGTTGATATTTTGCCCAAATAACCTTTCAGGTTATTTCCTACAAGTATATTATTATCCAGTTATTCATTTTTCCACCTATTATTCTAAAGTTTTATGTTGTTTCTTGCATGTAGCAGCCACTGTGTTAAGTATAGAAGGATGAGTAGTATACAGATTTTCCCTATTAATGGCTCACAGTTTGGGAAGATGATAGAAATGAGCTTAATTATAAATATAAAAGTAAAAAAAATGATGTACAGTCCGAAAATTAAGAAATTCTGAGCAGGAAATTCTAAGAGTTTAAATGGTAAAATGAATTTTATTAGGTAATAGAGTTCTATGAAGTTAATAATTTTGTCTGTTGAAGAAAGGAGCAGGCTATGAATTTCTCAATATTTTCCTACTTTTAAGTTCAAAATAATTTCCTTTTATTTGAATTAAAATATATTAGCCCAAAGGAAGCTTAACATGAGGGAGAACTCTTAAGAATTATAACTATTATTCAGTCATAAACTTAAATGACCTAAAAAAAGAAGTACAGAGAACATAAAAGACAGGTGACCTGGAAGGTAATAATACTTAGGGGAAATATTTCATCAGTTTGTAGGTGCCCTTGAATAATCATTCTTATGCTATTGCCATGAACAATAATATAAAAGCTCTATTTTTTATTTTTTTCTATCAAACTAGACTGATTTCCTTTATCTTACAGTTTCATTAATCTATAGTAGATACGTTTTTTAATTTATATTATAAAATGTCCTAGTTACGATAGTTTAGGGAATACATTCATCACTCACTTACATATACATATTTAAATGGAGCAGGCTATGCTTGCACATTTTCCCTGAGAGAAAAAGGGTGTTTTTGACATTTGTTAACTGAGTTATTTTAAATAAGAGAGTTTTAATAGTATTAGTTGCCTAGGTCAAGCATCAAAACATAGAGGCTTTAACAAGTAATACAAATATATCAAGGATTAAGGTTAACTAATCTTACTATCCTAGAAAGTTTAGTAGATTTTAAAGAGAAAAAGTTACTTTATAAAGAAAACCATGTATTTTCAGAATTTACTTAGAATGTCTGCATACAGTGTATATGGACAGAGAACTAAATAATCAGATTTCACAATATTTTTCCTTCTATTAGATTACACTTTATACTCGATTCTTGATTCTGTCCAGTAAAATTTAAATGTGAATAAGAACTTTAAAAGTAATTTTTGTTTAAATAATGAAGCAAAGTTGAAAAAATCTCTAAACTTTCAGATTCATGCATGTTATCAAGTGCTCCAGTTTCCATTTATTTTTATGTATAAATAGTTTGGCTATAAATCTAGAGGTGTGTTTTAGTTGAGTTTTCTAAGTTTTTTTTTTTTTTTTTTTTTCTTGCTGGACCAAAAATATTACCAAGCTTTGCCACAATATTTTAATTTTTCATTTTAATACAGAACCTATGAAAGTATTAAAGAGAAGAGATTCATATTTGGTAGGGTAATTGGAAGAAGTGGGAATTTTATTTAAAAAACTTCAAAATAACTGCAAAGAAAAAAGGCATAAAACAATCTAATCCTTAGAAGCTTGATTTAAATCTGTAATCTTATAATAACAGCTTTTGTGAAAATCAGAATATTGAACTATGTACATATCAGTTCAGTTCAGTCGCTCAGTCGTGTCCGACTCTTTGTGACCCCATGAATCGCAGCACGCCAGGCCTCCCTGTCCATTACCAACTCGCGGAGTTCACGCAGACTGACGTCCATCGAGTCAGTGATGCCATCCAGCCATCTCATCCTCTGTCGTCCCCTTCTCCTCCTGTCCCCAATCCCTCCCAGCATCAGAGTCTTTTCCAATGAGTCAAATCTTCGCATGAGGTGGCCAAAGTACTGGAGTTTCAGCTTTAGCATCATTCCCTCCAAAGAAATCCCAGGGCTGATCTCCTTCACAATGGACTGGTTGGATCTCCTTGCAGTCCAAGGGACTCTCAAGAGTCTTCTCCAACACCACACTTCAAAAGCATCAATTCTTCAGCACTCAGCCTTCTTCACAGTCCAACTCTCACGTCCATACATGACCACAGGAAAAACCATAGCCTTGACTAGATGGACCTTTGTTGGCCAAGTAATGTCTCTGCTTTTGAATATGCTATCTAGGTTGGTCATAACTTTCCTTCCAAGGAGTAAGCGTCTTTTAATTTCATGGCTGCAGTCACCATCTGCAGTGATTTTGGAGCCCCCCAAAATAAAGTCTGATACTGTTTCCACTGTTTCCCCTTCTATTTCCTATGAAGTCGTGGGACTGGATGCCATGATCTTTGTTTTCTGAATGTTGAGCTTTAAGCCAACCTTTTTACTCTTCTCTTTCACTTTCATCAAGAGGCTTTTTAGTTCCTCTTCACTTTCTGCTATAAGGGTGGTGTCATCTGCATATCTGAGGTTATTGATATTTCTCCTGGCAATCTTGATTCCAGCTTGTGTTTCTTCCAGTCCAGCATATATGGATATCCAATATTGACAAGCATAACTTATTACTGTAATGATATTTTTATCTTATCAGCTAACTAATCTTGATTATTTTTTATATCCCAGTCATCATGCTAAGCACTTAATTAGTATTCAGTTTAGTTCAGTCACTCAGTCGTGTCCAACTCTTTGTGACCCCATGAACCACAGCACTCCAGGCCTCCCTGTCTATCACCAACTCCTGGAGTTTACCCAAACTCATGTCCATTGAGTCAGTGATGTCATCTAGCTATCTCATCCTCTGTCATCCCCTTCTCTTGCCTTCAGTATTTCCCAACATCAGGGTCTTTTCAAATGAGTCAGCTCTTCCCATCAGGTGGCCAAAATATTGGAGTTTTGGCTTCAACATCAGTCCTTCCAATGAACACCCAGGACCAATTTCCCTTAGGATGGACTGGTTGGATCTCCTTGCAGTCCAAGTGACTCTCAAGAGTCTGCTCAAGAGTAATCAGTATTACTTCATAATAAATCATAATAAATGCATGAGATATTTATTATCTCACTTTTCATATGTAGAAATTAAAGCATCAGATCAGATCAGATCAGTCGCTCAGTCATGTCCGATTCTTTGTGACCCCATGAATCACAGCACGCCAGGCCTCCCTGTCCATCACCAACTCCCGAAGTTCACTCAGACTCACGTCCATCGAGTCAGTGATGCCATCCAGCCATCTCATTCTGTCGTCCCCTTCTCCTCCTGCCCCCAATCTGTCCCAGCATCAGAGTCTTTTCCAATGAGTCAACTCTTCACATGAGGTGGCCAAAGTACTGGAGTTTCAGCTTTAGCATCATTCGTTCCAAAGAAATCCCAGGGCTGATCTCCTTCAGAATGGACTGAAAGACATTATCTTAAATTACTTATCTATTGATTGTTAGCAGCAGGATTTGAACTCAAGCACCATGGGAACATCTGTTTCTATGAAGTTTAATATTTGGGGGAAAAATAATTATGGTTCTTCTACTCATATCAAAGGCATATTAGTTGATGATGCTGGCTGATTAAACAAAAAAGTTTATTGAAAGTATATTGTAGGGCATAACAATAGTTGGGAACATTCAGGAAAGTACTGCAGCATAAGTATTGACAAACATTCAAAACTACTGCAGAAGTGGCAGTGAGAACAGCCACATGGATTTATTTGCTGCCACTAGTGACTAGATGCTCATGTTTAGACCTCAGAGCTTGTCTTAGTCACACTGCCATGAAGTCCAGCATCAGTGCCCCTGTGCATAAGGGAGTGGAGCTTGATACCACTGATGAAATCAAAAGCCAAATATTTCTACTACTCTTCTTGCCACCAAATGGATATTTAAGAGAGAACGAGCTTCTTCATTCATTGTCTTTCAGATCATATGCTTAAATTATTTATATTAGCTGAGAGATGATCAGACTTTTCTGCTTCTCCTTTATGGAGGCAGAATTTATTAATCTTGCTATTTTCCCAAATATTAGAATATTGTAACAAGATATTAGACAAGTCATAAAGGTTGAACAATTCAATATTCATATTCAAGAACTCAGATAGTTGTTTGTTTTGTTTGTTTGTTTGTTTGTTTCGGGATAACTCTGCAACTGTTTAGATCCTATTTTTACTTTTGAATGTCTACAATTACTGCAGATTTTCCACTGACTGCTTTAATTTATCATCTATAGTCATATTTAGTACTTTCAGTTCAGTTAATGTGCTCAGTAGTATCTGACTCTTTGCAGTGCCATGGACTGAAGCACACCAGTCTTCCCTGTCCATCACCAAGGCCCAGAGCTTGCTCAGACTCGTCTATCAAGTTGGTGATGCCATCAAAACATCTTATCCTCTGTCATCCCCTACTTCTCCTGCCTTAAGTCTTTCCTAGTATCAGGGTCTTTTCCAATGAGTCAGCTCTTCACATCAGGTGGCCAAAATATTGGAGCTTTAGCTTCAGCATCAGTCCTTCCAGTGAACATTCAGGACTGACTTTCATAGGCCTGACTGGTTTGTTCTCCTTAAAGTCCAAGGGAATCTCAAGTGTCTTCTCCAACACCACAGTTCGAAAGCCTCAGTTCTTTGGCACTCAGCTTGCTTTATGGGCCAACTCTTACATCCATACAAGACTACTGGAAAAACCATAGCTTTGATTAGATGGACCTTTGTTGGCAAAGTGATATCTCTGTTTTTTAATGTGCTAAGTTTGTCATAGCTTTTTTTCCAAGGAGCAAGTGTCTTTTTTTTTTTCTTTTTAGTTAACTTGTTTATTTTAATTGGAGGTATTTACTTACAATATCATGGTGGTTTTTACCATACATTGATGTGAATCATCCACAGGTGTACATGTGTCCCCCATCCCAGACCTCCCTTTCTCCTCCCTCCCTATCACATCCTTCTGGATTGTCCCAGTGCACTGGCTTTGAATGCTGTTTCATACATTGAACTTGGACTGGTCATCTATTTCACATATGGTAATATACATGTTTTAATGCTATTCTCTCAAATCATCCCAACCTCACCTTTTCCCACAGAGTCCAAAAGTATGTTCTTTATATCTGTGTCTCTTTTGCTATCTCATGTGTAGGGTAATCATTATGATATTCCTAAATTCCATATATATGCATTAATATACTGTATTGGTATTTTTCATAGTGACTTACTTCACTCTGTACAATAGGCTACAGTTTCATCCACCTCAATAGAACTGATTCAAATGTGTTCTTTTTAATAGCTGAATAATATTCCATTGTGTATATGTACCACAGCCTTTCTTATCCATTCAACTGCCAATGGGCATCTAAGTTGCTTCCATGTCTTAGCTATTGTAAACAGTGCTGCGATGAATATTGGGGTACACGTGTCACTTGCAGTTCTGGTTTCCTCAGTGTGTGTGCCCAGCAGTGGGATTGCTGGGTCGTATGGTAGTTCTATTTCCAGTTTTTTTAAGGAATCTCCACACTGTTCTCCATAGTGGCTGTACTAGTTTGCATTTCAACCAACAGTGTAGTAGAGTTTCTTTTTTTTCTCATGCTCTCCAACATTTATTGTTTGTAGACTTTTTGATAGCAGCCATTCTTACTGGCATGAGATGGTACCTCATTGTGGTTTTGATTTGCATTTCTCTTATAATGAGTGATATTGAGCATATTTTCATGCATTTGTTAGCCATCTGTATCTCTTTGGAGAAATGTTTGTTTATTTTTTTGGCCCAGTTTTTGATTCAGTTCAGTCACTCAGTCGTGTCTGACTCTTCGTGACCCCATAAATTGTAGCATGCCAGGCTTCCCTGTCCATCACCAACTCATGGAGTTCACGCAGACTCACGTCCATTGAGTCAGTGATGCCATCCAGCCATCTTATCCTCTGTCACCCCCGTCTCCTCCTTCCCCCAATCCCTCCCAGCATCAGAGTCTTTTCCAATGAGTCAACTCTTCGAATGAGGTGGCCAAAGTACTGGAGTTTCAGCTTTAGCATCATTCCCTCCAAAGAAATCCTAGGGCTGATTTCCTTCAGAATGGACTGGTTGGATCTCCTTGCAGTCCAAGGGACTCTCAAGAGTCTTCTCCAACACCACACTTCAAAAGCATCAATTCTTCAGCGCGCAGCCTTCTTCACAGTCCAACTCTCACATCCATACATGACCACTGGGAAAACCATAGCCTTGACTAGACGGACCTTTGTTGGCAAAGTAATGTCTCTGCTTTTGAATATGCTATCTAGGTTGGTCATAACTTTCCTTCCAAGGAGTAAGCGTCTTTTAATTTCATGGCTGCAGTCACCATCTGCAGTGATTTTGGAGTCCAAAAAAATAAACTCAGCCACTGTTCTCACTGTTTCCCCATCTATTTCCCATGGAGTGATGGGACCAGATGCCATGATCTTCATTTTCTGAATGTTGAGCTTTAAGCCAACTTTTCACTCTCCACTTTCACTTTCATCAAGAGGCTTTCTAGTTCCTCTTCACTTTCTGCCATAAGGGTGGTGTCATCTGAATATCTGAGGTTATTGATATTTCTCCCACCAATCTTGATTCCAGCTTGTGCTTCTTCCAGTCCAGCGTTTCTAATGATGTACTCTGCATATAAGTTAAATAACCAGGGTGACAATATACAGCCTTGATGTACTCCTTTTCCTATTTGGAACCAGTCTGTTGTTCCATGTCCAGTTCTAACTGTTGCTTCCTGACCTGCATACAGATTTCTCAAGAGGCAGGTCAGAAGGTCTGGTATTCCCATCTCTTTCAGAATTTTCCACAGTTTATTGTGATTCACACAGTCAAAGGCTTTGGCATAGTTTTTGATTAGGTCGTTTATTTTTCCAGTATTGAGTTGAATGTGCTTCTTGTATATTTTTGAGATTAATTCTTTGTAAGTTTCTTCATTTGCTATTATTTTCTCCCATTCTGAAGGCTGTCTTTTCACCTTTCTTATAGTTTCCTTCATTGTGCAAAATATTTTAAGTTTAATTAGGTCCCATTTGTTAGTTTTTGCTTTTAGTTCCATTGCTCTGGGAGGTGAGTCATAGAGGATCCTGCTGTGGTTTATGTTGGAGAGTGTTTTGCCTATGTTTTCCTCTAGGAGCTCTATAGTTTCTGGTCTTATATTTAGATTAACCCATTTGAGTTTATTTTTGTGTATGGTGTTAGAGTGTGTTCTAGTTTCATTGTTTTACAGGTGGTTGACCAGTTTTCCCAGCATGGCTTGTTAAAGAGATTGTCTTTTCTCCATTGTATATTCTTGTCTCCTTTGTCAAAGACAAGGTGTCCATAGGCACGTGGATTTATTTCTGGGCTTTCTATTTTGTTCCATTGATTTATATTTCTGTCTTTGTGCCAGTACCATACTGTCTTGATGACTGTAGCTTTGTAGTGAAGTCTGAAATCAGGCAGGTTGATTCCTCCAGTTCCATTCTTCTTTCTCAACATTGCTTTGGCTATTCGAGGTTTGTTTTTTTTTTTTTTTTTTTTTGTAATTTTATACAAATTGTGAAATTATTTGTTCTAGTCCTGTGAAAAATAACATTGGTAACTTGATAGGGATTGCATTGACTCTATAGGTTGCTTTGGGTGGTATACTCATTTTCACTATATTCATTCTTCCAATCCATGAACGTGGTATATTTCTCCATCTATTTGTGTCATCTTTGATTTCTTTCATCAGAAAGTTTTTATAGTTTTATAGTTTTCTATATAGAGATCTTTTGTTTCTTTAGGTTGATTTATTCCTAATTATTTTATTATTTTCATTACAATGATGTATGGGATTGTTTCCTTAATTTCTCTGTTTTCTCATTGTTGGTGTATAGGTATGTGAGGGATTTCTGTGTATTAATTTTGTATCCTGCAACTTTACTATATTCATTGATCAGTTCTAGTAATTTTCTGGTAGTGTCTTTAGGATTTTCTATGTAGAGGATCATGTCATCTGCAAACAAAGGGTTTTGCTTCTTCTTTTCCAGGCTGGAATCCTTTTATATATTTTTCTTCTCTGATTGTTTTGGTTAAAACTTCCAAAATTATGTTGAATAGCAATGGTGAAAGGGACACCCTTGTCTTGCTCCTGAATTTAAAGGAAATGCTTTCATTTTTTCCCATTGAGGATAATGTTTGCTTTGGGTTTATCATATATGGCTTTCATTATGTTGAGGTACGTTCCTTTTATGCCTGCTTTGTGGAAAATTTTTATCATAAATGGGTGTTGAATTTTGTCAAAGGCTATCTCTGGATCTATCAAGAGAATCATATGGTTTTTTTCTTTCAATTTGTTAATGTGATATATCACATTGATTGATTTGTGAACACTGAAGAATCCTTGCATCCCTGAGATAAAGCCCATTTGGTCATGATGTATGATCTTTTCAATATGTTGTTGGATTTTGTTTTCTAGAATTTTGTTGAGGACTTTTGCATCTATGTTCACTGGTAATACTGGCCTGGAGTTTTCTTCTTTTGTGGCATCTTTGTCTGGTTTTGGTATTAGAGTGATGATGCCCTCAAAGAATGAGTTTGGGAGTTTACCTCCCTCTGCAATTTTCTGGAAGAGTTTGAGTAGGATAGGTGTTAGCTCTTCTCTAAATTTTTTTGTAGAATTCACCTGTGAAGACATCTGGTGTTGAGCTTCTGTTTGTTGGAAGATTTTTGATTACAGTTTTGATTGCCTTACTTCAAATATGATGGGTCTGATAAGATTTTCTATTTCTTCCTGGTTCAGTTTTGGAAGGTTATACTTTTCTAAAAATTATTCTGTTTCTTTCAAGTTGTCAATTTATCTGGCATATAGTTGCTATTGTAGTCTCTTATGAGCCTTTGTATTTCTATGTTGTTTGTTGTGATTTCTCCATTTTCATTGCTAATTTTCTTAATTTATTCCTTCTTTTTTTTTTCTTGATGACTCTGGCAAATGGTGTGTCTATTTCATGTATCTTCTCAATGAACCAGCTTTTAATTTTGTTGATTTTTGCTATAGTCTCCTTTGTTTCTTTTTCAATTATTTCTGCCCTAAATTTTATATTTCTCTCCTTATACTAACTTTGGGGTTCTTCATTTCTTCTAGTTCCTTTAGGTGTAAAGTTAAGTTATTTATTTCATTTTTCTCTTGTTTCTTGAGGTAAGCTTTTATTGGTATGAAGCTTCCTGTTAGCCCTGCTTTTACCGTATTCCCTAGGTTTTGGGGGTCATGTTCTCATTATCATTTGTTTCTATGCATATTTTGACTTCCTTTTTGATTTCTTCCATGATTTGTTGGTTATTCCAAAGCGTGTTGTTTAGCTTCCATATATTTGTATTTTTATTAATTTGTTTTCCCCCTGTAGTTGACATCTAATTTTACCACATTGTGATCAGAAACGATGCTTGAAATGATTTCATTTTTTTATTTTTTCATTTTACCAAGACTAGATTTATGGCCCAGAATGTGATCTGTCCTGGAGAATGTTCTGTGTGCACTTGAGGAAAAAGTGATATTCATTGTTTAGGGGTGAAATGTCTTATAGATATCAATTAGGTCGACCTGGTCTACTGTGTCATTTAAGGTCTGTGTTTCCTTGTTAATTTTCTGTTTGGTCGATCTACCCATAGGTGTGAGTGGGGAATTAAAGACTCCCACTGTTATTGTGTTACTATTAATTTCCCCTTTTATACCTGTTAGCGTTTGCCTTATGTATTGAGGTGCTCCTATGTTGGGTGTATATATGTATATGTGTGTGTGTGTGTGTGTGTGTGTGTGTGTGTGTGTGTGTGTGTGTATATATATATATATATATATAATTGTTATATTTTCTTCTGGGATTGATCCTTTGATCATTATGTAGTGTCCTTTGTCTCTTTTCATGGTCTTTATTTCAAAGTCTATTTTATCTGATGTGAGTATTGCTACTCCTGCTTTCTTTTGGTCTCCGTTTGCATGAGATATCTTTTTCCAGCCCTTCACTTTCAGTCTGTATGTGTCCCTTGGTTTGAAGTGGGTCTCTTGTAGACAGCCTATATAGGGGTCTTGTTTTTGTATCTGTTCAATAAGTCTTTGTCTTTTGGTTGGGGCATTCAAACCACTTACATTTGAGGTAAGTATCGATAAGTATGATCCCGTTGTCATTTACTTTGTTGTTTTGGGTTCAACTTTATAATCCTTTTCTGTGTTTCCTATCTAGATAAGATCCTTTAGCGTTTGTTTAAGAGCTGGTTTGGTGATGCTGAATTCTCTCTGCTTCTGCTTGTCTGTAAAGCTTTTGATTTCTCCTTCATATTTGAATAAGATCCTTGCTGGGTATATTAATCTGCATTGTCGGTTTTTCTCATCACTTTAAGTATGTCCTGCCATTCTCTTCTGGCCTGAAGAGTTTCTCTAGAAAGATCAACTTTTAGAAAACTTCAGCTATTGTCTCCTCAAGTATTTTCTCATGCCCTTTGATTTTGTCTTCTTCTTCTGGGACTCCTATGACTCGAATATTGGGGCATTTAACGTTATCTCAGAGGTCTCTTAGGTTGTCCCCATTTATTTCAATTCTTTTTTCTTTTTTCCTCTCTGATTCATTTATTTCCACCATTCTATCTTCCACCTCACTCATCCTATCTTCTGCATCAGTCATTCTACTGTTCGTTCCCTCCAGAGTGCTTTTGATCTTAGTTATTGCATTATTCTTTATTGATTGACTCTTCTGTATTTCGTCTAGGTCCTTGTTAAACATTTCTTGCATTTT
This sequence comes from Bos indicus, assembly GCF_029378745.1. Classification (NCBI taxonomy): domain Eukaryota; kingdom Metazoa; phylum Chordata; class Mammalia; order Artiodactyla; family Bovidae; genus Bos; species Bos indicus. Next base: position 81,474,931 of record NC_091761.1, read on the forward strand.
CTCAATCCTTGTCTCTAGTCTATTTATCTGTAAATTCATTTTGTTTTCAAGATTTTGTATCATCTGTAGTATTATTATTGTGGAGAACTCCAGAATAATAATTCAGGCAACTCCCTAGCTCCTCTTCTTTTGTTTAGTTTTATGGGCATTTATTATGTTCCTTTACCTGCTGCATATTTCTCTACCTTTTCATTTTGTTTAAATTGCTGTGATTGGGGTGATCTTTCTGCAAGCTGGAAGTTCCTCTTTTTTGTGGAGCGTGCTCCCTTTGGGTGGGATTGGACTAGGGGCTTGTCAAGGTTTCTTGGTTATTGGAGCTTGCGTCTGTGTTCTGGTGAGTGGAGCTGGATCCCTTCTCTCTGGAGTGTGAGGAAGTGTCCAGTAGTGAGTTTTGGGGTGTCTATGGGTTTTGCATGGCTTTGGGCAGCTTGTCTTTTAATGCTCAGGGCTGAGTTCCTGTTTTGCTGGAGAATTAGCATCGTATGTCTTACTTTGGAACTTGTTGGCTCTTGGGTCGTGTTTGGTTTCAGTGTAAGTATGGAGGCTTTTGGGTGAGCTCTTGTCTATTAATGTTCCCTGGAATCAGGAGTTCTCAGATATTCTCAAGTTTTGGAGTTAAGCCTTCTGCCTCTGGCTTTCAGTCTTATTCTTACAGTAGCCTCAAGACTTCTCTATCCATGCAGCACAGATGATAAAACATCTAGGTTAATGATGAAGAAATTCTCCACAGTGAGGGACACCCAGAGAAGTTCAGAGAGTTACATGGAGAAGAGAAGAGGGATGAGTGAGATAGAGGTGACCAGAAGGAGAGGGGGTGTCAAAAGGGGAGAGAACAATGAAGCCAGTAATCAGTTTCCTAAATGCTCTCCACAGTCTGGAACACCCAGAGAGATTCACAGAGTTGCATAGAGAAGAAAAGAGGGAAGAGGGAGATAGAGGTGAGCATGAGGGGAAGAGGAGTAGTAAAAAGGGGAGAGACCATTCTACCCAGTAATCAGTTTCCTTAGTGATCTCCACAGCCTGGAACACTGAGAAAATTCACAGAGTTAAGTAGAGAAGAGAAGGAGGAGAGAGGAGATAGATGTGTCCTGGGGTAGAAAAGGGAGAATCAAAAGGGGAGAGAGCAATCAAGCCAGTAATCCCACCCTTAACTGAAATTGGATACTGAAGATTAGATTTCTTAAAGGAACAAAATTGATAACAAATACCAAAATGCAAAGATTAGACATCTAGAGTTTAGACTCTCTAAAAAACAATATAAAAATGAAAAACAATATCAAAACAAAATTATAATATATATATATGAAATTTCCTTTAAAAATAGGCTCTTTTTTTGCAAGGTAATAGTAGGCTATAAAAATGAAAATTAAAGGAGTAATAACTTAAATTTAAAAAATAATTAAAAATGATAATAGTAAAAATATATCAAGGAATTTATCTGGAGTTTTTATGGGCAGTATGGGTTCAGTTCATTTTCAGATAGTTCCTTATTCAAGCTTGTACTTGTTCTCAAGGACTATAGGCCCCCTCCAATGTTTAGTCAATATTAACTACAGGGTTTCAATCTATTGCATCTGTCACTTCCAGAGTGGTTCCCTCTTCTTTGTTTATTTTGGCTTCCTCTGTTTGCAAGTCTCTTCACTAATTTCTGCCCTGACACAAGGGGGAAAAGGTGGTCATTTATTTGGGCTTACGTCTTCAGTTGTGTTGTGGGAAGGGAGGGACACTGTGAACAAATGGCATGTGTGGGGAGTGCTCACAGTATGGACCACACCGGATTTGCTGCACCTCAAAGAGGCACGTGACTCTTGGTTCTCCACTTCTCTGGCTCCAGGGTGCTCTGCAAGGGCACTGTCCACAGCGGGCCCTGTGTTTTGTGCACTTCCCAGATCTAAGCAACTCAGGTTCTTGGGTACTTTGTAAGGTTACAGACTTGCCTGGGCGTGCGTTTTACACCCTTCCCAGGTCCAAGCATCTCAGGTGAGCAGTTATTTAGCGAATGCACTGTCCCAGGTAGGCTGTGCATCCTAATCACCTCCCCAGTGCCATCTGCTCCATTTCCCAGGTACACTACAAGAGCATGGTCTCAAGTGTGTCTCCTCTGGAGAGCCAATATCAGGGTGTTACCCACCTGGCAGAAGTGAACCATCCAGGATCCCAGAAAGACGTGTTTAGCAACTGAGAGCCTGCTGCCAGCTTGATGGAGGATTCCGGTTTCTGGAGGTTGAGATTGGAGTAACCTCTTGCCTTCTGGCTCTGGCTGTCGGCGGCCTGCCTCTCTGCCTACAGCGGGGAGGAGCCTGTACGCAGCCCGCTAACTCTCCCTTGGTATTTGCTCAATTCTTCCTTCTATGAGTGGGCCAGGCTGCGAGTTAGAGCCTTTCTCTTTTTATTTTCCTCTCTTGTGATCTCACAGTTTAGTTAGCTGCCTCAGATTTTCCTCAGGGCATTCAGGCCCTGTTCTTACCCTAAGCACTGATTATGCAGCTCTCGCCTCCCTGTCCAGCCCCTGCTCGCTGGTGGTGAATGCAAGTGTCTGGGCTACTTCTCCCCTGGCAGTTGCACTTAGGCATGTATTTTCCGTTTTTTTGTTTGTTTTCTCCCGGTTATGTTGCCCTCTGAGATCCAAAACTCCCCACAAACCTGCCTGTGAGAGTTTTTCTACTGTTTGGAAACTTCTCCTCCTTCACGACTCCCTCTGCATGACAAGTCTCTGTCCCTAACTCTTTTGTCTCTCTTTTCATCTTTTCTATTTTGTCCTTCTGCTGCTGCTAAGTTACATCAGTCATGTCCGACTCTGTGCGACCCCACAGACGGGTGCCTACCAGGCTCCCCCATCCCTGGGATTCTCCAGGCAAGAACACTGGGGTGGGTTGCCATTTCCTTCTCCAATGCATGAAAGTGAAAAGTGAAAGTGAAGTCGCTGAGTCATGTCTGACTCTTAGCGACCCCATGGACTACAGCCCATCAGGCTCCTCCCTCCATTGGAGTTTCCAGGCTATTTTGTCCTACCTCCTTTCAAAGAGAATGGGCTACCTTTCTGGGTGCCTGGTGTCCTCCATCAGTGTTCAGAAGTTGTTTTCTGGAAGTTGCTTAGCATTCAAATTATCTTTTGATGAATTTGTGGGAGAGAAAGTGGTCTCCCCATCCTATTCCTCCACCATCTTGGAACCTCCCAGCAAATGTCTTTTAATTTAATGGCTTCAGTCACCATCTTAGTGCTTTACCTAGTAGATAATTAAATAAAAGGTTGTGTTACAGAATCTCAAAACTTATGATTATGAATTGTGATGGTATTATAGAGCACAATGGTATCTAGGGACTAGATTATTGCAAAACAAGTAATTAGAAATAGTAAATGATGGCATTATTTGAGGGAACCCAAACAACGATGGAAAAAGAAGTTATGAAGAAAACTCCTTTTCATAAAATTCTAGATATATCATGTCATGTTGTTTGCCAGAAATACATCCAGAAGTAGATCCATTTAGTTTAAAGATTAATAATAAAATCAAGATAATTTGATTCTTTCTTTATTACTCTATTGTTATATTTAGGCAATTCCAAATCATGAATTGACCTGGATCAAAATTTTAATTTTCAGCATGGTGATAAAGTAGTTTTTTATGGTGGAGAAGAGGCAGAGCACATATATTTTCCTTTCTATATTTTAAAATTGTTTTATATTATTCATAGATATTTGATAAATGGAAATTCCTGTAGGTAGTCACAGGAGGTAGGTTTTCTTCTGAATAGGGTAGTCCTAAAGATAAATGTATTTTATAGAAGAAGTTGCTTTTAGAGTGTGAATTTTTTTTACATAATAGCCTTGGTTTTTTGTTGTTCAGTTGCTCAGTGTCTGACTCTTTGTGACTCCATGGCTGCAGCACACAAAGCTTTCCTGTACTTCACTATCTCCGTAGTTTGCTCAAACTCATGTCCATTCAGTTGGTAATGCCATCCAAACATCTCATCCTCTGTCACCCCCTTTTTCTCCTGCCCTCAGTCATTCTGGGCATAAGGGTCTTTTCTAATGAATCAACTCTTCCATCAGTCCTTCCAATAAATATTCAGGACTGATTTCCTTTAGGATTGACTGGTTTGATACCCTTGCAGTCCAAAGAACTCTCAAGAGTCTTCTCCCACACCACAGTTCAAAAGCATCAATTCTTCAGTGCTCAGTCTTCTTTATGGTCCAGTTCTCACATCCATACATGACTACTGGAAAAACCATAGCTTTGACTATATGGACCCTTGTGAGCAAAGTGTTGTCTCTGCTGTTTAATACACTGTCTAGCTTTGTCATAGATTTTCTTCCAAGGGGCAAACGTCTTTTAATTTCATGGCTGCAGTAATTGTCCACAGTAATTTTGGAGCCCAGGAAAATAAAGTCTGTGGCTGTATCCATTTTTCTCCCATTTATTTTTGTTAGGTAGGTAGAATAGGGAAAAGGAGTCCAAAATGGCGGTGCTAAAAGACAAGGAAGGTCAAAGGAAGGTCCGAGGACCAGAGTGAAGACTTCAGGCAGAACAACCAGAACAAACAGCACTCCTGGCTAAGCCCAATTTGCATAGGGCAGGCCCAGGTGGAGGAAAAAACATATAAAAGGAGGAGCCAAAGCGCTTTCTCTAGGACTCTCTCTCTCCCGCGTGCGCATGCTCTTTTCTTTCTTTCTCTCTTTCTCTCTCTTTCTCTCTCTCTCTCTCCTGCTATCTTCTAAATAAAATAGAGCTGTAACACTGATTTGCCTAAGAGCTGTAGCACGGTTTGTCCAAGACCCGAGAGCCATGACGCGCCGAGGGCTTTAATGTCTGTTGCTCCAAATCTTTGTTGTGACGAGGTGAAGAACTGAGGAACATACACTCGCGTGACATCTATGGTGCCGTGACTCAGATATAACGTGGCTGAAACAACCTCTGCATGGAAGAGGCCAAGCACAACAGGAGCCCAACTCAGCGAAGCTCCCTCGCTAGAAGTGGAAGGCGAAGAAACCCGGCGCAGGGGAAGGCCCATCGTGCTGGAAACAGGGACAGCAAAAAACAAACTCAGCAGAAAGCTCACACAGCCCAGTCTCAGATTCCAGAAGACCTCCGATTAAGGTAAGAGGTCCTCGCTCCTATGGCTGGAGGGATCTTTACAATCTCTCGTTTCTTATTTCCTCGAACCTCCGGCGAACAGGCGGGCGGCAGGGGCACAACTGAGGGACTCTGGAGAGGCTACTCCACAGCATGTCCCAAAGGCACTATCTGCTGAGCCCCAGTAGCTGTTACCCAAGCCGGTGGGGGTTCTTCTGTCCTTTCTCTTCTCTGTGCCAAGGATCAGACCAATGAAACTGTGAGCACCAGTCAGATATTTAGCAAATTTTCCAGCGGGCTATGAAGGGGATTCCTTGGCAACGTTTTTCCCACTGCTTTTTCCTCCTGTCCTTCAGCTCTCTCCCGGGACTCAAGCCCGGCCAAAACTAACGAAACTCAGGCTCTGATGTCTCATTGCAAAAATTCATTGAGAGACAAAGCCATAAGAGGTAGATTTGTAAGGATCCAGAGAGAAGCCACTCTTCAGGGTGTGAACCATTGCTGAGGGCAAGGGCTGCAGCCATGGAATTAGGCCTGGCTAGGTTTTGTGAGGGGATGGAATTCATATACTAATGAGTGAGAGGATCATCCCAGCCATGGGGAAGCACCTACACCTCCCTCTTTTGACCTTGTGCCTTGGGGCTGTCCTGCCACCTCTGGGTGGGTCTGTTGGCTTATAAATTGGGGATTAAGGTTTACTTGAATTTGACTTGTCATCTTGGACCCAATTGATTTTAACTGGTTTATATCATACCCTTGCACTATGTAATTCTTTCAAAAGTTTTGCTCTGCCCCTTCCCTCCTGTTTCATACTCTTTTCCTGAGCCCCTTCCAGACCCACAAGGTTTCTACAATCTTCTGGAGAGACAACCAGAAAATAGTTGGCCTTGGGAGGGAAATACTCTATAATATACAACCCCTAATCCTACCCAGCATTGTTAACACTGGAGATCTTGGGGACACCCAAACTCCAGTCCGGGGGGTCCCAGGAGGTCATCACGCCTTGACCTGCCTAGGGATCGGTCTTCAAAAGGTTGTCACGCCTCAACCTGTTCGGGGATCCTCTAGTCCCAGGGGTCCCAGGAGGTCGTCATGCTTCGACCTGCCCAGGGACCCAATCCTCTGGAGGCCGTCATGCCTCCACCTGCCCGGGTATTCGATCTCTAGGAGGCTGTCACACCTCAGCCTGCCTGGGGATCTGCACCCTGACCCGGGGACGCCTGGCTCTCAGGTTGCAACAGTTCTGGGTAGGATAAGCTTCAGAAGGACTCACCCCTAAGGAAGTCCACCCATGGGAACATAAAGAAGCCTATTACTTGTGGGACTATGCCCAGTCTCAGCAATTACTCAGGAGCCCAATGAGAACCCCATTGCCTTTCTGGAGAGGCTAAAAGAGGCACTCCAAAAGCTTACCAACCTGGACTTAGACTCTTATGAGGGACGGGTGATTTTAAAGGACAAATTCCTATCCCAATGTGCATCAGATATCAGAATTGTTACAGCAGCTACAACAGCAGGACCCTGCTGCCTCTTTAGATGAGATGGTCCAGATAGCCACCAATACCTTTTATAACAGAGAACAGGAGAAGGAGGCCAAGGCCCAGGAGAAGGAGAGAAAGAAAGAGACAAGGCATGCCCAGATGCTGGCTGCCCTTCAGAGAAGCCCTATGGCAAACCCCGAGTCCTTGATGGACAAGGCATGAGACAGATGCCTGATCTGTAGACAGGCGGGGCATTGGGCCAAAGAGTGTCCAAACCATGACAAGTCTCCTAGAATGTCTTGCCACAAATGCCATCAACTGGGACACTGGGCGGCACTCTGCCCTCAGGACCCAAGAGCCTCAAGGTCAAGCGCCAAGCCTACCCACACGATGGTTCAACAGGACTGAAGTGACCCGCTCCAGCCAGCCCGCCTGTCACAGATAACCATCACGGGGCTGGAGCCAAGGGTGCAACTGGATGTGGCAGGCAGGTCCGAGAATTTCTTGGTTGACACAGGGGCTACTACTCTGTCTTGATCTCCTACTCTGGAGCCTTCTCCTCCCAAACCTGTACCATTTTGGGTGCTACAGGAAAAGCAATTACTAAAAGATTCACCCAAGCACTTCTTTGTTGCTGGGATGGACAAATATTTTCCCACCAGTTTCTGGTGGTCCCTGAGTGTCCTACCCCCTTACTGGGAAGAGATATACTCACTAAACTGGGGACCACCCTTGTGATGGGAAGTTTTTCAGCCCCTAGAGCTCTACAGTTCCTGGTTACTACTGAAGAACCCGTTACACCTTCAATAGAGAGGGACCAAAAACTATGGGAAGACAAAATTAACCCCCAGGTGTGGGACCAGGGGATTCCTGGACAAGCCCACCAAGCTGAACCGGTCATCATTGTCCTCTGAGATCCCACTCAGTTTCCTAACCGGAAACAATATCCTCTCAAAAGAAAGGCTTGGGAGGGACTATAGCCTTTAATAAATAAATTCCTTACTTGTGGGCTATTGGTCCCTATCAGTTCGCCATGTAACACCCCAATCCTCTCAGTAAAGGAAAAAGACGGAACCTGGCAAATTGTTCAAGATCTCCAGATCATAAATGAAGCTGTAGTCCCCCTCCATCCCACAGTACCCAATCCCTATGTAATCTTGGGAGAAATCCCACCCAGTGCCAAGTGGTTTACAGTCTTGGATCTCAAAGATGCATTTTTTTTCATACCACTGGCTGCTGCTGCTGCTGCTGCTAAGTCGCTTCAGTCGTGTCCGACTCTGTGCGACCCCATAGACAGCAGCCCACCAGGCCCCTCTGTCCATGGGATTTTCCAGGCAAGAGTACTGGAGTGGGTTGCCATTGCCTTCTCCGTACCACTGGCTAAAGAATCCCAATACCTTTTTGCCTTTGAGTGGGAGGCACCAGGAGAAAAACACCAACAGATGACTTGAACAGTATTACCTCAGGGGTTCAGAGATAGCCCCCACCTGTTTGGACAGGCCATTAGCCGGGATCTCCTAGATCTGGACCTGGGACCTAATGGGAAAATATTACAATACATAGATGACCTACTAATCTGCTCTCCAGATGAGAAAAGTGCCCAACAACATGCAATTCAGGTTCTAAACTTCTTGGCAGAAGAGGGGATATAAAGTCTCCCGTGCTAAGGCACAGATGGTCGAGACAAAGGTCACTTACCTGGGAGTTCAGATTACACATGGGTCCAGGAGGCTGTCCTCTGATCGGGTACAAGGAATCCTCCAGTTGCCCTCCCCCATGACTCGAAAACAATTGCAAGCTTTCCTGGGGCTAACTGGTTATTATAGAATCTGGATACCCAATTATGGTCTAATTGCCCAGCCTTTATATGAAAGCTTAAAGGGACAAGATGATTCAATCCCACTGATGTGGGAAACTCCTCAAAAGGAGGCAGAGGCTACACTAAAACAGGCCTTAATTCAGGCACCTGCCTTGAGGTTGCCAGACCCAGAAAAAGCATTCCAACTTTATGTCCATGAAAGAGAGGGAATAGCCTTGGGAGTGTTAACTCAAAGGTTGGGGTCTGAGCCCCAGCCTGTAGCTTACTTATCCAAGAGGCTCGATCCAACTACCCGAGGTTGGCCCCCCTGCCTTCGAAATCTTGCAGCTATTGCAATAATGATAGAAGATGCTTTAAAACTCTCCTTTGGGGGCAAACTAACTATTTTTACCAGCCACCAAGTAAAACAACTCCTAAATGGGAGAGGCCATTTATGGATGTCTGATCAAAGAATCCTCAGATATCAAGTAATGCTGATGGAAAATCTGGGCCTCACTATATCCCCTTGTGAGGTTCTTAACCCAGCCACCCTCCTACCTACCCCTGAGGGCTCTCTCCCATTTCTAGAAACCTTAGACCACTGGACAAAACCCCGAGAGGGATTGTCAGAAGATCCTCCGACCAATCCTGAGGAAATCTGGTACACTGATGGAAGCAGCTTTGTCTTGGATGGAAAAAGAAGAGCCGGGTATGCAGTAGTCTCCAGTTTTGAGACCATAGAGGCTAAGCCTCTGCCACCAGGTACTTCATCCCAATTAGCTGAGCTCATAGCCCTGACTCAAGCTTTAGAGCTGGGAAAACGAAAAAGAATAGCCATTTACACTGACTCCAAGTATGCCTTTCTGGTGCTACATGCACATGCGGCTGTTTGGAAAGAAAGGGACCACTTGACAACCCGAGGGTCCCCAATCAAATATGGTGTTCAGATTCTTCGACTCTTGGAGGCAGTCCATCTGCCCACTGAGGTTTCAGTCTCCCACTGTAAAGGACACCAAAAAGGGAACACAGAAGTGGCACGAGGGAACCAAGCAGCTGATCAGGCAGCTAGGAGAGCAGCATTACAGAACCATGACCTAATAGGGATTGCCACCTTAGTTCCACAGACTAATTTGCCAGAAACTCCTTCATATACTGAAGGTGAGACTCTTAAAGCTAAGAGCGAGGGCCTTCAAGAAGATCATATGGGGTGGTTCCAAAAGGAGGGACTCCTTTTTCTGCCTGGAAACCTCCAATGGAAGTTGGTTAACTCCTTACATGCCACTACTCATTTAGGAGAAAAGGCCCTCCAAAGATTACTAGAAAGTTCCTTCAGAGGAACAGGCCTCCAAACAACTATAAGACAGATGGTCTCCTCTTGTCCCACTTGCCAATTAAACAACCTTCAAGGAGCTCGAAGACCCCACCTGGCCCAGCCCATCCAACGACGTGGGGCCTACCCAGGAGAGGACTGGCAGATGGACTTCACCCAGATGCCAGTTTCTCAAGGGTATAAATACCTATTAGTTATGATAGATACATTCACAGGATGGATTTAAGGCTTTCCCACCCGGACTGAGAAGGCTGAGGAGGTGGTAAAAAAAACTGCTCCATGAAATCATTCCAAGATTTGGTCTGCCCAGGTCATTACAAAGTGACAATGGGACATCATTTACTTCTAAGGTCACCCAAGGAGTCTCGAAAGCATTGGGCATTACTTATTATCTCCATTGTGCCTGGAGGCCTCAATCTTCAGGAAAAGTAGAAAGAGCCAATCAATTCTTAAAATCAGCGATAAAAAAGATAACCCAGGAGACCTCCCTGGGATGGAAGGAGGCTTTACCAATAGCTCTCCTCCACACCCACATTGCCCCTAAGGAAAATGTTGGTCTTAGTCCTTATGAGATGCTATATAGGAAACCTTTTGTTTATGTCAATGACCTCTTCCTAGATCCAGAGGTTCAGACCCTCCAGTCTTATCATGGCCATTGGGCAATTCCAACAGGATATACGCTTGTGGGGTATGAACCAGGACCCAAAAAATTCTAAAGAGTCACCACTATATGCTCCAGGGACTCAAGTCCTAATTAAAGTCTGGAAAGATGGGTCCCCAAAGGCTCAACTCCAGCCCACATGGAAGGGCCCCTACCCTGTAATACTTTCTACCCTCATAGCAGTCAAGGTACCAGGGCATGACTCCTGGATTCACTACTCACGAGTCAAGCCATGGAAGAAAACAGAAGAGGACACTCAATACACTTGTGAGCCCCTGGGAGATCTCAAATACCTACTCAAAACTACCAATGAGTGCCATTCTAATGAAGACCCCCAAAATCTGGTTTCTGGGGATAAAATTTCTCAGGATAACTCTAAGGAGCCAACACAGCTTGACAGAGACTGTACTCCAAGACAGACAGGAGATAGATCTTCTGAACCCTGAACAAGGAGGGACTTGAGCTATCCTGGTGATGTGAATTTAAAATTGACCAATGTCCCTACTAGTCCTCATTATGCTATATTGATGATGCCTATGATTATTCCATGTACTGTCAATTGTCTACCTTGTTTTGTCTCTGCCCAGGTCAACCAGCTACAACATGCAGTGCCAGTTCAACAAAGATATAAAACTGCAGTTGACCACGGAAAATATCACACTCCCTTGGACACCACTATAAGGACTCTGAGGATTGAGACTAGCAAGAGGGGGAGGCCTAATACCCCTTGCCGCCCCAGTTCAGCAGGAAGTAGCCAGAAAGACCTTGACGCCCCTATTCCCAAAGAATTGGGCCTCCCATCTCTTGAGGGGGGATGTTAGGTAGGTAGAATAGGGAAAAGGAGTCCAAAATGGCGGTGGCTAAAAGACAAGGGAGGTCAAAGGAAGGTCCGAGGACCAGAGTGAAGACTTCAGGCAGAACAACCAGAACAAACAGTACTCCTGGCTAAGCCCAATTTGCATAGGGCAGGCCCAGGTGGAGGAAAAAACATATAAAAGGAGGAGCCAAAGCGCTTTCTCTAGGACTCTCTCTCTCCCGCGTGTGCGTGCTCTTTTCTTTCTTTCTCTCTTTCTCTCTCTTTCTCTCTCTCTCTCTCCTGCTATCTTCTAAATAAAATAGAGCTGTAACACTGATTTGCCTAAGAGCTGTAGCACGGTTTGTCCAAGACCCGAGAGCCGTGACGCACCGAGGGCTTTAATGTCCGTTGCTCCAAATCTTTGTTGGGACGAGACAAAGAACCGAGGAACATACACTCACGTGACATTTTCATGAAGGGATGGGACTGGATGCCACTTATAACTTATAGTGAAGAATGTCAGTTTTGTGATCTCTGAAGAAGAAGATTTAGCCTCAGGACCAGCGACCAGGCTTGATCACTCAAGAGCTTTTGTGTAGCAGAGTTTTATTAAAGTACAAAAAAGTGCAGAGAAAGCTTCTGACATAGACATCAGAAGGAGGATGGAAAGTGCCCCTCTTGTTAGTCTTAGCAAGGGAGCTATATACTTTTTCAATTGGCTATTACAGTAAATCAAAAGACTGTCTCAAGGTTGTAAAAGTCTTACCAAACCTTTGCCCACAATATGCATTTTAAGATAATAGGATTAGTCAGAATCCATGTTTCTCCAAAAGGAGAAACATGCCCTCAAGCAGGATACATTGTTGTTATATAATCATTGGTACAGAGTTTAAGTTGTGTTGTTTTATTGTGTAATCATCATCTCTGGGCTTAAAGAAAAATAAGTTTATGTGAATAAGACTAAGGAATGTAGAAAAAAAGTTAGTCCTTTTCTCCTCCTTAAGAGCTTCAGACCCCTCTCTCCTCCTTGAGAGCCCCAGTTCCCTCTCTCCTCCTTGGGGACACCTGATTTCTTATCAACATACCTAGGAATTGACTCTCTCCCCATGATCTTAGTGTTTTGAATGTTGAACTTTAAACCAGCTTTTTCACTCTCCTCTTACATCTTCATCAAAAGGCTCTTTAATTTCACTTTGTTTTCTGCCATAAGGGTGGTGTCACCTTCATATCTGAGGTTATTGATATTTCTTCAACAATCCTGATTCCAGCTTGTGTTTCATATGGCTTGGCATTTTGCATGATATACTTTGCATATAAGTTGTAAAAACAGGGTGACAACATCCACCTAGTTAGGCAAGCAATAGACACTCAGGATCTGCTCCTACAAGTCTCTAAACACTTCCTTTATTCAAAACAAATTAGAAAGACATTAGTATTGATTACAGGAGGAATTCCATGTTCATTTAGGATCTTTTAAAAATGCTACAGTTAAGGAAACTGAGGACAGAAATTAAATGCCTTAGCTGAGCTGTTCAAGACCTACAGTGAAGAAGAAAGCCAAGCCAAGTCTCTTGGCTCGCAGAATAACTCCTTAATACAACATGCTGCCTGTCTCAGTGCCCAGCAGGGGTGATAGGCAAAACTGTATCACACCTGTGATTCATTTCTCTCTGTGTGTGTTGTGCCTCAGTCTTAAAATACTGTATCCTAAGGATTTGTCTTTAAAGATAAAGAACACTGAAGCACTGAAGGAATTCATTCACTCTGAGTTATCTAAGTCTTTAAGAAAAGACAAGAAAATCATAGTAACGGCCCATTGCTTCCAATTTCAGCATCATATTATCACTTGAAATGTGACTGATTGCTATTAACCCAATTATTGCCTATAGATATTTCTCATCTTAGGATGAAATACTAAACCAAAGAATTAAAATTGAGAGGTCTTCCTATGTATTTTATGTAAGGAGCAAAGTAGAGACAACTGTTCATAGATTTTCATTGATGATTCATACATGAAATAAATACTCAATAATCACTAATCAGTGACTCTTGTAACCATTTCCATATATCATGAGCAAAGTATATGTCCTGGGGAGGCTGTTTTCCCACCACATCTTTTGTAATAAACCTGGAGCTAGTTCTGTTAAAGTACTCGGGGAAGAGAATTCAGTGCTTGCAGAGTGGATACTGCAAGAAAACCCAGTGACCATCCTTCTTTATTCTTGAGCAAACAGTAGCTGAGGTTACTGGATGCCAGAGTTCTGAACAGACTTTTTGCCTTCCATGATCTGCTGATCTTCACAATGGGTTCCAGTGTTTTGAATCAAGCCAAGACTGGCCTGTCAGGAAAATATTGGTTGGAATACTTTTTAATAAAAATAAATATAGTTATGTGGACTCATTTTTATAGCACTTAAGTCATTCTACTGCTGCTCTCATGTCTGAATGTCAGAACACCAAACACCCTCAGAAAATAAATTTTACATTTCCAATGTTGCATAATAAGCCTGGAGCCACTCCAAGCATCATTAATAAAACCTAATGGTAAAACAATAACAAGGAGGAAATGCCAATGAAGCACAAATTTGTTGAGAGTAAATTATTTCTCACCCCAGCAGGCTTGTTACATTTGACATTTTATGAAATCAGCCAAAGTGGAACTAAAAACAGCTTCTGGAGGAGACTTTGACATCAGACTGCTGGGAGTCTCCAAGGACAGCTGACACTACTGAAAAGGCCTGAAACTGTGAATTAGGATAGCAGTCTTGTGATCAGTTTCTGTGATGAACTTCTTATTCTCCATAAATATATTTCATGTTCATGTGGCACAGTCTTAGCCCTATAGCAGGGAAAAAGTGGCAGCAGGCAGGCAGAGGGAAAAAAAGGATCATCAGACATTCCAGAATATAGTCTTCTCATATATCTCTTAGTGCCGTATGTTTGCTTTTACTTTGGTTATGCACAACAATCTGCTTGAGAAAAAAATCTGGAAAAAACAAAGGTGCCTTTGCCAATATTATGTTTTACTTTGACAAGCTCTGAGATTTCTGAGGGGAATCCATTATAACTGAGATCAGGTCAGTCATTTATGTGTATACAAATATAATCTAAAGATACAACGTTCACAGGAAATATTTTTTTCCTAAGGGTAGGCGTTTGGAAGGCTAAGAATGAAGCATTCTTTAATATTAACTATTCAAATAAGGTATTCTTAGCATTTTTAAATGTCTTTGTTGAAAACATTGGTTATATTTATTGCATTTACACTTTATGTATACACACTGGACAGTGCAACGTTTAATTTATGGATGGACAAACTCAACAGAACAAAATCCAAAACTTTGGCTAGGATTTTATATTTTATGTGTGATTGCACTAAAGGAATACTGCTTTCTTTTTGGCATAAACAAGTTTAGTATATCTCCAAGTCTTGTTTTTAAAATGAGCCAAGCTACAAATTCTTAGCCATACTTTGGATAACTCACAAATTCAGGTGGATGTTGTTTAATTGTTCTTTTTTTTTTTTTTTAGATATACTTTGTGTGTGTGTGTGTATGTGTGTGTGTGTGTGTGTGTGTGTGTGTGTATTCAAACTTGAAAGTAAAAAATGAAAGTATTAGTTGCTCAGTTGTGTCCAGCTCTTTGCAACCCCATGGACTATAGCCCACCAGGCTCCTCTGACCATGAAATTCTCCAGGCAATAATACTGGAGTGAATTGCCATTCCCTTCTCCAGGGGATCTTCCTGACCTTGGGATCAAGCCTGGGTCTCCTGCACTGCAGGTGGATTCTTTTACTGTCTGAGCCAGTGGTGAAGCACAACCAGAGCACCCAAACAGGGACATGAACCCTGGACCCTCAGATTAAAAGTCTGATGCTCTACTGACTATGTTATCCAAGCATTACAAACTTAAAAGTGAAAATTTAAATAATTAGTATGTGCTAATCAATTTAGATAAAATCCCTTAAGAATATTAGTTTTCTAAATTTTAGATGGTGAAGGTCATATATTTATCAAATTTATCCACACATATAATTTTATATTATTTCTAAATACAATAACTCATTTTAACAGAATCATTTTGTGAAGTTTTTCAATAGACTGAACTATATAATTCAGTTATTCCATAACAAAATATAGTTAACAATTCAGCATTACTTTTGAAATGTGATTTTATTTTTTTTTTTTATCTAAGGAAAGTTAACTTGAAGAATTAATGTTGGCCCCTTGCATATGTTCTGTACTTCATCCATGGTTATAATTACTATTTTATATCTAAAATATGTATATATATATTTTCAGTTTAACTTATATGATGTGCAATTATTTATGGCAACTATCACAAAGTATGAAGAATTTTAAGCAGCAGGGAAAGGAGTACATCAAGGCTGTATATTGTCACCCTGCTTATTTAACTTATTTGCAGAATACATCATGAGAAACGTTGGGCTAGAAGAAGCGCAAGCTGAAACGAAGATTGCCAGGAGAAATGTCAGCAACCTCAGATGATACCACTCTAATTGCAAAAAGCAAAGAGGAGCTAAAGAGCTTCTTAATGAGGTGAAAGAGGAGAGTGAAAAGCAGGTTTAAAATTTAACATTCAAAAACCTAAGGTCATAGCATCTGGCCCCATCACTTCATAGCAAATAGATGGGGAAAAAGTGGAAACAGTGACAGATTTTGTTTTCATGGGGCCCCAAATCACTGTGGACAGTGACTGCAGCCACAATTACAAGACACTTCCTCCATGGAAGCAAAGCTATGGCAAATCTTGACAGTATATTGAAAAGCAGAAGCACCCCTTTGCTGACAAAGGTCCAATAGTCAAAGGTATGGTTTTTCCAGGAGTCGTGTGCAGATGTGAGAGCTGAACCATAAAGAAGGCTGAGTGCCAAAGAATTGATGCTTTCCAATTATGGTACTGGAGAAGACTCTACAGAGTCCCTTGGACACCAAGGAGATCAAACCAGTCAATCCTAATGGAAATCAATCCTGAATATTCAGTGGGAGGACTGATGCTGAAGCTGAAGCTCCAGTACTTTGGCCACCTAATGTGAAGAGCCAACTCTTTGGAAAAGACTCTGATGGTGGGAAAGATTGAGAGCAGGAGAAGAAGGGGGTGATAGAGGATGAGACTGTTGGATGGCATCATTGACTCAATGGACATGAGTTTGAGCAAAGTATGAGAGATAATGAAGGACAGGGTACTGCAGCCCATGGGTTTGCACAAAACTTAGAGAACTGAGCAAAAACTACAAGCAGCAGATATAAAATTTGGCTCACTTATATAGAAATAAAATGTCTGTTTCTTTAGACAGGATGCTGAGTAAGACAGTGTTTTTCACTGAATGAATACTGTGTTAGTATAGGATAAGTTTTCTAATTCCTAGTCTACTCTTAAAAACCATGTAGCTCTGTATAAGACATATACCCTATTCCATTTTCCTGTGTCTTTTCATCCTTAAAATGCTGCTGTAATATTAGCTTTTTCTTTTTTATTTATTTTTTAAATTTAAATTTATTTTAATTGGAGGCTAATTACTTTACAATATTGTGTTGGTTCTGCCACACATCAACATGAATCTGCCATGGGCGTACACGTGCTCCCCATCCTGAACCCCCCTCCCACCTCCCTCCCTGTACCATCCCTCCAGATCATCCCAGTGCACCAGCCCCAAGGATCCTGTATCGAACCTGGACTGGTGATTTGTTTCTTATATGATATTATACATGTTTACATGCCATTCCCCCAAATGATCCCACCCTCTCCCTCTCCCACAGAGTCCAAAAGACTGTTCTATACATCTGTGTCTCTTTTGCTGTCTTGCATACTTTTAAAAAAGAAAAAAAAAAAAAAAAAAGCTTTTTCTTTTTTAAAAAGACTAATGGAATCAAAAGTATATGTATGGAAAGTTTAAAAAATTACAGTACTGTTGATATTTAACAGGTTATTGCTTTTTTCACTGAGTAGAATAGAAATGAAAAGAATTGATCTTCATCATGTACCTTTTTTAAGGCTGCCTAACGGAGAAGGCAATGGCAATCCACTCCAGTACTCTTGCCTGGAAAATCCCATGGACCGAGGAGCCTGGTGGGCTGCAGTCCATGGGGTCGCAAAGAGTCGGGCACGACTCAGCAACTTCACTTTCACTTTTCACTTTCATGCATTGGAGAAGGAAATGGCAACCCACTCCAGTATTCTTGCCTGGAGAACCCCACAGACAGAGGAGCCTAGCGGGCTGCCATCTATGGGGTCGCACAGAGTTGGACACAACTGAAGCAACTTAGCAGCAAAGTCCCACAAGAATAACTTTCTTCTTTTTTTATGGTGTTAGGAGAATTGAATGACAGATACATTTGCTGACTGTGTAGATCAAAAAGTAATGTAATTGAAATGATTTGAACAAGTTGATAAATTATATCTTAGTTTTTGCTTTATATACTACATGCTTTATTTGGTATCTATAAATCAGAAAGAAGGATTACATCAACAGAGAATGAGGGAAAGCGTGTAAAATTAAACTTTTTCCAATACATGTGCACATATAGACTTATTGGATACCCTGCTTCCCTTCATAAACATCATAGTCAGAAAGAATGCTCCAAAGAATATCATAGTTTGAATCAGAAGAGTAAGCCTAGAGCACAGCCTTCATTGTATAGTAAGATGAAGAGCTTGATTTATATTAAATCATGGCAGATTCATTAAGATTTAAAAACCCATGTAAACCTTGCTGTCCTCTTGCATGGAGATTTTCAAGTAGTAATGCAATGATTTATGAGTTTAAGGCCATTACCCTTCATAACTTTGTTAAATTACATGAACATTGTTGGGATATAAGTATACAATAATGAGAAATACATGCAGTCTTCAGCAACTTCACTTTCATTTCAGTCATTAATTTGTTTTTCCCCACAGCTCCTTAAATGCTATCCCTAATGTTCTCCAAACCCTATAATGTTAGCAGAATATAGGTGTCTCCTTTCTTTGCCAGGAAACTGATGGATTCATTTGTAAACTGAATCATTTACAAATTCATTTGTAAACTGGTCACTGATCCATCTACCTGTTAGTAGACCTACTAAAAACACCATAGAACAAAAGGTTTTTTTTTTAACTTCTTGTTGGGATTTAACTGTTCTTCTACAGTTGTGCTAAGTCACTTGAGTCATGTCCAGCTCTTTGTGATCCCACGGACTGTAGCTCACCAGGCTTCTATGTCCATGGGATTCTCCAGGCAAGTGGAGTGGGTTGCCACTACAGTTGTGTTAAGTCACAGTTGAGTGTATATAATTAATTTGGAAAAATTCTAGTCACTAATTTATTAAAATTAATAGAAAAGTAAAATAAACTTTAGCTTATATCCCTTATATTATATGCCTCACTGTCTTACACTTGTAACAGCTTTATGCTGTTTAAAGCTTTAGTTTGATAATTTTTAGGTGAGAGAGACTATCTCCTTGGTGGAATGTCATCTAATTCCAATTAAAATATATTAAGTATTATTTGGAAAATTATGCTGGTGTATTCTCTATATATAATGATGCTGATGATATTAAATTAAATTTCTCCTTTAAGTATTTACACACAGGGAAATTTAAAGTAGTGCCTCTGCTGCTGCTGCTGCTGCTGCTAAATCGCTTCAGTCGTATCTGACTCTGTGCGACACCATGGACTGTAGCCTACCAGGCTCCTGCGCCAATGGGATTTTCCTGGCAAGAGTACTGGAGTGGGCTGCTGTTTCCTTCCCCAAGGAGGGCCTCTAGACTGTGATAAAGGTTCAGTGTGTCACTTAGCATGAGTGAGTGGCCAGGACCTATATTAGAGATAATAAGACATTCATCAAAATTTATATCACCTGAGAGAAAAAAATATATGTATATGAAATATACATATGTGTACAAATGGACACATGTGAAGCACATATGTATACACACAGCCTTAAAACTTGCTTTAAACTTATATAAAGCCTAGTGAGAATAACCTGGAAAATAACAGGTATGTCCAGCCACCTCTGCATTCAGAGTCATCCTATAAGGAAAGGCAACTTAGTCATCCTCTTCAGAGAGGTTACATGCGATTGGACAGACATAATCAGGGCCCTACTTAGAAATTTCATTAATACTGATAAATCTCTGGACCATAAGGTACATAAGGTACAGCTAGGGTACAACTATAGTAACTGTACTATGGATTTTAATTTAAATGGCCACGGCTTTAGGGCAGCCCGTCCTTCCAGAGTTCTTTCTCCATATACCCTTCTTGGAATGTCAGATTAAGCACTACTAAAAACCATGCTCTTCAAGTCTATTCAGTGGGATTTTCTGGTGAAACGGGACATTTTGACCCTGTTTCACTTTCCTCAAGATAGATTTCATGTGATCCATATAGTGAAAAAGGACTGGCTATTTATCATATGTTCTCTGTACTGGTTGGTTTTAAAAATGGAAATCATTTCAGAGAAAGTGAGCTGAATTCTTTCTGAAACTCCATTCCTAGAATGGCCAAGAGACACTAAACACATAAACTTCACTAATTTGAAATAGGTCTTATGCTTTAGATTCCTTTTTTTTTCAAAATTAGTAGATTAATTCTATGGGAATATAGATTCCAGAAATTTTTCTGAGATTGGAAATGATTCACTTCATTAAAGCAATGTATGATTGTAAATAGAATAAAATGTAAAACATTATTTCTGAGAATGAGTACTAAAAATAGATATGCATTGGCACTTAATAACAAGCTGCTGCTGCTGCTGTTGCTGCTAAGTCACTTCAGTCGTGTCCGACTCTGTGTGACCCCATAGACAGCAGCCCACCAGGCTTCCCTGTCCCTGGGATTCTCCAGGCAAGAACACTGGAGTGGGTTGCCATTTCCTTCTCCAATGCATGAAAGTGAAGTTGCTCAGTTGTATCCGACTCTAGTGACTCCATGGACTGCAGCCTACCAGGCTCCTCTGTCCATGGGATTTTCTAGGCAAAAGTACTAGAGTGGGGTGCCATTGCTTTCTCCATAATAACAAGCAGGGATTGCAAATCATGTTGCATTTTTTGGTAATCTGGTACTATTATCTTTACTGTATATATGAGGGAACAAAGGCAGTTCCTTCCCTCATATTTTAACATAATATAGATAATAAATAGCAAAGCCAAAAGATGGCCTGCATATTGTATTGCCTAATTCCCACAGAGATCTCTGCTATCAAAGGCTAAATACCAAGATCTATGACATAGGAATGAAATTGTGAGACTTTAGAATTATGTGGCAGAGAGTGAGGGGAACGAATATTTATTTACTCCTACAATGAGCCCCACTTTTTATAGGTACTCATCTTCAACTATGAAGTAATTAATGTTACTTATATCTGCCACATGAAGAAATTTGAGATTCAAACAAGTTTTAAAGTGTTAAAATCATGTCGTGCCCATTGACAACAGAGGGCTTCATACTCTTGTACTGACTTCAAGACCTTGTGACTGCTGTTGACACCACTCTGACCTCATGATCCTGTGTTTTATGTAAAACATTATGGTCCATGTGTATAGTGAATTTTAATTTCATACTAAATCTCTTTTAGAATCACAGTGACCATCTGCTTCCTTTGGGCTTTTGATATCAGATTATTACACTGTTTAGTACAGAGGTTTCCCCAGAAACCTGAGTAGATACAAGAGGATGTAGCACATTTCTAAAACTGCACCGTGCCTTTTATGTCACAAGCACATCTCTTCCACAGCTTGCAAGGCTGGATCAAAATACATGTAGTTTAGAATTTAAAGTAAATTGTCATAGAGATAAAAGCTTCAAACTAAAAGCTTATATCAAGTAAAATGTAGAATAATTGGGGCATCTCCCAGACATCCCTCTTATTTGTGTCCCTCCCCCTGCTTGTCTACTGTGAAAGTCATATGGTATAGTAAATGTCCTGCCAAAAAGCTTGTCAATATAAAGATGTCTTTTTTGGTAAACATTCTGTCCTGTAGCTTCACTTATAATCAAAAGAAACACAATAAGCTGTCAAATAAAACTTAAAAAGGCTATCTTTGATAATATATTATTTAATAGTAACCTGAGGTATGATGGTGGCAATAAATAATCAAAGAATGAAACAGAGCAGAATTGTCATGGAAATGGTCATGTCATGGAAATAGAATTCACTCTATTTGATGAATATGGCTAAAAGATAATAATAAAAAAAATCTTCAATCCAAAATATCATTGGGTGACTTACCCATCACATGCATAATCACTGAAGGTGGTCTTTAAGCAGGGAGCTTGAGTGAGTGTCTAGACAGCTAACTGATTCATTTTTATGGAAATTTTCTTATTTTAAATGTCATCCTCAACCATCCTAATTTCTGAAATGAATACCTATTTTTTAAAATAACACTCCAGGTTAGATTTGGGTATTGATTTAAGCAATATACTGCTTATTATATTATGCAGTTTTTTAATTCTTTCATTCAGTCTTCTTAAACTTCATCTTTGAATAAAAATGTATGAAAATTCTTTCATTCATCTCTACCATAATGTAATGATTCTTACAAGATTCATTCTCTTTTTATCATTTTTTTTAAAGAAATACCATTTCTTATATCTAATTAATACCATTCTAATGTCTCACTAAATGGTTCTTTTTTAAAGAAATAACATTTTTTTCTCCCTAAAAGAGGTAGCATTTTAAAATTTCACTACCAGGAAATATTGCTGTACTTTGTTAATTTTGACAAGACATTTTTTATTGATTTGTAGAACTGATAAAGGTGAAACATAAAATCACTGATTTTTCTCCTTATAAAAATTCTTTCTGTTAATAATTATAGCTATTCTGTTAAAAAAATTTTCAATGGTCATCCACACCCCCTTCTTCTAGTTAGGTCTTGATTTCAGTATCCACATCTAAACCTGATTCATCTTTACCTTCAAGGGAAGTGAAGTGAAAATCGCTCAGTTGTGTCCAACTCAGTTGTGTCCAGAGTCGACCACGACTGAGTGATTGAACTGAACTGATAAGAGAAGTGACTGTCTAAAGAGAAAATAAATAAAAGTATTGTAGAGTTTATAACATAGAAGAAAAATGAAGCAATAATGCTGTATGAAAAATAAGATATAAGTAACTGTGGTCAGCATGAAATCCATGAAAGTAGGTTCTACACTGTTAGTAGAAATATACAGTCTTACTTTGGGAATCAGTTCATCAGTCACTTAAACCATTAAAAACTCACCTACATACATCCCAGAAATCCCATTCCTAGGTATTTATCTAAATTAAATATGAAACCATATGTCCATAAAGACTTTGTATATAAATGTCTATAGCAGCTTTATTTACATTGTCCACAATCTGGTAAAAGTCCAAATGACACTTCAAATTGTGATAAACATACACAACAAAATGTTGCTCAGCAAAAAAACGTAACAAACAATATGCTCAGTAATATGGTTGTATCTCAAAATAATTATATTGACTAAAATCCTGTGTGAAAGTTGCTCAGTCGTGTCCAACTCTTTGCAATCCCATGGATTATACAGTCCATGGAATTCTCTAGGCCAGAATACTGGAGTGGGTAGCCTTTCCCTTCTCCAGGGGATCTTCCCAACCTAGGGATCGAACCCAGGTCTCCCTGATTGCAAGCAGATTCTTTACCAGCTGAGCCACAAGGGACTCCCTATCTTTACCTTAGTATACTACTCTTACATATAATCTATAATGAATCTCAGAATTTTTCAGATGAGTATCATGTATTGAAACATTCCATAGGAAACTAATCTAGAGGATTAGGGTAGGTGATACAATTAATTATGTGATCTAGGAATATAGAAATTGTATCTTAGAAAAAGAAACTACTGTAAATCAGCACAAAAGCAGAGATCTATTAATAAGGGAAAAGTATTGTGAAATTTAAAAATTATAAATGCTAGATTTATAAGTTGCTGATTTTTTATTTTAGTAGATGTATTTAATGTGCATGCTAACCTCAAATTGATAAATGGTCAAGATTATGACTTTATAAATAGCATAATTTAAATAAAAATATTTTGAAATTCCATGTATTATGAATATACTAACTAGGATTTTAGAAAAGATATTGCTGTATTTAAACAAATGAGAGCATACTAGAGAATAACTCTTGTCTCAAACTTGCATCCACAGCTTTATGTCTTCTTCTCTTGATAACTACACTCTCTCACAGATTAGCTCTTATTTATTGTCTTCATTTTTATTGTTTTCTCTTCTGTATAAAAAATAGAGTTATGTTTTTCATCATTAAAAATAACAAGAATTGCTCAATGTGGACAATTTTGAAAATTTCATAGCAGAGTATGAGAAAGATTATCAATCTAATGATCATTTATTCTACTGTCTGCTGATAACAATTCTAGAAAATATAAGAGATTTTATCACAACAGAAATCTAACTGACTTCTGGATATCTTCCATTTAATATTTGACAAATTCTCCAAATTATAATATTCAGCTCTAAAATTATTATTAGATATGTCAAAAGTAGGAAAGTATTATAATAATTGGTGAGGAGATAGTGATTCAAACCAGAGAGGTAGAGAGTAGGTGAAGAGGAAAAATGAGATTCTGGATATACTCTAAAGGTAGAACCTGTAGATATTGACAGTCATTTGAATGTGGAATGGGAGAAAAATGAAGGCAAAAGAATATCTCTAGGATTTTCAGCCTCAGCAACTGAAAGGTATTGTTTCTATTTATTTCCACTTTGGAAGGAGTAGCTTTCAATAAAAAAGGTATTAAGATTTTAATTTTGGACATATTTAGTTTGAGACTGTCTATCAGAGACCGAAGTAAGGATACTGAGAATACAGTTGAAAATACAGGGGATTCACCTGGTTGAAAGGGATGGCTTTGAGAGATTTAAATATATAGTTGAATTTAAAAAGCCATGAGAAATTAAAAGAAATAGTCGATAAATAGAGTAGACAGAAATGAAGGGGGTTGAGGGGAGGAACTGACAAGTGACAGGCCACTGGCAAAACCATTTATTTTTATAGATAGTTTTATTGGAATATATACATGCCAATTTGTTTCCATATTGCTGATAAATGATTTTGCACTACAATTCCTGAGTGGAATAGTTGCAACCAACATTACCTGTCACACATAATTACTACCTGGCCCTTTACAGAAGAAGTTAACTTACCCCTGTTATACAGGAAAGTAGTTAGTGACTAAAAGTTGTATCACTTTTCACTACAGTTTTCCATGGAGAGTCCTGGTTTATACCCCATTATCACAGCATCCGGAACAAATAAGTAACAGACTCTTTCAATTGCTGACAGGTCTTTGGGCAATATATTATATAATCATCCAAACTGAGATTAAAATAGAAAAATTGCATCTAGAACTCAATAGCTAATACCATGTCATTACATTTATTTTAGCTAAATGGCCCCAAAGTATGAAACCATGTGCAATAGTTACTTAGCCTCCAAAGTAACTTATTGTTAAATTTAGTCAGATGCTAACAGTATGTGCTATACGGTAATGGAAAAGAGGGAAATGGCACCACAAAATAAGTTATACAATAAGGAAAAGCATAAACATAGTATTTTTCTACCCTGAAAACCTCCTATCATTTTAATAGTGACACTTAGCAATAGAGAATAAAATCAAAGATACTATGAACTTATTATTTGCTACTGCTGCTGCTGCTAAGTCGCTTCAGTCGTGTCCAACTCTGTGCGATCCCATAGACGGCAGCCCACCAGGGTCCCCGGCCCTGGGATACTCCAGGCAAGAACACTGGAGTGGGTTGCCATTTCCTTCTCCAATGCATGAAAGTGAAAAGTGAAAGTGAAGTTGCTCAGTCGTATCCGACTCTAGCAACCCCATGAACTGCAGCCTACCAGGCTTCTCCGTCCATGGGATTTTCCAGGCAAAAGTACTGGAGTGGGGTGCCATTGCCTTCTCCATGAACTTATTATTTGGGCTGCAATTATTCTGTTTTCAATTTAGAGTAACCTGAATAATATGAACTAGTGTCCATTTCAAAAGGACTTATGCCAGCACACCGTGGCTCCCAGGACTGTTGTATTCAGTGCCCCTGACCCCACGGCAGGCCACTATTGACCCACTGCAGATGGTGACTGCATCCATGAAATTAAAAGACACTTGCTCCTTGCAAGAAAAGTAATGACAAACCTAGACAGCATATTAAAAAGCAGAGACATTACTTTGCCTGCAAAGGTCTGTATAGTCAAAGCTGTGGTTTTTCCAATAGTCAGGTATGGATGTGACAGCGGGAGAATAGAAAAGGCTGAGCACCGAAGAACTGATGCCTTTGAACTGTGGTGTTGGAGAGTACTCTTGAGAGTCCCTTGAACTGCAAGGAGATAACACCAGTTAATCCTAAAGGAAATCAACCCTGAATATTCATTGGAAGTACTGATGCTGAAGCCAAAGCTCCAATATGTTGGCCAACTGATGTGAAGAGTTGATTCATTGGAAAAGACCCTGACGTTGGGAAAGATTGAAGGCAGGAGGAAAAGGGGATAACAGAGGATGAGATGGTTGGGTGGTATCACTGACTCACTGGACATGAGTTTGAGCAAATGCTGGGAGATGGTGAAGGACAGGGAACCCTGGCGTGCTGCAGCCCATGGGGATCACAAAGAGTTGGACATGACTGAGCAACTGAGCAGCAACAATAGTCATGTGGGGCCCTCATAATTTGTAGTCTTTTCTTTCAGGAGTCCTACTGGTTCTCACAAGGAGAATGGAAAGAATACAGAGAAAGTTCTTCTATGGTACTGGCTGGAAGTAGAAGAACAGCCACCATGAAATCCATTCAGACACTTCCTCTTATTAAAAAATTCCTTAATTTGTTGGGGTAGGACATCATCAAAAGACTATGATGAAATATTGCAGGTAGGGGAAAGGAACTCTGCCCAGCTGCACCCTCCTATCTTACTAAGGAAGAGAAGAGTGCCTTAGTTAGCCCTTTTCCTGGAAATAGAGCAGGAAAATTGGAGGATATCTGCTGTAGCTGGGGGAGATAATAGTAAAAAGGGAAAAAGTCTATCTTTGGGTGAGGGACAGAAGCACTTATGAAGGCCATCTATCCCAAGACCCAGGTCCAGGGTGCACAACAAAGACCAGAGCTTAATCAGTTTAGAGATTACCCTCCCAACACTCTATCCCCAGGCTAATAATGCACTGACCTCAGCACAGTTTTTTTTTTTTTTTTTAACTTTACAATACTGTATTAGTTTTGCCAAATATTGAAATGATTCCGCCACAGGTATACCTGTGTTCCCCATCCTGAACCCTCCTCCTTCCTCCGTCCGCATACCTGGGCATTAATAATATCTTATGAAAGAAAGAATAAAGAATAGAAAAAACAAAGAACTCTAATGTTACATTTGTAGGGCGTTTTAAAAATATTGATTTTTTTCCAGATAATAATGAGCATTTGTCAAAAACAGGCATAAGAAATGGAGTACCTCTGAAATGATAAGGGGATAGGGAAAGAATATATGTAGGCTGAATAAAATAATGTAGAAAATTAAGAGTTTGAAGTTTGTGAAAGAGACTGAGAATGTTAGTCGCTCAGTTGTGCCTGACTCTTTGTGACCCCATGGACTATAGTCCACCAGACTCCTCTGTCCATGGAATTCTCCAGGCAAGAAGACTGGAGTAGGTTGCTCTTCTCTTCTCCAAGGGATCAAACCTGGGTCTCCTGCATTGCAGGCTGATTCTTTATAATCTGAGCCACCATACTGTCAGAAATATCCACAGATATTTCCTGCTATAGTTTCAATGTAATGGCTTCCCCACAGGATACAGAGCAATTGTAGCATGAGACAAGGCATACAGACACCCTCTAGAAGAAGCAAAGGGTTTTTGAAAACTGATTTTATTCTATAGTTTCCAAAAATGGTTGCAGTCTCACCCGAGTCGCGGGGACTTCTGACTTACAATGTTGTAAGATAATAAATTTGTGTTGTTTTAAAGCAAAGGTTTGAAGTAATTTGATACAGTAGCAAAAAGAAACAAATATGCTGACATGCCACTTTGAAATCAAAATAATTTAAAAAGTGAGAGTGCTTCCTCCATTGTCTTCTCTTCTTTGATGACCTTAGTAGTCAGGTATTGAAAATGTTGTATGCATGGGCTGGTGACTGAACCCTTAGTTATGAGTAGGAAACACAAGTCAATTTTAAATCACTAAGATTTCTTATTTGGTTTTGAGTCTCTAAATCTTGTCTGACTCTTTTGCCACCCAATGAACTGCAGCCTGCCAGGCTCCTCTGTCCATGGGATTTCACAGTCAAGAATACTGGAGTGGGTTGCAATTTCCTTCTCTAAAGGATCTTCCTGATCCACATCAGAGACTGAATCCATGTCCCCTGCTTAGCAGGTAGATTTTTTAGCACTCAGCCACCTGGAAAGCCAGCATTATGATGGCTCTGGAATTTCAGTTAGGAAAATAGTATTAAGTTCAGTCGTTCAGTTGTGTCCGACTCTTTGCGGTCCCATGAATTGCAGCACACCAGACCTCCCTGTCCATAACCAACTCCCGGAGTTCACTCAGGCTCACATCCATTGAGACAGTGATGCCATCCAGCCATCTCATCCTCTGTCATCCCCTTCTCCTCCTGTCCCCAATCCCTCCCAGCATCAGAGTCTTTTCCAATGAGTCAACTCTTCGCATGAGGTGGCCAAAGTACTGGAGTTTCAGCTTTAGCATCATTCTCTCCAAAGAAATCCCAGGGCTGATCTCCTTCACAATGGTCTGGTTGGATCTCCTTGCAGTCCAAGGGACTCTCAAGAGTCTTCTCCAACACCACAGTTCAAAAGCATCAATTCTTTGGCGCTCAGCCTTCTTCACAGTCCAACTCTCACATCCATACATAACCACAGGAAAAACCATAGCCTTGACCAGACAGACCTTTGTTGGCAAAGTAATGTCTCTGCTTTTCAATATGCTATCTAGGTTGGTCATAACTTTCCTTCCAAGGAGTAAGTGTCTTTTAATTTCATGGCTGCAGTCACCATCTGTAGTGATTTTGGAGCCCAAAAAAATAAAGTATGACACTGTTTCCACTGTTTCCCCATCTATTTCCCATGAAGTGATGGGGCCAGATGCCATGATCTTCGTTTTCTGAATGTTGAGCTTTAAGCCAACTTTTTCACTCTCCCCTTTCACTTTCATCAAGAGGCTTTTGAGTTCCTCTTCACTTTCTGCCATAAGGGTGGTGTCATCTGCATGTTTGAGGTTATTGATATTTCTCCTGGCAATCTTGATTCCAGCTTGTGTTTCTTCCAGTCCAGCGTTTCTCATGAAGTACTCTGTGTAGAAGTTAAATAAGCAGGGTGACAATATACAGTCTTGATGTACTCCTTTTCCTATTTGGAACCAGTCTGTTGTTCCATGGCCAGTTCTAACCGTTGCTTCCTAACCTGCCTACAGATTTCTCAAGAGGTAGGTCAGGTCATCTGGTATTCCCATCTCTTTCAGAATTTTCCACAGTTTATTGTGATCCACACAGTCAAAGGCTTTGGCATAGTCAATAAAGCAGAAATAGATGTTTTTCTGGAACTCTCTTGCTTTTTCCATGATTCAGCGGATGTTGGCCATTTGATCTCTGGTTCCTCTGCCTTTTCTAAAACCAGCTTGAACATCAGGAAGTTCACGGCTCACATATTGCTGAAGCCTGGCTTGGAGAATTTTGAGCATTACTTTACTAGCGTGTGAGATGAGTGCAATTGTGCGGTAGTTATGAGCATTCTTTGGCATTGCCTTTCTTTGGGATTGGAATGAAAACTGACTTATTCCAGTCCTGTGGCCATTGCTGAGTTTTCCAAATTTGCTGGCATACTGAGTGCAGCACTTTCATTAGTATTATTTATTGGTGTTGTCAAGGCCAAACTGGTCCTCAGGCAATATTAAATAACCCTACTTTAACTCTATTGTTACAAAAATTAACAAAAATTATTATCTTATATTGAAAATAACTTTAAGGTTAACAAATATTATCAGTTGTGGCTGGGGACAGATTTTTTTTTACGATAATTTTAGTATGTAAGTATGAATATTTCATACTCATTCTTTGTTGTTAACTGGTATGTAAAATAAGTTCACATTTTCTACTGTGCTTTCATTTTCACAAAGATAGGATTGTTTCAGTCAACAAATGACCAATCAATGTAAAGACTTTAACTTACCCTTTGCTACAGAAAAATAGTAACCCAACATTCAAACTTTGGCTATCACTGCATCACTGACAGCTCTCTCAAATAAATAAGACCAAAATTCAGAACCACTTTTTTTTAACCAAACATAGTAAACCAGAGAGACCTTACCTGTTTCCAAGTTTGAATTTTGACAAGCAGCAGAATATATTGACGAGATGTGTTTAGGCATCCTTTGATGCCTGAGGGAAGAAAAAATAAAATGTAATGTGACAGAACGAAGAAAAGTGAATTTAGTGGAAACACACAACCAAGTGTCATGCTTTGGTGTTACTATTCTAGGACTACCAAATTCTCACCAGCATGGAAACATGTCATTTGTAAATGATACAGTGTCTCCAAAACACTATTGCCAGGGAGTTCCTTAAGTTTCAACTTACATATACAGAGAGTTTAAATCTAGCTGATGTAAAATACCAACAACTAGTCAGGTTAAACAAAAGAGTTTATGGAGTTAAACTAAAAGGTCGAATGCTATAAATAAAAATGTTAAAATTCATTGTGGAAATTCTCTAATGTCATAAAAACAGACAAAATATGCCACAGTTCCTTTATCTCTAATCGTTTAATTGTAGAATAAATTATGTTGTTCTGTTTTCAGCATTTAATTTTTAAATTAGCTCTTGGCTTGCAGTGTCCTTGATTATGGAACTTAATTAGCTGTGCCTGTTGAAGAGAATTATGCTCCATACAGGGTACAGGATCCCATGGAAAAGCTTAATACAAGCAATCAGACTCATAGTGAAGCTTGGTTGACTGTTTTTAAAAGTTGAAAGAACAGTTGCAAAACAGACTGTATTTAGGAACAGAAGAGTCAAAGGAAAAGAGCTGCCATAAAATAAAATTAGAAGGTTCTGTGTTCCATCTAAGAAAATATGTTGATTGAATGATTATAAATACCGAGTTATAGAAAAATGAATTATCATTCACTTTCTTTGTATTAGTTCACTAATACAGTGATTGACAACAAGATTTCTCAAAACCAAATTAAACAGAAAATTTCTGATTTTTTATTTTCTAGTCTACTGGCTTTTTTTTTAAAGTACCATATTACTGACAACAGTGTAAATATGTTCTTTGTATTTCCACTAGCCAGTAATGAAAGCTTCTGATTTTCTATACCATGCAAATTATATATAAGTACATACAGATTTACAGTAGTGAATGACAGCTAACCCAGAAGTGACTTTTCAACAATATCCTATAAAATGAATGCATTCACAGAGCTAATTACACCTATGGAAAAAAATTCTCCAATAAGTTTGTGAAAACTTTATATTAAGTCTTAGCCAGACACAAATATTCAACATAAAATTCCAAAAGAACTTCAGAAATATAAAGCAATAATAAAATTACATAATGTCAAAATGTTTCTTTTAGGTAGCTCAAGCAAAATCTAAAAGGGCATTTACAATATATAAGAAATATTTTTAATAACTGAAAAAGATTTACTGTATAGCACAGGAAACTCAACTCATTAGTCTGTAAGGGCCTATATAGGAAAAAGAATCTAAAAAATAATGGACATATGTATATGTATAACAGGCTTTCCAAGTACCACAGTGGAAAGAATCTGCCTGGCAGTGCAGGAGACCCAAGGAACATAGCTTTAATCCTTCAGTTGGGAAGATCCCAAGTTGGAAATGACAGTCCACTCCAGTATTTTTGCCTGGAAAATTCCATGGACAGAGGAGCCTTGTAGCCTACAGTCCATGGGGTCCCAAAAAGTCAGATACAACTGATAGACTGAGCACACACACACACACACACATACACAACTGATTCACTTTGTTGTACACCTGAAACCAACACAACAAACAAACTGTTGTAAATTAACTATTCTCCAATAAAGTCTTTAAAAAAGAAAAAAAAAACTATTAAAATTTTTGAACTCAAGGAGAGGATAGGGTGGGACATATGGATATAGGATATGGGACATAGGATATGGAGACATAACTTCAGTAGTTATGTCTCCAAATTAGTTTTCAGGTTGCTATTTAGGTAATGTAGAATAGTCAGCTGTTTATACAACTAAATAACTATTTAATCTGCTTGGCATGCAACAGAATCATTTGCTGCTCACTTGGTTACATTATGTGAAGTACTGTGGGTCACCTGCATGGCAGGCTAACAGAATTTCATTATGCTTAACTGGGTTCTGTTGAGCTGGACTCAGTTCCATGATACTTTTTTTAAGAGTGATAGAAGTAATAAATATTTTTTAGGAAACGCTTTCATATTGCAAGATAGGAGCAAGAAAAGTGCAGCCTAACTATACAGTTTTATTTAATGCTTCTACTGAGATGAAGCAAACTGTATTTACTTACATCAAATCAGATCAGATCAGATCAGTCGCTCAGTCGTGTCCGACTCTTTGCGACCCCATGAATCGCAGCATGCTAGGCCTCCCTGTCCATCACCAACTCCCGGAGTTCACTGAGACTCACGTCCATCGAGTCAGTGATGCCATCCAGCCATCTCATACTCTGTCGTCCCCTTCTCCTCCTGTCCCCAATCCCTCCAAGCATCAGAGTCTTTTCCAATGAGTCAACTCTTCGCATGAGGTGGCCAAAGTACTGGAGTTTCAGCTTTAGCATCATTCCTTCCAAAGAAATCCCAGGGCTGATCTCCTTCACAATGGACTGGTTGGATCTCCTTGCAGTCCAAGGGACTCTCAAGAGTCTTCTCCAACACCACAGTTCAAAAGCATCCATTCTTCGGCGCTCAGCCTTCTTCACAGTCCAACTCTCACATCCATACATGACCACAGGAAAAACCATAGCCTTGACTAGACGGACCTTTGTTGGCAAAGTAATGTCTCTGCTTTTGAATATGCTATCTAGGTTGGTCATAACTTTCCTTCTGTTAGCCAAAACATATTACACTGATCAAGCCCATGGTTTAAGATGGTGGAAAGAATTAACATTTTCATGGAAAGCCTTGGCAATTGATATCACAATAGTCATGGATATATTATCCTATTATAGAGGGAGAATGGAGTTGGGAACAGAACTGTGGCTCCTGGGGCACTCTGGATGCACAGAAACTGAATGTGTAGTTGACCAGATTTTGGAAATAACTGTAACAGGAAGTCTGAAAAACAAAGAGGTCGTTTTCATCTCATCAGTCCTAGATGAAGAGATCAAGCCCCGGAGACTTTGGAGTGGGAGTACTGCCTCCAAGACCCTAGACTACTAGAGAGCTAACCCTAGGGAGTATCAAATAGTGAGAACTCACACAAAGGAATCCACATGAATATAAGACCCAGCATCACCCAACCACTAGTTGCACCCTGTGCAGGACACCTCATCTAAACAACAAACAAAACAAAAATACAAACCCAATCATCAGCAGACAGGATTACACCTCACTCAGCCTTGCCCAGCAGAGGAGGAAAAAACAAAAACAAAACAAACAAAAAAATACTCAGCACAAATCTCACTGTATATGAAGCTTACACAAGAGCCACTGGACGAATCTTAGGAGGGCAGAAACCAAAAGGAAGAAAGAATTCAACCTTGACGCCTGGGAAAAGGAGACTTCAAACACAGTAAGTTAAAAAAATAATAATAATGAAAAAGCAGAGAAATACTACACAAAGGAAAGAACAAACTAGAAACACAGAAGTCCACATAAATGAAGAGAAAATAGGCAAACTACCTGGAAAAGAATTCAGAATAATGATAGTAAAGATGATTAAAAAAAAAAAAAAACAAACAACCTTGAAAACATAATGTAGAAAATGCAAGGATCAACTAACAAAGACCTTTAAGAATTAAATAATAAACATATAGAGACAAATAACACAATTCCTGAAATTAAAAATGCTCTAGAAGGAATCAATAAGAGAATATCTGAAATAGAATAACGAATCAGTGAGCTGGAAGATAAAATGGTGGACATAACTTCTGAAGAGCAGAATAAAGTAAAAAGAATGAAAAGAACTGAGAATAGTCTCAGAGACCTCTGGGACAATATCAAATGCACCATCACTCGAATTATAGGGGTTCCAGAAGAAGAAGAGAAAAAGAAAGGGTATCAGAAATTTTTTGAAGAGATTATAGTTGAGAATTTCCCCAACATGGAAAAGGAAATAGTCAATCAATTCTAAGAGGCACAAAGAGGATACAGGATAAATGCAAGGAGAAACATGCCCAGACACATACTAATCAAACTAACAAAGACAAAACACAAAGAAAGAATATTAAATATTAAAAGCAGCAAGGGAAAAGCAACAAGTAACATACAAGGGAAACCATAGCCAACCATTTTATCCTCTGCTGTCCCCTTCTCCCCTTGTCCTAAATCTTTCCCCAGCATCAGGGTGTTTTCTAATGGGTTGGCTCTATGCATCAGGTGACTAAATTATTGGAACTTCAGCTTCAAAATTAGTCCCTGCAATGAATATTCAGGATTGCTTTGGCTATTTGGGATTTTTTGTTTTTGTTGTTCCATATAAATTGTTGGGGTTCTCTTGTATTTAATTTTTTCTATTTAGGCTTTTAAGATTTTCTCTTTCTGTTTTATTTATTTATTATATATATATATTTTTAAAATTTAAATTTATTTATTTTAATTTTTTGACAATTTAATTATACAGCTGAACCTTTGACAACATGGGAGTTAGGGTGTTGATCCCCTGCATAGTTGAAAATCTGTGTCTAACTCTGTAGTTTGCCATGTATATGAGGTTTTACATTGCAGATTCATCAAACTGCAGAATTTGTACTACTTTACTATGTATATATTGGGAGAAAAATGTTGAGAGTGAACTATAGTATGTGACAATGTGAGTCTGTTTAGGTTCATTTTATTTGGAACATGGCGGCTTTCTGGATTTTAATGTCTGTGTTTTTTTCCCAAGTTAGGGAAACATTCAGTTATTATTTCTTAAAAAAACTTTCTACCTCTTCCCCCCGGGCCCCCACCCCGGGACCTCTGTAATGTGAATATCAGTCTACTTGTTTGTGTCCCATAAGTCCCTCAAGCTAGCTTCTTTTTTTCATTCTTTTTCTTTTTACTCTTGTGATTTAATGAATGCTACTTCCCATGTCTTTGAGTTTACTGATTCTTTCTTCTGCTTCACTTAGTCTGCTGTCAGACTCCCCTTTTGAATTTTTCAGTTCTATTATTTTATCCTCAGCTCTGTGATTTAGGTACTTTGTTATATTTTCTTTCTTTCTTTTTTTTTTTTTTTTTTTCCTTTGTGGATTTTATTTTTTTTATTTTATTTTATTTTTAAACTTTACAATATTGTATTAGTTTTGCCAAATATGGAAATGAATCCGCCACAGGTATACCTGTGTTTCCCATCCTGAACCCTTCTCCCTCCTCCCTCCCCATACCCTCCCTCTGGGTCATCCTAGTGCACCAGCCCCAAACACCCAGTATCGTGCATCGAACCTGGACTGGCGACTCGTTTCATACATGATATTATACATGTTTCACTGCTATTCTCCCAAATCTCCCCACCCTCTCCTTCTATCTCTTTGTTGAAAGTCTCATTTTGTTCTTGTGTTATTCCCTGATGTCAGTTAATCTCTATGATCATAATTTTAAACTCTTTATTAGATAAATCATTTATCTACATTTCATTAAATCCTTTTTCACAAGTTTTGTCTTGTTCTTTTGCTTGAAACCTACTCCTCTGTCTTCCCTTGATTTCTCCATTTTGATTCTATGCATTAGATGAAGCATCTACCTCTTCCAAGGTGAAAGAACTGGTCTTGTGTAGGAGTGAAAGAGTGATCTTATGTAAGAGATCAATTCAGTTCAGTTGCTCAGTTGTATCTGACTCTTTGCGACCCCATGGACTGCAGCATGCCAGGCTTCCCTGTCCATCACCAACTACTGGAGCCTGCTGAAACTCATGTCCATCGAGTCGGTGATGTCATCCAACCATCTCATCCTCTGTCATCCCCTTCTCCTCCTGCCTTCAATCTTTCCCAGCATCAGGGTCTTTTCCAATGAGTTGGTTCTTCACATCAGGTGGCCAAACTATTGGAGTTTCAGCTTCAGCATCAGTCCTTTCAATGTAAAAAATAAACCTTATGATTCAGAAGACCTGAACTCCTTGTTGCTTCTCAAACCTTTGTGATTATCTAAATTGTCTTCTTTGTTATTAAGGTGATTCCCTATTATTGAGGGTATGCCAAGACCTGTTAGTGTCCTAAAGGGGAAGATCTCAGTCACTACCTTGTTGCAGTCTGGTTGGTAGCTTGACCCTCAAGAATCAGCTTCTAAAGTATGGCAATAGACATCTTTCAGAGGAAGACTGGGATGAGCATCTTTGTCTTCTCTGTTGTGATTGGAGGTGGTGGGGGGGAGGGGAGTTAAAAACTATTTCTTTGTTTGCTTCAGTCCCATAGACCTAGAGAATACAAGCCCTGCTGGCCTCCAAAGCTAGGCTATCAAGGAGTATTTCCTCTTGGTGATAGACATAAAACTAAGGCATCAGATGTGTGATTAAGGTGTTTCTTTTTTTCTTTTCTGGAAAATAGCAGCCAGGCATGGATCAGACAGAGAGCACAAAGATGGCCTGCCAGCCTCCCTAGTCTCTGAAGACTATTGCAATCTGCTGCTAAATTTGAATTAAATAAGAAAACTGACCCTCAGGTTATTATTTTTTAAGTTATGCAAGTAGACCTCTTTCAGGGAAAGACTGAATGTTCTGGCCTGCTGCCTCTGTGCCAAGCCTTGGAGTACAGGGATTGGTGATTGCTCAGGAGCCTGTTAAGCCCATTAAGTTAAACAAGTTGCTTCTTTTATATATTATGGTGGGTCTTGGGGACTCCAGTCCCATTGGCTTTCAGAACTATATGTCTTTTGGAGCTGTCTTGGGTAGAAGTTTTACAAATTGAGGCACTAAATATAGGTGTTCTTTACTCCTCAATTAGAAGCATAGAGTAGAGACTTCTTGATTGTATGTCATTGTCTAGAGGTAGGGTTTATGATGAAATGGTGTCTCAGCTTCTCCTACCTATTTTGATCTGGGTGTTGTTTTTTTTTTTTTTTTTTTGTCCCCCCCCCCCCACCATCATATGCCCAAGGTGTAATTCAATAGGAATTATTCTGAATGTAGTTGTAGTTTGGTGTGTCCATGAGAGGAAGTGAGTTTAAGAGCTTCTTTTCTCACCAACTTGAATTGGAACTGAACTGATAGTTTCTTCATGAGAGAAAATTTACTCATTCCTTTGAAAGTGGCATAGCTAGAACTATCAGAAATCCCACATCAATTTAATCTGAACAGATTGAGATGGTTAGATATATGTCTTGCCTATAGCCTCTTATGGAATTATTATTTCCAATTTATTGTTATTACTACAGTGAAACCTTTTAGGATGCCAACTCAAAGTCTGGTGGACTGTTAAGGCCTCAAATCATCTCTGATCCTTGAGCAATTCATCTAAAATTATATATAACATACAGGTTTATGTCAAAAGATGTGCAAGGATGGCAGTATTACTGAGAGCACAAACATCCCCAATAATGGCTAAATAAACTTGTCATTTGACAGTTTTCTTAATATCTATTATGTACATCTGGTTGGCAGTGTTCAAGCATTCTATATCTTTCAGATATTTTGCATTTTTTCTGTAAGTTACTAAAAGTAGAATGATAAAGTATCCAAATATAATCATGGATTTCTCTTACTCTTTAAGTTATATCACTTTTGGCTTATGTATTATAAATCTTTGTTCATTGCATAAAATTTAGGGTTGTTATACATTTTATAGATTTATCCTGTGCAAATTTTTGAAATTTCTATTCTGGTAAAAATTCTCTGGGCTAAAGTATTACATGATGCTAAATTCTCTGGGGTAAGTAATCACATGATAGTTAAATATCTTCTCAAGCTCTTTTATTCTTAGTGTTTTATATGCTATGTCTATTTCTATTCTTTCACCTTTGACCTCTTCATCTTTACATTTAAAACAGATTCTTTTTAAATGGTATATGAACACATATCTAGTTTTATTGTGTTTCAATTTATTTCACCTGGCAGATGTTATGGTTTTTTACATATTGAAAGTTTGTGATAGTCCTGCCTTGAGTAAGTCTACTGATGTCATTTCTCCAATAGTATTTGGTCATTTCCTGAATATCTGTCACATTTTGGTAATTCTATCTATATATCAATCTTTTCCAATACTATTATATTTATTATGGCCATCTGTGATCAATGATTTTTTATATTATTATTGCAAAAATAGTGTGAATTGCTGAAGGCTCAGGTGAACATTTTTATGCAATAAAGCATTTTAAATTAATGTACGTGCATTTTGTAGATATAAAACTCTTGCTCAGTTAATAGACTATAATGTAAACATAACTCTTATATAAACTGGATAACCAAAAATTTTTTGTGACTTGTTATATTGTGTACTCACTTTATTTCATTGGTCTGGAACCAAACCTGCAAAATGTTGGTTGCATTTTTTCCACTACTTAGTTTTAATATAGTTTTTGGTGTAGTTGGATTTCCACCTATCATCTTTCTCTTCTGTATTTTTTCCATTTTTTTCTTTGTTCTTTTTCTTTGTTTCCTTATTTATTGGGGGAACAATTAGACTTTTATTTCCCCATTTTATATATCTGTTACTGTGTGAAAAGTGAAAGTGTTAGTCGTTCAGTTGTGTCTGACTCTTAGTGACCCCAAGGACTGTAGCCCACCAGGCTTCATGTGTGGCATTCTCCAAGCAAGAATACTGGAGTGGGTGAACATTTTATTTGTTAATATTTTCTACTATTATTTTTTGGCTTACATATTTCCTCTAAGAAGTATGTTAGCATTTGTATATTTCTTGGGTCCAGTGTTTCTTTTTTCTCTGTATTTAAATTTTAATTTCAGTGCTCTATTTGTGCTATTATTTGGATGTACTTATTTAGATAGTTTCAATATCTGGGGACCTTCTGGTGTGGTCCTGTTGATAAATTTATCCCTGACAATTGAGTTGCTTTTTTTTTTTTCCTTTTTTGTGGGCTTTCTCTCTATGGTTTTGCATGCACAGATAACTGTGTAGAAGTTAGATACCAGGGTAGATAGTATTTACATAAAGGGCATAACTCTTTTTTGTTTGGGCTTCCCTTGCAGCTCAGCTGGTAAAGAATCCACCTGCAATGTGGGAGACCTGGGTTCAATCCCTGGGTTGGGAAGGTCCCCTGGAGAAAGGAAAGGCTACCCACCCCAGTATTCTGACCTGGAGAATTCCATGGACTGTTATAGTCCATGGGGTTGCAAAGAGTTGGACACAGTTGAGCGACTTTCACTTTCTTTTTTGTTTTTGCTATTATGATACATCTTTGAGTCAATCTAAGCAGTAGTCAATGTGTATTTGGGGTTTTGTTGTATCTACAGTTATCTTCAACTCAGCACAGATTTTTAACTCATAGCAGACGACGTTGTAATCTTGATCTTACTGATGGTCCTGGAGTTTTCAGAGTTTTTCTCTGGGTTACAGCTCCAATAAATGTGGGTCCTACATTCCTATTTAGTTCAGTTCAGTTGCTCAGTCATGCCCGACTTCTGTGATCCCATGAACCTCAGCACTACAGGCTTTCCAGTCCATCACCAACTCCTAGAGCTTACTCAAACTCATGTCCATTGAGTCAGTGATGCCATCCAACCATCTCATCCTCTGTCATCCCCTTCTCCTCCCATCTTCAATATTTCCCAGCATCAGGATATTTTTAAATGGATCAGTTTTTTGCATCAGGTAGCCAAAGTATTGGAATTTCAGCTTCAACATGAGTCCTTCCAATGAATATTCAGGACTGATTTCCTTTGGGATGGGCTGGTTGGATCTCCTTGCAGTCCAAGGGACTCTCAAGAGTCTTCTCCAAACCAGTTCAAAAGCATCAATTCTTTGGTGCAAAGGTTTCTTTATAGTCCAACTCTCACATCCATACATGAATACTGGAAAAGTCAGCCTTGACTAGACAGACCTTTGTTAGCAAAGTAATGTATCTGCTTTTTAATATGCTATCTAGGTTGATCATAGCTTTTCTTCCAAGGAAGAAACGTCTTTTAATTTCATGGCTACAGTCACCATCTACAGTGATTTTGGAGCCCCCCCAAAATAAAGTCTGTCACTGTTTCCATTGTTTCCCCATCTATTTGCCATGAAGTGATGGGACCAGATTCCATGATCTTAATTTTTTGAATGTTGAGTTTTAAGCCAACATTATCACTCTCCTCTTTCACTTTCATCAAGATGCTCTTTGGTTCTTGGCTTTCTGCCATAAGGGTGGTGTCATCTGCATATCTGATGTTATTGATATTTCTCCCAGCAATCTTGATTCCAGCTTGTGCTTCATCTAGCCTGGCATTTCGCATGATGTACTCTGAAGTTAAATAAGAAGGATGATGATATGCAGCCTTGGCATACTCCTTTCCCTGTTTGGAACCAGTCTGTTGTTCCATATCTAGTTCAAAGATTCTGGTTGTTGTTTGCTTTCCACTTTCTTAGTGATAGATTTCTGTTGTTTATATTCTGTTTTAGGCTTAAAATGTGGTCAGAGATGGGTTCTCTGCTCTCCTGGTTTAGCCTCCATCTTAGGCAGATGCTCAGTGCCTAAGCCTTAGCACTGTGGCTTTCTTAGTGTCCTGGCCAGTCTTTAACGTAGTAAGGAAACTGCCTGTTTCTCAATGATTGATCCTGGATAGGATGATTTCTTTTCTCTCCCCAGTAGAAGCAGATCTCTAGTTTGTGTCAGTGAAAGTTCCTGACAAATGGAGGTTTGCTTTCTTCTCTAATGGACAGACAACTTCTGTTGAACTCTTCCCTCAGTGGGAGTTGCTTTTGCCTGGAACCAGGGTCAGGAGAGGGTCTCCTTGCCTTTAGGAGATTGACAATCCTTGCCAAAAGGCAATACATCTTTGCCTATGTTTGCAGAGCATGAGGGTTTCCTGACTCTGCATGGATACTTAAGGTTTTTGTTTCACATTTGAGAAGGGTCTGGGTAGTGCTTGATTCTCTCTGAAGAAGATCCCTTTCACGTCTCCTGCCTCATTCTCAGTCTTCTATTAAGTACCCAGTTGAGGCCTGTGGAACACAGCTTGTGGCTGAGTATGTGTTTTCAGGATCTCAGGAATTTTAAGTTGTAATGTGAGCTAGCACTTAGCCTTTATGAGATTTTAAAGATTGTAGCTAATTTCTTCTTACCCAGTTTCTCAGCCACTGCCTCTTCCTTCTATGTTCTTCCCATTTTCTATCAAAAGAGAAGATGTGCATATCCATCTCCATCACAGGGAGTCATTACCAATTTGAATTTGTTTCTGTGCAGTGTTAACCCTCTGTTGTACGCAAGAAAAAGGTATGCTTTCATAAATTGTCCAGCTGGTGTTTGTTAGAGCAGGAATGATGTTCTCCTGTGGTTTCTACAGCCTAAGTGATAGTTAAACCTCTCTTTCTACATTTCTAAGTTCACTTATCACATAACAACTTTTTATATATTGATATTTGTTTGTGGTCTCTATTCTGGTATATTCTACTTATTTATTCTTACCGCTAATACCTCAGGCTCATATTCTAGATCATTTGCTGATGAGGAAAATTTCCACATATCTTGACTTATTATTCTCTAATATTTATTTGTTCTTTCATATGAATTTTAGATTTGTCAAATTCAGAAACAAATAAAAAACCTTACTGCAATGTTTATTGGACTCATATTACATTTACTGATTAATTTATGAATGATAAAATTTTCAACTAAAATTTTTTATCACTTTCTCCCTATTGATGTCTCTTAAAAATGCTTTATATATAATTTCCTCATTTGAAAAAAAAACTTACATATTTTATCAATAGATATTTCATAGATTTTGCTTATCTAAACTCTTAACACTTTGATTTCTATCCATTGGAACTTAGAACTTCAGCTGTCACTTACCACTTTTTCTATATCATACCAAACTTTTTTTCTTTTGATCACAACCATGGATTTATAGTCTTATAAAAATTAGTAAAACTCAAGTTTCCTATTGTTTACATAAAAGTCATTTCTCATAGTCACCTTTCCCATAAAATGATCCATCAGACTGAGAAATGAAGCAAGAAGAGCAAATTTTTCACTCCTTTATGTATTCTTACAGCACTTTTCAGATGCATTCCACTGACATAGCAAGGTAGACAAGTAGTTAATATACAGAATAATATATTTTTCTGCACTGGTATTTATCCTTAGTTCAGTTCAGTTGCTCAATCGTGTCCGAGTCTTTGAGACCTCATGAATCGCAGCACGCCAGGCCTCCCTGTCCATCACCAACTCCCAGGGATTAACAAAACTCATGTCCTTTGAGTCGGAGATGCCATCCAGCCATCTCATCCTCTGTCGTCCCCTTCTCCTTCTGCCCCCAATCCCTCCCAGCATCAAGGTCTTTTCCAATGAGTCAACTCTTCACATGAGGTGGCCAAAGTATTGGAGTTTCAGCTTCAGCATCAGTCCTTCCAATTAACACCCAGGACTGATCTCCTTTAGAATGGACTGGTTGGATCTCCTTGCAGTCCAAGGGATTCTCAAGAGTCTTCTCCAACATCATAGTTCAAAAGCATCAATTCTTGAGCACTCAGCTTTCTTCACAGTCCAACTCTCACATCCATACATGACCACTGGAAAAACCATAGCCTTGACTAGATGGATGCTTGTTGGCAAAGTAATGTCT
This sequence comes from Bos indicus, assembly GCF_029378745.1. Taxonomy (NCBI): domain Eukaryota; kingdom Metazoa; phylum Chordata; class Mammalia; order Artiodactyla; family Bovidae; genus Bos; species Bos indicus. The sequence continues at coordinate 81,516,965 of NC_091761.1, forward strand.
CTGTTTTTGAATATGCTATCTAGGTTGGTCATAACTTTCTTTCCAAGGAATAAGCGTCTTTTAATTTCACGGCTGCAGTCACCATCTGCAGTGATTTTGGAGCCTAAAAAAAGAAAGTCTGACACTGTTTCCCCATCTATTTCCCATGAAGTAACACCCAAAAAAGATGTTCTTTTCATTATAGGGGACTGGAATACAAAAGGATGAAGTCAAGAAACACCTGCAGTAACGGGCAAATTTGGCCTTGAAGTACAGAATGAAGCACAGCAAAAGCTAATATAGTTTTGCCAAGAGAACACACTGGTCATAGCAAACACCCTCTTCCAACAACACCAGAGAAGACTCGCCACATGAACATCTCCAGATGGTCAACACCGAAATGAGATTGATTTATATTCTTTGCAGCCAAAGATGGAGAAGGTCTATACAGTCAGCAAAACAAGACCAGGAACTGACTGTGGCTCAGATCATGAACTCCTTATTGCCAAATTTAGACTTAAACTAAAGAAAGTAGGAAAAACCACTAGACCATTCAGGTATGACCTTTTTTGAAACAAATTCCTTATGATTGTACAGTGGAAGTGAGAAATAGATTTAAAGGACTAGATCTGATAGACAGAGTGCCTGATGAACTATGGACGCAGGTTTGTGACATTATACAGGAGACAGAGATCAAAACCATCCCCATGGAAAAGAAATGCAAAAAAGCAAAATGGCTGTCTGAGGAGGCCTTACAAATAGCTGCAAAAAGAAGAGAAGCGAAAAGCCAAGGAGAAAAAGAAAGACATAAGCATCTGAATGCAGAGTTCCAAAGAATAACAAGGAAAGATAAGAAAGCCTTCCTCAGCAATCAATGCAAAGAAATAGAGGAAAACAACAGAATAGGAAAGACTAGAGATCTCTTCAAGAAAATTAAAGATACCAAGGGAACATTTCATGCAAAGATGTTATCCTGGACTAGCATAATCTTGATTAATTATACATTTGAAATAAAAACATATCTGGGACCTAGATAATTATTTGACTTTTTCATGTTTATTTTCCTCTTGTACAGATGCTCATGTCTGGCATACTTTTTTATTCCATTCTTCATAACTTGCTAATCACAAAAACAGATATAAGAAATATCCCATAAAGACAATTTTGGTACCTTCTTAATGACATGCACAAGGATAAAGTAAACTTTAACATCAAATAAAGAGGAAATTTCCAAAATACTTTAATAAATACTTTATTTTTATTTTAATTGATTTTTTTTTTTATCAATTTCACTCTTGAAAAGTTGAGGGGGGAGCACTTTTCAAAAAAGGAGTTGTTAGATGAATTAATGCACTTAAACACAGTTTATAATTTCCAAACAATAGATAATAGCTATTTCAGAAGCTGTTATAAGCAGCTTTTATACTGTTATAAACAGTAAAATCATGCTTTATTTGTTGAGAGTTCTGTATTCATGTTCCATCATTTATAATAAGGTATATTTAAGAAAGGGTTTCTTGGGTGACTCAGATGGTAAAGAATCTGCCTGCAATGCAGGAGACCAGTGTTTGATCCCTGAGCCAGGAAGATCTCCTGGAGGAGAAAATGGTAACCCACTCCAGTGTTTTTGCATGGAGAATTCCATGGATAGAGGAGCCTGGTGGGCTATATAGTCCACAGGGTTATGAAGAGTTGGAGATGACTGAGTGACTAACACATACATCTTTAAAAAAAATGGGAAAAACTGTATTTATAGAATGATATTTAAATGGCCAACTTTGTAAAAGATGTGCCAAAATTTTTCAGAAAATAGGAAACAAAACTGAACATGTATTCACATGTGTTTTTGTTTGAAAAAATATTTGTAACTTGAATTATTAATGTCTTCTATTCTACAGTATATTTTATATGAATTACTGATAGGTGGTGATGAATATTAAGGTAAGGAAAAATAAGCCAGTGGAAAATACTTTTTCAGTTCTCTAATTGGAGATTTAACCCAAAACAACATTTTTTTGAAAGGCAATCCTCCATTAAAAACAAATCTACTAATAAGTTGTGTGAATAAGCAAATGGAATAGAAGTGATGTATCTAACTGTAAAACCAGAAAAATGTTGAATCCTTGACTATTCTGTCTTTTGTGCATGCCATAAGCAGGGGTACTAAGTTCACCAACGTCTAGGAGCAAGTCAATTCCTTGTAATTTTTTTCCTTAAAATGATCAGTATTGATGCATTTCTTTTTTGTTGTATAGTTATATTTTGAATTGACCTTTAAGCCACCAGAAAAAAAAATCCCATAGTAATAATATGTATTGCATTTAAGGGAATAAAAAAAATAGTAGGAATCTTTGCCTATAATTCTTAAATAAAATGTGTCTTGCTCATATGCATATATAAAAAGTTGTTAGTTTTAACATTCTATAAAGTACCATATTTTAAAAACAATCTTCTCCCTGTAGATATTCACATCTAATAAGCTGTCATTTCTTGCCAAAGGTTGTGTCAACTGAAATACTAGAGATCTCAGTATTTTATCTTCAAATAAGAATCACTGGATGTGTTCCTGTGAAGATATAGGATAGCCAATATATTCATTTTCTAATAGCTCTCATGACTCAATATTTTCCTGCAATCTAGCCCACAACACAACATTTTTAAACTAAAACTACTCACTCAAAGTCATCACCACCCCATACTCATATCATTCTAATCAAACATCGCCTATCCTTTCTTGGCTAAATTATGTATAACATTTGGTCTGATCAGCAAACATCTTTATCTTTCTCCTTGATTCCCATGAAATTCTCATTTCCATATTTTCTGTAAATGTAAGCATTCAACATGTTTCTAGCTTCAGAACCATTTTATTTCAAATTCCTACTCTAGGCTACATTATGCAGTCTTATTTTAAGTGACAGTGACTTAAACCTATATTCACATTTCAAAATCTGTCTTTATAGCTAAAAACCTAAATTTATATCTAATTGCTATAATTTCTCCAGGATGGTTTAGCAACTTCTCATTGATAAACTATAGAAATACAAATGTAATACATTCTTCAGTAAACCTGATCATCCTTCTTATAGTCCCTACACAGTATCACTATTATTCAAGTTACTAAATATAGAACCATTGGCTGTAGGGCTTGCGTGTACTTAACCATATCTGATTCTTTGAGACTCCTTAGCTTGTAGCCCTTAAGGCTCTTCTCATCCATTAAATTTTCCAGCCAAGAATACTGGAGTGAGTTGTTGTTTTCCTGCTGCAGGTGATCTTCCCCACCCAGGGACTGAACCGTTGTCTCTTTGTCTCCTACATTAGCAGGCAGATTCTTTACCATCGGCACCACCTGGGAAGCCATTGGAGGCAGTGTCAATGGCTTTTCCATGCTAGATTTATGTTTGCTTCTAACTCAGTAATGCCTTACTTTGAAACTGTAAGCTTTTTAAGGGATAAATATCAAGCAAATTATAAACAATATAAATAGTAAATATATTAATTTTAAAATAACTTGCATTTAGCATATAGTGCACATGTGCAAAATCAAAGAAGAAACCTCAAGCTAAGACTGCTATAACATCCATTGACACTTCCAAATGCACATGGCTAGTGGCTGTGAGGCCTGTAGTCCTCCTCCACTGAACCTTTGAGATTAGTAAACCTGTGGTAGAGAAAGGAACTACACATGGATTACAGTGAATAATTAACGGTTTGATGCTTTCATATCCTCAGAAACCTACCATACCACTAAGCTTTCCTCACTATGTTTTAGTTAGTTAGGGACCACCGTGGCAAATTATGGATATCTAGTGTTTTTCATACATTGGGTACTGTGTCTAAGATAATGCCTTAGAGATAAATTTTACTGAGATTGCAAGAGTTTTCAGTGTGTAAAAGAGTTAATAGGGTATATTGTTAATTCTTGATAACACTTCTTTCCTGATATTAATTTTATGTCTTCAAGACACTCTAAGCAAATAAATGATATGAAATTATATTGTTAAGAATTTCACATATCCAGTTTCCTGAGTATTTCACGTAACAGTTTTATGTGGTTCTAAACTAAGAAAATGGGCCTAACAGCTAGGCATAAGCCTTCCAGAAATTTTATCCAATATCTAAATTATTAGTATGTAACCTAGACAGAGTATTACAAAGCAGAGACATCACTTTGCCAACAAAGGTCCATATAGTCAAAACTATCTCTGGTTTTTCCAGTAGTTATGAACGGATGTGAGAATTAGTCCATAAAGAGGGCTGAGCACCAAAGAATTGATGCTTTCAAATTGCGGTCTTGGAGAAGACTCTTGAGAGTTCCTTGATCTGCAAGGAGATCAAACCAGTCAATCTCAAAGGAAATCAACCCTGAATATTCATAGGAAGGACTCTTGAAGCTGAAACTCCAGCACTTTGGCCACCTGATGTGAAGAGCTGACTCACTGGAAAAGACCCTGATGCTGGGAAAGATTGAAGGCAAAAAGAGAAGAGGGTGACAGAGAATGAGATGGTTAGAAAACATCACTGACACAATGGACATGAATTTGAGCAAACTCCAGGAGATAGTGAATGACAGAAGAACCTGAAGTGCTGCAGACACAATTAAGTGACTGAACAACAGCAATAGCAATCAAAGGTAATGCTGGGATTAAGTTAAGATATGAAAATAAAAACACTTAAGTACCTAACAGATAGTATACATCAGAATCATCTGTTGTTATTATTATATTATCATTGTTAATTTCATTTGCTTTTTTTAAATAGAAATCATTGGCTTTAAACTTTCTGAATCCTTAAATATCTTTGTAAACCCTTCCAGATGAAAATCTTGAGTGAGTATAGGATTTTTTAATTAATGTAAACTTCTTTTTCTATGTAATATATGTTATTCCTTAAATATCCTTTAGCAGTTGAAAATGCTTGCTTAATTCTTTTTCTTCAACCTATATTTTATCTGTACTATTTCCTAGTTTTAAGTTTGATTTGTCTTCCTTAGTTTCTTTAAATAGTTGTTATTCATTTATATAACAGTTTATACTGTTTTTAAAGTTTTTATTTGCTTCTTGATCTAATCCCTTCAATTTTACAGCTTTTGAGTGCTTACAAATTTGCAGGATGTAGAATTAGGATGTTTAGGTGTTAGGCCATTGGGCTGAGGAGAATGTGTCCAATGCCAAGAAAGGCTGAGGAATTTTTCCTGTTCTTAATTTTCTCTAAGATCCTTCAGGGAAGAGGTACTTCTTTTATAATGAGTAAGATAGGCTACAATTCAGGTCATTTTTTGTAATCCTATGTAAAGACCATAATCCATGACAGGATGATAAGGATGATATTTTGAAATTAAATGGTTTTTATTGTTGCTTTAATTTTCTCCATAGGATTCTAATCTATTTTAGATAATAAATCTCAAGTGTTCCAGGCACCAGACAACTAATTTTTACTTAATTACTATTGACTTACAAACAGAAGAAGACAAATGATTCAAATGTTAAATGATTTTTTAGAACACAGGTTAACCCAAGGCAGTGGACATCTATTTATGAGAGATGTTCCATGAAAGATAAAATGTGATGATTTATGTTCATCTTAACAAACCTGCAATTAGTAATTAGCCACTTTGATTTAAGAACATTTTCTGTTTTACTTTATGAGTACTTATTTTCTACTGGGCTTCCCTGGTGGCTCAGATGATAGAGAATCTGCCTACAATGTGGGAGACCTGGGTTCGATCCCTGGGTTGGGAAGATCCCCTAACGGAGGGCATGCCAACCCACTCCAGTATTCTTGCTTGGAGAATCCACATAGAGGAGCCTGGCTGACTGCAGTCCATGGGGTCACAAAGAGCTGGACCCACCTGAGTGACTAAGCATGCATGCACATGCATAAGGGCCATAGAATTCTTAGTAAGTGTTGAATAAAGGCCCACACCATTTTCGTTTTCACTGAGCCTTAAAAATTATGTTGTATGCCCTAGTTCTACTTATGGTATATTTTAAAGACATGTATTTATTATTTAGGAAAGCATTCATATATAGAAAACCTACATGGAAAATGAGGTAATGATTAAGACACAGTTGTCTTCTTATTCATGTCTTATAATTATGATTTTCTTAGAATTTTCAATGAGAATTGTGTTCATACCTGTGAGGAATAGACAAGAATGCAAGTAGGGAATGGTACACAATAAGTTTCAAAACTATTGATAATATTCTATTTCTCTATCTGAGTACACAGGTTTTTTTGGTTTTGATTATAAAATGTATGAGATATACATATGTTTACATATACATGATTTTTTCACCCAATACAAAAATAAAACTATAAGTATAAATAATACATTTGACTACAGAAATAGTTAAATGCAGGCAACATAGAAAAGACAAATTGAAAAAAAAAAAAAAATTAGAATGCACATACAAAGGAGAATTATATTACCATATGAACAAATACGGAGAAGGCAATGGCACCCCACTCCAGTACTCTTGCCTGGCAAATCCCATGGATGGAGGAGCCTGGTGGGCTGCAGTCCATGGGGTCGCTAGGAGTTGGACATGACTGAGCGACTTCCCTTTCACTTTTCACTTTCATGCATTGGAGAAGGCAATGGCAGCCCACTCCAGTATTCTTGCCTGGAGAATCCCAGGGACGGGGGAGCCTGGTGGGCTGCTGTCTCTGGGGTTGCACAGAGTCGGACATGACTGAAGCGACTTAGCAACAGCAGCATGAACAAATATTGTATGAGGAAAAAGAGTCTTCTGAATGAAAAATGGATAGCATATAGGTAGATCATTTCAAGAGAACTATAATTGAACAAGATACAGACATACACTATTGTAAAATATCAGTGATATAAATTTAAATAATAGGATTCTATATTTTGCCTATCTAATGAAAAATTTCACTTTAAATAAATATTTGATATTTGTAAAGTGCAAGAGATGCACACTCTTATGTGATATCTTTGTAAATTGGCAGTCTTTTTAAAGGCCCTTTTTAAAGGCTAGCAATAGGTGTCACAACTGTTAAAATATCATAGTTCGATCATCTAGAAATATATATTTTCAAAAACAATTCTAGTTGTGTGTAAAGATTTTTTAATGAAATTTCTTATTTCTTTATGTAAAAAATGAACATTTCTTAATTGCCTAATAATAATAAGATACAGGCTAAATAAATTGATTTAAGTAATAACTGTATGCGACATAAGCAACTAGTAATATTTTATTTTAGATAAAAATGGTAAATTGAGAATCAAAGCATAAAATTGACTGTGGCTGATTTTTCAGGGGAAAACTAGATAGAGATATTATTTGGTTTTCAGTGTGTTCATATAATTTTAAGATTTTCAACAATGGACAGGTATGGTTCTTATAGAATATATATATTCCACATAGCATATCATAGTACTGTAATTTTTTCTTGCCTTTTTTCAAAGCAAGTCTTTATTGTTTTAAACTTACAGAAATATTTCAGAGATCTTTTTAATGACTTTGAAATGTTTTCGGTTTTCTCATAGTTTCTAGAAGCTCATGTACATTGAAGGGTTTCTTCTTCCTACTGGTCAAATGAAACATCCTATTTGTTACACTTCAAATCACTGATAAGAAACAGAGCATCTGCCCATCCTATATATCTTAGCAAACATAAAATCCAAATAATTAGAGAATACATAGAATCATTAAATTACTTAATTATTACATCCTTTAAGATGACACTGCTAACCAAGTGTGAAGAGAAGAAATAATTATTTTTATTTGCCAATTAGGAAGAAAAAAAATCCAATTATGCCAATATAAACATGACTATGTTTCTTCTCTAAAATTCTATAGGGAGTGAAGGATATCAGATTTATAGATTCTAGATATATATATGTCTTAGTTTATGGCAATCTATAACAGGGAGTTGTAGATTTGGAATTCTGAAGAGGTATTTAGGGGTGTCAGAACCAAAACAACATTGAATTCGCTTATATGTGTTAGCCACTCAGTCGTGTCCAACGCTTTACAACCCCATGGACCGTAGCCCACCAGGCTCCTCTGCCCATGGAATTCTCCAGGTAAGAATACTGGAGTGGGTTGCCATTCCCTTCTCCAAGGTATCTTCCCAACCCAGGAATAGAATCTGGGTCTCCTGAGTTGCAGACAGATTCTTTACCATCAAAGCCACCAGGGAAGCTGAATTCTCTTATAGATCCATGTTTATCTATTTTTCTATTTTCTCACTCTCTCCAATAGAATTAGGATTTCTGGAGTCCTTTATTTACATCTTAAGGTAGATAGATATGTAAGTAGCTATAAAAACATATGGATATTGAAATTTGGAATATTTCATTCCCATGTCATGTATATAGTTTATATGTATATTTTAAATTAATTATCTTAAAGATATTTTCCCTGTATGGTATCTTTATATTGTTTTGTTTATTCATGTCCACACTGAAATTTCAACAGACTATCTGTCTACAAATAGATATCATCACTGCATTAAAATGTATTTAAAGTATTGTTCCATAACAATTGGAGAAAATATTATAATAGATATTTGACTACACTGAGAACTGTAAAATCCATGATAGTGATTCATATATTTTTATTTTTTGACATGTATTTTTTTTTTTTTTTAAGTTTTATTAAAGTATAAAGGAGATAGAAAAAGCTTCTGACATAGGCATCAGAAGGGGGCAGAAAGAGTACCCCTCATGTCCACACTGAAATTTCAACAGACTATCTGTCTACAAATAGATATCATCACTGCATTAAAATGTATTTAAAGTATTGTTCCATAACAATTGGAGAAAATATTATAATAGATATTTGACTACACTGAGAACTGTAAAATCCATGATAGTGATTCATATATTTTTATTTTTTGACATGTATTTTTTTTTTTTTTTAAGTTTTATTAAAGTATAAAGGAGATAGAAAAAGCTTCTGACATAGGCATCAGAAGGGGGCAGAAAGAGTACCCCTCATGTCCACACTGAAATTTCAACAGACTATCTGTCTACAAATAGATATCATCACTGCATTAAAATGTATTTAAAGTATTGTTCCATAACAATTGGAGAAAATATTATAATAGATATTTGACTACACTGAGAACTGTAAAATCCATGATAGTGATTCATATATTTTTATTTTTTGACATGTATTGAACCCTACTCTTAGTAGAGAATACATAGTTTATCTTCAGGAGCCCCGGCACAGTAGTCCATTGCTTGAGATGGTCAGGACTCAGAAGTTGACATTCTATAAAGCAACAATCAAGTAGTGCCAGATTTGTATTGCCCTAATAAAATATATGGCCTTTGAACAAACTGACAGTTTAACTAAAAGGCCTGAAAGTTTGATTCACTATTAATTGTGTTTTAGTCAGTGGGAGCTTGTTAGGGGGAAAAGTGCCACAATTCAAAAGCAATCTGTTTTCACCCTTAATGACTGTTAAAGAGGTTTGGGCTGGTGCACTGGGATAATCCAGAGGGATGGTATGGGGAGGCAGGTGGGATGGGGGTTCAGGATTGGGAACATGTGTACACCCGTGGTGGATTCATGTTGATGTATGGCAAAACCAATACAATATTGTAAAGTAATTAGCCTCTAATTAAAATAAATAAATTTAAATTTAAAAAAGAAAAAAAAAAGAGGTTTGTGCACCTGAAGCATTTTAGAGTTTCTCCATATTCCATTTGTGCTCTCTTTGTTTGACTGACTTATTTTTTGAAGTATCAGGCATCTTCATCTGACTAACATATCCATTCTAATTCTTAACCAATTGAGTTTGAATTATATCTGTATTTGGCTAGATATGAGATTTTCTTCTATTTAAATCCGAATTTGGCAATAGGAATTCATGATCTGAGCCATAGTCAGCTCCCGGTCTTATTTTTGCTGACTGTATAGAGCTTCTCCATCTTTGGCTGCAAAGAATATAATCAATCTGATTTTGATGTTGACCATCTGGTGATGTCCATGTGTAGAGTCTTCTCTTGTGTTGTTGGAAGAGGGTGTTTGCTATGACCAGTGCGTTCTCTTGGCAAAACTCTATTAGCCTTTGCCCTGTTTCATTCCGTACTCCAAGGCCAAATTTGCCTGTTACTCCAGGTGTTTCTTGACTTCCTCCTTTTGTATTCCAGTCCCCTATAATGAAAAGGACATCTTTTTTGGGAGTTACTTCATGGGAAATAGATGGGGAAACAGTGGAAACAGTGTCAGACTTTCTTTTTTGGGGCAGATGATGATTGCAGCCATGAAACTAAAAGACGCTTACTCCTTGGAAGGAAAGTTATGACCAACCTAGATAGCATATTCAAAAGCAGAGACATTACTTTGCCAACAAACATCCATCTAGTCAAGGCTATGGTTTTTCCAATGATCATGTATGGATGTGAGAGTTGGACTGTGAAGAAAGCTGAGTGCCGAAGAATTGATGCTTTTGAACTGTGGTGTTGGAGAAGACTTTTGAGAGTCCCTTGGACTGCAAGGATATCCAACCAGTCCATCCTAAAAGAGATTAGTCCTGGGTATTCATTGGAAGGACCGATGCTAAAGCTGAAACTCCAGTACTTTGACCACCTCATGCAAAGAATTGACTCATTGGAAAAGACCCTGAGGCTGGGAGGGATTGGGGGCAGGAGGAGAAGGGGACGACAGAGGATGAAATGGCTGGATGGCCTCTCTGACTCAATGGACTTGAGTTTTGGTAGCCTCCGGGAGCTGGTTATGGACAGGGAGGCCTGTCATGCTGTGATTCATGCTGTCGCAAAGAGTAAGACACAACTGAGTGACTGAACTGAACTGAAATGATGAGATTTTCTATGTGTATACTAATTAGGCAGAACTGTGTTCATGAACCCAGAGTAAGATTTTTTAAATTGGGGAATAAAAATATGGCAATTAATGGATGCATTTATATTTTGATTTTAAAATTTTATTTATTAAAAGTATTTATATGCATTTTAGGTTGCTTCCCTGGATGTCCACTGGTTAAGGATTTGCCCTCCAATGCAGGATGTGGGTTCATTCCTAGGTCTGGGAACTAAGATCCAACATGCTGCTGGGCAACTATGGCCATGTGCCAAAATGGAAGTTCCCACATGCTGAAACACACAGCTAAATAAATATATAAATATTTAAAAAGTATTGATATACATTTTTATACAAATTTAAGTCCTGTAATAAAGTCCTAACAGGTATCCAGTTTTTCTTTGAACTGTTATACTCCTAGAGATAGTATCAGAGCATTGGTAAATGTCATTCCCAGGCCAGAATTTACTGTATTGATTTTGGCCAGTCTTGGTGTTAAGGTGAGTATAACTTTCATTCTTTTAAATCCCACATGTCCTTATTTAATCTACTCTGATGTTTAAGCTAGAATTAGTTTGTTTAATGAACTCTCAAAATGCCTAACACATGCATCTCATTTTAAATTTAGGGATAAATGTTGTTGGTGATGTAAACAAAATATAAAAATATATTCAAGTAAATATGTCATGCACAATTTTGATTCAATTTTTGGTTCACCTTCTGGAATATTAATCAGTCTTGACAATAAAAACAAGTTGTTCCTTTACCTGAGCAGCCTATATAGAGTCTTTCTAAATAAGGGCTTTTAAATAAAGCAACATGCTCATGAGCATATTTTGTACACTGGAATACACTTTCCACACTATTTAGCTGTAGTTCAATAGTGCCTAAAGGAAATCTGTCAAAGATGAACAACTTAAACAGAGATAAATCAATTTGAACGAAGCCAATTATAAGACATGAATTAATTTATTTACAATATTCATTTCCCCTCATTTATGAGTATACTAGATTTCTAAATATGTTCCAAAGATAGGTTGACCATGAGTCAAGGTTTGCTTGGGGCAATCCTGTGTTCAGCTTGTCTCTGTTTAATTATTGTTTGTATTTCCTTTTCTCTCAAACATTTTTCTGTATGATTGATAAATTGCATGGTCACCCTAGCTACATGCAATGGAGAATAGCAGAAATGAAGGGAGTGACGTATCAGCCAAAATATAGCAAAGGGACTGGAAAGTGGAAGGATAAGGGACATGTCTGGGAATAGAGCAGGTAATGTGCTTTCACAGATCTACCTGGAACAAAATTCCTTTGTGAAAGAAAATTGGCCAATATGTGGTACCAAATTGACCTTTGGAATAAAGAATGGCAATGTGTATTACCATTTTTGTTGTTCAGTTGCTAACTTGTGTCTGACTCTTTGCTACCCCATAAACTGCAGCATGCTAGGCTTCCCCATCCTTCACTTTCTCCCTGAGTTTGCTCAAACTCATGTCCATTGAGTCAGTGATGCTATCCAACCATCTCATCCTCTGCCACCCCATTCTCCTCCTGACCTCAGTCTTTCCCATTATCAGGGTCTTTTCCAATGAGTTGGCCCTTCACATCAGGTGGCCAAAATATTGGAGCTTCAGTTTCAGCACCAGACCTTCCAAAGAATATTCAGGGTTGATTTCCTTTAAGATTGACTGGTTTGATCTCCTTGCTGTCCAAGGAACTCTCACAAATACCTTTAAAAAAATAAAAAGGAAATAAGTCAAATGTCTTTAAGCCAGTATTCCTTGAATGTTTTATGGCCATCAACTATTTTTATGTAAATCTATTAACATCTAAAATAAATAATATTCTGTAAATGTGATTATCGTATACTTTATTTTCTAAACTTGGAAACTCCTGAAAGTGAGAGAGGACTGTATCATTGTTAATAATTAAACTGGAAGAAGTGTGTAAATGGGCACTATTCTGGGTAAACCAGAACTGTTTGAGGTATTCCTGGAATCAAGATCACCCTACACAATGGGGCTTCTCAGGTGGCGCCAGTGGTAAAGAACCCCCGTGCCAATGCAGAAGACATAAGAGACACAGGTTCGATTCCTTGGTCACGGAGATCCCCTGAAAGGGGACATGACAACCCACTTCAGTATTCTTGCCTGGAGAATCCTCACGGACAGAGGAGTCTGATGGACTGCAGTCCATAGGGTCTCAAAGAGTCAGACACCACTGAAGCCACTTAACATGCACACATTGTCCACATAAATCACAGACTTTTGAATCTTTTAATAATTACTATTAATATTGAATATAATTCCTAAACCAATAAATAAACTCTACAATGATAGTTAAGTAGCATGTATATTGGAGAAGGCAATAGCACCCCACTCCAGTACTCTTGCCTGGAAAATCCCATGGACGGAGGAGCCTGGAAAGCTGTAGTCCATGGGATTGCTGAGGGTCGGACACGACTGAGCGACTTCACTTTCACTTTTCACTTTCATGCATTGGAGAAGGAAATGGCAACCCACTCCAGTGTTCTTGCCTGGAGAATCCCAGGGACGGGGAGCCTGGTGGACTGCCGTCTATGGGGTCACACAGAGTCGAACATGACTGAAGTGACTTAGCGGCAGCAGCAGCAGCATGTATATACTTGATTCCCCCCGGTTTCATGTGATATTGTAGAGATAGGAGATTGGGATCACCATTCCTGTTGTAGAGTGGTGGAAAAATGGGAGAGCTAAAAGTCTTAAGGCATTTCTTTTTTCAGGAAGCAGCTGGTCTAGACAGTGTCATTTGGGGAAGACATAAAATAACAGTTTAATAAAATAGAACAGTATTCAGAAATATTCTAATACCATATGAAATATGAGTAATCCTTGAAGTAGAAACAGAAGTTTCAGATAATGATAATTAATTCAAGAATTTTAAAAGTAGCATATTGCTTATCCTCAGATGTAACTAAATTTCACATTCTGAATATTGACACGTAACAAGTAATGGGCTGGCCAAAAAGTTCATTTGGGTTTTTCTATATGATATTATGGAAAAACCCAAATGAACTTTTTTATCAACCCAATATATGCTTATACACTTAATGATCATTTATTAAAGTAGATAAACAACAATTTTATTATGTAAAGCATCACAAAATGCATAAATTTCCTAAAAACCTAACATGCTTAAAATATTCATGAAGGGATTTGAAGGTGAACATCTAAGACGGCTATGAAAATTCAGAGGAAATGGCACCCCACTCCAGTACTCTTGCCTGGAAAATCCCGTGGACTGAGGAGCCTGGTGGGCTGCAGTCCATGGGGTCGCTAAGAGTTGGACATGACTGAGCTACTTCACTTTCACTTTTCACTTTCATGCATTGGAGAAGGAAATGGCAACTCACTCCAGTATTCTTGCCTGGAGAATCCCAGGGACAGGGGAGCCTGGTGGGCTGCTGTCTCTGGGGTCGCACAGAGTTGGACACGACTGAAGTGACTTAGCAGCAGCAGCAGCAGCAACTTAATCTAATCCTCATTATCAAATTTAACTGTTAAGCCTGTCTGAAAACTACTTTTTAACTTCATAGATGATTATTTCAATCCAAGCCAGAAAACAAATAAATAGGAAATAAATCAGACCGTAGATAATTAACCATAAAGACATTTGAAGTCACAACACAGCATGAGAAGTCATGAGAGAATAGAGAAAATATATAAAAGTGAAGAAAACAGGAGAAAGGAAAACATCTTACTCACACTTAAGGGAATCACAGAATGATAGAATTCAAAATAATTTTATTATTAATTTAATTAAACACGTGATGGATTTTAAACGAGACTGACCAGTAGGTTATCTTTCATTGATTCCTTTAGTTTTATCCTTACCTGACTCTTTACTGTAGGTGACAGATGTTAGTGGACAATTACCCTCCTAGCTTCCTATTGGGTTCTTCCAAGGGAAATTCTTTCTTGAGATTAAAGGAAGGAATGAGTAAGGTTAGGGTCTTTATTTTCCTAGTAACATTCATGTCATGTCACTTAAACTGGATGGACTGCATTGCCTAAACATATATTCACCTTTCAAAGTAGCCTTATTTTCTCCTTTATTTTAATAGCTATACTCTTCCTTTCCCACTCGGTCTAGAGGTGAGAACTATCATTCAGTAGGCAGAGTGACTGCATTATCCCTATATCCACCTATACTTCTGTAAATAGTCCATTTATTAAACATTTCTTGACTTTTCTTAATTGGAGTGTGCCATCCGTTTGCTATTTAGACCTTGTTCGAGTCTAGAAAAATAATAAAACAAGTACCCAGTAGGGCTATATTTCTGTCACTGTCCTGTATATTTTTCCTGGGAAAATCTGTTTAATTTATACTCATTTTTCCCCCTCCATTCTTCAGGTTAAGTTTTGACAAGTAGAATGTGACCAAATCTTTGTTGTCATGTGCTATATCAAGTCTTTAGATTTAGTGACCTGGCTCAGAAAGAAGCATGACATAAATAGCATTTTGGCAATTTCCTATCTCAACCAAAACTCACTTGCATTTTAGAGCAATGATCCATCAGTTTATAGAAAAATGTCATGTTTTCTGACAGAAACCTTTCAGCATATTAGTGTAAAAAGTCATGTGCATATATTAAAACATCCAAATTTTTGTTTTGGGATTATTTGTAGTATATATTTAACTGTCCAACCTCTCCTATAATATAAAAGAGAGATTTTATGTGTAATTTGGTTTTGTCAAACAGATGAACTGTTCTTCCCTTACTACTATTCTTTTATGGAAAAAAAAAAAACAAAAAACAGTGAGCTAATGGCATGTTGGATATTTAGACTCTTAGTAGGTATGTGGATGATGCTTCTTTAATTTAGCAAGGCATTTATCATCAGTTCTATACACAGGAGTTATCTGCTTCATATTTAAAATTAATATAAGATTATAGATTTATTTTAAATTCTCAGTTACACAGCATTAGAAAGTAACAAATGAGATGAATTTTGAAAAATATGAGAAATTTTGAAAAAGCATAATGCTATCAAGTAATTCCAAGAGATACTTTATAACATATCCAAGACATCATTTTAACAGCACATATTCAAAACTCTGAGAAATATTGTATTAAAAAAATTGGAACATCTGTTTCAATACAGAATTATATTTTATATATTAATAAAACATTTAAATCATGTTTTCAAATAATATATTTTATATAAAGTTGATTTATAGAGGTAATAATGATGCTAATTAGCAAGATTTTAAAATCCCTTTTGAATATTTATTTCATTTCTCACAATGAGATTTCTTATTTTGTAAAGGGCAACACATTCATGATACTTTTCTTGTATCATCCAAAATTTTTTGAAGATACAATAGAAAAGAGCAAGTCCTTTGAAAAGATAAGCATATTGATAACACTTAGTCCTCACTCAAAAGAAGAAAAGGGAGAAGGCCCAAATAAAATCATTAATGAGAGAAAAGTTAAAAATGACACCACAGAAATAAACAAAGATCATAAGAAATTACTGCCACTAATTGTGTTCCAGGGAAATAGACAAACTAGAGAAATGAACAAATTCCTTAAAAGTGTATCACTTCCCATTAGAGCCAGAAAAAAAAGGACACATCAATACTAATATTGAAAATGACCAGCAATAATAATAGTAAGCCCCTAACAAACAACAGTCCAGGACCAGTTTCACAGGTGAATTCACGAAACATTCAAAGAAGAGTTAACACCTATACTTCTCAAACTATTCCAAAATCTTTAAGAGAAAGGGACACTTTGAACTCATTCTATGAGATCATCATCACTCTGCTACCAAAACAAAAGACACCACAAAAAAGAAAATGATAGTCTAATATTACTGACAAACATAGATGTAAAAATCCTGAAATAAAATATCAGTAAATCAAATTCAGTAATACACTAAAAGTGTATTACCATGGTCAAGTGGGATTTATCCCAGGAATGCAAAGATATTTGTAGATATATAAACCCAACAACATGCTACATGACATTAAGAAAATGAAGAATAAAACTCACATGATTGTCTCCATAGATGCAGAAGAACATTTTGACAAAATCGAGTACACATGTAACGGAGAAGGCAATGGCACCCCACTCCAGTACTCTTGCCTGGAAAATCCCATGGACCGAGGAGCCTGGTGGGCTGCAGTCCATGGGTTCGCTAAGAGTCGGACACGACTGAATGACTTCACTTTAAATTTCACTTTCATGCATTGGAGAAGGAAATGACAACCTACTCCAATGTTCTTGCCTGGAGAATCCCAGGGACAGGGGAGCCTGGTGGGCTGCCGTCTATGTGGTTGCATAGAGTCGGACACGACTGAAGTGACTTAGCAGCAGCAGCAGCAGCAGCAACAGTATACTAATAAAAAACACTCTCAACAAAATGGGTATAGAGTAAATGTACCTCAACATAAATAAGGCCATGCATGACAAAGCTACAGCCAAAATCATACTCAGTGATAAAAAGCTGAAAGCATTTCTTCTAACATCAGCATCAGGCCAAGCATACTCACTCTAACTTTTATTTAGCATAGTATTGGAAGCTCTAGCCACAGAAGTTAGACAGGAGAAAGAAGTAAAATAAATCTATATTGGGAAAGAATTAAAACTGTCACTATTTTTGGATGACATGATACTTTATATAGAAAATTCTAAAGATGCCACCAAAACGTATTATAACCAATAAACTTTCAGGGTATGAAATTAATGTACAGAGATCTATTGTGTTTCTATACATGAACAACAAGATGTCAGACAGGAAAATTTTAAAAATTCAGTTTAGAACTGCATAAAAAGGATAAATCTAACCAAGGAGGTAAAAGACTGTACTTGGAAAACTGTAAGACACTGATGAAAGAAATTTAGGATGACACAAACAAATGGAAAGATACAGTAGTCTAGGATTGGAAGAATTATTCTATTATTAGTCTATACTACCCAAGGTGACCTATAGTTTCAATGTGATCCCTATCAAAACACCAGTGTCATGTTTCACAGAACTGGAAGAAATACTTCTAAAATTTGTAGGGACACACAAAAGACTCCAAGTAGCCAAAACAATCTTGAGACAGAACAAATCTGGAAGTATCATGTTTCCTGGTTTCAAACTATGTTATAAAGCTTCAGTAATTAAAACATTATGGTACTGGGAAAACAAACAAACAAACAAAAAACAGAACAGACCAGTGGAACAAAATAGAGAGCCCAGAATTATGCCCACACTTATTTAATCAACAGAGGCAACAGAAACAAGATTATACAATATGGAAAAACTCTCTTCAGTAATAGCATCTTGCTTTTCCTATATCCTTTAATTTTCATTTCCATCCATGTTGTTGTGTTTGGCAGGATCCTCTAATGGTGAAATAATATTCCATTTCATATATATACCACATCACATCTTCTTTACCCACTCATTCATTAATGGGCACTTAAGTCACTTCTGTTTCTTGGTTGTTGTAGATAATGCTGTAATAAACATGGCAGAGCAAATACTGCTTTGATATTCTGCTTTTATTTTGTTTGGCTACATATTCAGAAGATGAACGGCTGGATGACATGGTAGATTAATTTTTTGAACAACCTCCATATTATTTTTCATATTGACTGAACCAATTTCACTTCAGTTCAGTTGCTCAGTTGTGTCTGACTCTTTGCAGCTCCATGGACTGCAGCACACCAGGCCTTCATGTCCATCACCAACTCCTGGAGTTTACTCAAACTTATGTCCATTGAGTCATTGATGCCATGCAACCATCTCACCCTCTGCCGTACCCTTCTCCTCTCACCTTCAATACTTCTCAATGAGTCAGTTCTTCACATCAGGTGGCCGAAGTATTGGAGTTTCAGGTTCAGCATCAGTCCTTCCAATGAATATTCAGGACTGATTTCCTTTAGGATTGACTGGTTGGATCTCCTTTCTGTCCAAGGGACTCTCAAGAGTCTTCTCCAGCCCCAAGCATCCAGTATCATGCATCGAACCTAGACTGGCGACTTGTTTCATATATGATATTATTCACGTTTCAATGCCATTCTCCCAAATCATCCCACTCTCTCCCTTTCTCACAGAGTCCTGGGACGACCCAGAGGGATGGTACGGGGAGGGAGGAGGGAGGAGGGTTCAGGATGGGGAACACGTGTGTACCTGTGGCGGATTCATGTTGATATATGGCAAAATCAATACAATATTGTAAAGTTAAAAAATAAAAAAAAAAAATTAAAAAAAAAGAGTCTTCTCCAAAACCACAGTTCAAAAGCATCAATTCTTTGGTGCTCAGCTTTCTTTATAGTCCAACTCTCACATCCATACATGACTACTGGAAAAACCATAGCTTTGACTAAATGGACTTTTTTTGGCAAAGTAATGTCTCTGCTTTTTAATATGCTTTCTAGGCTGGTCCAATTTAAATACCCACTAATGGTGTACAGGTATTCTCTATTTTTCAAATCCTCACGAACACTTGTTATCTTTTGTATTCTTGATTATAGCCATTCTGACATATATGAAGTGATACCTTAGTGTGGTTTTGATTTGCATTTCCTTGATAATTAGTGGTTTTGAGCATCTTTCATGTACCTGTTGGCTCTCATGGAGTAGGAAATGGCAACCCACTCCAGTATTCTTGCCTGGAAAATTCTGTGGACAGAAGAGCCTGGCTGTCCATGGTCCATGTGGTTGCAGAGTCAGACATGACTTAGTGACTGAGCATGCATGCAAGTATGACCATTCCTTCTTTTATTTGCCTGGAATACCATCACCCATCCTTTCACTTTGAACCTATGTGTGTCTTTAGTGCTGAAATGAGTCTCCTGTAAGGCAGCCTATATGTGTCTGTGTGCTAAGTTGCTTAAGTTGAGTGTGACTCTTTGTGACCTCATGAACTGTAGCCTTCCAGGCTTCTCTGTCCATGGGATTTTCCAGGCAAGAATACTGTAGTGGATTTCTGTGTCCTCTTTTAAAGGATCTTCCTGATCCAAGGATCAAACCTTCAACTTTTATGTCAACTGTATTGTCAGATGGATTCTTATCACCACCTGGGAATCCCAGGCAGCATATAATTGGGTCTTACTGATACATATTTTGGTCTATCTAATCACTCTATATCTTTTGATCAGTGAATTTTATTTTATTTATTTTATGTTTTTCTTTTGGCATTGTCCAGTTCCCCAGAGGGCTTGGCAGGTGACACTAGTGGTAAAGAACTCACCTGCCAATGCTGGAGACTAAAAGATGCAGGTTTGATCCCTGGTTGGGGAAGATCTCCTGGAGCAGGGCATGGCAACCCCCTCCAGTATTTTTGCCTAGAGAATGCTATGGACAGAGGGACCTGGTGGGCTATAGTCCATAGGGTTTCAGAGAGTCAGACACAGCTGAAATAGCTATACATGGTATGCACAGTTGCCCAGGGTACAACACTGAATACAACCAGTAAGAACTGGCTACACCCTTGTGTGTTGTTCACCCAACACTTGATTTGGATTCTCCAGGCAAGTAGGGATAGTGTCTTTCTGATAATATCTATTCAATTTTTGCTGCCCTCCATGGTCCTGCTTGTTGTCAGTTTTCAGACAAGGAACTTCTAATATGTAAGCATACTTATACTTTTCCTTTCTTCCAAATGTAATATAATCTTTCAAATTACTTTCCTTCAATCATGCAACATTACATTCAGGTTGTTGATTTTTATATTTTGTGTTGAGTTTTTGGTTTTTGTCTGCAGGTACTTGGTCTGTTAGAAGCTTCTCTACCATTGCTTAAGATCTTCAATTTTCTCTTCAACTGACTTCATTTCATGTAATACTCAATTTTATTTATTTATAAATAAATCATGCATGCAGTTAAAAATAAATCATTGAATGGGGATGTACTTTTTAACCAAATATTTTATTTTTTTGTGTTTAGGTAGAACCAGCTTGTTTTAACCGTTTTATTTTTATATGATTTTTAACCATGTATTGTTTGGAAGAATTACTATCCATATTTTAATTTCCTCCTTTACTGTGTATTTTATGATTTTAGACTAGTGTTTAGATTTAATTTTTGTTTTTTCTCTTGTATAATCTACTTTGCCTGACTTTTATTCCCAATACACATTTCTCACTGTTTTCTAGTTATGATTTATGTATTTGATATAGAAAAAATTAATATTATAGTACAGTCTTTCAAATACTACTTTTATAATTAATGGGAATTCAAAACTTAGATTTCCAAATGTTTAAACTTATTCATATTTCTACTAATTCAACAAACATAAAATGAAGCCTCCCATGTACCAGATAATTTATGAGTTATTATGATAAATAATAATAAATATTTATTTATAATTATAAATAGTAATAAATAAGAAACTAATCTTCATCCTTAAGGACTGGGTCACATGCAAGAAACATTGCAGTAGAATCTGTATAATGCAAAATGTCCTACACTGTTTAGGATTGATAGGTAAAATGTCCTAGTGCCCCATTCAAATTTTATCTTATAGAAAATATTTTATTGTTATTTTTGTTGTTTTAAGCTTTAGATTCATTCAGAAATCCTTCAGTTACTATTTCCCATGGATGCTTTCTTTCTCTTTCTAAAAGAATCCCTGAGAATATCTCATTTATAATCTTTTTGCAAGGATTTTGCACATCAAATAATATATACTCCCATTGTCAGCCTTCAACCCAATTCTGTTTTATACTCACAAAATTACCTTGTGCTGTTCTCACATAGTCTGCAATGATTGAAATGTTGGCAGTTCATTTATTATGATTTTAACACTTTGGAAGAAAAGAAAAGATTTATAAAAGATGTTAGAAGCTCTAGAATGTTAACACTCAAATCTCACTCTGCTTCTAACAAAACTAATATGTGTACACATTTCTGTAAGGTCAACTACAGGACAGTATATATACTCACTGAGAAAGAAATTGAAAATTGTCTCAAACAGCAAAAACCACAGCAATGATACTCTAAGGCCAGTACTCTAAACAGAAATGATCATCAACTAGTTCCAATGAATTCATTTGTCATTTCTTTCACCAAAGAAGGTAGGGACTATTTCTTACATGGCTTTATGCTCTCAGTGCCTAGCTAAGTTTTACTTTCAAAACAGAAGTCAGGAAATATCTGTTGCTATAAAAATGACAGCCTACCATGTTTATCAAAACTGAGCTTGGTAGGAGAGAGTTATGAGTAAATGATATTATTCTTGTCCTCAAGGAATTCACAAAATTGAGAAATATAGACAAATAAGCTAAACATTAATTGTGATTGTATAATTGTAGTCACATAAATGTGACTGATCTGATAAATAGGGTACTATGGGAAAAATTGAGAGATCAACCTTGACCTTTAAAAAGTGGTTTCAACAAATGTAGGTATGAATGAATAAGGAGGAAATTTTTAACTGAATTATAGAGAATGAAGGCCCTATTACACCCTAAACCAATGTATAAATAGCAGAGAATCAGAAAGATCAGGACCTTTTTAGGGCAATTTCAGCAATTTTGTATGTTGGGAAGTCAACTGGCATCAGGTCAGAATGATTTATACATTTTATTCTTTAGGTGGTATGGAAGGATATAGACTACTTGAATTAGGAAGAAAATTCTGAAAGTGTGATGACACTTCTGTTTGCTTACTCAGTACTTATTCCCACCATACCCCTACTTACATCCTGATACAACTCATTTTATTCAGTTATCTACTTTTTATAACATTGTATTTTGACTGAGGGAGTTAAGATTCTAGCAAGAATAAATCTCATTTCTAAATATCCACACTTTTCAAATTTCATATTTTTAATCATCACAGACATGCAATAAGATAGACTTTCAGGATACATTAGGGAAAATAGCTGAAGTGGCTCTCAGTAGGGAGAAACAGGTGAAGCTCCTTTGACTTGGCTCTGCTCAGTACCTCTGGGAATGGAAGATCCAATAGCTCAGCACACCTATAATGCAGTCACAACATTTCATTTGGGGATTATTTCTCTAAACAGTTTACATTAATTGTGTCTCTCTGGGTCATGAACCCATGATTGAAGTCAGTTAACACAAGTATTGCCTTACTGACTGTTTTTTCTTTCCAAAGTAGAAACATGGCCCATGTCAATGTTACACTGAAGGGATCAATTGTAGGAAAGACTTACTCTTTCTTTGTGTATCAAGAAATTTCATAGCCCTTGTTGAGGTGCACAGCCATCTCATAATCATGAAGGGCACCAAAAACAGAAATAATTTGTCATATAGAAGACAGAATGGAAACCAGGATCTTTGAGCAGATGTCAAAGCAAGTGACATTAATTAAGACCATGTTGAGGGTTAGAAACCACTTCCTTCACTTAGAAAAGGGAATATAAACTACTGTTACAGACTATAGATTCTTGTTGGTACTTACCTCCCTTGTTACAATTTTTTTCTTTCTTGTACTATTCAGGTGCATAAGTTTAAGAGGAAGAATCATTTGTTTGACTTAGTAAAGAGCTGAAGATTTGCCAAACAGGACAGTCAAAAGACAAGGAAGGAAGGAAATTAAAGGGGATGGGAAAGGCACTGAACAACTCATTAATACTCCAACTTCACAGGAAAAATAGAATAGGGAATATCTGGTAAGATGCCTCATTTTATCAGTAGTAACAGGGTTAACTAGAAGTTTTAATATATTATCTTTGGTTTTTTTTTTCTGTCTTTTGGATAGGAAAAAATAAAAATAGAATGTGTGCTACAAAATATATTTAGATATAATCTCTTGTAAACAATTTTGTGTTGGTGATATTAGTGAAATAAAAAACCTCCAAATTTGATCAACTTTCTTCTTTTTCTTAGTATATACTTTATTGAAGTATAGTTGACTGACAGTGCTTCAGGTGTGCAGCAAGGTGATTCCGTTATGTATATATACATATATTATTTTTGAAATTATTTTCCATTATAGGTTACTACAAGATATTGACTATAGTTCCTTGTGCTATACAGTAAGTGTTTGTTTCTTCTTGCATATCTATTTTTTAATTAGAAATCTAGCATTCTATTAATAGTAAGTCAAACAAGTAGAATCAAAATGTCATAAAATTTTTAGTTAGGCAAAAATGCATAAATTTTCAAAAGTATACATATAATACATATTATTTACATATATGTATATGAAAGCTTTTCTACTACCCTTGATAAGGGCTTGAGAAAGAACATCAAAAAAAGAAAGAAGATGAGATGGAGAAACTGGAAAGCATAAATTAAATGAAATGGGAGCACTGAATATGAAATAGAGAAAGTGAAACAACCTAGATAAAAATAAAAGATCATCATATAGTCCAGTTGTTTTAAAACATAACTGCTCATTAGAAATATATCTGGTGCTCTGAAGAAAAAAAAAGTAATACCTGGGCATTTGACTTTTTAAAAAAATTCAAGATAATTTGATATGCATCTTGAATTTTAAAAGTGATTGCAGGTTTTTCTATTAAATCCTAGTTTTGGTGATATAGGGTTCTATTATTTTTCCATTGACCAATCATAATACAGTTGTATTAAGTGAGTAATAGTTACATAATCTGGAGAAGGCAATGGCAACCCACTCCAGTACTTTTGCCTGGAAAATCCCATGGACAGAGGAGCCTGGTAGGCTGTAGGCCCTGGGGTCACTGCGAGTCAGACACTACTAAGCGGCTTTGCTTTCACTTTTCACTTTCATGCATTGGGAAAGGAAATGGCAACCCACTCCAGTGTTCTTGTCTGGAGAATCCCAGGGACCAGGGAGCCTGGTGGGCTGCCGTCTATGGGGTTGCACAGAGACGGACACGACTGAAGCGACTTAGCAGCAGCAATTACATAATCACAGTAGTAATAGATGTTTATCAGTTTTCACAATCAATTGCTAGACAAAAAAAAAAGATAATTACAATTGCAAGTCATAATGGGAACATGATTAACCTAAGAATGTAAATAGTTACATACAGTTTGGGAGGTCAAGCAGAGTGATTTGGTAAGTGGAAGTGCATACATGCACATGTCTTCATCTGCCCAGTCTATGTCTGGTGCATTTAATCCATTTACATTTAAGGTAATTATTGATATGTATGGTTCTATTATCATTTTCTTAGTTATTTTGGGTTTATTTTCTGTAGGTCTTTTCCTTCTCTTATGTTTCCTGCCTAGAGAAGCCATTAGCATTTGTTGTAAAGTTAGTATGGTTTTGCTGAATTCTCTTCACTTTTGCTTGTCTGGAAAGCTTTTGATTGCTCCATCTAATCTGAATGAGAGTCTTGCTAGGTAGAGTATTCTTGGTTGTAGATTATTCCCTTTCATTACTTTAAATATAGCACGCCATTCCCTTCTGGCTTATAGAGTTTCTGTTGAGAAATCAGCTGATAGCCTGATGGGAGTTCCCTTTTATGTTATTTATCATTTTCCCCTTGTTGCTTTTAATAAATAATTAGCGTTTTCATACATTTTTAAAACATTCACCCGTATAGAATGTAAAGTATTTCACATTTTTGCCAAACTTTATTAACCAGCAGTTTGCATAAACATTTACAAATAATAAAATTCCTTACTTACATTGATGAGATTGCTCCAATGTAACATATTTTGAATTCTTCAACTTCATATTGACTCATTTATCACCTAAGATTTGAAAATTCTTTGACATTATTGTACTCACCAATACTAATTCTTAATTTTTTTCTTTTTCTTAATTAATTTATTTCTTGTTGAAGTATAATTGGTTTACAGAATTTTGTTGTTTTCTGTCAAACTTCAACATGAATCAGCCATAGGTATACATTATCCCCTCCCTTTTGAAACTCCCTCCCATCTCTAAAATTTATTGTACTCCTTAATATTCATTCAAGGAGCTATAAAGAATCAATCATAAATACATTCAAGAAAAAGTTGACCAATATAGTATTTGCATTTATCAGTATATTTTTATCAGGTCATAATTTGTTTTATCAAACTATGTGCTATAATATTGCTCAGTCTGTAATCTGATAAGAGATTTTATAGTATGGACATAAATCATTATTATACAAGATATCTTGTAATAAGTGTTATAAAATTTGTATTAAGAGTCATGAAAACAGCATCAAAATGATTTTGAGCTGGATCCAAGAAGACTCCATGAAAAGCATTTGGGTTGGCTTCTGAAAAAACTATAAAATCCATCTATTTTATTGTCAGTACCTGTTTACACTGCATTTTAAATTCAACAAGTTGTTACTTCCATATCATAATACTCAGTAGAGTCTATACAGTTTGTTTTTGTTTTTGTTTTACTTCCCTCTTCAAATTCCAATTTTTTCTTATTATTTTCATCAACTATTTAATTTTTTTTTTTTTTTTGTCATGGAATATTTAACAGAGTCAGATAAGCATATTACCTGCCTAGAGGTAATTCATAAATGCTAAGAATAGTCAACAGTGTTGCTTCAACTATTGGCTTAGAAAACTGGCAATTACACCTTAGTTGCCTTAACCCTCTGCCCCCTTTTTATTCTAATTTAATCCAATTTAATAAATACAAATACATATTTATATTCACACACATGCACACACTGGACCACCACGAGACTGTTTATATTTTGTTTTCTAAATTCTAATTTTAAAAATCTTAAATAAATTCCAAATTTATGAATTAAATGTTAGAGTTTGAGAGGGGCTAAGGTCTTACCCAAGACCTCTTCCCTCATCTGATTTTGACTGAACTGAGGATTCAAGTGAATAAAGCAGCTAGATATTTAAATATCAATTTTATTAGTAGAATGTCTAATATTTGGGATTTAAACTAGTTTATAGTTGTGGCAAGTTGCTATATATATATTCCTCTCTATATAAATTTATCCATATATTTCTCCATATGTATATTTCTTTCTATATATAATTCATGTATATATACATTTTAATATATATTAAGGGGGCTTCCCTGGTGGATCAGTGCTAAAGAATTCAACTTCGATGCAGGAGATGCAGGAGAAACGGGTTCAACTCTTGGGTCGGGAAGAACCCCTGGAGGAGGAAATGGCAACCCACTCCAATATTCTTGCCAGGGAATTTGCATGGACAAAGGAGCCTGGTAAGCTGCCGTTCATGGGATCACAAAAAGTTGGACATGACTGAAGAGACTGAGCACATAATAGAGAAAAGTAATAACAGATATATATATATATATATATATATATATATATATATATATCAGATCAGTCACTCAGTTCTGTCCGATTCTTTGCGACCCCATGAATCACAGCACGCCAGGCCTCCCTGTCCATCACCAACTCCCAGAGTTCACTCAGACTCATGCCCATCGAGTCAGTGATGCCATCCAGCCATCTCATCCTCTGTCGTCCCCTTCTCCTCTTGCCCCCAATCCCTCCCAGCATCAGAGTCTTTTCCAATGAGTCAACTCTTCGCATGAGGTGGCCAAAGGACTGGAGTTTCAGTTTAGCATCATTCCTTCCAAAGAAATACCATGGCTGATCTCCTTCAGAATGGACTGGTTGGATCTCCTTGCAGTCCAAGGGACTCTCAAGAGTCTTCTCCAACACCACAGTTCAAAAGCATCAATTCTTCGGCGCTCAGCCTTCTTCACAGTCCAACTCTCACATCCATCCATATATATATGTATATATACATATAATATGCATATGTATAATTCATGTATATATACATCTTAATATATATTAAAGGATTAAAGTGTACAGTTAAATAGATCTGATTTAACTTTAATTTTTTAAATGGCACAACCATGATATAAAACATTTCCATCATCATTTAGAGTAAATCTTCTACCTGTAGTCCTAGGTAACATCTGATCAACTCTCTGTTGCTATAGTTTTGACTTTTCTCAAAATTATACAATTTCTGACCTTTTTGTCTACCTTTTCCTACTAAACATAATGTTTTTGAGATTCATCAAAGCTGGTGTATGTGTCAGTAATTTTTTCTTCTTAATTGCTGAATATTTTGCTCTGTAGATACAATAATATTTTCTTCTCTTTGTATACTTTGATGAACATTGGATTGTATTTAACTTTTTGACTGAATTAAATGAAGCTGATATGAACATTTGAGATTTCTGTAGATTGACATAAATTTTTCATATTGTCTTTGCACACACTGAGGGGTGGTATTCCTGGTTTATATAGTAAGTATATGCCTAATTTCATAAGACATTATCAAAGTGTTTTACAAGCTAGTTGTACCATTTTACATTTCACCAATAGTGTGCACAAATTCACCTCCATGTCCTCAAGTCTTTAAAAATATCTAGTTTTCTGTATCACCCATATATTTATTTTCAAACTTGTTTTCTAATCATTTCAAGTGTCTGTCCTTGATAACTGCATAACAACATAAATCCCCTCCCCCAATATCAATTTTGTCTTTTATTTATGGAACTTCAGTGTCTTTATTATGGAGTAACACACTCAGTGCTAAAGCTGAAACTCTAGTACTTTGGCCACCTCATGTGAAGAGTTGACTCATTGGAAAAGACTCTGATGCTGAGAGGGATTGGGGACAGGAGGAAAAGGGGACGACAGAGGATGAGATGGCTGGATGGCATCACTGACTAGATGGACGTGAGTTTGAGTGAACTCTGGGAGATGGTGATGGACAGGGAGGCCTGGCGTGCTGCGATTCATAGAGTCACAAAGGATTGAACCCAGGTCTCACACATTGCAGGTGGAGTTTTTACCACAAGGGAAGCCCATGAAGACCAGTGACTGCATTCATATCCTGTGTCTAATATGAGGAAAAATGGAAGTATGTGATATGAACAGTACTGGCTATATTACAATTAAAGCAGTTTTATCTGATTGCTTTTACAACCTTTTCATTTAAGTTTTGTTTTATTTGTATTTAATTTTAATCTATAGAGGAACCATTTTAAATAAGTGACTGAAAAAAATCAACAAATAGGAAATACTGTATTGGTCCAAGGTAGCAATGTTTACATTTTGAATTTAAGCATCAATAAATAACTGTCAACAGAGAGTTTAAATTTGTAGACTTCCAAGCTCCAATACTTTGGTCACCTGATGCAAAGCTCCACTCAGTTGAAAAGACTGTGATGCTGGGAAAGATTGAAGGCAAAAGGAGAAGGAGACAGTAGAGGATGACATGGTTGGATGGCATCACTGACTCAGTGAAGATGAGTTTGAGCAAACTCTGGGAAGTAGTGAAGGACAGGGAAGCCTGGCATGCTGCAGTTCATGGGGTCGCAAAGAGTCGGACATGACTTGCTAAGTCACTTCAGTCGTGTCCGACTCTGTGTGACCCCATAGACGGCAGCCCACCAGGCTCCTCTGTCCATGGGATTCTCCAGGCAAGAACATTGGAGTGGGTTGCCATTTCCTCCTCCAATGCATGAAAGTGAAAAGTCAAAGTGAAGTCGCTCAGTCGTGTCCAACTCTTAGCAACCCCATGGACTGCAGCCTACCAGGCTCCTCCGTCCATGGGATTTTCCAGGCAAGAGTACTGGAGTGGGGTACCATTGCAAAACACACACACACACACACACACACAACAAAGCTATAAACAATTTTTTTCAAAGTAAAAAACAAATAAATAGAATAATAAAACCCAGATAAACAACAACAACAAAATATATTTTATTGCCCAAAATATCAGGGCAAAAACTGATTTATGAAAGAATTTAAGAAGGTGTCTTAGTGGTAAAGAATAAGCCAATTATACTTCTTGTCCCATCCAACTGGCTACTCATGAAACATTAAAATCAAATCACTTTGGGCAAGTGCTTCATAATGGATTAACTTGTGCATGATGTAATCAAGCTTTAGAATAATATTACAAATGCCAAACAGGACTTTCAACCAGCAACATTAAGACCCTTTGCCAGCTGAATCCATTACTGTAGAGAGAAATCCTTCAGGCAATGTTAGGTCACTGATTATAGCAATTTATTTCTCATTAGCTTATAACAACCTGACCTCTTCATCTGTTTCTGCTCTATGAAGTTGCACTTCAGAATTTATATATACAAACTCATAAGGAAACATTTTATTACTATGACTTTAACTTAAAAATGAGTATTCATTAGAATTCTAGTTAGGAACGCTGACATATTGGCTCTCCTAGTTGGAATTTCACAAGATACTGCTATTCTGTATAACAAAGAAAATTATACTCACACTTATAGAAGTGTATAATTGTAGCACTCATCAAAGTATATTCAAAATATTTAATATTGATAGAAAATTCAGCCTCATTCAATACAATTCTAGAGATACAGAGCAAAATTTAAAATCCTTATGCCATTTAAAAAGTTTCAAAAGTATATGCAAAGCATTCTAAGTCATCATTAAAATTTAGCATAACTGTCATTAAAACCAAGTAACTGTTATTTACCTGTCTGTCTGTTTGTCTATATATTATCTTACAGATCTGAGGACCAGAACTCTGACCTCCATTTCACTGAGCTAATGTCAAGGTGTTGGGAGGACTACCTCTCTCTCAAGGCTTTAGATTAGAATTCATTTTATTGCCTTTTTTTTTATCTTCTCCAGATGCATTCATTGGATCATTTACCTTCTTTCTTCCTCAAAGCCATCAGCATAGCATCTTGCTCCAATCATCACATTGCCACCTTTTCACTCTATGGTTTTTTCCTTCTTCTTTTCCCCATTTTTGTGGGATTTTTTCTAAACATTGAAAGAATGAGGAACACTAGAACAGAAATATAAGAAATTTAAAGGATGACTCAAAGATAAAGCAATCTCTGAATCTGGCTTAAAATTTCCAGTTAAATATTTCAACACTCCCTCTGTTATGTGCCCAGGGCTTCCCTGGTGGATCAGTGGTAAAGAATCCACCTGGCAGTGCAAGAGGCATGGGTTCAATCCCTTGATCATGAAGAGCCCCTGGAGAAGGAAATAGCAACAACTCAATATTCTTGCCTGGGAAATCCAAAGGACAGAGGAGCCTGAGTTAAACATGAGTTAGCAACTAGACAGCAATTATCTGCCTATTGTTTTTTTTTTTCCAAATTCTGTGGGCATGAATTATGTTTGAGCATACTGAACCATGATTTTGTCATATTCTTACCACTGTATCAAGCAGTAGGGTACTAAATCACCAGTCCTAGAAATATATAGCCTAGGGGTTTACAAAAGGAAAGTGGAATTCCTATTATCAGAATAAGAAATGCTCAGTACAGAGTCAACTCTAAGCTGATGTGCATTAGGCATCTTGTGTCTAATAATAATAACTAATGACAATGATTAAAAATTGTATATAATAATAGAGCTCTTGACTTATGAATAGATTCAGCAGTCAAACAAAGTGGTTCTATCATGTTTTTCTATCCTGGATACTGCCACTGTAAAATGTCATTTATCTCACTTGAATAACTAACATTTTATCTGAATCATTTCACATCATGTCCTATCTATTGCAAAACATCCTCCATGTCAATTCAAAGTTACAGATTAATGTTTCTTTTTTTCTTTTCATGGAATTTCTAAATTATGTTCTTTAAGTTTGAAAAGATCAGAGACATTCATGTATTTTAAGGAATGGGAGGTTGCTGTAAGTTAAAAGAGTCAATTAAGAAAATGTAGTAAACAGGCTTGGTAAATAGCCAGGAAGATGCACTTTGCCTTTAGTGATACAGTTATCTTGCTGCCTCTTCAGAAATGATATTTATTTTTGTAATTTTTAACTGTGTTGACAATTTTCTTGATGAGAGTCTTTGGATCAAGTACTCAATCCCTTCTTGGCCATAATATTCATAAAAACAGTGACTGTCAATCCAGTATAGCATTATATATCGCTAAAAAACAGATGAGGAAACAGTAGAAACAGTGTCAGACTTTATTTTGGGGCTCCAAAATCACTGCAGATGGTGACTGCAGCCATGAAATTAAAAGACGCTTACTCCTTGGAAGGAAAGTTATGACAAACCTAGATAGCATATTCAAAAGCAGAGACATTACTTTGCCAACAAAGGTCCGTCTAGTCAAGGCTATGGTTTTTCCAGTGGTCATGTATGGATGTGAGAGTTGGACTGTGAAGAAAGCTGAGCGCCAAAGAATTGATGCTTTTGAATTGTGGTGTTGGGGAAGACTCTTGAGAGACCCTTGGACTGCAAGGAGATCCAACCAGTCTATTCTGAAGAAGATCAGCCCTGGGTGTTCTTTGGAAGGAATGATGCTAAAGCTGAAACTCCAGTACTTTGGCCACTTCATGCAAAGAGTTGACTCATTGGAAAAGACTCTGATGTTGGGAGGGAATGGGGGCAGGAGGAGAAGGGGACGACAGAGGATGAGATGGCTGGATGGCATCACTGACTCGATGGACATGAGTCTGAGTGAACTCCGGGAGTTGGTGATGGACAGGGAGGCCTGGCGTGCTGCGATTCATGGGGTCGCAAAGAGTCGGACACGACTGAGAGACTGAACTGAACTGAACTGAATACTTGATAAGCTATGCATTTAGTTTTGCACTATCAAAATAAAGGATGAAGGATAGATTTAGAGGAAAATATAAAGATAGGTTATTTTACTCAGTATAAATGATATTTCTTACTCAAAAGGCCAGACAGAATCAAGAGTAGAAAGAAAAGCAACAAGCATAATTAAAACTATTAATCACAGTCACATCTTTTTCAATGCATGCCAAGTTATCACACAACTTGGCTTGTGTTATAGTGAAATTCATGGGAAGCTATGAATGGTAAAGAAAGTTCAAATAAACATAATTACTACCTCTGAGAAAATAATAGGGCTAATTGAAGATAGTGTATATTTACAGATATATAAGGGAAAGAAAAACATTTTTGAAATTAAGAACTGAAATTGTAGGGGAAAAGTATATGATATTCTAGAATACATAGAGAACAAGGTGTATATTTGTGAATTTATTCAATTATTTTGGAAAGAAAAATTTCTGCTATAATTAAAACAGAGAACAGAAATAAAATGGACTAGGATAAACTTGGAATGAAAAATATAAATGCTAAAAATGGAGCAAAGTGAAAATACACTAAGAAAAATAAAAGGAAACTTTAAACTCAAATAAATTATAATTCAGTCAAAAAGTTAACAAAGATATTCTCATATGTTGGTTTTTACTTCATTGAGTGGTGGTTAATAGATTGAAAAAAATCAGAGTATATTTTAAATTTAATGAGTTTTAAAAAAAGGTAATACAAACACATAGAAATATAAAATGCAGCAGATTATTTATATTGGATAAAAGATAAACATTATGTGAAAAATCTAGTTATAAATTAAAAAACAAACAAACAAACAAACACAAAAGGCATTACATTTAGTATTTCAGTTTCCTAGGGCTGCAGTGACATTACTACAGACTTCGTAGCTCAACTGTAGCAACTGTAATTTATTCACCCACAGAAGGACTGAGTAGTGAAACCTGAAATAGGTAATGGCGGGCCCTTTGACACACTCCTTTGGAGCACTTTAGAGAAAATTCCCCCATTGTATTTTTGTAGCTTCTGATGTATCCCAGAATGTGTGTCCTCTAATTCTAGGCTATTAGTCATTTTATTCCAGTCTCTGCCTCCATCTTAACATGGTCATTTATCTATGTATGTCTCAGGTTTTGTTCCCTTCTTAGGGACACCCGTTGCTCTTATAAGGACCATGTGAATCCAATATAATCTAAAACTTAACAACATTGTAAAGATCTTTCCATCTGAGGTTGAACACTGAAGTTCTGGATAGGCATGAATTTGTGGAGAACAGTATTGTGGAGAATCTAGTACAGGAGGAATACAAAAATTCATCAACTATACAAGAGAAAAATAAGGTGAGACAAGAGGAGATGAAATATAGACTGGCAGAATTCAAGAAAGAAAAAAAAAATTCAAGAGCAGGAATCTTTTTCACAGCAAGCACAAATTAGAATAGACAATGTTGAAACAGTCATGGACATGAAATAAATGAGATAAAAACAAATGAGAAAGTAAATTCAGTTCAGTTAAGTTCAGTCACTCAGTCGTGTCTGACTCTTTGCGACCCCATGAATCACAGCACGCCAGGCCTCCCTGCCCATCACCAACTCCTGGAGTTCACCCAAACTCATGTACATTGAGTCGGTGATCCCATTCTGCCATCTCATACTCTGTCGTTCCCTTCTCCTCCTGCCCCCAATACCTCCCAGCATCGGAGTCTTTTCCAATGAGCCAACTCTTTGCATGAGGTGGCCAAAGTATTGGAGTTTCAGCTTTAGCATTAGTCCTTCCAAAGAACACCCAGGAATGATCTCCTTTATGATTGATTGGTTGGATCTCGTTGCAGTCCAGGGGTCTCTCAAGAGTCTTCTCCAACACCACAATTCAAAAGCATCAGTTCTTCGGTGCTCAGCTTTCTTCACAGTCCAACTCTCACCCATACATAACCACTGGAAAAACCATAGCCTTGACTAGACGAACCTTTGTTGGCAAAGTAATATCTCTGCTTTTGAATATGCTATCTAGGTTGGTCATAACTTTCTTTCCAAGGAGTAAGCGTCTTTTAATTTCATGGCTACAGTCACCATCTGCAGTGATTTTGAGGCCCCCAAAAATAAAGTCTAACACTGTTTCCACTGTTTCCCCATCTATTTCCCATGAAGTGATGGGACAAGATGCCGTGATCTTCATTTTCTGAATGGTGAGCTTTAAGCCAACTTTTTCACTCTCCTCTTTCACTTTCATCAAGAGGTTTTTTGGTTCCTCTTCACTTTCTGCCATAAGGGTGGTGTCATCTGCATATCTGGGGTTATTGATATTTCTCCCAGCAATCTTGATTCCAGCATGTGCTTCTTCCAGCCCAGCTGGTTTCTCATGATGTACTCTGCATATAAGTTAAATAAGCAGGGTGACAATGTACAGCCTTGAAGTACTCCTTTTCCTAATTGGAACCAGTCTGTTGTTCCATGTCCAGTTCTAACTGTTGCTTCCTGACCTGAATATAGGTTTCTCAAGAGGCAGGTCAGGTGGTCTGGTATTTCCATGTCTTTCAGAATTTTCCACAGTTTATTGTGATCCACATAGTCAAAGGCTTTGGCATAGTCAATAAAGCAGAAATGTATGTTTT
Source organism: Bos indicus (assembly GCF_029378745.1). Lineage (NCBI taxonomy): Eukaryota > Metazoa > Chordata > Mammalia > Artiodactyla > Bovidae > Bos > Bos indicus. Next base: position 81,551,812 of record NC_091761.1, read on the forward strand.
TCTGGAACTCTTCTGCTTTTTCAATGATCCAGAGGATGTTGGGAATTTGATCTCTGGTTCCTCTGCCTTTTCTAAAACTAGCTTGAACATCTTGAAGTTCATGGTTCACCTACTGCTGAAGCCTGGCTTGGAGAATTTTGAGCATTAATTTAGTAGTGTGCGAGATGAGTGCAATTGTGTGGTAGTTTGAGCATTCTTTGGCATTGCCTTTCTTTGGGATTGGAATGAAAACTGACCTTTTCAGTCCTGTGGCCACTGCTGAGTTTTCCAGATTTGTTGGCATATTGAGTACTGCACTTTCACAGCATCATCTTTCAGGATTTGAAATAGCTCGACTGGAATTCCCTCACCTCCACTAGCTTTGTTGGTAGTGATGCTTTCTAAGGCCCACTTGACTTCACATTCCAGAATGTCTGGCTCTAGGTGAGTGATCACACCATTGTGATTATCTAAGTCATGAAGATCTTTTTTGTACAGTTCTTCTGTGTATTCTTGCCATCTCTTCTTAATATCTTCTGCTTCTGTTAGGTCCATACCATTTCTGTCCTTTATCGAGCCCATCTTTGCATGAAATGTTCCCTTGGTATCTCTGATTTTCTTGAAGAGATCCCTAGTCTTTTCCATTATGTTGTTTTCCTCTATTTCTTTGCATTGATCACTGAGGAAGGCTTTCTTATCTCTCCTTGCTATTCTTTGGAATTATGCATTCAGATGTGTATATCTTTCCTTCTCTCCTTTGCTTTTCACTTCTCTTCTTTTCATAGCTATTTGTAAGGCCTCCCCAGACAGCCATTTTGCTTTTTTGCATTTCTTTTCCATGGGGATGGTCTTGATCCCTGTCTCCTGTACAGTGTCACTAATCTTGGTCCATAGTTCATCAGGCAATCTATGTATCAGATCTAGTCCCTTAAATATGTTTCTCACTTCCACTGTATAATCATAAGGGGTTTGGTTTAGATTGTACCTGAATGGTCTAGTGGTTTTCCCTACTTTCTTTAATTTAAGTCTGAATTTGGCAATAAGGAGATCATGTTCTGAGCCACAGTCAGCTTCCGGTCTTGTTTTTGCTGACTGTATAGAGCTTCTCCATCTTTGGCTGCAAAGAATATAATCAATATGATTTTGGTGCTGACCATCTGGTGATGTCCATGTGTAAAGTCTTCTCTTGTGTTGTTGGAAGAGCGTGTTTGTTATGACCAGTGCATTTTCTTGGGAAAACTCTATTAGTCTTTGCCCTGCTGCATTCTGTATTCCAAGGCCAAATTTGCCTGTTACCCCAGGTGTTTTTTGACTTCCTACTTTTGCATTACAGTCCCCTATAATGAAAAGGACATCTTTTTTCGGTGTTAGTTCTAAAAGATCTTGTATGTCTTCATAGAACCGTTCAACTTCAGCTTCTTCAGTGTTACTGGTTGGGGCATACACTTGGATTACTGTGATATGGAATGGTTTGTCTTGGAAACGAACAGAGATCATTTTGTCGTTTTTGAGATTGCATCTAAGTACTGCATTTTGGACTCTTTTGTTGACCATGATGGCTATTCCATTTCTTCTAAGGGATTCCTGCCCACAGTAGTAGATATAATGGTCATCTCAGTTAAACTCACCCATTCCAGTCCATTTTAGTTCGCTGGTTCCTAGAATGTTGAAGTTCACTCTTGCCATCTCCTCTTTGACTACTTGCAATTTGCCTTGATTCATGGACCTAACATTCCAGGTTCCTATGCAGTATTGCTCTTTACAACATCAGACCTTGCTTCTATCACCAGTCACATCCACAACTGGGTATTTTTTTACTTTGGCTCCATCCCTTCATTCTTTCTGGAGTTATTTCTCTACTGATCTCCAGTGCCATATTGGGCACCTACCGACCTGGGGAGTTCCTCTTTCAGTGTCCTATAACTTCGCATTTTCATACTGTTCATGAGGTTCTCAAGGTGAGAATACTGAAGTCGTTTGCCATTCCCTTCTCCAGTGGACCACATTCTTTCAGACCTCTCCACCATTATCTACTCATCTCGTGTGGGCCACATGGCATGGCTTAGTTTCATTGAGTTAGACAAGGCTATGGTCCATGTGATTAGATTAACTAGTTTTCCGTAATTGGTTTTCTGTGATTATGGTTTGTGTGTCTGCCCTCTGATGCCTCTCACAATACCTACCATCTTACTTGGGTTTCTCTTACCTTGGACATAGGGTATCACTTCATGGCTGCTCCAGCAAAGCACAGTCTCTGCTCCTTACCTTGGCTAAGGGGTATCTCCTCACAGCTGCCCCTCCTGACCTTGAACATGGAGTAGCTCCTCTCAGCCCTTCTGCACCCACATAACCACCACTCCTTGGATGTGGGGTTGAAAGTAAATTAAAAATTATTAAAGATTTCAAATTTCTTTATAGGATTTTAAACACTAGAAGGCAGTAGAGTCTTATTTTTAAAACACTGAATGAAAAAAAAAAGTGTTACTGAAATTTTCCATATTGCCTATTATTGTTGACATGCAAGAACTCATGGGATTTGGCTTCTCTGAGTCCTTCATTAAGAAACTACAATTGGACCAACTTGAGTCTACCAAGAAATACATAGAAAAATTGTACCAAATTATCAATGATGAAACCACTCAGTTTCAGGGAAACAAGTCATCAGGTGGTGAGGAAACTCAGGTAGCCCCGTGGAGAGGCCCAGGAGAATAAGCCAACAACTAATACCAACTTGGCAAAACATGTGAATGAGTTATCTTGGAAGGGAGTCCTCCAGCTCCAGGAAAGCATTCTAAGGAACATATCCTGACTGACATGAGTGCAACCTCTTAAAAAGCTGGAGTTGAATTATCCAGCCAAGTTAGTCATGATTTCCTGATCCTCAGTAACTGTTAGAGGGTTGTGTACAACTGGTGTAGTTCTGATTGGGCAGAAGACTATGCATGTTATAAATCATTAAAATGTAGACTTTACAAAAGTAGGAATAGCAGTGAGTAAATAAAAACACTACCTATTTGCTTAACCTTTCTCTACTAAGAATCTTTGAGCCTTTGAATAAGATAGGAACCCCCTTGCCCTCAATGACTCAGGCAAAAATCCACTGCATCGTAAAGAAGAATAGAAATAGGTATCTTTTGTAGAGGAGGAGTAAGCAGCATTTGTGAATACAGTCTCCTCACTAATTTAGATCAGAAGTCAGCCCCTGGCCACCCAAGAGGTATGAAAGGATCTGATTCTTTCCCTAGGACACTCCAAATACACAATGCACATTTCTGTTTTCACGAGAGAGGAGTCACAGAGAAGGTCCCTATTACTGAGGCCAATGTAGGACCAGGAAACACAAGTCCTACTTCTCCCTATTAATAACATAATAGCCAGGAAATCTGATATATCTACAAAAAAAATACAGAAAATTTCCTGGAATTTTCCTAAAACATGAAACTGTAATACCCACAAAAGAAACCTATAAAATGACACATACTATAAATTGTTTTAGTTTGTATTAACCAGTGTAATTGCAGCAAAATAAGTTAGTAATTACAGTCTCAAAAATTTGTTCTAACTTGGGTTTAAAATTCTAGATAATTATTGGCATAGGTGATCAAATTAAAACTAAAAATGTATACCTGTGGTGGATTCATTTCGATATTTGGCAAAACTAATACAATTTTGTAAAGTTTAAAAATAAAATAAAATTTAAAAAAAAGAAATAATCTTGAACACAAGTAAAAAAAAAACTAAAAATGTAGAATAACAATTAATTCATGTTAGATCTATAAATTAAATCAATGGTCAGACAGACTAATTAAAACATGCTAATAAAAAGCACAAAAATTAATTATTGTGAAAATATAAAATGTGTAAAAATTTATAAAAATATTTCTACTCTAATTTTGATTATTTATTTTACACTATTTGTTTTAGGTTTATATTGCTCTTTATCCAGCATGTGAACTTAAAAATAATGTGTACTCTTCTATTGTTTGATGAAGTATCCTATAAATGCTAATTAGTTCAAATTAACTGAGGTGCTGTTCAGTTCAACTATGTCCTTACTGTTTTTTTTTTTTTTTTGGCCTGTGAAATGTGTCAATTACCGATAGAGAGGTATTGAAATACCTAACTAATATAAATATCAGGTTTTTCCATATATTATCTCATGTTTCACATTCTCTTGTTAGGTGTTTGGAGATTAAACCCTATATCATTATGTAATGCTTTTTTTTTTTATCCCTGATAATTGCTCTTGCTTTGTAGTCTTTCTGTGAAATTAATATAGCTACCTAAGGTTATTTTTGGTTTTGTTTTTTGTTAATGTTATCATGGTATATTTTCCTCTGTCCCCTTACTTTTAATCTAAATGTTTTCTGTGTTTAGTCTTTTTTAGATAATATATATTTGGATTTTTTTAATTGTTTCAGACAGTCTCTGTATTTTAATTGGTATATTTAGACCAGTCATACTTTAAGTGATTGGTGATATAATTGGATTAATATCTAATGTACTTGTAACTATTTTCTATTCCATGCTCTATGTCCTTGTTTCTTTTTTTTTCTCCCTAATCTTTTTCTGGCTTCTCTGGTTTTAACTGAGAATTTTATATGATTCAATTTTCTCTCATTTGTTATCGTATCAGTTAAATTTATTTTTAATCTACTTATTGCCATAGTTTGCAGTGTACTTTTATAACGAATCTAAGTCCATTTTCAAACAATACTATATGCTATTTTATGTGTATTTCAGGTGCCTTATAATAAGAAATGCCAAATTACTAGAAATTAATGAAATTAATCAATGAAACCACAAACTTGTTCTGGGAAATATAAATAAAATGGATAAAATTCTATCTAGGCTAAGCATGAAAAAAAAGGTAGATGCAAATTACCAATACTCAGATTAAATAGATAATCAGTACTGATCTCTTAAACATTAAAAATATAATAAGGGAATGTAATGACCACTTTATGCCTACAGATTTGATAACCTAGTGGAAATGGAACAATTCCTTAAAAGATATAATCTACAAAACACAAACATGGAGAAGTAGATAGTCTGAATAGATTTTTGATATTAAAGAATTTAAACCAGTAATCAATAAACAACCAAACAAGGAAGCACTAGGCAAGATGGTTTTTTCACTACTGAATTCTACATATTATTTAAGCAGAAACAGAAGTCCACTCTCATTAGCTTATTTTGTGAGTCCAGTGTGACAGTAATAAGAAACCAAATAAAGTTACTAAAATAAAGGACGACTACTTATCAGTATTGCACACAAATGTAGATGCAAACATTTTAAACAAGATATTAGTGAAATATATCTAAAAATGCATAAAATAATTGCACATCACAATGAAGTGCGATTTATTCTAAGTATATACAACTTCTTTAATGTTTGAAAATCATTTCATGTATTCTATGTCATCAACAGGCTAAATATGAAACATCTTTTGATTATATAAATAGAAAAAAGAAAATAATATTTGACAAAAGCAAACATACATACAAGTAAAACATTTAGCAAGCTAGGAATTGATTGGGAAATTCTTCAATTAAATAGATCTACAAAAGTAACATCATACTTAATGGTGAGAAACTATGACTTCTCCTTATGATTAAGAATCAGAGAAGTCCCTCTTACAGACCCTATTCAATATGAACTAGAATCATAGCTAATTTATAACTCCAGAAAGAAAGAAGAGACAGAACCAAAGAAAAACAATACCCAGTTGTGGATGTGACAGGTGATGGAAGTAAAGTTCAATGCTGTAAAAGCAATATTGCATAGGAACCTGGCATGTTAGGTCCATGATCAAGGCAAATTGGAAGTGGTCAAACAGGAGATGACAAGAGTGAACATTGAAATTTTAGGAATCAGCGAACTAAAATGGACTGGAATGGGTGAATTTAACTCAGATGACCAATATGTCTACTATTGTGGGCAGGAATCCCTTAGAAGAAATGGAATAGCCATCATAGTCAACAAAAGAGTCCAAAAAGCAGTACTTGGGTGCAATCTCAAAAATGACAAAATGATCCATTCATTTCCAAGGGAAACCATTCAATATCACAGGAATCCAAGTCTATGCCCCAACAAGCAACGCTTAAGAAGTTGAAGTTGAATGGTTCTATGAAGACTTACAAGACCTTCTAGAACTAACACCCCAAAGTGAAAGTGAAAGAAAGTGAAAGTGAAGTTGCTCAGTCGTGTCTGACTCTTTGCGACCCCATGGATTGTAGCCTACCAGGCTTCTCCGTCCATGGGATTTTCCAGGCAAGAATACTGGCGTGGGTTGCCATTTCCTTCTCCAGGGCATCTTCCCCACCCAGGGATTGAAACCGGGTCTAACACCCCCAAAAGATGTCTTTTTCATTATAGAGAACTGGAAGGCAGAAGGAAGAAGTCAAGAGATACCTGGAGTAACAGGCAAATTTGGCCTTGGAATACAGAATGAAGCATGGCAAAGCCTAATAGAGTTTTGCCAAAAGAACGCACTAGTCATAGCAAACACCCTCTTCACACAACACAAGAGAAAACTCTACAACTGGACATCATCAGATGATCAATATCAAAATCACATTGATTATACTTTTTACAGGCAAAGATGGAGAAACTCTATACAGTCAGCAAAAACAAGACCGGGAGAAGACTGTGGCTCAGATTATGAACTCCTTATTGCCAAATTCAGACTTAAATTGAAGAAATTAGGGAAAGCCATCAACCAAATTCATTATGGTTATTCAGTGGAAGTGAGAAATAGATTTGAGGGACTAGATCGGATAGAGTACCTGGTGAACTATAGGTTCATGAACTATAGGTATATGAACTGAGGTTCATAACCCTGTACAGGAGGTACAGATCAAGACTATCCCCAAGAAAAAGAAATACAAAAAGGCAAAATGGCTGTCTGAGGAGGCCTTACAAATAGCCGTGAAAAGAAGAGAAGTGAAAGGCAAAGGAGAAAATAAAAGTTATACCCATTTGAATGTGGAGTTCCAAAGAATAGCAAGGAGAGATAAGAAAGCCTTCCTCAGTGATCACTGAAAAAATAGAGGAAAACAATAGAATGGAAAAGATTAGAGATTCCTTGAAGAATATTAAAGATACCAAGGTAATATTTCATGCAAAGATGGGCACAGTAAAGGACAAAAATAGTATGGACCTAACCAAAGCAGAAGATATTAAGAAGTGGTGGCAAGAATACACAGAAGAACTATACAAAAAAGATCTTCACAACCCAGATAATCACGAACCTGTGATTACTTATCTAGAGCCAGACATCCTATGCAAATTCAAGTGGGACTTAGGAAGCTCCATTGCAAACAAAGCTAGTGGAGGTGATGGAATTCCAGTTGAGCTATTTCAAATCCTAAAAGATAATGCTGTGAAAGTGCTACACTCAATATGCCAGCAAATTTGGAAAACTCAGCAGTGGCCACAGGACTGGAAAATGTCAGTTTTTTTTTTTTTTTTTTTTCCAATCCCAAAGAAAGGCAATGCCAAAGAATGCTCAAACTACTGCACAATTGCACTCATCTCACAGGCTAGCAAAGTATAGCTCAAAATTCCAAGCCAGGCTTCAACAGTACATCAACTGTGAACTTCCAGGTGTTCAAGCTGGATTTAGAAAAGGTAGAGGAGCCAGAGATCAAATTGCCAACATCCCCTGGACCATCAAAAAATGATCGTGGCATCTGGTCCCAACAAGGTCAGTCTAGTTAAAGCTCTAGTTTTTCCAGGAGTCATATATGGATGTGAGAGTTGGACTATAAGGAATGCTGAGCGTGGAAGAATTGATGCTTTTGTACTGTGGTGTTAGAGAAGACTCTTGAGTATCCCTTACACTGCAAGGAGATCCAACCATTCCAAGGAAATCAGCCCTGAATATTCAGTGGAAGATTAGATCAAATTGCCAACATCAGCTGGTTCATTGAAAAAGCAAGAGAGTTCCAGAAAAACATCTATTTCTGTTTTATTAACTATGTCAAGTCCTTTGAATGTGTGGATCACCACAAACTGTGGAAAATTCTTAAAAAGATGGGAATAGCAGACCACCTCAGCTGCCTCTTAGAAATCTGTATGCAGTCAAGAAACAACAGTTAGAACTGGACATGGAACAACAGACTGGTTCCAAATAGGAAAAGGAGTATGTCAAGGTTGCATATTGTCACCCTGCTTATTTAACTTATATACAGAGTGCATCATGAGAAATGCTGGGCTGCATGAAGCACAAGCTGGAATCAAGATGGCTGGGAGAAACATCAATAACCTCAGATATGCAGATAGTATCACCCTTATGGCAGAAAGTGAAGAAGAACTAAAGGGTCTCTTGATGAAAGTGAAAGAAGAAAGTGAAAACGTTGGCTTAAAGCTCAACATTCAGAAAACTAAGATCATGGCAAGTGGTCCCATTACTTCATGGCAAATAGATGGGGAAAAATTGGAAACAGTGAGAGACTTTAATTTTTTGGCGTCCAAAATCACTGCAAATGGTGACTGCAGCCATGAAATTAAAAGACGCTTGCTCCTTGGAAGAAAAGTTTTGACCAACCTAGACGGTATATTGAAAAGCAGAGACCATACTTTGCCAACAAAGGTCCATCTAGTCAAAGCTCTGGTTTTTTCAATAGTCATGTATGGATGTGAGAGTTGGACTATAAAGAAAGCTGAGTGCTGAAGAATTGATGCCTTTGAATTTTGATGTTGGAGAAGACTCTTGAGAGTCTCTTGGACTGCGAGGAGTTCCAACCAGTCCATCCTAAAGGAAAGCAGTCCTGAATCTTCATTGGAGAGACTGATGCTGAATCTGAAACTCCAATACTTTGGAATCCTGATGGGAATAACTGATTCATTTGAAAAGAATCTGATGCTTGGAATGATTGAAGGCGGGCAGAGAAGGGGATGATGGAGGATGAGATGGGTGGATGGCATCACCGGCTCAATGAACATGAGTTTGAGTAAACTCTGCGAGTTGGCGACGGACAGGGAAGCCTTGCATGTTGCAGTCCATGGGGTCACAAAGAGTCAGACACTACTGAGTGACTGAACTGAACTGAGCATAAATAAAACATGTACAGACTGAGGAAGAAAAAATAAAACCGTCTTTAGTCATGTGCTTAGTCGCTCAGTTGTGTCCACTCTTTGAGACCCAGTGGACTGTAGCCTGCCAGACTGCTCTGTCCATGGGGATTCTCCAGGTAAATATACTGGAGTGGGTTGCCATCCCCTCCTCCAGAGGATCTTCCCAAGCCAAGCATCGATCCCAGATCTCCCACATTGCAGGCGGATTTTTTACCCTCTGAATCACCAGGGACATCTGAATAAGATTAGTGCTGCTATTTTAAAAAATCCCACAGAGTTCTTCTAACATATGAGGACACAATGAGAACAATTTGACTGTTTACTGTGAACCATAAAGAGGGCCTTCACTACTGCATGCTTAGTCATGTCTGACTGTATGGGACCCCATGGACTCTAGCCCACCAGGTTCCTCTGTCCATGGAATTCCCCAGGCTAGAATAACGGAGGGGGTTGCCATTTCCTTCTCTGGGTGGGGGGTGCGGGGAAGAATTGATTAAAAGTCTGTTAGATTTAATAAATGATTATAACAAGATTGTAGTATTTATGTTTATTAAACAAAATTTAATTATGTTTAATATGTAAGTTTTATTTAAATCAGAAGGAGAGAGATGAATAAGTTGAGCCCAGAGGACTTTTAGGGTGGTGAAAGTACTCCATGTTATTATAATGATGAAAATATTTCATTATGTATTTGTTCAAACCCATTGAATGTATAGTACCAAGGATAAACTATAATGTAAACTATAGACTTGGGGTGATTCTTATATGTCAGTGTACATCCATCCTTGGTGAGAAAAGTACCATTCTGCTGAGTGATGTTGATAATGAAGATGGAGGATATATGGAAATTCTATAAGCTGCATTTTAAAAGATTCTTAATTAAAAACAGCAATAACAATAACAAATAACTAGGTGACCTTGGGTTTGGGTATGAATTTTTATGAAGTGAAGTGAAGTGAAGTGAGTCGTGTCTGACTCTTTGCGACCCCATGTATTGTAGTCCACCAGGCTCCTCGGTCCATGGGATTTTCTAGGCATGAATACTGGAGTGGGTTGCCATTTCCTTCTCCAGGGGATCTTCCTGACCCAGGGATCGAACCTGAGTGTCCCACATTGTAGCCAGATGCTTTACCGTCTGAGCTACTAGGGAAGCCAAAATCATGATCAATGAAAGAAAAAAATGGAAATTTGGACTATATTAAAATTAAAAAAAATTATTTGTAAGAAACTTCTAAGAAGATAAAGAGACAACCCACCATCTTCAAGAAAATATTTGTAAAATGCATATTTGGTAAGGAACTTATATCCAAAATATACAAAGGACTCTTAAAATTCAGAAATTCAGTAATAGGAAGACAAACAATATAATTTTTTAAAAATAGCAGATTCATGTTGATGTATGGCAAAACCAATACAATATTGTAAAGTAATTAACCTCCAATTAAAATAAATAAATTTATTTTTTTCTGAAATACCTATTTTTTATTTATTTTTTATTTTTTAATTTTTATTTTATTTTTAAATTTTACATAGTTGTATTAGTTTTGCCAAATATCAAAATGAATCCACCACAGGTATACATGTGTTCCCCATCCTGAACCCTCCTCCCTCCTCCCTCCCCATACCATCCCTCTGGGTCGTCCCCGTGCACTAGCCCCAAGCATCCAGTATCCTGCATCGAACCTTGACTGGCATCTTGTTTCATACATGATATTTTACATGTTTCAATGCCCTCCCAAATCTTCCCATCCTCTCCCTCTCCCACAGAGTCCATAAGATAAATAAATTTATATTAAAAAATTTTTAAAAATGGGCCAACTATTTGCACAAACACTTTACCAAAGATATATATACAGATTTTGGCCAAGCATGTGAAAAGTTTCTATGAACCATTTGTTATTAGGAAATTATAAATTAAAACAATAACAAGATGTCATGACATAATACTAAAATCAGGAAAACTGAACCAAATACTGTTAAACATATGGAAAAACATAAGTATTCACTCATTGCCACTAGGTGTGATAGACATAATTTCAAAGTGAATTATACCATATTTTTTAGGAAGAAGTTGATCTAGTGTTTTATAAATAATGTCAATAGAGAAAAATGAAAGAACAATTCCAATACATTCTATGATGTATTGGAATAGATACATAGAATGCATACATATTGGAATAGATACATTGGAATAGATTAAAAAGTGTTCTTTTAATCATACATACACACAGACAAAAACAAATTGTAGGCAAATATGAGTTTTGATAAATGATAAAAATTAAATATGAGTGTAATCCAACAGTATATTAAAAATAATAGACCATATTCATGCAGTGCGCTACTAGGAATCTAATCAAAGTTAAGGGTAAAATGTTACATTGAACAAACAAATGTATAAAATATCAAAATATCTTATGCTCATCTCCTTTTCTCTCTTTCTCTCTTGTGTATGTTTGTGTGTGTATTGTGGGGGTGTATGTCTGTACTAGGTCTGTGTCTTTCAATGAACTTATTTATTTATATATCTAACTATCTCTGTCTTGACCCAAAAGCTAATTATGTTTCATAACAAAACCCATGGGGTATTTAAATTAGTATTAGTAGTGTGATACTCTGGTGAAATACTCAAACAATATTCTTCCTAAATAAATAATCGAAAAAAAAATACAATGGTGGAAAACATACCATTTGTTAATGACATGAGTATACCATGTAGATTCAACAAGGAATGTTCAATATAATGAAGAAATGTTTTAAATGTTACTGAAAGGAGATTTAAATAAGTAGATAATGAAGCATGGTACTCATCTTGTGTATTCTAAAATTAATTCCTGATTGATCAAAAAAATTTAATGCAATCATAAAAATGGAAGCAAAAGAACTTTAAAAGAGACTTTGTTTATAATGTTTTAGTGAAGAAAGGCATAGTAAGCAAAAAAGAGAAAAAAGGTCCATAAGGCTTAAAATAAGTCCATGACTTAAAAGTCAGTAAGACAAAGTTAAATAACAAATGATAAATATTTGCTTACAAATAGAAATATCTTATGTCACACACACACATACATAGTTATTAGTCATAACATACAGCAATTATATATTTTCCACTGCATAGTATTTTAAAATTAAACATACCATATTACATTGTTTTACCTTGTTTCTTCTACTCTAATTTCTTCTACAAGTAAATTTGAAATGCTGATGATAGATAAATATAAAAATATGTTTTTCAGGTGTTGTATTTTAAATTGTTTCTGCTAGCAATTTTTAAGACCATACACGTTTCCCCATTAATGTAAATATGCTGTCACTATGTCAGGAGCTAATGTGTTTTGTTTCTCTGTTCACCTTTAAATGAAATGTGTTTTGAAGGATGAAATCTAACATAATGAATATAAATATGAAGCGAAATTACTGAAGTAGCAAAAGAAAAATAAAACACAGAATATATAAATACCTCAGAGTTCTAAAATGTGGAATTAATGCTGACAGTATACTCTGCAGATTGCTTATAGTATCTTTATTGTTGTCATCTGTATTCTGGAGGTTCTCTTGGGATTGCGTTTTCTTGCTCAAGGAATTTTGTTGACACATTAGATGTCAGCTTCTAAAAAATTTATGGAGTGGAACAGAAGGGTGTTTCCTTCTTAAAGTTTTATATACCCAAGCTTTCTTCTCCTGATGTGGCAACTGGGATTATCTTTGGATCATGCATTAGGATTTTTGCCAGAATACATTTGAACAGAAAAATAAGGAAAAGAGAGCCCCAAAGTTTGACATGGACAGCAATTCTTCAAGCTTTTAAAAATTAGCAATTTTCATTGGAGAAATCTAAGTAATATAGATATTGATTTGCTGATTTTAGTGTAAGTACATCTTCATATTTTACATAATTAATTTGCATAACATAATTTTGCATAAATTTATATACTTAATTATCTTATTTTGATTATTTTGTACTTCTGCTATTAGGTATTATCAGGACAGTTTTGCATACATTGCTTTAAAACTAATTCATTGTATTTGATCCAAGAAACTGGGGAAGGCATCCTTCCATTCATCAAATATTGCCAGCTTAGCCTGCCCAGATGAGAGAAACCAAATCAAATTATCTCCCAACTTGGGCCTTTTTGTCTCTGCATTCTTTCTCTTTGTTTTGTGAGGGATAGCTAAGTTAGTAGGAGCAAGACAGAAATTCAAATGCAGCATTTTATTAAATGGCCCAGTCACTGTATACACCCTTGATGCCTTTTGCTATGTACACTTTACAGCAGGTGACTTATTCCTTAAATTATTGTGAACAGGCCTCAGTCAGTCAGTCAGTTCAGTCGCTCAGTCATGTCCAACTCTTTGCAACCCCATGAATAGCAGCATGCCAGGCATCCCTGTCCATGACTAACTCCCGAAGTTCACTCAGACTCATGTTCATCGAATCAGTGATGCCATCAAGCCATCTCATCCTCTGTCGTCCCCTTCTCCTCTTGCTCCCAATCCGCCCCAGCATCAGTCTTTTCCAATGAGTCAACTCTTCGCCTGAGGTGGACAAAGTACTGGAGTTTCAGTTTAGCATCAGTGCTTCCAAAGAAATCCCAGGGCTATTCTCCTTCAGAATGGACTGGTTGGATCTCCTTGCAGTCCAAGGGACTCTCAAGAGTCTTCTCCAACATCACAGTTCAAAAGCATCAATTCTTTGGTGCTCAGCCTTCTTCACAGTCCAACTCTCACATCCATACATGACCACTGGAAAAACCATAGCCTTGACTAGATGGACCTTTGTTGGCAAAGTAATGTCTCTGTTTTTGAATATGCTAAATAGGTTGGTCATAACTTTCTTTCCAAGGAGTAAGTGTCTTAATATCCTGGCTGTAATCACCATCTACAGTGATTTTGGAGCCCAAAAATTAAGCCTGACATTGTTTCCACTGTTTCCCCATCTATTTCCCATGAAGTGATGGGACCGGATGCCATGATCTTAGTTTTCTGAATGTTGTGCTTTAAGCCAACTTTTTCACTCTCCTGTTTCGCTTTCTTCAAGAGGCTTTTTAGTTCCTCTTCACTTTCTGCCATAAGGGTGGTGTCATCTGTATATCTTAGGTTATTGGTATTTCTCCCAGCAATCTTGATTCCAGCTTGTGCTTAATCCAGCCCAGTGTTTCTCATGATGTACTCTGCACGTAAGTTAAATAAGCAGGGTGACAATATACAGCCTTGACGTACGCCTTTCCCTATTTGGAACCAGTCTGTTGTTCCATGTCCAGTTCTAACTCTTGCTTCCTGACCTGCATATACGTTTCTCAAGAGGCAGGTCAGGTGGTCTGGAATCCCATCTCTCAGAATTTTCCACAGTTTATTGGGATCCACATAGTCAAAGGCTTTGGCATAGTCAATAAAGCAGAAATAGATGTTTTTCTGGAACTCTCTTGCTTTTTCTATGATCCAGATCAGATCAAAGCAGATTGAATCCCAGCAAGCCAGGCCTCCCTGTCCATCACCAACTCGTGGAGTTCACTGAGACTCACGTCCATCGAGTCAGTGATGCCATCCAGCCATCTCATCCTCTGTCGTCCCCTTCTTCTCCTGCCCCTAATCCCTCCCAGCATCAGAGTCTCTTCCAATGAGTCAACTTTTCGCGTGAGGTGGCCAAAATACTGGAGTTTCAGCTTTAGCATCATTCCTTCCAAAGAACACCCAGGGCTGATCTCCTTCAGAATGGACTGGTTGGATCTCCTTGCAGTCCAAGGGACTCTCAAGAGTCTTCTCCAACACCATAGTTCAAAAGCATCAATTCTTCAGTGCTTAGCTTTCTTCACAGTCCAACTCTCACATCCATATATGACCACAGGAAAAACCATAGCCTTGATGGAAATTTGATCTCTGGTTCCTCTGCCTTTTCTAAAACCAGCTTGAACATCTGGAAATTCATGGTTCATATATTGCTGAAGCCTGGCTTGGAAATTTTTGAGCATTACTTTACTAGCTTGGGATATGAGTGCAATTGTGCGGTAGTTTGAGCATTCTTTGGCATTGCCTTTCTTTTGGGATTGGAATGAAAACTGACCTTTTCCAATCCTGTGGTCACTGCTGAGTTTTCCAAATTTTCAGGTATATTGAGTGCAGCACTTTCACAACATCATCTTTCAGGATTTGAAATAGCTCAACTGGAATTCCCTCACCGGCCCACTTGACTTCACATTCCAGGATGTCTGGCTCTATGTGAGTGATCACACCATCGTGATTATCTAGTTTGTGAAGATCTTTTTTATACAGTTCTTCTGTGTATTCTTGCCACCTCTTCTTAATATCTTATGTCTTCGTTATGTCCGTACCATTTCTGTCCTTTATCAAACCCATCTTTGCATGAAATATTCCCTTGGTATCTCTAATTTTTCTTGACGAGATCTCTAGTCTTTCCTATTCTGTTGTTTTCCTCTATTTCTTTGCATTGATTGCTGAGGAAGGCTTTCTTATCTCTCCTTGCTATTCTTTGGAACTCTGCATTCAGATGCTTATATCTTTCCTTTTCTCCTTTGCTTTTCACTTATCTTCTTTTCATAGCTATTTGTAAGGCCTCCCCAGACAGCTATTTTGCTTTTTGCATTTCTTTTCCATGGGGATGGTCTTGATCCCTGTCTCCTGTACAATGTCACGAACCTCATTCCATAGTTCATTAGACACTCTATCTATAAGATCTAGTACCTTAAATCTATTTCTCACTTCCACTATATAATCATAAGGGGTTTAATTTAGGTCATGCCTCAATGGTCTAGTTGTTTTCCCTACTTTCTTCCATTTAAATCTGAATTTGGCAATAAGGAGTTCATAGTCTGAGCCATAGTCAGCTCCTGGTTTTGTTTTTGCAGACTGTATAGAGCTTCTCCATCTTTGGCTGCAAAGAATATAATCAACTTGATTTCGGTGTTGACTATCTGGTGATGTCCATGTATACAGTCTTCTCTTGTATTTTTGGAAGGGGATGTTTGTTATGACCAGTGCATTTTCTTGGGAAAACTCTATTAGCCTTTGCTCTGCTTCATTCCGTATTCCAAAGCCAAATTTGCCTGTTACCCCAGGTGTTTCTTGACTTCCTACTTTTGCATTCCAGTCCCCTATAATGAAAAGGACATCTTTTTTGGGTGTTAGTTCTAATAGGTCTTGTACAGGCCTAGGTGAATGTAAATGGATATTAGATATATGTATGTGTATGTATGTGTATCTGTTCAAATACATATATATCTAATATTATATACATATACAGAAAAAATATTTCTGATGGGATTAAAAATAATAGGTAGGAAGACCTGTTTAGAATTTCAGGGACAGAATACTTAAAATATAAGAATTTTTTTAAATTTAATTATATTTTTTAAATTTACAGTATTGTATTGGTTTTGCCATATATCAAAATGAATCTGCCACAGGAATACATGTATTCCACATCCTGAACCCTCCTCCCACCTCCCTCCCCATACCATCCCTCTGGGTCGTCCCAGTGCACCAGCCCCAATTATCCAGTATCGTGCATCAAACCTGGACTGGCAACTCGTTTCATATCTGATATTATACAGTTTCAATGCCATTCTCCCAAATCATCCCACCCTCTCCCTCTCCACAGAGTCCAAAAGACTGATCTGTTTATTATTTAAGGAAATAACAAACTTCAATTATCCAGTAATATATTATCTTCACATTAGAAAGAACCAGTAATGGGAAAAATAGATTCTGCTGTTTTGAACAGAGCCTTATACAAAATCTATTGGCTCTTCAGCAAAATTTGATGGTGTTCCTACCTATGAAACAATCTTGTGGGTTGATATCCAGGACAATAGAAAATGAAAATAATGCAATATATTTTGCAGTAGAATGTGTTTTTACTCAACAATATGTTATTTTACCCCCCAATATTGGCATTCACAAATAACTGTACTACAAATTTTTTATAATTAAAAGGAAATAAGCATCACACTGAATAATCAGAGATTAGACCTATGTTGACATTTTTTTCTAAGCAGGGTGTCATCATGTAAAATGCCTGGTTGGATAAAGCACAAGCTGGAATCAAGATTGCAGGGAGAAATATCAATAACCTCAGATATGCAGATGACACCACCAGTATGGCAGAAAGCTAAGGAGAACTAAAGGGCCTCTTGAAGAAAGTGAAAGAGGAGAGTGAAAATGTTGGCTTAAAACTCAACATTCAGAAAACTAACATCATGGTACCTGGTCCCATAACTTCATGGCAAATGGATGGGGAAATGAAACAGTGAGAGACTTTATGTTTTGAGTCTCCAAAATCACTGCAGATGGTGACCGCAACCAGGAAATTAAAAGACACTTACTCCTTGAAAGAAAAGCTATGACCAATCTAGACAGCATATTAGAAAGCAGAGGCATTGTTTTGCCAACAAAGGTCCATCTAGTCAAAGCTATAGTGTTTCCAGTGGTCCTGTATGGATGTGAGAGTTGGACTATAAAGAAAGCTGAACGCGGAAGAACTGATGCTTTTGAACTGTGGTGTTAGAGAAGACTCTTGAGAGTCCCTTGGACTGCAAGGAGATCCAACCAGTCCACGCTAAAGGAAATCAGTCCTGAATCTTCACTTGAAGGATTGATGCTGAATCTGAAACTCCAATACTTTGGCCACCTGATGCAAAGAATTGACTGATTTGAAAAGACCTTGATGCTGGGAAAGATTGAAGGCAGGAGGAGTAGGGGGCGACAGAGGATGAGATGGTTGGATGGCATCTCCAACTTGATGGACATGAGTTTGAGTAAGCTCTGGGAATTGCTGATGGACAGCAAAGCCTGGCATGCTGCACTTAATGGGGTCGCAAAAAGTTAGACACGACTGAGCAATTGAACTGAACTGACTTTTTCTATAGCAAGCAGATAATTTTGAGAATATTGTTATATATGAGTCATAATATTTCTGAAAACAACAGCATAGAAGAAAATTTTGAAATGAGAAAAAAATACAAAAGGAAACTGAGTGAGAAACTAAAGAAAATCTCAGGGAAAAGTTGGGTACTAAAATAAATGACCAATATTTTCATCTAAGAAAATACAATCCAAGGTAAAGAAAATTGACTTTACATGAGCTATTTTTGCTATCAAACTACATTCAGTGTGAGATAGACAACAAATTAGGATGCAAGAAAACCTTCATATGATTAATAAAGACAGTATTAAACATACAGTTATCAGAGAAGGAGGCAAAATAATTTTCTATAGCTAATTTGATTGGACAATGCACTTTCCTTTGCATGAGTTTCTTTTAACAAATTTTTAATTCTTCTGAAACATTGTCAGAATTTCCCTTTTATCCTTAGTGAACAATTTAGGCTCATGTTTTATGTTTCCTGTGTAGTTGTCTTCTGAAAATCATTTTTTATCTATGAATAAGCTGGTTTACATAAAGATTGTAACCTATACCCTATAACTACAATGGGAGTTGGTGATGGACAGGGAAGCCTGGTGTGCTGCAGTCTATGGGATGGCGAAGAGTCAGACACAACTGAGCTACCGAACTGATCTAGGAATCAGAAGAAGAAAACCCACATAATTTCAAACACCTTACTTTATATAAAGTGAAAATGAGTGTTATCTTTATGTTTAACTACGCTTGTAGATATTTTTCATTGGAACATTCAGTGCACCTCTACATTTTTATTGTTACTCCCATTTCATCATTAAATTTCTACGAAGATTCTATTATACTGATTTATCTTGATTGTAGGATTCAGCTATGTTGATGGTATCCTAGAGTTGGCTTCTTATTGCAATAGTCCCCGTGAATGATGCAGTGATTTCTTTCATACTAGTGGATCATTTATATTCCAAATGCCTGTTCAAAAATATTTGCAAAATTCTGGGTGCATCAGATTGGATGGTTAGTGTTCTTTGTCACTGTAAAGTACGTGTGGAAGAGCATATAGTAGGATAAGGATAAATAGTAAATAGATCCATTTTTGTTTCCTCATGTTTGCATATTTACCATATTTATTCTCTGGTTTTACTGAAGAATTTTCTAAGCTGCATGGCCATTTTTTGACAATTATTGTAGTTAAAGTTAGTAAAAATTATCCTTAAACACACTTCCCTAAGCAGATAGATAGATAGATAGATAGATAGATGTCAGTATTTCAGTACTCCAGAAGCAAATGGAGGAGTAAGGATGCTTCATTATGAAATGAAACTTATATTTGGGAATTCCTATCAGTTGTGATACATGATGTCCTATTACCTGGAGCCAATAAGGGTACTAATGGCAAGCCATATATAAAATGTTAGTAATGCTTAATATCTCTGTTAATATTAGATGACATCTACATAAATAGAAATTCTAATGTTTTCCCTAGAACTCAATATTTTGTGCATACTGTGGAGTCCATGACTGTTGAAAATATGACCCTAGATCAAAATAGTGATATAGGATATAGGTTATAATTTTTATGTAAACCAGCTTGAATTCCAATCCTGACTTGGACAGGAATTGGCAGTGTTTAGGTGGATTCATTTCGATATTTGGCAAAACCAATACAATATTGTAAAGTTTAAAAATAAAATAAAATTTAAAAAACAACAACAACAAAAAATGTTTCTATTTGGCAAAATCTTCAGATCAGATCAGATCAGTCGTTCAGTCGTGTCCGACTCTTTTCGACCCCATGAATCGCAGCAAGCCAGGCCTCCCTGTCCATCACCAACTCCCGGAGTTCACTGAAACTCACGTCCATCGAGTCAGTGATGCCATCCAGCCATCTCATCCTCTGTCGTCCCCTTCTCCTCCTGCCCCCAATCCCTCCCAGCATCAGAGTCTTTTCCAATGAGTCAACTTTTTGCATGAGGTGGCCAAAGTACTGGAGTTTCAGCTTAAGCATCATTCCTTCCAAAGAAATCCCAGGGCTGATGTCCTTCAGAATGGACTGGTTGGATCTCCTTGCAGTCCAAGGGACTCTCAAGAGTCTTCTCCAATACCACAGTTCACAAGCATCAATTCTTCAGCACTCAGCTTTCTTCACAGTCCAACTCTCACATCCATACATGACCACAGGAAAAACCATAGCCTTGACTAGAAGAACATTTGTTGGCAAAGTAATGTCTCTGCTTTTGAATACGCTATCTAGGTTGGTCATAACTTTCCTCCCAAGGAGTAAAGGTCTTTTAATTTCATGGCTGCAGGCACCATCTGCAGTGATTTTGGAGCCCAGAAAAATAAAGTCTGACACTGTTTCCACTGTTTCCCCATCTATTTGCCATGAAGTGATGGGACTGGATGCCATGATCTTCGTTTTCTGAATGTTGAGCTTTAAGCCAATTTTTTCACTCTCCTGTTTCACTTTCATCAAGAGGCTTTTTAGTTCGTCTACACTTTCTGCCATAAGGGTGGTGTCATCTATATATCTTAGGTTATTGATATTTCTCCCTGCAATCTTGATTCCAGCTTGTGTTTCTTCCAGTCCAGCGTTTCTCATGATGTACTCTGCATATAAGTTAAATAAGCAGGGTGACAATATACAGCCTTGACGTACTCCTTTTCCTAATTGGAACCAGTCTGTTGTTCCATGTCCAGTTCTAACTATTGCTTCCTGACCTGCATACAAATTCCTCAAGAAGCAGATCAGGTGGTCTGGTATTCCCATCTCTGTCAGAAATTTCCACAGTTTATTGGGATCCACACAGTCAAAGGCTTTGGCATAGTCAATAAAGCAGAAATAGATGCTTTTCTGGAACTCTCTTGATTTTTCCATGATCCAGCAGATGTTGGCAATTTGATCTCTGGTTCCTCTGCCTTTTCTAAAACCAGCTTGAACATCAGGAAGTTCACGGTTCACATTTTGCTGAAGCCTGGCTTGGAGAATTTTGAGCATTACTTTACTAGCGTGTGAGATGAGTGCAATTGTGCAGTAGTTTGAGCATTCTTTGGCATTGCCTTTCTTTGGGATTGGAATAAAAACTGACCTTTTCCAGTCCTGTGGCCACTGCTGAGTTTTCCAAATTTTCAGGCATATTAAGTGCAGCACTTTCACAGCATCATCTTTCAGGATTTGGAATAGCTCCACTGGAATTCTGTCACATCCACTAGCTTTGTTAGTAGTGATGCTTCCTAAGGCTCACTTGACTTCACATTCCAGGATGTCTGGCTCTACATGAGTGATCACACCATCGTGATTATCTGGGTCATGAAGATCTTTTTTTGTACAGTTCTTCTGTGTATTCTTGCCACCTGTTCTCAATATCTTCTCCTTCTGTTAGGTCCATACCGTTTCTGTCCTTTATCGAGCCCATCTTTGCATGAAATATTCCTCTGGTATCTCTGATTTTCTTGAAGAGATCTCTAGTCTTTCCCATTCTGTTGTTTTCCTCTATTTCTTTGTATTGATCACTGAAGAAGGCTTTCTTATCTCTTCTTGCTATTCTTTGGAACTCTGCATTCAGATGTTTTTATCTTTCCTTTTCTCCTTTGCTTCTCACTTCTCTTCTTTTCACAGCTATTTGTAAGGCCTCCCCAGACAGCCATTTTGCTTTTTTGCATTTCTTTTCCTTGGGGATGATCATGATCCCTATCTCCTGTACAATGTCACCAACCTCATTCCATAGTTCATCAGGCACTCTATCTATCAGATCTAGGCCCTTAAATCTATTTCTCACTTCCACTGTATAATCATAAGGGATTTGATTTAGGTCATACCTGAATGGTCTAGTGGTTTTCCCTACTTTCTTTAATTTAAGTCTGAATTTGGCAATTAGGAGTTCATGGTCTTAGCCACAGTCATCTCCTGGTCTTGTTTTTGTTGACTGTATAGAGCTTCTCCATCTTTGGCTGCAAAGAATATAATCAATCTGATTTCAGTGTTGACCATCTGGTGATGTCCATGCCTAGAGTCTTCTCTTGTGTTGTTGGAAGAGGGTGTTTGTTATGACCAGTGCATTTTCTTGGGAAAACTCTGTTAGTCTTTGTCCTGCTTCATTCTGTATTCCAAGGCCAAATTTGCCTGTTACTCCGGGTGTTTCTTGGCTTCCTACTTTTGCATTCCAGTCCCCTATAATGAAAAGAACATCTTTTTTTGTTGTTAGTTCTAAAAGGTCTTGTAGGTCTTCATAGAATCGTTCAACTTCAGCTTCTTCAGTGTTACTGGTTGGGGCATACACTTGGATTACTGTGATATGGAATGGTTTGTCTTGGAAACGAACAGAGATCATTCTGTCGTTTTTGAGATTGCATCCAAATACTGCATTTCGGACTCTTTTGTTGACCATGATGGCTACTCATTTCTTCTGAGGGATTCCTGCCCACAGTAGTAGATATAATGGTCATCTGAGTTAAATTCACCCATTCCAGTCCATTTCAGTTCACTGATTCCTAGAATTTTGACATTCACTCTTGCCATCTCTTGTTTGACCGCTTCCAATTTGCCTTGATTCATGGACCTGACATTCCAGGATCCTATGCAATATTGCTCCTTACAGCATCGGACCTTGCTTCTATCACCAGTCACATTCACAGCTGGGTATTTTTTTGCTTTGGCTCCATCTCTTCATTCTTTCTGGAGTTATTTCTCCACTGATCTCCAGTAGCATATTTGGCACCTACTGACCTGGGAGTTTCTCTTTCAGTATCCTATCATTTTGCCTTTTCATACTGTTCATGGGGTTCTCAAGGCAAGAATACTGAAGTGGTTTGCCATTGCCTTCTCCAGTGGACCACATTCTGTCAGTTCTCTCCACCATGACCCGCCCGTCTTGGGTGCCCCACTGGCATGGCTTAGTTTTTTGAGTTAGACAAGGCTGTTGTCCTAGTGTGATTAGATTGACTAGTTTTCTGTGAGTATGGTTTCTGTGTGTTTTCCCTCTGATGCCCTCTTGCAACACCTACCATCTTACTTGGGTTTCTCTTACCTTGGGTGTGGGGTATCTCCACGGCTGCTCCAGCAAAGCGCAGCCATTGCTCCTTACCTTGGATGAGGGGTATCTCCTCACCGCCGCCCTTCCTGACCTTCAACGTGGGATAGCTCCTCTAGGCCCTCCTGTGCCAACGAGCCACTGCTCCTTGGACGTGTAGCCTTAATAACACTTGTAAGAAATATTAGCTTCTTTACTGAATAGGAAAGGCAGGTACTGACATGCTGCATAATTGCATAAGATAACATAGCTCGTAAATAGTAGGAATGGAATATGAGCCAAAGCAATCCATTTTTAACTTCTACAATATGCTGCTGCCCAAAATCCATATCACATTAATATTTACTCTTAGGCTTATTGTTAAGATTCAGTGACATGTGAAACATTAAGAATACAGTTTAACACATGATTTTCACTCATTGCATTCTAGTTATTGTAATAGACACTTTATTACCACATGGTTGAGACTACATGTGGGAAGGAGATGAGAAGAAGGGCTGTGATATTCATAGAGAACTGAAACTAGGGACTAAGAAACAGCTTGAAAGTATCCCAAGGTATTAACCATCCTGTCTCTAAATCACTCTTGAGGTTTGGCTGCATCTCTGCTTGAATTTTCTTTCTTAATAAAGGAAATTCTTAAATTAGAAGCTTGATGATTTCAGTATCCCATTCACCATCTTTTACATTTACTGTAATCACTTTGCTTACCTGGTGGCTCAGATGGTAAAGAATTCACCTGCAATGTGGAAGACTTTTGCTCAATCCCTGGTTTAGGAAGATCCACTGGAGAAGAGAACGGCTACCCACTCCAGTTTTCTGGCCTGGAGAATTCCATGGCAAAAAAACCTTGCAGGGTACAGTCCATGGGGTTGCAAAGAGTCAGATGAGCAACTTTCACTTTCAAATAAATAGTCACTCTGTGTTGCTTATTTTGTTCAATAAAATCCCTAAAGTGTGAAAAGAATGAAAGAAAAAATAATGAATGAAGGCAGGAAGGAACCAAGTTCAATTTTGACCATAGAGTGAAATTTCATAAGTAAAAAAGAGCAAACAATGTTTATTTAGCATAAAAAACAATGGCATATAAAATGGAAAATATGAGCAATTTTACTGATAAAATGTATTCAGATACTTAAATTTACTTTAACATTTGGAAACAGTAATATTACATGAAACACTATTACCAAATGTCTCATAAAACATTTGGATCAGTCATTATGTGTATGCGTGTATATATGTGTGTATGATTGCCTACCTTTTGCTTTTCAAAAGTTCCCTCGTGACTCAGACGGTAAAGAATCTGCCTGCAAGGCAGGGGATCTGGATTTGATCCCTGGGTCAGGAAGATGCACTGGAGAAGGGAATGGCAAGCCACTCCAGTATTCTTGCCTGGAGAATTCCATATACAGAGATGCCTGGCAGGCTATAGTCCATGGGTAGCAAAGAGTTGGACAGGACTGAATGGCTAGTGCTTTCACTTTTTGAAAGAATACAGGAAGAATTCTTATCCCATAATGGAAACAACCATAACAAAAATCACATGGAAAATCCCACACAGCTCACCTAATTTATCTGGACATCTGTTACTTCATAAATTAGGTAAATTGTTAGCACTAACATACTGAAGGCAAAGCAAAACAGATTGTTAAGAGTTTGTTCCAGTTCATCTTCCCTCACTTGGCCTACAGATGTTTGACTTAAGGTAATTGAATTCGGAATATCCCTTGTAGTAGGAAATGGAAATGCACTCCAGTATTCTTGCCTGGACAGTCCTATAGACAGAGGAGCCTAGGGGCCTACAGTCCATGAGGGTGCAAAGGGTCTACTGTACAACTGACTGTGCATACACACACACACACACACACACACACACCTGATATGAAAACCAATCTCATGTTTCTTAAATACCAAATTTAGAGAAAAATCTTTCAGTAAAGACAGAATAACTACTTGGCATCCCTTCTACTGTGAGGAATATTGGGGTGCTTTATACCAGTGGGAAAGCCTTAGAAATTTATATTTGGGATATTTTTCTAATGTCAAGTATTTTCCCAGTTTTTGAATGAGAATATATAATTAAAAGCAAAGTCCCATAGAAAATGGCAAGGAGTGAACACTATTGGGTAATACAATATGTGTTCATTTAAAAAATGTATTTTATTTTATTGAAGTATAGTTGATTATAGTTGATTTTCAATGTTGTGTTATATGTGTTAATTATTAATTGGGCTTGCCAAATGAGAACTGTTGAGTCAAGAAATATAGATATAACTAATCTTTTATGTATATTCACAATTAAATAATTCAATTATTTAGATATTCCATGCATCTTAATGGCTGAAAACTTTTTATTGGTTATCTGATCATCCACACATTTGGAACATAATTTATTTCCTAGGAAACCTACACAAAACCAAATAGAATTATTACTTCTAATTACTCTATTTTTTTTTTAAATCCTACAGCACCAGCATGATACAAAACCAACTACTTATTTGAAACTAAACAATGGCTTTTCTGTATAAAACTGAATGTAGAGAAATAAATAAACCTTTTTTTGTGGTATCTGGATTAATATTTTTATTGTTTCTTTTACATCTGGCAGTGGAACTTGAGGGAAGATGCATGTATTTTATCTTAAAAAACAGTGACAGATAAATTTTGAACTCAGCTGGGTTATTTTCTTTTCTGCTTAAGTTACTTTATTAGAGCATTGGCAGATTTCTTTGTTGATAACTTTATAGTCTTGCACATCATATTTAATAATACAAAAAGGAATCTGTATGACCAGTCATGATATAATCAATATCATGTGAATAACAATGTTCAATTACTTCTTGAAGTTTTAATGCCTCCATCTGTCTTTAGTTCACTTAAAATAGTTAATATTCTCTTGTTTTTCTCTTGTCATTTAAGCCATACAGGCTAGCCTATGATGGGTATATGCATCCCTGATAATACAACTAACTATTAGAGTTAAGAGAGGATATGGGTGAGTAATACTCTATTGTGTATATGTACCACAGCTTTCTTATCCATTCATCTGCTGATGGACATCTAGGTTTCTTCCATGTCCTGACTATTATAAACACTGCTGCAATGAACACTTGGTACATGTGTCTCTTTCAATTCTGGTTTCTTCAGTGTGTATGCCCAACAGTGGGATTACTGGGTCATATGGCAGGTCTATTTCCAGTTTTTTAAGGAATCTCCACACTGTTCTCCATAGTGGCTGTACTAGTTTGCATTCCCACCAACAGTGTAAGAGGGTTCCCTTTTCTTCACACCCTCTCCAGCATTTATTGCTTGTAGACTTCTGGATCGCAGCCATTCTGACTGGCGTGAAACGGTACCTCATTGTGGTTTTGATTTGCATTTCTCTGATAATGAGTGATGTTGAGCATCTTTTCATGTGTTTGTTAGCCATCTGTATGTCTTCTTTGGAGAAATGTCTATTTAGTTCTTTGGCCCATGTTTTGAGTGGGTCGTTGATTTTCCTGGAATTGAGCTGCTAGAGTTGCTTGTATATTTTTGAGATTAGTTGTTTGTCAGTTGCTTCATTTGCTATTATTTTCTCCCATTCGGAGAAGGCAATGGAACCCCACTCCAGTACTCTTGCCTGGAAAATCCCATGGATGGAGGAGCCTGGAAGGCTCTATTCCATGGGATTGCTGAGGGTCGGACACGACTGAGCAACTTCACTTTCATTTTTCATTTTCAAGCATTGGAGAAGGAAATGGCAACCCACTCCAGTGTTCTTGCCTGGAGAATCCCAGGGATGGGGGACCCTGGTGGGCTGCCGTCTATAGGGTCTCACAGAGTCGGACACGACTGAAGTGAATTAGCAGCTCTTCCATTCTGAAGGCTGTCTTTTCACCTTGCTTATAGTTTCCTTTGTTGTGCAGAAGCTTTTAAGTTTAATTAGGTCCCATTTGTTTATTTTTGCTTTTATTTCCAATATTCTGGGAGGTGGGTCATAGAGGATCCTGCTGTGATTTATGTCGGAGAGTGTTTTGCCTATGTTCTCCTCTAGTTTTATAGTTTCTGGTCTTATGTTTAGATCTTTAATCCATTTTGAGTTTCTCTGTGTGTATGATGTTAGAAAGTGTTCTAGTTTCATTCTTTTACAAGTGGTTTCCCAGCACCACTTGTTAAAGAGATTGTCTTTAATCTATTGTATACTTTTGCCTCCATTTGAATCAGTTCTAATGAGGTGGATGAAACTGAAGCCTATTATACTGAGTGAAGTAAGCCAGAGAGAAAAACACCAATACAGTATACTAACGCATATATATGGAATTTAGAAAGGTGGTAACGACAACCCTGTAAGCGAGACAGCAAAAGAGACACAGATGTATAGAACAGTCTTTTGGACTCTGTGGGAGAGGGAGAGGGTGGGATGATTTGGGAATATGGCATTGAAACATGTATAGTATCATATATGAAATGAATCACCAGTCCAGTTTCGATGCATGATACTGGATGTTTGGGGCTGGTGCACTGGGATGACCCAGAGGAATGGTATGGGCAGGGAGGAGGCGGGGGGTTCAGATGGGGAGCACGTGTACACCCGTGGCAGATTCATGTTGATGTATGGCAAAACCAATACAATAATGTAAAGTAATTAACCTCCAATTAAAATAAATAAATTTATATTAAAAAAAGAGAAAGGATATGGGTATTGCATCCTTCTTTTTAACTACTTTAAGAAAAGACAGCCCCACTTTTGCCAGATTGATTTTTGTTTATAAAATTCAGTCTCAAGTTTTCCAAGATGGCACAAATAAGGAAATAAACACAGTGTTTGTGACAAGCACTTAATTATTCTACTTCCGTAAAGAAAACAAAATCAAATAACTTTTATCATGTATTCATTACAATTACATATTCTCAAAATAGTCTGTGGATTGGCATCTATTTACAGAATACAATGATTATTTGATTGTCTTCTGGATAACATTTTCTTATATTTTTCATATTTTGCTTTACTTTTTTGTAGTTACCTAAACCATAGCGCTTACTTGATAGCTAAGCCTATGGATACCAAATTAAAGAAGTGCTATACAGAATTACTTTGAAACTGTACTTTAATACATAAAATGTTAAGGAAGTTAAAAGAATAATTATAAAATTGAATCTCAACTTTGTTTCAATTGCATCAGCACAAATAGAGGGATTATTGTGAAATAAATTAAGGATTTTTTTTTTTTTTTAAAGGTGGTGAGAACTTCCAACTGTAGGAGTGCGCTATATGGGGATTTGGCAGTGTGTGCCAGATATCAAAGTGGAGGTTATATGGAAAGTTGCTGACCTGACATCTAAAATACAGACTTTATTGATTGTGAAGAGTGTGAGATGTCTGGCATATTAGTCTTTACTATCAAGGGATTCATACTAACAGAGCTGTCATTTTAAGGATAATTACTAACTGAGACACACTGAAGAATGACCTTGTAAAAAATCTAGGCTTTTAAAGAGTTGGACATGACTGAGTGACTGAACTGAGCCTTAAAGTGCACACAAAATAGTTAATAAATAGTAAGAAAAATAATGACAAAAGTTATACTTAGATCTTAAGCTAAACCAAAATTTTTTGGGTAAAACAGAGAATTCCAACATCTATGGCTGGTCAATTATATGAGTGAAATACATGTGTAGATTTTTTTTCCTTTCTTTCTTAAAGATTTTAGTGAACATTTTGTCTTCAAACTTGAAAAGCAAAAGTTTAAACCCACACAAAATGAACATATTCTTAAAAGGATATAATTGCCCAAGACTGAATCAGAAAGAAACAGAAGAAAATATGAACAGACCAGTTATTGGTAATGAAATTCAGTTAGTAATTTTAAAACACCAACAAAACAAAAGTTCAAGACTATTTTGTTTCACAGGTAAATTCTGAAACTATTCCAAAGAATTGCAGAGGAAGGAACACTTCTGAACTCATTTTATGAGAGCACCATTACCCTGATATCAAAGCCAGAAAAAAAAGATATCACAAAAAAGAAGATTATAGGGCGTTATCATCTATGAACATAGATGCAAAAATCCTCAACACAATGCTAGCAGAGTGACTACAACAATACATTGAAATAATAACACACACAAGTGGGGCATATCCCAGGGATGCAAGGTTTATTGAATATATGCAAATAAATCAGTGTGATCCACCATATTAGCAAATTGAAGAAGAAAATTTAAAAGAAAGAAAATTAAAGTGTCAGTCACTCAGTCATGTTCGACTCTTTGGGACTCCAAGAACTGTAGCCCACCAGGCTCCTCTATCCATGGATTTTCCAGGCAAGAATACTGGAGTGGGTAACCATTCTCTTCTCCAATGGATCTCCTGGCCCAAGAATCAAACCTTGGTCTTCTGCATTGCAGGCAGATTCTTTACCATCTAAGCCACCAGGGAAGCCATATGATCATCTCAATAGAAGCAGAAAAACCTTTTGATAACATTCAATATTCATTCAGTGCAGTTCAGTTCAGTCACTCAGTTGAGTCCGACTCTTTGTGACCCCATGAATCGCAGCACGCCAGGCCTCCCTGTCCATCACCAACTCCTGGAGTTCACTCAAACTCAAGTCCATCGAGTCAGTGATGCCATCCAGTCATCTCATCCTCTGTCGTCCCCTTCTCCTCCTGCCCCCAATCCCTCCCAGCATCAGAGTTTTTTCCAATGAGTTAACTCTTCGCATGAGGTGGCCAAAGTACTGGAGTTTCAGCTTAGCATCATTCCTTCCAAAGAAATCCCAGGGCTGATCTCCTTCAGAATGGACTGGTTGGATCTCCTGGCAGTCCAAGGGACTCTCAAGAGTCTTCTCCAACACCACAGTTCAAAAGCATCAATTCTTAGGCACTCAGCTTTCTTCACAGTCCAACTCTCACATCCATACGTGACCACTGGAAAAACCATAGCCTTGACTAGACGAACCTTTGTTGGCAAAGTAATGTCTCTGCTTTTCAATATGATATCTAGGTTGGTCATAACTTTCCTTCATTAGTGACTAAAATATGCAAAGAATGGGTATAGGGAAAACCCACATCAACATAGTAAAGGCCATCTATGACAAACCTCGGAGAAGGCAATGGCACCCCACTCCAGTACTCTTGCCTGGAAAATCCCATGGATGGAGAAGCCTTGTAGGTTGCAGTCCATGGGGTTGCTAAGAGCCAGACATGACTGAGTGACTTCACTTTCAGTTTTCAATTTCATGCATTGGAGAAGGAAATGGCAACCCACTCCAGTGTTCTTGCCTGGAGAATCCCAAGGATGGCGGAGCCCAGTGGGCTGCCGTCTATGGGGTGGCACAGAGTGGGACATGACTAAGCGACTTAGCAGCAGCATGACAAACCTACAGCTAATATTATACTCAATGGTGAAAAAGTGAAAGCATTCCCTCTATGATTAGCAACAAGACAAAGATGCCCACTCTCACCACTTTTATTCAGCAGAGTTTGGGAAGTTCTAGCCACAGTAATCGAAGAAAAATAAATAAAGGGCCTCCAAATTGTAAAAGACAAATAAAAACTGTTGCTGTTTGTAGATGACATGATTTTTATGCATGGAAGATCCAAAGATGGCACAAAAAACCACTAGATCTCATCAATGAATTTGATAAAATTGCAGAATAGAAAATTAATATACAGAAATCTATTGCATGATATTTGTCTTTGCCTTACTTCACTTAGTATGATAATCTCTAGGTCCAATCATATTGCTGCAAATTACATTATTTCATTCTTTTTAATAGCTAATATTCATTATATATATGTATACATATATATATATATATACACACACACATATGTAATGGAATATGTGTGTATATATATAAGTTTTATCCATTCATCTGTTAATGAACAGTTCAATTGCTTCCATGTCTTGACTACTGTAATAGTGCTGCTATGAACAATAGGGTGCATACATCTTTTTGAATCAGAATTTTCATCTTTTCCATATATATGCCCCATAGTGGATTTGTGGGAGCATTTGATAACCATTTTTAGATTTTTAAGAAAACTCCATACTGTTTTCCATACTAGCTGCACCAATTTACATTCCCATCAACAGTATAGGAAGGTTCCCTTTTCTTCACACCCTCTCCAGCATTTATTACTTGGAGACATTTTTTTCGTGATTGTCATTCTGACCCGTGGAAGGTGTTAACTCATTGTAGTTTTGATTTGCATTTCTCTAATGATTAGCACTGATGAGCACCTTTTCATCTACCTATTGGCCATCTGTATGTCTTCCTTACATAAATCTCTATTTAGGTCTTCAATACATTTTTTGAAAGAGTTGCTTTTGTTTGTTTGTTTTTATATTGAACTGTATGAGCTGTTTCTGTATTTTGGAAATTAATCCTTGTTGATCACATTGTTTACAAATATTTTATCCCATTCTGTAGGTTGTATTTTAAAATTTTGTTTGTAGTTTCCTTTGTTGTATAAAAGCTTTTAAGTTTAATTAGGTCCCATTTGTTTATTTTTGCTTTCGATTCCACTACTCTAGGTGGGTAGTGGTGGTTTAGTTGCTGAGTTATGCTTGACTTTTGTGACACAATGGACTATAAACTAAACACATTGAATTAAATCTTAGTTACTGAACCAGAATCAAAGCAGCATGTGTTTCCAGACCTGTTTATGAAGACTCTGAAAAATAAAACAGGAAATTTGAGAAGCTCTCAGTAAGGTACTACCTTTGAGTCTCAGTTTTCTGTGATATTTTAATTAATCTTTTTAGGTAACATTTTACACAAATTAATGTTTCTATTCTAAAAGAACATTGACTTTTTTCTATAATTAATTTATACACATATCTATATAATAGTGATCTTCAAAAATCATAGAAATATTTCATTGTAAATATTAGCTCATTTTCTTTTTATTTCAATATGTGACATTGCACTAGTTTAAAATAATGGGCAATAAAGCTGTATTTCACAATGAATTAGTATATTGATTATGAGAAAAATCAGGCCAGCCAATGCTTCTTCTTCAGTTTCCTTGAAATTTCAATGAATGCCATTTTACTCAAAAGTAGAGAACATTTTCAGATATCAAATAATGAGTAAATGTCCTAATTATGTGTGATAAATACACTTTATTGAAATTTGAATGTCTACTTTTATCAGTTGCTCTCAAAATGCTTTATGCAATTGAATTGCATATTTCCCATGCAATTAGTTGCACATTTTTCTTTCTATTGATTTAAAAATAACATATGCAAATGATTAAGATTATTTGAGGGAAAATATTATATAAGAACATACATTAAGTATATGGAGAGTCAGCGGAAATATATGCTATAAGTCTGACCTCAGTGATACATATCTGTAAAATCCATGCTCCTAAAATACTGTTTTTAAATTTCTAGGACTTAAAGGATATGTATGCAGATGAAAGAAACTTTCCGTTTTGCTTGCAATTCATTAACACTACTCACAGTAAGTCAGTACTAGTATAAAGACTAGAGATGTCTTCAAGAAAATTAGTGATATGAAGGGAATATTTCATGCAAAGATGGGGACAATAAAGGACAGAAATGGAATGGATGTAACAGAAGCAGAAGATATTAAAAAGAGGTGGCAAGAATACACAGAAGAACTATACAAAAAAAATCTTCATGACTCAGATAACCATCATGGTATGATCATTCACTTAGAGCCAGACATCCTGGACTGGAAGCATCACTACCAACAAAGCTAGTGGAGGTGATGGAAATCCAGCTGAGCTATTTCAAATTCTAAAAGATGATGCTGTGAAAGTGCTGCACTCAATATGCCAGCAAATTTGGAAAACTCAGCAGTGGCCACAAGACTGGAAAAGGTCAGTTTTCATTCCAATCCCGAAGAAAGGCAATGCCAAAGAATGTTCACTCCCACACAATTGCATTCATCTCACATGCTAGCCGGACAAGGCAATGGCACCCTACTCTAGTACTCTTGTCTGGAAAATCTCATGGCCAGAGGAGCCTGATAGGCTGCAGTCCATGGGGTCGCTAAGAGTCGGACATGACTGAGCAACTTCACTTTCACTTTTCACTTTCATGCGTTGGAAAAGAAAATGGCAACCCACTCCAGTGTTCTTGGAGAATCGCAGGCATGGGGGAGCCTGGTGGGCTGCCGTCTATGGGGTCGCAAAGAGTCAGACACAAAAGCGACTTAGCAGCAGCACATACTAGCAAAGTAATGATCAAAATTATCCAAGCTAGCTTTCAATAGTATATGAACTGAAAAGTTCCAGATGTTCAAGCTGGATTTAGAAAAAACAGAGGAACCAGAGATCAAATTTCCAATATCCACTGGATTATAGAAAAGTCAAGAGAATTCCAGAAAAACATATGCTTCTGCTTTATTGACTATGCCAAAGTCTTTGACTGTGTGGATCACAACAAACTCTGGAAAATTCTTAAAGAGATAGGAATACCAGACGACATGACCTTCTTCCTGAGAAATCTGTATGCAGGTCAAGAGGCAACAGTTAGGACTAGACAGGGAGCAACAGACTGGATACAAACTGGGAAAGGTGTACTTCAGGATGTATATAGTTACCCTGTTTATTTAACTTCAATTCAAAGTACATCATACAAAATGCCAGGCTGGATGAAGCACAAACTGGAATCAAGATTAACAGGGAAAGTATCAATAGCCTCAGATATGCAGATGACACCACCCTTATAGCAGAAAGTGAAGAGGAACTAAAGAGCCTCTTAATAAAAGTGAAAGAGGAGACTGAAAAAGCTTCCTTAAAACTCAACATTCCAAAAACTAAGATCATGGCATCCAGTTCCATCACTTCATGGCAAATAGATGAGGAAACAGTGGGAACAGTAACAGACTTTCTTTTCTTGGGCTCCAAAATCACTGCAGATGTTGACTACAGCCGTGAAATTAAAAGATGCTTGCTCCTTGGAAGAAAAGCTATGACAAACCTAGACAGCATATTAAAAAACAGAGATATTACTTTGCTGACAAATTCTGTCTAGTCAAAGCTATGGTTTTTCCAGCAGTCATGTATGGATGTAAGATTTGGACCATAAGGAAAGCTGAGCACCAAAGTATTTACACTTTTGAATGTGGTGTCAGAAAAGACTCGAGAATCCCTTGGACTGCAAGGAGATCAACCAGTGAATCCTAAAGGAAATCAGTCCTGAATATTCATTGGAAGGAATGATGCTGAAACTGAAGCTCCAATACTTTGGCAACCTAATTCAAAGAACTGACTCATTGGAAAAGACCCTGATGCTAGGAAAGATTGAAGGCAGGAGGAGAAGGGGATGACAGAGGATGAGATGGTTAGATAGAATCATGTTTGTGCAAGCTCTGTGATTTGGTGATGGACAGGGAGACCTGGCCTCCTGTAGTCAATAGGGTCGAAAAGAGACACTTTTGAGCAACTCAACTGAACTGACCTGTAAAGCCACTACCAATGCTGAATTAGCAAGTTCTAAATCATTGCCGTAACAGGAAATACAGTGTTAAATTCTAAGCCTCTGACCAAAGTACTTGCGTCAGTTTATCAATACACAAC
Source organism: Bos indicus (assembly GCF_029378745.1). Classification (NCBI taxonomy): domain Eukaryota; kingdom Metazoa; phylum Chordata; class Mammalia; order Artiodactyla; family Bovidae; genus Bos; species Bos indicus. The sequence continues at coordinate 81,586,310 of NC_091761.1, forward strand.
CTTGTTTCATTGGTCGTTCTCTTTAATGATACCTTGTTTAAGATAAATTATTGCTTCATTAATACTGAATTCATGGACAATAGCACAGTTACTCCTGCCTGAACAAATCTTACCTGACACATGTATTTTCTCTATGAGGCACATTGCAGATTTCTTAGCCAGTAGGAACACTAAACAGCAGTTCAGCACTATGCTTGGGGGGCATTTTAAACAATGAAATTACCCTCAGAAAACACAAAAATGTGAAAAATATTTCACTGAATTGATCATGAAAAGTACACTTACATTTTCAGAGTTGAAACAAGAAGGCAAATATTACCCTGTGCCACCCCAGCTAGGAACTTGAGACACAAGACACTCTTTTCCTGCTCTGCCCATGTCCAGGAGTGCGAAGTGTGTACTGATTTGGAAGTTACAAACACATTGTAGTGAGTAGGTGAATTTACAAGTACAGAGTCCATGAAAAGTGATTAACTGTGCTTTTATTCTTAAGTTATCATCTGTATGCTGTTGATTACAAAACTACTCAAACCTTGACTGAGTCCTTGGATCCAGATTGTAAATTCCTTGAGAATTTCCATTTCAATGTGAATTTTAGAAATAATCCCAACTTTCCTCAAATTGAATTTTTCCTCTTAAAGAGCAAAATCTAACTTTCTGTATTCTGAATAGTATTTTAAATTAAAAAAAAAAATCACAATCAGCTTGAAGCTTTATTCATATTTTATGCTTCTATCTTTAATATGAGCCTCTAAGATCTGGCCTCAATTTTTCCATTCTTTTCCCTTACTCTTTAAACTCCAACCATTAGGATGCATTTAATTTCCTCAATATGCAATGTTATTTCTGGTCTCTGAGTCATTAAGCAACTTGTTTTCTCTGTGTTTGAAACACCTTTTACCCTCAACCTCTTTAATCTATGTAATTGGCCATTCTGCCCTGAGGATTTGTTTTACATATCACTACTTCAGAGAGACTGTTCTTGACTTTAAGGACTGTTTAGAACCACCTTCTTATATACTAATCATTGACTTTGACAATGCTCATTATAGTTGTAATATTTAGAGGGTTTAATTTTCATTGTTACACACTCAGCCTGGAAAAATATAAATGATTATATTCAGTTATTTAAGAAGCATTCTGCTTTTCGGCTACAAACCTGATGTCACTCAACTTAATCCTGCCACTCTTCCAATAAGATCAGCTATTTTAAGATTATATGATACTAATTGTATCAATTAAATTTAGTGTGCTGAAAGAGACTGCAAAATATAGAGAAGCTTTACTCATTCATCAGTAAATTATCTCTCAACAACAGAAGTCTAGACAGTTTATATTTACTTTGATCAAGTAATCCTGTGATCCAGTTCCCCTTTATACTATAGCTCTAACATTTCTGATCAGATCATCCTAAACTGCCTGTTTGAAGCTGGGTTTCCTTTGTATTTACATTATAGCCTATCAGTTGAGTTGCTCAATGTGTCCGACTCTTTGTGACCCCATGAATCGCAGCACGCCAAGCCTCCCTGTCCATCACCAACTCCCAGAGTTTATCCAAACTCATGTCCATTGAGTCAGTGATGCCATTTAACCATCTCATCCTCTGTCGTCCCCTTCTCTTCCTGCCCTCAATCTTTCCCAACATCAGTTTTTTCAAATGAGTCAGCTCTTCGCATCAGGTGGCCAAAAATACTGGCACTTCAGCTTCAACATCAATCCTTCCAATGAACACCCAGGACTGATTTCATTTAGATGAACTGGTTGGATCTCCTTGCAGTCCAAGGGACTCTCAAGAGTCTTCTCCAACACCACAGTTCAAATGCATCAATTCTTTGGCACTCAGCTTTCTTTATAGTCCAACTCTCACATCCATACATGACCACAGGAAAAACCATAGCCTTGACTAGATGGACCTTTGTTGACAAAGTAATGTCTCTGCTTTTGAATATGCTATCTAGGTTGGTCATAAATTTCCTTCCAAGGAGCAAGCATCTTTTAATTTCATGGCTGCAGTCACCTTCTGCAGTGATTTTGGAGCCCAGAAAAATAAAGTCAGCCACTGTTTCCACTGTTTCCCCATCTATTTGCCATGAAGTAATGGGGCCAGATGCCATGATCTTAGTTTTCTGAATGTTGAGCTTTAAGCCAACTTTTTCACTCTCCTCTTTCACTTTCATTCTTTGGCATTTCCTTTCTTTGGGATTGGAATGAAAACTGACCTTTTCCAGTCCTGTGGCCACTGCTGAGTTTTCCAAATTTGCTGATGTATTGAGTGCAGCACTTTCACAGCACCATCTTTTAGGGTTTGAAATAGCTCAATTGGAATTCCATCACTTCCACTAGCTTTGTTCGTAGTGATACTTCCTAAGGTCCACTTGTATAGATATATACATACAGGGAAAATGACTTATTTACATGGTAACCGTGTGTTTAATGGTCTGATAAACTTCGAGACTATTCCAAAGTGGCTATATTATTTTATATTCCCACAGATCCTAATACTTAATATCTAGATTATCAGTCTCTCCCATTGGAATTAGCACACTTATTTCTAGTCAAATTTCCTTGTGATGTCCTTGGCTTTAGTATTGTGGCAATGGTGGTTTCAGAGAATGAGTTGGGAAGGGTTTTCTCAATTTTTCTTAAGAATATTTTGTAAAGATTTGGTATTTGTTCTTTTCCAAATGCTGGGTAGAAGTGTGTCCTGTAAATAAAGCTGGTTCAAGTATTTTGTCTAGTCTGACAGTATTTGCATTTGGTCAGACTATTTAATCTATTACTTTTAATTTTGTCATTGATATAGTTGAATTCATGTCTGCCATTCACTTTTTAAATTTTCTATAACTTTCATGATTTTTTGTTCCTCTATTTCTTCTTTACTTTCATATTAAGTAAATATATTCTAATATAGTAGTTTAATTTTACTTAATGATTATTTTCATTATTATACTATATTCTAATACTGCTTTATCATTTACCATGTACATTTGAATTTATCTGAATCAACTTCTGATTTATAATAGCTGAATTCTTGTGATATAAAATGTTACTCCTATGTAACTCTATTAACTTTTCCCCTTTTTTGTGGTATTATAATTGTATGTATTATATCTACTAGTATTTTAAAACAAAGAATACATAATTACTACATTTTTATCTGTAGTCATTTCCTTGCTTCCATTCACCCTCTTTGTGCTATTGCTAATATATATTACAATTAAATTATATTTCAATATTTTTTATTCTTGGTTTTATATATGTATATAATTTTATGCAATTGCCTGATTTATAAATATTTACGTACATATATTTGTGTGTGTATATGTATATATGTATAGATGTAATTTTATTCAATTATCTTAAATCAGTGAAGATAAGAAAGAGGAAAAATATTAATTCCTCAGTCTTGTAAAATTATGTAATTACATTCACTGACTTTTCTTTTTCCATGTGGTTGAGAATTATCATCTGGTGTTACTTGCTTTCAGCCTGAAGAACTTCCTTTAGTATTTCTTGGAAGGGCAGTTTAGTTTCAACAGATTCTCAGTTTTGTTGTTTGTTTCTTTTTGCTTTTCTTAATCTAGAAGAGTTTGTCTTAGCTTTTACTTATGAGCAATTTTACTGGCTATAGAATTTTTGTTTGACACTTTTGTTCTTTGAGCACTTTATTATTTGAGCATGTGCTTTCTGGAATTCATTGCTTCTGCTGAGAAGTCATTATTAATCCTGCTGAGGTTCTTTTGTAAGTGATGAGTCATTTATCTCTTGCTGCTTTAGAAAAACTCTTTAAATTAAAGTATAGTTGATTTATTTACAATGTTGTTAGTTTTAGGTGTACAGCAAAGTAATATATCTTATATATATATGTACATATCTTTAATATAAACATACGTGTATGTACATATATGGAAAATGTGGTTATATAAACATAAGGGAATATGTACAGACATATATATGTGTGTATATATACACACCTATATAGGTTTCCCAGGTAGCATTTGTGGTAAAGATCGCACACCAAAGCAGGAGACTTAGGTTTGATCCCTGAGTTGGGAAGATCCCCTGGAGGATGAAATGGAAACCCACTTTAGTATTCTTGCCTGGAGATTCTTATGGACAGAGGAACCTGGTGGGCTACAGTTCATAGGGTCACACAGAGCCAGACATGACTGAAGTGACTTAGCACAAATGTATATATATATATATATATATATATATGTGTGTGTGTGTGTGTGTGTGTGTGTGTGCGTGTGTATAATGTATATATACATGCATACACAAATATATATATATATATGTGCTTTTTCAGATTTTTTTCCATATAGGTTATTACAAATATTGACTATAATTCTCTGTGCCATATATTATGTCCTTGTTAGTTGTCTATTTTATATAGTAGTGTATATATGCTAATCCTAAATTTCTAATTTATTCCTCCCCCAACTTTCCCCTTTTGTACCATAAGTGGTTTTTCTATGTCTATTTCTGTTTTGTGTATATATTTTCATTTTTATCATTTTTTTAGATTCCACATATAAGTGATATCGTATATTTTTATTTCTCTCTCTGGCTTACTTCACTCACTATAATGGTCCCTAGGTCCATCCATATTGCTGAAAATGGCATTTTTTTCCCATTGATTTTTATGGCTAAATAATATTGCCTTATATTTATAAACCATATCTTCTTTATTCATTCATCTTTTGGGAGATATTCAGGATGCTTCCATGTCTTGGTGATTGTAAATAATGTTGCAGTTTTAATGTGATGTTTCTGTAAATTTATTGGTGTTTGTCCTATTTGTAATTCAGTTAGCTTCCAGAATTGTAGATTGTATTTCATCAAATTAAGATGGTTTTTTAGGCATTATTTTCTAACACTTTTTATACTCCTTTCTCTCTCCTCTTTCTGTAGTACCCATTATATGTATTTTGTGTGCTTACAAGTCTCTAACATTTTTCTTAAGCTCTCTCTATTTTATTTTTTTCATCTTTTTTTTTAAGCTTACCTGATCTCTAGCAATATCTCTACAACTTAGCTTATCTTTCTTCTGCCATTTTATTCTTTTTATTTTTTTTTATTTTTTAAATTTTTTATTCCTTTATTTCTCATGTGTTCCCCATCCTGAACCCTCCTCCCTCCTCCCTCCCCATACCATCCCTCTGGGTCTTCTGCCATTTTAAATCTATTGAGCCACTCTAGTAAATTTTTTATTTCAATGGATAAACTTTATAATTCCATAATTTCCATTTGGTTCTTGTTTATGGTCTCTGTTTATATTATCTGTGTTATGTGATATTGTCATTATATCATCATTTTACTTTTTAAATCATGATTTCCTTTAGTTCTATAAACATGTTTATAATGGTTGCTTTAAAATCTTATAAGTCAAACATGTGTTTCCCTTACAGGAGTTTCTTTTTCTTCTTCTTTTTTTGAAATGTGTGCTTATCCTGCTCTTTGCACCACATTTTCCCCTTTCTTTTCATGCCTTATCATTTTTTTGTGAGAAACTGGACATTTTAGATAATGTTTTGTACCAACATTAGACATCCTGGAATGCAGAGCCAAGTAGGCCTTGAGAAGCATTACTATGAATAAACCTAGTAGAGGTAATGAAATTCCAGCTGAGCTATTTCAAATCCTAAATGCTGATGCTGTTAAACTGCTGCACTCAATATGCTGGCAAATTTGGAAAAGTCAGCAGTGGTTACAGGACTGGAAAAAGTCAATTTCTATTTCAAGCCCGAAGAAGGACAATGCCAAAGAATGTTCAAACTACCACAAGATTGTCCTCACTTCACATGCTAGCAAGGTAATGCTCAAAGTCATTCAAACTAGGCTTCAGTATATGAAGTTCTTCATGTATATGAACTGAGACCTTCCAACTGCACAACCTGGATTTAGAAAAGGCAGAGGAATCAGAGATCATATTGCCAATATCCATTGGATCATAGAAAAAGCACGGAAATTCCAGAAAAAAAAATCTGCTTCATTGACTATGCTAAAGCCTTCGACTGTGTGGATCACAATAAACTGTGGAAAATTCTTAAAGAGATGGGAATACCAGAATGCCTTACTTGCCTTCTGAGAAATCTGTATGCAGGTCTAGAAGCAACTGTGAGAAGACAGAAGACAGAAGAACAGTCATGGAACAATGAATTGATTCAAAATTGGGAAAGGAGTACATCAGGCTATATATTATCACCTTGCTTATTTAACTTATATGCAGTGTACATCATGGGGCATGCCATGCTGGATGAATCACAGTCTGGAGTCAAGTTTTCTGGGAGAAATATCAATAAACTCAGATATGCAGATGAAATCACAATAATGGCAGAAAGAAAAGGAGAACTTTGCTTCAGGAGAAGGGAAAGAGCCTCTTGAAGGTGAAAGAGGGGAGTGAAAAATCTGTCTTAAAACTCAAAATTCAAAAAACAAAGATCATGGCATCCAATCCCATCACTTTTCAGCAAATAGATGGGGAAACAATGGAAACAGTGAAAGACTTTATTTTCCTGGGCTCCAAAATCACTGTGGGTGGTGACTGCAGCCAAGAAGTTAAAAGACGCTTGCTCCATGGAAGAAAAGCCATGAAAAACTTAGATAACATATTAAAAAGCAGAGATATCACTTTACTGACAAAGATCTATCTAGTCAAATCTATGTTTATTACTACTGGTATTTCCAGTAGTAATTTACGGATGTGAGAGTTGGACCATAAAGAAGGCTGAGCACAGAAGAACTGATGCTTTTGAACTGTGGTATTAGAAAAGACTTTTCAGAGTCACTTGCACAGTGAGGAGATCAAACTATTCAAACCTAGTGGAAGTTATCCCTGGATATTCATAGGAAGGACTGATGCTGAAGCTGAAGGTTCAATACTTTGGCCACCTGTTGGGAAGAGACAACTCATTGGAAAAGACTCTGATGCTGGGAAAGGGTGAAGGCAGAAGAAGAAGGGGAAAATAGAGGATGAGGTGGATGGCATCATCAAGACAATGGATGTGAGTTTGCACAAACTCTGAGAGAAAGTTAAGGACAGGGAAACCTGACATGCTGCAGTCCACGGGGTCACAAAGATTCAGACACAACTTAGTGACTGAACAACAATAACAACTTTGATTACTTCCTCTCTGATCCCTTTAGGCTTATTATCATCATTTATTTTTTTTTTTTTTAATGTTTGAAGGTGAAAGTCATTCATTAGTGTCCAACTCTTTGTGACCCCATGGACTGTAGTCCATGGTATTCTCCAGGCCAGAATACTGGATTGGGTAACCTTTCATTTCTCCAGGGAATCTTCCCAACCCAGGGATCGAAACCATGTCTCCCACATTGCAGGTGGATTCTTTAGCAGCTGAGCCACAAGGGAAGCCCAAATGAAAGTGAAAGTGTCTCAGTCCTGTCCGACTCTTTGCAACCCCATGGACTATACAGTCTACTGAGTTCTCCAGGCCAGAATACTTGAGTGGGTAACTTTTTCTCTTCTCCCGCAGATCTTCCCAACCCAGGAATCAAACCGGGGTCTCCTGCATTGCAAGCAGATTCTTTATCAACTGAGCTATCAGGGAAGCCCTTTTTTATGTTTAGTGACTAGTGGAATATTTAGTGCTGTCTACCTCCTACCCCCCTCAACGTGTTTACCCACACACAGACACACAGACACACATAGTGTTCAGCCTTAAATGGTTTCACTCATGAAATACCAATTATGCAAGGATGGCAGTGATTTAGATAGAAATTTCATACCTGACCATGAAGTGAAGTGAAGTGAAGTCCCTCAGTCATGTCCGACTCTTTGCGATCCCATGGACTGTAGCCTACCAGGCTCCTCCGTCCATGGGATTCTCTAGACAAGAATACTGGAGTAGGTTGCCATTTCCTTCTCCAGGGGATCTTCCTGACCCAGGGATCGAACTCGGGTCTCCGGCATTGCAGGCAGACGCTTTAACCTCTGAGCCACCTGACCATAAACAACTGTTAAATTGCACTAGCTGATTATTCTGTTGTTTTCAATAATTCCTTGGAGCATAAATTAATCCAATAAATTCTACAAACTAATCAAATTCTGGATCCTTTCAAAGAATAGTTGAGATTACTATTTTGTTTGTTTGTTTTGACTCTAAGAGGACTCTGTTCACCTGTCTTATTACAAGTTTATAGAAATGTGTGTTAGATCCTCAGTTGTGACTGACTCTTTGTGAACCCATGGCCTGTATGCCACCAGGCTCCTCTGTCCATGGAATTCTCCAGGCATGAATAGTGGAGTAAGTAGCCTTTCCCACTTGGCCACCTGATGTGAAGAACTGACTCTCTGGAAAAGATCCTAATGCTGGAAAAGATTGAAGGCAGGAGGAAAAGGGGATGACAGTGGGTGAGATGATTGGATGGCATCACCAACTTGATGGACGTGAGTTTGAGCAAACTCTGGGTGTTGGTAATGGACAGGGAAGCCTGATGTGCTGCAGTCCATGGGGTCACAAAAAGTCAGACATGACTGAGCAACTGAACTGAACTGAGCCATTCTCTTCTCTAGGAGATCTTCCTGAAGCAGAGGTCAAATCTGGGTTTCCTGCTTGCAGACTGTCTCCCTGCATTGCAGGTAGATTCTTACTGTCTGAGCCACCAGGGTAGCCCAGGTTTATAGGAATAGCTAAAAACTAATTGGCCTTCAGTTTATTCTATTTTGGATCTCCTCTTAAATTTCTCTCACCACAATCTTAACAGTTCTTGAGAGTGACTTTGATCTTAAACTTCTTCACTCTTTGTTGCAAATGAATTCAGTTTCTTTGGGACAAGGTCAAGAGCTATCTGTTTTATGATCCATTTTGCCTTATCTATTCCAGGGAACATTTCTGAGATTGGGCTTTGGGGCTGACGATAAGGACAATACCAGGCTTATTTGTGAGTTGCACCTCTAGGCTAGGGGCTGAGCAATTGTTGGGTGGGCAGCAGCCTGTAGTCCTTTTGACTTGCCTGTCCTGGCATCAAATGGCAGTCTCAGAAGCTAGGAGAGCAGTGATGAGGGCACCCATATTCTTAACGTGCCATACTCAAAGTAGACTCTCCATTTCACAAGAGGGGGTTAAGAACAAGAAGGAATTCTCTAACTCTCTACCACATTTTCTTAAGGTTTGCTTTAGCAACAGAGAGCTTGGGACAAGAGGAGAAATGCTGGAATCTTCTTCTTTCCAGGTGAAAGCCCTCCATCTGGATTCTGAGGGTGGGATCCTAGCTTTCTTGAGTTTAACCAGCCAGAGTGGAGTCCCTGCCATGTTGATCTAGGAGAGAGGGGAAATTATTGGTTCAAATAACAAACTCTCACCTTTCTAATTGAAATTTTGTAGATGTGTAGATATTTCTTAATTTGCTATCACCCCTTAGGATCATTGGAGAAGGAAATGGAAACCCACTCCAGTGTTCTTGCCTGGAGAATCCCAGGGACGGGGGAACCTGGTGGGCTGGCGTCTATGGGGTTGCACAGAGTCGGACACGACTGAAGCAACGCAGCAGCTTAGGATCATTTACAGAAGCTTTAAAATTCCTGTGTATAATTTTTTATCAGTTTCACTGGAAAAGAGTCCAGAGAAGCTCCTCATACTCTTTTGTTGGAGGTAAATCTGTTGAGTTGAATTGACTGAAAGAGGAATCCTGTCTTAAGTGCCAAATTTTGACTTCTGAGGTCCCATGCAACGCAATTATTCTGTTTCCTTTTCTTTGTTCCTTACATTAGTTTCTTTTTAATATTTCAAATCTAAAGTCTAATGACTACATGCTTTTTCCCCAAGTTGTTCATATCATTTTTGTTTATAAAGAACCATATTATACTGGCTCATTCTTAAATGGTAAAATGAGTTTAACTTCCTCTTTCATTGTTGCATGAAAACGTGGAAACATGTTCAGACTTAAAAAATAACTGGAAAAATGTGAAAATTATTTTCTCTCATAATTATTATGTTTGAAGTTTATATGATATATTAAATATGCATGACTTAAAACATGAGCAATGTCAGATGATGCATCACAAGACACTCAAATTTTCAGAAAAGTGAGATATCTCCTCTGATAAACATGTGTCAGACACCAAACACAATGACTATGATAAGCCCACCTATTTGATTAGTCTTGAACACATGAAAATTGACTTATATGTTGCCGAAATACCACACAAATTAAAACCTATGTCTCTATGTAGTACTATTAATTCATAGGAAGATTTTAAGAGTGACTTAGACTTATTGCAAAGGTGAAAATGAATAAAATATAATAGCTTGAGTCAGTTTACATGCTGCTTTAGAAACATACATTAGTTTTATTTTATATCTTTCCAGAAGACAGATGGTTATTAGCTAAGCTTTAAAATGAAACTTGTATACTAACCAAGTAACAAGCAAAATGCTCAATATTACATTGACATAATTTAACAACTGCAATTACTGGGCAAGGCAGTCTATGAAATTAATGACCTTTGCATGCAGAACTTCTAAACATATACTGTAGTGATTGGGAGAGGTGTGTTAAGCTTAAATCCACAATAATATCTAATAGATTCTGTCCCCAAGTTACTAACTCAATCTCTGGTATAAAATGAGGGTATTAGCATTTCAAGAGTTAAGAAAGTTACTAAGTACCTCATTTTCTACTAGTAGATTTTTAATTACAGGGAGAATTAAGCTTGTGAAATAATGGACATACATTTTCTGCTTCAAAATACAATCATATAAACTGTTTAATTCTTAAATGTTGTTAATCCAGGTAATTGTGACAGTAGTATTGACTTTACAAAGTTTTTTTTTTTTTTTTTTTTCAGAAACTGAAATGGGATGGATGTTCACAAGTTTTAGTTATATAAATTATTTTTTGAAAAGTAACTTTTTAAGATAAGGACTGTTCTAATTGAAAACAATAAATTTCTATGAAAATAATACTAGTTGGCATTTATAAAGTTATACATTTCAACTCAGTTTGAAATGGTTTACAAAAAATTTTTAAATCTTACCTCACATTTCTTATGCAGCTTGCTATAACTGTTCTAGTTGAAAAAGATAATATCTCTATTTCCATTTTAGTAGATTACCTTAGTAGTGTAGAACTCAGCATCCAAGTAAGAGTTCTGCTTGTCATGTCTAATGAGTGCTGCCTGGAAGCTGATGGCAGAGTATTAGCATTTTTCAAATTTATATGATCAACCTATCCTATCCAGACTCATTTGCAGTGATAGATAGATTAATAAGACTTCCTGGTACTTGTTTTCTTCTTTATACCCTTTAAAGCAAAATAGCTGGATCTTCTGAAGATTTGAAAGAATGATCGTATAAATTATTTTGGTTCATTCTGAAATGACACCTCATTCTTAGCTCCCACCAGAAACTGTCAGCATCTTCAGAGTGAAAAACAGAATATAATTTCAAAATCAAATTAGACTTAGAGGAGGGGAAAAATAACTGGATAAGACAGCTGAAAGCAGCAGAGGAAAAACAGCTAAACCATAATAAAGTTTGAAGTTCATTATTCTAGATAATAAATCATTAAGCATAATTTTAAAGGAATAGTTATTAATAGGTGGCATAAGTACTATCAAGTGATTATAATGGTTATATATTAATATAAGTATAATTATTTTTGGCGGAGGCAGTAGAAGAAATCATCATGGGATTAGTTCCCCACACTGATCCCAAAAAATATTTATGTCCTAGGGAAAGAAAAATTTGTAATTAGAAAGTTAAAGAACAATATAATAGTGAAGCACAAAAGACTTATTGAGATAAGAGAATCAAGCAGAATGAAACAATGGAATCCTTGAATGATGGGATTAAGAAGAATTACACTGTGATCTCAAAGGTTTTGTGTTTTTGAAAGCCAGGGAAATAAGAATCTGGTCAGAGAGTTATGTTATCACCTAAGACATTTGCAACATTGACTTCATTGGCATTGAGATGTTTCTGTGACTTTGTGGGCTGCAGACATTTATGAGTAGACTAGCATACATTACTCATGAGCACAGATGGGATGCCCTGATATAATAAACAGTGATATTTTGGGATGACAAACAATTTTTGTTAGGTAAGACTTAGAGGCATGCCTTTTTTTGAGAATGAAATTTATACAGTGATTTATGCCCATAATCTGATGAAGCAGGAGGATAGGAGGTTTCAGTAGTGTATTAAAAATGTAGTATCCAAAAGCATAATCTATTTGGAAGGGGAAAAATCATGGAAAACTAATTATAGTTCAGTCCTGGCAGTTACTTAAGTCAATTCTGCCTTCATTCCATTGGGCAGAGTTGCATAACACAAACCCAAATAACTGCACAAGGAGAAAGCAAATGAACTCAGCCACATATCTCAGGATACACATTAACACAAAACTAAAGTATCAATATTCAGCAAAAATGCAAATAGTTACTAAGCATATAAAGATGTTCAAATTCACTGTGTGTGTAATAAAAATTCAAACAAAATATGTTGAAAAATTACTCTTAGTAAACATGTATGAAATTCATTTCAACACAAACATTTTGAGGTTTTAATTCAAGAATTTTAAAAATCTCTTAACATTGTTACTTGATTTCAACAGCTTTTTATAAAATAATATGAAATGTAGACAAATATTTATTAGTAAATATGCCATTATAATATCATCTGAAGCACTGACTAGGTTGAATTTTTAATAATATTATTTCTAAATGCATGAGTTATACGTTTTTTTCTTCTCTTTTGTATTTGTTTATGTTATGCAAATTCACTGATATTAGATTATGTTATTTTAACGTATTTTTAAGAAAGGGACAAAAAACAATTTCATCAGTAAGGATTAAGTTCTGCTTGAATAAAAGAAACACAAAATAAAATTGACATCCCAGAGCAGAAATTGTGTTCTCAGTTAACAGGAGACATGTAGCCAGGACTGACTGAATGGTAGCTCAGTTTCATGAGATTCTCAGGGGCCTAGCTTATTTCTATAACACATTTCCACCATGCACCTAATATAAACATCATCTTCATGGTGGGTAGGTCGGTAGGTGCCCAATATGCTACTGGAGATCAGTGGAAAAATAACTCCAGAAAGAATGAAGAGACAAAAACAAAGAAAAAAACAACACCCAGTTGTGGATATGACTAGTGATGGAAGTAAGCCTGATGCTGTAAAGAGCAATATTGCCTAGGAACCTGGAATGTAAGGTCCATGAATCAAGGCAAATTGGAAATGGTCAAACAGAAGACGGCAAAAATGAGTATCAACATTCTAGGAATCAGCAAACTAAGATGGACCAGAATGGATGAATTTAACTCAGATGACCGTTATATCTACTACTGTGGGCAAGAATCCCATAGAAGAAATGGAGTAGCCATCATAGTCAACAAAAGAGTCCAAAATGCAGTACTTGGATGCAATCTCTAAAAGAACAGAATGATCTTTGTGAATTTCCAAGGCAAACCATTCAATATCACGGTAATCCAAGCCCATGCCCCAAACAGTAACGCTGAAGAAGCTGAAGCTGAACGGTTCTATGAAGACCTACAAGACCTTTTACAACTAACACCCCAAAAAGATGTCCTTTTCATTATAGGGGACTGGAATGGAAAAGTAGGAAGTCAAGAAACACCTGGAGTAACAGGAAAATTTGGCCTTGGAGTACAGAATGAAGTAGGGCTAATAGAGTTTTGCCAAGAGAATATACTGGTCATAGCAAACACCCTCTTCCAGCAACACAAGAGAAGACTCTACACATGGACATCACCAGATGGTCAACACCAGAATCAGATTGATTATATTCTTTGCATCCAAAGATGGAGAAGCTCTATACAGTCAGCAAAAACAAGACCAGGAGCTGACTATGGCTCAGATCATGAACCCCTTATTGCCAAATTCAGGCTGAAATTGAAGAAATTTGGGAGAACCACTAGACCATTCAGGTATGACCTAAATCAAATCCCTTATGATTATACAGTGGAAGAGAGAAATAGATTTAAGGCACTATATCTGATAGAGTGCCTGACGAACTATGGATGGAGGTTCGTGACATTGTACAGAATACAGGGATCAAGACCATCCCCAAGAAAAAGAAATGCAAAAAAAGAAAAATGGCTGTCTGAGGAGACCTTACAAATAGCTGTGGAAATAAGAGAAGTGAAAAACAAAGGAGAAAAGAAAAGATATCTCCATTTGAATGCAGAGTTCCAAAGAATAACAAGGAGAGATAAGAAAGCCTTCCTCAGTGATCAGTTCAAACAAATAGAGGAAAAAAAATAAAACAGGAAAAACTAGAGATCTCTTTAAGTAGATTAGAGCTATCAAGGGAACATTTCCTGCAAAGATGGGCTCAATAAAGGACAGAAATGGTATGAACCTAACAGAAGCAGAAGATATTAAGAGGTGGCAAGAATACACAGAACTGTACAAAAAAGATCTTCATGACCCAGATAATCAAGATGGTGTGATTACACCTAGAGACAGACATCCTGGAATGTGAAATCAAGTGGGCCTTAGGAAGTATCACTACAAACAAAGCTAGTGGAGGTGAGAGAATTCCAGTTGAGCTATTTCAAATCCTGAAAGATGATGCTGTGAAAATGCTGCACTTTATATGCCAGCAAATTTGGAAAACTCAGCAGTGGCCACAGGACTGGAAAACGCCAGTTTTCATTCCAATCCCAAAGAAAGGCAATGCCAAAGAATGCTCAAACTACCACACAATTGCACTCATCTCACACGGTAGTAAAGTAATGCTCAAAATTCTCCAAGCCAGGCTTCAGCAATATGTGAACCATGAATTTCCAGATGTTCAAGCTGGTTTTAGAAAAGGCAGAGGAACCAGAGATCAAATTGCCAACATCCGCTGGATCATGAAAAAAGGAAGAGAGTTCCAGAAAGACATCTATTTCTGCTTTATTGACTATGCCAAAGCCTTTGACTGTGTGGATCACAATAAATTGTGGAAAATTCTGAAAGAGATGGGAATACCAGACCACCTGACCTGCCTCTTGAGAAATATGTATGCAGGTCAGGAAACAACAGTTAGAACTGGACATGGAACAACAGACTGTTTCCAAATAGGAAAAGGAGTATGTCAAGGCTGTATACTGTCACCCTGCTTATTTAACTTATATACAGAGTATATCATGATAAATGCTGGGCTGAAGGAAGCACAAGCTGGAATCAAGATTGCCAGGAGAAATATCAATAACCTCAGATATGCAGATGGCACGACCCTTATGGCAGAAAGTGAAGAGGAACTAAAGAGCCTCTTGATGAAAGTGAAAGAGGAGAGTGAAAAAGTTGGCTTAAAGCTCAACATTCAGAAAACTAAGATCATGGCATCTTGTCCCATCACTTCACGGCAAATAGATGGGGAAACAGTGGAAACAATGTCAGACTTCATTTTTCTAGGCTCCAAAATCTGTGCAGATGGTGATTGCAGCCATGAAATTAGAAGACACTTACTCCTTGGAAGGAAAGTTTTGACCAACCTAGATAGCATATTAAAAAGCAGAGACATTACTTTGTCAACAAAGGTCCATCTCGTCAAGGCTATAGTTTTTCCAGTAGTCATATATGGATGTGAGAGTTGGGCTATAAGGAATGCTGAGCACAGAAGAATTGATACTTTTGAACTGTGGTGTTGGAGAAGACTCTTGAGAATTCCCTGGTCTGCAAGGAGATCCAACCTGTCCATCCTAAAGGAGATCAATCCTGGGTGTTCATTGGAAAGACTGATGTTGAACCTGAAACACCAATATTTTGGCCACCTAATGTGAAGAGCTGACTCATTTTAAAACACCCTGTTGTTGGAAAGGTTGAAGGCAGGAGGAGTAGGGGACGACACAGGATGAGATGGTTAGCTGGCATCACCAACTCAATGGACATGAATCTGGGTAAACTCCAGGAGTTGGTGATGGACAGGGAGGCCTGGCATTCTGCAGTTCATGGGGTCTCAAAGAATCGGACACGACTGAGCAACTGAACTGAACTGAACTGACTTCTCCTATTGCAGCATTCATGGTAAATAAAACAGGAAACTGGTGATTAGCAAGAAAGCAGGGCAGAGTGAAATAAACCTCATTATTTTTGCTATGTATATGTATATATAAACAAATATCAAGATATCTGAATGATTTAAACACTCTGTTGATGAAGAATATAAATTTTAATGTTTAAAGTGTTTTAAATCACAACCAGATTGTAAAAGAATCTTTGAAAGAGAAAATGAAGATAAATGCTGAAAGACAGTTTTATAGTAAGAGATAAAAGAAGGTAAATTTTCATTTAGTATGTTCAGTAAAATATCCAGTTGAAAATCTAGACAGGACATTGTCAGAGTATACATGAATTGGATATAAGAAAGAAAATATTGAAAGTCTAGGAGCATTAAAATACTACCTAAGAACTTTACCATTAATTACATCCAGTTTATTAAAATTGAACAATAAGAAAATTTAAAAGTAGATTGTCTAGATGACAAGAAATAAGTCAAGATCTCATGAAATGACTTTTTTTCCCATATGAAGTTATTATAATTGTAAATCTACAATGCAGTAGAGACAGAGAGAACACCAGAGTGAGTGAGAGCAAGGCATCTTGTAGCTCACTATGAGATACATTTAAATACTCTAAGTAATTTCTCAGTCCATTTTGAGGAAGAAGTAAAATGATAAAACTGTCAAGTATCAGATTTAGTCCTTTGGTAGTAGTGATTTTGTTTTATTTTCTGTAATTAAAACTGTTTACTCATTTCCTAAGATTTTTCAGCAGGTATAAAAGTAGTTTAAGAAACTTAATTGTATTGAATATTTTTAGAATGATGTGATTTTTTTATTGCCATTCATTTGTTTTATTTGCATATTATGATGGCCTTGTCTATTTTCCAATTAGTTTCCCCTGTTTTTAGATATCAAGTGATTCTCACAGAAAAGTCTCAATGTATTTTATTATAGGTTTTATAAAAATGCTCTATCTAGCAGATAATTGCACATTCTAAGACACTTTTATAAGCTTTTACTTCATAGCCCATGAAGCTCAATATTTTGTGAATTTATAGTCCATGAAATAGAGAGCTGGTATTGCAAGAAGTTAAACCATTTAGATTTCAAAAATGAGTGTTAATTCTGAAATTCATTGTGCCATAGGCCAATTGTCTAATGAGTTTGAGAGTAATTTTATTTTTATATATTTAGGACTGACTCTATTACGCAAACAAATTTTTACTGGCTACAAAGTCTGAGACTAAAGAAGTTGGATAAAATGAGGAATAGGTTCTCATCTGTAATTTCAGTCACTATGGAGATAGGCACATTCCTGTATCCTGAGATTTATGTAACCCATGGTGAGGTTTGAGAAAACCTTGATCTACTGTTATTAAATATAAACAAATATAAGATGTATCAAAAGTAAAGTCAATAAAAATGCATCAACTCAAGTCCATAAAATCATGGAGTATTCAACAGATTGGCTCTTATTTTGGATGAAGCCTAAATCTCTCTTCTAACCTATATGAAAGGAATTAATACCTGTGGAAAATATACATTTAACATTGACACAGATTTATAATACAGTGCATGGCTGAAAGGAATGTGCTCCTATTTATGTTCCATGAAACATGGAACTAGTTTTGCTACAAATTAAAAATAACTCTGTGAAAGAGAACTCTGGATTTTAAAAAGTGAAACACTTTATTAAAGCAAGTTAAACATTTTGTTTTAATTTTATTGAAGTATAGTTGATTTATAATGTTGTGTTAATTTCTTCTATACAGCCAAGTGACTCAGATATACATACATATGTATTATTTTTCATATTCTCCATTATGGTTTGTCACAGAATATTGAATATATTTCCCTGTGGTATATAGTGTGACCTTGTTTATCCATCCTATATATAATATTTTGCCTCTGCAAACTATTGAGGCAGGATATCTTAGAGATCTAAGTGTGCTATGTGCAGGGCAAAGCTCTAAGAGGGTGACAGATGTTGTACTATCTCCCTAACCCATTTCACTATGGAACTCACTTTTCATAGAGCTTCACCTAGGAGTAGCATTCCATAGAACACATCAAATTAAATGGTGATGATGATTCTATGAATTCATTCACTTTCTGAGTATACAGACAAGGATCCTTCACAAATAAACATGATTCTCCTAGCCTTATAAAATTTGGGTTTAAAGGAGTTTTTTGGGCATAAACTGCATTGCTTCAGTTGCTTCAGTTGTGTCCGACACTTTGCAACCCTATGGACTGTAGGCCACCAGGCTCCTGTAGGCCACCAGGATACTCCAGGCAAGAATACTGAGAGAGTTGCCATACCGTCCTCCAGGGGATCTTTCTAGCCCAGGGATCAAACCCTCTTCTCTTCTATCTCCTGCATTGGCAGGCAGGTTCTTTACCACTAGTGCCACCTGGGAAGCCTTGAGGTTGTGAAAGTCACTCAGTCATGTCCAACTCTTCGCAATCCCATGGCTATACAGTCCATGGAATTCTCCAGGCCAGAATACTGGAGTGGGTAGCGTTTGCCTTCTCCAGGGGATCTTCCCAACCCAGGGATCAGACCTCAGTCTCCTGCATTGCAGGCAGATTCTTTACCAGCTGAACCACAAGGGAAACCCATAAGGGAAGGAAGCCTGGGGGAATATATTGAGAGGCTTTTTTTTTTTTTTTCCTTCTCAGCTCTTTCTATTCCATTTCATCCTTCATATTTGATCAGTCCATTATTGAAAAGTATTGTATTATGAACATATTATGTACATAAAATTATACTGAGTGCTGAGAGATAAATGAATTTATGGTCTGGTATCAGTTTTTCTGAGACTTACTATATGGTTCTACCATAGTTCAGTACTTCTGACATCATCTATTTGAACCACTCTAAGGCAGCAAGCAGAGCTAGGCTGGGCCTTCAGCACCCCTTGAATAACTTCACATACATAAGCTCGTTTGAAGTTTCCAGTACCTCTAAGAAGTAAGTCCTCTAAATATCCTGTTTTGCAGTGAGAGAGTGAAATCACAGAAGTCACAGAGCAAAGAAATTGCAGTCTGGATTCAAATCCAGCTTTCTGACTGGAATTCTGCCTCTTTATTTCCATATTTTCAGTATGTACAAGGCTCTAAAAACTAATTGAGTTAGCACGTGTATACCTGTGGCAGATTCATGTCGATATATGGCAAAACCCATACAATACTCTAAAGTTAAAAAATAAAATAAATAAATAAATAAAAATAAATAAAACAGAGTAAACATACAACAGAAAAAAAAAAGAAAAGAATGAAGACTGAAGTTAGTTATCTATATTTCATAAATAGTTTTTCCATTTGTTAATTGTGTGACTACCTACACATTACCTAACTTCTTGGCTTCTGGTTATGTAATTATGTTCATTATACTTTTTTTTATATGTCTATCTCAAAACAACAAAACATAGATTTTAAACTTTTTAAGGTAGGTTTTTTAGAAACAAATTGTTATTCGGAGTTACAGAGATAAAAAAAAAATTATTTGGGATGAAAAGGGTATGCCAGGAAGTATTGAAAAAGAGATAAGGCCTCAGAATTCGCTTCCTTCCTTCCTCGTGCCCAGTCCGAATAAAGGCTACCTTAATAATAACTAAGCATATCAATAGGGATTAAAAGAATTCTCTCTGAAATACTTTGTCATTTTAATATTTTCAGATATGTAAAATTACTTCATATAATCTAGTATTAAACTGAGTGCTACTCTATTGCTAAATTAGTGAATCAAATCTGTTCCCCTACATTTCTTAGAATGCATAACTTTCAAATATTATATCAATAATATCTAATGCCTATGACAGAGGAAAGATATATTCATTTTTATTGCATTCTTAATATTTATAGCTTTCATCATGCATGAGAATCATTTTCAGAATTCTAAACTGACTTAAACACAGTTCCTTCCACATGTTTTCATGCTTACTGAATTCTTTAAAAGATATCAAATATGTTAATATAGCTGAGATCTAAAAGAACAGAGATTTATTCATTATAAATTTAATTTTATTTGTTTCATTAGGTAAAACTATCCAAAACGTTCCTGAAAGTAGATTTCTAATGTATTGTCAAAGTAGATTTAATCTAATTTTCAATATTTCTGACATATTCAACACAATGGAAATAAATTCCAACAAAAATTAAGAATTTCAGTTGGAAAATAAAATTAGTGGCTACCAGATCTCCTGTGTGTTTTTGGGGAGAATGGGTGGGGCTTACAATTAGTTTTACTGTAATTGTTACTTAGGTAATAATATAAACTTTATTTATATTAAGTTTTCAAATAAATAACATGCTTATCACTGAATATAAAAATAAGTGCATTTCAGAAAGAGTAAAGACACTGGATATCACTTAAAATTAGGGTATGGAATTGTTTAAATTACATGTATAATTTACATTATTCTTAAAGGCTTTCTTTGAGCATTTTTAGTCCACATTTATTTCTCCCTCTGTCAATCCTAATGTATAAATAACTCTTATAGGAACTCATTTAGTATATGAAATCTGTGAGATTATAATCACATGTAGTAACTTTAAAAGATATGGCCAACTTTACATTTTCCATTCTCAGAAACTAGTTATTCTCTATGGAAATGCTACACCCCTCATTCTGGTATCTGTGTTTGATAATACAGAAACAATTATACACCAACAAAATGTATATATTTATTTTGTATATTATATAATTAAATATATAATATTTATATATGGCAAAAACATACATAATACCATTTATTCTCACACACTATTATCTTAAGGAAAAACTTGCTTTTAGTAATATGGATTGATTACTTAGTATAGTCTTTGGTTTGCCATGAATTTTGACATTAAATTAAAATATGGATTAAAAAATTTTAAACAAACTGGGATCCCAAAGAGAATTTTTACTTCATCTTCCTCACCATCAACTCTTAGGGGCACAGAACTCTCAGGCCTCTGAGTGCAGGGCTTCTGTTCAGTAGCAATTGATAGGATGATCTGTGGATTTCTGTTCAGTACAAATTTGCTAATAAGAAGGGCAGTGGATTATGAAAAAAAAAAATGGATCATGAATACATCTAATTAGGCCTTCATTTCTACTTCTAGAGTTGGAAATACAAAAGAGGTCAAGTTTTAGCACATGATATAAATGCCCACCCAGACACTAGCATGAACTTAAAGAGGACTAATTACAGGGGCTCAATTTGAAGAAAAGCAATGTGTAAGGACAGTCCATAAATTAAGAAGACAAAAGCAATAAATGGCATATACTGTAAATCTTAATTTTCTTTCATGTGGCAAAAATATATATGTTTCCAGGTCAAAGCAGTGGTTTGTAAAAATCTTGAAACCTCTTAGCTCTATGGAGGCTCTAACCTTTTGTCCACTGCCTTTTAAATTAATTCTGTGGGTTAATAGCCAAAAGTATGATGAGTTTTAGTTTTAAAATTAGTCCAGGTGTGGTTATGATAAACCTTCACTAATATATCTGGTTATGTGTATCTCATATCATTTAGGAATTGTTTCTTATGAAACTGATAGTAAAACTCATAGCCTCTTCCTGGAAGGGACACAATGTTTAATTAAAAATAATATATTCAAAACTCTTTGCATCTACTTAGAGATCTTTCCAAGGCATACGCCGAGGTAACTCTTTTGTTTTTGTTCAGTTGCTAAGTCATGTTCGACTCTTTGTGACCCCATGGACTGCAGCATGCAGGCTTCCCTGTCCTTCACTATCTCCCGGAGTTTGCTCAAACTCATGTCCACTGTATCTATGATACCATCCAACCACTCATCATCTGTCACACCCTTCTGCTCCTGTCTTCAATCTTTCCCAGCATCAATGTAAATGAGTTGGCACTTTGCATCAGGTGTCCAAACTATTGGAGCTTCAGCTTCAGCATCAGTTCTTCCAGTGAATATTTAGGGGTGATTTCCATTAGGATTGACTGGTTTGATCTCCTTACTGTCCAAGGGACTCCTAAGAGTCTTCTCTAGCAACACAGCTGAAAATCATCTTCAGCATTCAGCCTTCTAATTTAGTTTGTACTGAAACTTTCTTTGTATGTAAGATTTGTCTACAAATTCAATGCTTTTGATATATATAGGATTATTCATGTTTCTCTTTTATCTTGTTAGACTTTGGTAGTTTGTCTCTTTCAAGGAACTTATCCATTTTGTATAATTCATCAAATTTATTGGTTAAAAGTGTCTGTAATATTCCCCTAATATATTTAAAAGGAGGTGTGAGCACCCCTGGGAGGAGTCTACTGAATCTCGGTTCTGAAGCAAGTGAGTCCCAGAAAAACATGTACTTCTGCTTTATTGACTATGCCAAAGCCTTTGACTGTGTGGATCACAATAAACTGGAAAATTCTGAACGAGATGGAAATATAAGACCACCTTACCTGCCTGCTGAGAAATCTGTATGCAGGTCAAGAAGCAACAGTTAGAACTGGACATGGAACAACAGACTGGTTCCAAATTGGGAAAGGAGTACGTAAAGGCTGTATATTGTCACCCTGTTTATTTAACTTATATGCAGAGTACATCATGAGAAATGCTGGGCTGGAAGAAGCACAAGCTGGAATCAAGATTGCCAGGAGAAATATCAATAACCTCAGAAATGCAGATGACATCACTCTTATGGTAGAAAATGAAGAAGAACAAGGAACCTCTTGATGAAACTGAAAGAGAAGAGTGGAAAAGTTGATTTAAAACTTAACATTGAGAAAACTAAGAACACGGCATCCAGTCCCATCACTTCATGAAGGAAACAATGGAAGCAGTGAAAGACTTTTATTTTGGGGGGATCCAAAATCACTGCACATTGTAACTGCAGTCATGAAATTAAAAGACACTTGCTCCTTGGAAGAAAAGCTATGGCCAACCTAAACAGCATATTAAAAAGCAGAGACAAAAAAATAAATAAATAAATAAATAAATAAAAAGCAGAGACAGTACTTTGCCAACAAAGGTTCATCTAGTCAATGCTATGGTTTTTCTAGTAGTCATGTATGGATGTGACAGTTGGACTATAAAGAAAGCTGAGCACGGAAGAATTGATGCTTTTGAGCTGTGGTGTTGGAGTCTTGAGAGTCCCTTGGATTGTAAGGAGATCTAACCAGTCAATCCTAGAGGAAATCAGTCCTGAATATTCATTGGAAGGAGTGATGCTGAAGCTGAAACTCTGACACTTAGGCCACCTGATGTGAGGAATTGACTCATTTGAAAAGATGCTGAAGCTGGGAAAAATTGAAGGCAGGAGGAGAAGGGGACAATGGAGGATGAGATGATTGGGTGGCATCACTGTCTCAATAGACATGAATCTGAGTAAGCTCCAGGAGTTGGTGACGGACAGGGAGGCCTGGAGTGCTGCAGTCCATCAGGTGGCAAAGAGGTGGACATGAGTGATTGACTGAACTGAACTGAATATACTTAAAAACTGTATGGTAAGTTGATGACTTGTGTCCTTTTTTTGTTTCTTAATGTGTTTAACTGATTTATCAAGTTAGTAAACTTTTGGTTTTATATTTTAGTAGTCAGCCAATGACCTGTCAGAAGATTTTCTTAAATGAGTTGACGTAGTATATAGGCATGGGATCTGTTGTGAGTAGACACCTTCAAATTTAAGAAGTTTTCAAGTAAGTCTTAGCTTTCACTTTCTGCTTCTGGAGGTCCTAATTGTCAGCTAAAAGTGAGGGTTTTGAGCCCTCACTTTCCCAAGTCTTTTCTGGGCATACACACAACCCTGTGTATGAATGTATCTCTCATACTTTCAATAATATGTTGAAGTTTTTCAAAATCTGAAATTTGTAATCTAGTTCACTGTGTATTTCCTTCTAATTTTGATCAGGCTCTTATTTGCTCCAACTGAAATGGTAGCCTTAGGCAGCTGTAATGTTATTGATTGAAGTAGATTGCTGTTGTTTTAAAAACACCATGGGAATGAGATTATTCCAGGAGTGCTTGAAAAGCAATTAGCTGTTCTCTGGGTGTAGGAATATTAGTGTAGCTTCAAAAGAGGTCAGCCATCACCATTGGCTATAAGCCTGTTGCCTTTTCATGGCTACTACTTCATGGAGCTGAAGATATAGAGGAGAGGTGTACTTCTAAGTTAAAATAAACCTGAAGTTCTCACAAAGTTTACTAGTTTTCTTAGTAGTTTCCTTACTTTTAGCTCATTCTGTGCTAAGCCTTCAAGAATAATGTAAATTATACATATAATTTAAACAATTCCATACCCTAATTTTAACTAATATCCAGTGTCTTTACTCTTTCTGAAATGAATTAATTTCTAGATTCTAAAATAGCTCATTTTGATAACTTTGCTGATAACTTTGTTGTTTTTACCAGGGAGCCAACTTATTAAGGTTCTGTGAGTCCCACCTCTACAATCCCATATTTATTGACATTTTTATTGTATGTTTTTGTTTTATTTCCATATATGATCAAATAACATCTTTTTTTTTCTTTATTTGGGTCTTGAGATTGTGTTAAGTGTTTTTGTTGTTTAGTCACTACTTCGTTTCTCATTCTTTTGCAACTCCAAGGACTGGAGCCAGCCAGGCTCCTTTGTCCATGGGATTTTCCAAGCAAGAATACTGAATTGGGTTGCTGTTTCTTACTTCAACCCAGCATTGACCCTGTGTCTCCTGTTTTGGTAACTGGAATCTTTATACAATAGTTTAAAAGGTAAGTTTCATATTGATAATTTTGTACAGTTTAATCCTGGTTTGTAAAAGAGATGTACGTATGTTACTGGTGCTTGTCATTAGGATATTGATTACTCAGAAAGTTTCTTCACAATTTGCATGTGTGTATGTGTAATGTGTGTGAAAATTTATAAAAAATGTCCAATGGCAAGCAAGGATGGATAATAATAATAATAATTCACTGATAATTTCCAATGTTTGTCATGTGATGAGTACTTCAACCTTCCTAATACCCCCAAGAGTTAAGTACAGTTGGTGTACCCCTGACAGCTAAATAAATTTACTTCTAAAGAAGTTATATGACTTAAATGGCCAGGGACATTTGAGTAAAAAACATATCTCAGGGAGTCTTGTTAGATTAAACTTAAACTGAATTTAATGAAAACAATGTTAAACAAAGAGAGGAAAAGGGTAGGAAGGGAAGCAAGTTAAAAGATAGGAAATCCAAATAAAGTCATTTTTGCCTCAAAAAAAAAAAAAGAAAAAGATATGGGATCAATTAATAAGAACAAATAGCAGAACTGAGTAAGCCTATTAAGGAAAGAGAAGTTTTAGGTAAGTCATTCCTGACAAACATGTGATAAGATGCTGACAGGATAGGCAGCATTTGAAAAGAGAAGCAAAGATTCAGAATGAGCTTATCCATGTGAAGTTGGAAATTTAGAAATATAGATCACATCATAAATTTGCTACTTGGTATCTTATATTTTCTGCATTCTAACTGCAAAACCATGGATTAAGTGCAATTTCAATTTCAGTTGTAATTAATTTCATTTATCTTCAACTTCAGCCACTTTGTTTTATACTATTAATTATAATATCATAAAAGAAAACAAGGCTAATCAATGACACATAACACAAAAAATCACTTACTAGCTAGAAAAGCTAGTAAGTAGTGATCACTTAAGAATACAATTAAATATTAATTTAAAAGTATTCTCATATATACATGAGAAAATTTATAATAAGTTCAGTTCAGTTCAGTTCAGTCACTCAATCATGTCCAACTCTTTGCGACCCCATGAATCGCAGCACACCAGGACTCCCTGTTCATCGCCAACTTCCAGAGTTCACTCAAACTCATGTCCATCGAGTCGGTGATGCCATCCAGCTATCTCATCCTATGTCATCTACTTTTCCTCCTGCCCCCAATTCCTCCTAGCATCAGAGTCTTTTCCAATGAGTCAACTCTTTGCATGAGGTGGCCAAAGTACTGGAGTTTCAGCTTTAGCATCATTCCTTCCAAAGAACACCCAGGGCTGATCTCCTTCAGAATGGACCGGTTGGATCTCCTTGCAGTCCAAGGGACTCTCAAGAGTCTTCTCCAACATCACAGTTCAAAAGCATCAATTCTTCAGTGCTCAGCTTTCTTCACAGTCCAACTTTCACATCCGTACATGACCACCGGAAATACCATACCCTTGACTAGATGGACCTTTGTTGGCAAAGCAATGTCTCTGCTTTTGAATATGCTATCTAGGTTGGTCATAACTTTCCTTCCAAGGAGTGAATGTCTTTGAATTTCATGGCTTCAGTCACCATCTGCACTGATTTTGGAGCTCAAAAAAATGAAGTCTGACACTGTTTCCACTGTTTCCCCATCTATTTCCCATGAAGTGATGGGACCAGATGCCATGATCTTCATTTTCTGAATGTTGAGCTTTAAGCCAAGTTTTTCACTCTCCTCTTGCACTTTCATCAAGAAGCTTTTTAGTTCCTCTTCACTTTCTGCCATAACAATGGTGTCATCTGAATATCTGAGGTTATTGATATTTCTCCTGGCAATCTTGATTCCAGCTTGTGCTTCTTCCAGCCCAGCATTTCTCATGATGTACTCTGCATATAAGTTAAAAAGCAGAGTGATAGTATACAGCCTTGATGTGCTCCTTTTCCTGTTTGGACCAGTCTGTTTTTTCATGTCCAGTTCTAACTGTTGCCTCCTGACCTGGGTATAGGTTTCTCAAGAGGCAGTTCAGGTGGTCTGGTTTTCCACAGTTGATTGTGATCCACACAGTCAAAGGCTTTGGCATAGTCAATAAAGCAGAAATAGATGTTTTTCTGGAACTCTCTTGCTTTTTCCATGATCCACCAGATGTTGGCAATTTGATCTCTGGTTCCTCTGCCTTTTCTAAAACCAGCTTGAACGTCTTGAAGTTCACGGTTCATGTATTGCTGAAGCCTGGCTTGGAGGATTTTGAGCATCACTTTACTAGCGTGTGACATGACTGCAACTCTGCGGTAGTTGAGCGTTCTTTGGCATTGCCTTCCTTTGGGATTGGAATGAAAACTGACCTTTTCCAGTCGTGTGGCCACTGCTGAGTTTTCCAAATCTGCTGGCATATTGAGTACAGCACTTTCACAGCATCATCTTTCAGGATTTGAAATAGCTCCACTGGAATTCCATCACCTCCACTAGCTTTGTTCATAGAGATGCTTTCTAAGGCACACTTGACTTCACATTCCAGGATGTCTGGCTCTAGTAATTTAAACAATTAATTATTGGACTGAAAATAAGCTCAGTGTTTACCTGAAATTATTGCTGTCTATTTTATTAATACTTCATATAGGTTTTACTTTGGTCAAGACACTCATAAAATATCCTAATCAAAACTTGAATGACCATATTATTTGCATATGTTAACTAAATGTACATTATTAAAAACAAGAGATAAAAATGATTTGTACATTTTAAAAATAATTTCTAATATATGAACACACTGGAGAAAATACTTAGTTATCAGATACCATTGTACTAAATATTTGGGGTAATTATAATCAATTTTAACTGTATTTTGAATGCATCACAAAATCATTGTTTTGCTTGTATAAGTACAAAGATCAAAAACTTTTGAAACAAAATAATAAACATAACTTGCTAACTAAAATGAAAAATTCTGTGACTTAATTGATGGAAAAATAATACATTCTGTTTTCTCTTTGAATGCTTGACAGATTGTCACCATAGTAACTAATAGATACATCAAGAGAAAATCATTGAAATATATGTTCTTGCAGGTGACTTCTAATCTCACATCTTTCAGCTGCCTTCACACTTATGGGAATCAAAACAAACATTAGTGAAAAAAAAAGGAAGTTTCATTTGAAAAGCATTGCCTTTCAAATAGTATTGACTTGTTAAATTTGCATATAGCCAAAGTGGTAAATATGCATTTAGCCTTTAATCTGTAATATCAGTTCCTGCCTATTTAATTGCAATGGAACAATATTCCCTAGTTAGTGTATTTTCTCTTATGTGAAAGTAGTTATTTCTAACTATGCATATGAAAGTTTTTATATGAAAATCTTCCTTTCTAACACATAGAGGTTTATCTGGTGTTCATGTGTGTGTATATGTGTGTATGTGTTTGTAGATTTCTAGAAGTAAGTCTAAAAGACTGTGAATTGAGACATCATCATAACTGATGGACAAAAAATAAAATATTTCAATAAAGAACACTTTGTAATTTCCTCTCTAATGCTATTAATTGCTGTCATTTTTACTTATACTTAAGGCAGCAAATTAGATATTGTATCCACATTTCCTGAACGAGAATAATGCTATTCAGAAACATTAAGTAACTTGACAACTACTTACATCTAATAATCAGTGAGACTGGAATGCCAAATCATGTCTGTCTATCAAGCTAAAGACTTTCCAGTGCAATGTAATGTTAGTTTCTTATTACACATAGAAACCATTGGGTAAATTGGCAGTGTATCAGGCAGGGAAGCTGTGGTTGAGGTGATTGTTGTTGTTCAGTCGCTCAGTTATGTCCAACTCTGTGACCCCATGGACTGCAAGACACCAGGTTTCCCTGTCCTTAACCATCTCCTGGAGCTTGCTCAAATTCATTTCCATTGACTTGGTAATGCCATGCAGCCATCTCATCCTCTGTCATCCCCTTCTCCTGCCTGCAAACTTTTTCAGCATCAGGATCTTTTCTAACGAGTAAGCTCTTCACATTAGGCGGCCAAAGTATTGGAGTTTCAGTTCAGCATCAGTCCTTTCAATGAATATTCAAGATTGATTTCCTTTAGGATTGACTGGTTTGATCTCCTTTCTGTCCAAGACACTCTCAAGAGTCCCTTGGTTGATGGTAATTTTACTCTAAAATCCATAATCTTCCTCCATATGGAAATATTTGATTGGCCAAAAAGTTCATTTGGATGTTCATAACATCCATAAGATGTTATGGAAAGACTTGAACAAACTTTGTGGCCAACCATCTTCCCCCAATTTTAGCTAGGCACTTGACTGATCCTTACTATTTGCCAGCTTTTCTTATATCTATGAGTTGTAGCATTATTAAATTCAGAGCAATGACAAATGAGCAGAAATGATCTATATAATTTTTGAGACTTCTCAAAAAAGATGATACTTTCCCAAGGCCTTTTATATGTTGTTGTCTTTGTGGGTTCATATAGATGTAGAGGGAAGCTAGTTTCAAAGATTACAATCAAAAGAATACTGGTTTCACAGGATGTCAGGAATTCAGATGTCCAAATAACCTTGTGATTGAAACAAATTTGGCGGTCTTGGAGTTTTCATGATTGGGCTCCCCAGAGGGAAAGAGAGAATAAACTTCTTTTTTAGTTACTATATTTGCAATACTCTTTATTAAAAGAGCTTGAGTTTTACCCTAAATAATCTAGAAAGTGAAGTCGCTCAGTCGTGTCCGACTGTTTGCAACCCCATGGACTGTAGCCTACCAGGCTCCTCCATCCATGGGATTTTCCAGGCAAGAATACTGGAGTGGGTTGCCATTAGACTCTCATTAAAAACTTATTTCAGTTTGGTGTATCCTAGTTATCTGATACCTAAAACAATTTTATTCACATGATACATTTTAAAGAATCCATTACTGATTTAAATTAACCTTATACCTTTTTCAGAGAAGACAATGGCACCCCACTCCAGTACTCTTGCCTGGAAAATCCCATGGATGGAGGAGCCTGGAAGGCTGCAGTCCATGGGGTTGCTGAGGGTCAGACACGACTGAGCGACTTCACTTTCAGTTTTCACTTTCATGTATGGGAGAATCCCAGGGACAGGGGAGCCTGGTGGGCTGCCATCTATGGGGTCACACAGAGTCGACAGGACTGAAGTGACTTAGCAGTAGCAGTATACCTTTTTAATAATAGAAATAAAAATTCATAATAATAGAAATGAAATTTATAATCCAGTTATTCTTATAATAATCAAATACAAAGGATAAGAGAAGTAACTGAATTTAAAAGCAAGTTCAGAGTTCCATAGCAACCAAAGCTAAAAGTGCAGCAATATGGATTCCTTAGCTTTTGTTGTCCAGTAAAAAAAAAAAAAAATCATAGCAGTTCATCATCAATAACAATCTTTTTCTTAGCTTAGAATTCTGATAAAATTTTATTTCACTGAGTTTTATGCTAGAAATAGTTAACAATATAATTTATTATTCAATGCATAGCATTTTTACAAAATGCAGGGATACTGGATGGATGGCCATTTCTTATTTTGACTCTGGAGGGTAAATTGTTAGGATGAACTTGGGTAAGAGTCCAGTTTACAGTGCCCTTTCAATATATGAATCCTATAGAGGGTGGACTTTTTTCATGTTTGTAATCTTATTAAAGACAAATTAATTGATTACCTTTGGGTAATTAATATATTGCTTTTCTGCATATGAAAATTGATTTGTATTTGTATTTTCTTTTCTTAAAATCAGTATTTTATATAGATTCAAATAACATTGAAAAACAGGTAACAGAGTTTAAATGTAACATATACTTTGAAGAAATTGAGAGATAACAAAGAAGTTCCTTCTGTATAGATTATTTATTGATTATTTGATATTAAAATGAAAAAATGCAAACTTAAACACTTTAGCGAATATGAACTTCATGAAGATTTATGTAGGCAGTGACATGAAAGCTGATGGTAATTATAATTTAAAATAAAATTTATTATCCTCACAAGGAAAAATTCACTTGATTTAGGTAATTCAGCCAAATTGATGTTATTATTTTTAATCTTTGTTTCTTCTAGAATAATTTTGTTTTACTTTAAAATCTGACAATAATGAAAGAAGAATAGTGATTTAGAATGATAATGAACTACCATCTTTGGAGCACTGATTCTTAGAATGTCCACAAATTAGTGTCGGTGGTCAAATTCTAAAAACTATGGATATTTAGGTAACTTTTATATATGTAGGTACAAATTGCTAAATTTAGCAAGGCCCATTGTCATCCAGCCAAAGATGGAGAAGCTCTATACAGTCAGCAAAAATAAGACCAGGAGCTGACTATGGCTCAGACCATGAACTCCTTATTGCCAAATTCAGACTTAAATTGAAGATAGTAGGGAAAACCACTAGACCATTCAGCTATGACCTAAATCAAATCCCTCATGATTATACAATGGAAGTGAGAAATAGCTTTAAGGGCCTAGACCTGATAGATAGAGTGCCTGATAAACTATGGAATGAGGTTCGTGACATTGTACAGGAGACAGGGATCAAGACCATTCCCATTGAAAAGAAATGCAAAAAAGCAAAATGGCTGTCTGGGGAGACCTTACAAATAGCTGTGAAAAGAAGAGAAATGAAAAGCAAAGGAGAAAAGGAAAGATATAAATGTCTGAATGCAGAGTTCCAAAGAATAGCAAGAAGAGATAAGAAAGCCTTCTTCAGCGATCAATGCAAAGAAATAGAGAAAGACAACAGAATGGGAAAGACTAGAGATCTCTTCAACAAAATCAGAGATACCAAAGGAACATTTCATGCAAAGATGAGCTCGATAAAGGACAGAAATGGTATGGACCTAACAGAAGCAGAAGATATTAAGAAGAGATGGCAAGAATACACAGAAGAACTGTACAAAAAAGATCTTCACGACCCAGATAATCACGATGGTGTGATCATTGACCTAGAGCCTGACATCCTGGAATGTGAAGTCAAGTGGGCCTTAGAAAGCCTCACTATGAACAAAGCTAGTGGAGGTGATGGAAATCCAGTTGAGCTATTCCAAATCCTGAAAGATGATGCTGTGAAAGTGCTGCACTCAATATGCCAGCAAATTTGGAAAACTCAGCAGTGGCCACAGGACTGGAAAAGGTCAGTTTTCATTCCAATCCCAAAGAAAGGCAATGCCAAAGAATGCTCAAACTACCACACAATTGCACTCATCTCACACGCTAGTAAAGTAATGCTCAAAATTCTCCAAGCCAGGCCTCAGCAATATGTGAACCGTGAACTTCCTGATGTTCAAGCTGGTTTTAGAAAAGGCAGAGGAACCAGAGATCTAATTGCCAACATCTGCTGGATCATGGAAAAAACAAGAGGGGTCCAGAAAAACATCTATTTCTGCTTTATTGACTATGCCAAAGCCTTTGACTATGTGGATCACAATAAACTGTGGAAAATTCTGAAAGAGATGGGAATACCAGACCACTTGACCTGCCTCTTGAGAAATTTGTATGCAGGTCAGGAAGCAACAGTTAGAACTGGACATGGAACCACAGACTGGTTCCAAATAGGAAAAGGAGTTCGTCAAGGCTGTATATTGTCACCCTGTTTATTTAACTTATATGCAGAGTACATCATGATAAACGCTGGACTGGAAGAAACCCAAGCTGGAATCAAGATTGCTGGGAGAAATGTCAATAACCTCAGATATGCAGATGACACCACCCTTATGGCAGAAAGTGAAGAGGAACTCAAAAGCCTCTTGATGAAAGTGAAAGTGGAGAGTGGAAAAATTGGCTTAAAGCTCAACATTCAGAAAACGAAGATCATGGCATCCGGTCCCACCACTTCATGGGAAATAGATGGGGAAACAGTGGAAACAGTGTCAGACTTTATTTTCAGGTGCTCCAAAATCCCTGCAGATTGTGACTGCAGCCATGAAATTAAAAGAAGCTTACTCCTTGGAAGGAAAGTTATAACAACCTGGATAGCATGTTCAAAAGCAGAGACATTACTTTGCCAACAAAGGTTCATCTAGTCAAGAGTATGGTTTTTCCTGTGGTCATGTATGGATGTGAGAGTTGGACTGTGAAGACGGCTGAGCACCGAAAAATTGATGCTTTTGAACTGTGGTGTCAGAGAAGACTCTTGAGAGTCCCTTGGACTGCAAGGAGATCCAACCAGTCCATTCTGAAGGAGATCGGCCCTGGGATTTCTTTGGAAGGAATGATGCTAAAGCTGAAACTCCAGTACTTTGGCCAACTCATGTGAAGAGGTGACTCATTGGAAAAGACTCTGATGCTGGGAGGGATTGGTGGCAGGAGGAGAAGAGGACGACAGAAGATAAGATGGCTGGATGGCATCACCAACTCGGTGGACGTGAGTCTGGGTAAACTCCAGGAGTTGGTGATGGACAGGGAGGCCTGGCGTGCTGCGATTCATGGGGTTGCAAAGAGTCGACATGACTGAGTGACTGATCTGAATGATCTGATTGTTATCCAGTGCATCCTCATGTCTCTTACCATGCTGAAGGATGTGTTCGACTATGAGTATCTCCTTTTTTCTGAATCTCATCATTTATCCCCCACATAAGCTAAAAGTATCTTTTTGTTTTGTGTTCTTATAGTTTACCTCATACAATCTTGGGCTTCCCTGGTGGCTCAGAGGGTAAAGAATCTGCCTGCGATATAGGCAACGTGGGTTCGATCCCTGGGTTGGGAAGATCCCCTAGAGGAGGGCATGGCAATCCCCTCCAATATTCTTGCCTGGAGAATCCCCATGGACAGAGGATCCTGGCAGGCTACAGTCCACGGGGTTGCAAAAAGTCAGACATGGATGAATGACTAAGCACACACAACACATAGTCGTTTATTGTATACTTAAATTGTCTTTGCTTTTGTTTGTCTGTAATTTTTCAGGCTTCAGTATGATATTTTTCATGGGCTTTCCTGCTAGCCCACCTGGTAAAGAATCTGCCTGCCATGCAGAAGACCCCAGTTCGATTCCTGGGTCAGGAAGATTCACTGGAGAAGCGATAGGCTACCCATTCCAGTATTCTTCGGCTTCCCTATTACAAATTACAAGCATACTTGTTCTTAATCTAGGTTCTCCCAGGTTAAAAATTTAAGTGTATTCTGCTACTTTTCTTTCATTCTATCTTTATTTCTTTGAATTTTGATCTTTGTTAACTTCTCATACTAAATATTTTTTTATCTTTATTTATGTATTTATTTTCTTTGGAGAATATGAACTGTATCATGCATTCTTCTCAATAGTAAGTTAATATTTTGTCTGGAACCTTGACCTTTTTTCATGAAATATTCCATTGACTTTTTAATGAAATATTCCATTGATTTTTTATGGAATGTTCAATATTCCATTTAATACTGAATGGAATATTCAATATTCCATTGAAATATTCCAATGACTTTTTATAGCAGTATAATTTCACTGAAGATGCCTAGCTTGGCTTTCAGGTCTCTTTTATCTCACTATCTGGGTTCTAACAGATAATGTAAAGTTGATCAGCCTATATATAAAGTTTGAGTTATTTTTTATCTGAATGCATTCCATTGCTTTCACTTAAATAGAAGCTCATTTGCCAATGTGTATCTATTTTTATTCTTTCATTCCTCCTTGGCAACCTACACCTTACCAGTTTTGAGGAATAAATGGTTGATTTTCTGTTCTCCCCTCCATAATTTACTCCCTAGAGGACTGTTGTCATTGTCACAGAAATAATAAGTTTTCAGAGTCTATTTAAGGGTTTCATAAGTGAAGGTGAAGAACTGGGCTGCCTTTTCTATTTTTATGAATGAAGGTGCACTCAAACACTGGCTCAACACCTAAATGAGATATATTCTACCCATCAGTCTCCCAAATCCTGTCCCCTTTCTCAAGTGTTCACTATATGTATATTAAAGTTTAAATAATTGTCACAAATATGTACATGACACAGAGGTTCTTACTGTTGATTTGTTCAAATCAGTCACTTTTGTCAAATTACTATATATCAGTATAATTTAGAATTTATTATGAATTCCATGCAGCTATCAGCCTGTGTTACTCTGAGTACATATTTCCATGATATACATTTGACCTTTCAGTATGCAAAGCACGTAAGTGTACAGTCTACAGGGGCTCTCCATGGTGACATAGGTATTTTTCAGCATTAGAAATGTGAGGAATATAATGTGTTCTTATCACCTCAAATATCCTGACAAATAGTGAAAAGTAAAATCAATTAAGTATACTAGCCTATCTTAGTGGAAATCTACTCCATGAAACATTAGTAATTAAGCTGTTAATAGCCTCTATCTTAAAAAAATCATTAATCAAAATTTCCTATTCATGTAATTTAAAGAGATTTTATACTCCTCTGTCTTTCTTGCAGATTGAGACTGTTTATTAATATAGGAAATTTATCTTTAGTCTGAAATAATTTCTCAAAATCTTTAATTAGACTTAAAATATTATTAAAACCTGTTTGCCACATAATACCTAGCTACTTATGATAGCACAGTCTTGAGAAATGGCCTGAGAAGTGTTACAAATAATAGTGCTCATTTAAAAAAAACAAATCATTACACAGCTAAGCTCAATATCTTTCATAATACTCACAGGTGTATGATAGTGATCAAGAAATATTTTTGAGTGGCTAATGAATGCTTGGCATTTTACAGATCTATATCTACTTATTTATCTCTATATTTTATTATTTTTACAATTTATTAGGCACATCAAACCATATATCACATATGCAGAATGAAAAACTGAGTGAATTGTTTTCATGATTAAAGTATCTCATGAGATATCCATGAGACATTCATCCATAACAATTTTAGTGTGCGCCTTCTCTTAGTTTGCATTATGTTGAAATTTTTCTTAATTCACCATTTCACTTCAAGTATATGGACTCTGTTTAAGCATATAATATGTTGTATTTATTATACTTTTTATTTATTATTAAATACTATTTAAGTGCTAGGTTTCATAAATAATATAATGGACAGTGCACATGCCTGATTACCCTATCTTAGTGAATTTCTCTAAGTTTTAGGATGTATGTATGCTACAATTTGCATTTTGATTTCAGCAAAGGAAAAGGCAAAAGACGTAGTTGAATACAACATTTAACAAGATTATGGTTTATTACAGAAGCAGAGGAACTGATCTCTGATACTAAATTCTCTGAGGAATACTAAAAGTAAGAGAAGCACATTAATATTAAAGCCATTTAAACAAGTTTCAAACAGCTGTAAAAGATCTAAATACCTTTTTATTTCTTTGCTGAAGGAGTGGGATAGTACATCAGTGACCTTCATTATTAACAACACAGAGATTCCTTCTTCTAGACCCTACTGAATATATCAAAAAGTCATGAACTTATACTAACCAGGTCCAAACCTTTTGTAAGTAAATTAATCACAGTTTAAAAGAGTGAAGTTATTATGAAATATTTTATTTCAAAATAGTTTTTAATATAGAAGACAATTTTAGAAACAGAATTAAATGGAACCAAAAATAATTCAAAATGCTTTTTTCTTTTTCTATCTTTTTAAAGTAACTTTCTTAGAACTTTATATATATATAACAGGACTTCCCAGGTGATGCTAGTGGTAAAGAATCTGCCTGTAAAGGCAGGTGACGCAAGAGATGGGGTTCAATCCATGAGTAGGGAAGATCCCCTGGAATAGGAAATGGCAACCTGCTCCAGTATTCTTTCATGTAAAAATTCCAGGGACAGAAGAGCCTCGTGGGCTATAGTCCATAGGGTTGCAAACAACGGGGCATGACTGACTGACTGAACACACACATACAATAATATTTATTGACATATTTATGTACATTGATGTGACAAGGTATATTTTAGAAGTATCTTAAAGCAGTGCTAAATCGCTTCAATTGTGTCCGACTCTGCGTTCCTGTGGATTGTAGCCCTCCAGGCTCTTCTGTCCATGGGATTTTTCAGGCCAGAATACTGGAGTGGGTTGCCATTTCCTTCTCCAATCTTTAAGCAGTGGAATAGATCAACTTAAAGTAGGAGATATACTCAATAATTTTAAAGTCATCTTTTCTCTAACAACAGCAATATATGTAAGTGAGTGAGTGAAGTCGCTCAGTCCTGTCTGACTCTTTGTGACCCCATGAACTGTAGCCTACCGGGCTTCTCCCTCCATGGGATTCTCCAGGCAAGAGTGCTGGAGTGGGTTGCCATTTCCTTCTCCAGGGGATCTTCCCGACACAGGGATCGAACACACAGGTCTCCCACATTCCAGGCAGAGGCTTTAACCTCTGAGCCACCAGGGAAGCCCAATAAATGTAAACTATTTTATAAACACATTTTGGTCATTCTCAACTGTCAGTGAAATGTTTTGATGGGACATTTAAGTCAATTTAATTGAATTTTAGATGTAGCATTTTGACGTATATAACCAAGGCACGTATTCATAGAATGATGCAATGTCAGGAAGTATTCTTTAAGAATTTAGGCTCTGGTAGGACATATTAATGAGATATACTTAAGCATGATTGATTCATCCACTGATTAAGCTTGTCCTCAGGTTCAGTGTGTATGTGTGTGTGTGTGTGTGTGTGTGTACACTTATGTGTACATTGTGTCCAACACAAAAATATCTAATTTTTAATATTAATAGAATGTACAGCCCTATGTGTCTTCATAGGTCTTCCCAGGTGGCGCTAGTGATAAAGTACCTATCTGCTAATACAGGAGACTTAAAAGACATGATTTTCATGGGGTCACAAAGAGTTGGACACGACTGAATGACTGAACTGAACAGAACTGAAAAGACATGCGTTAGATCCCCGGATTGGAAAGATACCCTGGACCTACTCCAGTATTCTTGCCTGGAAAATCCCATAGACAGAGGAGTCTGGTGGGTTATCGTCCATAGCATCACAGAAGCGAAAATGACTGAAGTATGGCTTAGTACATATGTGTTTTCATAATTTATAGACCAAAGGGACTATTTTATTGTTAGTTTTAAAATATCCTCTAAAGAAGCTTATTATTTAACCTGGGACCCAATTTAACTATGGTACATTTGTCAATTAAGGGTGTAAAACAAAAAATATGTTAACATATTCAGTAAAATTTTAAAGGATTTTTGAGAGAGAAGTCAATTTGTGCCAAGACAGTTCACAAAATATACAAAGGACGTTATTTGGAAAAATTAACCTCATTTTTTGTTCTTCTTCTTCTTTTTTTTTTAAGAAAGCAACTGATATATGTTCTGAGAGTTTGGGGAGCAAAAGTAGCTGCCTGGTTATAGCATTATGCATTTGAGTGAAGAAAATGCAATCAGAATATTTCCACAAATCAAATGCTAGGTTAATCAAGTTAAGTTCTTTCTTATCATAAACCTCATTTTTCTTTGTGGTATTCTCAAAGGGAAATTTTCTGGTGATTTTTAGCCATTGATTCAACTGCCCTCTCCACTGAAATGATCTACATGGAACATTCTCCTTAGAGAGTGATGATCCAAAACTGTCCTCCCTAAATTTATCCTGTCCCTACCAAAAGAACATATCTGCTCATCTCCAGTTCTATGGTCCAATTACTTTCATCTCCCAATGCACACTAATAGCTCAGTGCATTAAGCCCAATAGCACAGTTTTGTTAAACAGTAATAATATAATAAATAATAGTCTTCTAGAAACACACTACTTTAAATCAAAATAATTAAGAGAAATGTGAACATTGTTGGCAATTTGAGAATTAGTGGGAATAAAGGGGCCCTTTAAGGTCATTTTCTAGGTTCCAAACCTACCCTTGAATACTCAGGTTAATGACTTTCTTGTAATTTTTATTATTATTAATTATTAATAATACTGTAATCTATAGTCATCAACCATTAAGACAGCAGTCTTTTGATCAGGACACTCTTCTGAATGTTTAAGTGGATAGTCTTTGAAAGCATTTTTTAAAGAACTTTGTTAGATTAATTTGGATTTATCTTTGAGAATCTTAAACTCCAGATACCCACAGCAATCGTCAGCGCTCAATAGTATTCAATCCAAGTGCTAATTCTGATTTCATAGTTTATAAGATTGTGTAGAATTTATTTTTATTAATGGACAGAATAATGAGGTTATATTAATAACTCAAATGTCAAATTCTCAGAATTGTGAAAAATATAAAAATGTGTATTGAAATTGTCATTGTCAGTGTTTACTTCTGAATTTGGGTAAGATTTATTTTTTTTTCCTCTAGTAACATTGTAACAACTTGCCAAGTCTCTTAATGTCTTTTATTCCCAGGGGAGTGGGAACCACAAGACTATATTCACCATAATTTGGCAGCATATTCAGGAAAAACATGTAATTACTTTCAAAGCTAATTTATTTTTGTTTTATAACTAAGAAAATTAAAATAATATTTCATTTAGGATATACACTAGAGACAGAGAAAAATGTTCTTAATTTATCATAATTATTCTTCAAAAATTTTAGTTTTCCTGAAGAAATCCAGTAAGAAGATGTACTTTGCTCCAAATGGTTGAATAGGTGAATCACACTTCTCAGGAGGTTGTCCCAAGATGCAGATGTTTTCCAACTTCATCCACTCCTCAAGTGCTGTCATTAACACTTTTGCTAATCATGTGCTGTACATTATAAGCATGTTCCATCTAGTTCATTTTTTGAATAGATATTTTAATTTAAAGAAGTGATTTTCACATGATTTTTAATTTTACTTCAGCTCCCTGGGACCACTCTCCATTGCCTGTGTGTGACTATTTTCCCTGAAAATAAATGAAACATAGCTGTGAATATCAATAAATAAGTAGGGTACAGTAAATAGTGATAGATGAAAAGATATATAAATTATTTGCTAAAATATTTTAAAGCATTATTAGAAAGAACATTGTTCACCATCCTAATTATTTTCTGTGCTCAGTCATGTCCAACTCTGTGACTGTATGAACTGTATAGCCTGCCAGGCTCCTCTGTCCATGGAACTGTCCAGGTAAGAATACCAGAGTGTGTTGCTATATTTTCTACTTCAGGTTATTTGACCACCTCAGATTTTATCATGTTCTTGAAGTTTGACAGTCTCATTGAGTGCAAAGCATATTGGTACAATAAATACATAGGGTTGTTTCCATCAGTTAACAAAATTATCCAGCATGCACACGGTTACTATTGCACTAGGACAGCATTACTCACCTGCATATGTTCATTTGATTTAGAATATTTCTGAGAGCTTCTTAATAAGACGTGTATATATTCATGTCAATTCCTCTAGATTCTGCCTAAGGGCAAAGAACTGAAAAGTTAATTTATTCTCCTTAAAAAGAAGAAAAGGATAACTATAATCAGGCAGTGAACTAATTGGTACTCCCAAATGACAGTGTAGCACAAGATTTTTATTTCAACTTTATGAAGAAGTCTTGGTTATCAAATAGAGAATAAATAAATTATAATTTTAAATCATAGACATATAATTATAACTTTGAAAAAAATGCCTATTTTTACATTTAATCCTGAAATTGGAGTAATGGGGAAAGTCAAACTGAAAGATATACTTAAAATAACAAATCTTTCAAGTTCTCAGGACAATTGAACAAAGATCATGCTATATAGAGTCTTAAAAGGAGTAGTGTTGACAAACAAGAATGACTTATAATTACCCTATGAAATTCTATTAGTAAAATTATGGAGAAAACAATTACTAGTTTACTTTAAAACTCTCTATACTTATGTATCACTGATGATCTTTTATAAAATAAAGTACATGAGTCAAGTCTTGAGGGATAAACACACTTTTAATTCAGTATTACCTGATGTCTCCTGATAACTGCCACTTAATTTCTATAGGTGTGTGGAATTTTATAATAATATTATTCTTTGCTTATGAAATTCTGGCATACCTTTGCAACTTCTTGACCTAATTAAATAAGATATTAGTAATAATTAGATCTATTTAATTTGACTATAATTTCAAACTGTCTTAGATTGATTGTATTTAAAGTTAGAAAAGTGATTATCTTAAAATGTCCCTTTGTTGTGTTGTCTTAAAACATTTCATGTGGAACCAAGGTGTCTTTATACTGCATTTATAGGCTGTCATTTTCTTATGTTTTTCACTGATCTTTCTCTATTAATCTTCAGAAATTATTCATTAGGGAAAGCAGGGTTAATTGTGTAACTGGGAGTCTAGAATTGATGAGTGACAGCAGTGGTAGAGCAGTAGGAGGAAAAAAAGTTTATTATTTCTGTACTGCAAAAGCTATGGTATTTTATAAATTCAAAATGGTTTTAATAATAATTGAGTTAAACAGGCTATTTTTTCTGATATTTCATATTTTCCTATTAACTGAAATAACTGAAGAATATATGTAACAGTAATTTGTTCTTGACATAGAATAAAACTTGGTTATTCAATTTTTTCATGGCTTTAAATTTGTTTCATTTAAATATTTCTTTTATAATTTACTTCACCACAGTTGATAATTAAGATTAGAAAGCAAATTTGAGGACTTATTTCTGATTTCAGTTCTTTTATATCTGCATAAAATGATGCAAAATCCTGTCTTATAATCAATTTTGCAAGTTACAGTGATTATATAGTATTTTATATAAGTAGATTAAAAAAGTCATGACAATGTTGCTGCTGCTACTGCTGCTAAGTCACCTCAGTTGTGTCTGACTCTGTGTGACCCCATAGATGGCAGCTCACCAGGCTGTCCTGTCCCTGGGATTAGCCAGGCAACAACATTGGAGTGGGTTGCCATTTCCTTCTCCAGGGTTAATAATAAACTGTTGAGGATAAAAATTCAAATTATGGAAATCAGTTGCATCTGTATGCAGTAAGAGCAAACTATCAGGTAAAGAAATAAAAAATGATAGCCTATCCAAAAACAAAACAAACAAAAAAAAACCTTAGGAATTAGTTTAACCAATCAGGTGAAAGAAACTGAAGTAGACACAAATAAATGGAAAGAAATCACATGCCCATGGGTTGTAAGTAGTAATACTGTTAAAATATCCATACTACTCAAAGACATTAGTAGATTCAGTGCAATTCCTACCAAAATCCTAATGATATTTTTCAAATAAATATCAATGTGTATATGTTAATGTCAAACTCCTACTTTATCTTTCCCATTCCCCCCTGGCTATCTCTTTTGGTAACCATAAGTTTGTTTTCTATGTGTGTGAGTCTATTTCTGGTTTGGAAATAAATTCATTTGTATCATTTATTTTTTAGA
Source organism: Bos indicus (assembly GCF_029378745.1). Lineage (NCBI taxonomy): Eukaryota > Metazoa > Chordata > Mammalia > Artiodactyla > Bovidae > Bos > Bos indicus. Next base: position 81,628,186 of record NC_091761.1, read on the forward strand.
TTCCACATATAAATAATATCATATAATATTGGTTTTTCTATGTCTGATTTACTTCATTTAGTATAATAATCTATAGTTCCATTAATGTTGCTGCAAATAACACAATTTCTTTCTTTTTATGACTAATATTCCATTGTGTGTATGTATGTATATATCTGTATCTTTCTATCTATATACATATACACACCAAATCTTCTTTATTCATTCATCTGTGATGGACATTTAGGTTACTTCTATGTCTTGTGAATAGTGCTGATATGAATATTAATGTGAGAAAAAAACATAATAAGAAAGAATGGAGGTGTTCAGTTCAGCCGCTCAGGTGTGTCCTACTCTTTGTGACCCCCATGGACTGCAGCACACTAGCCTTCCCTGTCCATTGCCAACTTCCAGAGCTTGCTCTAACTCAGGTGCATCGAATCAGTGATGCCATCCAATCATCTAATCCTCTGCCATCCCCTTCTCCTCCTGCCTTCAGTCTTTTCCAGCAGCAGGGTCTTTTCAAATGAATCAGCTCCTCACATCAGGTGGCCAAAGTATTGGAGTTTCAGCCCCAACATCAGTCCTTCCAAATGAATATTCAGGGCTGATTTCCTCTAGGATTGACTGATTAGATCTCCTTGCAGTCCAAGAGATTCTCAAGAGTCTTCTCCAACACCACAGTTCAAAAACATCAATTCTTCAGTGTTCAGCTTTCTTTATGGTACCATTCTCATATCCATACATGACTACTGGAAGAACCATAGCTTTGACTAGATAGACCTTTGTCGGCAAAGTAATGCCTCTGTTTTTTAATATGCTGTCTAGGTTGGTCATAGCTTTTCTTCTGAGGAGCAAGCATCTTTAATTTCAAGGCTGCAGTTACCATCTGCAGTGATTGGAGACCAAGAAAATAAAGTCAGCCACTGTTTCCACTGTTTCCCCATCTATTTGTCATGAAGTGATGGGACCAGAAGCCATGGAGGTGTTAGGTGCTAACTAATCTTGTAGAAATCGTTTTGCAAAATACACATTGCACACTTTAAACTTACATATGTTAATATCAATATCGTCTCAATAAAGCTGGGGGGGAATAAATCCAAAACAAATCATAAACCCCAGGAGACCCACCACTGGGTTATTCCTTGGTTCTTGAGTTCCATAGCCAATCTTCCTTCTTCTCTTCACCTTTTGCATTCTTTTTTATTGTTCATTTTACATATCATATTTAGGGGTTTTAGTTTACTTACTGGGATGACTAGGAAAAACATGTTTATTCCATCTTCCCAGGAGAATAACTCTACCTTCTTGTTTTATAATGGGATTTCAATGAAAAATATCTTCATGCAAATAAGTATACCTCACAGTATCATTTAAAAAATAGATCTGCTTATGTAAGACAGACAGGATACAATGATTGACACCCTTTTGAGTGTAATTTTAAAGTATGTATAAAAATCTTGAAAACATCATACAGTTAAGTTATAGATGTCTGTCAGCCAGATCTGACCATCTCAATTTTGCTCTTTGATTTGATTATCAATATCAGCTCCCCTTAGAGGTGAAAAATGTCCTGGGAAGGAAGGTGAAAATTTAGTGAGCAGAAAAATGAAGTAAATTGTTTAAATTACAAGGTTGTGACTCAAAGTTTAGATAATCTGATTTTAAGCCAGGTCTTTTTAATTTAGATGGGGTAAAAGAACAAATACATGAAGCAATGCACAATTGAAAGTTTTTTAAGGAAATTAAAGTATAGAATAAGAAGGTAGCAATCCACATGCAAAATATAATCTAGACTCTTGTACAAAAATAATTAACATGAATACATGCACTTTGATTATGCAAAAAATAATGCATGATTTCTTCAGAATCGGTCATTAACTGGAATTTCCAAAATATAGTAACTTAAATAAATGGTTGGAAGTCATTGATTTGGTAATAATTTGTTTTCCTCATTACTCTCTGGTCCTCAGCATGGGGGCTCCATATTTATAAAGGATATTTCTCATTTTGTCTTCCTCAAATGTTTCTTTTGATAAATATTTTTATTTAAACATGTACTTGCAGATGATGGTGGGAAGAATATTAGTCCATCCCCTGGCTACATGAACAATTAACAGCGATGCCAATCACAGTGTTACATTCCCTTCAACACAGCTCTTGTTCCAAGGATAAATTCACAATTGAAGCCAGCTAATCAGAGTAGTTTCTTTGTGGTTACAGACAAATCATGTAACCACAAAGAAGTGTGACTGAAGATGTCTAGGGCCAGGTGTTTCAATTTTGGGAGAAATTGCTCAGAGAGTATTATGCTGACAATTTTGAGAATATGAAAGCAAAGGAGTGATGGCATTTGTGTCATCACAACTCTGTTTACCTTGAAGACCAATCCCATCTGCTTCACAAATTTTCCATTTTCAATGTCTTAATTATTTCTTTCATATGAACACAAGGAATCCTGATTGCACACTTCTCAAATATCTCTGATATGGGTAAATATGTATATATTAGATGATATTTCCTTCTTTGAACAGTATTTTTTGGTGCACTTTTGTTTGTCAGGAACATTTTGATTTGACAACTTGAAGAATGTTTGGTTTAAAGGAATCTCTGTTGTCCTTCAAATGTACTTCTCCCAGTCAACTTCAGTAAGCCAACTTACCTGTTCAGGGACTTCATGTTTTAGAAGTGCAAAAGTTTATAGCATGCTGTGGTTATATTCCCTATGATTACAGAATGTATCTATTATGTGCTTCTTGTCACCAATTACTACTTTAAGCAGATACATTAGAATAGAATGTACATATTGCTGTGTTATGTGCTTAGTCTCTCAGTCATGTCCGACTCTTTGCGACCCCATGGACTGTAGCACACCAGGCTCCTCTGTCCATGGGGATTCTCGAGGCAAGAATCCTGGAGTGGGTTGCCATGCCCTCCTCCAGGGAATCTTCCCAACCCAGTGGTTGAACTCAGGTCTCCTGCATTGCAGACAGATTCTTTGCCACCAGAGCCACCTTGAAGCCCTTAAGCAGATATATTAGAATAGAATATATATATTAATTCATATTAAATATTAATAATAATTTTACTACTAATAAATATTGCTAATATGGCCTGATGTCTTTATCATCCCTGTCAAAATATCAAAATTTCTCTCTCTACATCTCTCCCTGAATCTCTCTGGTAACTGCTATCGTGGTGGCCATGGTCCTTGGGATTTAGACTTTCAGTTTGAAGGAAATCTGAAAATGTTACATTGTAATGTTAAAAGATGGCAGTTTAAGATGACCTCTCAATGAAATTTGTACTTAAGAACAGAGTCAAAACCTAAACCGTAAGTACTAAAGACTAAAGGTGAGATTTTTGACACTATTTTAAACTGGATGGTTAAGATATTTTAAGCACTAGGAACAGCAAAGTTTTAGTATACATCTTAGATGAGATTTAAACAGATTCCTGGAGTCTTAGAGTTAAACAAAAATCTCTAGATACTATATAAATCCTACACATTTACTATAGAGATAAAAATCTGACAAGCAGAGAGGACATTAACAAAGCCTCATATGGATTCTGAATTCTGGCTTGGTACTTTCTCTTTCTGTGGTACTTCCATGTTTGGAGTAATATAAATAGACTTGGACTGGGATTGTATGGCAACGGGCTATATTCTCCAGGAACTTTGATGGGGACCTAACTCCTAATGTTCTTCATATATGTGTGTTTGTGAAGTTACTATCCATCTGTTCTGCTACTGCATGTAGCTTAAAGATAAATAGTTTGTAATTGTATTGGCATTATCATTTGTTTACTTTTTAAGATGAATAGTGATTTAATTTTTATTTTTCAGATATCCAAGTCAACAATTCATATTTGAATATCTCTCAATATGTCTGTTTTATTTGGTATAACATACAAAAGTCTTCTTAGTTTCCAGATGATTTTGTTTATAGTTTATTTTGAAGTCTAAATTATTATATATTAGTTTTAGGTATGCAGCATAGTGATTCAAAATTTTTAAACTATCCTCCACTTATAGTTATTATAAAATATTGGCTATATTCTCTGTGCTAAGCAATATATCCTTGTAGCTCATTTGTTTTATAAATAGTAGTTTGTATGGGGTCCTCCACCTTCCTTCTCTCAACTGGTAACCACTAGTTTGTTCTCTATATCTGTTATTATTATTTGTTGTATTCAACAGTTTATCTGAGTTTTTAGATTCCATACATTATAACTTATACTGTATAACTTTTAGCTTATTAATTCCCTTTCTTGCATTTGATTTCTTTGCCATAGGAAACAGATTCCCCCAAATAGTGTTATGATTTATATCAAAGAATGTTATGCCTGTGTTTTCTTCCAATAGTTTTATGGTAGCTAATCCATTTTGGGTTTATTTTGGTATATGGTGAAAGAAAATGTTCTAATTTTATTATTTTACATGTAGCTGCCCAATTTTCCTGCTACCACTTTTTGAAGAGACTGCCTTTTTCTTTCCCATTGTATTTTCTAGCTCCCCTGGTCATATATTAGGTGATCATAAGTGTATGGGTTTATCTCTGAGCACTATATACTGTTCCATTGTTCTATGTGTTTATTTTTGTTCCATTACCATACTGTTTTGATGACTGCAGCCTTATAGTGTAGCCTGGAAATAGGGAGCATGATACTTTCAGTTCTGTTCTTCTTAAGATTATTTTGGCTATTTGGGGTCTTTTGTGTTCCCATGGGCTTCCCTGGTGGCTCAGATGATAAAAAATCAGCCTGCAATACAGGAGACCCAAGTTCATCCCTGGGTTGGGAAGATCTCCTGAAGAAGGGAATGGCTACCCATTACAGGGTTCCAGTAATCTTACCTGGAATATCCCATGGACAGGAGAGCCTACTGGGCTACAATCCATGGGTTCATCCAGAGCCGGACATGACACGCTGACTAACACTCTGGGCTTCCCAGGTAGCACTAGTGGTAAAGAACCTGCCTGCTAATGCAGGAGACATAAGAGATGCAGATTTGATCCTTGGGTTGGAAAGATCCCCTGGAAGGAGTACATGACAACCCAGGGCAGTATTCTTGCTTGGATAATCCCATGGAGAGAGAAGCCTGGCAGGCTATAGTCCATAGGGTCACAAGAGTTGAACATGACTGAAGGGACTTAACATGCAGGCATGCATGTCTTCCCATATTAATTTTAAAATTATTTCTTGTTATTTTTTGAAAAATGTTGGTACTTGATGGGGATTGCAGGGAATCTGTAATTGCCTCGGGTATTATGGTTATTTAAACCATATTAATTCTTCCAGTCCATGAACAAAGTATATCTTTCCATCTTTTTGTGTCATCTAAAATTTCTTTCTTCAGTTTTTTAAAAATTAATTAATTTATTTATTTATTTTTACTTTACAATATTGTATTGGTTTTGCCATACATTAACGTGCATCTGCCACAGGTGTACACGTATTCCCCATCCTGAACCCCCCTCCCACCTCCATCCCCATACCATCCCACTTTCAGGGATCATTTCTATAGTTTGTTCTACAGTTTTTGAAGTGCAACTATTTTACTTCATATATAGCTTTTTTGTTCTTTGATCATTAAGTTGTGTCAAACTCTTTGTTATCCCATGGACTGTAGCACAACAGGCTCCCCTGTTCTTCACTATGTCCTAGAGATTGTTCAAATTCATGTCCATTGAGTAGATGATGCTATCAGACATCTCATCCTCTCTCATCCCCTTCTCCTGCCTTCAATTATCCCCAGTATCAGGACCTTTTCCAATGAGTTGGCTCTTCACATCAGGCGGCCAAAGTTCTGGAGCTTCAGCTTCAGCAGCAGTATTTCCAATGAATATTCATTCAGGGTTGATTTCCTTCAGGATCGACTGGTTTGATCTCCTTGCAGTCCAAGGGACTCTCAAAAATCTTTTCCAAGTTTACTGTATCCTGCATCGAACCTGGGGCTACTGCACTGGAATGATCCAGAGGGATGGTGTGGGGAGGGGGGGTTCAGAATGGGGAACACGTGTACACCCGTGGTGGATGCATGTTGATGTATGGCAAAACCAATACAATATTATAAAGTAAAAAATAATAACAATAATAATAATTAAAAAAAAATCTTTTCCAGCACCACAATTCAAAAGTATCAATTCTTTGGTGCTCAGTCTTCTTTATGGTCCAACTCTCACATCCATACATGATTACTGGAAAAACTATAGCTTTGACTACAGAAACTTTGGTTGGCAAAATTATATCTCTGCTTTTTAATATGATGTCTAGGTTTCTCACAGCTTTCCTTCCAAGGAGCACGCCTCTTTTAATTTCAGGGCTGCAGTCATGGAACCCAGTGATTTTGGAGCCCAAGGAAATCAAATCTGTCAGTTTCCATGTTTTCCTCTTCTATTTGCCATGAAATGATGGGACCGGATGCCATGATCTTAGGTTTTTTGAATGTTGAGTTTTAAGCCAGCTTTTTCACTCCCGTCTTTCACCAAAAGTCTCTTTAGTTCCTCTTCACTTTCTGCCATTAGAATGTCATCATCTGCGTATCTGATGTTGTTGACATTTCTCCGGGAAATATTGATTCTAGCTTGTGATTCACCCAGTCAGACATTTTGTATGATGCATTCTCCTTGGAAGTTAAATAAGCAGAGTGACTATGTATAGCCTTGCCGTACCCCTTTCCCAATTTTGAACCAGTCTTGTTTCATGTCTGGTTCTACCTGTTGCTTCTTTTTTTTTCCAGTTTTATTTATTTATTTATTTTACTTTACAATATTGTATTGGTTTTGCCATACATTGACATGAATCCACCACAGGTGGGTGTACATATGTTCCCCATTCTGAGCCCCCCTCTCATCTCCCTCCCCATCCCATCCCTCTGGGTCATCCCAGTGCACCAGCCCCGAGCACCCTGTATCATGCATTGAACCTGGACTGGTATTGCTTCTTGACTTGCATACAAGTTTCTCAGGAGGTAGGTAGGTGGTCTTATATCCCCATCTCTTTAAGAATTTTCCACAGTATGTGTTGTGATCCACACAGTCAAAGGCTTTAGCATGGTCAGTGAAGCAGAAGTAGTTTTTCTGGAGTTTCCTTGCTTTATTCCTAGGTATTTTAGTCATATAAAAATATGATGGTAAATGGAATTGTTTCCTTAATTTCTGTTTCATATCGAGTTTTGTTAGAGTGTAGAAATACAGTGAAATTCTGTATATTAATTTTGTATTCTGCAACTTTACCAAACTCATTGATGAACTCTAGAAGTTTTCTGGTGACATCGTTAAGATTTTCTTTGTACAATATAATGTCATCTACAAACAATGGCAGTTTTACTTTCTCCTTTACAGTTTGGGTTTCTTTTTATTTTCCAATTGCTGCATCAAAGACTTTCAATAGTTTATTGAGTCAAAGTAGCAGGACTGGGCACCCTTCTTGTTTCTGACTTTAGAGGAAATGCTTTCACCTTTTCACCTTTGAATATGAGGTTCAGTTCAGTTCAGTTCAGTCACTCCGTCATGTCTGACTCTTTGCGACCCCATGAATTGCAGCACACCGGGCCTCCCTGTCCATCACCAACTACCGGAGTTCACTCAGACTCACATCCATTGAGTCAGTGATACCATCCAGCCATCTCATCCTCTGTTGTCCCCTTCTCCTCCTTCCCTCAATCCCTCCAAGCATCAGAGTCTTTTCCAATGAGTCAACTCTTTGCATGAAGTGACCAAAATACTGGAGTTTCAGCTTTAGCATCATTCCTTCCAAAGAACACCCAGGACTGATCTCCTTCAGAATGGACTGATTGGATCTCCTTGCAGTCCAAGGGACTCTCAAGAGTCTTCGGCCATGCACAAGGAGGAGAAGAGATAATGTAGGTGAAAAGTAGCATACACCCCTAACACATTTATCCAGTAATTTGCATATTCAGTTCAATTTACCAAATTTGTCTAACTGTCCTCAGATACTATGCTCTTTGTTAGGCATTATAGAATACAGTATAAAAAGAAAGTCATACCATTTACTCTGAAGTAATTAACCTTTAGCAAGTAATGACTAAATTAAAGCAAAATGAAAAGTATATTTAAACAAGTCCTAAAATTAGGATTGGAAAAGGGATTAAACCAATAGTTATAAATTACTTGCTATATGTCAAATGACATTTTATCTTAGGGGAATAAAGTAGAGACCAACTTTTAACTGATGGTGTGAGACTGGGAATGGTCAGTCGGAGAAAAGATAATATAGAGGAGACATCTGAGAGTATATAACTGATATAAACAGAAGTATGACAACTGTGAAATCTGTCTTATACTCAAAATAGTAAATTATTTACTTCAAAAAAATGTTCTTATAAGGAAGAGGTTCCAGATAAAGTTAGGCAGATAGATGCAAATAATACCAAGAAAGGTGAGTACCAGAGAAGGTCTTTAATTAGCACTGTATGAAATGAGATTTACCATAAGTTTTTGAGAAGGGTTAAGATTTAAAAAATGCACTGCAGAACTCCTGGAAGAATAGAGTAGGTTAGGGAAGGAAAGGAGTAATATCATAACACATTTGAATCTGCAATTTAAGGAATTTACAACAGTAAATAAAAGGAAACAACAGAAAACATGGATTCTTGATTTTTTTTTTTCTGAAAGTATACATGTATTTATATCTTTTACAAAATAAAATGTTTGCTAGTTATTTCTTTTTGGTTCTAGAGGGACAATGAAAATGGATATTCTGGCAGCTGTCTATTCTACATTAAATGCATATGTTGCATGGCTTTTGGCAATCAGCCCAGTATCATCATGCCAGGAAGAAATAAATTATATGTCAGAAATGAGTCTCAGGTTATGCTATTGGAAATTATCACATGGCCTTTCCCCTCACTCTATAAGATTTGTTTTCCCAATGGGGTAATTTAAGAATACCCTGTACAACAGCAATTTATTGAAAAAGTGATTGCTTCATGATCCATGATACTGTGCTCCACCTGGGACTGGCTAGCTCTTAAATACACAGCTGCCTAAGTGGCTGCCTTGGCATCACTAGTATTCACTGTCCCCTATATTTCTTGACTGTCTTCAGAAAGGAACTCAGTATGAAATCAAAAGTCTTTTCAACATTCCCAATTTAGACAAACTAAAGATGTATAGTTCAGTGCCAAAATGCCATTGGCCTGTTTTGTCCTGATTTTTAATACAAGAACCACTTTATTAATTAAACCAATGATATTAATGCAAATAATAGATGGGTTAATGATATTTAAGAATTTATTAACATTTTAATATTTTTGGTCTCTAAAAATACTTCCTAGTAGGAAGATTTTGCCTTCTCCCTATCTCTTTCTTAATCCTTAACTGACTGAAATTTTTTCTTTACTTTGCCTCCAAGTATTTAAGTGGTCATAGTATATCCACATCACTATGAGTCTCCTTTTTTTCTTGCAACTTATAGCCTTCTGGCTTGATATTTCTTTCCAAGTAATTTTCTCCAGCTTCCCAGCCTCTGTGACTAAGTAATCATTCTTATATTTTCTATGGATTCAGTTAACTGTTAAAAGAAAATAAAACTGAGTAAATAATGTATGATTCAGTTCAGCTCAGTCTCTCAGCCATGTCCGACTCTATGCGACCCCATGGACTGCAACATGCAAGGCCTCCCTGCCAACTCCCAGACTTTACACAAATTCATGTCCATTAAGTCAGTGATGCCATCCAACCATCTCAACCTCTGTCATTCCCTTGTCCTCTTGCCTTCAATAGTCCCCATTCTCAGGGTCTTTTCAAATAAGTCAGTTCTTTGCATTAGGTGGCCAAAATATTGCCATTTCAGCTTCAGCATCAGTCTTTCAAATGAATGTTCAGGACTGATTTTCTTTAGGATGGACTGGTTGGATCTCCTTGCAGTCTAAGGGACTCTCAAGAGTCTTCTCCAACACCACAGTTCAAAAGCATCAATTCTTCGGCACTCAGCTTTCTTTATAGTCCAAGTCTCACATCCATACATGACTACTGGAAAAGCCATAGTTTTGACAAGATGGATCTTTGATGGCAAAGTAATGTCTCTACTTTTTAATATGCTGCCTACGTTGTTCAGAGCTTTTCTTCCAAGTGGCAAGCGACTTTTAACTTCCTGGCTGCAGTCACCATCTGCAGTGATTTTGTAGCTCCAGAAAACAAAGTCTGTCACTGTTTCCAGTTTTCCCATCTATTTTCCATGAAGTGATGGGACCATTTGTCATGATCTTAGTTTTCTGAATGTTGAGTTTTAAGCCAACTTTTCACTCTTCTCTTTCACTTTCATCAAGAGACTCTAGTTCTTCTTTGCTTTCTGCCATAAGGGTGGTGTCATCTGCATATCTGAGGTTATTGATATTTCTCCTGGTAATCTTGATTCCAGCTTGTGCTTCATGCAGTCCAACATTTTGCATGATGTGTTTTGCATATAAGTTAAATAAACGGAATGACAATATACAGCCTTGACGTACTCCTTTCCCTATTTGGAACCAGTCTGTTCTTCCGTGTCCAGTTCTAACTGTTGTTTCCTGACCTGCATATGTATTTCTCAAGAGGCAGCTCGGGTGGTCTAGTATTCACATCCCTTTAAGAATTTTCCAGAGTTTGCTGTGATCCACACAGTCAAAGGCTTTGGCATAGTCAATAAAGCAGAAGTAGAAGTTTTTCTGGGACTCCCTTGCTGTTTTGATGGTCCAACTGATATTGGCAATTTGATCTCTGGTTCCTCTGTCTTTTCTAAATCCAGCTTGAACATCTGGAATTTCATGGATAGCATACTGTTGAAGCCTGGCTTGGAGAATTTTGAGCATTACTTTACTAGCGTGTGAGATGAGTGCAATTGTGCAGTAGTTTGAGCATTCTTTGTCATTGCCTTTCTTTGGGATTGGAATGAAAACTGACTTTTTCCAGTGCTTTGGCCGCTGCTGAGTTTTTCCAAATTTGCTGGCCTATTGAGTGAAACACTTTCACAGCATCATCTTTTAGGATTTGAGATAGCTCAACTGGAATTCCCTCACCTACACTAGCTTTGCTTGTAGTGATGCTTCCTAAGGCCCACTTGACTTCACATTCCAGAATGTCTGGCTCTAGGTGAGTGATCACACCATCATCATTATCTGTATTATGAAGATCTATTTTGTATAGTTTTCTGTATATTCTTGCCACCTCTTCTTAATATCTTTTCCTTTGTTAGGTCCATAATTTCTGTCCTTTATTGTACCTATCTTTGCATGAAACGTTCCCTTGGTATCTCTAATTTTCTTGAAGGGATCTCTAGATTTTCCCATTCTACTGTTTTCCTCTATTATTTTGCATTGATGGTTGAGAAAGGCTTTCTTATCTCTCCTTGCTATTCCTCAGAACTCTACATTCAAATGGGTATATCTTTCCATTTCTCCTTTGCCTTTCACTTGTCTTTTGTTCACAGGTGTATATAAGGCCTCCTCAGACAACCATTTTGCCTTTTTGCATTTCTTTTTCTTGGAGATGATCACTCCCTCCGGTATAATGTCAGGAACTTCTGTCCACAGTTCTTCAGGCACTCTATCAGATCTAATTCTTTGAATCTATTTGTCACTTTCACTGTATAATCATAAGGGATTTGATTTAGGTCATAACTGAATGGTGTGTGCCACAGTCAGCTCCTGGTCTTGTTTTTGCTGACTGTATAGAACTTCTCCATCTTTGGCTGCAAAGAATATAATCAATCTACTTTCAGTATTGACCATCTGGTGATGTCCACGTGTTGTTGGAAGAAGGTGTTTGCTATGACCAGTGTGTTCTCTTGGCAAAACTCTGTTAGCCTTTGCCCTGCTTCATTCTGTACTCCAAGGTCAAATTTGCCTGTTACTCCAGGTATCTCTTGACTTCCTCCTTTTGCATTCCAGTCCCCTATAATGAAAAGGACATCTTTTTTGGGTGTTAGTTCTAGAAGGTCTTGTAGGTCTTCACAGCACCGTCCAACTACAGCTTCATTAGCATTAATGGTCAGAGCATAGACTTGAACACTTTACCTTAAAAATGAAGATAGATCCTTCTGTTGTTATTGAGATTTTATCCAAGTACTGCATTTTGGACGCTTTTGTTGACTATTATGGCTACTCCATTTCTTCTAAGGGATTCTTGCCCACAGTAGTATATATAACGGTCTTCTGAGTTAAGTTCATCCATTCCAGCCTATTTTAGTTCAATGATTACTAAAATGTCAGTGTTCACTCTTGCTGTCTCCAATTTGCCTTGATTCATGGACCTTACATTCCAGGTTCCTATGGAATATTGCTCATTACAGCATCGGACTTTACTTCCATCACCAGTCGGATCCACTACTAGGTGTTGATTTTTCTTTAGCTCTGTCTCTTCATTCTTTCTGGAGTTATTTCTCCACTGACCTCAGAAGCACACTGGGCACCTACCGACCTATGGAATTCATCTTTCAGTGTCTTATCTTTTTGCCTTTTCATACTTTTCATGGGGTTCTCAATGCAAGAATACTGAAGTGGTTTGCCATTCCCTTCTCCAGTGGACCACATTTTGTCAGAACTCTCCACCATAACCCATCCATCTCGGATGGCTCTACTAAGCATGGCTCCTAGTTTCATTGAGTTAGACAAGGCTGTGGTCCATGTGATCAGATTTGTTAGTTTCTTGTGATTGTGGTTTTCAGTCTGTCTGCCATCTGATGGAGAAAGGTAAGAAGCTTATGGAAGCTTTCTGATGGGAGAGACTGAGTGAGGGGGGGAATTGGTTCTGATTGGTGGGGCCATGTTCAGTAAATCTTTAATCCAATTTTCTGTTGATGGGTGGGGCTGTGTTCCCTCCCTGTTATTTACCTGGGCCAAACTATGGTGGAGGTAATGAAGATAATGGTGACCTCCTTCAAAAGGTCCCTTGCAGCACTACTACACTCAGTGCCCCCAGCCCTGCAGCAGGCCACTGCTGACCCACGCCTCTGCTAGAGACTCCTGGACACTTATGAGCAAGTCTGAGTCAGTCTCTTGTGGGGTCACTGCTCCTTTCTCCTGATTCCTGGTGCACAAAAGGTTCTGTTTGTGCCTGCCAAGAATTTGTTTCCCAGTCCTGTGTAAGTTCTGGCAGCTCTAGGGTAGGGTTAATGGCTACCTCCTCAAAGAGGGCTTATGCCATACCCAGGTCTGCTGCACCCAGAGCCCCTGCCCCTGTGTCAGTCCACTGCTAACCCGTACCTCCACAGGAGACACTCAAGCACAGTTCTGTCCCAGTCTCTGTGGGGTCTCTGGGTCCTGGTGTGCACAAGGTTCGTTTCAGCCCTCTGAGCATTTCTGACTGGTATGGGGATTGTAATATACAATTAGGCATGCATTATCCTTAAACCTAAGAAGAATACTATTTGAATCAAATTCAGTTTTGATAAAGTTTTAGGACAAAGTAAGGAATTACAAAGTGGTGGTGATATTTTGGAGCCAAAAGCAGAAAATATGTGACAACAAATACCTTTTAGATGACTGACAAACCACTGACTCTGTGAAGCTAAGGAAACATAAAAAGCAGTATTGTACCTGAGTCGTCCTTATGCTAACTTGGTGTTTCCCAAACTTGTTTTTAAAAAAGCTTTATATTTTAACCTCATCAACCCCCTAAGGAAATTTAATACTACATATATATACATACTGGGGAAGGCAATGGCACAGTACTCTTGCCATTGCCAGTACTCTTGCCTGGAAAATCCCATGGATGGAGGAGCCTGGTGGGCTGCAGTCCATGGGGTCGCTAAGAGTTGGACACGACTGAGCGACTTCACTTTCACTTTTCACTTTCATGCATTGGAGAAGGAAATGGCAACCCACTCCAGAATTCTTGCCTGGAGAATCCCAGGGACGGCGGAGCCTGGTGGGCTGCCGTCTCTGGGGTATCACAGAGTCAGACACGACTGAAGCGACTTAGCAGAATATATACATATGTATATACCTGATGTGTACTATATGAATATCTGTGCTTATATATAAACGAGTCAGATTATTTTCACTCCTAAAATCAATTTTTGTCCCCATGATGATGATGTCTCCTCTAATCAGAATGCATGCTGTAATGTAGTTTTAGGATATGATATGATATAAAGTCATATCTCCAAATTCAAAGATGAGACAGAGTCAGAGAGCTGTAATAAAGCATGTATTATGTGGGAGAGTTAATTGTTACTCAGTAAGAGAGTAGTTCTTATAGGTAGTAAGTTAGTAGTTAGGTAGTAGTACTTACAGGTAGTACTGTAAGAACTATCAGGGCATGGTGTTGACCTTATAAATTATATGTAGACAATTTTAAAAATCAACGAGATTAACACCAGTATAAATCTGACTGGATTATAGGACACATAAGTAATCTTTTATCAAAAATCTCTATAGAGTGTTATTTTCTTTTAATAAAGGAAAATCCTAAAGTATCTCTGGGTATACTAATCAAATTATTTATTTCAGCAAGAAGAAAACATTAATCTGTGAGATTAAGTTCACAATTTATGAACAAGAAAACATTTAGTTTATTACTTTGGCCTATTTGCACAGGGGATATATGGAAATCAGATCCTAGCAAAGTGCAATTTTACTGTCCTGAATAAAAACTGGGAAATATTGACTGAGACAGGGGCTAGAAAGCTACCTTGGCCAGAATCCTGTGGTATTCTTCTATTTGCCTTTACTCTTGTATCAGCAGGGATTTGGTTTGGGAAATGCTTGCACAGTTAGCCAGAGAGTCTGCCAATATCTAGACAAATACTCTCGCAAACTTAGAGAGTTTCACACAATACAGAGCTAAAAAAACATCATGCAAAAAGACTCATAAGAGAATCTCTGTGATTATTAAAGTCTATTTTAATCATTATATCTCTCTTAATTTATTTTGATAATATCAATGTGTCTTTGTTAATGAAAAGTCACTGAACACCTAAACATTAGTTGTTTCCTATTAAGAAATTTCAGAGAAGGCAATGGCAACCCACTCCAGTACTCTTGCCAGGAGAATCCCATGGATGGAGGAGCCTAGGTGTTAGTTCAGAAACTGCTCAGATGTTGCCATCTGGGAATGAAAATGTTTCAGTATATAATTAGAAGGTGTATTTTTTCATCAAGTATATAGCAAAAGCCTGTATACCAGTCTTTATTTAATCAAAAGGGAAATAGATCAAATAGGATTATTCTGCATTATTCTAACTATAGAAAATTTGTGAGCATTATGTATATAGACAATAAACATTTTAATTAATATCCATTTACTTTGAGTGTCTGAATAATAAAAGTCAAATGAAAGAACAAAATTTGTTTATCAAAATAATTTGGAGGTTTTACAATTGCATATGCAATCATTGGTATATCTTGTATTTGTTCTGATAATTATTTGCAGTATGCTCTTCGATGTTTATCTCTCTGTATATCTTATTAAAATTTTACATAATAAATGATCTGGAACACTCAAATAATGAGTAATTATAGAAGCATAAATACAAATATAAAGGAAAATAGGATTAAATGTAATTAAATAATGCAAATTCAGCTTTATGCTTTTTCAAAACATAGAAAAATCAATACCTAAAAATAAAAAAATATAAATACCAGACACTAAATAATGCAGAGTACTTTCTTTTAAGCTATGGTTAACCATAATTTCTTTACAATCCAAAATATAACATCTGATAAGGACCATTTTCAGGATTATCAAGGTTGTGTTGGTATATACAGTTATTAGACTGTCATCAAAAGTTTTAAGAATTAATTAAATATACAGAATATTTTATGACAAAATCTCTTTTTTCTTGCATATAGATGCATGTTTTTGTACATATTCTAAATAAAAGAGTAGAGAATTGACAGTGTAATAAATTTTATTTACATTCAGAGAGAGAAATTAAGTTACTACTAGTGGCTGCTATTACTACCCAGTTCAGTTCAGTTCAGTTGCTCAGTCATGTCCGACTCTTTGCAACCCCATGAACTGCAGCATGCCAGACCTCCCTGTCCATTACCAACTTCTGGAGTTCACTCAGACTCATGTCCATCCAGTCAGTGATGCCATCCAGCCATCTCATCCTCTGTCGTCCCCTTTTCCTCCTGCCCCCAATCCCTCCCAGCATCAGAGTCTTTTCCAATGAGTCAGCTCTTCACATGAGGTGGCCAAAGTACTGGAGTTTCAGCTTTAGCATCATTCCTTCCAAAGAAATCCCAGGGCTGATCTCTTTTAGAGTGGACTGGTTGGATCTCATGGCAGTCCAAGGGACTCTCAAGAGTCTTCTCCAATACCACAGTTCAAAAGCATCAATTCTTCGGCGCTCAGCCTTCTTCACAGTCCAACTCTCACATCCATACATGGCCACTGGAAAAACCATAACCTTGACTAGATGGACCTTTGTTGGTAAAGTAATGTCTCTGCTTTTGAGTATGTTATCTAGGTTGGTCATAACTTTCCTTCCAAGGAGTAAGCGTCTTCTAATTTCATGGCTGCAGTCACCATTTGCAGTGATTTTGGAACTCAAAAAAATAAAGTCTGACACTGTTTTCACTGTTTCCCCATCGATTTTCCATGAAGTGATGGGACAAAATGCCATGATCTTCATTTTCTGAATGTTGAGCTTTAAGCCAACTTTTTCACTCTCCTCTTTCACTTTCATCAAGAGGCTCTTTAGTTCCTCTTCACTTTCTGCCATAAAGGTGGTGTCATCTGCATATCTGAAGTTATTGATATTTCTCCCAGCAATCATGATTCCAGCTTGTACTTCCTCCAGCCCAGTGTTTCTCATGATGTATTCTGCATATAAGTTAAATAAGCAGGGTGACAGTATACAGCCTTGATGTACTCCTTTTGCTGTTTGGAACCAGTCTGTTGTTCCATGTCCAGTTCTAACTGTTGCTTCCTGACCTGCATATAGGTTTCTCAAGAGGCAGGTACTACTACTACTCTAATCCTAGCATCCCTTACCAATGTCTGAACTTCAGATGACCTATGATAATGGTGATAAATTCAGGTGAAAATACTCAAAAATATATGTATGCAGATGGATTAAAAAATAGAATTGACATTTTAAAATAGATAATAGATAGGTTAATACATGATAGGTATATAAAGACTTACACAAAAATAAACAGTAACTAGGAAAGAAGGTATAAAATCAGCTTCCTGGAAATTTTTATTGTTATTCATTTGAAGAGTTTTAAGTATGTTTTCCTCTCTGGGAATAGTAATTTAATCAACCTCAACCTCCTATATATTTTTGGCTATCCAACTTAATCTTTCATTCCAGAATGTCCCCTTGCTTTCTCCCCCAAGACCTTCGCTTTAGTCTACTTCTTTTTATAAAGAAAGAGCTGCTCATGTGCTTTTATCAAGACATTTAGTATATGACTTTTCTGATTGTAGTATTAAATCAAGTGGATGACATGTCCTAGGAACAAAGAGGTCTGTGTTGATAAAGAAAAGGATTTTTGTTGCGAGGCCAATCGTCTGCGAGTCAGAGGTAACAGTATGTGAAGGAAAGCATAAATCCCTAGTTTGCTTCAGTGAGGATGAGGAACATTAAGGTTTTGAGAAAAATCCTTTTTGCCAAATTACTAGTTATATAAATGCCAGGGGTGTGGGCTTAGTGACTAAGTGTTAATTGGCTCAGTCGTGCCCAACTCTTTGGGACCCATTGAACTATAGCCTGCCAGGATCTTCTGTCCATGGAGTTCTCTAGGTAAGAATATCAGAGTGGGTCACCATTTCCTTCTCCAGGGGATATTCCCGACCCAGGGATCAAATCCTGGTCTCCCACATTGCAGGCGGATTCTTTACCATCTGAACTACCAGGGAAGCAGGTATACTGGATCTATATTAGGCTATATCAGCTATATGTGGATTGTTTAAAATTGGTAGACAAACATAGAGATTGTGAGTCTGAATTAAGGAAAATCAAGTTTTAATGTCATTTAAAAATGTGACTTAAGCATGTAATTTGCTATGTAGAGACTTAATACTGAAATTAAAAATAGAATATGTGATATAAGATGAAAGCTATATGATATGAAATACAATGGACAATCTTTGGGGTAATAGAATATTTTGCAAATTAAATGTATCATATAAAATTATAAAATAATTTAAAAGTAAGAGCTCCTTTTTCCTACAAAGTAAGAAAGAAAGTAAGAAATCACTTAAAATTATCTGATCTCTAACATTTTTCTCCTTTTTTGTAATTACTGTTGCATCCTGGCATTTAGTAGTATTATACATAAAATGTGCACAGTAATTTTTAGACCATCTGTTATTGGTATCTGTTTTGTTTTTTTATTTTTTTTAAATTATAATAACTATCATGAATTCTGAAATGGAGTATTCTTCTGGCCTTCTGGTTAAGATCATTCATACATCTGCTTCAGAAAAATTGAAGTGAATATGGCATAGAATGAGCTCTGTGATCTACTATGGCTCATTTATTTCTAACTGTTATAACTAGAGGTGTGTCTGAAATCTTGGTGACATAAAAATATTCTAAAGATAGACTTTGATTTGAATGTGCAATATTAATAGCATTCCTCTTTACACATGACTGACCAGGAAAAATTGAATCTCTTCTTGTCTCTTTTCACAGTCTTAAATCATTGATATTTGTGGTGTTTTGCCTTTTTCTACATCTTCTATGAATTATAAATACTAGCACAAAAATGTTTACTTTTCTTAAGACTAGGTTCATTCTTTGACATAAGTCACTTCTTGGAGATTTATAAAGTCTCCCTGGTATTTCTCTTTCATCTTAGAAAAAGTAATAAGCACAAAAAGTCAAGCATTTGTATGTTAATACAGCTTTGTTCTTTACTAAAGTGTGAAAGTGTTATTCGCTCAGTTGCATAGACTCTTTGCAATTCCATGGACTATAGCCTGCCAGGCTCCTCTGTCCATGGGATTCTCCAGGCAAAAATACTGGAGTGGGTGGCCATTACCTTCTCCAGGAGATCTTCCTAACCCGGGGATGAACTCAAATCTCCACATTGCAGTTGGATTCTTTACTATCTCAGCCACCAGCAGAGCCCGTTCCTTACTAAGGACCCATTCTTTGGTTTAGAAGTGAATAACATGACAAAATGATTTGACTTTGTCAAAGTTCCAAACCACTATCACTGTAAAACTATTGCCATACAACTGAAATAAATTGTAGTTTAATGGTGGAAGTGTGGGTCCACAGTGCATTGACACTTCTTTTTGTTTGTTTACTTCTGTCAGACATGTTCTCTTCACTGGAGAAATGGGAATTGAATATGACTGTAGACCAATCCAGGATGTTAATTTACACCCCTTTTGTTTAGCAATAAAGTGCAGTTTCACAGCACAGTAAAAAGGATGACATATTAAATAAAATATACTGTCAGTTTTGAAATATACATGCCTCTTTTCATGCTGAAAACAATCATGTTAACAGTTGAGCTTCCTCATGTGTTTCCCTACCAAACATTCAACTTCTCCAGTTTATTCAGATGTCACTTTGATAATCAAACCCTTCTGCAACCCAAAGATTTTCAAATATCAATTTTGTCATTACTCAACTTACAAAACAGTAAGTGAGCATAAAAAAAACTACATAGACAAAAAAGTTATTAATCCTGTAAAAATGCTTTGAAGGGATTCAAAACAATTAGTATATAATGAAGCTTAAAAGTTATAAACATATTTTCAGCTGTGTATTTTTCTTTAAAGAAAATAATTTTGAAATAATCTAATACTAGGTGAGGGTTCTGAGACGTGATAGTCTTGAGACTAATGAATGTCTATGGATTCTGCCTGCATCATCTCTAACATCAAATTCAGTACCTATACTTGTAGTGGATAGTAAATGGAATTTAAAAGTGAATGCCTATGTTAAAAACAAAGGATTGTATCATGTTATGATGAGTTTCACATCCACTCATATTATCACATTATTTTTCATCTTTGCATATATGATTTACATACAATGAAATGTGCATGTATTTGATTTACATACAATTAAATGTAAGATTCTGTGCTTTATTATGCCCATAGTTGCATGAAATATTCCCTTCGTGTCTCTAATTTTCTTGAAGAGAACTCTAGTCTTGCCCTTTCTATTGTCTTCCTCTATTTCTTTACATTGTTCACTTAGGAAGGCTTTCTTATCTTTCCTTGCTATTCTTTGAAACTCTGCATTCAGAGTTGGGTATATCTTTCCTTTTCTTGCTTGCCTTTCTCTTCTCTTCTATTCTCAGCTATTTGTAAGGCCTTATCAGACAACCATTTTGCCTTTCTTTGTCTTGGGGATGGTTTTGACCACCACCTCCTGTACAATGTCACAAACCTCCATCTATACTTCTTCAGGCACTCTGTCTATCAGATCTAATCCCTTGAATCTATTTGGCACTTCCACTATATAATCATATGAGATTTGATTTAGGTCATATCTGAATGGCCTAGTGGTATTTCCTACTTTCTTTAATTTAAGTCTGAATTTGGCAATAAGGTGTTCATGATCTGAGCCACAGTCAGCTCCCAGTCTTGTTTTTGCTGACTGTATAGAGCGTCTCCATCTTTGGCTACAAAGGATATAATCAATCTGATTTCGGTGTTGACCATCTGGTGATGTCCA
Source organism: Bos indicus (assembly GCF_029378745.1). Lineage (NCBI taxonomy): Eukaryota > Metazoa > Chordata > Mammalia > Artiodactyla > Bovidae > Bos > Bos indicus. The sequence goes on from NC_091761.1 coordinate 81,648,760, forward strand.
TGTGTAGAGTCTTCTCTTGTGTTGTTGGAAGAGGGTGTTTGCTATGACCAGTGCATTCTCTTGGCAGAACTCTACTACCTTTTGCCCTGCTTCATTCCATATTCCAAGGCCAAACTTGCCTGTTATTCCAGGTGTTTCTTAACTTCCTACTTCTGCATTCCAGTCCCCTATAATGAAAAGGACATCTTTTGGGGGTGTTAGTTCTAAAAGGTCTTGTAGGTCTTCATAGAACCGTTCAGCTTCAGCTTCTTCAGCATTATTGGTTGGGGTATAGACTTGGATTACTGTGATACTGAATGGTTTGCCTTGGAAAAGAACAGAAATCATTCTGTTGTTTTCAAGATTGCCCTCAAGCACTGCATTTTGGAACTTGTTGACTATGCAGCCTACTCCACTTCTTCTAAGGGATTCTTGCCCACAGTAGTAGATATAATGGTAATCTGCAATAAATTCACCCGTTGCTTTCCAGTTTAGTTCACTGATTCCTAAAATGTGGATGTTGCCTTTGCCATCTCCTGTTTGACCATTTCCAATTTACCTTGATTCATGGACCTAACATTTCATGTTACTATGCAATACTGTTCTCTACAGCATTGGACTTTACTTCCACCACTAGACACATCCACAATTGAGTGTTGTTTCTGGTTTATTTCAATATCTTCATACCTTCTGGAGCTATTTCTCTGCTCTTCTCCAGTAATATATTTGGTACCTACCAACCTGGCGAGTTCATCTTTCACTGTCATACCTTTTTGCCTTTTCATTCTGTTCATGGGATTCTCAAGGCAAGACTATTGAAGTTGTTTGCCATTCCCTTCTCCAGTGGACCACGTTTTGTTAGAACTCTCCACCCTCACCCCTCCATCTTGGGTGGCTCTACATGGCATGGCTCATAGTTTCATTGACTTAAACAAGGTTGTGATCCTTGTGCTCAGTTGATTAGTTTTCTGTGGTTGTGGTTTTCACATGTAACTCCAATCTATATCAAGCTATAGAACATTTTATACACCTTAGACAATTCTCTTGTGCTCCTTTGCAATGAACTTTTTCTTCATTCCATGAAAGAACCAGGTTGATTTCTCTCACTATTAATCAATTTTTTTCTGTCTTTAAAATTCTGTATACATGGTATAATGTAGTATGTGCATTTTGTTTTCATAATTCAGAGCTTCCTTCATTCAGCATAAACTTTTTGAGAGTCTTCCATGTAGTCTGCATTGGTTGTTTGTTGGTTTATATTGCTAATTAATGTTTCAGTATTTTATTTTTAAATTTCTTTGTTGACTAATGATGTTAATATTCTTTCCATATGTAGTTTGAAGGTTTCCAGAGATGTTTTGTGAGATATCTGTTCTAGTTTTTCACCATTTTTATTAGATTATATTCCTCTTATTATTGCTACTCGTGTTCTTTTTATATTCTGGATATAAGTTCTTTGCTAGGCATTTTTATGCAAGCATTTTTTCCCAGATGATTGCCCTTTAATTTTTTCAATGATATTTTGAAGAGTAAAATTTCTAATATACCTGAAGTCCAATATTACTACAGTATTCTACAGAATTACCTTTTAAATATTAGTGTTGTATATTTGTGTACGGTATGATAAATAATTGATTATAGTGAAGATATTCTATGGGTTTTCTTTTTTAACTGAGCTTAGATTTAGTATTTTATATTTATAAACAGATGATAGTAGGGATGAACTAGGGATAGATGCATTATTTAACAGACAATGGTTTGCTGAAGATAAAAGTATTTTTGCCATGAAATTACTTTCATAGAAAATTGAATAATGTTTGTGTGTGTGTATATTTTCTATTTCCATATTCTGTACACTTTTTCAGAACTATGGATGGAAGTTCATGACATTGTACAGGAGACAGGGATCAAGACCATCCCCATGGAAAAGAAATGCAAAAAAAGCAAAATGGCTGTCTGAGGAGGCCTTAAAAATAGCTGTGAAAAGAAGAGAAGTGAAAAGCAAAGGAGAAAAGGAAAGATATAAGCATCTGAATGCAGAGTTCCAAAGAATAGCAAGAAAAGATAAGAAAACCTTCCTCAGCAATCAATGCAAAGAAATAGAGGAAAACGACAGAATGGGAAAGACTAGAGATCTCTTGAAGAAAATTAGAGATACCAAGGGAACATTTCATGCAAAGATGGGCTCAATAAAGGACAGAAATGGTATGGACCTAACAGAAGCAGAAGATATTGAGAACAGGTGGCAGGAACACACAGAAGAACTGTACAAAAAAGATTTTCACGACCAAGATAATCACGATGGTGTGATCACTCACTGAGAGCTAGACACTCTGGAATGTGAAGTCAAGTGGGCCTTTGAAAGCATCACTATGAACAAAGCTAGTGGAGGTGATGGAATTCCAGTTGAGCTATTTCAAATCCTGAAAAATGATGCTGTGAAAGTGCTACACTCAATATGCCAGCAAATTTGGAAAACTCAGCAGTGGCCACAGGACTGGAAAAGGTCAGTTTTCATTCCAATCCCAAAGAAATGCAATGCCAAAGAGTGCTCAAACTGCCACACAAATGCACTCATCTCACACACTAGTAAACTAATGCTCTAAATTCTCCAAGCCAGGCTTTAGCAATATGTGAACCGTGAACTTCCAGAGGTTCAAGCTGGTTTTAGAAAAGGCAGAGGAACCAGAGATCAAATTGCAACATCTGTTGGATCATTGAAAAAGCAAGAGAGGTCCAGAAAAACATCTATTTCTGCTTTATTGACTATGCCAAAGCCTTTGACTGTGTGGATCACAATAAACTGTGGCAAATTCTGAAAGATATCGGAATACCAGACCACCTGACCTGCCTCTTGAGAAACTTATATGCACGTCAGGAAGCAGCAGTTAGAACTGGACATGGAAAAACAGACTGCTTACAAATAGGAAAAGGAGTACATCAAGGCTGTATATTGTCACCCTGCTTATTTAACTTATATGCAGAATATATCATGAGAAACCCTGGGCTGGAAGAAGCACAAGCTGGAATCAAGATTGCCTGGAGAAATGTCAATAACCTCAGATATGCAGATGACACCACCCTTATGGCAGAAAGTGAAGAGGAACTAAAAAGCCTCTTAATGAAAGTGAAAGAGGAAAGTGAAAAAGTTGGCTTGAAGTTCAACATTCAGAAAACGAAGATCCTAGCATCTGGTCCGTGATGGGAAATAGATAGGGAAACAGGTGGAAACAGTGTCAGACTTTATTTTTGGGGCCTCCAAAATCACTGCAGATGGTGACTGCAGCCATGAAATTAAAAGATGCTTATTCCTTGGAAGGAAAGTTATGACCAAACGAGTTATGGCATGTTGAAAAGCAGAGACATTGCTTTGCCAACAAAGGTCCGTCTAGTCAAGGCTAGGTTTTTTCCTGTGGTCATGTATGGATGTGAGAGTTGGACTGTGAAGAAAGCTGAGCGCTGAAGAATTGATGCTTTTGAAGTGTGGTGTTGGAGAAGACTCTTGAGAGTCCCTTGGACTGCAAGGAGATCCAACCAGTCCATTCTGAAGGAGATCGCTCCTGGGATTTCTTTAGAAAGAATGATGCTAAAGCTGAAACTCCAGTACTTTGGCCACCTCTTGCAAAGAGTTGACTCATTGGAAAAGACTCTGATGCTGGGAGGGATTGGGGGCAGGAGGAGAAGGGGACAAAAGAGGATGAGATGGCTGGATGGCATCACTGACTGGATGGACGCGAGTCTGAGTGAACTCCAAGAGTTGGTGATGGACAGGGAGGCCTGGCATGCTGCGATTCATGGGGTCATAATGAATGTGACATGACTGAGCGACTGAACGGAACCGAACTGTATAATTTTTCGTTGATTTATATATCATTTTCTTAAACCAACACCACACCTTCTTGATTAATAGTAGTTTTAAGGTCAAGTAGTTTTATTATTCAGATTTATTTTCCTGATTTCCTGTCTCTCAATATCTCATTCTCTCACTCTCTCCCTCACTCCCTTCCTTCCTTTCTCTTTTCCTCCTTGGCTGTTTTAGATCCTTTTCATTACAATATGGAGAAGGAAATGACAACCCACTCCAGTGTTCTTGCCTGGAGAATCCCAGAGATGGGGGAGCCAGGTGGGCTGTCGTCTCTGGGGTCGCACAGAGTCAGACACGACTGAAGCAACTTAGCAGCAGCAGCATTACAATATAAATTTTCAAATATCTCATTAATTGGGATTTTGAAATTGGATTTTGATGACTCTAGATAAATTTGTGGAACATCTTAAAATATATTTTTTCCAATATTAAATTGCATATGTCAATTTTTTAAAATATTTTTCCCTCAGCTTATTTAAAAATTTTCCAGATAGAAATCTTTTCTTAAATGTAATTTTTTTAATATTTCATGATTATGGTGCTGTACTAAATGGTATTTTAAAATTTTTTCCATGTTTTGGTTATTTAGTTATATTAGTCTTGTTATGTTCACTCATTAATTCTAGTAATTTTGAGGGGGTCTATTCTACATGAAATTTTAGGCAAAAAATTCTGAAAATAGATTCTTTTTTTCATCACCCTTTCTAATTTTTATACGTTTTGTTTGTAGTATATATACTACATTGGCTAGAAATCTAGTACAATATTGAATAAAATAATAAGACAAATCATTCTTGAATTGTGGCTCTTTTAAAGGAGAAAGCAATTAGTCTTTGGTCATTATCTGTGATGTCCGCTGCAGGGTTTTAGTAGGTGTTCTTTATAAGGTTGAGAAAGGTTTACTCTGAGCTTGTTGAAAATCTTTGTGATAAACATGGCATATTTATTCAAATATTCTTTCTGCTTTTTCTATTCAGATAATTGTGTGATTTTCTTTCTTTTTTCCTATTAATATGATAAAAATCTCATGGACAGAGGAACTTGTGGGCTTCAGTACTTGGGTGTCACATAGCACACACACACACAGTCTATTGATTTATTTTCAATTGTTGAATGAACCCTTCATTCTTAGGGTAAATCTTGCTTTTAATGATAGATTTATCCTTTTTATACAGTGCTGACTTCAATGTCCTAATATTCTGTTAAATGCATTTGCATTGGCTCAGATGGTAATGAGTCAGCCTGCAATGCGGGAGATCCAGTTCCATCCCTGGGTTGGGAAGATCCAATGGAGAAGAAATGGGAACCCACTCCAGTATTCTTGCCTGGAGAATCCCATGCACAGAGGAAATTGGCAGGCTGCAGTCCATGGGGTTGTAAAGAGTTGGATATGATTGAGTGACTAACACTTTCAGTTTTCACTTTCACTTAAATACTTTTGTCAGACTATTGTATCAATGTTATATTGGCCTTGTAAATTAAATTGGCTACTGTTCCCTTTACTTAAAGAGTTTTCTTAGAATTTCTATGATTACTTTCTTAAAATTTTTGTAGAATTCAGTAGAGTAAGCATCTGGGCATGATTTTTGTTATATGTATTTTGATTATAGATTAAAATAATAATTTATGAATAATTCAATAATATATAGTTCTTCAAATTTATCTGATCCAGAGTAAGTTTGGGCAAATTGTTTCAAATTACTGTCTATATGGTAAATTTTATTTTCTTAATATTTCATTTCAATATTTAATTGATTTCCAATCATTTAAGATCTTTGTCCCTAATATTTTTAATACTTATGTTCCCCATCTTTTCATTTCTAGGCAATCTTATTATGGACTTAAAATTTTTCTGAATTTGTTCTAAAAAGTGACTTTTGACTTTATTAACTTTCTGTATTATCTCTTTTAAATTTCTTAGATTTGTATTCTGATATTCACTATTTTTCCTACTTTCTCTGAAAGAAATATTATTTTTTTATTTTCTTACTATGTCGTTTTCTCTGTATACATTCAATATTTGCTCTTTCAAATAGCATTCCAGCAATTTGACTGTGATGAGCATAGATTATTTGTCCCCTAAATTAAGGTTTTTGAGTAACTATCAGTTCAGTTCAGTCGCTCAGCTGTATCCGACATTTTGTGACCCCATAGACTGCAGCACGCTAGGCCTCCCTGTCCATCACTAGCTCCCAGAATTTACTCAAACTCTGGAGAAGGAAATGGACACCCACTCCAGTATCTTGCCTGTAAAATTCTATGGACTGAGGAGCCTTGTAGGCTACAGTAAATCGGGTCACAAAGAGTCGGACATGACTGAGCGATTTCACTCACGCATGTCCATTGAGTCGGTGATGCCATCCAGCCATCTCATCCAATGTCGTCCCATTCTCCTCCAGCCTTCCATCTTTCCCAGCATCAGGGTCTTTTCAAATGAGTCAGCTCTTTCCATCAGGTGGTCAAAGTACTGGAGTTTCAGCCGCAACATCAGCCCCTTCAAAGAACACTCAGGACTGATTTTTAGGATGGGCTGGTTGGATCTCCTCTCAGTACACGGATTCTCAAGAATCTTCTCCAACACCACAGTTCAAAAACATCAATTTTTCAATGCTCAGCTTTGTTTATAGTCCAACTCTCATATCTATCAGTCAGTTCAGTCACTCAGTCATGTCCGACTCTTTGTGACCCCATGAATTGCAGCACGCCAGGCCTCCCTGTACATCACCAACTCCTGGAGTTCACTCAAACACACGTCCATCGAGTCTGTGATGCCATCAAGCCATCTCATCCTCTGTCATCCCCTTCTCCTCCTGCCCCCAATCCCTCCCAGCATCAGAGTCTTTTCTAATGAGTCAACTCTTTGCATGAGGTGCCCAAAGTACTGGAGTTTCAGCTTTAGCATCAGTCCTTCCAAAGAAACCCAGGACCAACCTCCTTTAGAATGGACTGGTTGGATCTTCTTGCAGTCCAAGGGACTCTCAAGAGTCTTCTCCAACACCACAGTTCAAAAGCATCAATTCTTCGGCGCTCAGCTTTCTTCAGTCCAACTCTCGCATCTATACATAACCACTGGAAAAAAACATAGCCTTGACTAGATGGACCTTTGTTGGCAAAGTAATGTCTCCGCTTTTGAAATGCTATATAGATTGGTCATAACTTGCCTTCGAAGGAGTAAGCATCTTTTAATTTCATGGCTTCAATCACTATCTGCAGTGATTTGGGAGCCCCAAAAAATAAACTCTGAAACTGATTCCACTGTTTCCCCATCTATTTGCCATGAAGTGATGGGACCGATTCCATGATCTTCGTTTTCTGAATGTTGAGTTTTAAGCCAACTTTTTCACTCTCCACTTTCAGCTTCATCAAGAGGCTTTTTAGTTCCTCTTCACATTCTGCCAAAAGAGTGGTGTCATCTGCATATCTGAGGTTATTGATATTTCTCCTGGCAATCTTGATTCCAGCTTGTGCTTCTTCTAGCCCAGCGTTTCTCATGATATACTCTGCATATAAGTTAAAAAAACAGGGTGACAATATACAGTCTTGACGTCCTCCTTTTTCCATTTGGGACCAGACTGTTTTTCCATGTCCAGTTCTAACTGCTGCTTCCTGACCTGCATATAAGTTTCTCAAGAGGCAGGTCAGGTGGTCTGGTATTCCCATATCTTTCAGAATTTGCCACAGTTTATTGTGATCCACACAGTCAAAGGCTTTGGCATAGTCAATAAAGCAGAAATAGATGTTTTTCTGGAACTCTTTTTCTTTTTCGATGATCAAGAGGATGTGGGCAATTTGATCTCTGGTTCCTCTGCCTTTTCTAAAACCAGCTTGAACCTCTGAAAGTTCACGGTTCACATATTGCTGAAGCCTGGCTTGGAGAATTTTGAGCACTACTTTACTAGCATATGATATGAGTGCAATTGTGCGGTATTAGAGCATTCTTTGGCATTGCATTTCTTTGGGATTGGAATGAAAACTGATCTTTTCCAGTCCTGTGGCCACCGCTGAGTTTTCCAAATGTGCTGGCATATTGAGTGTAGCACTTTCACAGCATCATCTTTCAGGATTTGGAATAGCTGAACTGGAATTCCATCACCTCCACTAGCTTTGTTCGTAGTGATGCTTTCTAAGGCCCACTTGACTTCACATTCCAGGATGTCTGGCTCTAGGTCAGTGACCACACCATCGTGATTATCTGGGTTATGAAGATCTTTTTTGTACAGGTCTTCTGTGTATTCTTGCCATCTCTTCTTAATATCTTCTGTTAGGTCCATATCATTTCTGTCCTTTATTGAGCCCATCTTTGCATGAAACGTTCCCTTGGTATCTCTAATTTTCTTGAAGACATCTCTAGTCTTTCCCATTCTGTTGTTTTCCTCTATTTCTTTGCATTGACTGCTGAAGAAGGCTTTCTTATCTCTTCCTTCTATTTTTTGGAACTCTGCATTCAGATGCTTCTTTCTTTCCTTTTCTCCTTTGCTTTTCGCTTCTCTTCTTTTCACAGCTATTTGTAAGGCCTCCCCAGACAGCCATTTTGCTTTTTTGCATTTCTTTTCCATGGGGATGGTCTTGATCCCTGTCTCCTGTACAATGTCAGGAACCTCATTCCATAGTTCATCAGGCACTCAATCAGATCTAGGCCCTTAAATCTATTTCTCACTTCCACTATATAATCATAAGAGATTTGATTTAGGTCATACCTGAATTTTCTAGTGGTTTTCCCTACTTTCTTCAATTGAAGTCTCAATTTGGCAATAAGGAGTTCATGATCTGAGCCACAGTCAGCTCCCGGTCTTATTCTTGCTGACTATATAGAGCTTCTCCATCTTTGGCTGCAAGAATATAATCAATCTGATTTCGGTGTTGAGCATCTGGTGATGTCCATGTATAGAGTCTTCTCTTGTGTTGTTGGAAGAGGGTGTTTGTTATGACCAGTGCATTTTCTTGGCAAAACTCTATTAGTCTTTGCCCTCTTCATTCTGTATTCCAAGACCAAATTTGCCTGTTACTCCAGGTGTTTCTTGACTTCCTACTTTTGCATCCAGTCCCCTATAATGAAAATGACATCTTTTGGGGGTCTTAGTTCTAAAAAGGTCTTGTAGGTCTTCATAGAACCATTGAACTTCAGCTTCTTCAGCATTACTGGTTGGGGCATAGACTTGGATTACTGTGATATTGAATGGTTTGCTTTGGAAGTGAACAGAGATCAATCTGTCATTTTTGAGATTGCATCCAAGTACTGCATTTTGGACTCTTTTGTTCACCATGATGGCTACTCTATTTCTTCTGAGGGATTCCTGCCCATAGTAGTAGATATAATGGTCATCTGAGTTAAATTTACCCATTCCAGTCCATTTTAGTTCACTGATTCCTAGAATGTCGATGTTCACACTAGCCATCTCTTGTTTGACCAATTCCAGTTTGCCTTGGTTCATGGACCTGGCATTCCAGGTTCCTATGCAATATTGCTCTTTACAGCATCAAACCTTGCTTCGGAGTACATCAAGGCTGTATATTGTCACCCTGCTTATTTAACTTATACGTAGAGTACATCATGAGAAACGCTGGACTGGAAGAAGCACAAGCTGGAATCAAGATTGCTGGGAAAAATATCAATAACCTCAGATATGCAGATGACACCACCCTTATGGCAGAAAGTGAAGAGGAACTCAAAAGCCTCTTGATGAAAGTGAAAGAGGAGAGTGAAAAAGTTGGCTTAAAGCTCAACATTCAGAAAATGAAGATCATCGCATCCAGTCCCATCTCTTCATGGGAAATAGATGGGGAAACAGTGGAAACAATGCCAGACTTTATTTTTTTGGTCTCCAAAATCATTGCAGATGGTGACTGCAGCCATGAAATTAAAAGACGCTTGCTCCTTGGGAGGAAAGTTATGACCGAACTCAATAGCATATTCAAAAGCAGAGACATTACTTTGCCAACAAAGGTCCATCTTGTCAAGGCTATGTTTTCTGCTGTGGTCATGTATGGATGTGAGTGTTGGACTGTGAAAAAGGCTGAATGCCGAAGAATTGATGCTTTTGAACTGTGGTGTTGGAGAAGACTCTTGAGAGTCCTTTGGACTGCAAGGAGATCCAACCAGTCCATTCTGAAGGAGATCAGCCCTGGGTGTTCTTTGGAAGGACTGATGCTAAAGCTGAAATTCCAGTACTTTGGCCACCTCTTGCGAAGAGTTGACTCATTTGAGAAGACTCTGATCTTGGGAGGGATTGGGGGCAGGAGCAGAAGTGGATGAAAGAGGATGAGATGGCTGGATTGCATCACTGACTCGATGGACGTGAGTCTGGGTGAACTCCGGGAGTTGGTGATGGACAGGGAGGCCTGGCGTGCTGGGATTCATGGGGTCACAAAGAGTCGGACACAACTGAGCGCTTGAACTGAACTGAATGATCTAGTGGTTTTCCCTACTTTCTTCAGTTTACGTCTGAATTTGGCATTAAGGATTTCATGATCTGAACCACAGTCAGCTCCCAGTCTTATTCTTGCTGACTATATAGAGCTTCTCCATCTTTCGCTGCAAATAATATAATCAATCTGATTTCAGTGTTGACCGTCTGCTGATGTCCATGTGTAGAGTCTTCTCTTGTGTTGTTGGAAGAGGGTGTTTGCTATGACCAGTGCATTTTCTTAGCAAAAGTCTGTTAGTCTTTGCCCTGCTTCACTCCGTATTCCAAGGCCAAATTTTCCTGTTACTCCAGGGTTTTCTTGACTTTGTACTTTTGCATTCCAGTCCCCTATAATGAAAAGGACATCTTTTTGGGGTGTTAGTTCTAAAAGGTCTTGTAGGTCTTCATAGAACCATTCAACTTCAGCTTCTTCAGCATTACTGGTTTGGGCATAGATTGGATTACTGTGATATTGAATGGTTTGCCTTGGAAATCAACAGAGATCATTCTGTCATTTTGAGATTGCATCCAAGTACTGCATTTTGGACTCTTTTGTTGACCATGATGGCTACTCCATTTCTTCTGAGGGATTCCTGCCCACAGTAGTAGATATAATGGTCATCTGAGTTAAATTCTCCCATTCCAGTCCATTTTAGTTCACTGATTCCTAGAATGTTGACGTTCACTCTTGCCATCTCCTGTTTGACCACTTCCAACTTGCCTTGATTCATGGACCTAACATTCCAGGTTCCTATGCAATATTGCTCTTTTCAGCATCGGATCTTGCTTCTATCACCAGTCACATCCACGACTGAGTATTGTTTTTGCTTTGGCTCCATCCCTTCATTCTTTCTGGAGTTATTTCTCCACTCATCTCCTGTAGCATATTGGGCACCTACTGACCTGGGGAGTTCCTCTTTCAGTATCCTATGATTTTGCCTTTTCATACTGTTCATGTGGTTCTCAAGGCAAGGATACTGAAGTGGTTTGCCATTCCCTTCTCCAGTGGACCACATTCTGTCAACCCTCTCCGCCATGACTCGCCTGTCTTGGGTGGCCCCACCAGCATGTCTTAGTTTCATTGAGTTAGACAAGGTTATGGTCCTCGTGTGATTAGATTGACTAGTTTTCTGTGATTATGGTTTCAGTGTGTCTGCCCTCTGATGCTCTCTCGCCACACCTACCATCTTACTTGGGTTTTTCTTACCTTGAACGTGTGGTATCTCTTCATGGCTGCTCAGCAAAGCACGGCTGCTGCTCCTTACCTTGGACGAGGGGCTACCCTGAGTCCGAGGTCAGGGGTGGCAGCTGGGAAGAGCTACCCATGCCACACATTACTAGTATAAAAACCATAGCTTTGACTATGTGGAACTTTGTTGGCAAAGTAATATCTCTGATTTCAATATGCTATCTAGATTGATCATAACTTTCCTTTGCAGGAGTAAGCATCTTTTAATTTAATGGCTGCAGTCGCCATTTGCAGTGATTTTGGAGCCCAAAAATATAGTCAGCCACTGTTTCCACTATTTACCCTTCTATTTGCCATTAAGTGATGGGATCAGACACCATAATCTTAGTTTTCTGAATGTTGAGCTTTAAGCCAACTTTTTCACTCCCCTCTTTCACTTTCATCAAGAGGCTCTTTAGTTTTTCTTCACTTTCTGCCATAAGGGTGATGTCATCTGCATATCTGAGGTTATTGATATTTTTCCCGGCAGTCTTGATTCCAGCTTGTGCTTAATCCAGCCCAGCGTTTCTCATGATGTACTTTGCACATAAGTTAAATAAGCAGGGTGATAATATACAGCCTGACGTATTGCTTTTCCTATTTGGAACCAGTCTGTTGTTTTATGTCCAGTTCTAACTGTTGCTTCCTGACTTCCATACAGATTTCTCAAAGGCAGGAAAATTAGAGCTATCAAGGGAACATTTCCTGCAAAGATTAGCTCAATAAAGGACAGAAATGGTATGAACCTAGCAGAAGCAGAAGATATTAAGAAAAGGTGGCAAGAATACACAGAACTGTACAAAGAAGATCTTCATGACCCACATAACTACAATGGTGTGATGACTTACCTAGAGCCAGTCATCCTGGAATGTGAAGTCCAGTGGGCCTTAGGAAGCATCACTATGAACAAAGCTAGTGGAGGTGATGGAATTCCAGTTGAGCTATTTCAAATCCTAAAAGATGATCCTGTGAAAGTGCTGCACTCAATATGCCAGCAAATTTGGAGAATTCAGCAATGAATGGCCACAGGACTGGAAAAGGTCAGTTTTCATTCCATCCCAAAGAAAGGCAATGCCAAAGAATGTTCAAACAACTGCACAATCGCACTCATCTCACACGCTAGTAAAGTAATGCTCTAAATTCTCCAAGGCAGGCTTCAGCAATACGTGAACCATGACCTTCCAGAGGTTCAACCTGGTTATCTATTTCTTCTTTATTGACTATGCCAAAGTCTCTGACTGTGTGGATCACAATAAACTGTGGAAAATTCTGAAAGAAATGGGAATACCAGACCCCATGAGCTGCCTCTTGAGAAATATGTATTCAAGTCAGGAAGCAACAGTTGACTGTAAATAGTATCTCTGTCATCACCACTTCTGTAAGTCACTATGCTTTATTGAATTTGGGAAAATTTCCTTTATATTGTTTTCAAAAAATATTTTTTTCCACTAAATAGTTTCTCCTTCGAATTCTTGTTTTTCCAGAGATGTCTCCTGCTTTATGTATTTTATTTAAACTATATTTTTTCTCTCTGTGTGTGTGTGTGAGTACTTAGTTACTCAGTTATGTCTGACTTCTTGCCACCCCACGTACTGTAACTCACCAGGCTTCTCTATCCATGAAATTTTCCAGGCAAAATTACTGGAGCAGGTTGCCATTTCCTCCTCCAGAGGATCTTCCCAACCCAGGAATTGAACTTGTGTCTCTTCAGTCTCCTGCATTGTCAGGAAGATTCTTTACTACTGCCCTACAGATTTTCTGTTGACTTCTCATCACATTTACTGATTCTTTTCCTATTTTCAAATCTTTATAAAACCAACCAGTGTCATCAAATGCCTCCATACTGACACTGGTTGGTTTTATAAAGATTTGAAAATAGGAAAAGAATCAGTAAATGTGATGAAAAGTCAACAGAAAATCTGTAGGGCAGTAGTAAAAAATCTTCCTGACAATGCAGGAGACTGAAGAGACACAAGTTCAATTCCTGGGTTGGGAAGATCCTCTGGAGGAGGAAATGGCAACCTGCTCCAGTAATTTTGCCTGGAAAATTTCATGGATAGAGAAGCCTGGTGAGTTACAGTATGTATAGAACAGTCTTATGGACTCTGTGGGAGAGGGAGAGGGTGGGAAGATTTGGGAGAGTGACATTGAAACATGTAGAATATCATGTAAGAAACGAGTTGCCAGTCCAGGTTCGATGCGCGATACTGGATGCTTGGGGCTGGTGCACTGGGACGACCCAGAGGGATGGTGTGGGGAGGGAGGAGGGAGGAGGGTTCAGGATGGGGAACACATGTATGCCTGTGGCGGATTCATTTTGATATTTAGCAAAACTAATACAATTATGTAAAGTTTAAAAATAAAATAAAATTAAAAAAAATAAAATAAAAAAATCATTAAACACAAATATTTGACTAATTAAAAAAAAAAAAAAAAACAACAACCAGTGAATTTTTCTATTTAGTTATTGTAACTTTCAATATCTGGTTTATATCTGGTTTATTTCTTTTTTTTCTTTTCTCTACTTAGCGTTCCTAAATCTTCACTCTTTTGATCATACAATCCTTTATTTATATCAACACATATTCCTTTAGTTCTTTGGATATAACAGCTGCCTTAAAATACTTTGCTAGAGCCAACTTATGAACCATTGACATTGATTTGTTTCTACTGTCAATGCCTATCTTCTTGACTAGGAATCCTGTTTTCCTATTTCTTTGCCTACTTAGTAATTTCTGTATACCAAACATTGTTCATGTTTTGTTACAGAGATTAGGAGTATGTTATTTTCTTCTGAAAAATATGCATTTACAGTCTACTATGTAGTTTAATTACTGGTTGATACCTTGAATGATTTTGTAGGCTTTATTTTTTATTTCATTTTAGAGAAGATCCAAAGTGTTACACAAGCCTCTCAACCTAAAAATTCTGTCTCCTACAGGTTTTGTTTAAGATCTGGTAGAACAAGTCTAGAGAAAGACTTACTACCGGTTAGTCTTTGATTGTAATATGAGACATTTCAAGTGTCTCAGCTGGATTCTCAGGGTCTTAGTCACTTGTTACCTTTGTATGTATGAATGAACTGGAGTTCCACTATTTCTCACACACACCTCTGTTCATGTACATAGTCCGATCCTCAACCAGGGACTCAAACCTCAACACAGAGCTATGGGAACTCCCTTAATACAGTTCCTTTTTTTCTGTAATCAGATTTCACAAGTTCCATCTGATTCAGCTGCTCTAAACTCAGATATCTGCCACTATCCCTTCAAAGTAGAGCTATAACTCTGATTGAGTGCTGACCACTATACCACAAATAGGAAATTGCACCCAGACATATATTTAAGACCATGTGGAGCACAGTTAATACCTTTATCCTATTTTATCAGTGCTGCAGAATTTCTTGATTTGTTTTATAATAGATAAGAACACTGCTATATATTTTTGTGCATTTGTGATCTTTTAAGGCCATAGGGCTTCCCTGATAACTCAGTTGGTAAAGAATCTGCCTGCAATGCAGGAGACCCTGGCTTGATTCCTGGTTCAGGAAGATCCTCTGGAGAAAGGATAGTCTACCCACTTCAGTATTCTTGGGCTTCCCTTGTGGCTCAGCTGGTAAATAATCTGCCTGGAATGTGGGATACCTGGATTCAATCTCTGGGTTAGGAAGATCCACTGGATAAGGGAAATACTACACACTCAAGTATTCTCGCCTTGAGAATTCCATGGGGTCGCAAAGAGTCAGACATGACTGAGCAACTTTCACAAGGCCATAGAACTAACTTGGTGCCAGCTACTCTGTCATAACCAGAAGCACAGTTTTAAGTTATTTTAAGCCTCTGTGACTATTGTGACACATCATTTCCTATATTCAATAGTATTATTTCAAAAGACAAAGATTTCTTAAAATCAAAAATTTTCTATTAAACCACTGTGACTAGGCCAATACAAGAAAAGTTGAATTTTTCCCTTTGATGTGTTTTCCATGGCCATGTGAAAAGCAGATACCACGTAACTAAATTTTGTGATATTAGTTCTCTTATTTGTAGGATGAGGCTCAATATTCTAATATTATCATTTTATTATTAAAGTCAAATTATAAACACCTAAAAACATATGCATACATTAAAAGATGGTACATATTACATATTTAAAGAAAACAATCATCCGTTTAATAACAGAATTCAAAGCCAGAGGCTCCTTCGGATTTAGTATATTACTCAGAATAATGATTCCTAAAGCATTATTTTTATAACATTTACTATTTTCTATGTGTTATAAATATTGCTACTTGATTTTCAAAAATTTTATGATGTAAATTTGTTTGACTGGATGCCTTCAAAGCCAATAAGCAATTACATAATACCAAAACCACGTTCCTTTGATTACTCATACGTTTTCTATCCTTTCAGTCATATATAAAACTCTAATATAAAAGTAGTAGAATCAGTAAATATTTCCTGACACAGTATAAATGGTTTACTGTTAGATACAAGTATAAACATACATTTTCTATGACAATAACGTGACCTTCCTCCTCATATTGAGTGAACTCCGGGAGTTGGTGAGGGACAGGGAGGCCTGGCGTGCTGTGGTTCATGGGATCGCAAAAAGTCGGACACGACTGTTGCCCTCTTGCAACACCCACAATCTTACTTGGGTTTTTCCTAACTTGGACCTGAGGTATCTCTTCATGGCTGCTCCAGCAAAGCACAGCCACTGCACCTTACCTTGGACAAGGGGTATCTCCTCACCACCACCCCCCTGACCTTGAAAGTGGAATAGCTTCTCTAGGTCCTCCTGCACCCGTGAAACCATTGTTCCTTGGAAGTGGGGTTGCTCCTCTCAGCTGCCGCCCCTGACCTCGGATGTGGGGTAGTCCCTCTCAGCTGCTCCTGCGCTGTGGTAGCCTGGCACTTTCGGCTGCTGCCCCTGATCTTGAATGTGGGGTAGCTCCTCTCAGCTGCTCCTGCGCTGTCCCAGCCTGGCATTCTCGTCCACTGCCCCTTACCTCGACATGGGGTAACTCCTCTTGGCTGCCGCTCCTCGGGCATGGGGTCCTTCCAGCTTCTTCCTCTGACCTTGGACGTGGGGTACCTCCTCTTGGCCGCTCTTTGTTTGCTGTCGCAGCCACCTGTGCTATGTGCACCGTCACAGCCGCCACGGATGTAGAAGTACATAATTGCATGGGTCACTAGCTCAAGAAAATATATTTTGATTTTCAAAACAAACCCTAAATTTGTCCAAACGTGAAGGGAAATATTTGGCATAGGGGTGTTCAACACTAGCCTTCTAGAATATTATGTATGACTTTATTTTTATTCTGATTCAGCTGTCTAAAGGTGGAAACAAAATAGAATATAAAGTTTTTAAGTTGGTTAACACGTAAAAGCAACACAAGAGACTTGATAACACAAGGACATTATTAGAAATCTCATTAAAAGGTAAGCAAACTGAAAATTATATGATCATTGGATAAATTGGAGCACTTATTGGATATAGGTTGGTCTACTTCAGTATAAGTGGTTTGCTTCAATATAAGTGATTTGGATAAGGAGTGGAGGGAGATAAGGATGAAACAAGCTCTTAATTGTTGAATTTGGGTTCTAGATTCATAGCTGTTCATTACAGTATTCTATTTTTATGTATTTACTATTTTCAAATAACTTCAAAAAGTTATCAAATTGTTACATGATAGCTTTTATTCTTCTGTGTACTTACTTTTGCTAAAAGTCAGGAGATAAAGCCTTATTAGGGAAGGATGTGGAGGTTTAAGCAGGATATAGCTAAGAATGGATAAGTTAAGTAATAGTATGAAGAGATAACCATGGCTAAACACAGCTATATCAGGAATATTCAAATAACTAAGACCAAACAGAGGAAAGTAAAACAAAGAAAATAAAAATTTGAAGAAGCTGGGTGAAAAGAGAAAAATAAAGTTCAAATAAATATAGACAAACATGTTAGTGGTTTGGAGTAGAACATAGAAGAATATTTTTCTAAATTCCTGCTGTGATCATTTGGTTACATCTCAAAATCATGAAATCCAGACTGATGGGATCATTTCCTCATTGAGGCAGGTTGCAGGTGGCAAGGCAGGAAGAGTTAGTTTGCTCTTGATAGGCTTGTATTTGGACAGAGCAGAAGGTAAAAATTAAGCTTCCTGTTGGAGTGGGCTTTTATCCATTTTATGACAATCTTTTATTACAGTGCATCTCTTTCTCTAAGTTAATGTGTACTATAATTCCATGCATCCTTAGCATTTACGTCTTCTAAAATACCTTCTCTACCCTGAGTATTTATATTTTGATTATTTCTTGTTTCTGTGCATTTTGCTAAACATGACTTTGATTATCTTTACTGAAGCTCGTTTTCTTAAAATGCCTACTTTTAGCTATATAAGATGGTATTACTTATTTGTCCCTGTTAATTTTCACAACTTTTTCTATTTGCTATGTTCATATTTTTATATTATATAGCTTTGTTCTTCAGAAAGCCAAATGTACTTGGTAATGCTTTTCTCTTCATGAAGGACTGCCAAGTCCCATGGATTTGAGTTTGACTCATTCAAGGAACTAAGCAATAGTGTGGAAAATTATTCTTCACTGTGTCAGACAAATAGTGCTTCTATCAATTAATTTTGCAAAACATGAGAATTATATACAATACAGAATCTGCAGTTTCATGATTAGTTTCCCATATTAAGTTGCAAAATGTAAGCATTTGCTTATACTGTTGACTATACTATTTTATTCTTCCTTTGCTGCTGCTGCTGCTACTAAGTCGCTTCAGTCGTGTCCGACTCTGTGCGACCCCATGGACTGCAGCCTACCAGGCTTCTCCATCCGTGGGATTCTCCAGGCAAGAACACTGGAGTGGGTTGCCATTTCCTTCTCCATTCTTCCTTTAGCTTTTGTGAAAAACAAAGTTAGGAAAAAGTACACCTTCTTTTAAGCTGGAGTTTCAGACATTTTCAGAATAGTATATTCTTTTAGTTTTAGCATGTACTTGGTATCTTTACCTATATATAAAGTATTAAAGTACCAGATTTATCTCAAAATTCTTCATAGTCATTTATTTTCTTAACTAAATACAGTGAACTTTAGTCTCTCTGAAACCTATCTGCTGGATCAGAGAGAATAAATATGCCTCAACAACAAAGCAAAACCATGTTGGAAATAGCATTGGACTAAAATGCAAGTGTATTTAATAGACTCTATCCATTTCCCTCTTTATTGGCTTAAAATTTACATCAGGCACAACAAGCAATATGTTTCATGATAAAAATCTGTTGGAAGCAGCAAAGAATGAACTCAAAATTTGACTCAGGAATTTTTTTCCTTGTATGCATACTTTATTTTCTAATTTGTGAGATTAATTTTGAACAAGACCTTCGGAGATAGCTTGTAATTAAGAGATTAGGCATTGAAAAATGTTCAGGGTCTGAATCTGATGTTTCCACTTATTAGTGTGTGACTTTGGATTTTTTCTTAACCTTTTTAACTTCAACATACAAATAATTATAATGCATAACATATATAAGTTTTGATGAAAATATACATGAAATTCTATCAAAATATCTGATAAATGTAACATGATATTTTCAGACAATTTTTATCGTACAATATATTCTGATACTGTAAAGAACTATAAGGTATTCATTTAAAATTCAATACCGATACTATAGCTATAATTTTACAGACAGTATTTCCATAAGCTACCACCAAATTGCTTTTGGAGTACCTTGTAGAACAGTCACAAACACAGACACACAACCTGGTGATTCCACTAGCAAAAATTGGAAAAATCATATAATTACAAAATTTTAAAAACTATTCAACTCTGTTTTGAATTCTCACTTGTGAAGGTCTCCTCTGCTTCCCAGAGTGGAAAATTCTTGGAGAGATGACAACACAGGAAAAATTGTCCTTTCCAATGCACTTAAAATATAATTCTCTGAGAGGTGTAAAACATTGGAAAAAACCCCAAACTTCAGAAGGATCTAGAGGGTTTTAATACCATCCAGTGGTAAAAATAATATATTTTATTAGTCAACAAGAGAAATATACATTGACTTTGAAGATGAAATATTCACAATATACCTTTCATCAAATTCTGAGAATAATTTCCCATTAGAATTTTAAGATGAAGGAATCCTCACAAGCTATCTGATATAATTAAAAAGTCTGTATTAAATGTGAATAACTACATTAACTATTTTTAATTTTATTCTAAAATTTATCCTTCTAATGTAAATAAGGCATTATCTCTGAATCACTAGGTATTATTTAGTGGATGCAAAATAAAGGAAATAAATAATCTTTTAATTTTGGGTGATGAAACAATAGAAAAAAAATAGTTAAAAGTAGGAAAATATTTTCTAGAATGATTCTAAGATCAGGAATATTGAAATTTAGGTAGAGAGTAATATATATATATATATATATATAAAGTTATAAAATAAAATTGGCTGTGTTTATAGCACATCCAAGAAAAAAAATATATCCTGTACCCTTGTTAGATGAAATAAAAGGATTCAAGTCACAGGGGGAAAAAAATTGGAAATTTTAATCAATCATAATTTATGGTTCTTCCTACTCTTTGAAGGTGTACAGCTATGAACAAGTAAATATGGGCAGCTAAAACTTATTTATAATTTAGAGCAATTGAAAAGAATATTTCTGATATGAAAACTAATGGGAACAAAGAGATCTCTCAGTTCAGTTCAGTTCAGGCGCTCAGTCCTATCCGACTCTTTGCGACCCTATGAATCTCAGCATGCTAGGCCTCCCTGTCCATCACCAACTCCTGGAGTTCACCCAGACTCACGTCCATCGAGTCAGTGATGCCATCCAGCCATCTCATCCTCTATCATCCCCTTCTCCTCCTGCCCCCAATCCCTCCCAGGATCAGAGTCTTTTCCAGTGAGTCAACTCTTCGCATGAGGTGCCCAAAGTACTGGAGTTTCAGCTTTAGCACCATTCCTTCCAGAGAAATCCCAGGGCTAATCTCCTTCAGATGGACTGGTTGGATCTCCTTGCAGTCCAAGGGACTCTCAAGAGTCTTCTCCAATACCACAGTTCAAAAGCATCAATTCTTCGGCGCTCAGCCTTCTTCACAGTCCAACTCTCACATACATACATGACCACAGAAAAACCATAGCCTCAACTAGACGAACCTTTGTTGGCAAAGTAATGTCTCTGCTTTTGAATACGCTATCTAGGTTGGTCATAACTTTCTTTGCAAGGAGTAAGTGTCTTTGAATTTCAAGGCTGCAGTCATCATCTGCAGTGATTTTGGAGCCCCAAAACATAAGGTCTGACAGTTCCCAATGTTTCCCCATCTATTTCCCATGAAGTGATGGGACCGGATGCCATTATCTTCATCTTCTGATGTTGAGCTTTAAGCCAACTTTTTCACTCTCCACTTTCACTTTCATCAAGAGGCTTTTTAGTTCCTCTTCTGTTGGGGGCCAGAGTGAGGTACTCCGCCCATGACAAAGGTCATGAGGAAGGAGGCTCGACATACGCAAAGGTGGGATCGAGCCTCAGGAGTCCCCCTGGAACTCCTTGAGCATCTACCCTCATAACCAGAGCCTGCCTACTTTACTACTTTGTGCTCTCACCTACATCTCTGACTTTACGGGGGGCTGTCCCCCACCACCTCTTTCGGAGAAGGAGTTAACCTAGAGCTCCAGTTAATAATAATTCCTGGGCATGATAAGAGTGTTTTAACCTACAAACTCCTCTGAAGGTTCTCTAGCCTGCCTGACAGGCTTGTCCGGCCACATGTGATTGCTCACAGCCTCCCAACCATGAGAGGCACGAGATGCTTTAAACCTTCTAAAAACAGGTTCCTTAGAAAAGTTAGAAAACTATTAGTATAAGTATAATGGGCTGATTAGAAATTGTATTGGTGAAGGGTTTTTTATTTGTTGAGCCAATGTTTGTTGCTAAGTCTCCACATCCCCTGCCCTTACACACATTAATGAATATATAGAAGAAATAAGTATTAACCTTTGACATTAATCACGTTAGACCTTAGGCTAAGTAAATTCTTTCCTTAACTAAAACCCACTACACCGTCACCCTATAGGAATGTAACTTTATTTGGGTGGCGTCTGTTTTAAGAATAATCACCCCTGGAGAAATAAGTGTCCTGGTTGACTGACCGTTGTCACAAGGAGAGGGTCATAAATTGTCAGCAGGCCCCCCTGGCCAGAAGATGATGTAACACCCCTAAGACCTCTGTATACATTTGTATGAAGCACCTGACTTTGATAAAAGTCAGGACTGCTGACCCTGCGTGACTTTTGCATAACATCTCAGTGTATAAAAGTAGACCATGGAAAATAAAGAATTGGGATCAGTTTCTCGAAATACTGGTCTCCCCATGTCGCTCTCTCTCTCACTCTGGTTGAGTCTCCATCTGGAGCGCGGAACCCGCCATGCTTACTAATTATGCCTGGGCTTCTAAGATCCGACGGGGAGGCCTCAGTGTCTCCTCTCCTTCGGGAGAACGGAAGGACGCCTGCAGCCTACGTAAGTGGTGCAAACTTCTTGTCTTGAAGTTTTATTGGTCTCCCGCGTAAACCAAGCTACTCAGCCTCTTTTCTCCACTGAATTTTCCTACTGAGCTATCCTCATCCTATTACTCTTTATATCTTTGATAAAATATTTAAATAAATAGGTCGCTGACGCCGTCCCCGCTTCGAATACCCTGGATCAGCCGGGGCAGGACCCTGGCACTCTTCACTTTCTGCCATAAGGGTGGTGTCATCTGCATATCTGAGGTTATTGATATTTCTCCCGGCAATCTTGATTCCAGCTTGTGCTTCTTCCAGTCCAGCATTTCTCATGATGTACTCTGCATATAAGTTAAATAAACAGGGTGACAATATACAACCTTGACGTACTCCTTTTTCTATTTGGAACCAGTCTGTTGCTCCATGTCCAGTTCTAACTGTTGCTTCCTGACCTGCATACAAATTTCTCAAGAGGCAGATCAGGTGGTCTGGTATTCCCATCTCTTTCAGAATTTTCCACAGTTATTGGGATCCACACAGTCAAAGGCTTTGGCATAGTCAATAAAAAAGAAATAGATGTTTTTCTGGAACTCTCTTGCTTTTTCCATGATCCAGTGGATGTTGGCAATTAGATCTCTGGTTCCTCTGCCTTTCCTAAAACCAGCTTGAACATCTGGAAGTTCACAGTTCATGTATTGCTAAAGCCTGGCTTGGAGAATTTTGAGCACTACTTTACTAGCGTGTGAGATGAGTGCAATTGTGTGGTAGTTTGAGCATTGTTTGGCACTGCCTTTCTTTGGGATTGGAATGAAAACTGACCTTTTCCAGTCCTGCGGCCACTGTTGAGATTTCCAAATTAGTGGGCATATTGAGTACAGCACTTTCACAGCACCATCTTTCAGGATTTGAAGTAGCTGAACTGGAATTCCATCACCTCCACTCACTTTGTTCGTAGTGATGCTTTCTAAGGCCCACTTGACTTCACATTCCAGGATGTCTGGCTCTATGTCAGTGACCACACCATCGTGATTATCTGGGTCATGAAGATCTTTTTTGTACAGCTCTTCTGTGTATTCTTGCCATCTCTTCTTAATATCTTCTGCTTCTGTTAGGTCTATACCATTTCTGTCCTTTATCGAGCCCATCTTTGCATGAAATGTTCCCTTGGTATCTCTATTTTTCTTGAAGACATCTCTAGTCTTTCCCATTCTGTTGTTTTCCTCTATTTCTTTACATTGATCACTGAAGAAGGCTTTCTATCTCTTTTTGCTATTCTTTAGCACCCTGCATTCTGATGTTTATATCTTTCCTTTTCTCCTTCGCTTTTCACTTCTCTTCTTTTCACAGCTATTTGGAAGGCCTCCCCAGACAGCCATTTTGCTTTTTTGCATTTCTTTTCAATGGGAATGGTCTTGATCCCTGTCTCCTGTACAATGTCATGAACCTCATTCCATAGTTCATCAGGCACTCTATCAGATCTAGGCCCTTAAATCTATTTCTCACTTCCACTGTATAATCATAAGGGATTTGATTAAGGTCATACCTGAATTTTCTAGTGGTTTTCCCTACTTTCTTCAACTGAAGTCTGAATTTGGCAATAAGGAGTTCATGATCTGAGCCACAGTCAGCTCCTGGTCTTATTTTTGTTGACTGTATAGAGCTTCTCCATCTTTGGCTGCAAAGAAAATAATAAATCTGATTTCGGTGTAGACCATCTGTTGATGTCCATGTATAGAGTCTTCTGTTGTTGGAAGAGGATGTTTGTTATGACCAGTGCCTTCTCTTGGCAAAACTCTATTAGCCGTTGCCCTGCTTCATTCTGTATTCCAAGGCCAAATTTGCCTGTTACTCCAGGTGTTTCTTGACTTCCTACTTTTGCATCCCAGTCCCCTATAATGAAAAGGACATCTTTTTTGGGTGTTAGTTCTAAAAGGTTTTGTAGGTCTTCATAGAACCGTTCAACTTCAGCTTCTTCAGTGTTCCTGGTTGGGGCATAGACTTGGATTACTGTGATATTGAATGGTTTGCCTTGGAAACGAACAGAGATCATTCTGTCTTTTTGAGATTGCATGCAAGTACTGCATTTCGGAATCTTTTTTTGACCATGATGGCTACTCCATTTCTTCTGAGGGATTCCTGCCCACAGTAGTAGGTATAATGGTCATCTGAGTTAAATTCACCCATTCCAGTCCATTTTAGTTCACTGATTCCTAGAATGTCGACATTCACTCTTGCCCCCCCCTGTTTGACCACTTCCAATTTGCCTTGATTCATGCCTGACATTCAAGGTTCCTATGCAATATTGCTCTTTACAGCATCGGACCTTGTTCCTATTACCAGTCACATCCACAGCTGGATATTGTTTTTGCTTTGGCTCTATCCCTTCATTCTTGCTGGAGTTATTTCTCCACTGATCTCCAGTAGCATATTGGGCACCTACTGACCTGGGGAATTCCTCTTTCAGTATCCTATCATTTTGCCTTTTCATACTGTTCATGGGGTTCTCAGGGCAAGAATACTGAAGTGGTTTGCCATTCCCTTCTCCAGTGGACCACATTCTGTCAGTTCTGTCCACCATGACCCACCCGTCTTGGCTTGCCCCACGGGCATGGCTTAGTTTCACTGAGTTAGACAAGTTTGTGGTTCTCATGTGATTATATAGACTAGTTTTCTGTGAGTATGGTTTCAGTGTGCCTTCCGTCTGATCCCCTCTTGCAATACCTACCATCTTACTTGGTTTTCTCTTACCCTCGGTGTGGGGTATGTCTTCACGGCTGCTCCAGCAAAGTGCAGCCGCAGTTCCTTACCTTGGACGAGGGGTATCTCTGCACTGCCGCCCTTCCTGACCTTTAACGTGACATAGCTCCTCTAGGCCCTACTGCGCCCGCGCAAGAGATCTCTAGTTTTTCCCATTCTATTGTTTTCCTCTATTGCTGATTGCTGAGAAATAGATGGGAAATAGTGGAAACAGTGTTAGACTTTATTTTCTTGGGCTCCAAAGTCACTGCAGATGGATACTGTAGCCATGAAATTAAAAGACGCTTACTCCTTGGAAGGAAAGTTATGACCAACCTAGATAGCATATTCAAAAGCAGAGACATTACTTTGCCAACAAAGGTTCGTCTAGTAAAGGCTATGGTTTTTCCTGTGGTCATGTATGGATGTGAGAGTTGGACTGTGAAGAAGGCTGAGCGCCGAAGAATTGATGCTTTTGAACTGTGGTGTTGGAGAAGACTCTTCAGGGTCCCTTGGACTTCAAGGAGATCCAACCAGTCCATTCTGAAGGAGATCGGCCCTGGGATTTCTTTGGAAGAAATGATGCTAAAGCTGAAACTCCAGTACTTTGGCCATCTCATTCGAAGAGTTGACTCACTGGAAAAGACTCTGATGCTGGGAAGGATTGGGGGCAGGGGGAGAAGGGGACGGCAGAGGATGAGATGGCTGGATGGCATCACTGACTCAATGGACGTGGGTCTGTGTGAACTCCAGGAGTTGGTGATGGACAGGGAGGCCTGGCGTGCTGCGATTCATGGAGTCGGGAAGAGTCAGACAAGACTGAGCGACTGAACTGAACTGAACTGAACTGAACTGAGGAAGGCTTACTTATCTCTCCTTATCTTACTTACTTACCTTACTTACTTATCTCTCTTTATCTTACTTATTCTTTGGAATTTTGCATTCCAATGGGTATATCTTTCCTTTTCTCCTTTGGCTTTCAGTTCAGTTCAGTTCAGTCACTCAGTCCTGTCCAACTCTTTGCGATCCCATGAATCGCAGCACGCCAGGCCTCCCTGTCCATTACCAACTTCCAGGTTTCACTCAGACTCAAGTCCATCGAGTCAGTGATGCCATCCAGCCATCTCATCCTCTGTCGTCCCCTTTTCCTCCTGCCCCCAATCCCTCCCAGTATCAGAGTCTTTTCCAATGAGTCAACTCTTTGCATGAGGTGGCCAAAGTACTGGAGTTTCAGCTTTAGCATCATTCCTTCCAAAGAAATCCCAGGGCTGATCTCCTTCAAAATGGACTGGTTGGATCTCCTTGCAGTCCAAGGGACTCTCAAGAGTCTTCTCCAACACCACAGCTCAAAAGCATCAATTCTTCGGCACTCAGCCTTCTTCACAGTCCAACTCTCACATCCATACATGACCACAGAAAAACCATAGCCTTGACTAGACGAACCTTTGTTGGCAAAGTAATGTCTCTGCTTTTGAATATGCTATCTAGGCTGGTCATAACTTTCCTTCCAAGGAGTAAGCGTCTTTTAATTTCATGGCTGCAATCACCATCTGCAGTGATTTTGGAGCCCCCAAAAATAAAGTCTGACACTGTTTCCACTGTTTCCCCATCTATTTCCCATGAAGTGATGGGACCAGATGCCATGATCTTCGTTTTCGGAATGTTGAGCTTTAAGCCAACTTTTTCACTCTCCACTTTCACTTTCATCAAGAGGCTTTTGAGTTCTTCTTCACTTTCTGCCCTAAGGGTGGTGTCATCTGCATATCTGAGGTTATTGACATTTATCCAGGCAATCTTGATTCCAGCTTGTGCTTCTTCCAGCCCAGCATTTCTCATGATGTACTCTGTATATTTGCCTGTATCTTCTCTTCTTTCTCAACTATTTGTAAGGCCACCTCAGAAAACCATTTTGCTTTTTGCATTTCTTTTTGTTGTGGATGGTCTTCATCACTGCCTTCTTTATAATGTCACAAACATCTTTCCATAGTTCATGCACTCTATCAGATCTAATCCTTTGAATCGATTTGTGACTTCCACTGTATAATCGTAAGGTATTTGATTTAGGTTATAACTGAATGGTCTAGTGGTTTCCCCTACTTTCTTCAATTTAAGTCTGAATTTGACAATAAGAAGTTCATGATCTGTGCCACAGTCAGCTCCTGCTCTTGTTTTTCCTGACTTTATAGAGCTTCTCCATCTATGGCTGCAAAGAGCATAATCAATCTGATTTCCGTATTGACCATCTGGTCATGTCCATGTGTAGAGTCTTTTCTTGTGTTGTTGGAAGACGGTGTTTACTTTGACCAGCGCATTCTCTTGGCAAATCTCTGTCAGCCTTTTACCTGCTTCACTTTGTACTCCAAGGCCAAATTTGCCTGTTACTCCAAGTATTTATTGACTTCCTCCTTTTGCATTCCAGTCCCTATAATGAAAATAACATCTTTTTTTGGGTGTTAGTTCTAGAAGCTTTTGTAGGTCTTCATAGAACCTTCAACTTCAGCTTCTTCAGCATTACTGATTGGGGCATAGACTTGGATTACTCTGGTATTGAATGGTTTGCCTTGGAAACAAACAAGATCATTCTGTCATTTTTGAGATTGCACCCAAGAACTGCTTTTGACTCTTTTGTTGACTATTATGGCTACTCCATTTCTTCTAAGGGATTCTTGCCCACAGTAATAGACATAATGGTCATCTGAGTTAAATTTACCCATTCCAGTTCATTTTAGTTCACTGATTCCTAAAATGTCAATGTTCACTCTTACCATCTCCTGTTTGACCATTTCCAATTTGCCTTTATTCATGGGTGTAACATTCCAAGTTCCTATGCAATACTGCTCTTTACAGCATTGGACTTTATTTCCATCACCTGTCACATCCGCAACTGAATGTTGTTTGTCTTTGGCTCTGTCTCTTCATTCTTTCTGGAGTTATTTCTCCATTAATCTCTAGTAGCATATTGGGCACCTACTGACCTGAGGAGTTCACCTTTCAGTGTCCTATCTTTTTGCCTTTTCATACTGTTCATGGGTTTTCAAGGCAGGAATACCAAAGTTGTTTGCCATTTCCTTCTCTAGTGGGCCACGTTTTGTCAGAAATCTCCAGCATGACCCTACCTACATCTTGGGTGGCCCTACCAAGCATGGCTAATTGTTTCATTGAACTAGACAAGGTTGTGGTCCATGTGATCAGTTTTGTTAGTTTTCTGTGATTATGACTTGAGTTTGACTATCCTGTGGGAGTTAGTGATGGACAGGAAAGACTGGTGTGCTGCAGTCCATGGGATTGCAAAGAGTCAGACAGGACTGAGCAACTGAGTTGAACTGAATGGGAACAAGAAACTCCTAATGAAGAGTTTCTCTTAGATAATAGGGAAGGGAACTGAAGGCAAGATAGTCAAATATGAATATGTGTCTGTTTTTGGTGAGTGAGAGGGAAGGGGAAATAAAGGCAAAGAACATTCATTATAGAAGAATTTGCTGTATATCTGCATGACAGGGCAGTCTAACAGAGATGATATTGGTCGAAGATATTCAAATAATTGAAGCATAGAAAAAATGTTTGGAACATAAGTTGAAAAACCATTACTACATATATGTGTTTGTGAGTTTGATGTGTATAGAACACATAAATAGTTCATGATTACAATTCTTTTTTGTAGAACAACAGATAAACAGTATCCTGAGATTAATGCTTCATCAGATAAGTGTACAAACAGCACTTGAGGAAGTTTTTATTGAAATAAAAGTGGAGATTTCTCTAATTACCTACTTAACAAGTACTTTGGTCAGAAACCTTCACACAGAACTTTGCAGATAACTTTTCTTAAAAATAGAAAATGTCATTATATAGTACACCAATATAATTAAACTCTAATATCTTTCCTTATACTTCAAAACTTTATTAAAATGGTTAAAAGGAACTATGCAATTAAGATATAATCAGCTTTCTTTTTGCAGTATCCTGTTGAGAACCAGATGAAAAATCATCATACATAGTCATTTCTCTATCAGTACAAAATATCATCTATTACAAACATTACCAATTCGTTCATTAGTCATAACAGCAGTGTTCTCATTTGAAGTGATCAATTACTAATGATTTTAAAATTCAGAAGCTCTGGGCTTCCTCTAATTATTAAGAAAATGATTGCATCCTATTGAAACATCATGCACAAGTATAAACTTAGCATATCTTCCCAGAGGAATGATGTTTCTACAGTAACTATCTATTTTAACACTAATAATATGCTAACATGAAAGATTTAGATATCATCATATAGATATTCATAAACATATTTTGATAGAAGCATTACTGACATATACCTTAAATAAGCTTTAACTTAAGAATTTTTTATCAATAGAACATAAAGATTTCAAAGCAAAATACACATTTGAGTAATATAGGCATTTTAATTGTCTTCTTAAGAAAAGTAGAATTTGCACATTTTTGTTTTACCTTTTTGGATTTTTAAAAATTGGAGCATATTGCAATTGGAAAAATAACTTTTTCATTATTTTCTTATATCAGACTTCTGGAAAATAGTATGGTAATATCATTTAGAACAGTCTCTACTTTGTTCCCTTTGTCATTATCAGATTATGAAAGATAATATTATACAGACAAATACTTAAGTGATTCTTGTATAATTGAACACATTTTCATTTACTAAACATTCTCTTTTGGGGAAGGCAATCCATAGAAGACACTGAAGAAACAGAGATAAAAAAAACATAAGTGAAGATCTCTAGAGCTGCCAGCTACTCAGTATTTGGAGTTCCAATATTTATTTTGATGCCACACAATTTTAAACCATGAAACTTTGGGGATCATTTCATTTTCTCAGCCCTGGTTACCTTTTCAACATTCTCTCAATTGTCCACTTTTTCCCCCTCATTCTAAATTGTTAGCCAATTTATATGAAATCTTGGTTTCAGCTACCATCTGTTTTAAGATAACTCTCCACTCTTCCAATTTTACTTTCTCTAAAACTGGGTAATAAATATGATGAATTAAGTACAGGGCCTAAGGCATGATTTGTTAGTTCACTCTTCCTATTCTCTCTGTTAAAGGTATTTCTAACTCTGAAGCTTCAGCTTTGTATAATTGTTAAACATTAAATATTTTAAATATTTTTTATATTTTACCCACTTAGATTATTCTGCATTTCAACAGTATAGCCAGTAACTAAAATGCCCTTAGCCCCATCAGTTCAGTTCAGTAGCTCAGTCGTGTCCTACTCTTTGTGACCCCATGAATCGCAGCAAGCCAGGCCTCCTTGTCCATCACCAACTCCCAGTGTCTACCCAAGCCCATGTCCATTGAGTCAGTGATGCCATCCAACCATCTCATCCTCTGTCGTCCCCTTCTCCTCCTACCTTCAGTTTTCCCCAGTATCAGGGTCCTTTCCAATGAGTCAGTTCTTCACATCAGGTGGCCAAAGTACTGGAGTTTCAGCTTCAGCATCAGTCCTTCCAATGAATATTCAGGACTGATTTCCTTTAGGATTGATTGGTTGGATCTCCTTGCAGTCCAAGGGACTCTCAAAAGTCTTCTCCAACACCCCAGTTCAAAAGCATCCATTCTTCGGTGCTCAGCTTTCTTTATAGTCCCATTTACCCTCAAAAAGATTTCATGTAAACTTCTGTAAACTTGAACTTTTATACATATGCCCACTAACTAGGGGTGAAGCAAACTGTTCCCAACATCTCTGAGGATTAATCGTTAATAATAATGTTGCTGTACTCTGAGGAAAAATAAGTCCTCTATAGAAAGATTAATCACACTTTGTGAAAAATGGGTTAATTATCAGAGATTTGAGATTGCTTCAAGATATGCAGAGGATACCGTTTTAATGGCACAGAGTAAAGAGGAACCAAAGAGCCTCTTGATGAAGGTGAAAGAGGAGAGTGAAAATGCTGGCTTAAAATTCAACTTTCAAAAAATGAGCATCACGGTATCCAGTCCTATCACTTGGCACTTGGTTGTCATGTGGTTGTATGCCATCACTGACTCAATGGGCATGAGTTTGTGCAAACTTAGGGAGATAGTGAAGAACAGGGAAAACTGGCCTGCTGCAGTTCATGACTTAATGACTGAAAAACAACAATAAGCTGCTTTATTTAGGGAGTTCTGGACAGATCTTAATGTACCATTAGCAAATATCATGTGAAGTGAAAGTGTTAGTCACACAGTTGTGTGCGACATTTTTGCGACCACATGGACTGTAGCCCACCAGATTCCTCTATCCATGGAATTCTTTAGGCAAGAATACTGGTATGGGTAGCCATTCTCTTCTCTCTAGCAGACCTTTCCAACCCAGAGATTGAATCTGGGGCTCCCGGATTATTCTTTACTATGTGAGCGACCAGGGGATCAGGGGAGGTATTAAATTCAGTGAACAGTTGTTTAACTTGTGTTGAACACTGATCTTTCCTAGTGCCATGATAATGAATTTTTGGATTGTAGAAAATAATTCAAGTAAGTCTGCTTAAAAGTCAGTCACATTAGAATTTTACAACTTCAACCCGAGGCATAAATAATGTGTCAGACAAAGAAAGTGGAAAATGGAGAAATATTCTTGACTTATTCTTTGCAGATGCTGTGTTAATGCATCCTCATAAGAATTTATGGGTTGGATATCATCAGAACTTCATAAATGAAAAAAAAAAAGTCATAAAAAGTAAATAAATTTTCCAAGATCACAAAGCTAATAATTTGAATAAAACTTCAGGTCTGCATGACTCTTTCTAAGAAATCAGTGCTAAGAAAACAGAGATAAATATCTGAACATTGTGTCTGCTTGTGTTTTAAGTTTTATTATGGAAAATATTTCACCAGGGCTACAATAAACACTAGGATCTCAGGATCTTATTAATGGGGTTGGCATAAGGAAAAGGTAGTGAGATCAGCAAGTAGATATGCTGTTGTAATATTAATAACAAGTCTTCCTGTTCCAAAGATGTAATTGACATGTTCACTTTATGGAAACAAATGGAATCACTGTCTTTTCATGGACACATTTCCTTCCCACCTGTCCAAATAGTTGTCAGAATTTACATTTATTTTCCAGTTTTGAGAAAAGAATTCAGGAAAGTGTTTCAATCAGTTCAGGAGGCTGCTTCTCTTCAGATTTAGGATAATTGTAATATTAAAATGCATCCTAAACTGAAATAAATAAATATCAAGTGAAATGTTTTCCATTTGTATTTTTTCTAGGGAAATGATTTGTGTATTTCAACATTCTTATTGTAAAGAATTTTAAGTAATACTGAAATTTTAATTAATCTTATTTTTCACAAAATGTGTTTCTAACCAAATGCCTGTAAATGTAATTTGCTATTCAGTGTATGAGACACTAAGTTACTTGGTGCATGATCTTACTGAAGTGAAGACTGAATGTTTGATCCCTGTATGACCTAGCTGACATTATAGAAAATAGATCCTTGGTCAGAGACAGTGTATCTAGTTCTGCTTAATGATTAGCTTCAAGAAAATCTAAACTAACACAGCACTTGAAGTTTCATCTACTATAGGAAAGATAATTCAAAACACATGTTGCATTCATAATGCAGGAGTAGAAAAATATTCACAAAAATGTGTTTATTTTAATGTTACAAAAACTAGGATTTTTAATAATTGACTTTCTAACAATGAATCCAGAGCAAGAGTGAAAAGAACATTTAAGGCTGTTCAGCGAATTAGGTATATCATTCTTTAAATCCAGAAGGGTAATGCATAATCTTGTTTTTCACCTGTCAGCTTAAATATCAGAGAAAGCTTCCACTTATTTCTAAAGTTTCAAGATACTTTTGTAAGAGAGCTTTTATGGTAATCGAAGTCTGAGTTAGCCTTTTTCACACAGATAAGATTTCCAATGCAACCTATTTTCCTAATCATATGGGCACTATTCCAAAGGCATCAATAAAATCCTGCAATCCTGCACTGTATTTTTTAATTTTTTATTTATTCATTTATTTATTTTTAAAATTTATTTATCTTATTTGGAGGCTAATTACTTTACAGTATTGTAGTGGTTTTTGCCATACATTGACATGAATCAGCCATGGGTTTACATGTGTTCCCCATTCTGAACCCCCCTCCCACATCCCTCCCCATCCCATCCCTCTGTGTCATGCCAGTGCCCCAGCTCTGAGCACCCTGTCTCATGCATTGAACCTGGACTGGCGATCTGTTTCACATATGATAATATACATGTTTCAGTGCTATTCTGTCAGATCATCCCACCTTCACCTTCTCTTACAGAGTCCAAAAGACTGTTCTATACATCTGTGGAATCCTGTACTTTAAAATCAGATGTTCTTTTGGCTCTAGTTTCCTCTTGTATATTCAAAAGGTTTCAGTAAGATGTATTATTTCCACAGTTGCACTTCCATAATATAATGATGCTTACTGAAATATATATGGACAAATTACTAGCCTTTCTCCTAGAGTAGAAAATGAAAACCTATTCCAGTGTTCTTGCCTGGGAAATCCCATGGACAGAAGAGACTGTCGGGCTACAGGCTGTAGTCACAAAGAATCGGACATGACTGAAGAGACTGAGCACACCAGCTTTTCTAAAACCACAATCAAATCTTATCAGACTTAAGTAGAATGTACATACAAAATTATCTAATCTGATACACAGAAAGCAATGGGCACGTAATAAATATTAATTTCTCTGCTTATTTGAACATAATATTAAGCCCTTAGAACATTTATTAATTAAAATTTATATTTTTATATTTAATTTTAGAATATATGAAACAAAAGATGATTAATAAAATGATGTTAGAATCACGTCATCACAAAATATTTATTCAATAGTCAACTAAGTGAATGAATGCATATATCCATAGTAGTTATGCATTTTTATTTTTTAATTGGAGGAAAACTGCTTTACAATGCTGTGATGGTTTCTCCTGTATAACAATGCAAAAGGCCAGAATTATACATATATAGACTCCCTCTTGATCCTCCCTCCTCTCCCCCTCATCCCACCTCTTGCTCTAGATCATCACAGAACACCTGGCTGGGCTCCCTGTGTTACATAGCAACTTCTCAGCGGGCGGAGTTCCTCACACTGGCTCCTGGAAGGAGGCTCGGCATACGCAAAGGCGGATGGAGCCTCACTCAGCAGCTGTCTATTTCACACGTGGTAGTGTACGTATGTCTATGCTACTTTCTCCATTTGTCCCACTCTGTGTTTAACTATTTTAACAAGTTGGATAATCTATTTTTTAAGTATTAATCATTTATTTTTTAATGTGTAAGAAGTTGCCTAACATATCGGAAGATATTCTTCAGATTATTTATTGGGAAAGATTATAATCTTATTTTCTTTCTTTTTAATTTTATTTTATTTTTAAACTTTACATAATTGTATTAGTTTTGCCAAATATCAAAATGAATCCATTACAGGTATACATGTGCTCCCCATCAATACACATTTTATTAAATTTTGTATAGCTCTAATTTAATGATCATTTTTTGATGAACTAAAAAAGTTAGAATGCTGTTTTCTAACTCTTAAGTGGAGAAGACTAGAACCTGGGAAGTTAAAACTCAAGAAAAATAAATATTTGAAACATAAAAATCAATAAAAGTAAGTGTCATTTGCTGGCAAAATAAGTTATATTTTCTAAGATAAGTAAAATATTTAATAGGAAAGAATATTTGATGAAATGCTTATATAAAAAGTTTAAGCACTAAGGCAACACTTTTACACAGATCACTAGATATTTGTTTATAAATGATAAAAAATTATCTGTCATATCCCCTTCTTTTACTCTTAACTATTTTGGGAATATCTAATACATCATAATGTATCATTTGCTACTATATGTATATACATTTCAATTTAATATGACATATAAATCATTACTTATAAGAATGTTTCACATACCTTTTGTATGAATCCAAAGAAGCGTAACTTCTTTTTAAATAATTAAAATGAGCAAATGGATATAGAGACACATTAAAATGAATAGATGTAACATATGTTAGTATCCAGGTAGTAGATAAGATTCTAAGTATGCAGATGATTAAGTCTCCTCATAGCTTTCTAATGTTACAGTACTGAATACACAAAGTTATTATGGCAAATTTTCCAAATTCCATTTTAAAAGATAAATTCCTTGAAGAGACAGACATTTACTTACTATTCCCTGTACCTGCACAGTATTCTACACTTAATAAATGTTGAATGAATGAATGGATTGAACGAATAAATTAGAACTTGCTGACATTGTTCTATATTGCTAGTTTAGAATGCCATAACAATTATATTTTTAAAGAAAAAATAAAACCTCTAAAGCGTATTTGTAGATCTTTCTACTGAGTTAGCACGGAATTTTCAATGATACAAGTTTGGTACACTGACTACAGATAACTATTCCATGAACTCCCTGTAACCCCACTTTTTGTGTGTGTGTTTGTGCAAGGAGATTATTCTATAATAATCACTGACACAGAAAAATTCCCTAAGCAATTCAAAAGTATTTCACATGAGCATTTCTATATATACTTATAATCTCAAAATCTCTAATAGCTATTGTCTTATTTTTTAGAGCAACAAGTATCAAATTTTAGCATAGAGCACCTATTTGATCCCCTTAAGATGACAGGTAAGGGAGAACCTTTGTGTAATGGAAACACTTAGTTTAGAAGAGTGGAACCTGCCGCTATAAAGTAATTTTAGCATGTAAAAATCTCGGTCACACTCACTAGAATAGAAACTGGATTAAATTAAAAGAGTTGACATTTCACAGAATTTGAAAATCACATGCATAGTTCTAAAAAAGAATACCGACAAAATTACTTTTGGGAGAAAATACAAAAGAATTCCATGTAAGAGAAAGAACTGATAATTGAATAACCTCAATTTAAGGAAGCAATGAGCAGTAGTTATCCCCCAAATTAGTGCAATTTCAGGAAGGGTATATATATATATATATATATATATATATATATATATATATGGAACACAGAGATAATGTATAATATTTTATTATTGCATATATTATGTATTTATTTTTTGAAATAATTGACATATTCCAGTTACTGAAAACAATCTTAGATATTTTATTCTAATACATTTTCTATTTCCATTTTCAGTGAAAAACAATCTAATAGTTTTTATGATTTTGTTGCTTTTTTTTCTCATTTTACAAAATCAAACATTTTTGCATTAAAATGTAACAAACTCCTTTTCTTTATACCTATTAAAATTGTTTTATATACATGGTAAATTTATAAGTGGGCTTCCCTGGTGGCTTAGCAGTAAAGAATTTGCCTGCAATGCAGAAGCCACAGGAGAAGTGGGTTCAGTCCCTGGGTTGGGAAGATCTGCTGGACGATGCCATGGCAACCCCCTCCAATATCCTTGTCTGGAGAATCTCATGGACAGAGGAGCCTGGCGGGCTACAGTCCATAGGATCACACAGAATCGGGCAGGACTGAAGTGCTTTTGCATGCATGCATGCAAATTTGAGTATGGTTTTGTATTTGTTCCTAGTGCTTGTTTTATAATGGCCAAAATTACCTTTATTCCAATACTTTGTTTAATTTTTGAAACACAATTATTTGAAAATATATTTGATTTAGATATTAGCTTTAAAATATAATTATCACTCTAAAACTTATATAAAGTCACTTAATAGAATGATTATAGATTGGAAACTTCAGGCAACTTCAAACTTCTGAACTTATTACTTTGTGTATTTGAAAAACTGTAATCAGTAGATTCGATTGTTGATGCTATATTATTTTACAGTTAAAAATAAATCCACAAATCAAAAGTATAGCATGAATTTTCTATTTTCCTGATTACAAATGATTATTTTCTTCAGGACAGTTTTATTTATTTTTTTTTTTCTCTAATTTTATTTTATTTTTAAACTTTACATAATTGTATTAGTTTTGCCAAATATCAAAATGAATCCGCCACAGGTATACATGTGCTCCCCATCCCGAACCCTCCTCCCTCCTCCCTCCCCATACCATCCCTCTGGGCCGTCCCAGTGCACCAGCCCCCAGCATCCAGCATCATGCATCGAACCTGGACTGGCAACTCGTTTCCTACATGATATTTTACATGTTTCATTGCCATTCTCCCAAATCTTCCCACCCTCTCCCTCTCCCACAGAGTCCATCAGGACAGTTTTAAAGTCTTGCTTAGTTTTCTATATTTGGCAAAGGGAATATGCCCCTTGTCTTAGTCAGTTTGGGTTTCTACATTGAAATACCGTAGTCTTCGTGGCTAGACAACACCAGACATTTACTTCCTATAATTAGTAAGAGACTGGACATGCAAAATCATGGTGCCAGCATGGTCAAGTTCCTGTGAGAACCGTTTGTAGGTTACAGACCTCTAACTTCTCTTTGTATCCTCACAGGTTGGAAAGTGAATTATTCTTTGCCCTCTTCTTACAAAAGAATTAATCACATTCATGAGAGCTCCACCTTCAGACCTAATTAACTCCTATAAGCTCCATCTTCAAATATCATTATATTAGGTATTAGCTTTCCACATATGAATTTCACATGGTCACATTCACTTCACGACATTTTCAATATTATTCATAAGTCTTATGTGTATGTCTCTATATATTCATATTTATGTATATTTAAGACAGTGATAAAACAAATAATATTAATATTAAAACTTGCTTGAAATGTCACAAATTGAATACTTACATTAAATTTAAAAATATTTCCATAAAGAACTACTACTCCTAAGCTCTCGGCATAAGAAAGTAGTTTAACAAGATGATTTTCAAAGTCTGAAAATTGTTCTTTCTTAAACATTTCCTATGATCCTGTCTAAGCTACACAGCTGGATTTCTCCCAGGCCAGCTGGGGGCAATGGCAGGCTTGGCAACATCTTGACTGTTGCATAATGCAGGTACTTGCTTCTGAAAAGTTTCCACACTGCTCAAGTTACAGCATGTGGAGTTCTGCCAGATCCACTGGTTTTTTGGAGAAGGGGGAATCTAAGAGGGAGGAAACAATAACAAAATACCATCGTCACCTATATTATTAAGTTCAATGCATTTTTATTTGATATCCGTTGAGAAATCTTCTTTGATCCACATATTATTTAGAAATATGAACTTTCATGGGAAATAGATGGGAAAACAGTGAAAACAGTGTCAGACTTTATTTTTGGGGGCTCCAAAATCACTGCAGATGGTGACTGCAGCCATGAAATTAAAAGACGCTTACTCCTTGGAAGGAAAGTTATGTCCAACTTAGATAGCATATTCAAAAGCAGAGACATTACTTTGCCAACAAAGGTCTGGCTAGTCAAGGCTATGGTTTCTCCTGTGGTCATGTATGGATGTGAGAGTTGGACTGTGAAGAAGGCTGAGCGCCGAAGAATTGATGGTTTTGAACTGTGGTGTTGGAGAAAACTCTTGAGAGTCCCTTGGACTGCAAGGAGATCCAACCAGTCCATTCTGAAGGAGATCAGCCCTGGGATTTCTTTGGAAGGAATGATGCTAAAGCTGAAACTCCAGTACTTTGGCCACCTCATGTGAAGAGTTGACTCATTGGAAAAAACTCTGATGCTGGGAGGGATTGAGGGCAGAAGGAGAAGGGGACGACAGAGGATGAGATGGCTGGATGGCATCACTGACTCGATGGACGTGAGTCTGAGTGAACTCCGGGAGTTGGTGATGGACAGGGAGGCCTGGCCTGCTGTGATTCATGGGGTTGCAAAGAGTTTGATATGACCGAGCGACTGATCTGATCTAATACCATTAATAGTCTGTGATGCTTTACATTTCATAAGAAATTATTTTCAAGGTATCTTTAATCAGATGTTGGATTTCAGAGGTTAAAATATATTTTCAAGTTGATCATTTTAAAATATATTATATTAATTGAACTCAGATGCCAATTAAAATATTTTGGAGGGAAAAGAACTTATCATTCTATTCTACATAATTAAAAGAGAATTCTCAGCTTTATGGTCAGTTTCCTTCAGTCATTAGATTATGCCATTGATCTTCTATATTATCAATGTATTTCCAATCTTCAGGTATACTGACTTTAGCTAAATGAATGTGAAATTATAATAAAAGGCAAACTCCTTGCCTTTGCTGTTACCACATCATTCAGTTCAGTTCAGTTCAGTTCAGTCACTCAGTCGTGTCCAACTCTTTGCGACCCCATGAATCACAGCACGCCAGGCCTCCCTGTCCATCATCAACCCCCAGAGTTTACCCAAACTCATGTCCATCGAGTAGGTGATGCCATCCAGCCATCTCATCCTCTGTCATCTCCTTCTCCTCCTGCCCCCAATCCCTCCCAGCATCAGGGTCTTTTCCAATAAGTCAACTCTTCACATGAGGTGGCTAAACTACTGGAGTTTCAGCTTCAGCGTCAGTCCTTCCATGAACACCCAGGACTGATCTACTTTAGGATGGACTGGTTGGATCTCCTTGCAGTCCAAGGGACTCTCAAGAGTCTTCTCCAACACCACAGTGCAAAAGCATCAATTCTTCAGTGCTCAGCTTTCTTCACAGTCCAACTCTCACATCCATACATGACCACTGGAAAAACCATAGCCTTGACTAGACAGACCTTTGTTGGCAAAGTAATGTCTCTGCTTTTGAATGTGCTATCTAGGTTGGCCATAACTTTCCTTCCAAGGAGTAAGCATCTTTTAATTTCATGGCTGTAATCACCATCTGCAGTGATTTTGGAGCCCTCCAAAATAAAAATACTGTCCTGCAAAACATTATAAGCCACGGTTAGAAATGATTGTTATCTTTCTTTTTGTCCCTCTTAAAATCAACTTTCAAAAGTCGAGGATTTCAGAAGTAATCTACAGAAAACATACAGTAGTTGAAACTCACCTTATATGACTATTTAATGACAGAACTAAAATATTTATGTCCAGTTGCTAGAGTCCAAATAGTTGAAGACTAATAATAAATAGGTGATAATAGAGAATCTACAACTGAGTCGTGTGTCTCTATTTTTAATAATTTTAATAAAATTAAAATTGTTCTGCTAATAATTTAGTCTAATGTGGAAAAGTGAAGCAGAAATTTTAAGATTCTTATGTGAATTGTTTAGATAAAAAAACACTCAAGCACTCTTTTTTTTTCCAGTTTCATTTTTTTAATTATTTTTTTTGTTGTTTGTTTTTTATTTTATTTTATTTTTTAATTTTACATTATTGTATTGGTTTTGCCATATATCAAAATGTATCCACTACAGGTATACACGTGTTCCCCATCCTGAACCCTCCTCCCTTCTCCCTTCCCATACCTTCCCTCTGGGTCATCCCAGTGCACCAGCCTCAAGCATCCAGTATTGAGCATCGAACCTGGACTGGCTACTTTTTTCATATATGATATTATACATGTTTCAATGCCATTCTCCCAAATCATCCCACCCTCTCCCTCTCCCACAGAGTCCGAAAGACTGTTCTATACATCAGTGTCTCTTTTGCTGTCTCGTATACAGGATTATTGTTACCATCTTTCTAAATTGTATATATATGCATTATTATACTGTGTTGGTATTTTTTTTTCTGGCTTACTTCACTTTGTATAATATTAGAACTGATTCAAATGTATTCTTTTTAATGGCTGAGTAATACTCCATAGTGTATATGTACCACAGCTTTCTTATCCATTCATCTGCTGATGGGCATCTAGGTTGCTTCCATGTCCTGGCTATTAAAAACACGTGTCTCTTTCAATTCTGGTTTCCTCAGTGTGTATGCCCAGCAGTGGGATTGATGAATCATAAGGCAGTTCTATTTCCAGTTTTTTAAGGAATCTTCACACTGTTCTCCATAGTGGCTGTACTAGTTTGCATTCCCACCAACAGTGTAAGAGGGTTCCCTTTTCTCCACACCCTCTCCAGCACTTATTGCTTGTAGACTTTTGGATCACAGCCATTCTGACTGGCGTGAAATGGTATGCTTGCCTCACTGCTACTCTAACTCAAAACACTTTCTGCTTAATTATCCAGGGGAAAAAAAAAATCAATATAGAAAATAATTTTAATTGACTATTTGTTCCTTTGATAAACATTTTCTCAGAATTTAAAATTAGTTTACTGTGAATGTGTTCATGGATATCAGATATTAATATGTTATTAAACATGTCAAGAAAGATAATTCCTCAACAAGATACTAAAAAAAGCTCTTTGATGATGTTAAAATCATAAACTAAGTTAGAAACCTAATTCCAAAGGGTCAGAATTGCATAAATCACAAGAAATTTTGAGACTAGATTTTTTAAAATATAAACCTGTAATAGCATTTTTTAAAAATAGCTGATCTCAGAGTTATAAATTACCTTAATTTCACACACTGTTTTTCTGTTGATAAATAAACTTAATGAATCTGTTCTCCAAATATTGCTTCAATAAAAATGAATTATTTTTTCTTTGTAAAAAGTATTTGTGCATATTACTTATCAATCATTTTTGCCAGAATATTGACATCAACATCTTATGTGAAAGCCATAATAAACATAAAATATAACCACTTTCAACCACTGTCTGCTTCAGCTTACAGAAACTTTATTCTTTCATCAAAGACCATCCTTTCTTTTTTCATAATTTATTTACTTTTTGTCCCAAGTGCAATTTTTATAATTC
Organism: Bos indicus; assembly: GCF_029378745.1. NCBI lineage: Eukaryota > Metazoa > Chordata > Mammalia > Artiodactyla > Bovidae > Bos > Bos indicus. The sequence continues at coordinate 81,690,123 of NC_091761.1, forward strand.
TTCACAGGCCCAATGACCTAATATATTTAGTAAGAAAATAATATTTTGCCTCCCTGTTCTCTCATTCTATCCACAGTTGCATGAACTTCACTTCCTTAGTATGGCTGAGTTCTGATTTTAGTATTTAACAATAAGCTATTAAAAAGTAATTATCTGTAGATTATTTTATTTCTTGTATTATATTTGCTAAAGGTTTAACCAAGAAACCTTTGCTTATTTCCTACTGTTACCAATCATCAGATGCTTTTTGAAAGTTAGTATTTCAGATTATTAAGCATTTTATACTTTTTGATATGCTATCTAACAATGCCTTAAATTTCATGTATTATATAATGTGTCTCATTCTTTTGAAAAATATTAAAACCATGTGCCAAACACTGATTATATCTTAACAAATACTAGCCCTTGTAAATATACCTGATAGTGGCAGAGAAAATGAAATTTTCCATGCAAGTTGGTGCATACAAAAACAATCATATCCATGAGGCAAATGTCCCATTTACCTGTTTTTCTTTTGTAACAGATATATCGATATAATTTACATATGATAATATTCATTCAATGAGTGCAGCCAAACAGTTTTTTTACTGTAATCAGAGTTGTGCAACCATTACTGTATGAATCTTAGAATATATTCCTCACCCCAAAATAAACTGCTTATTTAGCTACCATGCTCAATTCCCCATTCCCTACAGTGCTTGGTAACTACCTTTGGTGAAAGTGAAAGTTGTTTAGTACTGTTCGACTTTTGCGACCCCATGGACTGTACAGTCCATGGAATTCTCCAGGCCAGAATGCTGGAGTGGGTAGCCTTTTCCTTCTCCAGGGGATCTTCCCAACCCAGGGATCGAACTGGGGTCTCCTGCATTGCAAGCAGATTCTTTACCAATTGAACTATCAGGGAAGCCCCCTGACCTACTAGTCTACTTTTTATCTGTCTTGATTTGCCTATTCTGGACATTTCATATAAATACAATTATAAAATGTATATAGTCATTTCACTTATGTTTTCAAGATCTATTCACATTGTAGCATATTTCAGTACTTCATCTGTTTTATGACTATTATTTCATTGTGTGATTATCACATTTATTATTCATTCATCCATTGATGGACATTTGATTTATCTAACTTTTGGCTACTTGAGTAATGTTGCTATGAATAGTCATGTTTTGTGTGGACATGTTTTCATTTATCAAGGCTATAAGCTTAGAAGTGAAATTACTTGGTTAAAAAATTAACTATTTTTAACATTTTTAATTTCTGCCAGCCTATTTGGGAAAGGTGTCTGAACCATTTTACACTCTCACCTGCAGTGGATGAAAGTTCTGATATTTCCATACCTTTATCCACTCATTATTATTATCTGTACTTTCACTGTTGCCATCCTAGTGGATGTGAAGTGACATTTAATTACAGTTTGATTTGCATTTCCCTGATGACTAATGATGTTGTGTCATATTGTGTGCTTAGTGCCATTTGTATATCTTTTGTAAAGATGCCAATTCAGTTCCTTTGTCCATTTCATAATTATGCTATTTGTCTTTTTATTATTCTATTGTAAGAGTTCATTATATATGATAGGTTGATGTTGTGGTTGTTTTTTCAGTCACTCAGTTATGTCTGACTCTTTGCGACCCCATGGAATGCAGCATGCCAGACTTCCACATCCTTCACCGTCTCCTAGAGCTTGCTCATACTCATGTCCATTGAGTTGGTGATGCCATCCAACCATCTTGTCTTCTGTTGTCCCCTGCTCCTCCTGCCTTCAATCTTTTCCAGCATCAGGGTCTTTCCCAATGGTCTTTTCCAGGGTCTTTGGTCACATCAGGTGACCAGAGTAATATGCCAGATGCAAGTCCATTATGAGCTATATGATCTGAAAATATTTTCTCCCGTTTCATGTATTGGTTTTCTTTTCATGGAAGTGTAATGTCCTTTAAGTCACACAAGTTTTTGATTGTGATGAAATCATTTCCTTTTTTTTTTTTTTTTTGCATGCTTGTGTTTTTGATGTAAGAAGACATTGCCAAACCCAAAATCATCCTTATGTTTTGTGGGAATTTAAATGTTGCTATTTTCTCAAGGCCCTCCAAGTCTGGAGACTGTTCTGTCTTACCCTTTCCTTACATGCTATTTCTCATGCTCTTAAGGCAGATGAAACTGGAGCCTATTATACAGAGTGAAGTAAGCCAGAAAGAAAAACACCAATACAGTATACTAATGCATATATATGGAGTTTAGAAAGATGGTAATGATAACCCTGTATGCGAGACAGCAAAAGAGACACAGATGTATAGAACAGTCTTTTGGACTCTGTGGGAGAGGGAGAGGGCAGGATGGTATGGGAGAATAGCATTGAAACATGTAAATTATCATATGTGAAATGAATCACCAGTCCAGGTTTCATGCATGATAGAGGGTGCTCAGGGCTGGTGCACTGGGATGACCCAGAGGGATGGGATGGGCAGGGATGTGGGAGGGGGGTTCAAGATGGGGAACACATGTACACCCATGGTGGATCCATGTCAATGAATGGCAAAACCAATAAAATATTGTAAAGTAAAAATAAATAAATAAATAAAAATAAATACATTTTAAAATTAAAAAAAAAAAAAGGCAGATACTTTGGTGGACACGTCAGCCTCAACAAATGTTGTTCTACATGCAGAAAAAACTTCCTTATCTTCAAAGCCTTATTATTGCTTTGCTGAGCCGTATTACTGAATTCCAGACAAGTCCTCAATAAGTATTCACTCAGCATTTTCTTGGGGAGTTACTCTTTCACGAGCTCTTCCTGCACTGTCTCTCATAATCCTGTGTTGTTGTGAGAATTAATTCAGTGTGACACATGACATGCCATGTTTCTTCTAACACTTGTATAATTTTAGTTCTAATGTTTATGCTTTCATCCATTTAACTTTTGTATACATTGTGAAGTAGGCATCCAGCTTCATTCTTTTGCATCTAGCTATCCAGTTGCCCTAGCAACATTTATTAAAGTAATTTCCCCCATAACTTATATTGAGATAGTTATTATGGTTCAGTTGACCGTATCAGAGGAGTTTTTCTGTATTCTCAGTTCTATTCCATTGATCTATATGGTTATCCTATACCAGCTCCACACTGTTTTGATTATTATTGCTTTGTGATAACTTTGAAATCAGAATGTATATCACACAACTTTGTATTCTTTCAACTGTTTTCACTTTTCTAGCTCCGTTGAGCTAGAAAAGTCCATAATTTTAATAATCAGCTTGCCAGTTTCTTTAAAGAGAGCAACTGGGAAAATAATAGGGGTTGTGCTGAATTTGCAGATAAGTTTAGGGATTATTGTCATTTTAACAATTTCAATATTATGTCTTCCAATTTATAAACATGTTGCAGATTTTCTTTAACTTAGGTCTCCTTTAATTTATATCAGTAGTGTTTCTTAGTTTTCAAAAAGTATAACTTTTACCCTTTTGTAGAGTTTAAATTTTATCCTTTTTGATGCTGCAGTAATTGGAATTATTTTATTTATTTAATTTTTGTATTTCTCATTAAAATTTATTATTTTTTGTATATCCTTCTTGAGTGTGCTTAATGTTGTCACATATTTCTCTGAGCTTTGCTTTTATTTTTATTTTTTTCTCTCTGTTCTTCAGATTCCATAATCTGTTGTACTTTTCTTTCTTCAGGTTTGCTAATTCTTACTTCTGCTTATCCCTTCTGGTGTACTTTTTATTTCACTTATTGTAATTCTTAACTCCTGAATTTCTATTTGGTTTATTTTTTCATTCCAATCCCAAAGAAAGGCAATGCCAAAGATTGCTCAAACTACCACACAATTGCACTCATCTCACACGCTAGTAAAGTAATGCTCAAAATTCTCCAAGCCAGGCTTCAGCTATACGTGAACCATGAACTTCCAGATGTTCAAGCAGGTTTTAGAAAAGGCAGAGGAACCAGAGATCAAATTGCCAACATCCGCTGGATCATGGAAAGAGCAAGAGGGTTCCAGAAAAAAAACATCTATTTCTGCTTTATTGACTATGCCAAAGCCTTTGGCTGTGTGGATCACAATAAACTGTGGCAAATTCTGAAAGAGATGAGAATACCAGACCTCTTGAGAAACCTATATGCAGGTTAGGAAGCAACGGTTAGAACTGGACATGGAACAACAGACTGGTTCCAAATAGGAAAAGGAGTACATCAAGGCTGTATATTGTCACCCTGCTTATTTAACTTATATGAAGAGTACATCATGAGAAACGCTCGGCTGGAAGAAGCACAAGATGGAATCAAGCTTGCTGGGAGAAATATCAATAACTTCAGATATGCAGATGACACCACCCTTATGGCAGAAAGTGATCAGATCAGATCAGTCGCTCAGTCGTGTCCGACACTTTGCAACCCCATGAATTGCAGCACTCCAGGCCTCCCTGTCCAGCACCAACTCCCAGAGTTCACTCAGACTCAAGTCCATCGAGTCAGTGATGCCATCCAGCCATCTCATCCTCTGTCGTCCCCTTCTCCTCTTGCCCCCAATCCCTCCCAGAATCAGAGTCTTTTCCAATGAGTCAACTCTTCACATGAGGTGGCCAAAGTCCTGGAGTTTCAGCTATAGCATCATTCCTTGCAAAGAAATCCCAGGGCTGATCTCCTTCAGAATGGACTGGTTGGATCTCCTTGCAGTCCAAGTGACTCTCAAGAGTCTTCTCCAACACCACAGCTCAAAAGCGTCAATTCTTCGGAACTCAGCCTTCTTCACAGTCCAACTCTCACATCCATACATGACCACTGGAAAAACCACAGCCTTGACTAGACGGACCTTTGTTGGCAAAGTAATGTCTCTGCTTTTGAATATGCTATCTAGGTTGGTCATAACTTTTCTTTCAAGGAGCAAGCGTTTTTTAATTTCATGGCTGCAGTCACCATCTGCAGTGATTTTGGAGCCCAGAAAAATAAAGTCTGACACTGTTTCCACTGTTTCCCCATCAATTTCCCATGAAGTGATGGGACCAGATGCCATGATCTATGTTTTCTGAATGTTGAGCTTTAAGCCAAATTTTTCTCTCTCGTCTTTCACTTTCATCAAGAGGCTTTTTAAGAAACACAAGCTGGAATCAAGATTGCCGGGAGAAATATCAATAACCTCAGATATGCAGATGACACCACCCTTATGGCAGAAAGTGAAGAGGAACTAGAAAGCCTCTTGATGAAAGTGAAAGTGGAGAGTGAAAAAGTTGGTTTAAAGCTCAACATTCAGAAAATGAAGATCATGGCATCTGGTCCCATCACTTCATGGGAAATTGATGGGGAAACAGTGTCAGACTTTATTTTTCTGGGCTCCGAAATCACTGCAGATGGTGACTGCAGCCATGAAATTAAAAAACGCTTACTCCTTGGAAGGATAGTTATGACCAACCTAGATAGCATATTCAAAAGCAGAGACATTACTTTGCCAACAAAGGTTCGGCTAGTCAAGGCTATGGTTTTTCCTGTGGTCATGTATGGATGTGAGAGTTGGACTGTGAAGAAGGCTGAGTGCCAAAGAATTGATGGTTTTGAGCTGTGGTGTTGAAGAAGACTCTTGAGAGTCCCTTGGACTGCAAGGAGACCCCACCAGTCCATTCTAAAAGATGTCAGCCCTGCATGTTCTTTGGAAGGAATGATGCTAAAGGTGAAACTCCAGTACTTTGGCCACCTCATGCAAAGAGTTGACTCATTGGAAAAGACTCTGATGTTGGAAGGGATTGGGGGCAGGAGGAAAAGGGGACAGCAGAGGATGAAATGGCTGGATGGCATCACCGACTCGATGGACGTGAGTTTGAGTGAACTCCAGGAGATAGTGATGGACAGGGATGCCTGGAGTGCTGCGATTCATGGGGTCGCAAAGAGTCAGACAGGACTGAGTGACTGCACTAAACTGAACTGAAAGACTAGCAACTGGGGAACTCTCCATCCCCTTTCTGATGTCTATGTCAGAAGCTTTCTCTGTCCCTTTTTGTAATTTAGTAAAATTCTGCTATACAAAAACTTGAGGGATCAAGCCTAGTCCCTGGTTCCGAAATTAAATCTTTGGAGATCACAAATCTGACACTGTTCACCATAAGCTATTGGTGTTAAATCTGATATGTGATTGACATCCCAGCCTCTTGTTATTGCCTGTTTCACTCTGCTCTATGGGTCCTATTTTCTCAATTATTTGTATAATTTTTTTAAAAACTGGACATTTTAGTTAATTTATTGTAACAACTCTGGGTACCTGCCATTTCTAATTTGTTTGCTTATTTGTTTAGTAACTAGCTGGATTATATTAGTGAAGCCCATTTTCCCTACATGCAAAGATCCTGACATTGTCCCTGTTGGCATGTGCACAGGCAGGTGTCATGACAGTGGTTTAGTAGTGTTTTGTCTCCCCCCCCCCCTTTTTTTTTTTGCTAACAGCTCTACTATGAAGCTCTACTAATTGTTTGCTTATCAGTGTATTGTTTTCAACAATTCTCCAGAGAATAATTTGTGCCACAGTCTGATTTGATTAAATTTGAGGTCCTTTACAGAGTTAGTTTAGGAATTCAGTGTTTGAGGTTTTATCTGCCTCCAGGAGAACTCTTCTTGGCTGTCTCTTTCTGGTTATTCTGGTAAAACATATTGGTCTATACTTTAGTCTATATCGCTGATAAGCTGCCAGTCTTCTTTTAATTGCTTTATTATTTTTTACAGCATCCTTAAACATGAAGTTTACTGTATTCTATTTCAAAGAAAATTCTTCAGGAAGAATTTTGGAGCTCTCTGTTTTATTCCTGGTGGCTCAGGAATCCACCCACCAATGCAGGAGTTTCAGGTTTGATCCCTATGTCAGGAAGATCCTGTGGAGAAGGAAATGTCAACTCAATCCACTATTCTTGCATGGGAAATCCCATGGACAGAGGAGCCTGGCAGGCTACAGTCCATGGGGTTGCAAAAAAGTCAGGCATGATTCAGCAACTAAGCAACAATGGCAGCAAAAATATACCCTGAAAAAAAAAATCTGTTAGCCATGGCTCCAGAGTGACATATTTCTCCCTGAATGACTTTCCTACCTTAGAAGCTGAGCAGTAGGCTGGTGATGATAGCCTCTGATCTTATTGGCATGTATTCTCTAAAGTGGAAACTATATCCTATGAATAGGCTATGGAGAAAGCAATTAGAACCCTAGCATTTTCAGTATCCTGTGATGGCAGTAGAGCCTCTGTATTCTCACCTTCTCAGCTGCACTACAGGAACTTAGTCTCTGCACAAAGTAACAGGACAGAGTGGTAGGGCTGGGGCACATGGGATGAGAATCGCTCATATTCAATCCCTCCCAAGGATATTCCATATTCCATGACTAGGAGTTTGGGGCATAAGGAATACTGTGTTCTTGGCTATACTTATCTGGAATAAAGTTCCTGTTATATCGGTCTGGTAGGGGGAAAAGGAATCATGATTCAAGTGCCTTAGATTATCAGTGTTCTTACAAAGTTTGAATAAATGTTTCTTCACTTACTGTATGCTCTGAGATACATTTCCAAGGTTTTTAAATTTTTGTTTTCCCTTTTCAGCAGTTTCTTTGAAGATTTAATCCCACAGAGCTCCTTTCATTGCCATTTTAGCAGTGGAACTCACATATACCTACTTTATACAGTGATGATAATGGTAATAATTATATGACATTATAATATAATTATCAATAACAATAATATTATCTTATATGCAGAATAAACATCACAAAGATGTTTAAAATATATACTTTTTCCAGATACTTTAGTATCTGATAAAACACATTTAATTGTGGTTCCTCTATAGCTAAGATTAAGTTGTGTGTTTTCAGTAAACCAGAAGTATTTATGACATTGTTCCACCTTTTGAACATATATGTGTGTGTTTGAGATTCTCTTCCCCACAAATCTGGAGTTTCTTGAAGATATGAGAGTCCTTCTTACTATGTGTATTATCTGACACATATCTCAAAGACTACTTTTAGGCTTTTAATATGCTAGTTAGTTTATTGCTTGGTAAATGATAACTATCTTGCTAGATATTTGGAAATATAATTAGCTTTTGTTTTGTGTAACCACAAACTGTTGCATTTGACAGAGTATAAAATAATTTGGGTAAGCAGTCAAGAATCTTCTTTGGTTCATTGTGATTTGGAGACACAAAATCCTACTAAATACTCTAAAATCTCCTCATCTACTTTTCCTAAATGAAAGTTTGTATAGTGATCATGATAGTTGAATAATAATTGGGGTTGAACTGAAAATACCATTTGTAATTTTTTTTACTATATTTTCAGCTAAACAGAGTTCCACGGACATCTTTGGTAAAGAATTAGGTGACTGAAGACATAGGTTGCCTAATTATCAAAATTTTGGTAAGTTGATGTAATTTCTAGAAATTACCTATTGTGGACTAACAATTCTCAATACACTAGCCTAGCTTTAGAGAGGTGTTCTTCAACTGACAGCTTATCTTTTAGAATCAACATTTAATAAGTAGAATAGCAATAATGTGCATGGAAAACTGGTAATCTAGTGGCTTTAATTAAAACATTTTCCAAGCTACAAATTTATCCAAGAAAGGATTTCTTGGAAAAATTTAAGTTATTCAGGAATCACCAGTGCCATGCTTGCACAGAGCAGGAGTTTGACGAGTACTTACTTGAATGAATGTACTTGATCCAGGTTATAAATGCTTTAAAAAGGTCTCAGTCTTCCTTCTTTTCTTGAAAATCTGGAAATAGTTGGTGGTTTGATCTTCTCAGGGTAAGTTAATTATCCCAGAAAACCTACAAGCTAGTCAAGGGTTAGTAAGGTGAGAATTTCTATTTAGTATAAAAATGGGGACAGACCCCGTGTGGGAGATTTTAATTAAAGCAATCTTCTATCAACATAATTAATATTTTTCACTTTTATATACACAAGAATAACCCTAAATATTTAAGGGTACTATTTAAATTATTTTATAGTATTTTAATGCTTGAAGTTAGTCAATAATTTTGTAATAATTTAGACTTATTACTGTCACTCAGCTATATATCCAAATATTCTATGTGAAAATGACAAAGAAATTTCTATATCTTCTGCACTGAAACTGTATACCTTGTAATTTTTTATAAAACCACTGATAAATTATGAAAATTATTTACACATTTCATTTACATTAATTTAAACCTATGTATAAGTACATGTATTTCTTTTGCTCTGTGTATCTGTGTGTTTGTGTATTCAGATGTGCCCCCTTATAAAGAACAATTATGAAACTGAAAAAAACAGGCTAAAGGGCATATACACCTAAATGCCAGCTATAAAACATATACTTACAAAGTCATTCATTAATTTTCAATTTACTGAGGAATTATCTTTGCCTCTAAATTATGACAAAATTAAGTATACCTTTGTTAGAATATTTTATTTTTTTTCAAAATAATTCTCATTATAAAATATATATGTATACACTATCCAGGATTTGTATGCAAACCCAGTGTTGTGCTCATTAGAGATCTTCAGTTAAATAACTTGAGGATCACGTATCTTTAAAGAAAAAAAAATTCTCTGACATTTATTAAGTGAAACTGTAGAATTGTAGCTTAATTTATCCTACTGTGCTAAATGGTGATGTATTCTTTGATGTTGCCTGTTCAATCCCAGGGTTGGGAAGATCCCCTGGAGAAGGAAATGGCAACCCACTCCAGTATTCTTGCCTGGAAAATCCCATGGATGGAGAAGCCTGACAGGCTACAGTCCATGGGGTCACAAAGAGTCAGACACGATTGAGCGACTTCACTTTCTTTAAAGGAAAGTAAGTATAAAGATAAACTGCAATTTTAATGTAGGACACAGACAAGCAAATCAGAACAATCCACTTCTAGAGAAAGACTTCATACCCAAATTCTTAAAATTCATGTCTTCTTCCCTTATTAGGATGAACATAACATATTCCAGTATTCATTGCAGTCCCCATTTACATCTATTGTCCCAACATAATTATTAGACCTGTGCCACTTTATTATTTAAAATTTTCTAACTTGGACATTAATTTATATAGTTATTTAAAAATTTATTTACTGGAAAATTTTGACGTTTTCTTATTTGGGAATTTTTGGAAATTCTGACATTCTATTACTTAAGTATTGTTTCAGGTGAGACCCTAAAAGATTCTTTACAAAATCTTCCCCTAGGAGGGTCAAAATATTAACCTACAGTATTAACTAAAATCAAATGGTGCGTGTATGCTAAGTTGCTTCAGTCGTGTCTGACTCTTTGCAATCCTGTGGACCATAGCCTGCCAGGCTCCTCTGTCCACAGGATTCTCCTGGCAAGAATACTGGAGTGGGTTGACATGCCCTCTTCCAGGGGATCTTTCTGACCCAGGGATCCAAACCGTGTCTCTTTTGTCTCCTGTATTGACATATAGGTTCTTTACCACTAGTGCCATCTGGGAGGCCCACAATCAAATGGTATTGATTGTTTTAAAATATTTTATTCAGCTTACTTTAAAAAAATTAAGATATTCTAGTATGAAAACTATTTGTACCATTATTATTTTTAATTAATTAATTTATTTTAATTGGATGCTAATTACTTATGATATTGCAGTGGGTTTTGCTATACATTCAAATGAATCAGCCATGGGTGTACATGTGTTCCCCATCCTGACTCTCCCTCCCACCTCCCTCCCCATTCCATCCCTCAGGGTCATCCCAGTGTACCGGCCCTGAGCGCCCTGTCTCATGCATTGAACCTGGATTGGAAATCTATTTCACATATGTTAATATACATGTTTCAATGCTATTCTCTCAAATCATCCCACCCTTACCTTCTCCCACAGAGTCCAAAAATCTGTTCTTTATCTCTGTGTCTCTTTTGCTGTCTTGAATATAGGGTCATCGTTACCATCTTTCTAAATTCCATATATATGTGTTAATATACTATATTGGTATTTTTCTTTCTGACTTACTTCACTCTGTATAATAGGCTCCAGTTTCATCCACCTCATTAGAACTGATTGAAATGCATTCTTTTTAATTGCTGAGTAGTATTCCATTCTGTATATGTGACACAGCTTTCTTATTCATTCATCTGCCCGATGTTCATTTAGGTTGATTCCATGTCCTAGCTATTGTAAACAGTGCTGCAATGAACATTGGAGTACATGTGTCTCTTTCAATTCTAGTTTGTAAAATTGCTTTTATAGATATTTTTATAGATCATTTCTGTGTCCAATAAAACATAACTAGCCTAATGTCTCTAAAATTTTTACCCATTTTATTCTTAAAATTAACAAATGTAACATAATAGTTTTGATATTTGTTCATATTATATCCTAAAACATAGCATATATTTAATTGCTTTTAAATCTTAACTAATATTAAATTACTTCATTTTTGTTTGTCCATTCAACAATGGAGAGATATTTGGATTGTTTTTAGTTTGTGACTATTATGAATAATGCTGCTTTTCACATTCACAAATATGTATGGTTTCATTTCTCTTGGATAGATTGCTGACTGCAAATGCTGAATTGTATAAGTGTATGTCTAACTTTTAAGGAAATGACCAAACATTTTCCAAATTGGCTGCACAATCTACATTCCCGTTAGCTTGATACATTTCCAAATTTTCCACTTCCTTGTCAACACCCTTTATTGTCTGTATTTTGTCTATATTAAGTGCATACTCTAGCACATGTGTGGTGTTATCTTATGGTGAATTTAATTTGTGCTTCTCTAATGACTAATAAAATTTAACACATTTTCATGTCTGTATCTTATTTGGTGAAATATTGTTTCAAAGTTTTTTCATTTTATATTTGTGTTTTTGTTAAGCTGTATGTGTTATGTAAATTTAGGAAAATTCCTTTTTAAAATACATCCTTTTCAAGTATTTTCTCCAAATTTATATCTTACTTTTTTCTTTTTAATTAATGGCATCATTTGAAGCACATATTTTTTAAAATTTTGATACAAACATAAGACCAGAAACTATAAAACTCCTAGAGGAGAATATAGGCAAAACACTCTCTGACATAAATCACAGCAGGATCCTCTATGACCCATCTCCCATAATATTGGAAGTAAAAGCAAAAATAAACAAATGGGACCTAATTAAACTTAAAAGCTTCTGCACAACAAAGGAAACTATAAGCAAGTGAAAAGACAGCCTTCAGAATGGGAGAAAATAATAGCAAATGAAGCAACTGACAAACAACTAATCTCAAAAATATACAAGCAACCCCTACAGCTCAATTCCAGGAAAATAAACAACCCAATCAAAAAATGAGCCAAAGAGCTAAACAGACATTTCTCCAAAAGAAGACATACAGATGGCTAACAAACATATGAAAAGATGCTCAACATCACTCATTATCAGAGAAATGCAAATCAAAACCACAATGAGGTACCATTTCACGCCAGTCAGAATGGCTGCTATCTAAAAGTCTACAAGCAGTAAATTCTGGAGAGGGTGTGGAGAAAAGGGAACCCTCTTACACTGTTGACGGGAATGCAAACTAGTACAGCCACTATGGAGAACAGTGTGGAGATTCCTTAAAAAACTGGAAATAGAACTTCCATATGACCCAGCAATCCCACTGCTGGGCATACACACCGAGGAAACCAGAAGGGAAAGAGACATGTGTACCCCAATGTTCATCACAGCACTGTTTATAATAGCCAGGACATGGAAGCTACCTAGATGCCCATCAGCAGATGAGGTACATATACACAATGGAGTATTACGCAGCCATTAAAAAGAATACATTTGAATCAGTTCTAATGAGGTGGATGAAACTGGACCCTATTATACAGAGTGAAGTAAGCCAGAAAGAAAAACACCAATACAGTATACTAACGCATATATTTGGAATTTAGAAAGATGATAACGATAACCCTTTATGCGAGACAGCAAAAAAGACGTAGATGTACAGAACAGTCTTTTGGACTCTGTTGGAGAGGGAGAGGGTGGGATGATTTGGGAAAATGGCATTGAAACATGTATAATATATATGAAACAAATCACCAGTCCAGGTTCAAGGCAGGATACAGGATGCTTGGGGCTGGTGCACTGGGATGACCCAGAAGGATGGTACAGGGAGGGAGGTGGGAGGGGTGTTCAGGATGGGGAACACGTGTATACCCGTGGCAGATTCATGTTTATGTATGGCAAAACCAATACAATATTGTAAAGTAATTAGCCTGCAATTAAAATAAATAAATTTATAATAAAAAATTGCATGTTGTTTTTTTCTCTTTATGAGATATATTTTGTTATTATATGTAAAAACTCTTTGCCGAAATCCACCTCCTGATGATTTTCTCCTGTGCGTTCTTATAGAAATTTTATGGTTTTAGCTTTTACAGTTATTAATATTAATACGAGTAATTTTGAGCTAAGTGTTTTGTTTGATGAGGAAAAAATCCAAGTTATTTATTATGCTTGTGAATATCCAATTTTCCCATATTTATTGGTTGAAAATACTATTCTTTCCCCAATTATCTTGACACCTCTATCAAAAATCTGTATTTGAAGACATTCAATGCTCTTCCATCCATTACTATTTTATATTTTATATCTCCATGTAAGTTTTAGGATATATATATACACACACACACACACACACACACACATATATATATATATATATATACACACACACATACAACTTCTACCAAGAAAGCTTTTGGGATTAAGTTTTGATTCAGTTGACAGGATTTACAGTCCAGTAATATTGAGTTTTGTCCATAACCATCAAAATCTCTATTTATATCTTCTTTAATTTTTCTTAGCAAAGTTTTATAATTTCCATTATATGAAAATCATATTTTCAGTGTTAAATTTATCTGAGAATTGTGTAATTTATAATTCTATAGTAAATTAAGTGACTTTAAAATTTTTATTTTCAGATTGTTTATTATGAGATATTGAAATATAATTGATTTTTTATATACTCTGTTAGCATCCTGCAACCTTGGTATATTCAGTGATTAGTTATATCAGCTTTATTATAACTTACTCTGAGTTTTCATCAATACAGCAATATTATCTGAAAAGGAAGACAATGTATCTCTGTCTTTCTGATATGGATACTTTTTATTCCTTTCTATTACCATGATGAGTTTGTGGGCATAGCATATTGCAAATAGTATTTCTTTATTGCCCTTTCAGTTCCATTAGATCTGTTGTGATGTCCCTTCTTTCATTTCTGATTTTGTTGTGTCATTTCTTATAACCTACAATTAGACTGGGTAAATGCTTATAGATTTTATTCATCTTTTAAAAGAATCAGCTATTCATTTCATAGAATTTCTCTATTTCCCTTTTTCAATTTCATTTATTTCTGTGCTAATTCTAAATTCTTCATTTCTGCTTACTTAAATTTTACTTAGCGTTTTTTTTCTAGTTTCCTAAGTTGGAAAATTAGTTTATTGATTGTATAGGTTTCTTTCCAATATATGCATTCATTGCTATAATTTACCTGTAAGCACTGCTTTTATTCCACCCCCATAATATTGGTAAGTTGTGTTTATATCTTTATTTCCAAAATTCTTTTAATTTCTGTTGATATTTTATTTTTTTAAATTTTATTTTATTTTTAAACACTACATAATTGTATTAGTTTTGCCAAATATCAAAATGAATCCACCACAGGTATACATGTGTTCCCCATCCTGAACCCTCCTCCCTCCTCCCTCCCCATACCATCCCTCTGGGTCGTCCCAGTGCACTAGCCCCAAGCATCCAGTATCGTGCATCGAACCTGGACTGGCATCTCGTTTCATACATGATATTTTACATGTTTCAATGCCATTCTCCCAAATCTTCCCACCCTCTCCCTCTCCCATAGAGTCCATAAGACTGTTCTATACATCAGTGTCTCTTCTGCTGTCTCCTACACAGGGTTATTGTTACCTTCTTTCTAAATTCCATATATATGCATTATTATACTGTATTGATGTTTTTCCTTCTGGCTTACTTCACTCTGTATAATAGGCTCCAGTTTCATCCACCTCATTAGAACTGACTCAAATGAATTCTTTTTAATGGCTGAGTAATACTCCATTGTGTATATGTACCATAGCTTTCTTATCCATTCATCTGCTGATGGACATCTAGGTTGCTTCCATGTCCTGGCTATTATAAACAGTGCTGCGATGAACATTGGGGTACACGTGTCTCTTTCCCTTCTGGTTTCCTCAGTGTGTATGCCCAGCAGTGGGATAGAAAATCTGTTGATATTTTAGATTAGTTCCACTGTGATCTAAAAGCAGACATTGTGTGATTTCTATCATTTAAAGTTGTTCATGTTTTATGGCCCAGGATATGATCTTTTATCCTTGTGAGTTTAAGAAGAATATGTATTCTGCTGTTTTTGAATGACATAGTCTATAGATGCCAATTATATTTGATTGATTGATTGTGTTTTGAGTTCAACTATGCCCTTACTGATTTTCTCCCTGCCTGATCTGTCCATTTCTGATACAGACATGTTGATGTCTCCATTTATGATAGTGGAATCATTTCTTTCTTTTTGCATTACTATTACTTTTTTCTTTTTTTTTTCCCCTCAAAATTATGATACTCTATTGTTAGGCACACACTTTAAGGATTTTTTTTTGTCTTTTTTGACAAAAACAAGAAGAACCTAAAATAAGTGAATTAAATACATTTAAATATTTTATTTACCTCCTTTTTGTGGTGGTAATGATAGTAACTGAAGCTTAGCATTGGAGGGAATTAACTTAACTAACACTGTGTTCATAAGTAAAATAACAATTCACAAGTATGGTATTCAGAAGACTAGATATAGAAATATTAATAGGTGCTCTTTGGAAAAAGTATTTTTAAAGTCAACCATGGTCAGGATGCACAAATATTTAACTCTTTTCAGCCATTGCTTTCTTTCTTGAAACGTACTGCATGCTAGCTTAGTAAAAAATTCAAGAAGTCTTACAATAATAAAGAATATATGACTGTTCATTATACCTCAAGGTGGAAAAAGAAAGAATATACAAATTTGTTCAATAGTTTGCCAAATTAGAACACATGTATAGGGACTTTATTGGAGAAGGAAATGGCAACCAACTCCTGTACTCTTGCTTGGAAAATCCCATAGACAGAGGAGCCTGGTAGGCTACAGTCCATGGTGTCGCGAAGAGTCAGACAGGACTGAGCAACTTTACCTTCACTTTTCATTTTCATGCATTGGAGAAGGAAATGGCAACCCACTCCAGTATTCTTGCCTGGAGAATCCCAGGAATGGAAGAACTTGGTGGCCTGCTGTCTATGGGGTCACGCAGAGTCGGACACGTCTGAAGCAACTTAGCAGAGCATAGGGACTTTATTAGCATAATTCTTACATTTCAAGTAATTCAGAGGTACAATTCCTCAATATATGAATATACTAATGAAAAAGAAACATTTTAATTAGCTAATCCACATGTAGATTATTATTCATCTACCATTGTTTTTAAATGTATATTATCATCTGTGTTTATTAATATTATGTTGAATATCCACATAAGTTGCTAGAGCAGAGTAGATTATTGCTGTTTATTTACAGCAAACAATGATTACTTGTTTCATTCTCCCCAATTCTTATTCATGAGGTGACTCAAAAGTAGACAAAGGTCTTGCCACACATATGGAGTCTGTATTGCTAGTGAGGAATCCTAAATAAAATTAATCTAGGCCCTTATTTACATGTTGTATCACTCCCATCCAAAAGAGTCTCCTTGGAAATATAATGGAAAAGATACTGTTTTCTGACTCTTAGCTCCGTGGAATATAAATAAATCTCTCCATGGCAAAGATAAATAAGTTCATTGTCTCCTTATTTACAACCTAGAATGTCTTCAAGGTTCTAAGTTTCAACCAACCTTGAAATGTAAGTATACAACTCAGGAGATAAATCTCTCTGGAGTTCTCTCTATCTAATTAGTTATAAATTACCTTTCAGGAGATGGTTTTTGCCCAGACCTCAAATATCAATAACATTTGTTCAGAATGTCCAAAATGCATAAAGAGAAACTATCATTTCTTCAGGGTCACATCATAATGTAGTAATTAATGAAAATATTAATAAGATTACTGTTTTTATTTTAATATAAGCATACATAAACAGTAATTTAGTCAATGTTAGAAACTCTGTATAATTTGTAGTGTTATTTTCTTAGTCTACATAAACATAAGAGAATGGAATGGTAACAACAATTATGTATACTTAATATCAAAATGTAATGTGAAAAATATTTGAAATTATGACTAACCTTCCCTGCTAAAATATATCGTGGGGTTGATATTGACCTTTACCAAATGTATGGAACTGTTTGGAGACTACTTTTAGAGATGAAAGGAAAGAAATCCTTAATCTTAAAAGTAGGCCAAGGAATCTCTGTAAATATTAGCTAAATGTTATATATATTAAAAAAAAAACTACTGAAAAGAGAATGTATTCTCTCTTCTCATGTGCAGTATTGTATGGAATAAGTTCATCTGATAAAAAAAAAAACAATTCCCCCCTAATCATTTAAACAGTAAAATATATATAGTAATATATGAGTCCATATATGTGATACAACATGATGTATGAATAAATTTCTATGCATATGTAGCTGTGCATTACACAGGTCAATTTCAGAAATTGGTATTAGGTTAATTGTACCATTGAATCGTTCATTTTATTATGAAAATAAAGTTTGTATACTAATAGCTAAGATGGGGACATCACTTACCTTTCCATATAATAAAAAATGTATTAAGCTTAAATATACAGAATTATAAGATACTTACTTAAATATGAGAATCATAGTTAATTCTTTAAAATAAATAATATAGTCATTAAAATGAACAGTATAGCTATGAAATTAATTTTAACTTTTACTCTGTATAATGCAATTGATAATTCAAAAAGTTAAAGACACTTTCTACTTTATTGACTATGCCAAAGACTTTGACTGTGTGGATCACAATTAACTGTGGAAAATTCTGAAAGAGATGGGAATACCAGACCACCTGACCTGCCTCTTGAGAAACCTGTATGCAGGTCAGGAAGGAATAGTTAGAACTGGACATGGAACAACAAACTGGTTCTAAATAGGAAAAGGAGTACATCAAGGCTGCATATCGTCACCCTGCTTATTTAACTTATCTGCAGAGTACATCATGAGAAACGCTGGGCTGGAAGAAGCAGAAGCTGGAATCAAGAGTACTGAGAGAAATATCAATAACTTCATATATGCAGATGACACCACCCTTATGGCAGACAGTGAAGAGGAACTAAAAAGCCTCTTGATGAAAGTGAAAGAGGAGAGTGAAAAAGTTGGCTTAAAGCTCAACATTCAGAAAACTAAGATCATGGCATCCAGTCCCTTCACTTTATGACCAATAGATGGGGAAACAGTGGAAACAGTGTCAGACTTTATTTTGGGGGGCTCCAAAATCACTGCAGATGGTGATTGCAGCCATGAAATTAAAAGATGCTTACTCCTTGGAAGGAAAGTTATGACCAACCTAGTTAGCATATTAAAAAGCAGAGACATTACTTTGTCAACAAAGGTCCATCTAGTCAACGCTATGGTTTTGTGTGAATGTGAGAGTTGGACTATAAAGAAAGCTGAGTGTGAAGAATTGATGCTTTTGAACTGTGGTGTTGGAGAAGACTCTTGAGAGTCCCTTGGACTGCAAAGAGATCCAACCAGTCCATCCTAAAGGAGATCAGTCCTGGGTGTTCATTGGAAGGACTGATGTTGAAGCTGAAACTCCAATACTTTGGTCACCTGATGCAAAGAGCCAACTCATTGGAAAACACCATGATGTTTGGAAAGATTGAGGGCAGGAGGAGAAGGGGAAGACAGAGGATGAGATGTCTGGATGGCATCATTGACTCAATGGACATGGGTTTGGGTGGACTCTGGGAGTTGGTGATGGACAGGGAGGTGTGCTGTGGTTCATGGGGTCGCAAAGAGTCGAACACAACTGAGCAACTGAACTGAAAGACGTTTCCAGTTGAATTTTATTCAATTTTTCATTCATGCATGAATGTCTTTTTATGTGTTTACAATTAAACATCCAGTAAAAACATAATGGTATAATGAGTAATGCAATACACATCCAAGAACTCACCTCATAGCAAGCACCATGCACTCTCTTCCCCAATCCTGTCCCAGAGGTATGAGTATTTCATATTAGGGTTTTATCATTTCCATGTGTTTCTTTAAAATTTTGCTACAAACTTATATGTATTGCAAAACAATATACATTTTTGCTTATGTTGACTTTAAATAAATGGAACTGTGCTATATTTTCTGTGACTTGCCTCTTTTGCTTATCCAGTCCATGGAGGGATACGCCACAATTTAACCTTCTGTTGTCAGGTATTTTCATTGTTTCCCTTTTTAAAATAACTAACAATATTACTATAAAGTTTCTTTTTCAGGTGTCTTTATATATGTTGGTTCTGATGAATTTCACTTTGGGGCCTAGTTACCTTATATGTTTGAGTATTCTTGAATGTTTTCTGTCCAACCATTTAAAAAATGAATCCATGTCAATTCTTTGAAATTTGGGATAATAATCCCTCATCCTTCATCCTTTGCATAAGCTTCTCTGAAGTTCCTGGGAACAGTGACAGGTATGGGATACTGTTAAGTAAATTATTCACTTGATGTTATTTGGACCTCTGAGATGACATAAATCAGTGTTTAAATTTGCCCAAGAACACATAATTCTTCTTGCTCCAAATCAACTCAACTTTAAGAACAACATCCTGAGTGAAAGGACATTTTTTACCTCCAGATATCTCTACTCTGAAATAGTAGGTATTCCTTTAAATTTACAGTTATTTTGAAAAGGGCCTCTTAGTAGATTTTCCATTTTATGTATATCCAGGGCTTGCTTCTGTTTTGCTTACTACCACAAATTATTAAAACCGAATCTTAAATGTGAAGAATAGACAACTGCATTTAGGGAAAAATAAAAAAAGGAGGCATTAAAATTGATATCTTTTGTGTCTAAATTTTCATCCTATTTGGTCATTTTTATTTTTTTTTAATTTATTTTTAAAAGGTTCGTCTAACTTTCCTGCAAGGTAAGATCATTCAAAATTATAGACAGTATTAAAGATAGCATGTCCAATGTGATCATTCTAAATACAAAGATGGTCATTCTGCATTAACTTAAAATATTTTCACATCTCTACTGTACAATGTATTAAACATAGATTCCTCAGCGACACAATCGGCAAATTTCTTGATAGTGTTTTGCTATTTAACAATTGTAATTGAGATTATTTATCATTATTCCTTCTCTCGATCATGTCTGACTCTTTGTGACACCATGAACTGCAGCACGCCAGGCTTCCCTGTCCTTCACTGTCTCCCACAGTTTGCTCAGACTCATGTCGATTGAGTCGATGATGCCATTCAATCATCTCACCCTCTGTTGTTTCCTTCTTCTCCAGCCTTCAATCTTTCCCAGCATCAGAGTCTTTTCCAGTGAGTAGTTCTTTGCATTAGGTGGCCAAAGTATTGGTGCTTCAGCTTCAGCATCAATTCAGTTCAGTCACTCAGTCATGTTTGACTCTTTTCAACCCCTTTGGACTGCAGCATGTCCGGCTTCCCCATCTATCACCAACTCCTGGAGCTTGCTCAAACTCCTTCAGTCATTCCCAGCCAATCTTCTTCAATCTTCCTCCTTCAGTCTTCCCCAGCATCAGGGTCTTTTCCAGTGAGTCAGTTCTTCAAATCAGGTGGCCAAAGTATTGGAGTTTCAGCTTCAGCATCAGTCCTTCCAATGAATATTCAGGACTGATCTCCTTTAGGATTGACTGGTTGGAGCTCCTTGCTGTCCAAGGGACTCTCAAGAGTCTTCTCCAACACCACATTTCAAGAGCATCAATTCTATGCCACTCAGCTCTCTTTATGGTCCAGATCTCACATCCATACATGACTACTGGAAAAACCATAGCTTTGACTAGACGAACTTTGTTGGCAAAGTCTATCTCTACTTTTTAATAGGCTGTCTAGGTTGGTCATAGCTTTTCTTCTAAGGACCAAGGGTCTCTTAATTTTATTGCTGCAGTCACCATATGCATTGATTTTGCAGCCCAAGAAAATAAAGTCTGTCACTATTTCCATTATTTCTACATTTATTTTCCCTGAAGTGATGGAATCAGATGCCATGATCTTAGGTTTTAGAATATTGAGTTTTAAGCCAGCTTTTTAACTCTCCTCTTTCATTTTAATCAAGAGGTTCCTTATTTCCTCTTCACATATCACCATTATGGTATATTTGCATATCTGAGGTTATTGATATATCACCTGGCAATCTTGATTCTAGCTTGTGTTTCATCCATCCCACCATTTCACACGATGTACTCTGCATAGAAGTTAAATAAGTAGGATAACAATATACAGTCTTGACATACTCCTTTTCCAATTGTGAACCAGTTTGTTGTTCCATATCCACTTCTATCTATTGCTTCTTGACCTGCATACAGATTTGTAAAGGGGCAGGTAAGGCGGTCTGGAATTCCCATTTCTTGAAGAATTTTCCACAGTGTTGTGATCTACACAGTCAAGGGCTTTGATGTAATCAGTAAAGAAGAAGTAGATGTTTTTTTGTTTGTTTGTTTTTAATTCTCTTGCTTTATCTAGCATCAGTCCTTTCAATGACTATTCAGAGTTGATTTCTTTTAGAATTGACTGGTTTGATCCCCATGCTTTCTAAGGGACCCCCAAAAGTCTTACCCAGCACCACAGTTTGAAAGCATCAATTCTTTGGTGCTCAGCCTTCTTTATGGTCTAAGTCTCATATCCCTATGTGACTACTAGTAAAACCGTAGCTTTGACTATATAGACCTTTGTTGGCAAAGTGATGTCTCTGTTTTTTTAATACACTGTCTAGGCTTGTCATAGCTTTTCTTCTAAGGAACAAGCACCTTTTTATTTCATGGCTTCAGTCCCCATATGCATTGATTTTGGAGCACAGGTAAATAAATCTGCCACCGTTTCTGTTTTTCCCCATCTATTTACAATGAAGTCTGCCAGAGTCCAGCTCCAGCAGCCAGGGAATCAGTCTGAAGAGATGAGCTGTTTTGGCGGGGAATGATGTAGTCTCTGACTCAAGATACAGGGCTACATGTTTATTTTAAGCATCAGGTCTTTTATACTTTGACAAAAGCATTAGGTCAGAGGTTTGACATTTTCAGTTCCTCCTCACCCAGATTTATTGTCTCATTGTTGCCCTTCAAAGTTCCTGCTTCAGAGACTCTCTGAGAAACGTGTTTACCTGTGATTACCTTGTAACTCATGCTTATGTCTGGGCTGCATACCACATTCCTCAGTTTATTTCTTATCTTTCTAAATCCTGCTTGCCTCTAGTATCCTAAGCTCACTATCTCCTAAAAAGGCTTCTAACTATTCTTAATTATTCTTAAACCCTAAACTGAGCAAACTTCCTTTGCCATAAACATTTCCCTCACAAACAGGTCCCAGATAACAATCCTTCCCATGGCCTCAAGCTGTGGTCTACCTGCTCATCCTGGGACATTCTTTGTAAAAATCCTTGAACAAATGTCAATGGTTACTTTATAGATTACTTTCTGGGCACAACTGCAGAAGGCTTTGTGTATTCTCATGCTTCTCTCAAGAACAATAAGCACCTTAACATTCTTTCCAGCCAACTCAACTGAAGAAAAGAAAGAACAAGTCAGAATCACAAAACTTAACTCTTTCATCCCGGGACCGTGCCTGTGGAATGAGGAGAGGGGGTTGGGGCCATGCTTCCATTTTGTCAGTAATGCCTAATGCAGCTCCTGACAGAAGTCATGGGACCAGACGACATGATCTTCATTTTCTGAATGTTGAGTTTTAAGTTTCAGTCTCCTCTTTCACCTTTGTTAAGAGGCTCTTTAGTTCATCTTCACTTTTTGCCATAAGAGTGTGTCATCTGCATATCTGAGGTTATTGATATTTTTCCTGGTAATCTTGATTCAAGCTTGTGTTTCAACACCAGCATTTGGCATGATGCATTCTGCATAGAAATTAAATAAGCAAGGTGACAATATACAACCTTGCCATGCTCCTTTCCCAACTTTGAACCAGTGCATTATTCCATGTCTGGTTCAAACTTTTGCCTCTTGGCCTGCATACAGGTTTCTCAAGAGGCAGAAAAGGTGGTCTGTTATCCCCACATTTAAAAAATTTATAAATTTAAGAATTATGGCCTTAATTCAGTTCAGTTCAGTTGCTCAGTCGTGTCCAACTCTTTGCAACCCCATGAATCACAGCACGCCAGGCCTCCCTGTCCATCACTAACTCCCGGAGTTCATTCAGACTCATGTCCATCGAGTCAGTGATGCCATCCAGCCATCTCATCCTCTGTCATCCCCTTCTTCTCCTGCCCCTAATCCCTCCCAGCATCAGAGTCTCTTCCAATGAGTCAACTTTTCGAGTGAGGTGGCCAAAATACTGGAGTTTCAGCTTTAGCATCATTCCTTCCAAAGAACACCCAGGGCTGATCTCCTTCAGAATGGACTGGTTGGATCTCCTTGCAGTCCAAGGGACTCTCAAGAGTCTTCTCCAACACCACAGTTCAAAAGCATCAATTCTTTGGCACTCAGCTTTCTTCACAGTCCAACTCTCACATCCATACATGACCACTGGAAAAACCATAGCCTTGAGTAGACAGACCTTTGTTGGCAAAGTAATGTCTCTGCTTTTCAATATGCTATCTAGTTTGGTCATAACTTTTCTTCCTAGAGTAAACGTCTTTTAATTTCATGGCTGCAATCACCATCTGCAGTGATTTTGGAGCCCAGAAAAATAAAGTCTGACACTGTTTCCACTGTTTCCCCATCTTTTTGCCATGAAGTGATGGGAGTAGATGTCATGATCTTTATTTTCTGCATGTTGAGTTTTAAGCCAAATTTTTCACTCTCTTCTTTTACCTTCATCAAGAGACTTTTTAGTTCCTCTTCACTTTCTGCCATAAGGGTGGTATAATCTGCATATCTGAATTTATTGATATTTCTCCCAGCAATCTTGATTCCAGCTTGTGCTTCCTCCAGCCCAGCGTTTCTCACGATGTACTCTGCATATAAGTTAAATAAGCGGGATGACAATATACAGCCTTGACATACTCCTTTTCCTCTTTGAAACCAGTCTTTTGTTCAAAGTCCAGTTCTAACAATTGCTTCCTGACCTGCATACAAATTCCTCAAGAGGCATGTCTTGTGGTCTGGCATTCCCATCTCATTCAGAATTTTCCACAGTTTATTGTGATCCACACAGTCAAAAGCTTTGGCATAGGCAGTAAAGCAGAAATAGATGTTTTTCTGGAATTCTCTTGCCTTTTTGATGATCCAGCGGATGTTGGCAATTTGGTCTCTGGTTCCTCTGCCTTTCCTAAAACTAGCTTGAATAACTGGAAGTTCACGGTTCACGTATTGTTGAAGCCTGGCTTGGAGAATTTTGAGCATTACTTTACTAGCATGTGAGATGAGTGCAATTGTGTGGAAGTTTGAGCATTCTTTGTCATTGCCTTTCTTTGGGATTGGAATGAAAACTGACCTTTTCCAGTCCTGTGTCCACTGCTGAGTTTTCCAAATTATGCTTATTCCAATTAGTACCTTCCAAATGCGTCTTATTTTGTGCAGTAGTTTACATGTGTGATCTTTCAAATTGGATGAAATTATACATAATCAGTGTTTATTTATCCCAGTAAATATCCCACAAATAAACATTTATCCCAATGTTTATTTATTCCTTTTATTTGCTTATAACTCCCTCTTTCATCTGTAATCTTCATTTTGACTTTAATGTTTCTTTTGCTGGAGCACATCCTTTGATGAGGTTGAATTTGTGGTAAGAGCTTACAGTTTTTTTAAATGCTATTTCATTTCATTTGTGAAAAAATTTTTAATTACACATAAGATATTTGACATAATTGTACCTTAAAATAATTCTAGGATACCATTATATTGCTTTCTGACATCCAAGGTTGACTTTAAGAATTAACTTTGAAGTAATCTGTAATTTGACATATGTAAGCTTAGTTTCTCACAGCTTTCTCTTAATATATGTCAGTGTGGATTTCTTGTGGTATTCTTCCCAGAATTTGTTTTCCAAAGGTGAAATGCACTCATTTTTTACTGCTTCTAAAATCTACTTTCTTCTATTTATCTATTATCTCATTCTAAATCACCAATTTGAAAGATACTCTCAGTTTTCTTTCTTTCTCCATTGTACTTATCCTCCATTATTGTAATTATCCCTTTACCTATATTTGTCAAAGATAGATTTTACATTTGAAGGTTTTTTTGTTTGTTTGTTTTTTAATCTCTGGGTACCTTTTAGTGGTGGACAAGTATTTTAATCTGACTTACTTGAATGTCCAAAATGTGTCCGCAGATGTACAGGCTACATAGACCATAGTCTGATAATTACTCCAATATAGTATAGATTATTCTTCACATCATTATTGTTCATTTCCATATCACTTTAATTGATTTATATGGGCAACTTTTTTAATGTTTTCTTCTCAGATTTTATCGAGAAGCAAGTAGAGATTTCTTCCCTAAGTTTATATGAGCAGGTGCACATGCTCAGTTCACTTCAGTTGCTCAGTCATGTCCGACTCTTTGCGACCCCATGAATCACAGCACGCCAGGCCTCCCTGTCCATCACCAACTCCCAGAGTTCACTCAGACTCACGTCCATCGAGTCCGTGATGCCATCCAGCCATCTCATCCTCTGTCATCCCCTTCTCCTACTGCCCCCAGTACCTCCCAGCATCATAGTCTTTTCCAATGAGTCAATTCTTCACATGAGGTGGCCAAAGTACTGAAATTTCAGATTTAGGATCATTCCTTCCAAAGAACACCCAGGGCTGATATCCTTTAGAATTGACTGGCTGGATCTCTTTGCAGTCCAAGGGACTCTCAAGAGTCTTCTCCTACACCATAGTTTAAAAGCATCAATTCTTTGGTGCTCAGCTTTCTTCACAGTCCAACTCTCACATCCATACATGACCACTGGAAAAACCATAGCCTTGACTAGACGGACCTTTGTTGACAAGGTAATGTCTCTGCTTTTGAATATGCTAACTAGGTTGGTTATAACTTTCCTTCCAAGGAGTAAATGTCTTTTAATTTCATGGCTGCGGTCACCATCTGCAGTGATTTTGGACACATCATGTCTAATTCTTTGCAACCTTGCAGACTATAGCCCAGTAGGTTACTCTGTCCATGGAATTTTCTGGGCAAAAATACTGGAGTAGGTTGCCTTTTCCAACACCAAGGGATCTTTTTAACCCAGATGGAACCTGTGTCTCTTGAGTTTCCTCCTTTGACAGGCAGATTCTTTATCTACTGAAATACTTGGGTCACCATATATCTTTATATCAGAATCGACTGAAAAGAAATGTCTAACACTTATTACAATGCCCCATTCACCAGATCTGTGAGTAAGAGATGTCTAACTCTCTGAGTTCTCCCCTGTTCTTTATGTAGACATGTACATAAAACGGGGCTTCTCTTGTGGCTCAGAAGTTAAAGAATCAGCCAGTAATACAGGAGACTCAGGTTTAATTCCTGTGTCAGGAAGATTCCCTGGAGAAGGGATTGGCAACCCACTCCAGTATTCTTGCCTGGAGAATTTCATGGGCAGAGGAGCCTGGTGGGCTATGGGTTACATAGAGTCAGACACAACTGAGCAACTAACACACATACATAAAGAAAGGAAGATGAGAGAAAATCTGAAACAAAAGTATTAAAATATGTTGGATAAATAAGGGGATATAATATCAAATATATGAAGAGCAAAATTTTTAATGAGTTGCAGAAAATAATATTATTCATATTTCAAGTAAGTCTCCTTGCCTTTTCACTAGAGGTAGAGCTAAGTCCATTCTTGTACATGCACTCATACATACTCACACATATGCATATGCACAAACATACACTCATATGGATAGCGAAGTCACACCTCCAAGGCCACTTTTGTTTACCACAAATTTATACCCAATAAGTACAAGTATAAGTAGAGTCAGTGTTCTAAGAAATAAAATGATTTTTACACCATTGCTTTGAAGGCTAAGTCATATGCACAGGATGGATGATGGAAAATGTCTGAAAAGTGTTACTGTCTGTGGTCTGAAATATGTTAAAATAAAAGGAACTAGTAAAAGCTAAAAGGAGTGTTAAAAATATTTGGCACACTATTACACTGTTAATTTATATTCAGATAAGGTTTGAATTCTCCCATGGAGAATTTACTGGAGTTTTACGTAACTTATGGCATAGATATTAGAGCTGAAACTTAGCTGATAAGGGGCATGGCAAAGAGATTATGAGTTATAGGCAAAAGGCACAGTCCATGTGTATTCATACAAAATCTACAGAGTAACTAACTCAAATAGTCTGTAAAAAAAAATGTCTGCCAACTTTGTACACTGAAATTCCAAGAGCATTTTTTTGTGGGAATATTTTGTAGTATGAGAATTTCACAGTTTGCACCACAGGACATTTTAATCAATAGTTCTGTTTTACTGGAGTAGGTATAATTTTAAAAACTAGGACAAAACCCCAGATTGTAATATTAGAAATATATTATTTGCTTCTATAAATGTCTGTTGAAATGGAACAATGATATTATCATTACTGTCAAATAAGATTTTAATAATATGGGCTTACTTCAGGACTTATGGTTTGAACAATATTTAGGTTACATATAAGATTATAATTTTAACTAAAACAATAAATGTATTATGTGATTGATACTAGTTAGAAATGGCTTAATCAAAAAGTGTTTTCAAATATT
This sequence comes from Bos indicus, assembly GCF_029378745.1. Taxonomy (NCBI): domain Eukaryota; kingdom Metazoa; phylum Chordata; class Mammalia; order Artiodactyla; family Bovidae; genus Bos; species Bos indicus. Next base: position 81,717,946 of record NC_091761.1, read on the forward strand.
GCTTATGACTTTTGATAATGTATTTACTATTCATTTCTCATCTTAGACAGTTTAGTAAAATAAAGAAATGTACCTTTATTGAACAACATGCACATTTGCAGAACTTTGGATTGTCATTTTCAACCTAAACAATCTTTTCAAGTCACTGTAATTTTAGCTGTAGAAGAATAATAATGCTCTTTAATGTGGACTGGATAACAATGTATAGTGAAGAAAATTATTGAGCCTGTAAATTCTCTTTTATCACTTAGTGTTTACATATTTAGTGTTTACCTTTTCATCAGTGGGATATAAATAATACACAAGACCCAAGAAGTGCTATCAAGCCAAGTATAATTTTCTTCTGTTTATATTTACAACTTAAATATAGTCCTCACTATCATATTTTTCTGTACTACAAGGTTATACCAAGCCCTCCTCTTTTTTTTTTTTTTTTTTTTTCCTACTTTCTCCCAAGATTGAGATAGCTAGATCGTTCATTTGTTGGTTTTTGGTGTTTACTTCAGTTGTGGATGGCTTTTCTCAGCATCATATCTTAAACCCAGTGAGAATTCATCCCTTATTATGACACTTGCTTAGTCTTGAACAGGAAAGAAATCAAACTAGTCAATCCTAAAGGAAATCAACACTGAAGAGTCATTGGAAGGACTATGCTGAAGCTCCAATCTTTTGGCCACCTGATGGGAAGAGCTGACTCATTGGAAAAGACTGATGCTAGAAATGATTGAAGGCAGGAGAAGAAGGGGATAACAGAGGATGAGATGGTTGAATGGCATCACTGACTCAATGGACATGAGTTTGAGCAAACTCCAGAAATGGTGCTGGATAGGGAAGCCTGGTGTACTGCAGTTCATGGTATCACAGAGTCAGACATAACTTAGCAACTGAGCATTTATTTGCTTAGTCTAGTATCAGCCAGGTCTCTGTTCCACTAGGAAGTTATCTTCTGGCCTCTTGATTTCCTAAGACTTAAGCACTGCAGTTTTCTTCTTATTAAGTTATGCACTGCCTTCAGTACTTCTTATAAAACTGTGCATTTAACAAAAATTTTTAACTATTAATTTCTCTAATAAAATGTATTTCCCTCTTAGCAGTATTACCAATGGGAAAACATATTCTTTCCAGATACTATATTTAATTTAGTTTTCTGGTCTTGGAAAATAAACTAGTTCTCTTTTCCTTAAGTTTCCTTGTTTGTAAATTGATGGGCTTGGTGAGAATCCTTCAGTAATTGCATTAGTCAAAAGTATGGGCAGTATATGACTCTTACCTTGGGCAGTTACGGGTCTGGAGTTTGAACTCCTATGATTAACATTTCCTTCTCAGAGTTTTCATTGATTAGATAAACCAACAAAAAATCATGGAATTCTGGGAACACACACAAACACACAAAGTGGTTTTACCAGTGAATCAACGCTGAAAGAAATATTCATGATAGACTTTAT